>NC_091823.1:35231687-36431687 GCF_038994185.2 Dermacentor albipictus
CGCGCCCACGTCCCTTCATCCGTGGTGCGACAGTTATCCTTCTCTCTCAAACTCCGTCCTGGGATAAAACGGTGCAACGCGGAATCTCAACGACTGCGCTCCTCTAATCGGGAACTACAGCCCCGACTCGCCGGTTCTAACGCATAAAAGTGCGAAGTGGCATAAACGCGGCTCATGATTTTCTCATCGTGTCTTCATTCTTTTGTCCTCGTACTAATTCGCTCTGACCGAATTGTGTGCGTGGCGATCAATTTGGAGAAAGGGAACGGGCGGGGAAAGGAGGCGAATAGTTGTGTCACGATCGTCAGTTGGTGTGCCACACTTCCGGCGACAATGAAGCTGAAACACAGCAGAAAAAAAGTTATAAAAATGAAATCTGCTGTTTTACGTGCCGAAACCCCGATCTGATTATGAGGCACGCCGGAAGTGAAGGACTCCCGAATAAGTTTGACCAGCTGGGTTTCTTTAACGTGCACGTAAATATAGGTATATGATGACTGCTTTTTTTTTTCACCCTCATTGAAATGCGACCGCCGCGGCCTGTATCGAACGCACTACCTCGATCTCAGCAACGCAACGTCCTAGGCTAACGCGACAGATAAAGCAACAACATAGAGCGCAGCAATCGGTTCGCAATCTCGACAGCTGTGGTTTCAGTTTTCTCGCTGTGAATGATCTGTGTGCAGCCTTTTTGTAAGCACGGAGTACATACTTTTCCGTTCTTACAACATGCAGAACTGCATAGAAGCTATGCGGAGGCCCAGCTCGAAATACGCGTACCTTAATGCTCCACGACATGTCCCAGCTTTGGCCGCCCTAATTGGTCCATCCTGGAGATTTCGTGCTCCCTGCTCTTTTCGCGATCACGTGTTCGCACACAGCCCAACTCCGACTCGCCCAGGTCCCGCTTGTCGTGATGGACAGCGCCATGACGTAAACCAACCAGGAGCCGCTATACTTGTGCTATGCTCTGACAAAGCCTTCGAGATGTCACAGGCTAATTGGCAAAGACCGCTCTAGAGCTTGAACAGCCTTGCACGGTACTAGAAAGGAACGAGATTCAGCGAAGTCAAAGTACGCCACCAAAGCGAGGGGCCATAAAATGGGAGCGCGCCTAAGGGACGTGCTCTATGCTAGACTTGATTGAAATTGTTATTCTCTCGAGGGCTCTCCAAAAGCGCCGCATATCTTAGTGCGCGCGAGGAGACATCGTTTGAACGGGTGCGTTTTGCCGTTTCTCGCCTCAGCCCGAAGTCAATTGATAAAAACTGGAAAAAGCGAGTGCCGCTAGGCAAAAGAGTGAGCGATGCTCTTTGAAACGATGTAGACTCTCCAGGGGAACGGCGTAGAATATATTAGTTCCCGGCAAACTTTCTCTTCCGTCGGATATGCAGACAAAGTGCACTGCGCTTTCGGCGATTGAAAAACGCTATTAAGAAAGCGTGGCAGCTCACAGGGAAAAGAAAGCGGCAGCAGCAGCGGCGATGCTCCTACGGCGTCATCTTCAGCTGGGGCCTAGAGTTTTCCCGTGGTGCCGTGATTGATGCGAGGAAAAAAAAAAAAAGAAAGAGAGAACGGACCGAACTCTTTAGCATCTTATTTGAGGAATGGAGAATAAAGGGACGGGCGCAAGCACTTAGCCTGGGGGCAACTTGAGGGGAGAAATAGAATAAACAGAAAGCCTTTCAACCAAGTCGACTATTCCTATTTGCCGGGACGGCTCTGCTGAACCTGTTTTAGCCTTTTAAACGGCTGCACCTCAGCAGAAAGTGGTGATGGATGGGAATGGCATAAAAACGAAAGGCGGGAATCGTTTGCGCATTTATACGGAGGATACCTTGCAGGTCAGACGAGAACCTTTCTTCTCCTTTTTTTTTTTTTTACCCAAGAAATGCTTGATGGTTGGAGGTCTAGTTGACTTTGTGTAGTAGATAGAGTTTAATGGAGGCTTAAGGTGGTCCGCCCTGTTTTGTGAAGAGCTTGCTGCTACAGATAGGGGTAACTGAAAGCACATCAAGAAATTCATCACGGCTTGTCGATGGGCCAGTTGGTTTAGACCATGGCGAAGATTTAACAGCGAGAATGGACGAGGTACAAGACGAGATGGCGACAGAAACGAGCGCTCATTTTCGAGTGCTTTTGTTTCCTCAAGCGCACGCAATATACGCCAAGAATTGGACGCAGAAAAAACAGCAACAAATAAACAAAAAGATGCAACGATTAAATACACGTTGTCCCCGCTTAATGGAGAAAAAAGTAAAATAAAACGTAGTCATGATTGAGCAGGGACCACAAGAATGTGAACGTTGAATCTGTTTCCTTATTTTCGTAAGTTCGAATTATGGCGTAGGTTTCGTACAGTCGCGGAAATAAGCGTGGTTGAAAGCGAGCACACTTGCATCTCGCCTTTTCGCCGCGTCCTTCGTCCGCGAGCGCTGTTAACCCTGCACTGGGACAACATGGACATGAAGAAGACACGAAAATAAAAACAAAATACAGAAAAATTGCGTTTTCTTTTAATATGATACAACATCAAGCCCAGATATTCGAAGGTCAAATGGCGTCTCCAATTTTTAAATGTACCAAGTAAAGCTATGTGTAGCTAATTAGTGTTGCATGGTATACTTGAGCAAGTGCTGTCTACAAACTCACAAAACGGATCAATCGAGACAAAAATGATCTGTTTCTTGTGAAGATTTACAGCAGGGGCATGTGCGTGAGAGTTTACGCAGTAATCGCAAAGGTGTTAACCATTCAGTAATTCTTAATAATTAACTTCTCCAGTGACCACACCTCAGCGGCATAAATAAATCGTGAAATTCAAGCTGGACGATGCTCAAGCTGTACCATCCAGATATATATCCTGAAAATAACACCAGGTTCAAAATATCCGCGTCCCTAAGCACGAAGCGAATCGCATAGACGTTCTACTTAGCCTATTCTTTAAAAAAATGAATGTTTCGCCCGTGATGTGAAGCTGACAAAATATAATGCGAGCCACCTTGCAATGTTTCGGGCGGTATTTTTTGGTGTGAGCATTCGCAAGTGTGAGCAGGCAGTCTGTTTTCGATAGGTAAAAGAAGTGAGAATCGCATTCGTTTGTGGATGGTGCATGCACCTCCCGTTGGCGAAGTGAAAAAACTCTGCTTTTATTCCTGCCCTTACCTACCCTGGCTTAGCCACTGGTCTCTACTAAAAGAACCCTTTACTTTCTTTGTGCTGTATTCGTCCGGCATTTCTGAAATTTATATTTGGGGTATACCCCATTGATAGGACTCACGCTATCCTTGAAGATAACAAGGCGACGGCAGCGCCATCGATTAAGCATCAGAAGAAGCTGAGCTGTTGAAGAAAAAGACCAATGAAGACGAAGCCGACGCGTCTAAATGTTGTCGTTACACGTAGAAAGAGAAAACTTTATTCAAGCTCAACCCGTGAAAGCAATGAGCTAGAAGACGAAGAAGGTCGCGGACGCCTTGTTCGTGTGGTCGCCTTCAACACGATGTCGAGCGGGCGTTATCCAATCATGGAGTCTGCTGGCGCTATCTCGGTATACAGCATCAGTATTCTCCACTGCTGTAGCATCGGTAGAGTGGCTAAGAGACAATTAATGCATGACGCAATAATGTATCCTGAACGTAGTCAAGTCATGACAGGCGTGGTTTCTCAATGTAATTCACGAAGGAGCGTTTTTGTAGATGGAGACGGAGGCATTTTACGCGCACGAGCCATCCATGTCCTTGCAGGCCGAAGTATTCTGCTTGGCAAGGTGTTGGCAATAACAACATAGATGTTAAATTTAACTAAGTATCCTTTCGTGGCACACAGTGCAAATATTCATCTGAAAGCCTCACGTATAAAAAACGAACCGAAAAATACGCTTCACGCATAAACCCCCCAAAACATGGAGTCGCTTGTGTGATGTACCCTGAACAATTAAACACTTCTTATAGGCTGCCGACATGCCGTTCTGTTTTGGGACGTTCTTCAACGAACACTTCAAAAAGGCTCTGATTTAAATCCTCATTCTGTGAGCTCTCTTGCGCAAGCTAGTTGTAACGATGCACCCTTTGATGTGTTTCTACTTATGCGAATGCATAGCCTGTGTAAGACACGCACGTTTGCTCAAAATGCGCACTTTTTTCACTAACTCATTACATTCAAATGAACGTCCAACTGATGATGAGTATTATTGGATTTTATTGGCGCAAGGGCCAGAAGTCCCGTCCAACTGAAGGATCGATATGAACACATTGAACTTTATCTAGATTGGTACTCTATATTGGTAAAGAGTGTATCCTTAACAAAATTTTAGGGTCTTCAGTGAAGGTCAACCGTTACCCGAGCAGCAAGTTTCAAGGATGAATGAGGAATGTATGGGGCTTTGTGTGTGGGTGCCTGCATCGCCGTGCAAGTGGCAGGGATTCATTGGCTCGTTTGTCTGTTCATGTTTCTAGAAAGAGTAATTTGTACCCTGAAATAAATACCACGAAAGAAAAAAAAAAGAAAGATGAGAGGCAAAGAAATATAATCCTGAACTGCCAATGTGTTGGTCGTAAGTTCGAATCCTTGCAGGGAGATGACGTATTTCCTTTCTTCGTAATTTTCTCGCAAAGTATTTTGTAATTCCAGCTGGCGGCACCAGCGGTCACAGAAACTACCAGGGAAGTGAGCTTGTAACAGCTATCGTTGTGAGAAAAACCTTTCTTTCTAACTCGGGTGAAAAAACAACGCACGAATTGAACACCAATGCATCTCGTGCTCGATTTTCTCAACGAATATGTAGACACTGGTGGTTCGTTCAATTGACAGGTAGGGATTAACGGTCCCATAGCAATAAACGCTCGCTGCGAGAGGTGCCGTAGTGTAAGCCGTATGACTATCTTCACAACTCTGGTTTGTTTAACGAGCACCTAAGTACAACATGTTCATGTTTTTGCATTCTGTCTCCATTGGAATGCGAGCGCCACGGCTGGGAATCGAACTAGTGACCATGCGCTTAGAAACAGAACTCCATAGCCACTCGACCACTGCGGTGGATGAATACTACAGTGGCTCGAAAATCATAGCATATTCATCCACACAATTCGCTGTCGCCCAACAACGACAGACAGAAATCGGTTCGTTGTCGAGCACCTGAACAACTGGAAACACGTGGGTAGCAAAACAGAGAATCGACGCTTTCGTGAATGATGGATATAATGGATGGCGTTCTTGCGCAGTTCAGACCTGCAAGCCCGCTGTTCGAGCGGCTCGATGCGCGGCGAGTATAGATAGACGTCACTTTCAGGAGATTCGTCATGAATGCCGTTTCCCGTTAGTTTCTTGCGTAGCGCCGGGATCGTGTTTCCTAATAAATAATGGACGTCGGTAGTGTGAGTGCTCCACGGTGGTGTGTGTGTTTCCCTGCCAATCGATTTGTTGCCTCGCGGTGGCTTAGAGAGACAGAAGACCATGAACGTGTGACCGCAATGGGCTATTGTGGGAGGCTAATGCTTCTAGCCTTGGCTTACGATGAATTCCGCCTTGCATTAGCACTCTCGGGTGTCGCGGCGTTCTCTGTTTACATGGCGACAGTGATCAAGGAGAGAGAGAGAGAGAGAGAGATCGGTGACACGCAACACGGGATCACGAGAATAAGGAAAGAGATGCGCGGGTTGCCGTCATTGCGAAAGAATTACACCAAGGAGAAATATACATCGTTGCTATTCGATCTCATCTCGGTGCACCTGACATTAGGAAATTCCGACTAGAGGTTATTGTTGTTTGCGCGCAGAAGCGCTCGTCACCTCGGAGCCATTGCGTAAATGAATGGCCTTCGATTGCTCTTCGACGAAGAAATGTTTCACAAAGGCCAGGTCGCGAAAGAACGAACGTATCTTGCCAGTGTGGACGGCGACGGCATTGTCGAAGCTTGCGCCATCGTATCCAGCACAGCGCGTGATTTTATCAATGCTGAAGGGAGCGAGCAGAATATTGTTGGGAGGGCCGCAAACGCGTGGCGAATTTATTGATTACTCCAGCACCAAGCGATTGTCCACTGTCCATTTCGCATTCGTCGGTCAATATTCCTCAGGTCACCGCTTTGATTTCCAATGAAATTACGCTGGATTCACAGGAGCGATTCAGACGATCGAGTAGGTTGTGCGAACACAGAAAGACTTGCGGGGCTGGACAGCAGCAGTCTGAATATGTGGAGGAGTACACCGGCCAGCTTTGTAGGAGCAGTAACGTGAAAATGAAAGAAAATCAATGACTACAACGGCGGCAGTACGAGAAAATAGACGTTAACCTAAGTCTGACCAGAGGAAAATGCGAGTGTGGGCGTTTCAGTTACGCGAAAGGTCAGGGGTGCACACTGAGGCACCCTAAAGAGAGCGTCGCTGTAAGCTTTTTGGAGGCCACGGCAGTGCCTGCTGCTCTTCAGCACAACTCCAACACGTCCCGTCGGACGACGCCAGTAAACCACAAGCGCAGGACATCATGTTTATATAACAATAACGTTCAGCTTTATTTCCAATCGCGAAATAACGTATTTCATATTTTCGTTTACTTTAGCGAGACCCATCAGAACAATTTGCAAACTTGAAAGGCATTGTTATATGGCCTCGTCTATCCCCCCTTCCCCTTCCATTTTCTTTTTTTCTTCTTTTTGTGGCCGATGTAGTGCGATTGAGAACCAGTGGCAGCGAGACCGTAGTGTAGCCATGGGGCGTTGGGTCCGGGCCAAACTAATGAGATCTTTTTTTGTTATTTTGCATTGCAGAGTCGTCATAGTGCTTGGTGTTACGCGATATTACAGGTATAGCTTTATCACAAGCTTTTAACTGCTTAGCTGAGTGAAATACAATGACACGAAGGAAGAAGCCTTTCGCAGAAAGTTACAGTTGGAATAGATTCTGTTGTGATGTCGGAGGTTCACGAGTAGTGCCACGCAGACCAATGAAAGAGACACACAAGAATAAGACGCTTTTAAACGTAAAAAATACACCCCAAGTAAGTTAATATTCTGAAAAAAAAAAAACACACACACACACATTTCAAATGCGTCGACAGCTTTGTGATGCATTTTTTTTCACGACCGTGGGCCTAACGCATTGGCAAGTGAAAAAGATTCCACCAAAGTCAAGTACACAGTATCGAGATGCTAGTCCTGTGTACTGCGTTCGGGCAACTTATTCTCTACGTGCGCCCGGATACACCACATCGCGGGAAAAGTAACCGAGAGGACGCCTTTCAGATTGTAGCGATGATCCCTGATAACTCTAACACGCATACCAGAACGAATCGAGCGTGCACGAAGTACCGCGTAATACATTGAAAACAACCGAAACGATTATTCACATGCAAAGTAATACGGGAGGAAACGTGCATGGGAGACCAGCATTAAAGGAACCGGCTCTCTTGGCATTCGAGATGATTCTTCTGATGAGCTTAAAGGGTCACGCCAGGAATACTCTCCAACACGAAGGCTACTCAGCGAACAATTACTATTTGATGTTCAGAAATGGACGTGTGCTGTAATATCCGGTCAATGAATGAATGAATGAATTATTGATTAATTAACCGATTCCTTGTTTGACGCGCTAAATGTGCCAGTCTTGTCTACAGGCATGCATACCACCTGGTCTTTCTACAACAATAAAACCAATCAGACATCCCCTTTCATATCAAACCACAATGTGCGTCACAGCCTGGACAACAGACGAACAGCCGCAACTGGGTCATTGAATCAAAGCCATCGAATCAATGTAGATACTGGGTCAAATCCATTGAAGCAAAGTAGATGTTGTGCCTAGCTGGTAACTCATTTTAGCGAATCTCAAACACGGATTATCGAGTGGTCCTCATTTCACGAGGTCGGTGCTGCGCTCGCCAGAAGGCGCGGCTGTCGGCGACGACTACAGCTCAGGCGAGTATATAGGGCGACGCAGCCACAACAGGTGCGCGCTCCTTCACGCGCGGCCTTCGGCTTATTACGAGCGCGATATTTCTTTGCATCGACCTCGTGTGACACGATTTGCGACTTCAATCAATGCGCGACCGTGGCGGCAGCTTAACCTCGCCGCCAGCGGCGACGCCGGCACCACGCGCTCGCGCGACGGCGGCCGGAAGTCACGGCGGCTCCCGAAGGGGAGAACCTACCTCGCTTCCCGGCATGCCACCCGGCAACCCGAAAGGCGCGCGTGTTTGTATCTCCTCCTCTCCCGCCCCTTCTACCCCGTTGGGGAAAGGAGGTAGGGGAAACCTGAGAGGAGGAAGCGCGCGCGCGGAACGGCGGCGCGGCACAGACGCCGTCGAATCTGGCGCCCCAGCGCGAGCCCATCCCCCGGAGCGCCAGGAAGAGCGCGGATACGTCCCCCCGTTGGCGACGAGAGCGCACCGCGAAGCTCGAGCGTCTCGGCCGAGACTACGCGACGGTGCCACTACGCCCGCTCCGTGAAAAACGACGGCGTAACGCGAGGGCGACGCACCGTCTTACTTATCCACTCTCGCTCGGTGACAAAGAACTTTCGACGACCGAGGCGACAGAAACGCTGCTCGACTAACCCGGTGGCGCCGACATGCGCGTGGTCTGCTAAGGTGAGCGTGCGACATCAACTTCATTCTTCTTCTTCGTGTGTGACTTTTTGTTGTTCTTTTTAGAAAGGCAAACAGTGATTTATAAACAAAGTGAAGGATAAATTACTTAGTAGGCACTGACAGACTAGTTGGTAATCCATGATCTGAACGAAGCAGCGCACTCGATAGAAAAGAAAGCCGTTTACACAAACATAAATGATGAGGGGTTACACAGGCGCTGATCAGCGCCTGTGTAAGTCCTCATTCTTATCTTTATAGTTCTTATCATTCATGTTTGTGCGAACGTGTGTTTTTCCGAGTGTGCTGCGTCAACAAAATTGTGCTGTAGAAAGCTCTAACTTCTGTAGACTTGGTGGCAATACTCTTTTAGTAGACGTATTTGTGAGCCCTCTTCTCTCGTTACGAGTGACAGTCGTGTTTGTCAACTTCGCGATTTGCCTTCGCGTGGCTTTAGGGAATATTGTTGGTGGTCTGTTGAAGCTGAAAGTCTTTCTGTTATAAAATACTGTAATTTACACACTTTCATTGGCAACAGTTTACAAAGGAAGAAACGTATACCTGTCCATTTTGGTACTTTCGACTTGAAGGGAAAATTTTGTTTAGAATAAAACGTTGAATGCAGTGGTGAAAAAAAAGAAAAGAATCGCGTGTGTTTAATCCATTGCTCTTCTGTCAGCGGTAAATGCACGAAGAACAAGAAATGAAGAACAACAACAGCAATTACCGTATTTAACAGCCATTATTATTTCTGTTATCGGAAGGTAACAGAAACAGAAACACACTTCTACGTCCACTTTATTTATTCTCAGCATAGCCTTTGCACCCGTAATAGGCAATTTCTCTTGTCTACTATTCAGTCAAGCGTTAATATATTGTGACGTGTGCTAAAGTTTAAATTATTCTGGTGCTAGGTGGCCAAACCGCAATGTGACTGCGTTGATTAGTAGCGACCAACACACATGTAACACGTAAAAAAGAAAAGACTTTCAAACATTGGTAGAAAAAGAAATGAACTGGTTTCGGTGACAGCGTCAACAGACACCTACGAAACCGTTCCCATGGCTTCAAGATCTATTCGATAAGTGCTTGTTCGATAGTCCCCGGGCCATCCGTGACACAAACAGTTTGACAGTCAGCAACAATTATCAATCGGACGAATATGCTTAAGGTCGGCGCTCACTGAGTCTTTACACAGTTTTTTTTTTTTCAGGCGCTCAATACCGATGAGTTTTTGGAGCAAAATTTCTGAATATGCAAGTGAGGCCATGAAATAGCAAATTCATTTCTTCTGCCACAGTATAAATTAAAAAAAAAGACATCTTGTTTTTCAAGCGAAGTACCGCTAAAAACATGCCTCATAGATTCTAATATTTTTTTTTACACCAGTTGGTTAATTGTTATGTTAGTGTTGGTATATTTAAATGTTACTACAATCAAACTCAGCAGCAGCAGAAAACTGAGCAGAAAAGATTATTCTACAGTCTCTTATCCTATCTTTACAATAATTCGCTTGATACCTAGTTTAACGTCACTCTATAACGCCATATGGCGCAATATTTACTTCTTTTTTTCCCTCTTTCGTCTTTTTTACGCACATTTCGGACAGTTGGCAGCTTCGTTATTTGGCCTTTCATATTAAGGAGGGAGGGAAAGAGATAAATAGAAGGCAGGGAGGTTAACCAGAATAACGTCCGGTTGGCTACCCTACACCGGGGGAATGGGAAAGGGGGAAACAAAGATAACAGGGAGAGAGAGGAGGGAAGGAAAGAAGGAAATTGCGGTGAGTTCGCTGAAGTAGAAGGCAGGGAGGTTAACCAGAATAACGTCCGGTTGGCTACCCTACACCGGGGGATTGGGAAAGGGGAAACAAAGATAACAGGGAGAGAGAGGAGGGAAGGAAAGAAGGAAATTGCGGTGAGTTCGCTGACGTGTGTGGCCTTACAGAAATTGCATTAACAGTCACAGATGGTCGCACAAGCCCGTCTTCCTTAAGACGCACAATAGTGCCTTCACCGCTTTATGGGCCGACGGCCGATGGGGGTGGTGTTTCAGCAGCACCTGCACAGAAAGCGGCCGATTGTCCAGTTTTTGAAAAGCTTTGGCAAGTTCTTGTCTCTCAGGGGAGTATCGTGGACAATGGCACAGCAGGTGGTCGATGTTTTTTTCCGTGCCACAGACGTCGCATGCTCCACTGTCAGTCACTCCAATTAATGTAGAGTATGCCTTTGTGAGGGCAACTCCTAACCAAAGGCGACAGAGAAGCGTAGCTTCACGTCGAGGAAGTCCGAGTGAAGGTCGGAGTTGCAGGGAGGGGTTTAGTCGATGCAGTCGTGTGAGTCGTAAGTTTGGCGAGTTCCACTCGGTCAGTGCACCTGTGTGCCAGGTGTCGAAGCTGCCTTGCGGCGTCTGTCCTCGAAAGCGGAATTGGAACGCTGTGCTTTTCATGATGTGCTATGCGAGCAGCGTTATCGGCAGAATCATTGCCACTGATTCCACAATAGCCAGGAACCTATTGAAAAACGACCTCGTGACCTTTTTGTTGGACATGATGGTAAAGTTTCGCGATTTCGTATGTCAATTGGTCATGGCATCCGTGTCGGAGAACTGACTGCGTGCACTGTAATGCCGGTTTTGAATCACATAACACAGCCCATTTTCTAGCTCTTTCAGATTCAATGAATTCCAGTGCTCGACGCAGGGCCGTTAGTTCTGCCGCCGTTGAGGTCGTGACATGCGATGTCTTGAAGCGCAGTGTCATTCCTCGCGTTGGTATAACCACGGCACCACCAGAACTGCACGACGTAGTCGATCCATCGGTATTCATATTAAGAATACGCGATATCTGGAGTGGTGCGCTGGCGAGTGATGAATAAACATGGCTGGAACAAGCATTCTCTCCGAGTTCCTCGAACCTACGTCCGTTTTCACTTTCTCGTGGAAAGCAAACCTATAACGAGGAAAACTTCACAGTGTTATTGTGTCGGCGTTTAGAACTAGTCCCCACTGAAAACAATCAGCGGACAAGCCGATGCTTCGTCTGTGTTATTTTCTTGTGCTGCTCTTACAGAGCTATTCACTCACGTTAAAAAAAAAAAAGAGGGGGGGGGGGGACATCATTCTATGGCGTCTGTTTTCATCCTTGTTCGTGCACGCCTTCAGTGGCGCCTTACGTCTCCTCGCTTAGTTTATGGTCGGAGTGACCTTCACAAACGCATACGCCGTCCATTCAGAAAAATAACTCGATAAGAAGAATGTGCGAACGCCGTCGATGGTACGAACGCCGTCGATCGAACGCGTTATTGGGAAGGCACTACGACGTCAAGCGCCTCTCCCCTGAGGGTGCTAAACCGGCTGGTCTTTATAGCGTTATCGGAGAATAATATCCTAGGACCGTAGTTACAGATGCCGGTAGCGCGAAAAGCAATTCACAAGCTACCGCAGTTCTTAAGTGTACCGGCTTGAGTGACCATCTGTCCTCATCCTCGTGCGCGCGCAGTGTTTAGTCTCCCCCTCTTTATAAGTACCCTTCCCCCCATGCACAATACCACACACTCCATTCGTCCAATCTATCTTTTTACGTTTTTCCTCAGTGCTTTCTCACGTACAATACAAACCTCTTTGTACATAGCATAGAAGCATCCCACTTCACCAGCGTAGAGTAGCAGGGACCAGAGCGAACTATAGCCCAGGCTGACTTCTCTGCTTTTCTGTAAACAAAGATTCCTCTTCCTCTCTCTTCTGTAGCTTTAATCTGTTGAAGCGCAAGTGAATGACAGATGATGTTTAACGTCCAGTGCAGAGGCCATGGGAGCTAGACACGTAATTTGAGGGCTGTGGATTGATTTTTGATCACTTTTTCCACTTTGTTTCGGGGGGGGGGGGGGGGGAGGGGGAACTGTGGCCGGAAGTCGAACCCACCAGTTTGTGCTCGCCTGAAGAACGTTATAACCACCGAACAAAGATATCCACTTATGCGGAAGTGTTTTGTGGACAGAGGTGGCTATGGTGGCGCTGCTGCGCCGACGGCGAAGTGGACGGCGCGATAAGGCACCGCGACGGCGCGCGCGCTGCGAGCAATAAATCAGTTATTGCCTCGCATTCTACGAGTCACGTCAGCAGGTTGCGTGTTCGAATCATGTCCGGGCTTCCAAAGTGGAGAAAACGACGCGGCTCGTGGAACGCTAGACAAGAAATGATTTATTGTTCACAGCGCGCGCGCCGTCGACGTGTTTTCTCGCGCCGTCCTCTTCGTTATTTCCGCAGTAGCGACACCTTATAGCCATTCACGAATTACTGTCTCCAGATAACATGTATCATTATAAAGCGCCACTAACGATGGTATGTGTCTCTGAAAGCAGCTGATACCGGCTACCGGTGGAACGCGTCCTTAGCAGTCAAGCTCACTAGCAGTTGTTGACGACATTACACGGCCTCTGTTGCATCCCTCTGTGCTCTGTGCGCACCCCATTGCAAATAATTGCGCTGTTGCAGAGTGATACGCGCATCAGGCGGGCGTCCGCAATCATCTGATAACTTTTTTTAGTTATCAGCTGTCACCATCGGCACGCATCGTTGCCGCGTGCCGTCGTTAATACTGTAAAGCGTGCTTCTTTGCAGCACAACACTCAAAGCGGGCAAGCGCGCTTGCGGGAGAGAATTACAGTTTTCTCCTTACACAGAACACGTTCGCGGAACGCGTGCTTTCAGGACTGCTTGAGGCAAGTATCGAAGACGTGCGCTGTTACTCCGACAGCGCTATCGAGCACATGCGCACGGCGTTCAGAGCACTCGAGCAGAGATTGCAGCGTAGCACCATCAGCCATCTCGGAGGAAAGATATGCAAATAAGAAAGTAGGCTAACCGTAATTGACGATCTTTTAGTTATATGTTATTATGTAACTAAGGACAAGAGGTCCCGATGCAGTTTTTAACTGTGAGACCTACCTCTTTCTGTCTAACTTCTACTGTGTATACGTACCACCGATGAAATAATAAACTTGAACCTGAATCTGAAAACTTCACAACATGCGAAGAAAGCCCCTTCGACCTCGGGCAACATTGCAACACCTCCAGATTGTAATTAGACTGCAGATTTTGCTTAGAACGCGACAGCGAGATATTCATGCCGGCGTGCTTGGAGTTGCACGATCCTCGTAACTCAGCGCCGCAACATAGAAGGATAACGGCACGCCCTTAATGAGAAATCAGCTTCTCCATAATGGTAGCTCTCATGTACACAGGGTTGAATGATCTGTTGGTGTGGATAGCACAATTTCAGTCAACTATTTCTAATTAAAAATTTGAAAATTATCATGTCTTACGTGCCAAAACAACGATCTGATTATAAGGCACGCCGTGGTGGGGGACTCCGGAATAATTTGGACTACCTGGGGTTCTTTAACATGCACCTAAATCTAAGTACACGAGTGTTATCGCATTTTGCTCCCATCTAAATGCGGCCACCGAGGCCGGGGTTTGATCCCCCCACCTCGTGCTTAGCAGCCTAGCACCACAGCCACTGAGCAACCACGGCGTGTATATTTTAAATTCCTCGCTCAACACCACTGCCGCAGAATGTTTACTTTGTTGTGGCATAAGTATATTTGTTATAAAATTGAAGTGAGAAGTCTGGCGACTAGTGGACACTGTTTTAAATTATCCTGCCTATCAATTTTCCTTTATAAGTTTATAAATATAGATGGTAATTCCCGCACTCACTGATGTAAAATTAATATATAACATGCGAACCGCAAAAGATAATTAGGCATTGTTAATTCAGCTGCCGCCGCAAGCAGCGAACAACCTCTCACTTACTATGAAAATGTGGTAGATTGAGCACAGCTATTTCAGTTCTTCTGCGCAAATTTTTGCTACCATTACTGATTCATTTATACCCACTTTAACTGCTGCAGAAGCACTTGATCTATTAAAGAAAAGAAATTCATCCTCAGCGAAATCATGCATCACAATCTTCCATAGCTGACACAATGCTTATAACATCAAGTTCGTTCAAACCCCCCATTATGCATAAAATATAAAGGATTTAATCTTTCCGATGAACAAAACACTCATTAGAAAGGATAAATTGTTGAAGAGGGCGAAAGTTACTTCGGAGAGTAAAAAAGAAGTATAAATTATGAGCAGTGCGAGACCGTGTCAGAAGTGAAACCGGAGACGAGAAGAACAGAACTACAGATAGAACATAATAAAGAAGAAATAGAATGCTGGCGGCTATGAAAAGCTAGCTTTCGCTTCCGTAACGAAGTTATCCAAATTGAGGACACGAAACAAACACACTAGTTCCATCCATTAAATCGCGGTCGTAAGCTCATATTTCCCGAAGCCATTTTTTGTATCAAACGAAGACGTTGCAAGAAGCAGTCATCGCGATTCTTAAATGAATCAACCTGCGGGGCTATACGTGGCAAACCCACGATGTAATCATGAGGTACGCCGTAGTGGGAGACTTGGAAATAATTTTGACAACCTTCGGTTCTTTAACGTACGCCTAATTCACGGTACAAGCGCGATTTCGCATTTAGCCCCCATCGAAATACGGCCGGCAGTCGAACTCACGACCTCGTGCCTAGCAGCCCAACGCCGTAGCCGCTAAGCCACCGAGCTGGGTCGTCAGGATTTGTTCACCACTCTTCAGCCAGCGTTCCTATTATTAATGTCTTTCTTTGTCTAGGTTTGCTCTTGTTCCTGACAGCAGCATGCTGACACCGTCAGCTTTACAAAGGCACCGCGGAACCGCGCGGAAAAAAGAAAAGAAAGGAAAAGGAAAGAAAATTGCGAACCTACAACAACCGCCACGGCAAAATGAGATGAAAACGGGCATTCCCGGGTGTTCTAAGGAAGAAAAAAAAAGAAGAAAACAAAAAGTTTGCGAAGAAGTAAAGACAGAAATTCACGACAGATTACTGTAGAGACCTGCGCAGATACTTGAGCGAAACCCAATAATGCCGAGAAGGAGGCGGCCGGCACGACGAATCGAGTTTTATGCAAATGGGCCTCCCGAGAATCGAAGCAGCAGATTTCGTAAGCCCTTGCGAGCGTCGACGATGGGTCCACTGCCTCCGGCTCCCGCATTTGGTCGCGCATCCGAGCTCGCGTGCGGACCGCGTATGCTATACGTACAGGCAAGCAACGGCCGAACAGCCACGGAAACGGACGAGGCGGCGAACAATGTATCCCGAGACTGGGCGCAAAACGAAGCCCGCTGCGCTGCTGCGGAGCTATAGGGAAGAGAACGCGGAGTAGGATATCTCGGGCCGCGGTTCGGGCCGCACCGCGGATTCCTCATTACAGATGCAGCACGAGCCCCGATTTGAAATTTAAACGAGACGGATGAGAAGCCCGCGCGGAGTGATGGGCCCCTAGCGCGGGCGCGCGCGCGGTTTGGCGAGAACGCCCGGTGCGGACAGCAGCACCGCATTGCTCGATGGGCGAGAGCACCCCCCCGTACGTGATGACCACCGGCGAGGGCTGCCGCACCCCTTGTGCATCCGCGATGGGGAGACAGTCATTCCGCGGCGCTAGCTATCTGCTGGCCCCCGACGACAGTTGCGCTATCTGCGAGGGATGGGCGGCGACGTTCATTTGGGCATAGTGCGGTCTTGTTTTTCCACTGTTCGCCGCGCAAATTGTGACCCCGCGACGGTCCCTGTTCGCCGGCGTTGTCATTAATGCACCGAAAACGTGCAGGGCGCGCAGGCGAGAGCGACATCAAGTAGAAAAGAAGAGCGGGATGCTCAATGCAGTCCCGTGGAAGAAGCACCACGCCCACCTCTGCTTCTGAGCAAGATATATAGGGAAAGGAAGAAACGGCGAAAAAGAAAAACGAAAAAAAAAGAGGAGGAAGCGAGGTTCGTGAAATTGCGCAAGAACGCTCACGGTAAGCAAACGAACCCTACTAAAGGTTTAGTGTCTGCGAGGAATCCCGGAACGGGGCTTGTCTGCACGGCACCGACATTGGCCTGGCTCTTTGGGAATGAGAATTCAGCGATCGCGGTGTAAGCAGAGCAGCGGAGGCTGACTCGACGACATGAAGTGGGATGTTGCTGAAGGGCAGGACAACAAAAACACATTGTCAAGAATCCCATCGCAAATGTAAGCCTCAGGCAAGGGCCGTGAAAGACGACGACGAAGCTTTCCAGTTATACATAAAACATTATGCACCACGCCGCCACTCGGACGAATTTCGTAATGTCTGCTAGCATGCGAACAAGACGACGGCTGCGCCATTGACGTAGCGCTCTACTTTAAGTAAACAATTCCTCTAATGCGCAAGCCTTTAAGACAAAGCTTCGCTGGCGGCATTCGTCACTGTTAGATACGGGACCATTTCCTGAGTCTACTTCGAGTTCACCAGACCACATCGAATCGCATCACAGCTAATTAAGGAGCGCAGAAGAACGGATACCACATTCCCCAGGCGCGGCACGTGCAAACAAGTTGGCGGCCCCCACCTCGTGTGCCGCAGGTGGAGCTGTTCACTGCTTGACTCTTCCCGAAAGTGAAGCGAGAGCCTGGCACTGTTCCAGGTAACTTGGGTCCAGGAGGCAAGACGGCTGTAAGGCACCGTGAAACCCTGTCCGCCTTGGTCCGCCGTCGCCCCCATCCGCCTATTGTGACGGCGCATTGCGAGTCAGCAAGGCAAGACCGCAGGGAGGAGTAAACCCTCGGACAATGGGGGACCAAGCAGCGACCCTCTCCGCCGGGTGTGACACCATCGCACGGGCGCCTGCCATTGGCCGAAAATGACTACACCTGAGCGGGCTCGCCGATTGGCCCAAAATGGCGTCACCTGAGCGGGCTCTCCCATTGGCCGAACACCGAGATACCGAAGGGCTTAAAGACACCGAAGGGCTTAAAAGATACAGACCGGGAGCATTCCTAGAGCATTCCTTGATTGATCTCTTTCGAGCTTTTTGCCACGGGCCGCAGCATCCGAGTTGCTGCCGGCCCGTAATGACCTTTATGACTGTTAATTTCTTGGTTGTCTCACTGTAAATAATGTAAATAAACCTCCCAAGTTTTTCATCCCGACGTCCTCCTCAACTCTTACATCACTTAGAGTCGAGTACTACTTCGCAAGTACTCCGCCGTCGGTCATTCCCATTCGAGACACGGTATCGAGAAAGAGAGAGAGAGAGAGACAGATGAAAGGCAGGAAGGTTAACCAGACTGTGTCCAGTTTGCTACCCTACACGTGGGGAGGGGAATGGAGAGTAAAAGAGAGAGAGAAAAAAAAACATGACTCCATAGCGCACTTGCACATGCACTAAATTAGGTGTAGGATGCCTATAGTCCGGCACTCAAGTCTGTTGCCTTCAGGTAGCACGGCATCGAAACGACGACCAATGCAACCGGCCGGTGCATTCTTGCCCAACAGATCGAGATAAGTGGGCAATGAGTGAGTGAGATGAGTGAGTCATTCGTCTATGTCCCGGGCTCGGCCCGGGACATAGACGAGTGACTCTTTGCATCCGCCTTGTTTATCCAATTGCAGGTCATTAGCCTATTCGATCACACGACTATTACGGGTGCCTGGGCTACGTGACCTGAATTCTCAGTCTGGCCTTGCTCCAATGATGGATTGTAAGCGCCTTACAATGTTTCATAGTGTTTCATAATGCACTACTCTACTTTTTTAAAATTTACATTGCCCCTAAGGGCCCTCATGCGAAGGTATAACATAGCGGGGGGGGGGGGGGGAGGTGGAGGAACAAACATGAAATATACACAAGAAATAAAACTACATGAAAGAAACACCACACACAAGGAACATAAAATAAATAGATATGAACAGATATGCACTAATTCATGAAATCACAAGAGCATTTTTACACCATATGCTAATATGTACATATAACAATAAGTAATAACTAATCTGCTACCACTAACAGTTTTCTTGCAACAAGGTTTGGAAAGATGGTAAGTTAACTTCAGTAGCTATGCGTGATGGTAGGTTATTCCATTCTATTATTGTGCGAGGAATAAATGATCTTGCATAGAGCGATCAGCGGCACGTTATGCCTTTTACTTTGTTAGCATGGTCACAGCGCGGGAAGACTGCAGGGGGTGGTGAAAAGAAGTCATCGTGAAGCGAGGAATGCTGATACAGTTTACGAAATAAGTTTAAGCAAGCAAACTGGCGTCGACCTGATAGTGGTTCCAACTCGGCACTTTGTTTTAATGATGTGACGCTGGTGAAGCGTGAATAATCGAAAAAGGTGAAGCGAACGGCACGATTTTACAGAGATTCAATGTGCTTGATAATGTATGATTGATAGGGATTTAATATGGCAGAAGCATATTCATTTTTTTGGCGGACTCTACGTCAACCTCCCGTTATTTTTTTTCTCTATGCAGCTTAGCCATTGTTACAATTCCTATTTTAATATATATATATATATATATATATATATATATATATATATATATATATATATATATATATATATATATATACTTAATTATTTATGCAAATGACTATGCAAATGTGGATAGGGACTTGACGAAGAAAGACTGCGGGCGGGTACAATTTCTACCAGTAGGCGTTCATGCAGCGCACACTTTAAGCGCATAGAAAATCCCCTCAGTGCACAGGCGAACTTCCAGTTCAATGCGATTTATGCAAACTCACGGCACGTAGCAATGATAGGAGAAAACATAAACCTAAGTGCAGCAATGACGATTCGCCATGGTTTTCTGGTGGTAGTAAATGATGCTTTAGAAGCGATAGGCGATGATTTCGCTTTATTTAACAAACGTTTAACGTTGCAACAGCGCAACGAAGCCCCGTAGTATAAAAGACTTCGGCGTGGAGTCAAGCATGGTAACGCGCCGTTGTTGCGATAGAGCACGGAGTGGCGGAATTCTCGCGGGTCAATGCTCTTGGCACGTGAAGGTCCTCGGTGTTTATCGCGTTACAAATAAAAGGTGCCGCAACCGGCCTGATATGGGCCAGAAATGTCAATTTTGTTCCGCTGCGCAAAACTGGTTGCGTCGATGGTTTGTTTGGTCAAGCTAGAATTGCAAATCCACAGTTTGCTTCAGTGAGTGAGTAGCACTGTTGTGCATTGTTGTGAATAGTGAATGGCACTGAACAGTGAGCAGCACTGTTGTGGAAACGCCGCAGGCGTCAGTGGTGCAGGAATTTTTGGTGCGTTTCGGTTTAACGATCATATGCCGCTGTCATGCGCCGTCATGTCTGATTTGTTTGAGCCAATCAGAGAAGGCAAGATGATGGAATTGGACAGCACCGTTGAATTGCACCAATGTCCAGAACATCCTTCACAGCCACCCCATCTCACAGGACAGACAACGTAACCGCCGTGACGTGAGCGTCCGTTGCCATATTTGCCCTTCGGTGTACAGCAAGGAAGCGCAGCTGATGTTACGTCATGCAAAAATGAAAGCAAAGCCTACAGTGGTCGGTCAAAAATGCGGCTCCTGCTTGAGGGGCCTGTCTAGTTGTTCAACGGAGGCTTCCGTATTATAAACATAATATAGACGGTTCTTCGCTCAAGTAGTAATTAAGCCTGGCGCGTGCTACAGTCTCTTAAATATGCGATCTGTAACATGGATTCTAATAGAGCCTTTCCAACCTCTCCATTTTAGCCTCTTGCCTTTAAGCTCTAGAAGCACAGGACGGTCCCTAGGCCTTCTTGGACGATGAATGTAACTGGATTTAGATTTAGACTGAATTTTGATTGGATTTCGCTAGAGTCACATTAAATTGAATAAACCTCTCCAGTTTTGGGATCCCCCTCCGCAAACCGGAAAAAATGGGCTGAAGTGTACGCATATAATAAAAACAAAATCAAGGGGGTAATTTTACGAGTATAATTAGCGCGTCTTCGGCAAAATATAACATGCTGTTGCTGAACGACAGCGGCTGTGTCTAATCACTCTTCGGAATGGCGAAGATACTCCGAGATTTACGCAACTTTAAAGCAAAGTTGAGGCAAAATCTACTCACTGCTCAAGTGTCACCACAGACAGCATGAAGGTGAATGGTAAATTGGGCCAATTAGGTCAGCCCAATTAACATCGCAGTTGTTGGCCTAGTTATGAACGGCAAGGAAACAAAGTCGGTTCAAACTTAGGGCAACTTGCTGTCTGCTCGCTAGGAAAAAAATTATTTCGCACTATTCAACGATTCCGACGTGTCTGAATTGATTCATTGCAATCGC
The DNA here is from genome assembly GCF_038994185.2 of Dermacentor albipictus. Lineage (NCBI taxonomy): Eukaryota > Metazoa > Arthropoda > Arachnida > Ixodida > Ixodidae > Dermacentor > Dermacentor albipictus. The sequence continues at coordinate 35,252,474 of NC_091823.1, forward strand.
AGCAGGCTTTCAAAGTACACACTGCCAACTTCACAAGAACAACTTATTTTCGATGAACACAGCGTCGTCCTCTTCTGTTACAGCACTGCCTGTTGTCGCCTCCTAAATGCAGGCACAGACTCCACCACTCCTAGAGTCTGTGTGAGGCGCGAAACTCCGTACATATATTACCAGACACCGAAGCCGTGTGAAAGCGAAGTTGTTATTGCGTCGACCTCCCATCTACACATAGCCACAGACACTTCAGTTTGTGTCCGAGTGGCAGTGGTGACGAGCAAAATATTCTTTTAATGCATGCGATTAGCTTTCGTAGAATAGTTGATGCACTTCCCGGTATCTATCTATCTATCTATCTATCTATCTATCTATCTATCTATCTATCTATCTATCTATCTATCTATCTATCTATCTATCTATCTATCTATCTATCTATCTATCTATCTATCTATCTATCTATCTATCTATCTATCTATCTATCTATCTATCTATCTATCTATCTATCTATCTATCTATCTATCTATCTATCTATCTATCTATCTATCTATCTATCTATCTATCTATCTATCTATCTATCTATCTATCTATCTATCTGTTTGCACCTAACCGTTTTCCTTTCACGTATACATCGGTCACTGGGTATCTGCCGCTCATCAGTAAACATCCTCGATGGCAACTTGGGTCACTGGACGTGCGCCATTCGGCAAGTGCCGCTCTTCAGTGAAGGGATGCGCGAGAGAGGAGCCCGGCTGCAGCACAGACCTCAGACATGACGCGTTTCGTGGGTGGCAATACGGTGCGTCGCTATGCGTATAGGTTCAATGCTAATCGCATTAACGTCGACAGTCATCCCGAGACAGCTCCTGCCGAAATTCGTTCTTCGCTCTCTGGCGAAAGTGGAACTCGTAATGATGAGACGACCTTACGATGACGACACAATAGCGTCGGCGTCCTACGTAACGGAAAAACGCGACGGAGGGACCCAGCAAAGCCAGTTTCGAGCCCTTAACTGCCTGTCGCAGTGACACGTACAAAGCTAAAGTGCCCGGGTGACGCACAGCCCGTATAACTTTAAGGCGCGTCCCGATGAGAATCGAGTCACGGAACGCAGCTTCAGCTCCTTGTGAGCCGGGATCACTGAAAGAACGAGGGATGCGATAAGGGACAACGGGGAGTGCACAGGCGAATAGATTTCGAACCGATCCGCCAGAACCTGCAGGATTACGCGCGCCGGGGAGGACTTTGAGTACGCGGCTTAGAAGAGCACATATATTTTACTGACGTGGGGGTCGTGATTAGTTGCGCGGCGCGTCGAGGTGACGGTTTTATTTTCCGGAGACGCGCGCAAGGGGGATGGCCCGCACGCGATAAGAAATACGATTGCGCGCCTTTGGCCTAAAGAAGAAAGCGAGGCGATAAAAGGCTTAACTGCAGACAGCTTTCGATAAGACACTGTGCTCCTGCCATACAACTCGTGCAAGAATTTATTTTGAGAGCGGAGAGAAAGTAAAGTGAAGCATTTACCTTTAAAATTTATAGACAATCTATAGGAACAATTTTTTTTAGAATGAAATGAATCTTTAAACCATCTATTCCTTTCGAAAATCAGTTGAGACGGCCTGCAGACTGCCCACAGACTCTTGTAGACTGTTTTCCTTATAATAATAATAATAATAATAATAATAATAATAATAATAATAATAATAATAATAATAATAATAATAATAATAATAATAATAATAATAATAATAATAATTGATGTCAACTGCAGGACGAATTAAGGCATCTCCCTGCGATCTCCAATTACCCCTATCCTGTGCCAACCGATTCCAACTATATATAGCGCCTGCGAATTTCTTAATTTCATCACTCCGCCTAGTCTTCTGCCGTCCTCGACTGCGCATCCCTTCCCTTGGCGCCCATTCTGTAATTTTAATGGTCCACCGGTTATCTAATCTATGCATTACATGACCTGCCCAGCTCCATTTCATTCTCTTTATGTCAATTAGAATATCGGCAACCCCCGTTTGCTCTCTGACCCACACCACTCTCTTCCTGTCTCTTAACGTTACATCTAGCATTCTCCGTTCCATAGCTCCTTAATTGCGCAGTCCTTAACTTGTTTTCGAGCTCCTTAAGGCTCCAAGTTTCTGCCCCATATGTTAGCACCGGTAGAATCTACTGATTGTATACCTTTCTTTTTAATGATAATGGTAAGCTTCTACTCAGGATCTGACAATGTCTGCCGTATGCGCTCCAAGCCATTTTTATTCTTTTTATAGATTTATCTATCTTGCTATACATACAACTTCTTCAAATTGCGTGTAAACAAAAGTTAACGAGTCCTTTTTTTTCGGTGTATTTGTGATATACAGGCTGTCTTTGGTTACAGGCCGCTAGGTCCCTTCCACGCCTTTAAAAAATCCGTGCATGAACTACGAAAATCCATCCAGCTTAGTGTTGTTAACTGTCATCTTTAGCATTTCAAAGTACCTTTTTTTCCTTTGAGCTTAGATCAATAGTTTTCGACAATAATTAACCTATTTTTATAGTTTCTCTTTGCATGAAAAAATTTTCAATAGGGCAGTTGTAAAGTTTATTGAGAAATCTCCAAATCATTTCTCTCCGGCTTGGTAGCTGCTGTAGGGAGTTCTTCCGGCCTACAAAGAAAACAAGTGATATTTGAAAAGTACCATATGGACCAATGCGGAGGTATCTAAATGAAGTGATTTCGTCCTTCCTCTTATTGTCGGTGCGTTTCTTTTTACGACATTTGAATGAGGTGACTCGTAAGAAATTGTTCAAGGACCGCATTGCTGCTCTATTGTCTGTGTCATTGTACCGTGAATTGCGCTGGGCAGGCCCGCGAGAACATGTTCTGTAACGGGTTAAAAGAATGTTTCTAGAGCGAGTGGTTAAAACCTTCTTATCTAAGAAAAATTATATGCTGGGATTTTTACGTGCCATAATCACGATATGATTATGAGGCAAGCCATAGTGGGGGATTCCGGATTAATTTTGACCACCTGGAGTTCTTTAGAGCCCACTCAATGCACGGTACACAGGCATCCTTTTGCATTTCGCCCCCGTGGAAATGCGGCCGCCGCGGCCGGGATTCGACCCCACACCCTCGTGGGCTTAGTAGCACAACGCCAAGAGAGAGGGAGAGAGAGAGAGAGAGAGAGAGAGAGAGAGAGAAGGGAAGAAGGAAAGGCAGGGAGGCTAACCAGACTGAGTCCAGTTTGCCACCCTACACGTGGGGAGGGGAATGGAGAGAGAGAGAGAGAGAGAGTAGAGAGAGAGAGAGAGCACGAGTCTAGCACATTACCAAAGCCAACACGCCACCACGGCGGGTACCTTTCTCTTTAAAATGTCACATCGGTATCTTGCCAATAAAAACACAGTTAAAGGATACGGTTTGTACATTCAATGGGTCAAATATTGTTTAAAATTGGGGATATTGAAAATGTGGTTGTGTATTGCTGGGGAGGGGTCTCTTGGGATGTATTACAGAGAGCTCCGAAATGTAGCTACCGTTAAATCTCCATAAAATTAGTTATCTCTCGGTTGATAGTGAGGATGGCGTACCTTATGATCTTATTATTCTACTGGGCCTGCATAGCACACGGCAACCCTCTGCCGGCCGTGCACAACGCCCATGTTGATCTGTGCGCGAATATTTTCGCGAAACTGTCCCGTTTGATCGAAATGCAGAAAGCGGAGACAGATGTACCAGAGTGCGTTCCCAGATAAGAATCTTTCTTTCATGCGCCAAACTTCTAATAAAACATAGTCAGCCAAACATAATTCTTCGCATTAAGGCATTAAGGGTGTCGCTAAAGGAACCGACCGCCAGATGGCAGGCTCTGCGTGTTATTCTGATTGAGCCCGCCTTGAGAAGCTTCAAAGCGATAATTAAATATGGGTCACGACCTTCGACGTAAAGGGCTCGCGGTGAAAACTCACGCACACCACCCGATTTTGGTGGCCAGGGGAGGGTTTTGCGGTCGGCCACGTAGTGATGGGTAATGAAATGCATTTTGCCTTGCTCACAGCCCCAGCTCGCAGCGTTCCTCGCGAGCGCTCCAGCGCACCCGCGTCATTTATTTAATCGCAGACAGCTCGCTATTGCGCTTCGCCATGCGGATAATTTCATTTGAATTACACGGCTTCTTTTGCCTCGAATAATTTCGTTACCTTCTTCCAAACTACACTTTGTTCTCTCGCCACTTTCTGTCTTTTTTCTTCATAACTTCTTCTCCTTCGTCACACCGCTTTTCGGCGCACATATTTCGGTGCATCTTGCTCGAGCAAGTGCCAGTTGGCCGCTCGCAACGTTCAGAAATTCCCCCCATCTTTCGCACCGACCGTTCACGCTTGGGATCAGGAAACCACGAGCTGCACAAAGGTCGCGACCGCGTGAATCTTGCTCCACGACAGTAGGCCTTTAAACCGCGTCGAAGCAATGAACAAAACCGACGTGTGCAGGATTCGCAGTGGTTCTATCGCGTGTGTGCGAACCACTGTTCTTCACATGCCCTCGCTGTCCATGTCGTTCTGCATGCCGTGGCCTATAGTCTGCGCCTCCTCGTCTTCTTGCGAGGAGCTTAGCGTCCATACATTGACGCTCTTTGGCCATCCCTGGCCCATGCGCCATTAAACTCCATAGACGCCATCACGTTATCTCAGTGTCGATGCCGGCAACAGTACTCGCGCAAGATGCGCACGCACGCAACGCACAGGCGCTCAACACTCACGAGCAAGCAGGCACACGCGGAAACACGCAACAACATGTGGGTATACACGGACAAACGCCGCACACACCACGAGTTATTTCTCACGTCTCGATATCTGTCGATATCGCCTTGGGATAAGAAAGGTTTATAACTCGGATACAACTCACTCGGCAATTTTTTTACACCCTTTCGGGGGTTATCTTGTCCCACAACGATAATCGTCGTCTGCCTTGCTTGCGTTTCCTTTGTTGAAAACTCAGCACTCGCTAGTTTCCTGTCGAGAATGCCGTGTCACGTTGACAACGCGCAAGCCGTGCGTGACTTGGAAGTACCGGGATCGCGGCAGCGTTAAAGAAAGGAAATGCGGCGAGTAAAGATGACGATTATTGTTGCGGGACAGGTATAAGCCCCAAAAGGTGTAGGTTTTTTCGGGTGTTTCTTGCGTGCGCTTCCTTAATTTAACACTCTACGTTCGCTACTTTCCTGTCAAGAATGCTATGTCATGCTGATAACGCGCATGTTGTTCGTGACCTCACAGCAAGTAAGTGCACGAAAGATGGATGGCGACGATTATTGGGGTATAACACAAGCCCCGATCGAAGGTGGCAAATTTTTCCTCCTGAGACTGTTGTGCTCAGTCGTATACGAAGCATTGCTGGGCGAGAAGCTGATGAGTACAAAGTGTTAGAAAATACTCTCCCAGTCCTAAAAAAAGAAAGATAAAAGGAAATGATCTCGGTAGCACGTAATTCGGCCTTACCGTTGCTATGCGGAACTCTTCAGTAGCACCTAACAGCTGTCGCTCTCGAGTATAGCCGCGGCGCGCTACACTCGAAGGTTATCGTGCGAACTTCAAATCAACGAGCTCTATACATTACAAGGCCGCCACTGACCTCGTATCCGAATGTAACCGAAACAGGAGGCGCTTGTCTTGCCCACACTTTTCTCCCTTTCGTGTGGCAACTATCGCTCCCGCGGCATTGTAGCTAATGCTGTTGCAGCCAGAAAACGTGGCTTTATGTGTACCTGTATATAGCTGACCATTGTTGCTGTTGCTTTCAATGTATGGCGAGTAACTCACCCGGAGGAAGTGACCAAGGTTCACAATGGAAACAATATTGAATGCCTTCCTTCCCGCTAGCCTAACGGTCTGTAATAACCATGTTTAAATAGTAATTAAAAGACATACTAAAATAAAATAATTGCCAAGTGAACACGTCAAATTTAGTGAAGCCACCAGAGGAAAAGAAAATGCAAATCAAATGTTCACATTGTCACAATGAGGAAGAAGGCCTGGCTGTAGCAATGATTGTTTCACGCACCAGTATTACATAGATATTTCTCGCTCTTCTCCATAGCTGCTTCTTCGTTCTTTAGTTCCGATTTCATTTGTATTTGCGATTCAAGCACTCTTTCTATCGCTTTGAATGGAACCGCTTGTTTGCAGAGCTAACTATGACCCGTTCCGCGATCATTTACTAGTACACATGTAGTCTGACCATCACAATTTTTCCGTTCCTTGGACTGAAATTGTCGCCAGATTTCTCCTAATTCAGCACTGAACTTCAGATACATCGTACTGTGTAAACAGTCTGCTCCTTGTCCATGACAGTAGCGTCCAGTCAATAGTTATGATAGGCGGTGAATAAATGTGCCAATGTGCTGTGTGTCAAAACTGTAGGGTGCCACTTTGAGCATATTTTGCGAGCCTTCGTAATTGGAGTAATCAAATTTCGATTTAGTGCATAGTCAGTCATGCCACGTTTCTTGAAAAGAATTGAGTTAAAGGATAAAAGCGCACGCACAAGTTCATTGTTGGCTCTAAGCTTTGCGAGGAATATAAAACTATTTCTTCGCCACTGCCAACTGAAATCCGTCGAACAGAGCACTGCCGTCATTAAAATGATCGCCTGTGGCCAATATATGCTGCGACATAAGCGAAATTAAGCCACGTAGGGCAAACGGAGGTTCTACTTTACCCGCAACACAATGTTCGTGGTTTTTCCCTCCTGCCACTACGGCAGAGGACTGGGAACAGTAGTCGTGTATACACAAATACGCACACACCTTGACTGAACGCTATTATTCAAGGAGGTAGTTTGGTCTGGGCTAAACGTTTTCAAAACGTTCGCTCTCCGAAATCTCATTGTGCATTCGTCTCGAAGCAAGGGAAGTAGGTGAAAGCTAGATATTTAGCTCGCGCCATTGCACAGGAGTCGATCGGAAAAGCATGCACCTCTCCTTTGGCACAGCAAAAATCAAAGCAAAATTATTTCGGTGGTCCATCTTCCTTGGTGACAGCGTTTTACACGTTAATCGCCGACCCGCCTGATACATTCATAGATTGTACGACTTCAAAGGAGCTGCCCACAATTTTTACACACGGTAGATCAGGCGTGCCGTGCGCTATCAGCCTTATACACAACAGTTGCAACCGTGGCCTTTCTAGTCATCATGCAAGAAAAGCAGAGGTGATTAGCCGGAAAAATCGACAATAAACGTCTCAAAATGCGTTTAGCTAATCCCCACTGATGTTTACAAATGTTCCCCGCGAACTCGCCATAACTCGCCACGAATTCCGAATTAAACTGTGCAGCCGCTCATACCGCAGCATCCCAGGAAACAATTACGACTATGAGAAAAGATTTTAAAAAGAAAAGAGAAAGAAATGTTGGCAACTAAATATTGATCCATCTCCAGGTGTAGAACCACGGTCTTTATATACTACTACTACTACTACTACTACTACTACTACTACTACTAATAATAATAATAATAATAATAATAATAATAATAATAATAATATTCCTTGGAGCCACATATTCATCGGTTTGTGCGCGTATATTACACAAAAAGAGACAACACGAAATCAAAGCACAGCTGAATAACGACTGCGGGGCAAGCACCAGGGCGCAAAGCGCGCCCCGGGTTCACGATTCCCGAGACTCGGTCGCGTGGACCGCGGCCGACGCCCCGAGCTTGCGGCGGCGGCGCCTGTCGGTGACGCCGTGGTAGAGCGCCACCAGCGCGAGCAGGGCGCAGAAGCCGCCCAGCGTGAGCCAGGCCGCCGAGTCGACGCGAAGCGCGCGCAGGGCGCCCGGCGACCGGGCGTCGACGCGAACGCGCAGGTCGTCGGGCGTCGCGTCGGGCACGCACACGCCGTCCACGTCGTGGTACTCGGCGTCGCACGCGCACAGGCCGTGCTGGCAGTGCGCGTGGCGACCGGGGCAGCGGGCCTGCGCGCAGGGCTCGCCCAGCCGCGCGGTGGGCAGGCAGTGCCACGAGACGCGCATGAAGGACGGCCTGCAGGCGCACACCTGCGAATGCGCCGAGCCGGTCGCTGCAGTCATCTCCGGTGGGAGAATGTCCGTGGCGACGTGGGAAGACATAAGCCTATAAGGTGCCCGCATCTGGCCGCCAACATACCTGAACGCCTGGGCCGATGAAGGTAATTACCCTCCGGGAGTTGGAGGAGGCTGTGGACTGATCGGCAGCCCATACCCGCACGATACTTGCAGGCTTTTATCGTAAAATGCTCGTTTTTTTAGATCATATTTGTGGTTCCATAGCATTGTTGTAAATTATCTTACGATTTTACATTCATGTTCCATTTAGCGCAAAACTCATTTCAAAAGAGCGTAAATACAGTCGAGGAGCGATACTTCAGATCATTAGATACTTCTGAGCCCCTTGGTTGTTCGGACATATACACGCCACAGCGCCACTCACACATAGAGCCAATGCATATAATGGCAACCAAAATTTCGGCCGATGTCACGTTAATACCCAATGATTCTTCTTCATTATTATTTCGAGGTTGCCAAGCTCTCCGAACCCTCCGCCCACCTATAGGCCTCGCAGGCCGGCCGTTAAAACAAACCGAAAGCCTCCCCGCTCGCCCACCTCGTCCTGGCACCAGGAGTCGTTGGCCGCGCACTCGTGGTCGAACACGCACGCGTCGCCCAGCCGCGAGCCGGCGTAGCACACGCCGTGGAACGGGTCGCGCCGCGGGAACGCCTCCAGGCAGCGGCACACCAGGCCCTGCGCCTCGTCCAGGGCGCACGACGACCGGTCCCGGTGGCAGAAGGTGTGGCGCGCGCACGACTCGACGCCCACCGAGGCCAGCACCGAGTAGTTGGCGCGCATCTGCGTCTGCTCGGCGCCCGTCTCCGGGTCGAGGATCTTGCAGTGCACGACGCCGTCGTGCGGCGACCCGGAGGCCAGGCGCAGCACCGAGTCGCGCACGTAGAAGCCCCGGCCGCGCTCCAGGTAGATGGAGCGCGAGCGCGAGCTCAGCGACACGTTGACGCTGGCCGGGTGCTCGACGCGCCAGCGGAACCGCACCGCGTCGCGGGTTGCGGCCGAGCAGGCGAACAGCAGCGTCTTGCCCGCGGCGTTCAGTGGCTGCCGCGGGAAGAGGTGGTAGTCGGGCACGCGGCTGATGTCGCCCTGGTACCACTCGCGCGGTTCGTCGCCGGACGCCGTCCACCACGACGCGGCCACCGTGAGGACGGCGGCGGCGAACGAGCGCATCCTCGTTAGGACCGGCGACGAAGCGACGCTCGCGGCTTGGTTCGCTATTCTTTCTTTCTTCTTTCTTCTTCTTCGACGCGTGCTGGCTGCGCAGCGCGAGGTAGTCGTGTGTCTGCTTCTTCTTCCACGTGACGTACGACGCCCACCAAGGTTACGAACCGCCGTTACAGATCGTCCGAGAAAGTACAGGCTTGCCAGATGTCACATGGATACAGGGCATCCAGCATAGATAGTCTTGTCCACATGGTTTGCCTCTGTCGCGAGACGCCCCGCTTCGCCTCCCCAAACACCGACCGGCTCCCAGGTACTTTGCAGGTAGTCGACCACTACATCCAAAACATCGGAGTAATTTTGGTGGACCCTATCAACTGAAAACGCTAACATTCGCCCTGCGAAGCTCAGTTACGGCGTATACTGTGGACATGCCGCAGGTACGTCTATTAACTTTTTCTGTTTGTTGGAACGTGGAAGAAATGTCGCGAGGCGGGAAACAACCTACGCTCGCAGGGCACTGAACTTCTGTCCAGTTCTGTTGTAAAGCTAATTCGGGCTTCTGAAATTAAAAAAAAAAGAAAGATGTTTTCGCCCTTTTACTGACAAGGCTCAGGCATGGATATTGTATATAAATGTTTCTTCTCTCTCTCTCGCTCGCTGTCTGTCTTTCTTGCTGACTGACACGGAAGCACCAAAACGGAATTCGTATAAAATGCTTCTGTTATACTACAGAACCGCACTTCTCACAGTACCAATAGGAGAAAAAAACATTTCCAAAGCGCGAAAATTCATTTCAGGTAAAATTCAGGCTTTTATGGCACAACGAATAAATAACAACCAGGCACGACGTGCACTGTCAACAAAAAGTGCGAAACTTACCCGGGCAAGACTGGAGTGGGTCCCTGGGTGGCAGGGAGTCAGAAAGAGATGTGCCTGAAAAATAAATCAATAATAGATTACGCTTAATAATAACTCAAGAAGTCAACTATAGCTACAGGCTTGGCATGCTGCTCTTGATAAGCGTGATGGGCTGAAGAAAGGGAAAAAAAGCCATAAATGCACACCTGCACACGCCTACAGGCAGGCTCTGCCTGTAGGCGTGCCTGTAGGCGTACAGGCAGGCTCTGCCTACAGGCTCTGCCTGCACGCGCAGGCAGAGCGAAGAAACCTGTCATGCGGGCATGTACCATGCGGGCATGTACGCCGAATTGAGCCAGTGACAAAGGAATCGATGTAGCCTGAATGACGATGATGAAGTGACTGGGCCAAGGAACAAGCAAGCAATCAAGCAAGCAAGCAAGCAAGCAAGCAAGCAAGCAAGCAAGCAAGCAAGCAAGCAAGCAAGCAAGCAAGCAAGCAAGCCAACAAGCAAGCCATCCCTATATACTCATATGTTCGTAACACTAATGGGGTCCTACAACGTAAAACTATTCCGATCTGTTCTTATTCCAATCTTCTGACGTCAAATTTATGTAACCCCCGAACCAGGCATCGTGCGGTAGCTCGCATCGTTGCTTGAAAAGCCCTATCAAATGCACTTCTCGTTTATAGGATGTCACTTTTCTTTTTCAAGGCGAATAGCGCTGCCTACATTGAGAAGTTTTTCTTAAGTAACTGACTGACAAGAGGGCTAGAAGTACGCTCAACTGGAGAGAGTCCGAGCCAGCACAGAGAAAGTAGATAACCGGATGAGGAGGGTGGTGTCGACGTCTGCGATTGGTCCGCTTCCTTTTGCTTAATAGCTTGCGATGGCTGGTCGAAAATCGCGGCGGCGTGCAACGGAAGGTTATAAATCCCGCTAAAACGGATCCTCAGCAAATAAGAGTTGGCAGAGCGATGTCGTATACTAGCTGAAATGCCTCGCTAACGTCATACTGCCACGCAAGATGTTGTATTATGCGCAAATAAATCCATGCTCCCCGGCAGCCCCGAGTAGCCAATGCCAGAGCGATTGTCGGGCCGCAAACTCCCATTTCTTTGGGAACGGGGCAGTCACCGGCTATTCAGAAAGAAATTCAGTTTTGTTGGCATATTAATGCGTCTTTAACGCGTACATGTCACTTTGACGGGGTGACTTTTCTCGGTTGCGCGGCAGACAGGCGAAGTGGGCGAAGCCCAAACACGTTTGACCAATAGCAATTGGCCAAACGACGCCTTTTTCGCCAATAGCGCTAAAGGCGTTGAATAAGACATTATTTTTCTTTCGTTCGGTCTAATCATGCATAATCAGTGCGCGTGACAGACAGGCGCAGTGGGGTGGCACGAAATTTTTTTTGACCAGTCGTCGAGGGCTAGTTGCAGAGTTGGAAGAGAAAACTTTGGAATAGCTTTACGTTACAGTGAGCATTACGTACGCCACTGCTGCTACTGAGGAAACAACTGGTGCGCATTAAGCGACATCCATTACTTCTTATAGCTATTAGCCCCGAGAACGAACACGAGCGGCGCTGCGAGCGCCGCTCGCGTGACGTCAGGGCACGGACTCGCGCCTGTCGTCTGCTACAGTTCGGGCGTTGTCCGGGCGCTTTCTGCGGTGTTTTCGTTTGTTCACCCTCGTTCTCTCTGCTTGTATACTTATGGTGGTCGTCTCAAATATATTTTTACGACGTCTTCCTTTGCGAACATTTATTCAAAGAGCTAATTTCTTAGACAACAATGCAGCTCTCGAAGGCAACGCTACAGTGCCAGCCGAAGCGACGCAGACCAGCCCATTGGGGGTTTTTCATACGCGCATAGACAATCGCAAAAGCATAGCCTATAGGAATCCAGTTATGATACCATACCTGCCGCGCTGTAACAAGTATGTCACAAAGTTGGCTATATATGACTTCTACAGCAGTCACGTTGATTTTATTCCGCTAAAACAGGTTTGCTCACGACGAGTAGTTCATGGTATAATATAGAATTTTTGCATTTCCTCACAGAAACGCTCGGCAGTAGCACGGGAACTTAACTAATACTGGAGCTTAGATTCTACACGCCTCACTTGCTTCTTTAACTGCTTGTCAACATTAGGCGGTTCTTCACGTGTTTGTTTATTTTTTTTTAAGCGGTGGAAATTTGAACTAAAGTTAATGAAGGCTTACAGCTATTTACAATTACGAATGTACCATTACGAATGTACCATGTACGAGAGTACAATTAGGAATGTACCAATATATATTCCCTTTTCCGTGCTACACGTTCAACTCACCTCTTTAGAGAGCGTTTGTTAATGATTAATAATGTATGTTATGTTCCTCTTTTTTTGTCTATGTTACCTAGTGTATATCATTTATTTATTTCAATGCCGCAGTGTGTTTTGCATTGTTATTGTGGAAATATTTTACTGTTCTTTCATATATTGTATAACTGCAATGTTTTATGGCCACTATATAAATATAATTTATATGGCGTTTGATGTGTTACCCCATGCAGCCATATTGTACCTAAGGGGGTGAGGTTACCTCAAGCCGCGTCTGTGCGGCTTTTTTCCCTCATCCACCTCCATTTACCACTCCTCTGCACATGTGTGTGTGTAAATGGAAATTAATAAATCAAATCAAATCAAACTCACTTGAGAAATTTAGTGGTGCTTGTTGCTTGAGGAATATACACGACGAATCTGTTTGGCGAACTGACACAGGCTGCTCGGCCCAATTTTTTTAGTGAAGCATGCCTGCTGGACCGCATAGCTGCAGCCAGAAAGACGTCGAAGCGTCAATGACTAGTAGTATGGGACATATTCAAGATATCGAAATTCCCCCGGTGGAGGGTCAGAAATCAAGTGAAAGTATATGCAAGGCTTGTGGTGCTTTGTTTATGAATGTTTGCGGCTGGATTGGAGCAAACTTAATTTAGCCTTAATTTATGTACCGACGAAGCGAATTGTTATCCGTTTGTATAATTAAATAACGCTGGATCGAGACATCGTCAGACAGAAGGTGCTTGAATTTTCCTTTTGTAGGCAATCTAAGCTGCGGTGTAGTAGCTCGAGAATACTTTAGCCATTCCAGTTGGCGCTTTAAAAAATGCTTTATGGTTTTAATTCGAAGTTGTAGTGAACTGATGGGTTTCGCGAACATAGCGTGCCTCGCCATACGGACTGTCGATTGCTACCGTTACGTGATCAGGGGTGTGCCATATTGTCGATAAAGGCTACTGAGGGCCACTATGAAACATTTCATCACTTTCAATTGAGTGGCTCTCGATCTTAACAACGAAACTTTTCTCTCAGGTGATTGCTACTATGGTGTTTGTGAATTAACTATGTAAATACTCTGCATGATGCGCCGTCGTGTTAGCAGCCATGAGCAATTCGTTTTTTGGAGGCCTGTTTCAGAGGGGGATGAAAGTAGCAGCAAACTTTTTCATAAGAAATGCACGCCTAACTATTTTTTTACGCAACAATGAATGGCCATATTTCAATAGAACAACACACCAGAGTAATAGGAATCGTGATGACAGCTTCGCTGGGCAGTGTCTTTCTAACATCGGATAACATGTTGACGCCAATTACCAAATTTTTCTTCCACGTAAAATGCAATGCCTCTCATAGCTAAATAATAAAGGAATGTTAAGTGTTTAGCGAAGCATCATACACAACTTCGCAGTTGAATTTGCAGATATTCCTTTTTTAGTCAAAATTTACCGATAGACACGGCGCATATATGCATTGCAAAACCTAGTAGACCCCTTTAACGCTACTTAGCTTGCGATATCCAAGCCGCAAAGTTTCTCGACTCACACGCCTTTGAAGAGGAAACTGTGGTTAAGGTATGGCAGCAGAAAGAAGCCGACGTATTCTTCAATACGTACGGCTCGAGCCACCCATCCCCCAAGCATACACGAAGGGAACGAGCGCGCGCGGCAGCCGAGCGAGCCGGAGCGAGCGGCGTCCTGGCCGTGACGTCACTCGCGAGAGGGCGCCACTCCTAATTCTCGGGGCTAATACTGACCCAAGGCGGCTGCTTGGCAAACCGGTTTCACGCCTGCGTGCTATGCAGACACGGCCAAACCTGATGACCCTCAACAGCGCGCGCTGTTGAGGACCACATAATCGTATCATACTAAGCGGATGACATCGGGCAGGAAAAGGCAAGACCACAGCAATTAAAGGATACAAGCGCGAATTCGCGACTGCGTTTACTGAACAAGCACAGAGAATATTGAAAGACAAGTTTGCATGAGCTATACCCTGTATATATATGAAAGATCTCTCTTTTTGTTGCCCAAAGATCGTGCTTCATAGGATCTTTTTGTTGCCCAAGCCACCCAGGGTCTGCTCCAATATCACCCGGGCTAAGTTTCGTGTTTTTTTGTTGGAAGCGCACATCACGTCTTCGTCAGGGCCTTCCCGAAGACAATGTTGTCAAAACGTCAAAGAGTTGTCAAAACGTTCGCTCCAACTTGAGAGGTCCCTTGTTCGACCAAGTGTTGAGGGAATCAGCAAAGACATTCCACGCGTCGCGGTACTCCTCGGCACCTGACAAGGCGACACATGTCAAGGCGCGCTTAGTTAACAATACAATTTCTTTGTGAAAAAGGCTCTCATGCAAGAGCCAGACCGTTTCCTAACACATTTTACTATTGTCGTCGCTGTATTTATTAGCTGCTACTTCTTGGCAATAAATATTACGCTGGCTGCTTGAAATGGGCGGCAAGTACCACGTCTTGGTCATTAAAGAGCCAGTAATTAACACAGTCGAGGCATCGCCCCAACTAAGATACTGTGTAGGACCTCGAAGAGCGATGTAAAGAAGTACAGCGGATAGTCATTATCTTCTGCACGCAGAATAAATTAATGATTGATGCGGTGATCAGTGGGCCGACCGCAATTTACTGAATAAAAAAAAAAGGAAGGAAATTATTTTTTTTGTTACTGCCTTAAGCCCTGGAGGAAAACGCGCCAAAGATTCTGATATTTCGTTAGCATACGTTGAAGATGAGACCCTTCACGACACTATTTACGAAACCCCGCGAAACCCGATGATAATATGGTACGGAAGACGGCGCAAATGACTCGCTATGATGAAGGGCGCAATCTCTATGGCACGCTGCGGCGCTCTACGCCAAAATGCAAATGTAAATGCAATGAAAACGATCGGGTACCAGACAATCTTTCACCAAAACTAGTATTCACGAAAATGAAAACAAAAGATATTCGGCGTCGTTTCGGCCACGCTTCGTTACGAAGCGGGCACGTCTGGCTCATGCCCCTGAGGGAGCGGGCCGTCGGCAGAAACGGCCGTGGTCGTCCTCAGGTTGCGGTAGTGCAAGTCCCTGAGCGTGTAGCACAGCGTGATCAGGCCCAGAACGACGCCGAACCCGACCAACATCAGCACCGTGGGGCCGTCCGTGCGCATCGGGCCGAAGACCCGCGCCTGCTGGTGCCGGCTGTCGCGGCCGGCGGACACCTCGTCGGCCGGCGCGCACACGCCGTCCACGTCGTCGCTGCGGTCTCGGCAGCCGCAACGGCCGTTCCTGCACGCGGAGTACGGCGCGGCGCACTGGCCCGGCTGGCACGGCTCGCCCAGCCGGGCCACGGGCTCGCACCCGCGCGCGACGGGCCTGGTGAGCGGCCTGCAGGCGCACGCCTGGTGCAGACACCAGGAGTTCTCGGGCTCGCACTCGTGGTCGAACACGCACGGCTTGCCGAGCTCGACGGGCGCGAAGCACACGCCGTGGAACCGGTCGCGTCGCGGGAAGGCCTCGAGGCAGCGGCACGACAGCCCCTGCGCCTGGTCGAGCGAGCAGGTCGCCCTGTCCCGGGGACAGAAGTCGCGCCGCGACGAGCGCGACTCGACGCTCACCGAGGCCAGGACTGAGTAGCTGGCGCTCATGGACTCGGCCTGCTTCTCGGACTCACTCTCGGCGCTGCCGAGCACGGTGCAGTGCACCGTGCCGTTGTGCGGCGACAGCGAGGAGACGCGGAGGAGCGAGTCGCGGACGTAGAAGAATCGGCCGGCGTTCTCCACCTCCAGGGAGCGGGCGCGGGTGCTTCGCGACACGTCGACGCCGGCGGGCTGCTGGACGAGCCAGCGGAAGCGCACGGGGTCCCGGCTGGCAGCCGAGCAGGCGAAGAGCAGCGTCTTGCCCACGGCGTTCACGGGCTGCAGGCTGACGAGGCGGTAGTCGGGCAGGCGGCTCACGTTGCCGCTGTACCACTCGCGGGGCTCCTCGGTGGATGCCGACGACAACGCTGACGCCGCCGTAAGCAGGGCTATCGCCAAAGGCTGCATCCTCGCAGATTTGTAGATAGTCCCCATACATGCAATAGCATAGCCCACTACAGAGCGATAGGCCATAAATCAAACGGCAGTAGAAAAAGAAATAAGAACTCTGTAAAATTACAGAGATGATTGCAAAGGGATACTAATAGTACATTAAAATGAAAACTTGACCGCCACATTAAAGGCGGAAGCTTGCGTGCTCAAGAGACATTCATTTAATTACTTGACATTCTCATTCGAGAGCGTTGTTACTTTTTATTGTTTTCTCCCACCAAAGGTCGTGCGTTCGAGTGTCTTAATTGACGCTACTTTAATCAGCTGTACCTTAATGAACTTGGCCCCAATTAACATCAAACGTCGTGGGCTCGAATGCCTTAATTAACTATATAACAATTAACTGTGTCTTAATTAACTTCGCCTTAACACCAGTAATCGTGGGTACGACTTCCCCATAAGCTCGAGGGTTCGACTCCCACCGAAGGTTTAGGGTTCGAGTATCTGAATTGACTCTATGCTAATTAAAATTTTGCCCTTTTCTTCGCATGATGAGTGCCATCGGAGCCAGCTGCGGAAGAAGACGACAACGAACGCGCGAGCAATGGCACGAGCGCGTGTCCGCGCGAGGCGAGCTCACATGACTTTCTGGACCGCACGCCTCGTTTTCCAGAGCACCGGGGGTCTGAGCCGCTTGAGGCTTTCACCTTACAGAGACAGCAGACATGTCCTAATTTCCGCTTAACTTCCTAACCTAATTTCCAGCGAAGCTAGGTGGCTGTTATCGTTCTTCAAGGACAGCGAGCTAAGTTTTGCGCCGTTCGTAAAACACACTTATAAGGCCCGAGAGTCGCTTGCATGCGTACTGCGAAGGCCGTAATTAACCTACACATCTTGAAGTTTGTCTGCACATTACCTTGACTTTCCCCTTAGTTTCACTAAATACGAACAAGACACCTAGGTTAGTTCACCGAGAATATCGGGTAAATTATCTGCTTCAAGTACCTCTTAGAACGTATAAAATTCGGCAGGAGTCGAGAACTCAGAAATTATTCGTAACGGTCGTAATGGAACTATGAACTTTAAGCTTCCTCTGCACTAGCCCCTTAACATCGCCCCCCTTTCTACCGACCGAGCGAAAACCCAGTGTCACATGTATTTCTTCCCGAGACTGGGAAAGATTGGGAACAATGCCTGTAAACGTTTCCGAGCACTTGTCTCGGAATTCTTCGAAAAGCCCTTCTGTGTACGTCCTAGAACCTATTCAATACGACTTATGCCTTGAACAAATTTTACATAATTAAAAACGTAACTTATTAGACAACTAATGGCCACTAACAGTATGTATATATATATATATATATATATATATATATATATATATATATATATATATATATATATATATATATATATATATATATATATATATATATATATATATATATATATATATATTACACACAAGCATACACGCAGACACCTTGACAAAAACCCCACAGCAAAAGGATGCCATTAACTCTCACACCGATTGTATTTCATGGCTTAGACTATTGAATCACACCAATAGCGTACCCCTCACACACATTTCTTCGCGTGCTATCGGGTCATTTGTGCGTCGATCTGAGGCGAGTACACGACATCGATTGGCCAACGACTTCTCCTTTCTTACACCATTCAGCTCATTCCCATCGGCTTCCCCGCATAAGTACTGCTTTCTTCTCTTTCTTCTTTTATTGGTTTTTTTTTAGTTAATGCCATTCCTGATCCTCGTTTCTGGTCCTTCGCTTCTACTATTTCTTGCTCTTGCTCTTTCACGGCGCAAAAAAGAAAAAAAGAAAAAGCTAACATTCGAGTACTTCTTCTTCTCATTATTTTTTTTAAAATTTAGCATCTGATACCGTTGCTTTACAGTGCGAATCACACTTATATATGATTCATACTTGACAGGCAACGCTGCGAAAACTACGCAAGCATAGACCTCTCACTCCGTGCTTTCAGCAGTGCAGTTGGCTTTCATTAGCGACGCTTTCTACGAATTAACCGAGAGCTGTGAACGTAAGGCTATATACGTCAGATTACGTGGTGTCTGCGCACCTTTTCTGTTGGCAGAGACGTGTCACTGCGCTTGTTCGGTAGTAAAGAAGTTAATTTAATTGTGACGTCTTCCCTGTAATATATGCGTCATATCTTGCGACATAAAAGTATATGACCTAACTTTACATCAAATTACATGGCGCATACCTATATCTGGTTTTTAAATGTTATGTACCCTAACCAGGTCATCATGAATAAAATTAATCCGTGCTGCGGGGTTTCAGTCTATCGTAGTAAGTGTGTGGGTTTGCTTGATTTAGAACACGTGCTTTGGCGCTGCTTGGCGTTGGCCGGTGATGGTTCTCGAGGTGAACAGTGGTGGCAGCGGATTGTGCACAGTGAAGTGCTGGCGGACCTACTCAGGGCTGTCCAGAGGGCCCGTGTGACGGCAGAGGGGCTCGGCCTCTCTGTCCCGACGTGGGAGCGGCCCGCATCAGTCCCAGACTGATCCCTCAGAACCTAAATAAAGTTCTTCCTACCATACCATACTACCTTCTTCTTTTTTGCTCGCGATGACGAGCAATAAAAGAAGTCCTCTAGCCTTCATCGCGTTGCCTGCTATGTGTGATACCGGGTATATAAAGTGGCCGGCAGCGAACTGTGCGAGCTGTGTGTTTCACAGCACGTGGTCAAGTATGCACGCGGCGTGACCCTACTGTGACGTCGTCCTGTCCTTTTTGTCACAATAGGTGGCGACCAAATCGGTCGTTCTGGACAAGTGCGATTCACACTCTAACGCATCATTATGCAGGACGCCTCCGTTTACAAACACGCATCTACCATGCGTGGTGGCTACGGCGTTTATGCTGCTGAGCGGGTTCGACTCCAGGCCTCAGCGGCTGCATTTCGATGGAAGCGAAATGCAACTGTCCCATTTGGTAACTGCGCACGAGGGGGAAGGAAGAAGGGCGGAAAATATGAGTAGAAAAGATGATATTAAAAAAAAAATCTGTCCACACAAGCTCTAGGAAGACAACTAACAACGACTACAATTTATTTCATACAGGCCTCATGATTGCTGGCCCAGGTCCAAGAACTTTTCCGTAAGATGATGCAGATCATACGTCAAGAAAGGTAAAATACCGATGGAGGCTTTGAACAGAGAGTGGTCAATCAGGACAATGCAGTCTGGTAGAGTTTTCCAGTACAGTATTGGTTAGCGATAAGTTCAGGTTAGCGATAGAGTTGCCGTGATACCTTCTAATTGCGTAATTCGTTTTGATGTTCGCTTTCCATAGTAGTTTATTGCGGCCTCTGCTCTTTTTCGACGCGGTCTCTCTGTTGTAAGAAAGAGGCGATTGTTTCGTCTGCCTTTCCAGGAGCGCCGACGTGCTCTGCGTCGGCAACAGCTTCGCAACACGCATCCGCCGTCGAGGACAGATCCCCCGAACAACGCAGCAGAACATTCGGGCCTCTTCGTAACAGTCGTGCAGCTATACCGATCTGCAGCGAGTGTCAATGCAACCTTAACGTCCGTTTCGACACTCACAAGCATTAAAAAAAAAAAAAAAATCAGGCATTCAGGGTACGCCTTGTACCACTGCGTTTGCTGGGAAAGTACCTCTCTGCGGAGGCTATAGAGCGATTCGCGTCAGTTTGTGACACGGCAGACTCATTTGCTCGCGTTGAAAAAAAAAAAAAAACTAATAAAAATAAAATAAATGGTCAACCGAGTGTCGGCGCTAACGAAGACAAGGTTGACGTACATGGTGGTTGAAATGAATCAATGATTAAACGTCGACTAGAGGTCTATATTCGGTCTCTATAGATATGTCTCTTTTTCATGCTCATTGTTCACTTACGTCATGTATTAATCGCGTCGTATTTCACGTACGATTACGTCGTCCTTGCAACGTAGGATTGGGATCGTTGTATTCCTCCGAAGTCTAGACAGCCGCGCGTCCATGCTCTGAGATCATCTTTCACTCTGCAGGGCCTGCCACCAAACGTTGTTCGACGTTTTGCTCGGTGCGTCTCTGACGTCACAGGATGCCCAACTCGTACGCCCTGCACTGCCTCATTTGTGGTCTTACCGTGGGCGCCCGAAGCTCACCGGCGTACTTACCTTTGATTATATATATATATATATATATATATATATATATATATATATATATATATATATATATATATATATCAACAGCCGACGTAAATAGCTACAAGAAAAGTAAGTCCATCGTTGTTATGAGGCTGTAAAATGTTTTGGGATTGGTGGTTTGAGAGCGCCAGCTATCTATAGTTTAGTGACGCTGCCACTATCGGAAGAGATGTACACGTTGGATGACCCCATACCTTCTAAAAAACGTTTAACACTCTGGGAGCTCAGGTTTATTATTATCTTTTTTTGCAAGCAAAAGTTGTTAACAGTGTTGCGTACATTTCGTTTATCTCGACGTTCGATATACTTTCTTGTTGGGAACGCTATTTCGCGCTGATATGTGTAGTACTCGCCTGCTGTTCATGGCCTGACAGTTTCTACCATGTACTATGCGTTAAAGGAAACGCCCGCAAGATAGATGGCAATTACTGTTAAGGGGAGGACAGAGGTCAATTATTATCACTTCTGGGCCTTTTGGCTAAAATTAAAGATTGTGGGGGTATACAAGACAAGCCCGAAAGAGTGCAACTATTTATTAAAATTTATGTGTAGTTTCGAAAGTGACGGCCAACTGCTAGAACAATGTGCGCGTTAGAAGCGGTGTCGCTCCTGTTGAGGCCAACTGCCGAGAATAGTTTCCCGTGTACTGCAACAATATATATAGCCCAAAGCCAACCGAAGATCAGCGCTGGAAGCATCGTTCCGTGTCACCGCTTTGCACGCACGGGCAATAAATGTACTGACATGGACTTTACTCTTTTCACTCGAAGGGCACGTAGGGAAGCACGAAAGCAAGCAGCTGTCTCTTCTGGAAACCTACCTTTAACGCGACAGCGTTAAGGGCACCGTATCGCAGAAAATCCTGTGTCGGCGCCGGAGTCGGCGGAGTTGTCGTGAGCGAAAATTTCCGTTTATATTTAGGTATATGTATATGCCACGCCTTGCTATATAACATGGAATATATGCGGGTTATTTTGCCACACCATTCTATCACTAACGTTGCTCATACATTGTTTTACATCCTTCACAAAGTTATTCCTCGGAATTTTGAGAGTGACAGCCCACAAACAAATGTCATGAAACAAAACACCGACACCGCATACCTTTTATGTTAAATATTCTCAGACTTAAATATTAAAAGTGCAAAACAATAACAGAAACCTGAAAATGATGTAATAAATTATTCAAGAGGCCGCGTTTCTACCAGACAGCTCGCCTTCATGCATAGCGCTCGCCGCCAGCGTTTCCCTGTAAACTTTACGGCTACATAAGCTGCGGTTGCCGGGAAGGGTGAGATGCAGTCAGGTATCTTCGAATACTATCGACGTTCCACTTTAATACGGGTGTCAAACGGCGCATTTTTGATCGCGATTAAGCCCGATCTGGATCGAATTTCTCGGCCGTGATTGGGTACGTTGCGCAAGCTGCGCGAAAGAGCAAATCGCAGTCGAAAATTTCGATCCGGATCGGGCTTAATCGCGATCAAAAGTGGTCGTGTGACACCAGTATTAATGGTGAAGCTTAAGCGTTTTCCATATTTTTCACTTAAGCACCATGCTGCTGAGAGGTGCCCAGTACTGATCTATCGACGACACCAAAATGGGGTACGGCTGCCTAGATTTCAAGAGCCAACGTGCTCTTCTTTCTTCGTTGTTTGTTTGTGTTTCTCTTTCTTTTTCCTTTTTTTCCCCTACGAATGTGGTTGCGCAACGGGTGAAACATCTAACCACCTCAACCAGCAGCATAAGGTATTCTGTAGGTTAGCCTAGCGATTTAGGTTAACCTACAAACCTATAAGGTATTCTGTAGGTTAGCCTGCCTCAATATCTACCAGGAGAAATTAAAAGGCCGCTTCTATTTACTTTTTCCCTTATATCTGTAACAAATGCTGAAAATTGGGACATTTGACCGACTAATGGATAGGTCTTTACAGCCGCTGTTATCATAGATAAGGCGGCGTTTCCAAAGCAGTTTCCTTAGCTTACTTGTAAGCGCTCGTGGCCTGCAGTTATTATTTTGTGATTCCAGCGAACGGACCTTGATGACTGCACTTTAAATAATTCTTCGACAGAAGGCGGGGTGCTTGATCCGGAAAGCTATTCCTCGCGCTATTGAATTATTCCACCTGCGTGGCTTAATACGCGGAAATCTAGCAAAATGTTAACAGTGATAAGCCGTTAGTCGACTCCTCGGAAGTTCGACTGAGCGTCCACTCGATCCTGATTTCAACGCCCCACAGAGACTGCACTTTAGTGCTCATTTGCAAATGCAAAAGAAAGTAGCACAGTTTACGAAGTCTGCTGGGAATTTTGTGCACGCATACCATCACAGTTATAGTCTATAGTCATATCAAGAATGAACCCGCCGTGGTTGCTCAGTGGCTATGGTGTTAGGCTGCTGAGCACGAGGTCGCGGGATCGAATCCCGGCCACGGCGGCCGCGTCTCGATGGGGGCGAAATGCGAAAACACCCGTGTACTTAGATTTAGGTGCACGTTAAGGAACCCCAGGTGGTCAAAATTTCCGGAGTCCCCCACTACGGCGTGCCTCATAATCAGAAAGTGGTTTTGGCACGTAAAACCCCATATATTATTATTTATTATATCAAGAATGTCGTAGCTTGTTATAAACGACGAATACTTGCGGCCGCAGAAATATACGAAGACAAGACTAATACTACGAATGAGGTCAACAAGTTAGGCAAGAATAAAACACGCGTTCGAAAAAATATTATCAAAGCAGGCTATAAACGTTGGTGTAATCTCGCTTGACTCCACTTTTTGCGGAGTCGGGAGACATTGCGGGGTTTACGGCCTTGGTCGCAACGTATAGACCGTTTCATCGGGCGAGGAGGATAGGGTGCGCGGAGAGCCTTTCCTCCTCTCTGGCTTGGGCGATCCGGCGCGGCGCTGCTTGAAAGTATTGCTGTCGCGTGCTGCGGAACGATTTCGAGTTGTTTTCGATGGTACTTTGTGAAATTTGCGCCATGTCCGTTCATATAAGGTCGTCAGGGAAGCCTTTCGGTGCATCGGTAACTACAGTAGGCGGAAATACCTCTTGGGGGCGCAAAAATGTGTTGCGTTTTATCAGCCGCGGTGTACGCACATTATCAGTCGCGGTGTGTGTATGGGCTGTGAATTATTTTGCTTATATCGGTTTTAATTCAACAAAGGAAAGTGGTGTCTCTGTATTAGCAGCATGAAATGGTAAATCTGCTCAATATCTGATCGCTTCACGTAGGGAGTAAAACATAAAGCATAAGAGCGTATGCTCGTGCACGGCCAACCTAAGGATACCACGAAACATCTAAGCGGAAGGCGCAAACAAATATTTGTGATGCACCGGCATCGTTCTCGCGCATTTCCAGTCTAGTAGGCTTCAAATTATTATATGTCTACGGTAGCCTTCCTGCATGAGGCCGATGGCGCTGCTCAGCACAGCGATCACTGCGGTTGGTGAACCAGCACGATACATATGTAAGCTGTGCGCTTCGGCATTGCCTTTTTGACCTGCATACAGCCATAATATATGAGAGGGATCGCATAAAAAGAATGCGATGCCTATTTTTGAGGACACAATTTCCGTAATACGTGTGAATGCGTCGTAGAGAGCGGAATGAACACAACCGGAAAAAAAAGTCGGTTATCAGCTTTCAAGAGCAAGAGAAAACGGGCTAACGCCGCAATAGGACCTCGCATAGTCACGCCGCACAACGTTTATAAATACATAACCGCTGATGCCGTATGCTTGGACCATGCGGTATATAGAACAAAGATATAAGTAATCCAGCACTTAACACTGCTTGGGACGTTCGCGCAGTTCGTAAACAGTCCCGTTGCTGTACAAGCCTCATTCATACTTTAAGGTATGCTGCTATTACTTGCCAAAACTATTTCATTCAGGGGCAAAAACCTCATCCATCGAACCAAGTAGTCACGCAATGTAACCTGCAGCGAACAGTTTGAACACTTGTCAAAGTGTAACATCACAGCTCCTATCGTAGCAGAACGTACCCACGCTGTTACGATCGTCGCGTATGTTTCATGGCTCCTATACCGCAGCCTAGAATTAGAGGATAATACTGCAATAAGGTCACATTAATGACTAGAACATTCAGAAATACACAATTGATCTCCGAGGCTGATTGTAGACTCAAATATGCGCGCACACATCGCGCTGCGTGTTCCGTCCACCTCAACGCGCCAGCAGAAATTCCGGCCATAACGCCTTAAACCACTTCAGCACGTCTCACAGAACCGTTTACGACGTAGGATACGCACGTCATACTAAACAGAGCACACGACCACGAAAACAAACGCCAGAACCGACTGCCGAGCGTATACCTGCCATGCAAAAGACTGCTTTCACCCAAGCCAGTATGGCGCTGCTCATAGGCGGCGCCACTGAGCTCACAATATGGCGGCGCCTACGAAAAAACGGTCTATAGACGGAGAAAGCAACGCCATTTTTTAGCTTCTTTTCTCAAAGAAATGTCGATGATATTTTTTTCTTACCGAAAATGTTCTTTACATAACTGTAGAGCTATAGGATGCACCATCCATGAGAGCTAATCGTAATGTGCCAGTTAAACTATCCACAAGTGCAGTTTATCTGCAATGCGTATACGCTTGTACGATTCGAGTGACCTTTATCGTAACATGCCGTGTTCGCGGCTCGTCGACTCTGCCTCGATGATAGGCTTTCGTCAGCGCCGCAGTGTTACATGCTTTGGGATCCTCTGAGTGAAATAAAAAAATAAAACGAACAAGCCGAAATTTCTAAGAACATAGTCATTTCATGACAAATTCCTGCTGCACAAATTTAAGAGACAGACAGACAGACAGACAGACAGAGAGAGAGAGAGAGTAGCACCTCCATGTCAATTATGTTCCATGCGAATTATGTGGGAACTGTTTCACTGAGATATCAACAAAACCTAGTAAGTAGGCGAACATGTCGTAAAATTCTCCCGTAATAGAGGCGCAAAAGTGATCGCATTCTGAGAAGTTATAATGTCATATATTTTCTAAATACAAACGGCAAATATGTACCTGATATATCCACATACACAGTACCATATAACTATCTTCGCACAATACAGGTATTAAAAGCCCTAAAACAATATGTGCCACTATGCTCTAGACCGACGGCATACGCGATGCCTTTCCGTTTCTAACAAGAGGTATGAATTACAATTTGAACGATCACACAATCCCAGGAAAGTAAAAGCTATAAACTACTTACTGTATTCAACAACTAGAAAAAAGAAAAGCAGCAGGGTAGGATCACAGCCCCATCAAAATTAGTACACATAAAATGAAGCTAAACGTTATTAAAAGTGACTTAGCGAAGAATGGAAGTGCAAGTTCTCTTGTGATAAGCGGACCTTGCACCATAAAACGCATGCACCATTTCTCCTCAGTCTTCGAGGAATGGTCTGGCCCTTCACACACGCTCTTTTCGAATACGTTATAAACTCTGGTCGAACCCATAGGCGCACAATACCAAGTCATGCACGATTCGCGTTCTCTCTCTCTCTTTCTCTCTCTTCCTTTTCTTGTGACTTGCGAAAGATGCGCTTCACGGTCACTTAGTGTACACTGATGAACGCACTCTAATGGAGACTCATCGTCCCTGCATCGAGGAGAGGACCGTTGTTGCATATCGCGGGAACACTTCAGCAACGGGCAGGCGACGTGGGAGGGGTTGGGGGTGGGCGCATTATACAATCTCCCTTGCCTCGCCATTCGGGGTGCGCAAATCACCGTTGTATGCAAATGTGATGGCGTGAACATTCACTGCAGTTGTCCATACGCTTGTACGATGCACATAATTCGACACCCCGGGAGGCGCCGGGCGCCATCTTTGTTCTCGGGAAAAAGAGACCCCGGCTCGTCTGCCAGATGAAGCAAAAGCGAAAGTTGAGCAAAACCGAAAGTTCGGCGAGTCGGCGAAATTTTTCCTTGTGAAACATAGATTAAAGAGACGCAGGGAAGAAAAAGGCGGTAAGGTTCAGGCCTCGAAATCCCAGCCCGAGAAATTTTAATGAGAAACAACACACTTTGATGTAGAAAATTCAGTCACGAACCGTTAAAGAAAGAAAAAAAAAGAAAGAAAGAAAGAAAGAAAGAAAGAAAGAAAGAAAGAAAGAAAGAAAGAAGGAAGGAGAGAAACACAGCGCCACAAGGCAATTAGTATTATCGGTGCAAAAAACAATAAGGCCACAAAGCCCCATTGCAATGAAATGCACACAAACAGATGAAGAAAAGAATAACCAGGAATATTTACGCTCTGCTCTGTAAAGAGATATCGCGAACTTTAATTTCTGTCTCTTATAGCGATAACGACAGTCGTGTGCGCGAAAATGTACCCTGTTCCTTAGCGAAAATTTTAAGTAGGGAGTCAAGCGCTTGTCCCACAGTCGATTATCTTTCGCACTCTGTTTCACAGGACGAAGCGATGGGAGCTGCATATGAAGATGGTCTCGTCCGCGAGCAGTTCCTTCGCGTGTGGTAGTCGGCGTAGTCGCCACGATCAGTCACGACCAACGCTCGGAACGGACCCGGAGAAAAGAGAGATAAATAAGGTGACCATCTTCCAACCGTACACGTCGCCTTCCGAACCGTTAAATGTCTCGATTTGGGCATTGTAGTACCTTCGCTGCGGAGATGAGTTGGTGTTGGTGTTGAGTTGGTGACGTCTCCGAAAAAAAAAAACGAACCGGAAACAATTATTCATCAAAATGCGTGCGGTATTTCAGACGATGTGGTAAGATGTGTCAGGGAAAGCACAACACAATTATACCTCGCGCCCTAACTTGCTTGGATGTGGTGCAAACAACGTGCAGGACGTGGAAGGGGAGGAAACGGACGCGAAGTTCGTGCAATAGTGGCCCGTCTTCTAAATTTTTCAAGCGATATATTCAGCAGAAAATAACGTGCAAAGATGGTCAGCGCAAGTCAACTCACCAAAATATATTTCTCATTTCTTATTTACTTTAGGCAGATGGAGTTAAACGGGGTCCAACGGGAGAGGTTGGAAGCAGTGCGCCTCAGTATATACCATTTCACTTACATGTAAAGTACAAATTTGCTTTAAAAATGAAAGTATTACAACGAATAAAAGAAATTATTAGGACACTTTAGCACGCGCAAACAGTAATGCATAGGAAGGAACGAAATAGAAACACCAGTGTCAGTTTTGCGTAAAACGCGAGAGAAATGCGTCAGCGCCAAGTCGCACCTCTTTGAGGTCCCGGATATAGGATGTCAACCGTGTTCACCACATTGCAAAGTGTTGTTCAGGCTCTTACTCTGCACACCGCCTGGCTCTTCGAGGAGCAAAGTGCAACTTCCGGGGCAGATAACCTGTCATTTGCACTACATAATCACCGACCGCGCTTCCTCTGCAAGAAGCACCGACTCCCCTCCTCCCTACGGCCATAGGGATGCTCCCGCTACTCCCAACGAGGTTATTAAATTCTTCTACATGTCTGGAAGGGTCTTTCTACCCCCTCACCCCAGGTTGAATAGGGCGCAAGCCGTTTCTCTTAGGCTTCTGCAGACCAGTACGTATCCGTGTCTGTCCGTTCTCCACGAGGCTTACCCGGACGTGTATCGCGACGACGCCTGCCCCTCCTGCGGACAGACCTCCACTCTAGCGCACATGCTGTGGGAGTGCGGGTCGACATACCCCAAGTTCATCAAGGAGGAGTGGGACTCGCTTCTGCGTAGCCCTGCTCTAGAAAAGCAAATCCTGGCTGTCCGGCGTGCCCGCGACCGGGCCGGTGGGCTAGACCTGCCGGTCCCGACGTGGGACTAGCCGGGTGCGCGACGAGTTCGCGTCCTCGCTGGACCTACAATAAAAGTTTCCTCACTCACTCATAATCATTTGGCTAGTAAAGATCGGGCCCCTCGGTTTCCTTTCTCCACGTTCATTACACAGCGAGGGTCTCGAATCCGGCAACATTGATGCCTTAAGCTAGCATGCGTGGGTTTATTGACCAGTTGCCTTCGCGTAAAACGCTCGCGCACTATATATATATATATATATATATATATATATATATATATATATATATATATATATATATATATATATATATATATATATATATATATATATATATATATATATACGTGTCGCCTGCGGTAGATAGAATGTTGTACATCCACTGGACATCGAAGCGGCGGACAGTACTTGCCCAAATAATTGAGATGCAATATCTACTATCACATATTCACTAATTAACCTTTTTACTAATAACATTGTGGCCCATATTGCAATTTACAAATTATAAACGTGGAGTTCGCAAGGCGTATCCACTTGAAACGAATTTTCAAGATGATACCAGTTTCGAGATATATATTCCCGAACATTGCGGAGAAATGCATTGGCGTTCCAGTTAGTTTGTTAACAAAACGCCGTTTCATGCGCTGAAGCGCACAAGTAACTGGAACGCCAATGCATTTCTCCGCGAAATTCGGGAATTTATATCTGGAAACTGGTGTCGTCCTGAGAATTCGTTCCAAGTGGATCCGGCCTGTGAAGTCCACCGCTATAATTTGTAAATTGCAATATGCGTCATAAGATAATTAGCTAAAAAATAATAAGTTAGTTCTTGTTAACTAATCAATTTCGGATTTCAATTTTTTGGCGAGTAGTGTCCGCCGCTTCGAGCAGACCGGCTCACAAACTAGAATTGAGCGATCTGCCACAGGCAACCTTTAAAAAATTGTGAGTTTTCGCTGAAACAACCTGTATATATTTGTTCAGTAGGCGAAACGTATTTAGAAACATGAGCAGCACAACTTCGCGGTTAGGTTTGGTTTATTTACCCAACAGCTTCGGTCGGTGGACCGACGTTTTTCAAGGGATCCACCGGCCCTGAAACTGGTGGGTAAATAAACCACAGAAGATAACCACGAAGTTGTGCTTCTCATCTTTCTCTCCATCTCTCCTTATATATATATATATATATATATATATATATATATATATATATATATATATATATATATATATATATATATATATATATATATATATATATATATATCTGTGTGTGTGTGTGTGTGTGTGTGTGTGTGTGTGTGTGTGTGTGTGTGTGTGTGTGTGTGTGTGTGTGTGTGTGTGTGTAAACATGGTCGCCCGACACTGCAATTTTTCTTCGTCTACCTCTCCTTTCAGACAGCATCCTACTGTACTTGGTTACTTATATATTCTATTCTGAGCTATCCTATCCCCTCTATACAACTCTATCACGTGACCGGCGTCCTACTCTTTTTTTTTTCTCACTTTTCCACTCCTAATGCTAACGCAATGAACAGGACGATGCATCAACAACAAAGGCGACTTACTGCATAAAATTGTACCTAGCATTTCGAACGCATGTTTGTACTGATGATTCTTTTTTTTTTCCTATTCTCAGCAAAGTCCCGAGCCAGAGAGTAGAGCGGGGTCCTTTCAGGGAACAAAAGCACGCTTCTGTCAGCACATGCGCCGGAAGTACTTTTTTTTCCTGCCCTTTGCGTAAAAGCGATTTCCCCTGATGCCTTTAGTACATTGAAGGACGCTTCTCGCAAGAAATCGGTTGTTTATGTTTAGTTCGAGGTCCGCTTCTTCCTAACATAGCAGGAGAAAACTGATACGAAGGTTTTATATAAACGGGCGCAATCTCGCATTATGCAGGAAGATCAATAGCTTTCCCGTAAGGAGAATCCATTCGAATCCACTTGGTGATGTTTGAGGACCCTGTACTACACGACCCCAGCTTCGACCAGGGTGCATCGTTTTCGCTCGGGCTTTTCCGTAACAGGTGATACGCGCTCGCGCTTTGTGCCAGGATCGCGCAGTTGGGATAGGTTTCGCTTTCCTGGGTGAACACGTTCCCCTTTCATGGTCACCAAGGAATGAGGGTTACGCCAGCCCGAATATTTCTGCGAGAAGCGCCTACCAAGCCCTTGAGGTTACAAAGTCTAGAACATACAGTGGGGAAATTGTATCCCGTTTCTCGCAGCGGAGGGAATTTTCGTGGGATAGTAAACGGAAAGGGGATTAGTATGCAGTCATTGTCATGTTTAACCCGAGCACACCTTAATCCCCCATTTTTTCTCCAGAAAGTTCTGGAAACTTCTGGTTCGTGTGCCTTGAATAGAGGTGCTAGTCTAATGTGTCTTCCTTCCAGGGCATGCGATGTTTGCTCCTTACAGCCTGCATTCGTTTGAATTAAGACGCCATAGATGTGTTTGCATATCTTGGGTTAAATTTGATAGTGGCTTACAAGAGATAGGGGGTGGTTGCGCGTTCTTCATCTGTCACGTGCCTTTTCTATTATTTTTTCCCCTTTTTATGCAACCATGATCAAAATCAAAATCAAAATCATGTTTATTTTTCCAAAGAACTTTGGAAGGAGACCCGAACAAAAAGTGGAAGCTAGTCCACTTGACGGGGGTTCGGGCCCCCTTTTACAAGGCACAGCGAAGGTGACAAGTTGAGAAATAAACAATATAATCAATTATACATAACAAGATAATAACCAGTTTACAGCACAGGCGTACAGGCAATAGCACAGGCCTACAAATGAAAAGAAAACAATCTGATCAACATATAAGTGAATTTTACATTTTCTTATAAAGTTGTTATTCGACATATACAAAAAAGTTGCGGAGCCTTGTTCTGTTAGTATTTTTTGTCGTTAATGTCTGTTTGTGTAGATAATTTATTAGCATAGGAAGAGAACAGCGAAGCATTTGCTC
Source organism: Dermacentor albipictus (assembly GCF_038994185.2). Classification (NCBI taxonomy): domain Eukaryota; kingdom Metazoa; phylum Arthropoda; class Arachnida; order Ixodida; family Ixodidae; genus Dermacentor; species Dermacentor albipictus. The sequence continues at coordinate 35,283,890 of NC_091823.1, forward strand.
CCCATAGGATGTTCTCGCAAATCGTATTTGCCAGGGTTCCGTGCTACGAGTGTCATGTATCGGCATTCGAATTGTCAGGTCTGCAAGGGAAGCTAATAAATTTCCAGGATTGTTGATGCTTTGTTTATATCTTATCGCCAGATGATACGAGTAAAGATTGTGAGTAGAAACTAAATTAAAACGATGAAAAAGTGGTTTAGTATGAGCGTGGTAATCTGCATTGGCTATATGTCGAAGAGCTTTCTTTTGGAGTACGAATATGCGATTTAAGTTCGTTGTTGTGGTTTTCCCCCAGACAAGGATACAGTAATTAAGATGAGAAAGGAACAGAGCATTGTAAATTTTTAGTTTAACCTCTTGTGGTAAAAAGAATCGAAACTTTGCTAAAATACCAACAGACTTTGCAATACGGGTAATAACGTGATTGATGTGCAGATCCCAGGACATGTTTTTATGAAAATGGACACCAAGTGCCTTAACAGAGTCGACAACTTCTACAATGTCATTACCGAGGAGAAGATTACCTTCTAGCACAGCACGTGATTGTTTGGGTGAAAACAGGATTGCCTTTGTTTTATTAACGTTTATCTCCAATGAATTTAGCTTGCTCCAGGAGTTCAATTTGTCAAGGCAATCGTTTATATCGAGGTGAAGTGTGGTAGTGTTAGAGTTTCGGAACAGTAGTGTCGTGTCATCCGCATAAATAACAAATGTCGGTTTCGAGCTTATCTTAATTATGTCGTTAATGTAAAAGTTAAATAGAAGGGGACCAAGGATGCTCCCTTGGGGAACACCAGCATTCACATTTTTAAATGAGGAAAGAGAATCACCTATCACTACGGCTTGCTTACGAAATTTTAGGTAAGAGGTTAGTAGTCGTAGGGGTGTGCCTCGTATACCATACAGCTCGAGTTTTTTTAGCAACGTTATGTGGTTCAGGCGATCGAAGGCCTTTGAAAAATCTATATATATACCAGCTATAAATTCCTTCTCTTCAAAAGCTTTTAAAATTATTTCCTTTTGGTTTAATAAAGCGAGTTCTGCTGATCTGCCCTGACGAAAGCCGTATTGAGCGTTAGTTATTAAGTTGAAGTTGGAGGCGAAATTTTCGATTCTACCATGTATTATTTTTTCTAGTGCTTTTGAGAACACTGGAAGAATGGAAATAGGGCGATAGTTAGAAAACTGGTTTTTATCCCCTCCTTTGTGAATAACAATTACTTTAGAGAGCTTCATCCGCTCGGGGAAATTTCCAGTACTAATTGCTTGGTTATAAATATGTGCGAGTGGTGCTGCAATTATATCAATGGTGTACTTAAGAGGTTTTAATTGGAGGTTATCCAGATCGCAGACATTACTATTTTTGAGCAGGTTAAATGTCATTTTAACCTCATGCGCACTCGTAGGGTTCAGATATATACTATTTTTATTACTCTGGATTTGATTAACAGCCTCAGGATAGTGGGACGTGTTCACTAGATTGGCAAAAAAATCATTGAATGCTTCAGCCAATTGGCCGCCCTTTAAAACCAGACCATTTACGCTTATCTCTTGAGCACTTTGAGCCGCAGGTGAACGATTCAATAATTCATTTATCCTTTTCCATACTACATCTGCCTTTGCATTACGGTCCAAATTAAAAGATGTAAATAGGTATTCCCTTTTCGCATTACGAAGAAAGGCGGTTGTATTGTTTCTATGTTGCCTAAATTGTTCCCAGTCATCAGGGTTTCTCGTGGATAAGAACTTTCTATAAAGTTTGTCTTTCTTTTTTATCAGTTTAAGGCAGAAGTTCGAAATCCAAGGTTTCCGCGATCGGCTGGATTTTTTTATAGTAATTAAAGGAAAAGACTCATGGTAGGCTTCTTTAAACAAACGTAAGAATGTATCGTACGCTTCATCAACTGTATCTGCGTGATATATAGGGTCCCAATCTATCCTTTTTAACCTAGAGCGAAATGTTTCAAGCGTGATTCGATTAATGTTTTGAATTTTCCGATTATCTGAATGTTGTGTAGCAATCTTATGGTGCGGCGACCTAATAAGCAGAAATATAGGTAAGTGATCGCTAATATGGGAGGCGAGAACACCACCTATATTATCATGCGGTGCTAAATTGGTAATGAATAGATCGATTAATGTGCTTGTGGCCGATGTAATGCGTGTTGCCGTGTTAACCGTGCAGTGAAAACCATTCGAATCTAAAAGCGTCTGGAACGTGTGCCGCGGGGTGGATGCGTCCAACATATTAATATTAAAATCTCCGCCAAGGACAAGTGTCAGTTCATTTTGGTTTGCATACATGCGCAGATCTTCAAGGTAGGCAAAGAAATTGAGTAAATTCCCGTCAGGCGGGCGGTACATGACAGCAAACATATGATCATTGGATCGGACAACAAGACTCTCTACGTCATTCGTCATTAACGAATAGTTTTCCAATAAATCGCATCTGACACTTTTCACATACATAAGCAACCCACCACCATTTCGGTTACTTCTGTTTTTCGAAAAACTGCTGTAATTTTCATGTTTTGGAGTGTCACTTTCTGAAGTAAGCCATGTTTCGGTTAGGAATATGAAGTCAAACTTAAAATTGAAAGAGTTTAACAGAATACCTAACTGATCTTCCTTGTTCCGTAGCGACCTTACATTCAAGTGGAAACATGTGAATCCTTTAATATTTTCTAATACAAATATTTTATTTACGTCATCGGGTGTAACGGCCATTCCTTTGTGAACCGAGCAAAGAAATGCAGTTATGTAGGCTTACTGAATCTTATCAATGTCCCGTGCACATGTCACTCGGACAACTCGGGAGTCTTCATCTTTACGCGCGAAAATATGACCATTTATGACCCACACGAACTTCCAGTTTGACACTCTCTTTTTCTCAATGGCCATGCCCAAGAGCCGCTTCAATGGTGGACGCAAATGTTCGTTCACAAAAATGGGTTCATTTGAGGAGTGGCCAAGGTCATGCATGGTAAGCCTAGTCTTTTTCGCCTTTTGAAGAAATGCGTCACCCTTGCAACGGCTCTTAAACCGCACGACAATGTTAGATGGCGCCTGATCGTTGCGAGTTTTCACCCTGTGCACGACTTCAATATCATCCGGTTCAACCTTATGCTGAAGCGATGTTCCAATCTGGCACACTGTCTGTACAAGGTCTTCACTTTTGCTCTCCTGCACTCCCTTTATTTCGACGTTGCAGTTCCGGGAGTATTGCTCATTAGCTGTAATCCTGAGCTCTTGCTCCTCTAGTTCCTTCTTAATTTTAGTGCATTCGGTCATGAGAGTGTCATTGGCTTTCTTTAACTCCTGGTTTTCTTTTTGAAGGGTTTCATTCTTTTTCAAGACCTCTTCAAACCTCGCGTTGAAATTGTCAAGGCTTTTCTCAAACTCGCGAAGTTCTTTTCGTACATCGCGTTCAAGCTTACTCTTGAATTCCTTCATTTCCCTTCGGTACTCCTCTCTTATTTCTTCAAAACGCGAAGTCATGGTGTTTCACATACAGCACCGGGCAAACACGATAGAAATTATTGGCAGCAGCGAGTACGACAGGGAAAGAAACAGATTCGGACAAGCTTTGAACTATGAAAACCAACTAACCTGGAGGGCGAAAAAGTAGACACACGCTTAATTCTGCGCTCTCTCCTGTCGTCTCGCTGCAGCCAAGTGACCGCTTCGAACGACGACTACGGCTTTTGTAGCCTCAAGTGGCTCCCGCGCAGACGCAGAAGCGTTGAGTAAAGGCACACGCTCCCCGCCAAGGCAGCGACGGTAGCTCGTTGTGAAGTTCAGCGCAGTCGCAGGTCACAGTGGTCCACGGCTGGATTGCGTTCCGGGCTTCTCTGGAGGGCGAAAAAGTAGACACACGCTTAATTCTGCGCTCTCTCCTGTCGTCTCGCTGCAGCCAAGTGAAATGGTGAAACATTTTTCGTGAGCACTCACGCTGACTGACCTCGGCTCTTCTATGGAGAATTGTGCGAGTGCTCGCAAGAGCAGCTCGCGAGCCATTCAAAAGAACCCCGGTTAGCGCAGTGCAGTTCCCTGAAAGATCTTATGTCGAGTCGGAATTTTTGCGAATGCAGAAACCAAGTTTTGCATTAACGCCTGCTTGCTCAAGAGTCATATACTAGACTATATGATAACCACGTATTTGCCAAGTTTGCAGCGGGATAAACAAACTGGGCAAGATGTAATGGACATATGCCTGAAATAAGAGTGGAGAACGACGGCATCAAGTTCAATTTCTACTCTAGAAGAGTTTTCTGTTGGGCTAGTTCGCACACGGTGCTAAAAGCAAGAACAGTGCAAGGAACGGGGCAATAATTTCTACTGTTAGGCTTTGCCGTCGCTCATACGACCCAGTCAAAATTTAACCTCCCTGCCTTTCCTCTTCATTCTCTCTCTTGTTTGTTCGTTCGTTTGTTTGCTTGCTTGCTTGCTTGCTTGCTTGTTTGCTATAAACTGTTGAGAAGTGGCTGGCTGACTAAGTAAGAGATAAAGACCGGCTTCACCCGGCACTTACGGAATCCCTTGTTATATTGCCTATAATAGCTTCTCCTCTGCCATCACTACGCTGAACCTGTGGATGCATCACACTTGGCGCGGATTGGCCACCCTACTGCAAGTATTAGACGTCGTCGTGGCACCCAAGTCAAAGTCGACCAGCAAGGTGGGAACATTCTACAGACATGGCAGAATGCTCACTTACGGAATGCTCACTCACACTGCTCACTTACGTCAGGCAGGTCACTTCGGACTCCACCCTGCGAACAGACAAGCGCGGTGGCAATTTTGCTACATCGCCTCGCAAAGCCCTCAATGAAGACATTTTTTGTTACGGCTGCTACATCGCCAAAAGCGTGCGGGCCCATTCACTTAGAGAGCAAAGGAGAAACATAGTTTTGGCAACGGCAGTGAAGTCAGTCAGAGGAACACTCCTATTCAATGATTCTCTGCACCGGGGAGAGGAGGGGGTTTAGTAGACTTGATGTTGAGGACACAGCGCATGTTGAAACTGGAACGCAGAACCTACCTGGAGAGACGTCCAAATGTACTCATCAACTCCTCTGCTCACCCCCCCCCCCCCTACACCCACATTGAATTTGTGCGGGCAATCGCCAACGTACGGTACGTTACACCCTCGTGACGTCCTTCTTCCTAACTGTTATTTATTTTGCCGTGGAGAGACAAGAAATGTTTAATGATAATTGAGGAGAACCCGTCAGCGCGTAAAATAACACATCATCATCATCATCATCATCATCATCATCATCATCATCTGAAAGTGAGAACCCACCCCTTTCTGAAAAAGAAAATTCGATCCACGCCTCTACCAAACCTACTCACGAATCGAGACTCGTAAAGAGCAGGAATACAAGTAAAGTAGTAGACAGATGGCTTTGTAACTCGATTCCAGTAGTTGCCAGTATGACGTCTCCAACTAGCGGTCGATTGCCCAGCTTGGACGGATAAGCAGCGAACGCCTGCCTCTCCCGCGTGTATTGCGGGTTAACAGAACAAAAGTGGTGCAATGGCTTTGGTATATCACAGATCTTACAGTTTGGAGAGTCACCACGTTGGAGAGAGCGCTCATATCGTTTTGTACACGGGAGGTCGAGTCACTACTGTTCCCCGCTCACGAAATGTGTCAGCAAGATATAAGGTGAAGAAGAAAGTGACTATTTAATGTTCCACGAGTAGTCTGACAAGAGAAATATGGGGCACTATAACGTAAAGCTTATTCCAAACTTTTCTATTCCAATTCTGCAATCAGTACTCTACGATTGGTCAAAAAAACTGAATTTTTTTCTGAATAGCCGGAGACTGCCCCACTCCGAAAGGACCAGAAGACGGCTGCCCGCCGATTGCTCAGGCACTGGCTACTCGCACCTGTCGGAGAGCATGGATTTATTTGCGTATAATAATTTTTTGCGTAGTAGTATAACGTTATCGAGCCCTTTCGGCATGTTTACGAGACCGCTCTGGCAACTCTTTTTTGCTGAGAATCCGTTTCAGCGGCATTTTTAACTTTCCGCTGCACGCCGCCACGATTTTCGACCAGCCACCGTAAGCTAAATAATGGGAAGCGGACCAATCGCAGACGCCGACATCACCCTCTTCATCCGGTTATCTATTTTCACTGCGCTTGCTCGGCCCCATCGAAACCCTTTCCACTCGAGCGTTCTACTCGCCTCTTTTCAGCCAATTCGATAAGAAAAGCCGCTCAATGTAGGCAATGTTATTCGTTTTGAAAGCGAACAAATGTGACCTCCTACAAACGAGGAGAGCGTTTCATTGGGCTGTTCAGCAACGCTACGGGTCACCGCCCAATGGTTGCGTCGGCGGTTACGTAAATTTGACGTCAGGAGAGTGTAATAAAAACGGATTGGAATAGTTTTACGTTATAGGGCCCATGTTCTTCACCCGCACTCGTCAGCTTGCTTGCTTGCTTGCTTGCTTGCTTGCTGTGGATACTGTGGATACTGTACTGGGTCTCCCACAGAGCACCAGTACTGAAAGGCTGTTGGAGCTAGGTGTCCACAACACCTTTGAAGAGATAGTCGAGGCGCAGCAGATGTCACAAGTTGCAAGACTGGCTTCCACGGAAGCCGGCAGGCAGCTACTAGCGCATATCGGTCAAGGTTCGTGCATCACCAAACAGAGGGAGTGCGCGCTCCCCGTCAAAGTCAGAGAAATGTATTCGGTATCCCAGATACCTAGAAATATGCACCCTCAGCACAATTACGGCAGACGTAAGGCGAGGGCCAGGGCCCTCCTTAGCCTGGCGGCTAAGATTGAGGACACCGTCGCCTTCGTCGACGCTGCGCAATACGCTGCTTCCAATCATTTTGTTTCGGTGGCTACATCGCTGCGGGGGGAGCTGCTGACGTCGCTTACGCATCAAAATGTGAACGCCGACAAAGCCGAACAGGTGGCTGTAGCCATCGCCATGGCCACCACGAACCGTTCCACTATTTTCACAGACTCGCGAGCTGCCGTTAGAGCATTCATGAAAGGCTCGGTATGCAAGGAAGCCGCTCGCGTTCTCTCTGCAGCATCTTGGACAGGCAAAAAACACTTAATCTGGTTCCCCGGTCACATGGGCAGCGATGCTCATGAAGCCGTCCCCAACGCCAACGAACTTGCTCACTCCCAGGCGCGAGATCTCACCCGCCGCGCCGGAAGTGGGCAATCGGAGGCTGGGGGGTGGCAATGGCACAGGGACCCTCTCCTTACTTATAACGAGGTCTGCAGGCACTATCAACTAGGGCGTCGGAAGTTTCCACTTCCACACCCACACCTAAACAGACCACAGGGAATCACCCTGCGGATGCTGCAGACGGAGACGTATCCGTCTCCATTTATTTGCTCAAAGTTCCTAGGTGGCATCAACCCGGGCTGTCCGCGCTGTGGACATCCCAGATGCACTCTTAAGCACATGCTCTGGCAGTGCCCCGACTTGTGCGGGGGCTCAGGGTCTCCCTCTTCGGAGGAAGACTGGCTCCGGCTCGTCACCAGCTCCGCCAAGGAAGAGCAACTCAGGGCTGTCCAGAGAGCCCGCGATATCGCCGAGAGTCTCAACCTCCCGGCTCCGTCGTGGGTGCGGCCCGCAGACGCTGCCCCCTAACGGGGACACTCATCGTCTTCTCAGGACCAAAATAAACGTTCTTTGTCTGTCTGTCTGTCTGTGGATACTGTGGATACTATGGATACTGTGGATACTGTGGATACTATGGGTACTGTAGATACTGTGGATACTGGTTCCCGCAGGAAGCAAGGCACTGATCATGGTTCGTTTCTGCATGAAATTACCGACAAATTTGTATGTGTGTACATCTGATTATAATTATTTATAAATTTTGTAATTTTCTTGTACACCTGGTTGTAACGAAAAGGTCTTTGCGCTAAACTAGGTTGACATATCATGACATTCAATATACCAAGCTTGCCTATTAATAATTTTTCGAACACTTGTGATGCTTTATATTTATTACGTATACGTTATCTCTCGTGGAGATATTAAAAAGCAAGTAAGGGATCCGTTAATTGAAAATGAAACTATGCGTAGAAGGCAGTGATTTCTGCCGGCGCCTTGACCTATTCCTTAGCGGCACTAATAAAGGCGTTCTCGATACGTGGTATGCAGACGTGCTCTAGTGAACTTCGCTCAATGTCACCAAAGTACTGGCGCCGCTCATTCCTATCCATATCCCTTGAGCCCTTGGTGAACCAGTTATGTCTGCACGGCTCACTTAGGCTTATGTCACCATGGCAAGGTATGGAATATCTTTTGTTATTCAAGATCTTACTAAAATGGCGATCCTAATAACAGACTTTACCCATTTGTTTCTTTTTTTTAACATAGGACAATCAATGGTGTTCCACTCGTAAATTAGAAGTTTCGCTGATAAAATTGCCCTGGCGCATTCCACGATAATTAAAGTCCTCTTTTGTACGCAGGTCAGCCCTGGGCACCGCCTCCACTATGACATATTCATAAGGAACATGAACCCATTCACCATTCGTTCTTCATTCCAAATTTGATGTTCTTTTGCAAGTCATGCGCTTTTTTTTTCAAATGAATCCATCTCGCCAGAATTTGCCTATTTTAATGTTATCTGTAAAATTATCCCCTTGCCCTGCCTTACTTTCTCATTTAAGATTGATCCTCGCCTCTTTTGATCGCTGCTTCTTCGCCAATTCCCCGCAGTGGGTAAGCGCCACGGTGTAAGAAGCAAGCAAGCAGGCAAACAAGCGTCCTAATCGTCCTCCGAGCTAATTTTACCAGGTCATCCTCGCCAGTACAGCAGCCCGCCGAGTAGCCACGCACCCGACAGAGAGGAAACAATATCTGCACGTTATGCCGGTGGACGTCCATTCTCAAACAATCGTGGCGATGGCCGTGGCCACGATGACGCTTTTACAAGTGTCGGCAAAGTCCGAGCTGGACTGCGACGCCTTCTACGGGCGGCAAAACGGCAGCACCACGGCTGTGTGCGAGGCAATCCGCGACCGCGGACCCGTGGGTTCGAATCTGCGCTTCACGTGCGGCCTGAGCGGGCCACCGCTCTCCGGCGTCTACTGGAACGTCGTTCCCGCGAACTGCTGCTCGCTCAGCGAGGTCTACCGCGTCACGCAGACGGAACCCAAGCGGGAGAACGCCGACGTGCAGCTCACGCTGACGGCCGACAAGCCGGTGACGGGGCGCGTCATGGCGCTGGTCGTGGCCGTCGGAGGCCAGATCGTGCTCAACGCCTCCATGGACTTCGCGGCGGCGTCGAACGCGACGCAGGAAGGCGGCTGCCGCTGCAAGCGTCGCTACATGTGGTGCGACGGTTCGGGGACCTGCCGCTGCCCCGTGGACAGGCCGCACCACGACCCGGTGCACGACGTGTGCGGGAGCAGCGTGCCCCTGGACGGCGCCTGCCGCTACCACCACCAGTGCCAGTGGAACCACAGCACGCTCGAATGCGTGCAGGGCCGCTGCGACTGCGGCTACCGGGCGGTGCGCTCGACGACGGGCGAGCCGGGCGTCCCCTGCGTGGCCACGGCGCGCTACGGCGAGCGCTGCGCCGGTCGCGACGCCTGCGTCGGCGCCGGCACCACGTGTGGTCGCGCGGGCCGCTGCGCCTGCGTCTCGGGATACAGGCGCGTGCGCGGGGGCTGCACGGCGCCGCCGACGCGGCCGCCGACCAAGCCGCCGCGGCTGCTGGACGACGACCGCAAGTTGCCGCAGTACTCGTTCTACGCCGCGTGCGCCGGTCTGCTGGCGCTCGCTTGCCTCGCGCGCGTGACGACCAGGGCTGCCAGGTGGCTGCTCGGACGCATCACCAACCGCGAGCAGACCACGGAGCCCGCGGACACGTACGAACTGGCGGAAGCCCCCCGACCCGCCACGTCCCTGCCGTACGACAGGCCGGAGCCGCTGCACCGCCTCATGCCCTCGGCCGAAGCGGGGCTCTGAGCGATGACCGGCTGAACCCCTGACGTAGTCGGAGGGTGGGGCGAATGGCTTGCCGGCACCATACAGGCTCGCTTGGGTGAACAGTGCGAGACGCGTGTAAGAAATTGTTTGTTCATGCGAGATTTGAAACATATTAAGCTATGTCATTTAGCACATGGAACTGCATGTGGTTCGCCTTGCACGAAAGTGACTTTCTTTATTTGTACTTGCTGTGGAACTGAACGGAAATTTTCATTTAGGCCAGTGCCAGTCTTTTGCGTGACCACCACGTAATAAAAGAGCTCCATTCTCAACTGGCCTTGAATGAGATCATCGGCCTGCGTCTTGCGCTCTATGCAGTGTCACTCGCCGCGCGCCTTACGGCGCTACGTGCGGTTTTGTATTTGGAAGGCAGGGAACGAAAGCATGCATAGCGGAAAGCACTGGAACAGGACGAGCCTTGCTCTGTATTTGATGATGATGATGATGATCCAGAGAAAGGAAAGACGTTTGATTCTGCAACCCGCGATAGATCACCCCGCGTCGCTTTATTCGTGCAGCATATTCCTTGTCGCTCTTTTCGCGTCGTCAGTCGTGTGCCGAGTGGACCTGTTGGCCCACTTGGTCGTCGTATATAGCCATTCTCGAACGTGTGCGCCGCTCTTTTCACAACGCACAACATGTCCAAGCAAAGCTAGCGGCGTCCCCTGACACAGCCGATACCTCAGTCGCGCGCATCCAAACTTTGAGCGCATTGAGTGCACATCGCGACAGCTGCGGGTGGTGACGTTACTGGGGCGAGCTGTCGCTCGTCGAAGCTGCAGGGAACGCCTGCCTCCGTGACGGCCTTTGTGCGCGATTTCCGAGTTCGGGTTCTCTCTCTCTCTGCATGCATATCCTCCATCTTTCTTTGTTGGCCAGAGAGCCCGCCACCATTCTTGGAGGTACAGATGGCTGCTAAAGCAATCAGCTGGCGAAGGAAAAGAAAAGTGCGATGGTAAAAAACAAGACAGAAAAGAAACTTCTTGGCCAACATACGCGCCCGCCTTTACGATGCAGCTTGCACGCGCTCTCACTCTTGTTTGGAAACGTTGCCGCTCTGCTTTCTTCCCTCTGCACCGCATCCGTAATTCCGTGCACTGCTTAGCGTCTGTGGCCCTCTTGAGCACAGACTTTTCAGCGTCACTAGCGTAGGACGCACTTCGGGCGTATTCTGGCGCAGTGGTACCCGGGGTCGGAGCGCCAGATCCCCAGCAGTAGAAAGGTTATTGGTTTACTGCCTAAAGACGGTACCTAATCGTTTGCATTTCGACTCTGATAACGGAGTCGCTAGCTCGCAGCCTGAAAAGTACGCACACCGGACACCGCGAAGCGGGACGCCCCAACTACGCCGGAAACGTGTTTCCTGCGTGTTTCAGCTATTGCGATAGACGACGATGGTCAAACCGCTGTCACGACAACACTGCATCTTAGACAGGACAAAACTGATCCGCAAACTTACCATTATACTGCGGTTCTTATTAGTCATTATATAAGTCGGATATTGCTTAGTTTCTCTTGAACCTCATGAATTAATCGGTTAGTGGTCGTCAGCTCTGCAACTTTGTCAAGCGCTGCACTGTATTAGCGCAGCAGTGAGCGGGCGTGATTCGCGGTATAAAATATCGGAAGTAAGGCCTGGCGGCGCGAAGAGCTTTCATATTTCTTATGTCAACACGCAGGCTGCGTGCGCGGGTGTCTTCTCCGCAGCCGGGCTTGCTGTTGCTGCTGCTCTTCGGCGGGGGCGGCTTTGAAACGCGAACTGGAGCATTAAAGCCCCGGGTGGCCAAAGCGCTGCTCTCTACGAAAATATCTGAAACGCACGCGCGAAGCAAGCAAAAAAGAAGCGATGTGGCAGCGACCGGGAAAGTGCGAAAACGTCCGCAAGATGGCGTGCCTATCTGCGCGCTGCCGCCGCAAACGAGCTGTGTGGGACGAAAACAAGCACTGGGAAAACGAGATGTTTGCCTTCGGCTCGCCTGCTCCAGCTCGCGTCGACTTGAAGTAAAGAAAGCAAACATGACATCTACGCAGCGAGATAAATGCGAAGCGCGAACGCACGGACTGGTAAAAGCGAAAAGTGATTTCTTATACGTGATACCGCTGCGTTTGGTTATCGTGTCAAGAAGGGTGCCGAAAACCACAGAAAATGTTGAAAGTTCTGTCGCTCGTTTCAAAACTCCTAACTTGCGCCGTGCTGGGACAAGGAGTCATATCAGCGCAGATTGATTTTGGATAGTTTGTGACCGTGGTCTCATCATCGTGAATTGATCTAACAATTTATTTTTTTGCTAGCACATTTATCTCTAACGCAGCCTTAAGATTCTCGTTACACGCCGCTTCTATATTTCTTGCCACTGTTAGTGCACATGAATGTTTTCTTCTCTCACAAAGTGCGGTGGAGGCAGAGATTGCAAGGACACAAATGAAAAGGTTGCAGATGCGTCGCTCACGTGTAAGGTTCTATACTACATCAGACTGTAGGACGAGTATGAAAGCGCGAGCCCCGAACTTCGTTTACGCATGAACTCGACGCGAGCGGGTCGAATCAGAAGTCGAGCTGAGCCATCCAGACCAGACCGCGTTTAGGCGCTTCTTGCCAAGCGGGTTGAGCGAGTCAAGCCACTCCATGCAGCACGCTCGATAGAAATCGCCTCGACACTGGCTCGGCCCAACCCCCCGCTAGCGTTTGAATAGACCTGACTTCGCCGAATCGACCCGACTTTACGGGGTTTATGTACACCTAACTTATCGGGTTCATGTAAGCGTAACTATTGCGAAAGTAAGAATCTCGGAGATCATCATCAGTACTTGGGATAGCGCAGTTTAAACAGTAGTCAATAACCAATATTCGTGTGCATCCCTCATAAGTGGCGATGACGTCCTAATTCAAGACATTCAAGCATTATGAATGTTCGTCTAGAAAACTCACTATCATAAGCGCCTGCGAACCATAAGTTTGACCCAAAGAATGTCGATGAACAATTTAAACAAGCACATGTGTTTCGTTTGCTAACATTCGCCCGGAAACCGAAAGTGCTGACCGGTAAACGCAAAGCCCTACTAAACGCGCTCTTGCCCCAAGACAGCTAATTGGCATCGGGTACCGGCCAGATCGCGTTCTGGCTTTTTCAGCTTCTACACGAGATCTGCTGACGCCATGGAGCCGCTCGCGCAAGGACTGCAGATAGGACGGAAATAAGACGCCATTATGAACAGCAACATAGGCGCTCCCGTTTCGTGACTTGCTTGACGCTGATAAGCGAGCTTACCACGTCAGCGATCCACGGCAGCGTTTGAACGTATACGGCACGCACAGTTGTATACATATACGTACGTACCGGTGGGTCCGCTGTTGGAGGGAACACGCAAGTGCGTGGCTCGTGCGCCGCAAAGCGCGATGTTAAAGAGGCCCTGAACCACCCCTCGGGCTGGGTGAAATAACATAGTCAGCAGGGAAGGATACGTTGCTGTGAGCGTCTGAGCCAAGTTTTGCTGTCGTGCGCGGTGCGTGGAGCTCGCAAGCCGATCGCGAGTCTGCCTTTCTCTCGAAAGCTCTCTTTTCAACAGAAGGCCCTGTCCTCACTCTCTCCTGGACGCTTTGTTTCGTCATCGGACTTTTTATTTCATCATTCCTTTAGACGGCTCCTATTGGCCGATAGCTGACAAAGCTGAGACCGGCTACATGGCGTAGATACCGCGGCCGCCGCGGGGTGCCGCCACGAGTCCACTGGCTAAGCGCACTGCGGCTCACTGAGGACAATCGCGTTTTGCTTAAGGCACCAGAGGCGGAAGTCGTGGCGTCTACGTTAACATCCAAAATGAAATTTGAGCCGCGCGCCACAGCGACATTCAGGAGGCGGAGCGTAGTGGGCACGCCCCACTGCGCCGTAGCCTTCGCAGGGCAAGGCATTTCAGATGCTTGTCTCCACTTGGGTAAAAAGTAGTTCAGCTGGCACCTTTAAAGGAAAGTGGAGAAAACCAAGCGCATGCGCGAAAGGGGTGGCGCGTGCCACGCATCGTCTGCTACCAAACCACCCCTTCGCTTTGCTTGCGCGTGACTGCCCTGCCGGGACGTCAACAGACCCCACCCCCTCTTCAAGGCGAAACATTTCATTTCGTGCGCTGCCAACTGTTCGACGTAGAAAGCACACAAGTACACTCATTTCTCTTGCAGTGGCGTAGAGTACAAATAAGAAGCGGCAGAACTACGCTTCGGAGAACGGTATTTTTGAACAGGCTTATCAAATAACGTCGCTCTGCTGCGTATCGCGCGAACACTCCGTGGACGGAAACGTGTTCAAAACACCGTCGGTGACTGCTAATCCCTTTGTCTGTATTCGTTCATATACATTAGTGCCACTCCTTCACTATCGTTTCGGAAAAGCGATACTTTGGAATGACTATATACATGTTAACGTTTTCTGATTCGCCAACGGTAGCTTTACATGGCGTTTCGTATCTCTCAGCAACTCGACAGACTAAGCGCGTCGTAGACAGACATCGACAAAACACGCCGTGCACAACGGTGCCGAAAACAAACTGCGGTGTCACTCATGCCCGCTTCGTTGAGTCAAACACCATGCTCCCTCCACGAAGTGAACGGCTTCGATCTGTCGTGCGAGAACGTCCGAACGCGAAGCTTCCGCCAGGAAAAAAATTGGAAGCTTATCAAGGTTAAGCCCAGTGCATCCACTGGGCTTAACCTTAGCGTATCCTTAGCGTTTGGAGGCATCTTGACCGCATACACGCCCGGCGCAAAGACGCTGGCGCGGTTGCGGACACAGAGACTGACGCGACGGCGGGCGCGCGCCGCTTCATCCCTGGCGTGACGTAACATATCACGTGATGCAGCGATGGTGGCGCCGCCGCCGCGTCCCGCGCGACGGCGCGAACCGAAGCGTGGAGGCCTCCGCCGGGCGACGTCCGACGGCGCGATGTGAGGCCCCATCTGCAGCCGGTGTGACGTCATCACGTGACGTCACATCATGTGATCTCACTTCAGGGTTAATGGTGGCCACCGCCGGAAGGCGACCGACGGCGCGATATGAGGCCCCATCTGCAGCTGGTGTGACGTCATCACGTGACGGCATGTCACGTGACCTACTTGAAGGTCAATTGAAGGTCAATGGTGGCCACCGCCGGGAGGCGACCGACGGCGCGATATGAGGCCCCATCTGCAGCCTGTGTGGCGTCATCGCGTGACGTCATGTCACGTGACCCCACTTCAAGGTCAATGGTGGCCACCGCCGGGCGTCGCGCGAAGGCCCGAAACCTACGTTAATATGCTTCGCATAAAAAAAACGCTTCATCTCGTCTACAATATACGGAAAGCTCTATCATTTCTATGCTCTTCGCACCTAGACAGACGGCTGGCAAGTTAGGCGCAACTTGGCTCCTTCAGATCGCGTTCATCGCAACCGCGGCTGAAGACGTGCGGTCGCCCAGCCGCACGCCGCGTCTCACGCCGAGCGCAGGCGAAGCGATGGGGGGACAGCAGACGAGGCGTGCCATGCGCCGCCCCCTGCGTCGTTTCGCGCATTCGCGCGCTTGGTTTTCGTTGTTTCCCGTACATGGTGCTGCGAGGAGGGTGAGCCACGCGCTCGAGTGTTCCGGCTAACGGTGGACCGACCTGTACGTATACATGCATGTAATAGGCAGAACATGGACACGCCTCTCTCGATATCAACGCTAATTAATTTAGTTATGGGGTTTTACGTGCCAAAACCACTTTCTGATTATGAGGCACGCCGTAGTGGAGGACTCCGGAAATTTCGACCAACTGGGGTTCTTTAACGTGCACCTAAATCTAAGTACACGGATGTTTTCGCATTTCGCCCCCATCGAAATGCGACCGCCGTGGCCAGGATTCGATCCCGCGAACTCGTGCTCAGCAGCCTAACACCATAGCCACTGAGCAACCACGGCGGGTGATATCAACGCTGGTTAGAGAGCATCGTGAATGCGTAACGTTTCCTACTAGATATGAATCTTACTTTCGCCAGGCTATGTGATCTGGCGATGCTGTCAGCGCGGAAAGCTCGTGTGCCGCCGGTGCCCACAAAGTGGGTATTGGCGAGCGTAAAGTCAAAATACCAGAGCCATCAACACTATTCCATCTCGTGCTCGTCGCACCGAAGTCGTCGAGGTAGCACGCCTGCCATTTTCGACGAAGCGACCCGTTTTCACTCGGGGCCTAGCTGCCAAAAACAGAACCCCCCCCCGCCCCCCCAATATCGGGACGCCGGCGCGCCATTGTCCTGTACCCGCTCTGAAGTGCGTTCGATAACTTGCGACCGCCTATGTCGTGTTTTTCTCGAGATTAATTACGTTCGCGTATAGATAGGCGCTGGGCTTTTGATGGCGTGAGCTGTAATGCGCTGTCACGCATTTCAACAGAGTCAAAAAAAGAAGAAGAGAAAGAAATTACCGCACGCCACTAAAAGAACATTGCGCAGAAGCTTCCCGCAGTTTATTGCATCGCCAGAAGCAGTGGAAACAAAATTGGACAGACGCTATTCAGATTCGACACGACGTCAACGATCGCTCATCGTGAGGCAAGAGTGTCCGAGACCTGAAAGCATCGCAATGCGCATGCTCCGCATGACGAGCATTTTCGCCGTCAAGAGCAAAAGCGCGGACATTGTTCAACTTGAGCACTGATTGGTCGTAACGCTCAGGCGAGCCATGAAGCATGGGCCGTCGTCATTTGGAATGTGAAATACATTTCTTTGCATCCATAGCGGCTGGCGTAGGCGACGCTGGGGTGATAATGGATGCATAGATAGATGAACGAATGCATGGGTGGGTGGATGGAAGCTATGAGCGTCCCCTTCAAAACCGGCGGTGGCTTGCGCCACCAAGCTCTAGCTTTCTGATTTTGCCTAATACCGTACCTATGTTGTTTTTGTTTTTTTAACAAGCAAAGAATTCCCAGCATCACACTTTTTGAACCAATGTAGGGAACTTTGTTTTTGTACGCTTCCGTTGTTTGTACGCTTCCGTTGTTTGTTTTCCTACTTTCCTGCCACTAAGCCTCCAATCGCATTTTACTAATCTCTGTTGCTGACATGTCTACTTTCCCCCCTGCTTTCCCTGAACCCAACGGCTGGTGAGAGGCTAGCGGAGCAGCCTAAACCGACCGCTGGTTAGATATCTTCCCGTTATAATACAACATGCGCCATCGTTTCCTTGGCTTGACCGCAGCAAGCATATGCTTCTTCTTCCTCGGTGTACCTCGCTATATACCTACGCATTCAAGGCATCCTGACCTCGCTTTTAATAGTAATGAGCTTCCCTTTGGGTTATCATAAAATGTTTTTCTCCTCATTTCGTTTTTTTCCCTCTTGGGTAGTTACTCATAGCAGGTTTCTTTTCCATTGCCGCTATCCAGGAGATTGTCTCAGTCTCTCTGACTTTGCGCTTAACGTTCTTTGTTGACACAGTGTTTACTATACCTTGCTGGTATACTACCTAGTTCTTTTTCTCCACTGTGGTTAAATATTTTTCCTGGACAAGTACTTTAATAGTCTCGCAACCCGTTTGTTTATTTCATATTCCTCAGTCGCTTTTCGAAATCAATCTCACTCTGTTCTTCCCTCACTTCAAAACCTGCCCGTCCATGTCACCCTGCACAGCTTCATTTGTAGTCTTCCCGCGAACACCCAATGGGAGGCGTCCCACTGCGCTTTGGTTGCCATCGAGTCAAACAACCACACTTCCAAATGTAAATCCTGCCACCATTACACCTTTCCACACTTAGCACCTCGTCCCTATATATCCCCTTAGTGCACTGTGTTTCATTATGGCCGCCATTTCTCTTCCCATTCGCTATTATTATTTCTTTTGCTGCGCTTTCATATACTAATTCCCTTCGTTTATACGTACGCGGAGGTATTTCCATTCCCTTACCCGAAGTATTTCCTGGTCCGGTATTGGCACTATCTATTTGCTGTTTTCATTTAATACGGTAAGACCGGCTTTTCTTAACGCTAAACTTAAAGCCGAAAATCTTATATTCATATCCACAGATATTATCCAGACATTGCATATCGCTTTGCCTCAACAAGCAACAGAATGAACATGGAAAAATAAAAGCTTCCTAGCGCCCATATCTATCATGTTACAAAGGCAATTAAGGTGCCCATATAAGTACATGGAAGCGCAGTAAACAACTTTATTTATTTATTTATTTATTTATTTATTTATTTACTTTGTCATTCGCCGCATCAATGTGAATAATGGTCATCGTACTAAAACCAAGCAAAAATCGAATTATAACCGGCAGTTGAGAGTTGATTAAGATGTATGCACTGCGTTCCTAACCAAACGAAAAAGTTGGGCCTCTTTAGCATACGCTAAAGAGGATGAAGGAGAAAGCCTGCCCGCTCCCGAGACATTCATTATATTACTTTACATTTTTCATGCTAACCCGTTATTTCCTATTACTCGTTTTCTCCGAAGAAAAGTCGTTGGTTAGAGCGCCTTAATTAAGTCCACCTTAATTAACGTGACCTTAACTAACTTCTCCCTAATTAACACTAAAGGTCGCAGAGCCGACTCCCACCAAAATCCGTGGTTTCGTGTGCCCTAATTCCCCGTATCTTAATTAACTGTTCCTTAATTAACCTTGCCTTAATTAACACAAAAGCTCGTGGGTTCGACTCCCACCAAAGGTCGAGTGCGCGGGTGCCAATTTTGGTGCCATTGAATGTTGGTGCCATAAGACCGGATGGTCACATTTTCGTCCCGTGAGCCGTCTAAGGCTTTCGCCTTAACAGCGACGCTCGTTGAAACGGTTTTCGTATACCGCAGTCACACGATCGCTTTCAATGACGATTGAAAAATCGAAGGCCGCTGACATGTGAGCGCCGAATTCGCACCTTTGTGCAGCCTCGCTGAAGAGATCCAATGGGCGGAGCCTGCGGATTTGAGTAATCTTTGATTTCAAGAGTCATTGAAAGGAAGCGCGTGACTGCAGTATTAAACGACTGCATATTAATCTCTGTGAACTTCATAACATGAAAATGCTTTCCGGGCGATATAAGAGCACGGTCATTAATAAGTTACCTTCGAGGAAGCTTAAAGGCAGTGGTTATTAGTTATGTTCCTGAATAATACCTTGATACATCTTCCATGGATAACAGCATATTTATGTCTGCTGCGCATTTACGATGCGAAGAAGACTCCTGCCAACCTTGTGCACCTTAAAAAAAAAGAGGAAATAACAAAGCCGAACAAGGAAATCGAACGGATGATATACAACGAGTGTAATTTACTTTTTTCTTTCTACCATTTCTCCTTCTTTCTTTTTCTGCACGCTTCTAAAAAATTTTACTGCCCCCCCCCCTGCAGGCAACAGATCGTACGAAAACTGGTCGTTGAACGGGCCGACGAGTGTCACAGTGGTCTGGGGGAACGAGCTGCAGGATGCGGAGGGTGCGGACCGGCGAAAGCCCATCAAAGGCGATTTCGCATAGCCACGCGTTTACATGGAAGATATGGTCCTTGAGCCCCCACCCTTGGCATAAGCGCCTAAGAGACGAGTTCCGGAGGAGAATGTCTTCACGCTCACTGAGCGCGTAGGAGCGCAGTTATCCCAACGCTCGGCGACGGCTGCTGCTGTTTGCTATCTCTGCTGTCATAACGGGCCACGTGATAAAGGATCCGGAAGCGTGGGTCTCAGCTCGGAGCACAAGCACGCGCGGCCCCTTGCGGTGGCCGTGAGGCGGCTACTGCTGCTGCTGCTGACAGGATATCACGTCGCGTGTCGCGGCAGCAGCCGCCCACGTGCAACTGCCACGTTGCGTATATGTCGTTAATCGTCTTTCGTCCGCCCCACTGGACGACGGGAGGTATATAACCGCGAAGCGAGCGAAGCGTGAAGAAAAGTCTGCGCCCTGCCGTCAATACGGTACCGCCTCTTGGTAATCTCATTTTTCCGGGGGCCTCGTCGAAAGAGAAATGTGGCTTCTCGTCGAAGGATCAGCGACAGAGACGCGCTCCGTCTCACTAGATCCGTGCAGTGTTGCGAAACCTGTAGTTCTAGCGTCAGCTAATCCGGGTGCGGATAACCTAAGCTTTTCGTCGGTGAGAAATGCGTGTTACTGTCTGGCCGGCACCGGACTTCCCGAGCTAGGTGCATGTTAGGAACAGTGGGTGACCCGTCGTCCTAGTCCCGCTGCGCTGCTAACTACGGAGAACAATCAGCAAGCGCACATCCAGTTCTTACTCCGAGTATAACAAACAAACAAACAAACAAACAAACAAACAAACAAACAAACAAACAAACAAACAAACAAACAAACAAACAAACAAATAAACAAACAAAACAGGCCAGGACAGCAGGACAAGAAAAGACAAGACAGGAATGGGCTGGTCTATCTGACTGACTAATAGAGAATAACCGACCGATAGAGATAAATATCCGGACACAACCGAATATGTTTTTATTTAACATCAGAATACAACGCAAGGTCTACACGCCATCATGGAGAACTCCGGAGAAATTTCGACCACCGGGAAATTTTTAAGGTGCATTTCGAGCTCGGTACACGAGGGGCTTGCTATCCGTCCCCATGAGAATACGGCATCCACGGCCAGGTAATCGAACTCGTGACCTCGTGCTCGACAGCGGAGCGCCACAGCAGCTATTAAGTCACCGCAGCAGGTCATTACCGTTGATCCTTCGATCTTGCTCTTTGTGCCAACCTTCTCGCTGGAAGTGCTAAGTCCGCGAATTGCGTCTCGCTTGCCGTCGCAGATAGCAGCGTCGTAGTCTTACGAGCCTCAATCCTCCCCGAAGAAAACCACAAGAGAACTGCACAACTGGTGCAAAACAGCGACGACTGGTGCAATACAGCGGGTGCAATACAGTGACTATTAGTTACACGTGCACGTCAAAGAGCATCGTGTTTGGTAATGCGTCGTCTAGACGCATTACGCCAGTGTTTCATGTGACACACCAAGCTCCATGCGGCAGCTGCGATACCTTGCGCCACATGTGACACATTCGAGACGCAAGCTCACTCAATCCTGCGTGCGTATTCTATGCGCTATAATACTATATACGTGCACACCTACGCTCTGAGTCGTCGACCCCAGTACAGTACATGGCAGTGTACATTACACCCCAGTACTAAAGCTGTCTGCACCAGTTTGTAGCCTTGAAAGTAGTACTGACACGTATTTGCGGTGTTGCAAAAACTCACCCACGCGCTTCTCACACGTTAAAAAGCAAAAGGCACTTGGCAAGTATGGAGGTTGGGAAAAAAGATGATTTAACTTGATAACCTTGACCAATAACCTTGACGACGACGGGTGTGGCATTCTGCGAGCATCTTTAGTAAGTTGCTCTCAAAACGCCACACCCGACGTCGTCAAGGTTATTGCGACGTCATGACAAAGGGCTAAATTTGCTGACATCGTGCAGCAATACAAGGCCAGGTAGGATGACGTAGCCCATAACAAGGCAAACAAGAAGGCTACGCCAACGCTTCCTAAGTAACAGGCCTGTACACTGTGCTTCATGACGTCATGCTACTTGGACCGAAATTTCCATTGCCAAGCGCGGCTTGACAAAAGCGGTAACGTCGAAATTGCCTTGGTTTGCTCGACAACTTGCCCATTAGATTCTATGACATTAGTGCAACGAAGCATGACGTCATGGATTGACGTGCACCGGCGTTGTTCTATGCACTGGCTACGCGGGCATTTCTTCTAGCTACTCTCGCTGCTGCATCGATCACAGGAATGCGAGCCAATGTGTCATGACGTCATGACACCCGTCGACATCCTGGGCGCCGAAACCATTATTAATGGCCAGAATGCATGGAGCGAATTTTCACGACGAAGTTCAGGCGGCAGAAAATCTGCCGCGGCGCGACGCCTTATCTTCGTCGGGCTACGCTACATGGAGCGAAGACACGGCTGCCGCCGCCGGCGAGTCGCTGCGTTGTTATCAGTATGGCTAGACCAGGCAAATGCGCTGTAGTGAAACACATGACACAAACAAAAAGATTTAACGACAACTATTATCGCTTTTGAATTGCAGAACACGCTAAAAACGCGTAAAATTTTATTTAGAAATGATTTCTAGTGTTTTTTTATGTGCTTGAGACATTCATGTGCCGATGTAGTTTAAAGAAAGCGGCGATGCTATGCGTTGTGGCAACACTGGGCGGGAAGCCTAGTCGGAAGTCGGGGTGGATAGTGAGACCTGATTGGCTCGCTTTGAGGCGCCACTCGTTTGCCGCTTCCGGTATCGTCGACCCCCGACGAACTTTTCTGCGCCAGCTAGATCGGCGGCGAACGACGTTTTCTCCGCCGCCGCGCGTCGCGCGTACGCCGCCGGGCGTCGAACGCCGACTATTCGTCGCATATTCGCTCCATGTATTCCGGCCTTAAGGCGAAAGCCTCAAGTGGCTCTTTGCAATGGCTCATGCCCCCGTTTCATTAAGTCACCCATACAACACACAGAATAGCATACTTTTGAATAAAGAACAAACTCAACACAAGCATGCAGACAATCAATAAAGCAGTGCATACCCCCCTCAGAAGTACGCTACGACCGAGGATGCTCGCCAGGCGAGAAACGAGGTACGACGTGCGGCTGAAGCAAGGCATTCGACCGCGAGTGGTGCTTTGCCATGCTGAAAGGATGCAACGTATAAAGTCGAAGAGAAACGTCGTTGACGCGTCTTACCCCGCTATACGAGCGCGCGAAGCCGGAGTTATAAGCGTAGGAAACGAGCCGAAGAAGCCGAAGTGCAAGAGCAGCAGCGCGACGATGCGAGACGGCAACGTAGAGAGGAGGCCGAATCCCTCTGACAACGGCTTGGCCCACGATCACTTCACAATGCGACTCGTTACGACTCGCAAGAAGTCTGACCACTCCGATCATATAAGTTAATGCATTACCGAGTGGACAGCAGGCTTTCGCCGTCACGTGTTACAGGAGTGCAACAAGCTGCCGAACTTTTGGTTTGTATAAAAACAAGTACTATATCGACATATTTAAGGGAGTTTTGACGCGTGTTATTAATTTTTAGGGAGTTTGGAGGGTTTTAACCCTTGTTTCACCGGGAGAAAATGAGGCATCGACAATGACATGTCAATACTAAGCTGTGGCGACAGCTGAGGTCGACGTTCCGAGATGGTCAGCGCCGAAACTGCTGACGGTCCATAAGCCGAGTACGAAAAGCTGCCCAAATGTTAAAAATCGCTTATGAGTGACCAATACGACCCACGCTGACCGACCTCAGTTAGCCGTTACCCCACGAGCGTGACGACATAACGATGCGACGCATTTCTAGCGCATACGTATAATACATGCGAGCGGAGATTATCCACTATCAAAATACGCGGTGTTGCACTCAAGCGCCAGAATAACGCTATAGTTCGTGGAGGGTAATTCCCAGGAAATGAAATCCACCGTGTTATGGGGCGTCGCCCGTGGCGACTGCTTTTACGTGCACGTGTGACTCGTCCGTCGCACGGGGTAGATCACCTCACGTGGTGCCTGTTAGATTCTTTCTAAAGCATCTCGCGAAGAGGTGAAGCGGGAAACGTGAAAGTAAAGCGTGGGGAGCGTGGCGTCTCCCTCTCCACTCAGCGCCAGCATGTGCTCGACGGAAATAAGTGCGATCGCGCATTTCGGACACCGTAGTGGGAAACTCGATCACCTGCCAAGCGTTGTCTCATCGGTTTAATAACGCGACGCATTATGAAGCAGCATGCGGTGATGTAGGATTTGTGTAAACTCTGTTGCCGTCGACAAGACTGCGACAGCCCGGGCAGTTCTCTCGCTCAAACTGTTCATAAGAGTGGATTCCAGCCAATTATGAATGTTGCACGTTATTTCCTGTGCGCTACCGCTGTTCTTGAAACTTGATCACGTGATCCAAGCTTCCTCCCTAATTGTCGACTTCCTGGGATTTCTCACTCCCAGTCGCCGATGCAGTAACTCCCGGCGACACTTCCCTGCTTACCCATTCCAGCCGCTCGTCTTCCCCGCATTGCTGCCTCTCTCGCTTAGGTGTTACAGCTTACAAGTCTTGTTTAGGGTTCACTTTGCCGCTTATGTTTCATACACGTGCTATTTGACGTGAAGCAAGTCAAGAGACCTAGAACGTACTACCACCACTTATCGACAGAAAGTAAGAAAAAACATAATGAAATAAGCTGCCTTCTTTCCTCTTCTTTTCCCGTTTCCTCTCCCTACACTCAACGTCGGCTTTGCTAACGATGCGCAGTGCCGTAAAATAACGACTTTGAGAAGTTTATCTTTACATTTCTTAGTTTGGGAGAAAGCGGCTGGGCGATATCTTTTATTTATAACGCGCAGAAAAGTAAAAAAAAAACGCGACTCACGAACCTCCTGCGAGCGAGCAGGGCTGGGAGCTTGAAGGCTCGGGCGTCTTGTGTCCCATGTTGGCGTAACGATGGTCCCCGAGGCGTCGCAACGGAACCGAGGACGCCACGAAGGGAGCCATTGTTTATTTGCTCGTTCATTCTCGATATGAGTATTTAATTTTTTTCTCTCAGACATCTTGTATACGCCAGGTTGAAGAAAACATAAGCCAGATAACTTTGCCCCCTCCCCACCCCTTGTCCTTAGTAAAGTCGACAAAAAGAAAAAAAAACGGGAAGAGTTGTCTTCAAGAAAACTTTTCAGTGTTCGCCTGGTAGCTGCATCATAAAACTGTCTGGGAAAAAGACAAAAACGAACGGGCCGGGAACATTTCGTAACTGTGAATCTCTGTTTTTACTCGGTAAACGTAGCGCTCCAGAAGCAATTTGTGTTTCATCCGGGAAAAAGCCAGTATTTTACTTAAATTTATTTCAAAAGTGGCCTTCGCGTCTGCCAAGCATGCAGTTCCTACCGAAATATATCATTTTCTGAGGATTAAAAAGAAACACAGAAACAAAAAACAATGTGTATGAGAGTTGCTATGTCGATTTTTGTGGCGACATCTTTTTTTTTCGCTCGCTTATTTTATACGGCTTGTTATCGAAGTACGCCGCGCGTTAAGCCACTACGCTTTATACCGACGTATAACTGAAGCGAAGAAGGAAACAACGCAAGAAAAAAAAATAATAGAAAGAAAGAAAACTTTTGTCTGGCAACGGAAGCCTCGTTGCGTGGAGCCAAAAACTCTCCGCAATGTTCCGTTTCCTTTCGCATCTCTGCTCGACACGTCCATCTGTCGCATGTAGACACTTCTACTGTTTTTTGAATTTTCGTCACCCTCCAGCCAGTAGTACCGTGCAGCAGGAGGTCTGGGAACTGTACATCTACAGCACCAGTAAATCGGTGCTCAGCAAGAGCGCTGGCATGCAGACGCGTAACGATGGCTCCGTGGCATGGTGGAGCAGTGGCATACAGTGAATTGCAACGAATTGCACCATCCTAAGCTGGGTGGCGTCCGTGGGTGCGTGTCCAACATCCAACACTCCCTCGATGGTGCATTCGCTCGCGTACGTGCTCTCTCACCCTCACCCATTCACACACTCACCCATTCGAGTGTCCCGAATGTAAGTTTGAGCGAATGCCAGTGGGTGGAGTTGGGTGAGAGCGCGACACGTGGGGAGTGTAAATGCGAGCGAACGTATACACGAGCGAGTGCAACTAACTGTACAGCGGCACCCAGTGAATACAAACGGCGTATGTCGGCACACTTGTTCAATTTCACTCACAAATGCTTACGCTCTTCTCGAAGCCGCAAGTATAGCTGCATGGGAGCGAAAGTTCAAAGTCAACGTGAATGCGTGTCCACCTGTCAGTCTGAATCTTTACAATCGCGATTGCGGTTGAGTGCCGATTGGGTGCAGTGAATGTCAGTGCGAACGCTAGTGAATGCCTATCGGTCAGTGTAGTGGATATGCACAATACGATGGGCACATTGCTCTTTAGTGTCAGGAACGCGAGCGTGCGTGAGTGAGCGCAAGTGCTTGTGAACGAATATCGTTCCGGAGTGGCGCAGTGAGTGAAACCTACACGTAATATTTAACGACGGAATCTCGTCTAATTTAGCCGATACTGTTTGTTTTCCAAACATCTGACACTTTCCTGATAGGGACGATTGAATGAGCGGATTCCTGACTCTGATCAACATTGTCGAGCTTAAGGTCCCACAGCGCTGCGTGCATTTAGTTAAAAAGAAAGAAAATAAAGTTTGCTACGACGAAGGATCGGGAGCTTCTGTGGTAACTTTTTATTTTGATTCCTTTTCACACTACAGGAAGCGCGTTCAGGCGAGACCGTACCTTGCAGAGCACGCTTCTTCGTCTTCCTCGATTCTTCAATTCAGTAAGGACACGGATCGACTCACCGGAAACCAAGAAAGAAACGCAAGAGAAGTAAAATTCAGGAAGCGTATGATTCCTGCCTTGAGCGGTACAAAAGAAGGAACGCCATTCGTCGCGGTGGTGTACAAGAAGAATCCAACCCATCACTCTTCCTTTTTTTTTTAACTCCTTTCGATTTCAGCAGAGGTTGAACCAAACGTCGGAAGCTTTCTTGCTTACTTGAAATTCGAAGACGCTTTCTCGGTGCCGGATGTACGTATCTTACCCCTTTTGCTAAGAAAAAGAAACGAAAGAAAAACCCGTACATCGCTATTCGATCGGCATATTGAGCATCGACTCATGTCGCAAGCAATAGCTCCATCCTTTTGCATTTGTACTATTTTGCGAGATGTTTCGGCACATACACTGCTAAATATTGTTGTGGAATGGAATAGCGCCGAAATTCGGGCGCCCCGTTTCCTTCCGCGCAGGGTAACAATATTATTCGGTGCAACGTTCCTCGAACAATGGTGTCCCTGCCCTCCCCCACATCTCCACCCCCTTTTGCGAGATCCGGCAAGAAAGAAAGAAAGAAAGAAAGAAAGAAAGAAAGAAAGAAGGAAAGAAAGAAAGAAAGAAAGAAAGAAAGAAAGAAAGAAAGAAAGAAAGAAAGAAAGAAAGAAAGAAAGAAAGACCAGATCCTATTTGCAAGCGAAGCTTACAAGGAGTAAACGCAAAAGCTATGTAGAAGCGATGCACCAGTGCGGTCGCAGAGTTGCTGTGGCGTAAAAGAAGGCCTCCCCGTCTTTCGATGCACGTTCGAGAACGGCGGAAATATGCACCCGAAGGACAGGGCAGGACACATCGATCCTTTTATCTTGGAAGAGAATTCCACTAGGAGGACGCGAAACAGGAACATGCTCGCAAAGAAAACAAGAACGGAAGGAGGAGGAGGAGAAGGAGAAGATAGATGAGGCAATTTCCCTTGCATACGATGCATCATAAAAGCATGGAATGGAATGGCCTTTGGCAGTGAACGTGACCGTAACCCCTCGGCGCTATGTTGTGTTGCGAGTCAATGAATGACCTTGATGCAAACCTTGTAGTGCGCATCAGAAATTAGTCGCTGTAGGTTGCGGTTGCGTCGGCAACGCAGTACCATTTTTAAGGACCGCTTACAGAGCAAGAAACCCCAGTTGAATATGCGTGCTTCAGCATCTTACGTTCATTTTACGCTCATTGAATCAAATGCATTTTCGAAGCGTCTGTCATGACTATCATGACTGGTTGCGTATATAGACAAAGGCAGATATAGCCGTATTTATTACATGTACATAAGCAGAGCGACGCACCCTATATCCATATATACATGCATACATAATATGGTTCGCAGGGGAAGCCATACCGCTTTATAAAGCAGCAATTTAATTCTACAAAGCTACTCACCAAACACCTAACTGTACTCCGCAGCGCCCACCTGGTATTATTGCTGGTGTTGTGCCAAGTACTAGCTAATATGACCAGGACGTGAGGCTCACCGCTAACGACTAACGACCTGTTACGAGATTAGCACAAAAAGAAAAAAGAACGCACTAAACTGACGACAATGAAGAGCACAGCATACTGAAAAAAGGGGTGGCTCAACAAAGTTTCCATAGCTCTTTGATTAGGTCTTTTTATTTGTTTTCTCGCGTGAAAGGGGTCAGCACGACGCTTAATGAGCGCGCATTCATGTCACGCATAAAGCTTCACGTGTGAGCCTATTGCCACGAAAATCCGGAATTGCTGCACGTGGATTCAAATCCCAAAATACAGTTTTACATTTCGAGAGTGTTTGTGGCCCGCTATTTGATCACGCACTTTCCGGTCGACCAGATGCGCCGTTTGATCGAACCTGGGGCGGCTATATGACAGCCTTCTGGCCTCTTCAGGTACTCGTCCGTCGCGAATGAAAAGCGTCATCGCGATTTTACGCGTGAGTTGAGATCGACCACCCTGTTTCGTTCGCTCCTCTCACATCTGATCGCGGAAAGGCTCGGCTACAAGCACCCGGAACGAAGGATCCTCACCGAGCGCCTGCCATCGCCGCCGTTCCCGGGGGCCACGGAGGGTAGAGGGCGTCGGCCGTCCCTGCGCGGAAAGCTTGGCTCCACGGGTCGGCGACGCCGGAGAATCTTTCGGACAGGCGCACCTAATTACCTAGCCGTTCACAACGCTACAGTAATGGTACCTAGGGCCCAGACGGCGCGATTATAAAATGGCGTCTCACGAGAGGTTGTTCTCGAGGATGGATGGATGGGTGGCGGAAAGGCTATAGTGGGTGAAGCAGGTGGCGGACCGGCAGGTGGGAAAGGGAGCCCGAATTCCTCTCGCCTGGCAATTATGCAGATTCCTCGCGAGAGACGGGCACGGATTACGCCTGCGAGAGAGCGTGCGGTCTCTGCGCGACGCGCATACGCGTCTTGTCGCGGTCGGCGGCGTTTCGCCCGGGGACCGCCAGCAAGAGCGGCCGCTATCGGGGGGAGAGGGGGGGGGGGGGGGGGGGAGGTCGCCCTCGAAGCGAAGCTTGAGCGCGGACAGTAAATATTTGCGAAAAGGCCTCGGGCTGGCAGCCCGCTTAGTGGGAAAGAATCTGAGCTTTCATTTTCCTTTGTTTCCTTTCTTTTTGCCTATATGTTCTTAGGGACAGAAAAAAGGAAAAGTGGCACAAGACTAGACGATGCTGCGACTAGGCCTAACCGGAACAAGCCGAGGGAAAATCTTTGAGTGGTAGGAGATGAAAGGGAAAGAATAACCTTGTTACTTCAACCAGTGCTTCTATTTCTGTCGTAAACAACGCGAAAAAGTGGAGGAGAAAACACGAGAAAGAAACGACACAAGGCTGTGTTTAATTAGTGCGGCCCTGGGGAGCGCTCGACCCCTTTTGCTGCCAGATGCTGCTCGGAAATGATGCGCACGGTGTATGTAAACATTGTCGGTGCGGCTGCCAGAATGTGTGACTTTCTGCTGTTCTGTGCTACGGAGGCCACTGTGTGAGCACTGTCGGAAATTAATTTTCGTGGGCCGCTGCGCGTAACATCCGAGCGTGTATAAGCACAAACATGGAGATATATATGCATGAAGCACGCATTGTCAGACGCAGCTTCCCGACTCATTTCCGCGCCAGAGCGGTGGTCTGAACTTGCTCGCCGCGTTCTGCTTTCTTTCTCTTTTCTTTTTTTTTTTACTAAGTCAGCTTGCCTTGCACAAGCACCATTCCCAAACATCTCTTGGCGATTTACGGGTGCGATCTCCATTGGAGGCAATATTCAGTTGCAGCAGGTGTCGTGTCGTAGAGACGGGGCCCCCGACCGCTTAAAACAATCCGTATGCAAACGGCATCTGGAATGCAAACGTTCCCTGAATGAGAAAAAAAAAGCGAAAGTTCCTTAAGAGCAGCGATGGTCGACATCGAAGGAATATTTATTCTCGAAAGCTGATTTAGCTTGCACATCCGCGAGTGCTTACTCCGACCGACAGGACACGAAACAGCGCAGGACCTTCTGCGCATAATATTTGCGCGCTCTATCTCGTCACGGCTTCGTCGTTATGGGCGAAGCTGCAAACACTGTTGTGTGCGCAACTGGTCATGTTCAACATGTAACCATGTTTAACGTGTCATTCGAACCCGTGACTTCGGGTTCGGCAACACATCGCCATAGCCTCTGAGCTACTGCGAAAAAATTTTGCCGAGCGTTAGCAGATGCACATTCATTCGACTGTTTGTTCTTATGCATGGTGTCTTTCTCCCGCTAGCTCCTTCTTGTTCACCATCAAGCACGCGCTCAGGCGGCAGGAGTTCTCATTCGACAATACGCTGAACCGAGCAGGACCGGCACCCATGGTCTCACTTATCTTTACTGCACTGTCGTTTCCACGCTGTCAAGTTGTCAGCGTAAACCAACTACTCTAACATCCCTGACTCTTAGTTTCTGAACCACAAGGCTCACAATAAATATTAGTAGAAATACTATGTCGAGAATGTTTGAAAGGAATGAAAAGACAATCCGAGCCCAACTTTTCTTTTACGGCAACGAGGCTCTGCCATCTGGGACGGGCACGCCTCAATCTTGGGCACAGTAGGGATAGCTCAGCTTTCAAAGGGGCGGCTTCTTCGGCCACCTAAACATCTCAGAAGACAAAGCGGGAAGAGGAAATTACAAGCCTTCAGTGTGGCCGATAACAGCCGAAAACAGCGTTTTCCAGCCGGGTAGACCCGCTGTCACGCGCCCATTTCTTAAGGAACAACTGCTTCTAGGTTCTCTTTGTAAAGCGTGCTTCGCCACAATTACAGTGTTCGAACGGGAAAGACGCCCCCAAAGAAGTTTGGAGAGAGCAAAGTTTGGAAAGACGTCAGTGTCAAAGGGATTCCGAACGCGAACGTATATCGAGAGCTGAGTTTTGGCGGGAGGTAGGCGATTTGTTGCAATGGTTAAACGAGACAACATTTAAATAAAAATCCAAAGAAGAGAGTTGGGTAGTTCTTAACATTCCGGAGACTTTCCGGTCAAAGGCACTACGAAAATAACAGACTCATCCCCGTATCCCTCATACATTAACGTCGACAAAACTAAAGACCCCTCCCTTTCCCCCTCCGCAAATGTTACTAAACGTAAACAATAAAAGAATGAAAGCATAGAAGACAGAAAGCAGGAACACTACGTGACTGAAAGAACTACGCCCCTTGTCAACGTAGTACCAAAAAGAAAGTAAGAAAAAAAGAGAAGGAAAGAAAGAAAGAAAGAGAAAGAAAGAAAGAAGAAAAGAAAGAAAGCAAGAAAGAAAGAAAGAAAGAAAGAAAGAAAGAAAGAAAGAAAGAAAGGAATAACATGGAGGATAGCGGGGTGACTGTGGCCAGTGCAACACCGAATGAAACCTTAATAGCAACTTTCTTACTCACAAGAAAACTTAAAGTTGGTATTCGCCTTTCCTTTTCCTACACTTGAGGAGGAGGAGGATGCGGGAGGGAGGGAGGGAGGGAGGGAGGGAGGGAGGGAGGGAGGGAGGTCAACCAGACGCACGTATGGTTTGCTACCCTACATGGAGAAAAGGTTGAAGGGATAAAAAAAACAAAGGCTTGCAAGTACAGCTTGCCCAACCTTGCGAACTTCCTCAGGACAAAAATAAAATAAGATTGTGCTGCTTAACGAATCGCAAAGGTCTAGTGGCTCATGAGTGACACTGTATAGCAGGAGGGCTCCGGACTAAATAACTTTACGGTGCAGTGTGTTTTATGTGACATCTGCCGTGAGTTGACTCTAAGTTCCAATGTGTTTAATGCGACCTCTCATGTTAGTTGCGTGCATTTATGTGAGCTGATGTCACGTTCCAGTGTGTTTTATGATATATCGGTTGTGAACTGTCTTTAGTGCAGCAGAATGGAAAATCGGGCGAGTCGGTAAAGTTTTGTGGTTGCAAAATCGCCACTAGACACGGGCTGATTAAAAAGAGGAGAACCTCTCCCTTAATTTTACTGAGTTCGTGTCCAGTCGCGATGTTGCAACCGTGTGTTATTAGTGAGTTTACGTCACCTGACATAAAATATGACTCTTTCGCTCTTGTTATCTGCTTTCGCTGTGCAGTGAAATACAGTCAAATGACAAGGGCTCAGCGGCGATTAGGTACTCATTGAACATATTGCCATGATACAGAGGTGGGAACCTGACTTAAACGCTCTATAATTTTGTTGTCTTTTTAATCTTATCGAGTGCAGTCCTTTATCAAATCCTATCAGAACGCGATTTACCGCATAAAGAGCGCTTTCTCCACATTTCCTGCCACCAAGGGACCCACGTCAGAACTTTTCCACGTCTCGTTCCATTAATTACGCTTGACAGCTAATTCTACGGCGAAAATAAAAGAGTGAGATACGCACGATAAAGCCGACTAAAACGAAATGAAATAGTAAATGCCCCTGCTACGTAATGCAATTATCTCTAACTTTCTTTTTTTTCTTTATTTGTCACACGTACTAAAGTCTTTTAAAAGTTTCAGAACGATAAGGCATCAAATTAGAGCCGTTCGGCATGTCGCCAGCTCGATTGCCAAGCACGGCTTTCTGAAAACCGGAGCGAGAAACCTTATCGGGGCCGTTGGTTTTCACCAAAAAGCTCATACAATAGTGATAATGAAAAAAAAAAAGAGAGAAAGATAACGCACGTCGCGCGTTCACTTGCACATGAATAATCCATATAGCCTCCTGTCAAAGATCTCTGATTAAAACTCCATCCGTGTAGTTCGTGTAGAGAGAAGTCATGCGAAAATAGTCGTAAGAAATACGCCAACGAAAAGTACAAACAAGATATTCCGCAGGACGGAAAAAGTTTCACTCAAAAGAAGTTTAAGCAAAGTCCCTGAGCAAAGCCCCTCGCTAGAAAGAAACAAGAAAGTTTATAAATATATACATATATGGGTCGAAACAATTTTGCGAACGCGATGGAAGATCGAAGAACAAAAAGGTGCAAGCCCATTCTTTCCTCTCGCTGATTAAAAAATAAAAAAAGAGATTAAAAATACCTCGTGCGAAAAGCGTAGCCCGATGGAGCGGTAAATTGCTTTCACGTCTTCCGTTCTAGAAAAGCAGGATGAAGAAACCGCTTGGTGGGAGCGTTATATTGTTACAAGCACGGCGAAAGCAAAGAAATACGCCGCAGTCGAAAGAGAAAAGCGTGATACAGCAGCGGACGTTCAGATTGTAGACGTTCATTTTTTCTCTTTCTGTTTCATTGCCCCATCCACAATCCGCTGCAGACAACGCTGTCAGCAAAGGAGCGGTAGGGAGTCATACTTTTACGTGACAATCTGAAAGCCGCTGCTGCTGCTTCATCGCCGGAGCTGTTTACGGCACATTGCTTACGCAGGATTCGCATAGTGCGTAACGCAGGAAACCACCTATTAAATAAAACAATTGACGTGAAAGAAAAGTGAGAGAGACAGAAAAGAAGAAAGCCAGGTTCTGAGGGCTCCACACTGACTAACTGGTAACGTTTGGCAAGAACTTACAAGCCTGACGACGGTGAGAGATGGTTAATAGACAAGCCGTACTAGGCCTCTCCTGAAAAGACCCTCCGGGCTTTTGTATACTTTCATTCTCGCCTCATGACGAGCGGAAATCCATGTGAAAAAAATTCACTCGTCGTACCGGCTCTGCGAAATTGGATCTCCAGTGAAGCTGTTGAAAACCACCAGTACAACTGCTGACGGCGGTGTCAAATGCTTTACTGCTCGATTCCTCATCCGGCGCGCTATTCAGCCGCAGGAGAATGTGGACGCGTGGGCTCGGTGGAATTCCACGGCAATACGACCAGCGACAGCGGGCCGCCGCTGGTCGTATTGCCGTTTCTGTTTCCCTTTGCCGCTCCTCGCATTCACGCTGCTCCCTGGGAGTCCCAACTACGCGTTGCCTACCCACAGCGGTGCTGCAAAAACAATGAAATCAGTGGCTAGGATGGTTCTTTTATACCTGTATATGAAAGGCTAGTGACGTCACTTCCAACGTGGCAACTGTAATCTTTACCGGGAAGCGTATGCGGGGAGCGCTTCGTGATTCGCATTTGTAGCAGGAGTGGCGTATCATCAGTTATGTGGTTTGGATACTTGTTTTGTGCTTGTTCTTTATTGAAGCGAATGCTGTATGTTGTACGCGCGATACCAAAGAATGTATGCGCTTTTCGCTTCATTCGCTGAAGGGTTTCTTTCTTTTTTTCATGAGTACGACGCAGCGA
Organism: Dermacentor albipictus; assembly: GCF_038994185.2. Taxonomy (NCBI): domain Eukaryota; kingdom Metazoa; phylum Arthropoda; class Arachnida; order Ixodida; family Ixodidae; genus Dermacentor; species Dermacentor albipictus. The sequence continues at coordinate 35,317,931 of NC_091823.1, forward strand.
AAAATCCCGACCAATGAGAGTCTAACAGCCTCGCTGTAAAATGTAGAATTACTGGGAACTCCTCCACTTTAACGGGCAATGTTTGAAAATTAAAGATACTGGTAAAGCATATATTAGCCTCCTGCGTACACGAATCGACGAAACGTTGTGCCTAATTAGGATGATATGCAAAGCCCGCAAGTGGGCTTCTCCGTACCTCTCCTCTGACCTAACCATGATAATAGACCTCAAGCAAGAATAGTAATTAAGACGTTACCACGCAATGGTGACGTCATTTCTGCCACCTTACGTTTCCTGCAACATTCAAGCTTTCAAAATGCTTGTCTCGGCTTTAGTAGTGTTAGTAGCGAGAAGACGGCAATATTGGTTAGGGCACGTTTGGAGAGCGCGAAAGCCTGCTTACGGGATATTGCACATTGTCAATACCAAGAGAAATTAGCTGCTCGCGGCATGAATATATTGGCGAGAGTCTTTCCTCCAGTGTGTCTTGTCATACTGTTTAGTATATGTTACTTTGTGTGTATGTGTCACATATAAAACATTCTGTGACACAACTGTTTCGCAAGACTATGGCAAGTATCTTATCTTGAAAAAGTGCTCGTGCCACATGTGTCCGTATTCAGGGACGCATTGCATATAGATACCCTGGCAGGTCCCTACCTCGGGCCGTGCACTGGGCCGATACCTAAGGCAGTGGAATTTATTTCTTTTCTTACTTTGCTTTTAATGTTGATTTCAATTTGGGTGAAAAAATAAAGAGGGGACACACCGTCATCTCGAAAAAGGGTCGAGTTATCCCGCAATCTTGCTACAGGACGCAAACTACAGGACAAACGACAACCAAATAATCATCGTAGGGCATTTGTTTCAACGGAATCAACCATAAAGTAAACATGCAGCGCGAATTCTACGAAACAGTGGCCCATTCAGAATTCCTTCGCGATTGAAATCCGGTAACCCAGCTTTCACACACTGTCTCGCACAACCATCGCAAGCAAAAGGTCCACTGCAACAACGTGACTGGGTGAACTAGTCGATACGTGTTTTGGTGGCAAACAACGCTCAATACAAGACGCACAACTAGTTTGGTTTTAGCTGGTAGACGGTGCAGCGTTGTGTCAAGGTACTCTTACTACTCTATTCCGTGTCTCGTGTTTAGCGATGTTTGCCACCCTCTTTCAGCCCCCTCTCCCTAAATAGAATTATCACAGGGTGATGGAGGCCTGACGTGACCGGCAGAGGGCCGCTTGTTTTCTACAAGGCCCATCGTAGATGCTCAATTTCGCTCTCCCGCCTTGTTCGAAGGTTTCGTTGGGAATGGCGCGAAACGCGAAGTACGGGCAGTACAGCGCACTACAAGCAAATCCTCTCTTCGTCGGCTCATGCTCCTTAAGTCCATTTCACGAATAAAACGTGCCAAGAGCCACAAAAAGTTTCCTCTCTGTTTAGTGCATTTTTTTGTTTTTTTACAAACGAAGGTACTGCGCCTCTTTCAACTCGACCTGCATTCTTCTGTCTTTCGTGCTCTGACGGGATCGCACGGTGGCTGAGACCCTTCTCTGATCGGCTCAAAGAGCAAACGTAGTCGAATTCGAAGACTTCAGACTGCGCGAAGTAAAACCAAATGCCGTACACTTTCGTCTCCAGTCTTCGTTGCGTCTATTGCCCAAAAACTACACACTTTTGTTTATGCCATTTACGACCTTCTATCTAGCTTTAATCTTATGCGTATGAAGGGAGCAACTCAGAGTTACAACCTCTGCATAAAACGCTTCGTTGTGCGGCACTTTTTACCATTCTCGTCGGCACTTACATCTACCCGGCGTTTACCACATTACCGTTTCCACTTTCCACCTGCTGGCACGCCTTTTCATCGAGGCCTTTTTCACCTATGCTACGCCACCGTCAATTCCGTGCTCTGCAGCGGAAGATACAGGTCGCGTCGGCCAACCGGAAAAGAGAACCAGAAGAAGGGCTCCGGCCGTTGACCGCCAACTGATCACTCTTCGCGTGACGCCTACTGCACGGAAGCTTCACGATGGGATGAGCAAAGCGCAATGGGCGAGCGCTCCTCTTCCATTCTCGGGAAGCCGCAGCCGGTTCCCGTTACGGACTGACTGACACGACCCCCATCCTTCCCTGTACTGCACGTAAATAACGAAACAGGGTATAAAGCCGTTTACGCGAACTCTTAAAAGTTAAGTGTAACGGCTCGCGAAGCCTTCCATTGTTCCACGTTCAACGGCTGCGCCTTGGAGTTGGCCGTTCACGGTATACTGCGTCGCCCACTCGGCACCCCGCCTTGTGACGGCCTTGGGACGCTGTAAAAAGAAATTTCGAGGCTGGAAATTTTGAGAAGTTGGAAAACGGGGTAGGGGAAAATTTGGTTTAAGGTAAGAAAGAAAGAAGGCAATCCTGTGGAGCTGTAGTGGAACTCGTCCAAAATTGTTCCTTTCAGCGACTAGAAAACTCGATTTACCGCTGAAATCTGATAAAGCCTCAGAGGAATGCATTTTGTGCCCCTTTCTTTTTTTATTTGCCCTGGCATTTATGTCAAAGAAGTTATATATAGCAAGCTTACGCCTTTCCCATTCTTTTTTTATCCTCTTCTTTATTTGTTTGTGTCATGATCCTGTGTCTTAATATCGATCGCTTCAAACATATCGAGCGCAATTCATGCAATTAGAATGTTTTGAATAAATGCTTGGAGGGTTCATATAGAGCGTATTTTACCGACGCCCCGTTCTCACTATAGCGCGAGCTTATTTGAGCGCTGAGTATTTCTAACAGGATGAGAAATGCAATTTTGAACAATAATATATATATATATATATATATATATATATATATATATATATATATATATATATATATATATATATATATATATATATATATATATATATATATATATATATATATATATATATATATGCTCCGACTCCTTCAATGCTAAGAAGTAGCAATCGCCTTATCCCATCCTACGTAGAGGCACAGCTGCTGCCCAACGTGCGCAGACCACTGTTGGGTTACTCCTACCCAAAACAAATTCCAAACTTAAAAGATAACAATAGCATGGCAGTGAAAAAATTTAAACAAGACTGAGGTTCACGCGAATGTGGAGACGGCACGTCACACAATGGCTTGCCGGTACTCAATCATTCCACTGACCTCGGAAGACTGGATGCAACTTCTCGGATAAAGTGCAATACATTGTTCATTTTTGTGCATTATTAGATAACATTGGATAACGGGGAGTTTTCTCTTATTACTGTATTTCTCAGTTGTAGTAGTCTCATTATTACATTAATACATAAAACTGAAAATGAAATGAAGGGACCAGAAGTGATCGGACAAAAGGCGTCGCTGAAGCCTTGCTCTAGCAATATCCCTTGTTCGAACACTGTGGATAAAGTGCAGCGAAAACGCTCACTTTTGCTATGTTTTATGGGCTTCGCTGGAATTGATCTTGATGTTCCCTTATCACGAACAAGCACATACCAAGCAAGGTTCATCGGCTGCTGTCAAGTTTCCCCGCATTTCCCCATGTTCACCATCTTGTCAGCTCTGATTGGCTCACAAGGTGGCTAAGGTGGCTATTCCCTCTCTGATTGGTCCAAACCGATAACATATCACTATTTGACAGAGTTGGTGCGGACCAATGAGGACGCCATCCTGGCGCCGTTCTGTCGTATGTGTCTTCTCCGCGTTTATCTTGTGCCGTTGATTTCCTCAATCATAACGCACCAACTAACTCAAACTAGGATTCTGCTTGCGCGTTCAAGCAAGCGGTAATTTTACACTATCGGTCAGCGCAGGAAAAGAGCTGAGGGAACTGTTGATCATTGAGCACAGCGATTCGCTCGAAAGCGGGGAATTGTCATTCAAGTAAGGTTTCATGAAAGCACTCGAAGAACTGCTCGGTCCATCAGAACGGATTTGAATAGTTAGTAGTCGACCTACACGTTTATCGGTAAGCCCTCCTTGCTTGCTACCTAAGCAAAAACCAAATGTACCACTCCTGCTTTGGCTGCCAAAAAGCAGCTGGCAGTATTTTCAAATAAAAGAAAATTGGTGGCAAACAGCGATGCTAGCTTCGCACTAAAGCGGAAACCAAAAGATGGTAGAGGGCAGTACAGGCTGGTCAAGTTCAGCATGTTGTTGTACGACAGGAAACATTACCGTGCTGTGCAGCGCACAACAGTCTCCAAGGCAATAAAGAAAAGCACAGACGCCCCGGAAAAGTTCAAAGCCTTTAGCTTGAGCAGAAATATTTCCTCTGCAAGCTCAACGAACAGCAAATTGGCCCGACCAACGGCGAACATTCCTGCAGGCCTCTTTTCACGCAGAGGCTAATTTGGCTGCTGTAGTAAGGTCGAGGGGTTCCATTCAGTGTTTGACTCTTTTTTTTTTATTCGCTCCGTATACGCGCACTCACAAGGACAGGCACTGGCATCTCGCCGCATATTTCGGGGAGTTCTTGTCGTCGCTATATAATCAGGCAGGTGCGAGCGAGTAAGAAGAAAGAATTCAGACATCCCGGCGAATTCCAAGCTCGGAGCGTACGATTCCATTATTCTCTTAATTTCTTTCTTTCCCCTCCCATAAAGCCGTAAGGGACAGGCGATGCTCCATCTGCCGCCTTTTATCTTTGTACACCGCGTGGCCCGGAATAAGGGGCTCTTTCTTTGGCATGTCATGGGCGAAGCGCAATGAAGCACTGCCGAAGCTCACGAGACAGAGCCGCGGACTCTGTACTTGACCCTCCCCCTTCCCGCCGACCGCCTCTCCCGTTTCCTCTCGGGGTCTTAAGCACGCCACAGCAGCGGCATTCGTACGACGCCGCCGGTACAGCGCCCTTTCCTTTGCAACCCACCGCTCACCACGAGCTCAACAAGGCCATTTCGAAAAGCAGCGCGGTCGGATAAAGACTGCTAGACGATCTCGGTCTATTCATTCTGCCCCGGAGGAAACCGCACCAAGGACACCCAAAAGAGGGTAAAACTAAAATGCACCGCCGCATTGCGCGGGAAGCAGCAAAAGAACAAACAAACAAAGGATAAGAAAACAAGGTTCAAAGTCCAGGGCTGTTAGACTCTTTTCTTTTGCATATCTTATTTCACTTGGAGGCGTGCCAAATACGTACTCGTTCAGTAGGCATAGGCTTTATTTTGCTTCATTTTTGCTTCTAACATATGCAATACTTTTGTCCCCCATTACGCCAGAATAAATAAAGAAGCCCACAGCGCCTGAACGTGCAAACGTCTCCTTAAGCGGGAACCACATCTACCTGCCACGACGTCAGCATCAGTTCGCGTCCGACTGGGAGGGAGGGGAACGAAAAAAAAAAACCGGCTTTAATTGATCACAGTTGAAAGCAGAAAAAAAAAAGGAAGTGAAAAATTCCACTGGCCACACCGGCGACGACTGCAACCTGAATAACGGCCAGAATGGAGGCGCAAATCGGGACAAGAATAGTGTAAAACAAATTACGAGCAGAAAAAAAGTAAAGGGGGGAGACTATTTGCCATATTGACAGTATACTAACAACAGCGACTGTCAGCGCAATTTACTCTGGACGTTTCGCATCCTGTGCGCGGCACATCGTGAGCGCATGCCAGCTAGTGAGAAGGATAGGCTATTGTGGCCACGCGTGGATAGAGTGAGACTGCGGAAAATTTCAGGTTCCCCAGCGTCCGCTCGAGGGCCAATGTGAAAACGTTGTTGAAGTGAACAAACAACACGCCCTCGCCTCCCTCAACCTCCAAGGCGTGTACGTTGATATCTGCATGAGGTGCAGCTCTGGGCGCCACTCGCGCGTCTCCCCTCGCGACACGCATCACCAAAGGAGGTACGGAAGAACTTTTTTTTTTTATACGAAGTGGTCCGGTTCCAGGAGCTGCCTGCCCTGAAACAGGAAATTCAATGGCGACATGGCGGCAAATGCGAGAGAAATGCGTTACTCTCGCATTTACCGTGCGCGCGTGCCTACATTTACACGCACGTTTACAGTGCGTGCGTGTTTGTTCGTGACGCAAAAGTGTGTGTGACGGCTACTACGATGGCATGACGGCGAGGTGAATGGCATGATGACTCATTTTTTTTGTTATCCTTCTAAAAAAAAGAAACTTTACAACCTGTTCCGTTTTTACCAGGCCGATCTCGAAGGCATTGCAATGTCATGCACCCTTAACTTGGCGTTAGCTGCCACGAGGAAATCATTTGGGAACGTGCGCCGGTCCAGAAGGCGGTACAGTATAACACCGCGTTTCAAAGCTCTCGCTTGCTGTTGCTAGATCATACGTTATACCCGGGCACAGATAGAACGAAAAGGTGACCAGGGTGGTCCCTATACTTTTACAATACCACACAATCGTCCAGCGTTATCGCCTCGCTTGCCAAATTTACCCACCCCCGCATAACTTCCCTACCCAGGATGAAGCCGTCGCTTGGCGACAGCTACAAGCTAACACATACCCCTCCCCCTCCCCCTCCCCCTCCCCCGCCCCCCTCAATCTCCATACAGATAGAACGAGAAGGTGACCAGGGTGGTCCCTATACTTTCACAATACACACAATCGTCCAGCGTTATCGCCTCGCACGCCAAATGTACCCACCCCCTCATAACTCCCCTACGCGGGAAGAAGCCGTCGCTTGGCGACAGCTACAAGCTAACACATAACCCCCCCCCTCCCCGCCCCCCCCTCCCTCTATCTCTATGTCACGTAATGAACCCGACTATTTACACATATAGATGCCCCCATTGTGCGGAGTATGCTTCACCTTAACACATCACTTGGGAGTGCGCCTGCACACCGACCCTTCTCCCTATATACACCGCAACCCACCCAAGGTGAGTGGGAAGCCGCCCTATGCGGCTCTGGCCTGCACGACCCACAACAGCTGGTGCGGCGGGCGCGAGATGCAGCCCGGGCTGTTGGGGTCCCGTACTGAGTACACAAGCTACTGCGCGCCGGCTGAACAACGTCCGGACGACCGCCACGGAAGGATGGGAAAAAGTGGCCCGCCGTCGCATTTATGGGCAACCTGTTACTATGCGACGCCGCGCACTCGAAAGGCAACGATAAGTCTGTGACCGACTGGAAACCGACCCGCGAGTTGTGCTCTAGCGCGCATGTGTTCAAGCTCGAGCTTCGATTCCGCCATCTCTAGTTCGAGGTTCGATCCCATCACCGGGCGCTTGATTTGTTTTTTTTTTTTTTTTATTAATTAAGAGGCCTGAAACGATGTGAGACAGGAGCCTACCTACAGTAAGGTGCCTCGTGTGAGCAAAAGAATGCTCCTCAATAAAATATGGCACACGTGTGGCCCCGCTTTACTTCAACTCTTTATACTATAGTGATATGTTAGCGCCGTGTACGTGTCTTCTTTCTTTCCGTTACCGTCGTGCTGGCTATGTTTACTGTAGTCTTAGTTTGGCTTCAATTACTGTACCGCATAATTAACTGGGACTTCATGGGTGGGTGGGGGGAGGGGACGGTCGGTTATATGGAAATAGCTCTGTTCCACATATTTAGAAGAATATGTGGAACAGCCGTCAAATAAGTTCTCATTGCTACCAGGTGCAACAGAGTCGCAAATCGTACTATCTGCAACCTTCTTCTTGATATAATGTCTCTTTCCGTGTATAGAAAGCGGCACACGGGGCTCGCAGTACAGCGATAGGCCTTAATATGGCACCCTTGCAAAGACACAGCGTCAGTCACATGTGCGAGTTCGGTGCAATTCCCAGGGATTCTCTCGGCAAGGCAATCTCGAGACCAAGCCGAGGCGCCCATACAGCGTGCCTCTGCTGTCAGGCTCGGCCCGTGCAATATGTACCGGGCGCTCCTTTTGACGAAGGCCACTGCCAAGGATTGACGGCGATTTTGGCATTTCGTCGGCGTCCTTCTCGCAAGAGATTCGGGTCTCCAGACTAAGAGAAGTCTGACTCGATCCTGTTTTATTCTGGCCTTTATTTGTTGGTTTTATTCTGGCCTGACATTTATTTCTAGCGAAGCAGTTCTGCGTGCGTCGTCACCGTTAGACTCAGCCCTAATTTTCTTTTTTTCGCCTTTGCATAAACGTACGGCAATACCGGAACACCAGAGACGTTAACGGCAGCAGAAGCGTCGGCAAAAATTTTGTGTGCTGTGTCACTGTTCTTACAGAAGGAAAGCAACGAAAAAAAAACCGCCTGTACGTTAATGTTCATTGCTGCCGAGGCCTTTGTAGCAGAAGATAGAACATGCGCTTTGCAATTTAGTTGCGTGAGCTCTAGTTGAATTTAACGTCACACGTGTTTATCTCTCCAGTGTTCTGATATCACGCAAGCTTATTACCTTTACCGTACGACTAAAACAAGTTTAGGCCTGTTCGCGACATATTACAGCTTAAGGCATACCGGAAACGCGGAGGGCTAGTGGCTCCATCTTTATGATACTGAGACAAAGCTAGAGCACACAAAACTATAGTTGCAACGATCATGTTCCGCTTAGCTGCTAGTGTTATGGCGTCGGAAGAAAAAAATATATAACATATAGTGACTTTCTTTTTCTTTTCACAAAGAACACCCATTAATCAAGAGAAAATGAGACATCCACCCAATCGTAGCAATTGCTACAAAGGAAACCCATACGGGTTCCTCGAAAGAATAGCCTCGCCAGGCTTTTCGAGCGAGGCTTTTCTTTCGAGGAACCCGCATGGGTTTCCTTTGTAGCAGCTGCTACGATTGGCTGGATGTCTCATTTTCCCTTGATTAATTACTTCTGTCCACCTTGCGGGTTTCCACAGAACTGTTGCGTAAAGGACACCCACGATACGCAAAATTGTTCCTAACACGTCATACTCAGAAAATAAAAAGAAGCCTCACAAGACGCAGCTACCAGCGCTGCTGCCATAGGGTGTTCCGGTATTTCGTAAACGACCAGAGTATACGGATAAGGTACACTTAACTGTCTACTATGCGTGTGGTTGGGAAACGAAGTTCCGCCATATATATTCATTACTTCACTTACACTGCAGCCCATTCGCCAGACAAAAAGAAAAGAAAAAAGCAGACGACACTGCCGTGCACTGTTTGGAAGCGGCCAGAATGCGCCGCCGTAGGCGGCCGGCATAAATCAAGGAAGCGTTCCTTCCGTTGGTGTCCTCCTACGCGTACGTGCACGCTAGTACCTAACGCGAATGACGATGTCGTCTATATTCATCGTGACTGGTTGGGACTTCAAAGCGCCCAGCTCGCAGTCCCTTAGCATCTCTCTATGAATGTGTCTTTGCGTTCGATTCGGTACGTCGAAAAGCGCTTGTGAAGACGGCGCTATATTTCGTGTTTTGCGTGAACCTGCATCCACACCTCTCATGTTGACTTCAAAGAGTGAGACGGCGTAACTTGATCCTTTCTGCGCAACATCGTCTGTTTGTTTCTAGACAAGCGCTTGTTAATGGAGAGAAATGCAATAATCCTCAGGATATTCGGAAGATGACACGCGTGTAATTTAATTCCGTATTTGGGAAGAACGCTGCAGTTTTCTTTTTGTGAGAGCATTTGGAATGCTTGAAAGGACAGCATGATGAAATTGCATCTAGCAGAAACTTCAATAGTGTTCTGAACTAAGGCCCTTTGATCCCGCGTACCAGCGTCACCAGGCCAGTCATAGGGGGAGACTCGGCTCGCTCATTAAGGGCAGCGTTAAGTGCTAGAGTATCATGTTTCGGGTGGACGTTTCAGAAGCCCAAATGTTCAAAACTTATTCGTATGCCTTCACTGTTGTGTCTGTAGTCCCACTAGGACAATAAACCCCACATATAATAGCTTTCAAGCTGTCACTACTTGCGGGACAGTGAGTTAGTGAATGAATGAATGAATGAATGAATGAATGAATGAATGAATGAATGAATGAATGAATGAATGAATGAATGAATGAATGAATGCAACTTTATTTGGCTATGTGCAACGTTGCATCTTTTATAACGGTCGGCTTGCAGGGCTCGTTATTGCCGGAGAGGAAACGTCCGTTATGCGCAGAGCTTTGCGCCAGATGTTCATTATGGCTCTGATGAGTGAGTATTCTAGCATCCAGCGGGCAGTGAGGCTGCGACAGCAGGTTGTTCGTTTCCTTTCCAGGAGGCGTTACTTCGTTATACCGAACGCTTCCGCGTGCCTGGGAACCGCGGTTATCAAATTGCCCACCACAAAAATGCGTCGGCTAAAGAACTTACGCATTACGGCCACTAATAGACGGCACCCTCTACAAACTCCGACCAAACGAGACCGCGAAAGAACCGAATGAAGTCTACCTAAATTGAGACCGCGGATGTCAGACGCGCGGTGGCTGCTCTCAAGTGGCATGCGAAACACGAAAAACAAACTAACAAACAAGCAAACAAACAAAAGAACGAAGGCACGCGGCAGCGGGCCACACTGTCAGGTGGCCGGCGGAATGCGTCGACTGCATTCCCGCGCGAAACCACACGCTGCCACGCAAAGTCGATACACCGAGCGCACTCGCTTTGCCGCCAAACACAGCTGCGCTCCGCGTAGTTGCGCGCGCCGTCCACCCGCCACCGCACGCGCGGAATTCCCTCCAGTTAGCGGCGCTGTAAACGTACTTGCTTTAATCGTGCCTACGTGCCTCCGGAAGTCTTTCCGGCTACTCGTTTCGAGTGCCTCCACCTCCCATCTCCTACTCGCCGTCCTCCTCTCTCTCTTTTTCTTTCATACGCACGCACGCACGCGCTCACCTCTGCCCTCACCCTCCTCTTCGGTCTTCTCTGCAAGGCTCCTTTCCCAGAGCTCTGTCACGGCCGGCGCAGAGCAATTTACAACGTCGGCGGTCTGAGCGCGTAACGCTAGCGATAAATTCTATTTTACTCACAAGCTAGGCGGCTATCTGAATGTACACAGCCGCGCTAACATACATTTTAGTCATTCCGGACGCGAGGAACAAGTGCGGAGGATTGCTGGAAAATTGTTTCGTGCTGAATATTGGACGGTGTTCTTGCAATTGTGGTATATTCTTCGCGAAACCTATGCGCGTGCAGCGATAACAGTTTATTCTACATCAACGAAAAGCGCCCGCTAAAGATATAATCTCGTTGAAACCTACGCGACGTCCTAACTAAAATGGACAAATAAAAAAATAACAATTATAAGCTTTCTTCTTCTTTCTTTGTTGAATCCGAGGGTGCGCTATCAGTGTTGCTCCGGGCAGCCTGCCCGTGCTCTTTATGCTAGGCCTGTTTTACCTAGCTAGTGAAGGTTAATCAGCTTTCTTGTTGAATTATGGGTTTTACGATGAAAGCATCAATGATAGCGAGCCCCTTCTCAGACGTCAAATAGAACTGTATGAGACCCGCCATATTTTATTGTTACTGTTTTTTTTCCTCTTTTTATTTGTTGGGCCTAATTAGAAGAGACGTGGAAAGGAAACGAGTACCCAACATTTCTCTCTTCTTTTTTCAAAAGAACGAAATAAATGGAAGAGCCCCATCGTGCGCCTCAGCCGTGCTGCTGCTCTCAAACGCGGTCAGGTGCCCAAACTGAGTCGCTGCACTCGCACATTCGTGACTCGGCAGAACGTGGCGTCCCGCAACATCACGCCAGAAGCTGGTCGCACCATCAAGCCAGAGGCTGGACAAGCAGTGTCTTTGTAAACAAACCCCCGCAGTATAGAAGGGCACGACTCCTCCTCTGTATATATATATATGCGTACCGGTGCTTTCTACGCATCGTCTGCACGTACGGTTTACTGCTGCTCGTCCCGCTGCTTCCGCCGGAATGGTGGTGGAGTGCATTGCGGCAGCACGTAAAGGTCGGCCGTTTCCCTGCACATATTCCACATCGCAATGCAGGCGAGCGTCCTTTTTGAAGCGTACAAGCCGAGGAACACGACAGTTGGTGTGCTTGGAGTTGTTGTTCTCTCTCCTCGCTGCTACCTCTGCCTCTTCGAGAACGCCGCGCCGCTAGCACTACGAACGTGACCGCAGGACCAAGCACGTTCCTCGAGTCGCCTTCCCGCTCACTGTTGTGCCGCTGCCAGCCTTGTATGTTCTGATCGATCGCGTTGTTTACACGGCGCAACTGTTTAGCGCCGCATCGCAGGCTAATTTGGACGAGCTTAGAAAACACTTCAACTGCGTCGATTCAACGCTGCTGAATCCTTTCTTTCTGTGTGTACGTTCGTTTACCATTGTACCAATAGCACTGTTTCAGTAGCAAAAGTGCGCCCTGTTCTCTGTCGACAGTTGTTACTTATTTTCTCAAAGACTTAAAAATTGGAGGACGCTTAAGCTTCGCCTTCAAGAGTGGAACGCGACAGCGTTCCCGTCGACCCGCTAAGGGGTGTAAGACAATGGGCTACGGCGCAGCGACTACGCGCCCCGCATCGGACGCGGTGAGCGTCGAGCAACGCAGCGTTCGGCGCGGCAACGAAATGTGCGCCTGAGCAAGCGACGCACGGCTGAGCCTTAGAAACAGCTCGTTTCTAAGGCAACACCGCATTCACTACAGGCGCTTTTGTACCGCTTTGAAGCATCGAAGACACGGATGGCGGTAACGCACGCCGATATGAATGCGCGCTCAGCACGGGAAAATTTTGTTGAAAGCATTATTTTCATACGTGAGATATATCGTGTACAGGCAGATCCGCCTGACTGGTTGGGTATTCTTGATGAATTAGTGAATTTCAAGAAATTTTAGCTTGTCACGTTGGTCCAAGTAGGCCAACGTGTTTTGATGTATGTATGTCATTTTGTGAATAAAGAAAAAAAAAGAAAAACTCGTGGCTCAGTGGTAGCATCTCACACTCCGGAGAGCCTGGTTCGATTCCCACCCAGCCCATCTTGCAAGTTGTTTTTTATTCATGAAGTGCCTGCTGGGATTTATCGCTCACGGCCAACGCCGACACCGACACCGACGACCCCGGCTTTTCTGCGACACGCGCTCCTTAATGCTGTCGCGTTAAAATGTTTTGTCTGCCACCAGTCTTCGCCCCCTTTGACTGCAATAACCATTAACAGCTGTTGTAGGCTCCGTTTACCTTCTTTATTGTGATAGCAATTATATGGACACTCTAGGCGCATTTTTGCCGTCGGTGTCGCCGTGAGGTTCCGTAAACGTCTGATGGCGATAAAACCGTTTCCGCGCGCCGTATGCTGTATGTGCGAGTGAAAACGTGTGAAGGTAGGCCGGCGAACGCGGTTCAGTCTCGCGAGCGAGGTCCGCGGGCCGTAAGCGACGATAGTGATCTAAAGAAAGGAAAGACGCTTGATTCTGTAACCCGTGAGGGAGCGCGGTGAAGCGTCGAAAAAGCGCGCGCTCTCCTGTGGCGCGCGAGTCAAGGGGTGAGGCGAGGGAGGAGGCGCGTTCTTCTCCGGCGGGTGCTACGGTACCTCGATGTCCTACTGCCCGCCGCTCCGTACAGGCTTTCTCTATGGTACAGAGTCAGCACAGAGTGGAGACAACGGCGGCGTCTACTACGGCGTTGGCCACGCGAATCGTGGACGCCGTAGTAGACGCCTTTGGTGGACGCAGCAGGGACGCGTTGCCGGCGCGAGTGTGTCTTGAAAGCGGTCGGAGACGTGGCTGATGTGCGCGCCCACGCGGGCCTCATCTTCAAAGCGATCTGCGATGTTTGCAGAGTGTGCGTAGTGCCGGTAGCTTCGTATGCACTGTGCTTTCGACGTTTCGTTCGCTTTGAAGCGACAGACGCACGGATCTCAATTGGCTCGCGGCTACTGCCGCAATTCCCATCTCCAGCGTTTTCACAGACAGTTTCCGCTGCCATTGAGCGAGATGTGTTCATGTTCACCTGTTTAGTTAGTAAGCGAATGTTACCAAGTTTATACGGCCGCTAAAACTACTATCCTTACTTCGTACAGCTATCCACTAATTTGCGATCGCAATCGGTGCTTCGCCTTTCGGGCGAAACTGCGACTTTTTTTATCGCGCGTCGAAACGGTAGATTCTATTGAAGCTCGAGCAGAATCTTGTTTTGAGCTAGTCAAACCGCCGTGAAGCGTCCTGTCCCGTCACCGTCACGCCACTAGTGGCCATCATGAGACAGCGTCCTCCCACCGGTTTCCACTAAAAGAAATGGGACGTCATGAAGACCATCGACCAACGTCACCGGCGCGCCATTTTTTAGGAAGAACCATGTAGAAAACTCAATCTCAGTGACGGACACCGGTGGCGTGACGGTGACGAGACGAGATCTTGCTCTGTTTGCCTGCCCTCGTCGTGTTGCGCGGCTTTTTACTTTTCGACGTATAGGCGATAGTTTACGGAACAAGCAAGCAGACTTGATCGATTAATGACACCACATCTATATATGGTTGAGTGATCTACTGAAAATCTTGTCCATTGATTGATTGATTGATTGATTGATTGATTGATTGATTGATTGATTGATTGATTGATTGATTGATTGATTGATTGATCGATCGATCGGTCGGTCGGTCGGTCGGTCGGTCGGTCGGTCGGTCGGTCGGTCGGTCGGTCAGAGTCGGCTCGTTGTCTAACCAACTGGATTGTCACCGCTGTGTCGAAGGTTCTTTCGCCCCGCCCTCCTCCCCCTCTTAGCGGGTGGGTGGCCAGTCATGTGGCCATTACAGCCGCGCGTCCTCTCCGCAGCCGCCCTGCAGCGAACGACGAGCGCTGTGCGGCCGGAGGAGCAGGAGTCGGAGGAGGAGGAGCCGTGGGCCCCCGTGAGCGCCGTGCTCGTGCGCTGGAGTCCGCCCGCCGTGCTCGTGCGCTGGCGGTACCGCTACCCCGCTGCTGCTGACGCCGCCGACCAACAGGAGGAGAAGGACGCGCTGCACTTCCGCGTCTTCTACCAGGAAGTCCACGACAAGTGAGTGTGCGCAGGTCATGGGAGCTACAGACTTGAGTGCCCGACTATAGACATCCTACACCTAAGTTCTCTCACTCCCTCTTTCACTCCCCATTCCCCTCCCCACGTGTAGGGTAGCAAACTGGACTCAGTCTGGTTAACCTCCCTGCCTTTCCGTCTTCCCTTCTCTCTCTCTCTGGCGCTGCGATCGTTCGGCTGCCGCGGGAATGATGGCGAATGTACGCGGATTTGTCTCGTCTTCGTGCTTTGCGGCTTCAGACGTTATTTATGACGCTTTATCTGTCTATATTTCCAAGCACTCGCGGTTTCATAACAAGAGCAAGCCAAACAGTCCTTGCGCGCATGCATAACGCAATATTTTTGGTGAATAACTTCTATTTGCAAGTTCACAATTTTCCTGGCACAATCTTTAATGCCGGCAGGACTGAGTTTAGGCAAATCCGTGTAGAGCTAATCGTCCCCAAACTGTCAGAACCGCATATTTGCAGCTCCCATTGACACTAGCGCCAGGTTTCTATAGTAATTTTTGTAGGAAACTTATGGTGCAGGTATCGTGGTCTCCCTCTATTCCTCTAGTGTATTGCACTTTCTATGTACCTTGGTTAACTGTGTCGCATCAATCATGAAGTGGAATCCACGCCACGACTCAAGCCTCGAGTTTTCGGACGCGCTATTAGACAGCTTTAGTTTAACTTTAGCGTAACGGCGGGGTTAAGACAAATCGCGTTACCGTTCCGCAAACGAACTTTACAGGAAGCGAGCTTCAGTACAGCGTGATAGCGTACTTCCCCTGCCGGGACGTTTTTCAATTATGCTTGAAATTTCGTATGCAAAATACGCATAAGTGATTTTGTCTACTCGCAAAGCCTCCTTTGCGCATCCGAAAAGTGTGAAACGCAGTGCAGTGGCAGCCGGGAGCACATTGTATTTGTACTTTCCATGTCTGTACAAGCCCACCGTCCATGGCCTCCGTGATCTCCCTATATCAAAGGCCATGTGCTGTCCCGCCTGTCTCTCGACTTTGCCGATAGGTGGCGCCGTCACTCCGAAAGTTTCTTGTTTCTTCTTCTTTTTCATCCCGGAAGTTTATTTTTATTTTTTCATCCCGGGAGGAATCATCGCGGAAGTCTTCCCAGAAGCATGTGCCTGCTCTGGTAAAGCTAGGAAAACGATGGAACATGTTTTATTAGAATGTGAAAATTGAGACCCAGCTGTCGGTTTACGCTCCCCTGGCCTCCTTGAAGCCCTTGAGTTAAGGGATAGCAGTGGGAAAAGTAGGGAAATCACGAACGACAGAGGTGTACAAAAACAAAGTTCCCTATAGCGGTTCAGAAAGTCTGATACTGGGAATTTTTTGTGTGCGCGCTTTTCTTTTTTAGGAAAGGTATAGGACATTAGGCAAAACAAGAACACGAATTTGGTGGCGCAACCCACCGCCCTGTTTCAAAGAGGGCGCTCATAGCATCCATCCATCCATCCACCCATCCATTTCTCTTGTTAGACCTTGACGCGTTGGAAACGACAAGCGATCTCGAAAAATCCGCGAGGTTATGCATAATAATCAGTCGTTGAAGCTGCCCGAGAAAAAGCGAAAGCCGTTTCCACAGTCATTTTCTGCGAACGAAGTGAGTTCTACAACAGCAACACCAAATTCAGTCCGAAGCGGGCGGCCAGGGCCGCCGCCATGTTTTTATGTAAACTGTATAAACCACGCAAAAACGTAACGGTAAACCTGAGAACTAGTGGGTATTTACATTCCTCTATTCTGTTAAGCCCGCTATTACGCTAAAAGCGCTTAACTAAACCTGTCTAACTACATTGTGCGGAATCGCTGCCGACAGCAGTCACGGGATTATATAGGGCGGCGAATTTGGCGCTATCCCTGGGAGGACCATTCATATTTAAAACAGCGCCAAAAAAACATGGACAAGGGAGGACACAGGACGAGCGCACGTGTGTTGAAAACGTACAGTAATCAGATGGGCAGAGAAATCTTTGAGGCATTTTCAATGCGTCAGCTATAGGAGCCACCTGCGTTAGTTCCCCTTCCACAGTTCTTTGTAATAAGGAACTTAAGTTCCTTAGAAGTTTAATCAGTTTGGCCCGTGTCCACTACGTGGTTGGTTACATTTGCATTGTTTAATGTTATTGACGCATGCGTAGCAGTAGTTGACCAACGATGACTCCTTCCCTTTCTTCTTTTACTCTCTTTATGCCCGTTGCGAAGTGTGTATTTTTGCGCAGGCTTCAATAAAGGTGTTCTTGGCAGTCAGCGCTCGTCCTGTGGCCTCCCTTGTCGGCGTTTTTTTGGCGCTGTTTTAAATGTGGATGATCCGTACCAATTAGGTCGCACCCAAGCCCTTCTGAGTCCCGGAAGGAGCCGTGCACGCCCTAAACACTACCTCCAATCTATCTCGAGTGTGCACGTTCGAGTTCTTCGTGCGTCTGTTCGTCTCCACGCCCCAACAACCATCACACGAGACTGCGCTAACTTCTCCAGACTTAATCAAGCAATATATCTATGTTTCTCCTCTATCTAAACAGAAAATTCAAAGTGTACTAGCCGCTACCATCACTGACACCTGGCGCTCGACTACAGCTCCCATAGTGGACTGTGCTAACTAGGGCTTGCAGACCCTATAGCTACGGCACAGATCGTAGTTACCATATTTACTACAGCACGAACTTACCCACCGTTAGGAAAACAACGAAAATAACACAGCGCACAAGCAACAACGGGGACCCAAAGACAGACAACACCACGGCGCTGATGAGACTTGTTTCATTGGTTCCCGTTGTTACCTGCGCGCTTTCTTTTTTTGCGTGATGTTGCATCAACAATCCCAGGTCTCCAGTATTCTGATTACAATTAGGAGACGGGACAGCCGTCGACTCAAGGTTTGCACACACAAGCGTGAGTCAACAAAAGCAAAGTGAGAGCGAACTGTGGGTGTTGCTTCACACTACTGTACGCAACAGCTCGCATCGCAGCCCGATTTGTCTGCATTACTGGCATGGCGTCAGCCGACGCGCGTCCTCGCTATATTACTTGATCCACTCACGCAAAACTAACCCTGTTGAAACTCGAACCCTATACACGACCGTACTCGGGTTGTCGGATACTGTTCGAGACCCTATAAACGCGTCTACAAATTACCGATCCCCCAGGGCGATTTAGGGGGGCAGGCTCCCGCATACTTGTTAAGACGCCCAAATGGCTCTGGGCGAAGCGTAAAAATAAAACCGGTGAAGCGTTCAAAGCGAGCCGGATAATGCCAAGAGAAAGTGCGACAGGCGTTTACTGCGAACCTAACACGGTAAGAAAAAATACGCGTTTCTTAAATTTTGGACTCCCAGCATTAATGAAGCGTTGTGGGAACCCCACGTCGTCGCGAATGAGCCCGCGCATTACTCTCACTCTTTTTTTTTTCTCTCTCCGATGCCTTGAGCATTGTCCTAAGCAATCCCAGCAAAGTGCTGCCTATCCTATTAAGGTTTCTTTCCGCGAAAAGGCGGTCTCTAAGAAGTAAAGCCTCAAAGTCCCCGCGGCACATTGCAGTGCGATGCGAACAAAAAGAAAGAAAAAAAAAACAGCTAAAAAAGAAAAACAAGAAAACAAAAGCAAAGCAAGCTTTAACGACGACTTTCCGTTACTTAGCTCGCGCCCTAGATATCTCGTCGACAAAAGCAAAAATACGCGTAAAGGTTATTTCTTTGTATTTAGAGATAAAACATTGTCTTTTTGATCTCTTTTATTTCTTTACAAGACTACCAGGCAACTCTGCACGCAGGGTAAATGACACGGTGGCTATACCAATCAGCTTAAAGCAATTGCGTCATTTGCCAACTGCCATTATGGTGGGACGTGCTTTATTAACGGAAAACAACACGACGCTGTAATTTAATGCTCTAAGCCTGCTTGACCATCAGTGATGAACTGTGGCCTTTTGCTGTTCGGTCACTTCAGTGTTTTTATTTACGAATACTCATGCTGAGTAAATATGCAACAGGAGAAGCTACAAGTCGCCGGCCTCACTGCGCCAACACACTTGTAAAGTTTGCTAGCAAGAATACATTTATTCGCAGTTTCGGGAGAAGTAAACGGTTGTGCCTGCGATTTCTAAGAGGGACACTGAAGTCGACTGTGGTAGGCTGTGCCTTTACCGTGGGCTAAGGCGCAGTTGTTGATAAATTCGACTTCGCCCTGCCATCTGCTAGCTGCCTGGTTAGCTCAGGTGGTAGAGCGGCTGCCCCGGAAAGGCGGTGGCACCGGGCTCGAGTCCAGGACCAGGACGAATTTTTGTTCAACAGCGAGACTTTCCTTTGAAGTAACCTGTATGTGTTTCCTTTGTAGCGGTGTTACGACTAGGGTGGATGTCTCCTTTTCCGTTTATTAATCGATGCATGTTGCGATTGGAGATGATCCGTGACAAGCACGATTGTTGCAGGCGTTGAAGCACTTCCAGTATAGACCCAGACCCAGAAGCGCAGTGCCTGGCCCCCTGTACAGCTCTCCAATGAGCGATCATGAACTTGCACTCACGCATTGAACAGGAAGTTAATCTCAACGCACGTGAGCTCTGCGCATTATATCTATAGCATACCTTTTGCATTTCCATCGACATTTCCGAAGAGAGGCTACACGTTAGCAGCAATGTTAGCGTACGGTCGCTACACATTAATGTGTCATATGGTTTCAGTTAATGCAGTTTCAGGAAACATAACATTCAACTCGATCAGGTTAGTCGGTACGATCCCATTGTATACAAGGGCAGCGCGAAATTGACAAAGAGTTCTGGACGGACAAAACACAAGCGCTAGCTTCAACTCATTTTAATGCCAGTGTCCATCCTTCGTCAGCAAAGGTCACCAAATATACTCGTATATAGACGCGTTTCTCACTAAAATCGGCTAAGTTACAGCGATCGCGCTTCACTGGTCATTAGTCCATCTGGCGCGCGATCTGTTACCATTGTTTTAGGAAACAGCTGAAGGCGCGGGGAAAAGAATGTTACGTTACGTAATATTCCGGTAATTATGCACGAAGCAGCCTCGACGGCCGGGGCGCAACGCGCCATTACTGCGCATGTCAACTTATACATACCTCTCGCGTTCTTTTTTACGTAGTCGCTGCGCCCACGTTCGCACAGTGTCGCCTCCGCACCCAAGCGAGGCAAGTGAAACTCGACAACGAGTTGATTCCTATGCGCGAGATGTTTGTTATGCGTCTTTACGCGCTGAGATGCACATACGATGACTATAAACAACGCTGCAAGTGACAAGTGTCGTCGACCGTCGTCAGGACACCTTTGGCGGTTCCCGGACGAAATGATGCCGCTCAGACCGAGCCGGGGGACAATATACGAACACAGAACAGCTAAAGGCGTTCTTGTAATGATTTCCATATAATTGGTACGTATGGTGCGTGGTGAGAAGGAAATGCTAATGCCCGAGGGGCGAATGCACAGAGCAACTGCGCTCGCTTAAGAAATCAGTACACTCTATGTGCAAGACAACACAACATGTTGTTTACGGGGACTAACAATTTCTGATTAACAAGTTCTGATAACCAATTAATCGCTTATGGTTCCTGCATGTGTTCCCTTTTGTTATTCCTGTTGTCAGATTGACGAGGGGTGTGCGCGCCCGTGTGCGTGTGTGCATGTGTGTGTGTTTTGGACAGAGAGAAAGAGCAACACGATAAGGTCTGGCGTATAGTGTCAATGTTATGTGAAAGGCCGAATACGTCAAAAACAAATGACAAGTGCGAATAATGGAGCATTCGAGATTTATACGATTCAAGAAAGGACGCGCGCCTGCACTGATATATATATATATATATATATATATATATATATATATATATATATATATATATATATATATATATATATATATATATATATATATATATATATATATAATACACGTAATCGAGCCAGTAAAAACGGGGCATTCAATAGTCGGTCGGTGGAGCTTATACTCTGGGCGAGTTCTCGCAAATCTTTCTCCTGCAAATCTTGACAAACTGCAGATTATGCGAAGCAGTAACTCGTGCCGAATCCACTGAACGTGGAAGAACTGTGAACTGGATGCAAACGCCAAATCCGTAATTCTTGCAGTCGTTGCCGTTGTCGTTCAACGGTCATCTGCATGGGCGTGCGCATTTTTGAAAGCAGCAAACGGCAAACCGCACAGCACTTTGCGTGAGAATGCCCGCTTTACTAGTTATCGCTCAGTTGAGCCCTATGCGTTTTTTTTGTTCATTGTCATTATTATTTCTTCCCAGCGATTACGGCTCTTGCCTCACTTTTGCTTTTTTTTCCCTTCAAGGCCGCGCGCTGCGCTTCCGCCAGCTATAATAGGTCGGCGTTTGTTGTGCACTCAGCCGGAGTAGTGAGAGCGCTCCCCGGAGATCCGGCGGGAGGCAATAAAGCGCCTCGTATAAAATATTCAAAGGACGCCGAGCAGGCTCCCCGTTTTAGACCAAAGCCAATTAGGCGACTCGCATCCATGCAGTGACGGTAGGTGAGAACAACTGCGGCAGGGGATCACGTCTCCTGGGCCGCCGCTGGCATCGTGGAGGCGGCGACGCTTTCTTCATGGCAGGCAGAACGTTTTGTGCTTGCATGTCACGTTCGGCAGAGCGAGGAGGAGGTCCGGTGCAGTCACGGTGGCGTTCAGCATTGTCAGCATTGGCGTAAAGCCGTCATGTACCTTGTAAACAGCGCAAACAAACAAAAAATCAAATCGTCCAGAACTCGCTTACGGTGATTATTGCGAAGAGTCGAAACGCGTCATGGTGACTGCTGCGGCCGGGCTCCTCTGTCGCCCATCCCTCTGAGCATGCTGCGCCCTCTGGCGCCGCCGCCTTGAAGTACGCGCAAACCCAGTGGCACATATCCACGCGAATGGCCCGCGATATTCACACTGCACTATACCTTTGGGATCAGCCCCCATTTCCAGACCCATCTGGGATCCCATCTGTGGGATCGGCCAACAATTTTTGTGGGATAGAAGCAGAGTTAAATAGCTAGATAGCAGAAAACAAAGCTGGTCTGTCAATACCAAGAATGTCATTCGTATTAAAATACTGATACGGAACACCGTCTACGAAGTACAACGTAGTCTGCTAAAGCCTGTGTGTGCCGTAGCATCGATCGCTTTGTGCGATCTAGCCCAACGCCAATCCCTTACGCTTTGTGCGAATTCATTTTGACCATGGCCTCCGATTTATTCACCGCGCCCGATGCGCCGCTCGATCTCGGAGGGCAATGTTGTAAAACACTCATTTCGTCATGTAAAAGGGTGAGAGGATAGATCACGTGTAACGAGAGGAGACGAAGATGTCGGCAGAAAAAAACATGCCCTTGGCCTACTACTCCACATCCATATATAAATTATAAATGGTGACCTATTCTATTTAATGGACACGTTTATTTTTTCTTTCTTTAAACCAATGCGATGATGCTTTTTTCACTATGCGTTCTTTCGGCACGGCAGACACTTGATGGTTGAGTAGCCGTCTCAGTCCGTTTGCTAATTAAACGACAGGTTATTTAATTTTAATTACTGACTTTAGCGTCAGCGTTGCAATTGTAGTATTGGAAGAGGATGCTGGCAGGATATATATATATATATATATATATATATATATATATATATATATATATATATATATATATATATATATATATATATATATATATATAGACGACACCACCACAATTGTGGTGTCGTCTCCCTTCCGTCCTTGTTTGCTGGCGCTAAATATGCTTTCAGTTTACCAACACGCCCAACAAATGGCAACAACCGAGGGGCCCGATTTTTTATTAATCATATCGTAAAAAGCTAACAAACAAAAACACCAAGGACAGCACATGGGAAATTACGTGTACTTACTAATTGAACTAAAGAAATTATAAATTAATGGAAATGAAAGTGAATGAAAAAAAAACGCCGCAGGTGAGGAACGACCCAACGTCTTCGCATTACGCGTGCGATGCTCCACCAACTGAGCTACCACGGCGCCGTTTTCCCGTCCAGTTTCTCGGGTACTTATGTGTTACTACCAGAACTAAACCTGGGAGTGTTAGCCAGTGCCACCACTCACAAACCTTGACGGAGGATGTAGAACACTGCTTGCATACTGTGTTTTGGTACTGGAGCGAACACATTATTTTGTCGACGAATGCCTAAACATATGGCGTTCTTAAATTAGTGTAAGTTGCGCTAGCCTCGTGCAACACCTCTCAGTTATACTGCCATTACAATATGGTCTTAAAATCAGTAAAAAATCAATAATGCAAAATGTAAGTAACTAATTTTAGTTCATTAGAGATCGAACTGAGACGGATACTCGACCACCTAGTGTCCGCCGCGCTGAAGGGACGAACAGTGAAGAATCTTCAAAAATGTGTTTTCATTAAAATAGATCACCTAGTGCACGCGTGTGTAAAAGTGCAGGTGTGAACGAGCGCGCATAGCTTCCTGATCTCGAGACTTCTCGATCAGCGGAAAGCCGACCAGCTGATCGAGATCACTGCTTTCCTGATCTCGAGATCTCTGATCCCGAATCCAGTCGCCGCATTCGCGTAAAATCTGGCGGGGTCGCGTCAGCACGACTGCGAGGGGCGGATTTGACTCGCTCGGACCGCGTGGTGACGTACGCGTATAAACACGGTCGCGTCGACCAGTGTCACGCCGTCTCCCGATTCGGCGCAGCTCGCGTCGAGCTCGTGTAAGCGAAGACGTCGGCTTCCCTTTTCCTCCTGGTCGTCTCTCTCTCCCTCACTATAGGGCAGTAAACCGAGTGTTATTCTGGTCAAGCTTCTTCTCGCGCGTCCTACGATTCCTCTCGTGTCAATCCTGTATGCGGTCACGTGATATTGCGTTGAGAAGAGGCTGGCGACTCTACAGGTTCGAGACGCCGCGTGCGTGCAATCCGTGGCGTGCTCGCACTGAGAGTGGCTAGCGTGTTCGCGTATATTGCCCTGTGCTTGTACACCCGCGTGCTTTTTTGGGGGGAGCGCAGATGCGAGGGTATGCATGGCACACGACTCCATCACCGCTGTCACGCCATGTCCTCGGACGGAGAACACCTGTGCGCAAAGGCTTGGCGTCCACGTTCAATTTCTTCCCTTACTGCTGACGTTTTAGAGTGCCTGTCAGCGAAATTGAAATCTAAGCTCGCTATTCAAAACCAATGCCATTTTTCTTTTTTCTTTAAACGGCAGAAAGAGAACAAAATAAACTGCTTTGGAGTGATGGTTGACGTCCGTCATTCCTTTTTATAAAGCTTGCCATACTTTGCGGAGTTCTGTAAAGTTCATTTGCGTACTTTGGAAGAAGAACAAAAATAGAGAAAGTAAACATTTCTGCGCTCGCACCATGGATAACCGACCACAACAAAATAGTAAATTGCTATGCTGGTGAAGGTCCATGTCAGCACTGCGGCTTACTATGTTTGCAGTTGCGCAATTTTAAAACATGCGTGGCATCAGAACACTGCTGGTACTGGCGCGTGCAGACTATTCTTTGCGTCATCATTTCTTGTCGACAACTATCGAATTATAGGCTGCTCTTCTGGTAGCCGTATTGTACTGCCTTTGCGTATTAACTGTTTGTATTCAAAAATTCTAGTCTACTTTGCTTGAGAAAAGAAAATTTCAAGAAAAAGAAAAGAACAGATCACACGCTTGCTTGAACGGTTAAACTGCACGAGACCGCAATTTCACCGCCGCACACGCATCTCTAAACTAAGCCAACCGTGCGTGAGCGTGCTACTTGGTGCATTTCTCATCCATGCGGACACGCACGCCAGCTATGCCTCGTGCAGGGATGGTTATCGACCCACGCTGCCGGCTCCTGCACATCGCTTCGTGCAAGAATGCGCGCGACGTCGTCTCCGAGCCGGACAGTGCAGCCATTTATCTTCGAGTGGCGTAAAGGCCCGTTCGGTTGGTTGGGTCATTTGCCCCCTTGCCGCGTCTCTCCGTCCCTGCCTTCGAAAGCTTGGGGTCAAAACATTTTCGGCACGCGAGAGGTCGCTCGAGTCTTGCCTCATCGCGACCAGAGACAACTTCCACGCAAGACTGTATCTTGTGGTATGTCTGACTACGGCCCTCCCTTTCTCCATACCTGTCACTTGACGCGAGAGCTAACGGCGCGTCACAAGCATGCGGTAATGTGTTTTCCCCCCATCTAAGAGCACTCTATTCTTGTTCGTGAGCTTCGTCTACTATTCTACACAGTTCAGTGACTGCTATACATGCGATGACTGAGCTGCAGTGCAGCGGTATACGGATGTACCAATTCTTTCCTTCAGCGTGCTCATATTGCAGTGCTTGTCTATTCCTCCCTCTTAATGGACTACTAGAATAATGGAAGCTGGTTCAAACGCCTGATAGAGAAATCAGTCCTTGTAGTCCTTCGGACACGCCACGCCACGCACGGCAGATGGTGCCCTGGGACTCTGTAGATTCAGTTGATTCGACCAAGTGCACGCCAAAGGAACGCTTGTCCCGGCACGAAAAGCAGCCAGAGTGCGTCAGACCAGATCGAAATAAAGAAGAGAGAGAAATTATCAATGCGAACACACGGGGCTGCCCACCACGCCCGTACGTTGGGTCCCTGAGGCACAAAGGCAGCGCTTCGAGCTCTCCGACTCTCCCACTGCGAGAGGAAGATGGGGAAGGTGGAATTTGAGTAAGGGCAAGGTTGTATGCGGAGCAGAGTACGGGAGAACGCATTGCAATTCATTAACAAAGTTGCAACGGCCCCTTGGTAACCGGCAGCACGACGCAGTTTCCTTTGAAGAGCGCCCGGAGTAAACGATCTTCCTTTTCGTCCCCTTCTTCGCGCGCAGGTCGTCGGGCCGCGTGGCGGTGGCCTCCGGCGAGCAGCGCAGCGTGCTGCTGGAGCGACTCCAACCGGAGGCGGAGTACCTGGTGCGCGTCTTCGCCCGGGCCTCGCCTAGCCTCGCCACGCGAGCCAACCGCACCACAGACGCGCCCGTCGGCCTGGTGCGCTTCGTGGCGCCCGGAACTGCGGCCACCGCCAGTGCGTATACGTGTTGGTACTTCCAGTGCACTTCAGCTCCCAGGCTGAGCTCGAAAGTCTAAAAACTGTAACTTATTGTTCTTTGGTAGTTCAAAGGTGTATTCTAAACCATGGCTATATTTCATAAAAACATCTAGCATCTCTTTGACAGTGCCATTCAGCCTTCCCTACGGGCACGCAAAGCGGGTGTGTAGGATTGTATACGTTCGGAATTGTGGAGGAAAGTGCGGCTCTTTTTTTACTATTTGCGCATGACATGTCACGTATATGTGTTGTTGCACGCGCGACGACGCGGCCACTGCTGCTGCGCGGCCTGCGCGAAGCTGCGGTCGGTGACGTGCTCGAGATATGCGGTGGCGCTCGGAGAATTTGCACAGATGCGCCAGCCACTTACATTCGCTCGTTGCCGCGACGTCACGCTTGCGCGACTTAGCGCTTGTCAACTCGCTCGTCCTCGTTGTCACTGCGCTTGAACAACGTTAAGTCAGGGTGGAGTCAAACCTTTTTTTTTTGTGTTCTTTCGTATCGGCGTCGGCAGGCGGGGACAGTGTTGAAGTTGTGGATGACCAGCGAAGTACACAGATAAGATGGACGCACACATTGCTCTGACTAGCAACCGTATGAGTTCATTGCTGCTTGCTTCGAACTTTATAAAAAGAAAGGAAAAGAAAGAGAAAAAGCCGGTTGAGAAGATACAGCAGACTTATCGTGATAGATACAATGTCTCCTACTCGGACAGAAGCAGTGAAGGCGTATACCGATGCACAAGGGTCGTTTTTTTTTGTGCGTCGAAAAGGTGCCAAATATTTAGCGAGCGCTCTGTTCGCTGTGTTTTCGCACAATCTGGCACCTGAGGAAATCTACATGACACCTGCGCTTGCTACAGTGCTAGGCGAGATTTCTGCCTATCGAGCGCTTCAAAGAATTTGCGCGTGTTCCCCTCCGACAGTCGTTTATACAATGACCCGTCTAGCACGCGTACCACCGGCTGCATGACAACGCGTAATCAAGTATATAGAGAACATCGCCGTGGCATTCAACATACTTTTCTTGCGTGGCTTTTCTCGCATATTTCGTTTACTCTTTTTTATCCTATTCCCTTGAATATACCTGTGTACAACACCAGAAGTGCCGAACTCTGGCATGTTTCAACACGTACAACTTTCTTATGGTTACCAAAGTCTGTCGGACACTTTGCCACGCTTGTTGAGTGACCTGCATACACTTGGTATAGATCTGTCTGATACCGTTGTACAATTTACATAAGTTGTCTCCCTTATTCTGGGTAATTTTCTTTTATTCTCGTTTGTCTATTCGAACGTAATACGCTCTCGTACGCTTTGCCAATTTGTGTTCATCAACTGTTTTTGTTTTGTTTTTTCCTATGTTAAATTCGTGTTTGCTAAGTTATCTTGTCTTCTTTTTTAACCAGCAGGACATATGGACATTTGCATGTTTATATTAATTCAGCTTCCTGTGGGCGTGATCATGTAAATTGCTTTCATTATGTCGTGTTGTTCACGTTTGACTGTGATGCAGAATGTTACCAAGTGATTTTGTTTTGCGATGATTTTGTATTGTTACTGGGACAGGCTGCTGAGTGCTACATATGTTGAAGGGGCCGATGGGCTCGTCAAGCTGCTTATGCACCTTTTTTTTCCCCCCTGGGTCTTCCCCATGCACGTAATGGGCAAATAAAGGAACTTCAAACTCCAAAGCATTCCACACATGTTTTGCAGCTAGTTAGGAGCACTAAAAGAGAAGCGTGACTCGATCGTGCCCTAGTAACTATCTTTCTTTAATACGTAACACCTAATTTGCATACAGAATTGCTGCAACGCTTCTGTTATCGAAATTGTCAAGATGCTTTTGCTTTGTTTCGTTTCTTTTCGGAGCCTTGACTTCGGTTAACATACCTTGTATCACACTCTGTAGCACGCCTTCTGGTGCCTGAAAGCTGTACGAGTATTCAACTCTGAGTGCGCATGACCTACTCAGTGCTCCACCTATAGGCATGATGTCGCTATGCCCCTCTTTACTAATTTCATGCATGCCGTGCTGAACGGTAGAAATCCCTTCTATGAATGCGGTGCATAGGCCCAGCAAACATGCGTGCTGCCTAAAATCAACTCCAAGTCTAGGAATTTAAGTCTGTCTTCGGTCGGTAGTTCCATCGTGAGCTGAAACATATTTAGCACTTGAGTGATCACAGTTGTGGGTCTCGGTTTCTTCGGCACATTAACAAATTGTCGCCGGCGCATCTGAAGGTACGCATACCGTGTCCGTGTCAGACAGGCGTGCTGCTGCGCATCTGTCGCAAGTGGCTTGTAACAGGTACCTCAGTAGGGGCCCGAGGCAATGCAGACCCCCTTGTCGTTGTATTTAGAAACTTTCGTTGAAATGTACGAATTCAGACTGCAAATAAAATGCGAGCAATTCTAGGAATTTACTCGCGCTAATACCTGTAGAGAACTGAAACTTCACGGGGCCGTGTCGTTCGATGCAATCACACAGTGGGCCATGCTGTAAAGAATGTTATGGGTCTTTCACCTCGAGCGAGAAGCCCTTCACGTGGGCATCGCTTGGACAGTCGCTTCTCAGGTAATCCGAGACTTGACCGGGCTTCTTGACGAGGTGCGGGTCATCCACCGCGATGACCGAGAGGGGGTAACTATGTTTTGCAGCACCGTAGCACAGAGGCCAGGTGCGCAGCGGTTCTGTGGGCGGTCCTTGCGCTGAATTCTCGAGCTGTCGGCGAGTATAGTCCAGCTGCGGAGAAGCGTGGCGCGTACGCTGTGGTGTAGGCGTGAAGGGTGGACCGATCAAGTTTCTTTCGTGGTCTAGGACACGCCCTCCTCGTTACAGATTCGTATAAGAGAAACAACGTTCAAGGATGGGTATAATAAGCGAGAAGTTGCCTAAAGTATCGTGCGAAAACGATACAGTCGCGACAACTTCAAGGAACCCAATCATGAATTAGCGAATACGCTGGTAGTCTGCAGCAACGGTTGCCGTGATGAGAAACGTCGATACGATCGAGTCTGCGTAAATATTCATAATATTGTGTTCCTTGCTAGTCAGAGGTGCTAGTAGCAGGGGTAAGAGGAAGTACGCATTCTTTCTGCGGAAATGTGCGGTAGATGTGTGGCCCGCTTTGGTAGTATACAGCGGCGGCATGAGTGTGTCGTAGAAGGATTTTAATGAAAGCGGAAAATGGGTCAGCCCTCCTTCGTGCAGGCCTTGCTGCTTCAGACGGAGTGACTGAAATGACGTAAAGAGGAGAAAAGGAAATCGAATATTTAAGCACTCGTAAAACTCGGTGTTTGTACTTGTATGCCCGTTTCCTTCTTTTTTTTTCATTTCCTGCAATAGCTTTAGTGTTGCCTTAACCTACTTCGCTTTCTTCAAAGCAAAAAAACGAAGCCGCTGGAACTACACTGATAAACATGTGTCGGTAACATCCGCGTAATGTCGGATCAGGTGTCACGTGCTTAAATAATGATGATGGTAGCAGGTCGATCACACGCCCTCCGATAGGGAAGGGAGATGGTGCTAGCTACACGCATATCTAACCTTGCACCTACAGGCAGGCAACGGCTTCGCCCGAGCACCTCCTTCAAAATATTTGGTACAAGTAGGCCACGGAGTTAAATGTGGCATAAGCCAGTCACTCGTCACTAACGCTGCCAAGAGGGCTTAACAGGCCTACTATACTATGACGCATGCGCAGCAGCATCAACAGCAGCAGCAGCAGCCACCAATGGCAGCAGCCCCAGCAGCAGCAGCAGCAACAACAGCAGTAGCAGCGGCGCGACGGCGACGGCGGGGACCGGAGGCCCGTACTATCGCAGCGGTGTGGTGGCGTCTCGGACCGTGGTTGTCCGCGACGAGGAGATCGTGATTGTGGTGCTCGTGCTGAGCGTGTGGCTGGCCGTCATCCTGCTGTTCTTCAACAAGTGGGGCAAGATCCGCATGTTGGAGCCCTACCAGCCACAGTACCACGAACAATTAGAGCCGGACTCGCCACCCGTGCTGCAGGTACGCGCCGATGACGGCTCGCTTTGGCCTCGTGCAACAGCGATTGTCTAGTGTATGCGCGGACCACGTTCACTGTTTCACTAAGCCAAACAGTGAAACGATGAATTCGCTGTAAACAGTGGATGGAATGCACGGAATCTGCCCACATAAAAGACTTCTTCCAATTTACCAACTCATGCCGGTCTGAGGCAATCCGGATACACATAACTTAAGTACTCTCGCATGCCTTGAGGCAATGATTCCACTCTTGCCATCCATTTTCAATATTTAGGCAAAACCATTTCGACACCAACAGCAATACTACTACTACTACTACTACTACTACTACTACTACTACTACTACTACTACTACTACTACTACTACTACTACTACTATTGCAAAGTCCGTCTAAATATTCAAAAGGTAGTGCCTCTTACCAGACGGGAAGTGCTATAGTTCTAGCAGTAGAAGTAAACGCGTACAACTGTGAAAATCCTACGCCTTTTTGTTTGTCTGTCTGCGCGAACAGTGACAAGTTAACAAACACTTTACGATCCGCGAACCCTGCTCGAGTTTGTCTCGCGCCAAGTGGCGACGCCGTGCCTCCTCACACCACGTGATGCCGTCGTGTCCCGCGCAGGTGAAGAGCGTGGTGCTGGAGCGCGAGCTGCGCCGCCTGTCGTCCAACGCGAACGGTAGCAGGGCGGCCGCGCTGCACCGGCTC
Organism: Dermacentor albipictus; assembly: GCF_038994185.2. Lineage (NCBI taxonomy): Eukaryota > Metazoa > Arthropoda > Arachnida > Ixodida > Ixodidae > Dermacentor > Dermacentor albipictus. Next base: position 35,348,586 of record NC_091823.1, read on the forward strand.
CATCGGCTGCGTCACAACTCGGTGTTCGTGGGCAGCCAGATCCTGGTGCCGCTCTCCCGGCGTGCCAAGAGTGCCGAGGACATCAAGTCCATGGTGCTGCAGATCGAGCACCAGCCCAGCACGCAGTCCACCGCACTATGAGACTCCGAGGGCCTACGCTCCTGCCGTAGGCCGCCGCCACACTGCTGCGACTCCGCCCTGTTTCCCGGGGGACGATTCGATCGCTGTTGACAGAGGGGAGCACCGGTTCCTCAAGGGCATGATGCCTGTTGTTGTTCGGTGGTGTTTTGCGTGCACCAAGAGTTCCGGAAAGTCCCTGCTGGTTGGGTGGGGCTGCGTTTGTTCGTCGCCGAGCGCACAGGGCTTCGTTCCGATGAATCCGATTAGGAGATGTGTGCGATTTACACCGTGCACGACAGTTGCGTTATAAGATCGGTGAAACAGTGCAACACATAATCTGGGCTAGTATCTTTGAATGACGTTTGAAGGCACTCGCGCTAAACATCAAAAGCAATCATACGCTCTCGCATACCTCTCCGATGAGCGAGAGCAAGTAGCTAAGCTATACCAGTTGCAAGTGCCGCGGTCAGAGAAACAACCACAGGCACGTAAAAGTGTGTATCGCTTCAACTCCACCTTAAAGGCTAGCTTGTCAACGGGATGAGGAGTTGGTTCGCGGATGCCAATTCAAGGCCAATGCTCGCAGTATATCGTCAGGTGCAAGACTGCTGGACAGACGGAATGGTGCCTGATCAAGAAGGATGCAGGAAGACGTAGTATCAAGCAGGCTATAGTATAGTGTACAGCAACACATCATTTGCGAACGCTTCATTTGCAGTGTTATTGTAAAGACATCGGTATCTCGGTGCAAGTACACTGGAGCCTAAAGGTCGCCGCTTTTCGCGTTTATTGAACAACCAGGGGAAGTATTCCGTCCACTTGGTCTGCTGCTGAGGTGTTGATCGTCTATGGTGGCTGGTGGCTGCGGACGTGCGGCGCAGCCCAGTAAATCAGAACTTCAACAGCAGACGAAATGGATATGTCCACTAGGCGGACTCTTATACAGAATGTCTGTCTGTCAGAAGACTGTCTCGGTCGTGAGCGACACTGCGGTGGTTATGCAATGACTATTGCCTTTTCGTTGGCCTAATGTAGTCGCACAATGCGTATTCCGGTGGTGCTCTCAGGCTGCGAAAACGTGCAGCAAGTTTTGATACCCGAATCAAAGCCTTTGTATGAAACCCCAGCCCCACGTGACTATGTGCTAAACGCGTCTCTGGGGCCACTAGCTAGGCCGTCCTCGCGCCCTTTGGCGATAGCTGGCCAGATGCGTTTCCGCCACGGAAAAGAAGCTTTGATTCCCGCAGCAGAAAACGTTCTACGTCAATAACTTTCACTGCTACCAAATTTATCATGAAGTGCAGTAAGTTTACTGTTTTTCAAGACATTCTTCTAAGTCCGAAGATACGGCAAATCCAGAAATTAAGGTAACACCCTATCGACGATGTTTCGGCAAAACGATAAGTTGCCACGTGTCAAAACTTTAAGGGGGAACACTGTTGTGTCGTATTTTGACATTTTTCGAGTCTTGCCGACGCACAAAGTTTCAGAGCGGACTCTTTCACTCACTTGGGAGAACTTTAGACGATAACAACGCGCTGGCATTCCTATGGGTAAAGAGGTGAATATTTTCTCCCGAAATCTGTCTTCCCGGATGCAAGTATAAAGATCTGGCTATTGAGAAACAAACTGGATATCATCCGCAGCAGAGATGACCCAAAACCCATGAGTGGAAGAGTTCGAATTCAATTGCTTGTCACAGCTGCAGATTCGCACAGATAACGTCGCGCAAACAATCGCCCTTGATACGCTGTTTTTCTGTAAAGACATCGTGTGGTCGAAATGGAAATCCGTATGCTGAACGGCATCGTTTAGAAGTTGCTACACCGTACTTTTTCTTTTACTTTTTCCGTACTTTTCTTATACTTCATCTTGAAAAGGCAGCCCCGAGTTCACTGAGAGAATGCGGCGTTTTCCGAAAGTTTTCATTAGAATCCGCGTAGCTCTTCCTTCGAGGTTCGTCGTGCCAGCTGATTCATTTCTTGCAGTGCCCAAATACAGCTGCTAATTTATTGTTTAAGATTTCTGTTTGCTTTTTTCTGCGCCCATGGCTTAAGCACAGATTACACGTTGCTGAGCCACGTACGCAGAGGCCGTTCCTCGAGTTAGATCAGGTGCCATTGTCTGTTCGCGCGCCACTAATGAAAGCACTTCATCATGGGTATCGCAACGAAGATCTCGTGCTGGTGCGCATGCATAATTAATAAGTTTATTCAGTTCTTAATAGGGAACGGCGCACTACCTACCCTACCTACCTTTCTCTCTTCGTTTCTCTCTCTCTCTTTATTCAGTTCTTAACATAGTGCCTCATTTAACGGCGTTGTTATTATTTTCCATAGATCAAGCCACCTCGAAAGTCCACAGGTTCATTGCCTCGCTTTTCCTTTTCAGCTTTTAACGCTTTCACTCCAAGTGGAAAGAGGAATGATTTCTTATATTGTACATTAGTTCTTCCTCTCATTGTTTCTTGGAACATTCCACTTCGACCATCGATAGACTGCATGCTGGCCCGATTAACTCCCTTTTATCGAAAGACGAAACAACGCTGATGGGTGTGGCGAAGCGCGTCCTAGGTGACGCACAAAATCTTGAGTGCTAGCGAGTGCGACTGGTTAAAGCGCATCAACTCAAGCACTCAAGTTGAGGACTGCCTCACGAATTACGCAGTGAAGAGCGCAGCCAAAGCGACAACCGTTATCTTTCTTGTGCAGCGCGAAAATGACGGGCGACGCAAACAGAAGCACAGCGCAATGCTACAGCTTTGCGTTTCTGCAGCGCCTGCTGTGATCAACGGAGGTCGCACAAATGATGTCGCTTCCATGGGCTTGGCGTTCCGAAATGTACGCGTCTCGCTTGTTTCGGGCTACCCAAATAAGACAATCCTGTGCGAGTCCTCTGTATAACCTATTGTACATGTGGAGCGGTTATACTGTGAAATTCGTTCTGCACAAATCCAACGTCGCGCGGGGTATTATATTGGCGACGAGCAGGCATGCCACCACTAGGGATTGGTGAAACTAACAGCGAAACGCGCAGCATACCTCTTCCCCCTTAACTGACTCGCACTCTACACTCCAACACTCTTAAAACGGTTGCACCCTTTGGGGTGTGTATTTGTCCCACAACAATAATCGTCATCCGCCTTGCTTGCGTTTCCTTTCTTGAAAACTCGGCTCTCGCTACTTTCCTGTCGAGAAGCTGCGTCACGCTGATAACGCGCATGCCGTTCTTGACTGGGAAGTACCGGGCTCGCAGCGTTAAAGAAAGGAAACGCGGGCAAGACCGATGACGATTATTGTTGTGGGACAAGATAAGCCCCAAAGGGTGTAAATTTTTTTAAGAGTGAAGAAAAGTTTACACCCTTTGGAGTGCCCCTTCTGCCACACAACGATAATCGTCATCTGCCTTGATGCGTTTCCTTTCTTGAAAAAGCCACGCCCGCTACTTTCCTGTCGGGAATGCTATCATGCTGATAAGGCGCATGCCGTTCGTTACTGGAAAGTACCGGGCTCGCAGCGTTAAAGACAGGAAACGCATCAAGGCAGATGACGATTATCGTTGTGTGGCAGAAAGGGCACTCCAAAGGGTGTAAACTTTTCTTAATGTGTAAAGAAAGTTTACAGCCTTTGGGCTGTATATTTGCCACACAACGATAATCATCATCTGTCTTGCCCACATTTCCTTTCTTGAAAACGCTGCGCTCGTTACTTTCCTGTCGAGAATGCTCTGCCATGCTGATAACGCGGAAGTACCGGGCTCGCAGCGTTAAAGAAAGGATACGCGGGCTAGACAGATGACGATTATCGTTGTGCGGCAAATATACACCCCAAAGGGTGCAACTGTTCTTACACTCTAAGAACAGTTTACACCCTTTGGCTTGCCCCTTCTGCCACACAAAAATAATCGTCATCTGCCTTGATGCGTTTCCTTTCTTTATCGTTGCGAGCCCGGAACTTTCCAGTATCGAACGGCACGCGCGTTATCAGCATAGAACAGTTTACACCCTTTGGAGTGCCCCTTCTGATAACGCGCGTGCCGTTCGTCACTGGAAAGTTCCGGGCTCGCAGCGTTAAAGAAAGGAAACGCATCAAGGCAAATGACGATTATCGTTGTGTGGCAGAAGGGGCAAGCCAAAGGGTGTAACTTTGCCTAAGAGTGTAGAATGCGCGGAGTGGAGGCAAACCGGACTGATCCGGGATACCGAGAAAACTAGCGGAAGTGACGTCGACTTCGGCAAACGATCTTCGCCTATTACAAAGCTGCGTTCCCCTGCCTGTGTCGGTGTAGCGACCGAGGCACCGACATGGCGCGGCGCTCAATTGGGGGGTTGGCACAAAATGGCTCTTTAGCGCTAGCCGCGTGATGGATTGGACGCATGCCGTGTTTACGGCGGATAAAAGCGAGACAAAAGCGAGGTCATTACAGGCGAGCCCGGTTCGAACGGACGAGGTGGTCCGCAGAGGGAGGGTGGGCGAAGGAAGGGTAGAGGAGTTCGTAGTGCCAAAGCTTGTAAATCTGAGCCCCGTGCGCGCCTACACGGGGTTTCGCGGGTTAATGATTCCCCAGACGCGCAGCTTGTGGCGCTGGTTGGAGCGGAGACATGCGACTCCGTCCTCGCTCTCCACTTTCTCTCTTTCTCTCGTTCGCGCGAACCTAACGCCGAGCGCGCAGAGATTCAAATCCGACAACTGCCGCGGTGACGTGAATAATTAATTCGTGCTCGCAATTTGTTAATTCGTTTTCTCTTCGTTCCCCAACTCGCAGAGAACGTTGCCGTATTGCGCGGCCGAACAGAAACGGGTAGGCGCCCATTTACTTCTCTAGAAACCACGATATATCGATTTCCGGCGGAATGATCAGCGCAGGTGTAATTTTAACCCGCTCAGGCGTGCGCTCGGTCCAAAGGAAAGGCCTTATTTGCTCCGCGCAGTGGCGGCAGTAACGTTGTTTGTTCTGCATTGCCTGCCTCCTGAAGCTCATGCAAACGGAGCCGAAACATGCACATATCTGGCCGGCACTATACTATTGCCTTCATTTTGCAAAGTGCTCGCGCGGTACTAACCTAATTAAGCTTGCGTCGTTATTCTAATCATCGTTCCGTTACAAGGAAGAAACATGTTCTTTGCAGCATTTCGTTTTTGTGCCCCGAATTTTTTTTTCTTTTTTTCTTTCAGCAAAGCTGTTTCGAGCCGGATGAGTCTTGACCGACTGGATTTCACCGGGGAAAAATTAATTTCGGACGGGAGTGGTTCAGCTACCGGTCCTCTCCCTGGTAACGCGTTATTGCAAGCTGCGACTGTGACCCCTAACGTAAACAGCACTCGACGGGCAACTCAGAGGCAGCATATTTTACCAAGCTAGGTCAGGTGCTCCGTCCCATACTTACGCATGCGTATCTGTCAAACACCCGAGTCAGACCGCGTTATACAAGCCGGAGCTTTTATTTACTCAGACCGAATGGCAAAACGGCGTGTTAACTATAACTTTGCCGGAGGACAAAGTTTAGCGCTCGCGCAAGAGACGACGAAGAAAAGAAAGAAAAAAAACTGCTGCTCTCTAAACGAGGACTTTGTGTGCCGAACAGCGTATACCTGAGAGTGCCGCTCTGCAAAACTCTTGTTTGCTTTACCCTGGGGGCGGAAACTTGCAAATAAGCACGTCTTTCCCAGTACTCGCGAATACCCATCTTCTCTTCGGAAAATCCTATGGTGTGGCTAAGGTCAAGCCACGATCGGATTTAAGCTGCTGGACTCAGACGAACAAAAAAAAAATGCAAGCAACGACAAATAAGGACCGCCGCTAGTTAATTTTGCGTTCGATTTATTGATTGGTTCATTGATTGATTGATTGATTTCGCTCCTCCAGCTTACGATGTGACTATGCTGCGTGTGCCGTAGGCCAGTGACTGTATTTTTTTTTTTCATCAGCGGCTGCCCTGTTGCGCGATCCCTCGAGTTAGCTCTTAATTGTCCTCGCTCGTTAATTCGCCTGTCCGTAAGACGAGCTCCCTGTCACGTGGGAACGCGAATACATTTACTGGCTTTCGTTGCAAGCACGAGGAGAACATGAGAGTGAGAGAAGTTGACGTGCATGCAGAAGCACTGCTATCCTATTCCCGTGCACGCGAAACCGCACATTTTATGCGAAGCATATTACGAGAGCTCAACCCAGCTCCTCAGGCGCGGCGGTGTCGCCATGAAACCACGTGACACCGTGACGTCACGACAGAGGAGAAGTGGCTTTGGCTCAACTCTTGCAAGACGGGCTGGGTGGGAATCGAACCAGGGTCTCCGGAGTGTGGGACGGAGACGCTACCACTGAGCCACGAGTACGACGCTTCAAAGCGGTACAAAAGCGCCTCTAGTGAATGCGGTGTTGCCTTAGAAACGCGCTGTTTCTAAGGCGTGCGTCTATTGCTCAGGCGCACATCTCGTTGCCGCGCCGAACGCTGCTTTGCTCGACGCTCACCGCGTCCAATGCGGGGCGCGTAGTCGCTGCCCTGTAGCCCATTGTCTTACACCCCTTGGCGGGTCGACGGGAACGCTGTCGCGTTCCACTCTTGAAGGCGAAGCAGTAATGCATGAGTTGTTTCTTCGTCTAGCCGAACCAAATATAGCCAAGCAACAGCAGTTCACCAGGCTAAACAGTGGTTCAACAACTAAAATAAAGGCTAGTATGCTTCGCATCCTGGGCTTAACCTTACCTAAGCCACAGCCATTTTTTTAAAGATACGCGCGCAACGGTTCTCGTTCAGCGAGTTTCAACGCGTGAGGCCTGCTACAGGTGCATGCGTATTTTACGCGGTTACATGATTATGTAGGCAACCGGAGCTCCACTCGTTGCCGTAGCATTCCTGACATATGCGGGATCGCAGCAATTGTTCCAACTGACAGTGCGTCAAGAAAGAAGGAAAAAGAAAACTTATGCAAACAGATCTTGTAGGGTGCAAAAATATCCCTTCCCTTTGACAAATACTTTTTTTTTACTATACTACTACAAGCCCTTGCAGGTGGGATGTCAAATATAGTTATGATATGCATTAATTAGTTCGTAGATAAAAAAAAGGCCATAAATACGGCCTCCTCTGAATGCTTAAATTCCCTGCGTTACGCCGGCTTGCTGGATTCTGGAGATATAACGTTTGCAGGCCCAGATATAAGCGCCTACAGCTGCCGCTATCACCGCCATCGCCACCAAAAAATTCCGCTCTGCGCGCCCCTTGCGCAATGCATCCATGTGCTTTCGTTCTCCGAGACGCCAACTGATGATGCTGACTAACAGGCGTAACCCCAACGTAAGAACCTGATTTTTGCTGTTTGCTTATAGGGGACGCCAAATAGAACTGTCGAGACGAGTTGGATCGACAGATCGCAACCTTGAAATCCTAAATAGGCCCGTCTTACAGGTAGCAGGGAATTCGGGATTCTGAAAAGAATAAAAAAACGTAGAGCCAGCCAGGTGGTGATGCTACTTTGAAGTTACCGCACCGCTTTTTCTTTCGCCGTAGATTTCGGCACCATTCGCTCGGGACCATATTAAGTATTTATCAATAAAGAAGGATTGTGTTACGTTCGAAAAGTAAACGAAATTCGATCTTACAGCTTTCCTGCAAACTCCCTGTATAAACAAAGAAACTAAATACCTCAAAATGCCGCAAAATCCGCGACGTCCCCGCGACGTCATTGGCACGGCATATGAAGAGCTAAATCTGAATATAAAAGTTTGGCCTTTATCTTCTACACTGAAGAGCAGCACACTGCGAACGCCACACAAATATATGCGGAGTTTTTCGAAGAATAATCTACCAGCCTAAGAGTCTTAACGTTTTTATACTTAGCATCCCGTAAACTCGGGGAAACATTTGGACCAACTACGCAGTCGTCTGTACACAATCCAGAGGAGGGGGTGACCCACGTGCGTCTCTCATCACTTGAACATAAGTTCCATGCAAGTCCTCTCCTTTGATGTTCCAACGGGTGGCAACGACGCCAGAGACGTTCCGAAACACTTTAAAAGCCTTCCTAATGGCCTTGGCACGTGGGCGCAATTTGGCATGTCCGCGTCACCCGGCTCGCGAAATTACCGCCACTAATGTCACCGCAGGGCCTTGCATCCCGCTTGCGCTATCAAACGTCGTCGTTTGCTGATAGTTATGTACTCACTGTTGTTTATATTTCCTTTCCCAACTTGTTTTCTGCGTTCGCTCACTAACTCGCGGTGCATGGGTACGTCATGAGAGTGCGTAGAAGAGCTCATGCAAAAAAAAAGATGTTACGCTACTTGCTGGTAAGACCCCGACACGAAATGAACGCCAGTTTATGGGGAGGCTTTCGAAATGTATGCGGTACGAACGACCACAGCTATCTCATCGGTGAGAGCGATGCCCCAGCATAAGGTTATTCGGACAGCCTATATAGAACGTCTTTCGACGTCTGCCTAAGAAGGCCTACATAATGTTTTACCGACAGCTTGGTAACTTATGCCATTACTTTTTTTTTTTGTACACCAACGTCTACAGACTTTCTCTAAACATCCAGTTCGAAAGTCTGTGTCAACCCCAATATGACGAATGAAAAAAAAAAACCTTAATGGAAACACGGTGTCCAAAAGGACAAGTCTGTAAGGAGGCAAGGACGCCTACAAGAAGTCTACAGGTAATCTGTAGACGACAAAGGTTCTACATGTACGCGAGTTCAACATCCTGCTCCATTTGATCACAATAGAAAGAATGTTTCGACGTTTGTTGGTCTGAGAAGCAGTCAAACCGGCTGCATTATTCGTTCTCTCACAACAAAAACTTTTGGAACAGGGTTGTTTATTAAATTTATTGGTCGCGAACGGCAGGATAATCTCCGCGCGAATGCATCACAATGCTTGTTTGCGTTTATAATAGAGAGATACAGCAAAATTTATTTCTTGAAAAGCAGTGTTCTACGGGCTCGTTTCTGACACCATACTACTACGCAGGGAGAGAAACGAACAGATATGAAGACCTTAAAAGAAAGAGGTCCAATGCAAAGGAATATACAAACAAAATATATACAGATCTTGTGATTTTGTCGTGACTGAACTACGTGACGATGGCAGATTTTCAGCGCAGAACTTGTAACCTAGGCGCGTAGTGCGATTTTTCGACGAGCGGAAACAGACGAGTCGCACATTCGAGGGCAAGCCTGCTGCATCAATATGCGAGAACAACTTGTTAAGCGTCTGCCTTCGGCGTTTTCTCCCCGGGCCCGAAGGTTGAAGTACTACACGTGACACGGGTACTACTCATGATGGCGAGTGCATCACGGATTCTGCAAGTGTACCGATGAACACTTGTTCACGCGAGTCAGCCGATGAACGCTATCTCTTGAATCGTGTCTTGACATTTTTCTTCCCACATTTGTAAACATGGACGATTGACAGGAACATGCCATCCCCGGCGTTAACGTGTACACTGAACTTAATAGGCAGGTGTAGTATGCGACGGTCTCGTTAGAATCGAGTCGGTTGAGCTGTGGGTTTCGGCAAGGTCGACCTGGCGTACGCCGGTAAGCCCAGTGGGTTATGCTGGGCATTGTCATATGACTCCATATTGACAAATTGGCTGTCCTGTCAACACTGTCAACACGGCTACGCCTTGTCTGGTGGGCTCAAAACGCCCCGTTGTCGGAATATGATAGCGTACAGAATGGAATCAGTACGGTGTGTCTGTGGCTGCGAGCTCGGCCTTCGAGGTAGTGACGCGCTGCCATGACCTAAAACGTCATGAGGTGAACATAATATAAATATCACTTTGTGTGGCTCCTGCCGGATTTTCGGCTCGTGCGCTTTGATATAAATTTATTAGAGCAGGTAAAACGGGCCGACCCGCCTCCCGAAGGTGGATTGAACTCGACCAAACTACCATTCGCTCGACCCGACTCTACGCATCACATATTTGCATGGACCTGGGGGTAAGTTTTCAAAAGAAAGTAAACTCAACCATGCCCAGTCAATGTGTCAGCTCCGTTATGCCATCATGCTGCGTCATGTTTCGCGGAATGAATCCTTCCCGTTAGGTGAGCTTGTTTAGTACACATGTGTAATGAAATGCATGGAGCGAGCGTACACCGTTCGACCTGTAGAAGATTAGTCAACTCGAGCTCAGACTCTTCTATACAAGAGACAAGCATGATTGTGTCCACTTCCACTGGTGCTAAAGCGAACACTGCTTATATTACAAACTTATCACGAGGGGACCCGGCTGAAAGAGAACGTAATGGCGTTCTCATGCTGAATATCTATACAACATTCTACAACTTTCATTCGTAGACGGGTTGCAAGTGATATCCAAAACCGCGTTCGCTTTCTTTTCCAGCCAATCGTTTGGCTTTTTAAGTTAGCTGCTTGTGCCAATGGATAGCTGCTTTCTAAAATCACAAAAAAGAACATAGACATCAGATGCGAAATGTGAATTCGTCAATATGATTCAGTGGTGTTACCTAAACCTATACCACACTTGTCACTGCACCGGGCATAACTATAGGATGCGAGCCCTGAACTTACGCTCCCGATACGTGGCTCATATTGTAGTGTGAGGTGTCTTTAGCGCACAGCCATCGTTTATCCTTGGCCTCCTTTGAGCGTAGACCAGATCGGGGACCACTCAACCCTCGTCTTTCTCGCGTTCTTCGATTGGCAAGAAGCAATAGCGCGCAGGGGTCAGGGATCGCGGTGAGGCACACACCTTTCAAAATTTCACGACTACATGAATCCGTAGATACTAGAACCGCTACATCACGCCCGTCGCCAGAACTTGCCCTGCGCGTCGCTTAAGACACACCGGCCAACTCCTCTGCTCAGCGGGTATACTCGCGACCCCAGGTAGTGCGATGTGCGAATGAGTATACGCTCTTTTAGAACAAAGTGCTGGCTATACTCAATTTTGGGAGCTCGCGTACTTTGCATATTTTTTAAAGATCTTTCTCTCCCCGACGCAGTGAACCCCAACGAGGTTTAAACTTTCTTGGTAAAACCCACGCGTGAACGTACTCGGTCGCGGAATAGGAGAGTTCTCGTAAGTGCAGAAACACGGAATACGGCGATCGTGTACTCCTTCCGGTTCCCTCTTGTGTCTGTGTTTTCTACGCGCGTCTGTCCGTATAGCACGAACCCCTACTGGCTTACTCAGCTATCTGTCGTTCCAGTGATACGTAACAATTCGTTATACCCGCAATAGACCGGGTTTTCCAGAAGTACCCTTCTTCGCGGAGTTACGCGCGAGGACCATAATTTTTGGAGGAAACCTGTCAGTCACGCTGCGCCCTCCAACGAGAGTTGGCGGGGAGCTATGAGAGAGAGAGAGAGAGATTCTTGTTTGGGAAGGAAGAAACATGGGGTAAAGTGCAGCGCAGTAACTGTCTCTCAGATGAGGACACCTCAACCGGTGTGAACGGCCGAGACTATTGACGGAAAGCGCGGCACGCTTAGCCAATGGAGCATGAGCATGGCATGCTACGCCTCTCTGAGGTATACAGCGAAAACTGAAGAGAGAGGAAAATGCAGAGGGAAACCGAAACTCGACGGTTCTGTCCTTCAGTAGTAGATGTCCTTGCTATTGGAAGAGGTCATCACCAACCGATCATCTGGACGGCAAAATAAGAGAATGGTGGAGATGTGCAGCAACAATAGTTGAAAAAATGAGTCCGAGTGTGGGATTTAACATCGACCGAACTTGAGAAGCTGTACCCGCTCGCCTGACATATCTTGATGTAAGCGAAAGTCTTGTTAGAAAACTGTCTGGTGAGGCGAAAGCGTGCGAACTGAAAATTGGGACACTAACCAAGTAAATGAGATCAAACGTTTCTATGCGTCGGGTTCCCCGCGACGCCGAAACCAACTTTTTTTTTAAAGTTGATCGGTGTCATCTTCTACTGAACATGTTTTTACCTGACCAGACGGCTTACCGTAAAACTCCTAATTACAACTAGGGCCGAGCAGTCTATTTGGGTAAAAAAAAGATAAAAGAAATAGGGTGGTCGGATGTTCTTGTCTTCGTCGTCGAAAGTTGCTAGACAGTCTTCGGGTGGAGAGGGCATATCGAGCGAGAGGGCTGCCTGAGAGCGAGCCCATCGTGTCTGGAGAAATCTGGTACAGAGGGCAGTGTCGACGTCGCTTTTTGATACACTGTACAGGCGGGTAAACTGCAAGGGACCAGAGCAACCCGAGGCTTCCTATATGAGAGTCTGCTGCAAACACTGTTCTTTGCACAGGCAGACGACATGTTATCAATTGACCACAAGAGCACGCAGTTTAACTTCGCCTTGTAATTGATTGCGAGAGGGCAAATCGGCAACCGTCAACCATGGTTGCACTGAATCTTGTGCTAGCAATCAGCTTGTCTTTCGAAGCATCCCTCACGCACAAAAATAAATGTTCGAATAGTCTATAGAAAGTCTGTAAATATTTTACTATAATGTCGGCAGACTGACAAGGGTAGAAGCTTGGGCGAGTTAGTAAATTGTCGCAAAACGAGCACAGCGCGGAAGACTCAGAAGAAAAAGAAAACATGCACAGCGCTGAATTGCAACAATTAATTGATGGGATTCATTGCCGGGTGCGTCTTTCTTTTTTCCCGCATTCCGCGCTGGGTTCGTTATGCCAAAGTCTACAGAATGTCGATACACAGGTTGTGGACTACGGCTTTGCGTTTTTTGTCGTCGATTGTATATAGACTTTACTCAACTAACCAGTGTGGAAGTCCATGACTGACAATAGACCAAAGTAAATACACAGTTGTTAGCTACTTTTGTCGGCGAAAATTATACTTACTATAAACAAAAGGATGGGTTAGCGAGATGAAAAAACAGTCTGCTCGAAGTCCATATATAGCTTGCTTAAATTCATTTTTACAGCCTTTCGGAGTGAGAAAGTTGCTCACTTGTGCTAATTCATTTGCTGCGCTATTTACGTACATGCGCGGCATGCACATGTCGGCGTATACAGACCCTCAGAGTTAACACCAATACGTCAGCGCGTTATTGTTAACGCTTGCCAGCTCTGTACCCTGCGCACTATCCTCTGGTGCCTATGCCAGTGGGCAGTTCTTTCGTACCGATATGAGTCGATCACCGAGAGGTATAGAAGAGAACATGCATACAAGGCATCTTTCAAAAATGTTAAGAACAACTTAAGGAGGCGCTATCGTTAATGCTCCCGAGGCCTGGTATGCAGTTTTATTTCCATTGCTTAGTGGACGTTTGCTCACATCGCTACCTAAGCTTAGATGAGGCGTCACTATATACGAATTGTCATACCAGATACTCGTGTCATATACCAGATATATTTGTCAAAGACAAGCGGGCTGGCTGGTGCGTTGTTTCAGTAGGTGTAGTGAATTCAGCGCTATAGGACACAAGGGACGAGGAGAGTTCAGACACAGCAAGCGCTAGTTGTGTCTTTTCTTCTATAGTCCTCTCTTTTTGTGCGTCTGTGTGTGTGTGTGCGCGCGTGGCTTAGCGCCGATTCCGCTATGCATTCCGAGACTCACCGTAGCCTTTGTATATTTACGCTGTCAGCCCGTTTCGCATCACATCGCTGGATCATTTCGTTTCACAATTCACTCGGGTTTGACAGCGGTAGAAGCATACCACAACACACACACGGCGCGTTAAACTGTGTATACGGAGCACGCATATCATCCTTTATTCATTTTACTTTGTTTTGTCCAAAAGCTAACAACTGTTATTGCCAAAACTACGCTCAATAACAAGAAATGATTAACCAAAGGTTTCGTGAAATCAGCGACCTTGTTGCGCATGCGCATTTTTAGTGTATCACAAGGGCGTCAATCATAAAAACAGCAAAGCAATCTGCTGCTATCTGAACAAGTATAACAGACAGATTTGAGTCGATTTGGGCCTATAGGCTATACCATGAATTCTCTTACGTAAGATCGCTTCCTTGAGGAAGTCGCAATAACAACAACAACAACAATAGTAATGATAATAACTATAATAACAAGAAGATGAAGAAGAATTAACTGACTAAATAACAAAACTGATTAGACCTCGTGTCTAGAGGTTGCGCGGTGATCTTTGACGGACGCCTTATAATGGCTGGCTCCAGGTTAATTTTGCCCACGTGAGGCTTTTTAAACGCACATCTAAATCTGAGTATACTCACGGGTTTTTTCTTTTCCGGCATTTCCCCTGGAGGCATATAAATGAGACCGCCCCGGTCGAGAAACGAACCCAGGAACTTCTGTTCAGCAGTGGAACTATTTGTTGATGTGGCACTTTCGTAAGAGATGTTCTGTGAATCTGGCCCCTCCTTATGTTTCAGCATCCCGCTGCTGTCCACGTTATGTAGGTCGGGACCATATACGTATACCACAGCGTTCGTCATTCTGACGCCCTTGCAGAAGTTCCGCAAGCGTTACAGAAAGCAGCTCTAGTATACAGCGCATGCTGTGCTGAACAGCGACCTATGCACAATGATATATATATATATATATATATATATATATATATATATATATATATATATATATATATATATATATATATATATATATATATATATATACACACACACACACGTTACAGCAGTGTTTGACGGTACCACCATGTAACACTGTTTTCGTGTCGCGTGACCAGCGTTTAAAGTTTTCGTCGCTGTACGCGTCGCTTACTCCACCATAGTGAACATGAGCGATACATTTCTGTATAACCCGAATTCCGCGAAGCTGTAGACCAGAACGGTGTGTGTTAACTGCACCCGATTGTGAAAGCTTGAAAATAAACGCCATATCTTTTTCCTACAAACATGCCTGCGAGAGGTTCTCTGCATCTACGGCCGACACTCGGTGCATCTTGCAGCGCTGCCTGATCCTTCGGCGCAGCGATGCAGTGGAGCGACAACGTGGAGGGACAACAACCGCAAACGGCAGCGCACAAGCTAGAACTGGCACCGCCGTGTGCATTGCGGTCTATATAAGCACGCACACGGCTTATGTATTCATGGCACGCGAACATTCTTGTTTTTTTTTACCTGTAGAAGCTCTGAGCTTCGTCATCACCAACCCTTCCGTCGCCTGTCTCGAACATGTAGGGCATAGTAGCTTCCAGTCTGACACAGGAGACGAAACTGCCTGCAGTCCTCGTCGCCTGTATAACACGCCAACCACGGCGACTTGGAGATCGATGCCTACTTAAATGTGGCAAAATCTTTTTCTTTTTTTTAGTTTTTCTGTGGAGACAAGAATTCACGGCCAACTGACATCTGTAAACAAAGAGAAATAGGCGCTGCCAGTGGCTAGAGGTTATGCCAGGCGGTCGAATTCCTCCAGCAGGTGGAAGTCGACCATCATAACTGAGAGCCACGAAAAGCCCATAATGGTCGTTCCAGAAAAGGTTCGCGGTAGCAGAATCGACGATCGGGGTATTCTGTGCACGGTTTCATTAGGTGTCGCACCAAAGGAGTGCATTTGCTTCTTCCCGCTGGGTATGCGCGACCGAAGAATGGCTGGCCGCGAAATTCTGCGGCTACGTCACTGCTGCGTCAGTTTGATATATATAAACATGCTACGCTGTTGTAGCTGTGTCGTTTCTCAGACGGAGACAAGCAAACAACCAGGCAGTGCTAAAATCATGCCAAGCGGTGCTATTGTAGAAGCACTGGCCAACATCAACAAACACCATTGCATGCAAGCGTACAACTCCTTATCGAAGCTGAGTTCGAACATTTATTGAAGCTGCATATGGCTTTATCAAACAGTCTCGAGAAATAGCGGTAAGAGAAGCAGTGTAGAGAAGAAAAGAAAAAGTTGAAACAAGCCTCATTGGGAATATGATTTTAATACCTGAATTTTTCATTAAGTCCTCCAATACGTGGAGCACCGGGGCACGATTTTAGCACAGCCTTGCGAATTCCGAGGCATACGCGTCACAACTTCAATTTTTTTCGGCACTTCTTACACGTAACAAGAGGAGGTACCGAAGAATGTTCACTTACGCATCGCCAAATATCCCACTGCCAGCCGTTCTACAGTACTTGTCAATACGTTTTTTTTAATGGCTCCCACTAAATCATCTTCACAGACAGCGCGGACAAATGAGTATCCGGTAGGCCCAATAGTATTGACCACGGAACCTAGCCACTGATTATCCTATAGCGTGACTAACGAAGTTACCAAAGCGCAAGAGTTTCAGAAAGAGCAAATGTAGCCTACCTCTTCCCACAAATGTGGGAGTGAACGATGAACTTCTCTGATAGCAATAACGATTGTGAAGGAAACACGATCTGCGTCATCCCATGTGGATGCTTGTCTGTAGGACCCACACCGCCTAGAGTAGACAATCCATGCCCGGTTTTAAAAAATTTAACTAAAGTTAACTATTTCTGGCGTGACAACTAGTATCACTACTGTGTTTGTCGCCGAGAAAAACGGTAAATCAAACTCGATTGTTAAGGCATGCTCGACGAATTATCGAAGCATTAACTAAGATTGCCTGTCGGGAAGGTTACTAGAGCTGGTAGAGTTGGTACATATTTGGTACGTTATCCTGCCATGGTTATCTTAATGTCAAAGTGTAAAACCTTCCAGTCATTTTACGTTCGTACTAGAGCCTTTAAAGCTGTCAAAGTATCGACTCCACCTTGGCTACGAGGTGGATTCAACATTACCTGCGGTGCAATTTCGTCCACACTGTGACGCACTCGCCTACGCTCAGCACACCTGCAGTTGTCGGTTAAATACTCCTAAAGTCGATGAAGTCCGGCTATAATGCTACAAAATGCGTGACCGATGGTGAGATCGAACCGCTGTATTTTTCCAACACAGCAGCTCAAGGCTCTAACCATTAGGCCACGATCGCATCGGTGGCCACGTGACCGATTGATGGGTCACGTGCCAGTTTCTCGCATCCTTCCCTCGTGGCAGCTAGCACTTTGAAACGCACTGTTAGACGTCTAACAGTGCAGTACTGCACTGCCTTCGAAATTACTGCACTACCGTTGTGACCAGCATTTTGTGTTTCTTCTGTTAAATACCTCCAAGGTGGGTGAAGTAAAGCTGTCGCATTAAAACTAGTGTGAAGTTTCTTGCGGACACAAGCAAAGAACAATATACGGGCATTTACTAAGCACAGAAAAGCTGTTCGCTATGATAGGGTCAGGAAGCAGAGTGTATCGAGACCATCGCAAAATGAGTACGCCATCGCTCTCGTCGTGTGCAGTTACGGTCGCACTGCAGCATGCACGATCGAGGCAGCTAGAGTTACTGTATATGCTACCAAAGGTATACCTACGGTAGCATATACAGTAACTCTAGATACAGCGATTGCAGTGCGCGCGCTGTGGTGCACGAGACAGCGATAAACGAGCACCACCGAGGTGAAAGAACAGGAAGACAGCATCGAGAAATTGAACTGCAGTAATTGGAAAGAATGGGAAGCCAAATCCACCGCGCTTCTCCAAAGCAGATGAGTTCGGCAGGGTATTCTTAATTTCCTAAGCGAAACAAGCATTGCACGCTAAATTTTATAATTTGTGGCATTGAAATTTCTGCTTACAGTAACATCGCTTCAGTTATTATTATTTATTGCATATTGGTATTGGTTAATCCTTAAATTCAAGGTTTTCAGCCTATTGATTTCGTTTCAACTTGTACTATCTTCGAAATTATTTTTACGCTATATTTAGCTCACCCACAGCCCGACTTCATGACCGATCCCCCAGTGTGGGTTGCGCCACAACACTGGATAAATAGCCAACCAGCCGACCGAGCAACCTGTACGCCACTGCGTAACTGTTCTACCCATGATGCTGCGCTAAAAATAACGGCAAAACTTTCATCGCGCTCAGTAATGTGCTAGTCAAATGTATCGTTTCTCACTTTGGGCTTACTTCTTTCTTATTTTTTAAGATTCGGTCTCCACGAGAGAAGCTTTAAGGCCTTGACGCCCTTGGGAAAAGGATTAAAGACCACTTTCCACACTCACAAAATATATATACCTGTTTCACGTAACTACAAAGAGTGAGAGAACGAAAAAGAAAAGGCACCTGCGAAATTTAAGTTCGCCAAAGCAAACTGTCCCGATTTAATTTAGAACCGTCTGGAAGATAAAGACATATCGAAGAAAGATTCGCAAAGTGCGAAAGAGAAGCAAATCCGCGCCACTGGCCAGGCACAGCCAAGGTGACGCAATCAAGTCACTGGAGGTCAGCAGCACCGCGCACGGGCAATTAAATGCAGCGCCACATGTCCCAGCGAATCCTCGACGGGCAATGAGTGTTTCGACACACTGGGTCACTGCGGCAGTGCCTGGCCGGTGTTTGTTGCGGTAGGCGGCGTTGCGCAAGGCCACGAGATGGTGACAGAAACTCTCTTCCCCCTCGAGAAAGGCCTCGCGATCGACCTCTGTGTTTACTTTGACCCCGGGCACTTGGGAACAAATCGGAAGAACCGCAGCGGCGGCCGCCCACCGGTGCGCTGCCAGCGAAAGGCAGACCGGGAACATTGCTGTTGCTGCACCGCACTCCCGAGTTTCCACAGCGCATCGACAGGGTGCCTTCCGTTGCGTCATATATTTGGTCTAGAGTGCTGGCCCTATAAGAAATCTATTTATCGATCTATTTGTCAATCATTTAGTTATTTTTGCTTCCTTTCCTTCTCTCTCTCTATTTCTTTAGAGCTGCAATCTTTTTGGCAAATTGTCCATCTTAGACAGCGAACAGCTTCTGCTCCTCGCACGCTTATTACAGCGAAAGCTGTACATGGCTAACCTTCCATAGTTTTTTCAGCGTCCGGCAAAAGAAACGGACTTTGCAATTTCTAACAAACCCATACGGGTGCAGTGTGGCGGCGCAGATGTCAAAATGCGGAACAGATTAGAACGCTCGCCGTTGACAATAGCGTGACGTCGAGGTTACCGCATTATAGAAGCAGGAGAGGTATCGGCGCTAAAAACAGCTGCGTTATCGATGGGGCGGACACGTATTATTCGTGCACCCGAAGAACAACATGCGTACGAGGAGCGCCGGAAGGAACAACAACGAGGACGTAAACGGCGCCGGTGCGAAACGACCACCGACGAAGGACGTTCGCGCGATGCCGAACGAAAAGGACAATCGCGAGTCCGGGCACCTCCGAACTAGCAAAGACGCCAGACTCGCAACGCAAGAAAATGACGACCATTCCACTCTGTGAAGGTTAAATGGCAGGGAAAGCAATTTGCCCTTCGTTTGAGAGATTTGACTGTCGTCAGCTTTCGCTGCCATTCCATCCTCACAGAGTGGAATGGGTGTCATTTATTTAGTGCGGATGGCATTCTTGGCATCGTCAGACGGGTTTAATTCCGGCTACCTAATTAAACTATCCAGAAATGTGAGCCGATTCCGAAGGCAGTGCAGTAAAAAAAATATGTGGGCCATTCCCGTGGGTATGTGTCCATCGGGCCACTAGGTATGCGCCACTAGTACGTTCTACTGGGTGTGTGCCGCTCTTGAACCTTCTTGACGCCAACTTGGGTCAGTGAGAACGCGCAGATTTCGCGGCGGCGTTGTTAGAGGGCGCAGAGCTTCCGGAGGGAAGAGTGATAGAGGAGACCGGCTACAGTACGACGCCTCATACGTGACGCGTTTTGGCTATTCGCATACTTGGATAGTCATCGTAGATTAGTTACAATACCACTGGATGGCACAGAGGGCGACAGTATCCGCTAAAGAGTGGGCTGCCGAACCGAGCCTGAAGAGTGGTAACAGCGGTCAAATGTGGTCAACCATGCCTGGCCACGAAATCTCAATGGACAACTTCGGGATGCCTGACAATATTGATAGGTTTCCGCACCAACAGCTGCCGCCGAACACCTCTTGTGGACGCGCGCCCAGGTCTCTACCAGATCCAACGCTACTTCATGATACAAATAAATGTTTCTCTCTCTCCCTCTCTCTCTCTATCTCTCCAGGATATGATTCTTGGCTTCAAACAGCCAACAGACCTCACCAAACAACCAACTTACGCGCATTGCCGAATCGGGTCTGCATTTCTCTATTTTACCAGTTATGCTGTTCGTCAAACTTCCGAAAGAAAAGTTTTACAAATCCAACGCATATTTAGGAATCTATCTAAAACAAAGCTTTAGTAAACTGTGCGTATTAGATCCTATGCAACCAAATGCAATTCGTAACTGTTGTGTTTATTTTTGTCAAATGCAACGTGTAATTTCATGCAATGTATATGTTTAGTCCATACGCCATTCCCAAGACATGTGCCGACATGCAAACACCAATCGAGTGGAGACGTCGACGTAGAGATGTCACGAGAACGGATGCGATGTACATTACTTGTCAAGAAAAGGATGGTGATGACAGCTGTATGCACAGGGACGTACGACACATATTTAAATACATTTGGGCTTTGTAATATAGTGGCACATACCTATTCTGTACAGATGAAACAAGATTAATAACGACATATATAGCGACAGTCCGCGCCGAAAGCTGGCCATATCGTCAGAGTATATCCTATAATGCTCCAGATACTACTCGAGGTGGGCCAACCCCATCCTCTCCATCACCTTTCGCAAACAACTGGCCAGCGCGATGGGGTGGTATGACGCGACGTCCAGGAGACATTTGCCTGGTTTGAGCATTGGGGCGGAGGTGGCTGAACTTCCACGAAAGAGGAACCAAACCACCGCGCCAAAAAACCCAAAGCCATTATCTGCGGCGGTGTTCTTGAATGTTAAAGGCACATAGGATGATGTAACACGTGAAGCCATTCTCAAATTATTGGGGAATGTTGAATTAGAAGGCCGTGTCTTCAAATGGATATACAGCTATTTGAAGGATAGATTGTTCTTTGTACACACAGAGACGGTGCAACATCGCACTACGGTATCTGTAGTGGCGATGCCTCAAGGCGAAGTCCTGAACCCCATAATCTCTAAGCTCGCGCTCATTGTCCTCGTTAATGAACTTTCCCGTCTGTTCATGTGTCATTTTGCGCAGACGATATCTGCAGCTGGAAATCTGGGGCGACGCCATTGACCCGTCTCTACGCGCGTGACTTGGTCCAGAAAGCGGTCACATACAGTAACGGCTAATCCTGTACCTTCGCGGACGAAAAATGTAGCTGTCATCAATGAAATGTTCACTGGTTGCCTTCACGTGCAATGCAATCAAGTCATATGTCATCAGAATTAGTGGGCACGCAATGAGTCAGTAGAAAACCCATCGCTTTATGGGAGTAATAATAGGTAGCGAGCTATCCCGGAGCCCTCAAATCTCCTATTTGAGAATGAGACACCATGGTCATTCACGGAATAAGTTATTTTGCGGGAAAATCGTGGAGTGCATCTGTACGAATGATGCTTCAACTCTGCACCGTACTATTTCTGTATTTCCTACGCTACAGCTAACCTATGCAGGGCAGGACCTATAAACCTCACATCAGTGTCCTCCAGACGGCACAAGTTTAAGCTCTGAATATATGTCATGAACTTCCGAGGTGTGCATTTTAGGCGGCGACTGTGGTCATCACACATGCAACGTCCAGTTAAGACATACATTCGCGTTTACGCTTTCACGACGCACATCAGACAATTCGCCCGGCTTCCATCACACCACCTCGCCTCCCTTCGTGCGGCCAAGCAATGTTCTGAATTCAGTAGTATTAATGTTGTCCATCATTCAACTTTATCGTCGAACTTCACGCCTGCAGCGAGACCATCTTTACCACTGTGGCACACAACCTCTTCAAGCTGGCCTTGAAGGGCATGGAATAGTGTGGCCTGCAACAGGCCACACTACTATTTTTGTATGAGAAACACAGCGGATGCCTTCATGTTTAACGGATGGCTTGGTTTTCTTTGCAAGTTGAGATGGCGCAGACGTCATTCCCGCGAGACCCACCACTATCAAGTTCGAAACATCGCATTCTACATCGTCGACGGCTGCAGAAGTCGTCGCCCTCCATGTTGATCTGGAGTTCATAAATCAAAAACCGTCAATAGACTCGGTCCGTTTTCTCTCACTCTAATGCAGCACACCAGTGTATTATCTGTCGCCGTTTCATCACGGACCTAACGAACAATTAGTATCTGACATAGGGCTACTCCATCACCACGCAAGCGGCAAAGCACGCAACACAGCATGTCAGTGGGCACTGGGCCATTGTGACATCTATGGTAATGACCGCGCGGTTGAGTTCGCCCGATCTGCCCCGTGATGGTATGCAATGGCTAGCAAGACTGTCGAGAACCGATGCAGTAGAAGGCTTCGCTCAATAGCACGAGAGTTTATGGCGTAATAGAACTTAATGGAATATGCAAACGCTCGTCTCCATATAGAGGGCAGACGGTGTAGGTCGCGGAATTAGTATGCGAGCGCCGATCGAGACTCGCGAAGACACCTCCGATCAGCCCGCGCCACATCCTGGAGGCACACAGAAAAGAAAGGCAGAAATTCAGCTCGCCACGCCCTGAACTCGAACTATGGCAGGCTAGGGACTAGCGCTGACCACAAACAAACACGTATCCGATTCTGTTAATCCTCAATAAAATCCACCAAACGGAATATCCGGACACATGATCGTGGCGTTGGGAGCGGTCATCTGTCACTTATATAACGTGGACGTGTACAGCTAAGACCACCCGAAATTAACTCGCCCTTATCAGGGACAAACCCATCTGAAAGGCAGTGTAGGATGCCTGGCTTGCGAGCAAGGATCGGGAGAGCCAAGTTGCTCTGCTCGACCAAGCACAGCGAGCCGCACACGCCAGTGGAGCCCTGGACTAGGGGATCCACCCATCTTTGCCTAATTACCCCCAAAGTAAAATAATGTTTCTGCTACTGGAGAAACATGCGCTTCACAAACGCATGCCTATTTCGAGTGATGGTGACCGACAAACCAATATGCGACAACTGTGGCTCCGAGGAGATCACTGCGCATCTCTTTTGCCAATGTACTCGCTCCAGTGCATCAAGGAAAAAGAACCTTAAACCGTATTACATAAGCTGGACAATCACTCTTTGTGGGAACCGAGAGTCTTCAGACACATGGTCGAGACCGTCCTTAGCACAGAAGGCGTTGAACGCGTTGTCGCATTTCTTGAGGAGAAGTAGACTGAATGACAGATTTTGACTCGTGTACAGTTTTTTTCATCTGGTTTTTCTTAATTTCTTCTTTTGCTCATGTTTCCTTTTATCGTCATTAATTTGACCATTTTGAACTGCAACGAACTATCATCTTTAGTATTCTTAACTCCCTTACCCTAGCACAGGGTAGCCAATCGATCCATGCACTGGCTAACCTCCCGGTCTTTTCCTCTTTTCCTTCCTCCTCACTATATTAAGCATATGCCAAGAATGGACACATACCCAGTCGCACAGGCCCAATGGATCGCGATAGGCGTAGCCCAAATATAAGAAATTTAGGGAAACCAAGGTAGCCATTGAATAGTATGCGCTATTCTATTAAGAGGCCATTTCTGCGATGTAGTTACCAGCGCGAATAAGACTAACGGAAAAAAGGGTGGGAGAGGACAGAGTGCTAGACCGAGCGCTCTGTCCTTTCCCACCCTTGTTTCCGTTAGTCTTGTTCGCGCTAATAAATATCCTCACCAACTAGCATCAGCACCAACTAGCTCAACTTACTGCGTTAATTACTCCATCAAGAGGTGCTTGAGGTTTACAGATACCTACGAACCGACATTGCACGTACATGATTTATGTCGTTATTTGTTGTTTTATTACGAAAAGCAGACGTGCACTCACTGGCAGTACTTAGTCGGTCAACATTGAGTGTTGTGCGTATAAGCCGGTTTCCTGGAGATTGCCTGCCAGACGAGAAAGCGACGAACAAAGCTAGAGGCCGTACAAGTTCGCTGTAAAATGCCGCACACACATTCCACGTGCGCCGCGACGAAGCCAATATTATTAGCAGCGTCATCTTGTCGACGCACCGGAAGTTGTATGTGACGCCGCACGTCCATCTCTGTGAGGACAGTGGTGCTCTCCATTGCTGTCATCGCAACAGCAATGAACGAATTTACTGTTGCAAGTTAGGTGCACGACATAGGGCAAAATAATATTATTGCTATACAGTGACGGCAAAATACCATAGTGTTACATACAATGATTATTGCTTTCTTTATGTGCCTGATTTTACTGTACTTATGTGACCGGACACTGTGTTAGTGCGATTAGGAGTTGTCTTTTAATTTTAATGTGCTCAGGTTAATCCTTTCTTTTTCATACATGTATGTGAAAAGGAGTAGCCGGCGTCGAGTAACGGCGACATCTCCTAAGTGCCATATAATAAAAAAATATATTGTAGGGAACATCCTGAAAAATAAATCCTCGCCCCCTTTTCTAGTTTTCCACATCCGGTTTCGCACTATTGTTGTTGTTCAAGTTCCACCAACGACTTCTATTTTTTAACTATCACTTCAGGAATAATGAGCTGAGTCCCTAAGGAAGAGTCACATGATTTCCTCCTCGGCGTACGCCTCTTAACTTCATTTTGCTTCCACTTGTTGTTAACAGCTACTACATAGGTTATCGGGCCTAAATTCGTAACTTGTAAAGCCGCTTCGCAGATTATGCGCGCGCGCATGAACAGTGACCCACCACACGCACACGCCCTCACGCACATACACACGCAATGGCGATGTGGGGGACGCGGTTCAAATCATGCGAAGACGGAAGCCGAGACACCTGCCCGTGCTACGTCGTCGTATGCGTGCTGACCACAGCACGAAAGTCCCAGGGTGGATTCAAAGCGTATGCCAAAAACAAATTCCGCGTGCCCTCAATATATTTTCTGAACAAAGGCAAATAGAAGAGTCGCCCCTATATGGAGGATGCGGCGCTGTCTTTCGATGCACTTCACGGTAGGGCTCCCGTGCTACGCTGAAAAGAGTGCACGCACTGTGCAGCGGGAACGCACCCTGAAATGGCCTGTCTGTGAATTTGATTTCAGTTAGCTTCGCGGGAGGGAGTCTGAGTGCGCACTGGTTGTTTCCTTCTTTCTTCTTTGCAACACGCTAATCGTTTCTTTTTTTTCCTTTGCATCGGATACGCTAAACATAGCAACTGATGACGTGAATTACTGTCCGCGAAGAGTAACCGAAAGCACATTTCAGCGAACACAACTGGTCCATTGGGCATACGTTCGAAATTGTACAGTGCAGACGCAGCATTCTATATCCAAGAAAATGCGTCGATTGTCTCAGAATCACGCTACGTTAAATGGGGGCACATATAGAATGATAGCGTTCTTTAGAGCTCACTCAGCATTGTGCTCAGGACGGAGTTTCTCCGACTGGATGTTTTTCCACTGTTATTTTCTCCAGTGAACACTGAACCTGAACCTTTCTGAATACACTGAACTTTTCCTTCCCTTTCCTTTCTTTTCTATTTTTTTTTTCAAATGAAGCGAAATGGAAGTCTTGGAAGGCCGTCTTAAAGGTACAAACCGATTTAGCGTCCCTCGTTGGATCCTGTTCCTTCAACATAACTACAGCACATCACACAAGGCCGGGTTTACACCGAAGGATGCCAGCGAGGGCAGCCTAAATGCGTGTCGAGCGCGCGCGTTCAATGACCTGCCTCTGCGAGGAAAGCCGATCACACCAGGGCAGCGAGGGGCACGTCCTTGAAACAACCCCGTTCGATCGAGTCACGCGTCCGTGCGCGGCAGCCTTTCGCGACAGTGGTTCCTTCGTCGCTCGTCTTATCTCAGGCCAAGAGCTCGCTTCGCCGCCCAATGAGTTCGGGGCTGCCTCGATTTGCACACGTTCGTCGCGATACAAGCATGCAAGTGAAGTTCTCTATATGCTATCATCGTTCAGCTATACCACGGGAATGATGATTAGTATACATGAATTTGTCTGATCTTCGTGCTTGGCTTCAGGCGTTCTTGTGGCGTTACTAATGCGTTAGCATTGAGTGTCAAGATGGAATAGAGTGCATGTGTGCATTAGGGCGTGACATACATACATACATACATACATACATACATACATACATACATACATACATACATACATACATACATACATACATACATACATACATACATACATACATACATACATACATACATGCATGCATGCATACATACATACATACATACATACATACATACATACATACATACATACATACATACATACATACATACATACATACATTGCAACTGACGGTGGTGTGCTCCGGACCACAGCCAGTTGCACTTAGCTCCTCGGTGATGCAGGGTGTGGCGAGAGAGCTCCTGAACAACGCTTTGCAAAGTGGTGAACGCCGTTTAAATCATGCATCTGAGCAAAGAGCTGCGACGTAACGCTGGTGCATATCTTTCGCATTTAGCGCTAAATCGCCGCTGAATAGTTTACTAATGCGATAGTTTACCAATTACTAATAGTTTTATGAACGCAGTAAGGCTATCCGTAATCCGTAACCATGACGGAGGTGACGTAACCATGACGAATCGCTGCGCTTACAGCGCAATAATTGGCTGACAATGAACAACTTGCGAACCACAAAGCCGCTTGAAGTCAGAAGGACGAAGTTTAGGCAAAACTGTGTACTGCCCATCATTTGCAAGGCTGGCTGAGCCGGAAAACTTCCAGCTCCAGTAGACGATGAAGCGCCAGCGTTTGCTCTGGTAATATTGTTCAAAACTATCTTCCACCCTCTGAGGTTCTAAAACGCGCACAAAAAAAAAAAATCGGTACACGAGGGTTTTTGAATTTTGCCTTCATTCCATGCATTCGTTACCTCGGTCACAGAAAGAGAACACTCAGTCATCCACACTGGGTCATCCAATCCACTGAGTCATCATGAAGGGCAGCCGAAGGTGTAGCAGCGGCAGGTGAGAGAAAGTGGCAGAAACAAAGACGGCAAATGGGGTGCAATGGGTAGAGACAAAAAAAAAGTACGTGGAGTTTTACGAAGATGGAAAGCACGAAATCAGGAACGGAATTTTGCAGAATAACACAGCAAGCACACAACTATGCCACGGAATCTGAGATGTGCGGCTGACCGGACTACTTGGCGAGACGGCTTCAGTATTCCCCACCCCTACACCTCCCTTGGACAGGATAGCAGAATTTTGCGTCTTCGGCAATGTCGTCCTCACCCGCGAAACTGCGTTTCATAATTTTGCGCTCTCTTGTTCGGAATGTTTATTACTCCAGTAGCGGTAACGCGTACCATGTTGTTGTGGGCCACAGAGCATCAAAGGCCGAACTCACAAGTCACTTTATTGCGCTTTGGCTGGCCTCCTTCACTAATTATTAATATGTCCGGCATCAGGACTGACTGGCGCTTTCACTTACGAACAATTCCAGCGTAAGAGCTTTTTGTGAATATGTAGATGGGGCTCAGGTACGTTTTTCAGTGCATACACAAGCGGCGTCAGGCAATGATGCATGGTGGCAACGTTAGCCCGCGGCCTTCTGCATAAGGCACCATTTCTTTGGTAAGATGTTGAGTCACTCCACTGTGTCTTTAACGTGAATCGGTTGCACACGGTGCAAGTTCGGGACGTCACTAAACTGTACATGCGCCCTTCACACGCACAGGGTGTCCGGAAAGTCAGTGCATATATGCACCACACCACAAAACACAGTGTTTGTTACGTTGTGCTCTGTTGGTTGTGTTGCCCACGAATAAGACGAATCTTTCACGCGCGATAGGGAACGAGAACACGTCTGTAACGCAGACGACAGCAGACGTCGACGCGAGTTTAGGCACACGACCGATTCAGGAAACGGCGAGACGGCTTTATATTACAACTTTCCTGAACGCACGCTCACGAGGCTTCCCGGTACTAAGTGTTGCGGCCGAGATTTTCTAGAGCGTGACTTTTTTTCTTTTTGGTCAGTTGGCAAAGGAACCGTGTCTATAATCAGTGCGCATCTCGACAAAAGTCAATGTGCCCGATTTCAGCCGCTTCGGGAGTCACATGTGCAGTTGCCCGCAGAAATTAGGGATGCTGGGTTCTTTCTCTCTCTATCTCTCTCTTCCCTATCTATCTATCTATCTATCTATCTATCTATCTATCTATCTATCTATCTATCTATCTATCTATCTATCTATCTATCTATCTATCTATCTATCTATCTATCTATCCATCCATCCATCCATCCATCCATCCATCCATCCATCCATCCATCCATCCATCCATCCATCCATCCATCCATCCATCCATCCATCCATCCATCCATCCATCCATCCATCTATCTATCTATCTATCTATCTATCTATCTATCTATCTATCTATCTATCTATCTATCTATCTATCTATCTATCTATCTATCTATCTATCTATCTATCTATCCATCCATCCATCCATCCATCCATCCATCCATCCATCCATCCATCTATCTATCTATCTATCTATCTATCTATCTATCTATCTATCTATCTATCTATCTATCTATCTATCTATCTATCTATCTATCTATCTATCTATCTATCTATCTCGCTCTCTTCGCGGCTGAAAGTGCGCTGCTTTTCACGGGGCGCTTCTCCAGTTTTGACGCCGCAGCCGACGTGGCGGACGTGCTCAATTACGACGCGTCCTGAAGCGGCTCGAGTCGCTCAAACGCCCATCACTTATGCACATTGTCGCAACCTCTCGCGTCGCTCGATTCTGTGGAGGACACATTACGTAAACCGAGTTTTCCATGCGGTCATAATGCGCCCGTCACGCTAATCGCTTTTTAAAAAAAGCAGGTGGCAGCCATGCGACAATGGTCGTTCTACGGCCGTTGAGCACCTCTGGCCTTCGCCGTCACTGTCAAGGCCATTCGTTCTGTCTTCCGTTTCCTGTGTCGCAAAGGTGGCCTTCGCTAATGTCGCTAGCAGCCAGCCCACTTCCTCCCACGAGAGGTTTTTATCCCGCTTTCTATGAAGTGACGCCCCAAATTTGGCTCACTCGATCGGACTTCGTCTGGAACGGTGTGCATTAAGAAGTCCTGACAATTCCCTTTCAATTTCGGTTGTCAATATACCCGGTAATATGATACCGAAAGTAAGCTCAATGTGCCATATATTTATCTAAGCAAAAATAAAATAAGAAGACCTGCTCACTCATTTGTGCTTATTAACCTACTCAGACTTACATACCAATTAGCTGTTTTACCCCGAATCCTGTGCAGTTCTGTGCAGTCATGTATAATACACAGAGAAGTCTAACGAGCTTTGTGCTTGCAGAACTTCTTTTTCGCCTCCGATATTATTTTGCGTGTTTCTTCCCCCTTACCTATAGCTCATGATCGTATTCATGATCGTGACAGGCCACTCGAGGCACTTTGTGTGTATTCACGGTTTTTTTTTCACGCTTGGGAAAAGAGATTTATGTAGCACGTATTGAGCAACAGAATGCTGCAGCGAGAGCTTTTCATGTTGCTCTACAGTTTTCTCATTGACAAATTTAGTCTAATTAGAATATTTGAATAGTTCAATGATCAATTAAGACTAATTGTGTCATTATACGGAATGCAAAAAAATAATCTGAGTATCCCCAAGCGACGGCAAACAACATTACTTTGGTTCTATTCAGCTATGCGGCATTTGCATATCTTTAAATCTTGCTGCATGATAGTTACGACACGCTGTATACAGGGTCTTTTAGCGAATACTTTCAAAAAAATATATTTTTAGTTGACTGTGGCAGATAGCACAATTCTAGTCCATGAGCTAATTTATTTGAAGGGGCGGACATTAGTTGCACAATATGTTGAAATACATAATGGATTAACTAACTAAAACTCACTATAATTAAGGTTTTAGCTCATTTTCTTGTGGCATATATTGCAATCTGCAAATTCTAGTGCGCGAGACTGCAAGGCATATCCACGTCATATCCATATCCAGCCCAACACCACAGCCACTGAGCAACCACGGCGGGTTGTGTAGGGTAGCAAACCAGGAGCCTTTCCTTCCGGTTAACCTCCCTGCTCTTCCCCTCACTTTCTAACCTCCTCTTTCTTCTTCTTCTTCGTCTTCGTTGCTTCTGTTCGGTTTTTTTTTTTTTTTTTCAGGAGATGACTGCGACACTATGCATATGCACTGCGGCATGGCAGTACCACAACAGTACGCCATCTGTGTCGAGAAAAAATTACGGCAGAACTCGTCTCGCGATGGCTGTCGACGTTAAAGCGAATAGGAATCGCGCAATGTAGAAACAGGCCACATTTCCCGTTTATTCAACACGTGCGGTGGTAGTTGTGACACTTTCGTTGATTTAGCTGTGTGCCACTTACTCCGATGTCATGCCGCTTTGCTACGGCACTCGTTTGGCAGGGTCGCCCGTGAGCATGGAGGCATGACGACAACTCGCCGACGAAATGACGATGTAATGAGGAAGAAGGAATGACATAGATGGAAGGACAAAGGCACTAAATGTCTACTGGGTGACGACAATGATATGTCGATTCTTAAGTTACGACCATTGTATGACGACGACATAACGCGGATGAGGTGGCGACGATGGCGTGATTACGAGGGTACGACAACAACCGGACGAGGAGGCGAGAATGACGGTGATGGCGCGACAAAGACGGCGTGACAACGGATACACGATGACGTCTGTGTGACGAGGACGACGCTATGACGACGATGGCATGAAGACGATGGCATGGCGACGACGGCGTAATCGTGATAATAATAATAATAATATTTGGGGTTTTACGTGCCAAAACCACTTTCTGATTATGAGGCACGCCGTAGTGGAGGACTCCGGAAATTTTGACCACCTGGGGTTCTTTAACGTGCACCTAAATCTAAGCACACGGGTGTTTTCGCATTTCGCCCCCATCGAAATGCGGCCGCCGTGGCCGGGATTCGATCCCGCGACCTCGTGCTCAGCAGCCCAACACCATAGCCACTGAGCAACCACGGCGGGTGGCGTAATAGTGATCAAGCGGTGAACGCACAATTGTGATCTAATGACGAACAGGGAATGACGTCGATGGATCAACGCAGGTGGCACGACGACTACGGCCAGATGACGCTAAAGTGATGACGACGGTGAAATGAGAGCGTGACGACGATATGGCATCACTACAACGGTATGAGTACGAATGCACGACGACGACTCTACGAAGATGCCCTGAGGACGATGGCAAGACAACGACGCGAGTAGATTGGATGACGAAGAGTGTACGATGACAATGGCGTGACGATGTCTGCATCACGACACCTGTGTGACTGTGGTTTGACGACGACGCCATGGCGAAAGTCGGATGACATAGCTGGAGTGACGATGACGTCAGGTGCACGACAGCACAACGGCGAAGGTCTGACAAATGGAGGCATGATAGCAACTGACTACGAAGGCAGGACAAGGGCGCTCTAATCGCGATTGAATGACGACGGTATGATTACAGTACAATGACGAAGAAAGATTGACGTCGGTGGAACGACGAAGGTGGTATGACGACGATGGCATAACGAAAATGCTACGCATGATGTTATTACTGAAGTGATGACAATGACAAAACCACGACGTGACGACGACGATGGCATAATGAGGACAAGACGATTTGATGTCAAAGCTGTAATTACTACACTGCAATGACCACGACGACACCACGAAGCTATTTGAGACCAATGGGTCTCAAATAGCATGACGACAGTCAGATCGCGAAGCTGGAATGACGACGATTCAACGATCACGGCGGCATCACTATGGTGGTGCGACAACGAATGCATGGCGAATGTACGACGACGATGACATCTTAGAATGACGGTGATTCAACGGCCACGAGCCAATACCACTGGCCTTAGCTATTGCACAGCTTGTGCGATTGATTTGGGATGGAAGGCGTGACGATGACGGTATGACAAGCGCAACATCGCAAGGCTGGAATGGCGACAGTGGAACGACCACGACGGCATCACGACCAGGAGCACATGCATATAGCTGCCGAAGTATGTAGACAACTTGGACCATTGGGTCGGCGTAAGAGAACGGACGGACGGACCGATTGGATGGATGGATGGATGGATGGATGGATGGATGGATGGATGGATGGATGGATGGATGGATGGATGGATGGATGGATGGATGGATGGATGGATGGATGGACGGAAGAGTGAGGGAAAAAAAGCTCGATATTTCTCGTTTCCCTTATCCTCACCCTCCATGCATGTGCCGAAAGGAAGAAAAAAAATGCTTGTGCAGATTTTGCACACTGTTGAAAATGCTTTCGCTTATGCACCGAACAGGTGACATCTTCATTGTCACATTTAGTGTTCGTGTTTACGCTCTACACCGTTCGCAAGCTATGCCGAAATGCAAAACCAGTTCATGCAGATGCGCACTCTGATACATCGACGCGGCGACTTCACGAGGACGAAGGTCATGTACGACGCTTGTCCAGGAAATAAGGGTCTCAATGGAGACGAGAGTTGTAAGGCTATAGTAAACTAGAATACTGGGTAGTGGCGCGAACCGGAGGGTGCGCCAGCACACTGGCTGAGGCGAAATCCGGTAGCCGTCGTGAAGTGGCGTTGAGAGGCAGGGAGAGAGCGATGTGGATTCATGTGAACTACTGCGCAAGAAGATCTAGACAAGAATAAAGTAGAAACGGCACGGCGTCTGCTCGACCCTTGATCTCATGTTCGACCATTTTTATTGTACTTGAAGTCTTCGTTTTCGTTTGAACGCCCGTGTTGTTTAGGTATTAATTAAATTAAAACTAAATTCTGGGGTATTACGTGCCAAAATCATGATCTGATCATAAAAATCATACCGTAGTGGGGGACTCCGGCATAATCTCTACCACCTGCGGTTAAGTACCAGAGCGTAAAAGCAAAAACAAGAAAGGACATGCACAGGGTGTGCGTATGTCGATTTAGATTCGTCCCTTGTTTTTTACGCGCTAGTATTTGACGATCATGAATAACCAACTAGCCTGTTAAATACGAGCATTACTATAAATATGAATATTGCGCAACACAGAGTTATTGCCGGATACTGGGAAACGCGACATTTGAAAACATTCTTTTTTTTTACAAATTTTTCGCGAAAGCTGTATGTGATCCACACGCCTTTAACTTCGCACGCAAGTTTTTAGGAATAGTGTGCCTGTTGTTGCTGTCACTTTGATCTTGGTGGTATTTGTAGTTATGCAAAAGCTGCTTGCGAAATTTTACAAGCTCTGGAGCGCTTGATCACGCAATTTCTTGCAGATGATGTAATCAAACGAAACACTATGAATTTTGCGTTCACGCTACCCATAGTGTGACCCATATATTTTCGCCAAATGTAAGCTCTGTGTAACATAGGGTTCCCTCCAGACACGTGCTGGGAAACATAAAAAAAGTTCACATAACACTTTCGAGCACAAGTTATTGGATTTTTTTTTAATGTAAACGGTCGTATTTCATTCACAGACATTTCACTTCGCACACTAATGGGGCAGACCTTTTCCTACATCTCTGACGAACTTGATCGTTGTGGTATTTTTTAGTGATGTCAGGACAGCGGAATAAATTTCGCGCCGCTTCTAAAACCCAGTTACATATTTTTGGAGCACCTGCACGCATAATTTATTGGAAATTCCGCCAGTGACCCACATATTTCGAACTTTTCCTACACATTAGCCGTACGCTGTCCTTTATTTTATAGAAATATATTAACATCTTGTAATCTTTCTAATCATCTCAATAAAAACTGATTCTTATTCCGAAGATGCCTTATCTAGTTCGTCGAAGACACCGGAGAAGCCAACTGCAAACCCGGTATGACCCGTGAAACCGGAAAATGAAGGGAAAATACGACGGTTCGGCAACTCTTTCAAAAGCCTCTATTTGTACCAGGAACACGAAAGTTTCGCCACACTTTACACTTAATATTCGAACTATTTTGATTGAACTTGAAGTGGATGTCTGGTGCAGCTACAGAGATGAAACGCTTAAAATTCGTCGTGCACAACACACGTCTTAGTTATGCGAAATGTAAACTCAAAACTTGGTATAGTTTACCAAGGAGACCAAGGAACAGCAACTACATGCCAGGTTTAAAGCATAAAAAATTGGAGAAGAGTATTCAGAGATTATTATTAAAGCACATAATTACATTACACATTTCAAACTTTCGGCACACGTCACCCATAGAATGGCACTAATTGCATCGAAATATGAAATCTTTGCCATTTATAGTCTGCCCACAAAAAAAGTAAAAACGTTTGAAGCGTTTCATATAACGCTTCTATATTGGCCAAAAAACGAGGGTGTAAAGTTTTTGATTTAACCCTTAATTGACATTACAAAATTTGACCGATTATTGCACTTCACTGTTCCCACATTTCCTCAAAATATAGAATTTGTGAGTGATTTATTTCTTTTTTTTTCTAAAACCATGAAAACTGTCATGTAACGTTTTTGAGTGCTTCTATGGTCGCAATAAAGAACAAAGCGGTTATGGGAGGCAGACCGTCGAGGTTTCCGGAAAAGCTTTTTGTTGTGAAATTTCAATTCCTCATTCTTCTCGTACACAAGGCACTTGGCGCACCGATGGGGAGCCGAGAAACAAATGACGCGTCCGATACAGGACCCGAGAAAATCCTTCGATCGTATACGTTGCGATGATCTGTCTTTCAGGTGTTCCGGGGTGTTTCCGCACTACGACACAGCGAGTAGGGGCTCCCAAGCAGCATACAGCGGACCAGCTATACTCGGTCTAATTATACACACCTTGCCCCATTTCTTCGAGACCGATATACCGTAACGGAACGACTATGTGCCAGTTTCAGTACGTTCAGTCTTTGTTATACGTCGGCACAAGCGGCACCCCGGCTACGTTGATGCAGGAACTGGGAGATGGGTCGAATAATTTTTTCCCTAATCGGCAAGAGCGGTAGTCTCGATTTATCTTCAGTCGAGTTAATTCGCCTTTTACCACCCCCTGGATCCACCGGTGGTGCAGATTCTTATGGCCTCCATGCGTTTACAAAAAAAAAAAGCGATTGCTTTGAAATTCAGGCCAATAAATGCAGATAAAGCGTAATAATTGAAGCCACAAGAACGTGTGAAGCAAGCACGGAGGTTAGACAAGTCCGTGTACTGCCCATCATTCCACGGCGAATACATTGCGCATGCGCAGTCGATGGCAGAGGCAACAGCAGAACGGTAACGCTATGCTAAAGTACTTTACTGACTGACTACTCTGTGAATTGTCTCCACAAGTACGTTTTTGTGTGCGTTGTGCGAGTGTGCTTTTGTTTTGAGTGCATATGCGCCATTTGATGTGTAATTCCCTTCATTTTAAAATATATAGCTTCCCTGACCCTTCCACACGGCGGCGGCTACACATTTACGCGGCCCTAGCTGAAACGGACCTGCAAGAAAGACGTCATCGTCCACGTAGTACCGTGTTGCCAAGGCGCACTCAGGTCCGCTGCATGTGACGTCTTGATGTTACCTCGACCAAATGTTTTACATCGTTCTCTCAGAGTGTGCCAACGTAATTACGTTGAGCCACTCCTATGTGCAAGGCACATATGCAACGATATTCCTGGACTGACTATAAGGTTTGAGTGCGGCTACGAACGTGGAAGGGAATGCTGGACATGCCCCTCCGTGCCATGTAAGGGAATCGTAATAATCCACAGCAACTTGTTGTTGTCGCCTTTAACATATAGCACGTACCAACGAGGAAGGAGTGGCCAAGGTTCGCAATGGAAAAATTAAGGAACAGACTGTCTTTGCTTCTTCTTCTTCTTCTTCTTCTTATGCTTCTTCTTAATTTTTTTTCTTTTATTTCTTGCGTATTGACCACAGTTACCGTTGTTGTCCATCGAACATGTGACTCATAACCACTAGGGGGGATTGGCCAAGAAACATTTGGATTATTCCAACTTGTAATCAGAATTAAATTTCCAGGGCTGCTATATAGTAAGTGCTCTTGAAAGCTTATTACATGTTAAAGTGAAAAGAATCGAACAAACAAACAAACAAACAAACAAACAAAAAACAAAAAAGGATGAGAGATACAATTCAATAAGCCATTCGGTAGGACTCAATAAGAAATCCCTGCGCAGAGGAACAGAAACCTGCTGACTGAATCCCGTAGTAGAAGTCCCAAGCGAGAGAATAACGTTCACAACTTATATTCAAGAGCATGGGTGAAAGACGGACGAGGAAAAGAGACAGATTACACTTAGGTGAGCGCTCGGGTCGTTAATTTTTTTTTTTTTTGTCTTAACGTCGCCTGCGCACTGTAGAAAATAGACAACCCTTCTGCATTCTCTGTCGCTCCCGTAAAAATTGTGCCGAAGCTTGCAGTGAACTCACACATCTCTACGCGTTTCATACACGCGATTTGCCACGTACAGCGCACCCACACCCGGTATAGGCGCCGCTGTGAGAATAGGAGTCAGAATGGACCGTAAAATTTACACGCTTAAACGTAAAGAGGGTGCAAACTTGTCTGTACACTCTTAAAACGGTTGCACCCTTTGGGGTGTATATTTGTCCCACAACAATAATCATCACCTGCCTTGCTTGCGTTTCCTTTCCTGAAAACTCGGCGCTCGCTACTTTCCTGTCGAGAATGCTGCGTCAGACTGATAACGCGCATGCCGTTCGTGACCGGGAAGTACCGGGCTCGCAGAGTTAAAGAAAGAAAACGCGGGCAAGACAGATGACGATAATCGTTGTGGGACAAGATAAGCCCCAAAGGGTGTAAATTTTCTAAGAGTGTAACGCATATCCCCTATACCTAAAAAACGGTGTAATTGTTCGAGTTACACCCTTAGAAAATTTTACACCCTTTGGGGCGTATCTTGTCCCACAACAA
Organism: Dermacentor albipictus; assembly: GCF_038994185.2. Lineage (NCBI taxonomy): Eukaryota > Metazoa > Arthropoda > Arachnida > Ixodida > Ixodidae > Dermacentor > Dermacentor albipictus. The sequence goes on from NC_091823.1 coordinate 35,385,493, forward strand.
TAATCGTCATCCCTGCTGCCCGCGTTTCCTTTCTTTAACGCCGCGAGCCCGGTACTTTCCAGTCACGAACGGCATGCGCCTTATCAGTGTGACGCTGCATTCTCGACAGGAAAGTAGCGAGCGCCGAGTTTTCAGGAAAGGAAACGCAAGCAAGGCAGATGATTATTGTTGTGGGACAAATATACACCCCAAAGGGTGCAACCGTTTTAAGAGTGTACAGACATATTTACTCCCCCGTTGACTTTTGAGGGTGTAAACTATCTCGCAGTGATAAAACGGGGAACGAGGTCCCGCGCGCGCGCGCGCGTGACGCGGCAATGCGACACAAACTCACCGACTGGGGACGACCACTTCCGCCGAGAGACGATCCGTCGCGAGGACTGCGGCAGCCGCGTGGTGCTCTCCGGAGCGTCGTCGTCGACGCCGGCCGAGAGATGCCACACCCTCCAACACGTGCGCGCCACGCGCCTGCTGTGGGCCGCGCCGTGCGCCTCGACCGACTCGATCACCGCGTCGCTGGCCGACGAAGCTCTCGACGTGACGGTGCGTGTATACACTCTTAGGCAAAATTACACCCTTTTGCGGCGCAACGATAGCCGTCATCTGTCTCTTGTCCGCATTTCCTTTCGTTAACGCTGCGAGCCCGGTACTTCCAGTAACGAACGGCATGCGCGTTATCAGCACGACATAGCATTGCCGACAGGAAAGTAGCGGGCGCGGCGTTTTCAAGAAAGGAAACGCTAGCAAGGCAGCTGTCGATTATTGTTGTGTGGCAGACGGTGTAACTTTGCTTATCTGTGTCTGTATGTATAACGTGTCTGTATAATGCGCATTATACAGACACGTTTCACACCAGTTTTGAGCGGTTATTTTCCACTGCCACTTATAGCGCGTCCTCAAACGGGTCACCGCCTAAAGCAATACAGTACTTGCTTCTTTCCAACACTTGTGCTGTTGCAGCTTTGAACAACGACGTTGGAATCTCGCGGCACACACTGCCTATCTTTGCCTAAAGGGCGTCCGGTGTGGTAGTTTCGCTGCTATACGCGCTATCTTTCACGTATAGTCCCACAAGAAGTCCAGCGGTGTCATGTCCGGCAAGCTTGCAGGCCAAGGTGCAGGTCCATGCCTGCCAATCCACTGTCCAGGAAAAAGCTTGTCGAGCCACCCTCGAGACTGACTATACTACTATTCGCAGGATCACCATCGCGTTGAAACCAGATGTTCCGAAGGTGCGCAAGAGGAACGTTGCAACAGACGTTCACGGGGCCTTCGAGGATGTCGTTGACGTAGTGTTGCGTCGTTAGTGTATTGTAAAAGAAAAAAGAAAGAAAAAAATGGGTCCGATGATATCGGCATCAAAAATACCGCACCCCGCATTAAACGACCACTGGTATTGGTGTCGTTTGTGCCAGCCAGTGGGGATTACTATCCCTAAAGTAGTGCGCGTTGTGAATATTAACTTGCGCTTTCCTGTAGAAATTATAGCCTCATCCGTCCAAAGCACGCGAGTCAAAAAGTACGGTTCTGCTTCACGTGTCGTGAAAATCCAATTGACAAAGTCAAGTCTGTTTTCACATTCTCGCGATCCTCGAGTTTTGATGAAGATTTGCATGGTACGGGTGCATATGACCATTTTTTTTTTAAATCTTACACACTGAGCGGGCCCCGCACTGGCGCCGCGCACACTATCGGGAGGGTTAGCAGCAAAAAATGCCGAAACATCCGTTTCCGCTTCTTGAACAACCGTCGCTTTCTTGTGAAGCTACCCGCTTCGCAATGGACTTCGTACGTTCTAAGTATTAGTTACAGCCGTTACAGCTCAGCGAGCCAGTGGGCCCAGCGGGCCAGCGTAGACGCCAGTGCGCATGCGCGGCGCAACATGCGCAGTGGCACCCACGCTTGTTCGCTGGGCCCACTGGCTCGCTGAGTTGTAACTCTCTATTGTTGACGGACTAGGGCTTCCTCCATAATGCCTCATCCAGAATAGCTTGGCTGCCTTCCTCTTGTCGCCACAGGCCGCCCCCAGAGCCATGATCATTTTAGCCTTCTCTTCATTTGTGAAGGGCATGACTGACATTCATTTGGGCTAGACGGTGCATACTTGAACTAGGAAAACAACAGCGCCAACTAAGACAATCACGAGTGAGAGACCGACACAGGATGGCGCTTGTCCTGTGTCGGTCTTCCGCTCGTGATTGCCTTAGTTGGCACTGTTCTTTTCCTAGTTCAACCACTAAAGCGTCGGGCTGCTGTGCTTGAGGAACCCGTGTGACACGGTTTCGATTCCGCTGTGTAGCGAGGAAATGTCAAAATTATTTCTTTATTGAAGAGTGATGCATAGAGGCGATAGACAGATATACACGAAGTCGTCGAAATATGCTGAGAATGCTAATCACAATTATAATCGCTTATTTTAATTATTTATTCTAGAGTACATGTTTAAATCACGGGAGTGAAGCTGCGCGCAGGGCTCGTTTAATGCTTGTTCACCTCACACAGGAGTTTTGGTACTAGCACCAGATTCGAGATATCTTTCCCAACGCTTGTAGACAAATGCGTACCGCCGTTGCACTTATCGCTTTCCCATGAAACCGTCCTTACGTGCTGTGGGACAAACTACGTGAACCATCGACGTATTTCGAGAGAGATATTGGGGACGGATACTAGCGTGGTGCAATAGCCACTGCTTCCTGAATGCTGGCCGTATTTTACTGGGGTGAATTTACTGGGGTGAATTTACTGGGGTGAATTTTACTGGGGTGAATTTACTGAGCAATTGAATTGCTCTATGACGAACTCCACTAAAAGCCTGATCGCGAAAACAGTGGCTAAACCAGACTATGATTTTTATTATAACTGATGAGACTCACGCTTAATTCTTGTTCATAAAGTGTGCGCGCACTGCGTGCAAGCGATGGCAACGGGAAAACGAACAGTGTGCTTGCGAGCATGCGTTCGCGTGTTGCCACTGGTACAGTCTGCCAGTGGCGCGCACTCAGTGACGAGAAGCGACTCTAAAATGAAGACGGGCTGCTACGAGCCCAAACGATTTATTACAGCGCAGCTGTTAAGGATTCCGTTCCCCAGGATCGTGTCCGTGTGTAGACACAAAACTCCCCATACGTGGGCCGATCCCGAAGATAGTGCAATGCCGGGCCGACCCGCGAAAGAAGTGCAGTTCGCCATTAACTCTTTCCGTACTGCGCCCATTGGGCATCGTTATCCCGCTAACGACGGTTTGAAACGCCGCTTTCGATACCTTCCGCGCCGCCCACGGACACACTGCACTGTATGCCGTGAAGGAGGATAACTAAATTTTTGCTTGCTAAGCAGTTAGCTTTTCTCCCGCCAGCTAGGCGCTAATTTCTGAACGCATTCCGAAGTTTTGCGATCGTCAAAGTAGAAAGCAAGAATGGCCACCTCCGGGACCAGAGCGCGCACTTCTAGATATCGCAGATCTCGCGATTGTGCTGCGTCTGCGGCTGATTTTATCGTTGGATCGAGCAGCAGCGAACCTGAGGATGCTACCTTTTCGTCGGACTTTCACTCGGAGAGCGACGACGACGCAAGCCAGCCCGGAACATCGGCGGCCACGTGTCTTTACAAACTTTGTTCAATTTTATCTCATAATCTTAGCCTGGTAATTTATATCTTTGTATGGCATGCATCTCGTTAATAAAACTTTTATGTTTGAAAAGCACACTCTTTCTGCTTCTTTGTTATATATTACAAAACATATTGAGTGCAGTAGTTCCTTCAGAAGAAGAGATCTGGCATAACCTACAAGAAATACCTATTTACGCCATGGTAGGGAAAGAGTTAAGGGGATCACATACCACAGCTTCGCTGGTCATCTTTCTCAGAGTAGAATGGTACTGAGTTTTCTTTCATGCGTCACGCCCCGCGCGATGTATGCTAGCTGTGGGTGCGAGGGAAAGCGCGCATGCACAACGGTGGAGATCACGTGATCAAGCGCATGCTAGGGAAGGATAGAGCGCTGTGATGATCGGGGTCGGGCATCATATAGATGGTAGTCGGCCCATGCCGTCGTCCAACTCATCCACGCTGAGGACGTTGTTGAAGGGAGAGACTTGTTCTCATCGAGAACGAGGAATATGGGATTTATCTACAATATCTACATGAGAACGTTACAGTTCATTAGTCTAGCATGACTGAAAGAGGAATGCACACTCATCAGCCGCGCAACAACTGCTTATAAACACTCTGTCCTTCCTAGATGAGGGAAAACGACCGTTCGACCGTCGATCTATTCGGAGCGTCCAAAGTCATCGTAGCCGGCTCGCCTTTGAGGGGGAGGGTTTACACACCTCCGCACAGATTTCACTGACCACACCGAGGTGAGAGGGTTTTCGCAGACAGAGGTCTTGACCCGAGCAGTCGCCTCTTTATCCCAGAGTTGACTCTGCAGTCAGTGGCCGCCGCGTCTATCCATTGACTGACGACTTCTAAGCCCTGTGAGACGGCGCCGCAAAACACTTTCTTCCACGAGTTCCACCGCTTCAGACCAACCGTGACGGTGACGGCGAATCCACCAATACCTGACTGATCCACTAATTTGTGACTGTCGGCGCTCATATACCGATGATAGCGAATATTCGCTGCAAGAAGGGTAGTGAAATGCTGGCTTGACCTCTGTGACTCGTCACAGAGGATCTTACAAGAAGATAAAATGATCTTACTCACGGATGGTGCGAGCTGTTTCAGACTCCGCGCTGAATTATAAGCACTGAGACGTTGTCTTCGTGCACTGCGCATTCTCGATGTATTTCACTGCAGTTAGCCACGATTTGTTGATGAAAGGAAACACGTACATTGGCGTTTAGTTTCAGGCAAGGGAATATACGCAGCCACTAAGTGCGAAATCAGGCGAATGGCGGAGTAGGGCGTTTTTCGTCTGCTAATGTAGAAGACGCGCTGTCTGCTCTGAGTGGCTACAGCTCAGCGAGCCAAGTGCAGCACACGACGTCATATTATCTGCCCGGCACTAAACTCGTATACACGAGATTACACGAAATGTATGTACAAAAAAAATTCCCTATTATTGTCTGCACGCGCGTACACCATGCTTATTTTAATTAGTAAGCGAATGTTTACTGCAATCTATACCAATTTATAATCTAATTTATGTAGTTGTAATACTTTGCTATCGCTATCAATGCTTCGCCTTTCGAGTGAAACTGAGGCATTTTTATATTCACGACCGAGCTTCCTCCACGAGGTTCAACAGACCAGCAGATGCCAACGCGCGCTGTGCTCGCGCTGTTATTTAGCGGCGTAACGCTGACTGAGCAAGCAACATTCACCAGCACGAAGTTTACTGCTAACATGGCGGCGCTCCTAGTGGGTAGTGTAGCTCGCGTAGCTGTGTGTTCCGTTTTCATGTTCTCGTTTCGTTGAAACACAATTTCCTGCATCCATCGTTCAAACATTGAAGCTGAGAAGAAGAGGGGCAGAAGTAGCTTTAATTGAACCATTCATTACTGCGCGAATACATGTAGGCTGCGCAGGTCGGCAAACTTCGGCCTGCTGTTGGCAGCGTCTGCGGCCAACGCGACCGACGCTTTGCAGCTAGCAATCGCAGCTTTAGGCTGGCGACCTTACTCGTGCTCGCTGTTCTCATTGGTGCGAAAGCCTTCGCACAAGACTCGCAGTTCCTGCAAGGATGTCCTCAATACAGACGTGTCGTGACACTTCGGACGCAGTGGAAATGTGCGCTCCTTTGGGACTATACTTGAAAGCGATCGCCCGCTTAAACGTCAGCATACAGCTGCCTCAAATGAAGACGCCGGGGAGAAGCATCTCAAGCTGGGAAGTGATGGAAAAGCTACGACAAGCCATCAAACCCGACGAATTCACGACGCTTAAGATCAGCAAAACGACTCTCGAGTTTATACGTTTCGAAGGCGAAGTGGAGAACCGCAGCGCTCTTAAAGCCGTCGTCGCCCGGCTCGACAACAGTACGTTCAAGCTGAGCGGCTTTCCCGATAACCTGCGGGTGCGTGCGGCCGAAGCTAAGGTTCCGTTCCCGACGCGGCACGATTGGGATTCGTACTTCCGCGACGCTAAAGGTATGGACGAGATGAAGCCAGGCGAACGACCCGACACCATTTACGTGCAGGTGAGATGCGAAAGCGTGAAACGGGGGAAAAATGATAATTATAAATTGCTGAATTGTGTGTTTGTGAAGTGTGGACGCGGTGGATTGCAGTGCAGCTACTGTCCTTGTTTCCCAGTCCATCTTTGTTGTGGGTCGTCATGAGTGTAAAGCCAACGCCGGTAAAGCCGAAGGATGGAACGCACCTGACACTTTCGTGACACACGGGCTCCACAGCCGTCAGAATATTTTTTTCAACCACCGAATATGAGTAATAAGAACTAAAGCACCGATTGTCGTCGCCTGACGAGATTTTTCATTTCTGAAGGTTTAACCTAGATCAAGTGTTGAAAAAAAATTGTTGCCTGTGGACGAGGTCACGAGCTGGATATAGTTAGAACACTAAGGCTTTGACTGAAACTGTTTCGATTTACGCAGTAGACTGTAATAATATTGTGCTGGGTGATTCAGTACAGTGGTTATAAGTAGGGTGAAAAGAAATAATTCAACACATGAAGCAAGCAGAAATTTTTACAGAAGTATCGCCTCTTTCGTGTAATAGGTAATAGGTAAGTAGGTAGTAAGTGGTAGGTAAGTAGGAGATAAGGAAGCCACTCAAACTTCAGGTCTGTTATCGTTGCAACTGTTCCACTGGCCATATAGAGCCATGCATTGTCATGTTGTAACAAAACACCTACAGACAGCAATCCATGACGTTTCGATTTGATTGCAGGCCGAAGATGATTTTTTAGGAGGTCAGAGTCTCTGAGTCTCACTAGTAACAGTGGTCCCTCGCGACATGTTCTCCACAATGTGTAATCATGTGATAATGCAATCAGTGACGTGTCAGCGATGCACCAGTGATACTGGTCCCTCGTGATGTGTATTGCTTCAAGGCGACGCCTTTTTCGTACCAAAAGAGTGTCAGTGTAACCTTCTGTGCTGTTGGCTGTGTTCAGAACTTCTTTGGTTTGGGTGATGAGGAATAATGCCATTCCTTACTCGCTCTCTTCATTTGTGGTTGGTGGTAGTAAACCCAAGTTTCATCCCCTCTGACAGTTCTTACAAGGAAGGCATCCCCTTCTTGTTCAACAAGCTGCAGAAGTTGTTCAATTGCATCAACACATCACTATTTCAATTCAGGAGTCAGCTGCCAAGGCACCCATCTTGCAGAGACTTTGTGAAATCCGAGCACTTCATGCACAGTGTGGTATGCTGAACCGTGGCCAATGTTTACACTAGCTGCATTGTTGTCTTGTGTCACCCAGCAGTTTTATATCACAATGGCTTTAATGACTGCAATGCTTTATGGAGTCATAATGGGGTGTGCTTGACCCAGATAGGCAGCAACAGCCAATGGACACCACAGTGTTTGCGAATTTGTGACTTCATTTATTGAGTCGCTGCTGCGACATACATGCATCACCATACTGGACCTTCATTTTGCGATGAATTTCGATTGGCTTCACACCTTCACTATGCAAAAGCCAAATAACAGAATGCTTTTCCTTCCTGGTGAAACTACTAATGGGGCGGCCATATTTACACCGTTCCTGTGCCGGTGTTCCCACACCTGCACGATGCTGCCACCTAGTGAACATCCAGCACATTGTTAAGAACATGTCTTCCAACATACATGCTACTTGTGCCATCGATGACTTTTTTGTTACACATTTGCTGTTTTCATTTGATTGACCTCCATAGATAGCTTTTAAATGCTAGCTTTTTTATTAGTCCTATGTAACTTTTTTATTTATCTAAATTTGATGTATCATTTTTTAATGTGTTAGCGTTAGAGCACTCCTGTGAACGAAAATCTGTCTGTCAAGTTTTATACAGTAAAAGAGGGGAGAGGAAGGGAGAGTAGAGGAGGCCGACACATGTAGAAAGGGAGGAGGCACCTGATGTCACAAGAGAGGAAGTGTGCCGCGGGGAGGGGAGCTTAGGTGCAACATGGCTGTAGGGGAGAGGAGGAAGCCTACGCCATACACCATCTGCTCCAGACTCAGGATAGCGCCATGCCACATGGAGTGGAGCCTATAAAAGAGAAGAAGCAGTGGCAGCGCAGCACACGGGAATTCGGTAGATTGCAGTGCCACACAGTTGATACTCAGCCGTCAACAGATGCACGTTGTGTTCCAATCGTTGCGTTAGTGGCTCTGTTTGTGCGCTGTATAGCTAAAGGTAATGATGGATGCCATGCCTTCTAGGAATGGTATGAGTGGTCCTGACAAGAGCATCGATAGAAAAATACTGAAGCTATGCGACAAAGAGTCCAGCACGTCTCATCATTACATGCAAAAAGGGCAGAATGGGTGGGAAATAATGCTCACACATTACTGTCGCATGAATCCCTTTAATTTCCCTCCTTAATTTCTGTGTTCCTCGCCATTTAGTATTGTCCTTCTTTCTTTCTTTTTTTTTCCCTAATCACTTTTCCTTTTCTTGGGCCGTGAGACAACTTGGGTGTCCTCCTATAGGTGCGGCACAAGTCCGCGACCTATCCTCCTCTTTTGCTTCTCTCTAGCCAGAAAAACAAATGCAACAACAGCGTTGAACTAGAATTGATTTCGCTTTACTTGTGGTTCATTGCAAGCAGATTCAACTGCACATGCTTCTATGCAGGGTTTGCCATGCAAGTGGTTTGCTGACAAACGGCGCGATGCTGACCGGCCAAACGAACAACTAGTGTGTCAGGCGTTCGGCGGGCCAGGTTTGGTGCGGCGGCTGGACATTCCCTTGCTTGACCCATACCAGAAGGATGCAGAGGCCTCCGTTGGGCGCATCTCTACCTTCTCCTTCAGCCAGGAGCTGACCTTTGATGTGTATGTCCAGTACATGGAGTACATGGGTTTTGTCAAAGCCATGGACTCTCTGCGTGGCATGAAGCTCATGCTCAAGACGCCTGAAGGACGTGCCTTCACAGCAAACATCAAAGTGCGTACTGTGCTGCATGGGCTGACGGTACCACAGGACAGTGGCTGGATTTTGGCTGTTCTTGGTGCACGAAATAGTTAACATTACAGCCTTAAGAGCGAAACACTAGCGTGCATGTGGAAAAAAAATAACTTAAATATTATTGCCTTTTAGCATCCCACTTTATTGAGCATATGAATTGAAAGGAAAAAGACACTAGCACTTGTGTTGAAAAAAGACTTGGACTTTACTGTGTGAATGGGCACATTTTAGCCAGGTGTGGCTGCCACGCCAAGAAATTCTAACCAATAACTAAACAATTTCATCTTCTTTAGACATCCCGTTTTAGTGAGTTAACAAACTGAAGCCACTTACTCTGGAGCCACTACCCTACAGACAGTAGGGCTTAGTTAGCAATGTTCCAATGAAGATCAGCACATATGTCACTTCGTATCAGTAAAGGTTCAGCATATCTATATAGATACCCACTGCCACATTATGTTGCTTTTGTTTTTCTCCATCTGCATAAGAAATGAAGGCACAACTTATTTAGGATTTGATTTGTGCACTACGCCATTGTACACTTAGTTCTTTTAAAGGGCTGCTACAGCGCACTAAATACATTGGATTAACCTTGTCTACCTTTGCTGGCTGTGAGCCTAGACATATCTGTGAACAAGTGGAGCCCGAAACAGTTGGAACAGCGAACTATGACACAGACAGCAGCCATGTTTGACTGCTGAAATTCGAGAGCATGCTTGTTTCTGTGAAGACTCTTGTGTCACATGAGAGGAGTGTGAAGACTAGTTTTTATAGTGTATGGTGCTAGTGTTGTAAAAACACAAGATTGTGTGACATTTATTCCTGGCTTTGTAGTTTATGACAGCCTGTGTTGTGGCTACAGGTAATAGAAGTCTGGCCACAAATGCAGTTAAACTACAGCCACCCCAATGCTGTCTTTCCCTTAGAAGAAGAAGAAAAAAAAATGTGCGAACAGCCTTTTGCCATGTTATAATTCAAATAAACATATACAATTAATGCTCAGCCAAGTACTGGAGCAATCTTGCCACCTATATCACTTTGACAACTCCCTGTTTCACTATTTGCCCTTCAATATAATGACTGATGAGTCACCCCAGGTTTACTATATGTGCCACTTCAATGCCCACCTCTCCTTTAATGCTCTGTGAAAGGCTCTCGAAGTGCACAGTGCACCGACTTGCGCCCTTCAACATTTTGTGATGTCAGTATTTTTTTATGGTAAATAATGGAGCCAATTACCATTTCTCTACACACAGCTGGAAGTTCACAATATCACCCTGATCATAATCTGTCCTTCCCTGCGACATTTTGGACTCGTGTGGTTCCTTGATGTCACGGCTACATGCTGGCTGTTGGTTGGGTTGGCTGCACTTCCTGAATGGCAGTTCAGGTTCGCATCTTTGCTGATGACAGAGAGCATTTATATGTGTCTGAAGTTGGCTTTCATGTGCCTTCACTACAATGTGGAGCACATATGACTTGTAGTGAAGGGGGGGGGGGGGCGAATGAAAAGAGAAATATTACCAGAAATGGGGCGCACTAGGGGCTTAGCAACTTAACACCCTCTCTCTCTTCACTTATTTATGCCTTGTAACATCTACAACTGCAAATCAGATTAAACTCCAATGAACATTATGTGTAACTTGCTTTTCTCTTTTCCTTTAAATTTATTGAAATTTCGGGGTGGCCTGTACATAGATGTGTGTTTTCCTCTTAAAGGGACACTAAAGGCAAATACTAAGTCAAGCTAAAATGATAGATTAGTGCTCGAGAATCTCTAAGGCGTCAATATTATCGTGAACGGAGCCTTAATAATCGAGAAATTGAGGTAAATGCAAGACATAATTGGAGACTCTCCCGAGACATTCAAGCACCTGCCTGATGACGAAAGCACTCATCGGTTAAATTCTGTCACTAGTACTGAACCACTCGCTTCAAAAAACATCCTTGGGTTGCATTATAAAATGAAATAAAATGCTACTTGTCCAATTCTATTACATATTTAGAAAAAAAGAACTCATTGAAATTGCCATTGACAATGACGCGGGCAGTCGAACGGTTTCGTTTGTGCTCGACTCTGCGCCGCCCAAGCTTTCGCGTTTCAGTACTTCCCTGATCATGTAGTGCTGGTTTTGCTGGCTCACAAAACTCACACAAACTGCAAGTAGCAGAGAATTCAACTGCCATGTGATGTTGCGGGATGCCTGAAAGGTCCGCGCCACTTGATCAAAAAGCAGCTGCTCTGTCTTGAGTTGGCACCACCGTCTGTTGGGCACCGTTTTACTCACCGACGGTAGGCAGCAAAGGGTGGTAATGGTGTATGCAATGTCACCACTCCCTTGTTTGGGCAGCAGGAGATTTGAATTTAGAAAAAGGCATTCATACCCTACAGATGCAATTTTCTTGTAAACTAAGTCTTTTCTTGGCACGAAACGAGCATTGCGAGGTTTCTAGGATGGTATTTAAACAGTCCACGTCAACTTAGTATTTGCCTTTAGTGTCCCTTTAAGATCATAGAAAAATGACTGCGCTTACTGCTGCTTTGTTCTTACTGAAATTTTGCAGAATGATTGTGTTATATGATCCATATCATTGAATGCAACACTTGGCACAGTTAATTTGCCTGGTCTCCTAAGAAAAAAAAAAATGCAAGGTTGGCCTTCATCAATGGAGAAGCAAGTTGCTGCCAAGGCTGTACTTCAGCGGCTTCAGCGTAAATGATTTTCGCGCAGGTAGATTTTGACCGGTCGAGGCACCTGAGTGAGGAGAGCATCCAGAGGCGTCAGCAGGAGAGACTCAAAATTGAGGCCCTGGAACGGGAACGTGAGGAACGGGTGCTACGTGAACGTTTGGAAGAAGAGCAAATGCGGGAAGCTGAAAGGTGATTACAGTCACTGCTGGTGTTCAAGCGCAGTCAAGTCTCCTCGACTGCAATATTTCCCAGTGAAATTCGACCTATTGCACAAAAGTATGATCCATTGCAGGCCTTCATTTGTGTCCTGCATGCATTAAATGATAGTTATGAAAACTAACAAGTACTAACAATCAATGAACAACATGTAGCTAATAATGACAAATAATCAAGTTCACCAAAGACATGAGGACTACATTTTCACTCTGTACAGAAGGAGGAAAGAAGGAAAATAACAATAACAAAACAAAAAATTATGTGTAATCGTATGGTAGAATAGTTATTTGCAAACTACGACACTCTGCACAGTACAGTCTAACATGTGTCTGATGGTAGTGTTAGCCAGACCGCTGCAGGAGCACTTCACAATAAACTATTTGTTGCCGGTAGTGTGTGTCACAACATATAGTGGCTCTGTCCAAAACTGCCATGTGCAAGTGCCTTGGTGAACACTTGTCAAATAGTGGCAAAGCCAGCATGCATGCACAGTCAGTTCTGTTTATTCAACTGTTCCTTTAATTGACCATGTGCATTGACCACGTTTAATTGGCCGTGATTTTCTATTGAGAAAAACATAAAGCGGGTGAGGTGTACTGAGGAGGCTGTATCAGCTACATTTAACCACAGTGAAGCAAAGCATCTATGCTAAAGCATTTCACATGCAACTTTGTAATCATCTCTGCTGTGTTGATAGGAACAATAATTCATTATTTGGCACATACGACAGCTGTTCAAGAAGGAGTTGAACTATCTACTATAACTTGCATTAAATGATTATTACTTATATGTTTGATTTCACCATGCTCAAAAGTCGCAATGACTTGGAAGGCACCTATGTTTCTGTGGCAGAAAAAGGAAATATTTTTCAAAATTTAAGTATTACACTGAGTGTTATATTTTATTGTTAACAATTTTTAAAAATCATGCGTGGCATTTAGCATAGCACAATTCTACTTCTTGAGCTAGATTATCCTCATAGGCAGACATTACTTGCAGAAAAAAAACAATTATTATTTCAGTAATTAATGATTCACTAATTACCTTCTCAATTAATTACTTTATAACACATATTGCAATCTACAAATTCTAGCTGGCAACTTTAAAAATAATATCCACATGGAATGAACTATGAGGACGACACCAGTTTTGAGATTTGCCTTTGCTGAAATTTGTGAGGAAATGCATTGGTGTACCAGTAACCTTTGAGCTTCAATGTTTAAAACAGTGTTTTTTTTTAATGCAAGTGGAAGGGCAGTGCATTTTTACAGCAAGTTTCACTGCACTTATCTCAAAATAGGTGCTGGCTTCAAGATTCGTTCCAAGTGAATCTGCCTTGTGACATCACTGGCTTAAATTTATGCATTGCAGTTTGCTCACTAAGGTAATTAGTTAATTTCTGCTATATGCCACAGTTGCTTCTTTAAAATTCTGCCACTGCTGATATTGACACACCCGGTATTTCAGATGGCTCAGAATAAAACAGGTTGTCAGCAGTATAGTATGTTGTTAGGATGGATAGTTGGGGGTGTTGGTTAAGCATGATCTGAAGTGAAGGCGCTAAAACGATGGTGGACGAAGAAGAAGTGTGTGTGTGTGTGTGTTCCTTCTTCGTCCACCGTCGTTTTAGCGCCTTCACTTCAGATCAGTATAGTACTTTACAAACACTGTCAGTCTCAAACCTGTCATACCCGCCGTGGTTGCTCAGTGGCTATGGTGTTGGGCTGCTGAGCACGGAGGTCGCGATATTGAATCCCGGCCACGGCAGCCGCATTCCGATAGGGCGAAATGTGCAAACAACCGTGTACTTAGATTTAGGTGCACGTTAAAGAACCCCAGGTGGTCGAAATTTCCGGAGTCCTCCACTACGGCGTGCCTCATAATTGGAAAGCAGTTTTGGCACGTAAAATCCCATAACTTTTTCAAACCTGTCATGCTAAAGTGTGTGTGTGTGGCAGCAAAAGACACCATTTCGAGAGGCCTGTCATTACCTTGGAGCAAGTGCATGGAAGTGCAGTTTATTTGAAAAAGTGCACACTGAACTGCAAAAGCTTTCAGAACATTGAAGTCGTCCGAAGTTTCTTCCATATGTTTGCCCCTCGACCTGTAATTTGGAGGTGGAATAGGGCACGCAAGCACTAATGTGCAATATATTCACTGGGCTTTTCTAGTTTGGATGAAGAGATGAATTTCTTTCCTCCCTTACCCTGTTGGTAATGCATGTCTGTGGTCATGTGAACGTATGTCTTTTAATGCTGTGCATTGTGGTGCTGCAGGTCATATAAGCCAATTAAAGGTGAGAACTGGTCTGCCATTATCCACTGCTGGTCCTAGTGTTTATTTCACAGTGAGCGAATCCAAGGCCATAGCCTGATTAGTGGCTTTTGTCCCAGAGCATACAGCTACTTCTTATTCCTGTCATGCTGACAGGACCTGTGGCTTTATCTTCACTGCACAGGGTTAGGCACAGCATTAGGCTAGCACAGTGCAATTGTTCTCTTTGGAAATTGTAGTGTCCTATTCATTTGGCAGTGGTCGATTGTGGCGATAGCTTATGTAGAGCGCCACTTAAGCTGATAGAGAAACATGAAAAGAAATAGCATTCGTGTAGGATAATTATTACGTTACTCTAGCCGAAGGCTGGGCCTCTGTGGCTTAATCAAAGTCCATATTTCGGTTGCAGGCGGCGTCAGCGTGAGGAAGAGGATCAACGAGAACGCAAGCGGGAAGAGAGGCAGCGCCGGCGTGAAGAGCGCAAGAGGCGTGAGGAGGAGGAGGAAGCAAGAAAGAGGAAGGAAGAGGAGGAAGTAAAGAGGAAAAAGGAAGAGGTGTCCAGGAAGAAGAAGGATGAAGAAGAGGCTAAGAGGAAGAAAGACGAAGAATTCAAGAAGAGAAAGGACGAAGAAGAGGCCATGAAAAGGTGGTCGATTTCTTGGGCAAAGCGCATGGCTTGTGGGTAAACAAAGAGCCGTGAAAGAATACTGCTAATTCTGGTCCACTGTAGCTGTGACAGCTGCTGCACACACAAAAATAGGGAGATAATTAGTCTAAGTGCACCGGTGTTCAAGAGCCGGAGAAATACTTCGGTACTTAAGGCCTTAAAGAGACACCACAGAGCAACGATAGGTCAATTTAATACGGTAGATTACTCTTTCGAAGTGTAGTTGCAATTATGTGGTGAAAAAGTTATGGTTAACAGCTGGGAAAACAAGATTTTCTCTTTTTTGAAGTTCACACTCATGCTGCAATGCAAATGCACCATTGTGACAAAACAGATTTGAAAGTGTTTTCGCATGTTTGGGTAGTTTTTATGCAGAGAAATGCCTTGCAACTTGCTTTGTTGAATCTTTGGTTCCTTTAGAATGCAATGTAATCTATGCTTTTTGTATAATAGTTCTGGTGTGGGCGGCTCTTCCCTGGTTCACTATTTACATACCATTCCTTCTTATCGCTAGGTATCAAGAGGAGCTGAGAAAGAAGTGGGAAGAGGAAGAGGCAAGGCGTAAGAGGGAGGAAGAGATGAGGAAGAAAGAGGAAGAGGAAAGCCTTAGGCGGAAGAAGGTTGAAGCCGAGTGCAAGCGACACAAAGGGAGCAACCGCAAGCGGAGTGGTGAACGGAAGAAGTCCAAGCGTAAGCGAAGAAAGAAAGAGGAAAACTCCTCCCCCAGTCAGGATGAGTCCAGGAGGCGGTCGGACGAGCAGCGGCTGACCGAGCAGAAACGACTTGCTGAACGGCAGCGCATTGTGGAGGATCAACGACTCGCCGAAAAGCAGCGCCTTGCGGAACAACAGCGCAACACTGAGCAGCAACGCCTGGCTGAGCAGAAGCGACACACAGAGCAGCAACGCGCTATCGAACAGCAAAGATTCGCCGAGCAGAGGTGTCTTGCTGAACAGCAACGCATCGTGGAGCAGCAGAGGCTTGCAGAGCTGCAGCAAATAGCTGAACAAGATCGTATCACTGAACAGGAGCGAATAGCTCAACAGCGGCTAATTTCTGAGCAGGAGCTAATTGCTGAGAGGGAGTGTATTGCGGAAGAGCCATGTATTACTGACCAGGAGCACATTACGGAGCAAGAATGTATTGCAGAGCAGCATCGTCAGCAAGTAGAGTCTGAAGAAAGACAGCAGGAGTGTGCTGCTGAGGCAACACGCAAGCTCCAGGCAACTCATTTGCTTCAGGAACTTTTTGATCTTGTTCGAGTGAGTACATTCAATGTGGTTTGATGTTCATTGGAGTTGAATCTTATTTGTGGTTTTAGATGTTACAGGGCACAAATAAGTGAAGAGAGAGAGAGTGTGTGTGTGTTAAATTACTAAGCCACAAATGTAACTCATTTCTGGTAGATCGTTTTCTTTTAACCCCCCCGCTTGACTACAAGCCGTATTCTGAACAGAATTGAAACTCTTAGCTTACACAAGGATATTGTAAGGAGATTGTATGATTACCCTTAGAAAGGTGTCTCTTATTAGATGAAGCAATATGAGCAAGCACTAGATATGAGCTTCTTTGGGCTATCTGCTGTAAAATGCTCTTGATGCTATGGCACAAACAGTTATTTGGCTGTGTTGAGATGTGCTTTTGCATTCGTTACATAGCCCGGAAACTAGAAGCTGATCTACAATAACTGCTGTTAATTGATGGCGAGTGAAGTTTGAAAGTATAAACACTCAAGAATTGTGGCATCCTTCCCACTCTCAAATTGTTTCTTCAGCAATGACAGATTTGGTAAATATGTTAGCACGTTCAGGTAACTGCTGCTGAATACCTATTGCTTTTTTGCGTCACCATAATTACTTTCTTCTTTTGAAATGACCCAGCTGTTTGGTAAAATGTTCCTTCAAAGTCACTGTTGTAGGCATGGTTTGCAGCCATTTTGTATGTTCAGAAGGAGTCAAGTGTGTACTTCGAGCACCCAGTAAGGACTGCTGAACGCTACAAATCAATGCCTGTATCGAATATGTCAGTACTTTTTCCAAACTATTGCACGTAATGAGTGCGCTGTTAGTCAGCGTTGGTGAGGCTCTATTGTGATTATTCTACTAGCTTTTTTGGCAGCTTACACATTTACTAATATAAAATATTGGACTAGTTGGTTCTGCATAACGCAAAATATAAGAGAGAGACTTGGGACAGAGACAAAAAATAAGGAGCAGACAAAGAGAAGTGCCGACTTTCAGAAACAATAACTTCCAAACACAAACATGCATAGAGAATGACTCAGTGCTTTGTGTGTGTCTCTCTCTTTCTCTCATTGTCATACATTGCAAGTTATTGATCATGAGCTAATGAACCCAGCAGTCTTTTCTTGTGACTTTTAAAAAAATTCTTTGCAGATGTATGCCAGCCTGAGCAACTCATACGTGAAAGACACCAAAGCTGTGTAAAGGTGTTCCCACACCCTTTGGAAATCCCAGAAATCCATTTTTTCACTGCCCAAAATCTATGCAGTACTTTGTAAATGCTTCACTGTATTTGGGCTTAGTACTTTTATACTCTGTTATATCCTACTTATGTTCCCATATAGTGTGCTGGCTCTACCGACACCGGTGTCTGGCTGTGCATTCCAACGGCATGCCTGCATTACTGGATATTTTTTGTATAGCCAGCTGCGTGTTTTCACTGACCTTGTGGTCATATGGCCACTTTGGGACTCCGACACAGGCTGCATTGCTGGCTACTGTTTAACTGACATTTGATAGCAACCACGCCGCCACACATGAACTGTTGTGGAACTCCCGATATCTTCGCTGCACAAGTCGCACTTGTCTAGAAAATGTAATGTTACCCTTGTCTACGCCCCCTGTGGTGTCCATATTGCATCCATTGTGATGGTTCCTTTAGAGTAATGGAAACCATTCTCAAAGGCCATGCTTTGCCATACTGCTAGTGCCAAAAGCGACCAATGAAGTCATGGCTGCCATTTTTTGGACACCACTTATGGCGAGGTTGTAGGTTAAGCAAACTTCTAATTTTTTTTTCTCAACAGTAGTGAATGATCCGGATCATAAAATGCGATCTTGCTGTGAAATTCTAGCAAAAGCATAGCAATGGTAAGCACAGTAACCTTGCTTTTTTAAATTTTATAGATAAAACGCAGGTGCATAATTGCATAAACTGTGAGCTTGGGCACCTTTGGAGTGCACTTCCCACATTTTTGTGGGATTTTTGGGGCCTCTTCCTTCTTGAGGAAATGGTGCTGTAATGAAGTCCATGTTTCTATCCCAATGACATTGTTATGGTGAGGGTTTACTTGTACTCTTCTTTTCAAGAATAATGACTGACACTCGGGGAAAGTTATTGTGGAGTAGTGATATGATACTCCACTTGATTGATCTTTCTGCCTCATTTATTTGTTCTGCAGACGCAGAAACGTAAAGAGGAAGAGGAGAAGAATGCTGAAGCTGAAGAAGAGGAGAACAAGCTTCGCGAGCACCTTCTGCGGCAAGAGCAGCTGCTGCGAGAAAAGTTGCTGCGAAACCTGGAAGCCAAAAAGCGTCAGAAGGCACTCGAGGCCAAAGTGCAGTCTGGCAAGAATTCCACTGTCCTCATACGGGCGAGCCAAAGCTGACAGGCCTATTTGTCTCAAGACACTGGTCTGCTTTGTAAATACATGTGCACGTGTACATGAGCCGGTGGAGCTGTTGTCAAGTATTCTGTGATCTCAGCAGTCATGTGGTCCATGGCCTTATTTTATAATGGACGGTGTGGAACAATGTTGTGGCTCGGAAAAAAGAAGAAGGCTTGACAACACAACAAACTGATGGAATCGCGCTATCCATTAAAAAAAGTTCATACTAAGTTGCTGACACTTCACTTCTGCTGTAGTTTGCATGTTTGATTCATCTAGAATGACAGCTTGGGCTTGTCGGTTTTCCATCCTGGTGTTAACAGCGCAAAACGTAGAAGGGACACGAGACGAGAAGACGACGTGACAAGCACTGTGTCGTCTTCTCATCTCGTGTCCCTCCTACGTTTTGAGCTGTTACCACAAGGTTTGATTCAGCTGCCAAGAAAAGTGTGATATATGTGATACACTGCCTGGTGATCTTGCAACACATGAGACTGGTCAAAAGCTTGCATAAGTGGCAGTTATAACTCTGGGGCATAATGAAACAAACAGCAAACTGACAAAATCACTTCACTTTGCAATGGTCCATGTCTTCTCTTGCTCATCTACCAAGGAAATAGCTCTAGCACTCCCAGAACATGCAAGTGAAAATACAAGCTTTAGTTGAAACTGTTCTTGCATTCCGAACAGAGCCTTGCGTTTTCACCCAACACACAACATGATTTGACATGCTAGGTGGCAGACCTTATTCTGTCCAGTCAATGCAACTACAGTTTGCAAATTGCTTGCCTAGGCACAAAAGTATCTGCTAAAAGCTGTATTGCTCAAGGTGGCAAACTGCTGGCCTGTCTTTCAAGTTTCGCATGAAGGTAACGGGAAACAGGTTGTTTCAGTGCATTACCTGCCCATTTGATCCAGAATGCACTGGAGGCATGCATCGTCTAAGTCTTCTCACTTGATTTGTCAACGGTGGCACAATCTGCAACAACAACAACAACAAAAGATGCCTGCTGCTTAGGTGATGGAGCACGAGGCAGTTATGTCCTTGTAAATGCAGATAGCACCATCTTTCTTTTTATGGGGAAAATTAACCTTTCTTTTGGCATGAATCACCACAAACTGTGGCTTGCGATTCATTCTGCACAAAAAGGGCAAGCTGTGCATCCACGCATGGCATCGCAAGGCAAAAGGGCAAAGCAAAAAATGTCAGCTCTGAGTGAAATTTAGGTTGTAAAGAAGCAGCAGCTGTGTAGCCAGTACAGCAATTTACAGCCATCTTCCTGTAGGATGGAGCACTTGTTTAAGCAGAGTGGTATCAAATGGGAGGAACGGAGTGTAAAGGATCCCTAATATGATAACTCGCTGCGCAGCACAGAAAGTGCAGGATTAAAGCAGAGGATCCGACAGTGCTGAATGTCATCCCTGCTGGCTTTGTCCCTTTTTTTCCACACAGGACAGTGAACAATGCTATACCAACCAGTCAACATTCTCTACAGTCGCCGGGTGTGCAGGAGCGCAACTCCTCCATTGACAAGTGCCCTGCAGATCGGGTCAGGTTGTTCCATACAAAACCAGTATCCCCCACCTAGATTTAGATTGTGGGTTTGCAAATATCTGTTGCTGCTTGGGCTAGTTTGTAGGTTTGTAGCACAAAACTACAGAAGTGGAAATGTAGGACAGGATATTTTGCTAATGTATTATCTTGTCTTCAACTTCACGACACAAGCCTATGAAACCCTTGTACCATCAAGGCTGACCCACCAGTCCAACTTGACAATCAAGTGCATGTTATCTAAACCAGGAAATGCAAAACGGTAGGTTAAAGTGTAGATGACGGGAGTATCGTTTAATGGAATATTTTTGCTCAGACAGAGGATGGAGGTGAGTAAAACAAATGCTACTCTAACAGTAGAGAATTTTAGAAATGGTGCATCCAGGTCTTTATGTACCCGAATCCCCACGGCCTGCTTGTATTCTTTTGTATATCCAGCAGTTTGTATCCCCTAACTTTGAATGCGCGAAACCTAAATCTCTTAATGCTGGACTGGAGAAGGATGTGCTGCATGTGCACATGACCTTCGATAGACAAGGGAGTGCTCGATCTTCTGTGGAGTAAAAGTCAATATTTTTGGCCATGCATAAATCTACAGAATCCATTTTTCAGTCTTGCATCATTTATGCTGACTCTACTTTTTACTTCTCAAGGCCACTGATTCACATTTCCAAAGATTTTATTAACATGCACTAAGCAGTTTCTTTATTTTGTGCCACCAGCAATATATGAAAATAAATGCCAAGACTGCCCGGAATCCACTAAAAAATGATGTCCAGCCAAAGATGCAGTCTGTAGTGCTTCTGAGACTTCAGAGGGTAATAAACAATGATCATCATAATAGTGCATTGTAGTTAGCGCCTCCAAAGCTGTCATTTAGTTTGAAAAGATCACTCATCTACCAATGCCTCTAAAAACGCATGCGTTGAGTATTCTAAAATGCAGGACCTATACCAGACTACCCTGGACTACCCAAAGAGTACTTTCGCAGGAAGCCAGAATGATGACCAATTAACAAAATTTCACTAACCAACCTTTTAACTAATTACTTTAGCGCACATAATGCAATGCATAAACTGAAGCCAGTGATTTCACAAGGCACATCTACTTTAAAGCAATCTTGAAACTAGCATGAATTCTGAAATAGGCAGCTTGAAACGTGCAGTATATGCACTGTTGTTCTGCTTACCTTTCCATAAAATGCATTTTCGTACATTAAAACTCAAAAAGTATATGAACACCATCGCATTTTGTCGCAAACTTTTGGAATTCATATCTCGAATTTGGTGTCATCCTCAGAATTTGTTCCAAGTGGATATGACTTCCAAAACCCCAGGCTACAATTTGTAAATTTCAATATGTACTGTAATGTTTATATTTACCAATAACAAATTCATCAGTCAGCTATTCAATTTGATTTGTTGTGAAAATAATGTTGCGCTCTGATAGTTATCTAGTTCACGATGTAGGATTATGCTACATGCCATTAGTGACACTTAAATATTCTGTCAACAATAAAGTGATACACCCCATATAATATCCTCAGAAACTCATTTCAGTCAAATGATCGAAATCAGAAGATCAAAATAGTGCCATTGTTCAAACTCCTCATAAGAATAATTACTATCATAACTACTGTTATTTATTTTTCGTTTTTCTGATTCTGCAATGTTACAAGGACAAGCAACTACTAATGCTGCATAAAATAGCAGCTGCTAGCACCATTGCTTGGCACCTAGAACATCTGATTTTACATACAATCAAACTGGCAACAATGGTCACAGTGGAGTTTGCCACATCCCAAGGCTATGCCTCGGTAATAAGAGATGTCATACTCTGGATTGATTTTGAATGTCTCAGGTTCTGCAATGAATACAAATACTTTGGCACACAAGCATTTTACAAGGATAGACATTTCTCGTGCATTTATAGTGTCGCTATATATTGCTGCAGAAGGCCACTGTAGCAGCTCCCTGATAGTCATTACCTAATCATGTTAACAATGAAGGATTGAAGAAATAAAATTAACTCACTTCAGCAAACAGACTTAGAACCTTTACTGAAAATTGGTGCTCTGACCAACTGCATCACAAAAAAAACCCAATGAAATGCAAGTGCCATACATAAGCTGGTTAAACAGATGGTTACATATGTTGGCTCATGGACGATAAATCCTACAAGAAATCATAAATCTTGCAAGAGCAGGGCCTCCATGCTTTGTTTACACGTCCGCATACGCCACAGGTCAAGTTGTTCCAATAAAAATGAGGAAGAAAGAACTGCCCAGGGCAGCTTGGCTTACGAGGCAGTGGTTGCAGGATGTGCTTCAATGCATGATGCACAATGGACCAGCCAGTAAGAGTGTTATGGGAGTTAATCAGCACATAGTTGAATGCAAGATAGAAAAAAAGACTAAGCAAGAACTATGGAACTCAAAAGCTTACTGTTCATGCACCTCTCTTGTGTAATCAATATTATGTGAAACAGTTGAAACATTGTGGTACTACATTGAATGGTGCACTAACTAAATCCATCATAGTCTGATGGACTGGTGGAGTTCTTCACCCAAAAGCGTTACGAGCCCCAAGTCACAGAAAATTCGGCGTTGGCAGCGTTGTCCGCGAGAGAAAAATTGTCCTGTAGTATGCAGGTCCTCTGCATGGCACACAGGCTTTGCAGAATTGAATTTGTCAAAGTGTGGTATGGGGGAAGAGAGGAGAAGTGCTTGGCTCAGCATCACTCGGAGAAACAGTCGACAGTTGTTCTACCACAGCCACTCAGTCACTGCTCGTGTGCTGCCATTCCAGTACAATTTCAAAATTTTTGCGCTGCTTCTGTCAAACTCTTGAAAACGATCAATCGAACCGGTCTAATTGAAAAGGTTGATTAAATGAAAGGTGGACATCAAAGAAGATTATTTGTTCTGTGGGATAAATTGAATAGATTAATCTATTAATCATTCATCAATGTTACCAACCATACCTGCCAGGAAGTGTGAGAAGCAGTCCGAGATCTTTGAAAGCTATTGTGTTCCACTCTTAAAGGTGAAGCTTTAAGGAGGGCAACAGCCTTTAAGAAGGGCAAAATCTTGGCAAGCACATATACCATGAATAATGAAACAACTAAACACTGTTTAACAGCACAGGCCATAACCAAGATTGATGTGCTAAGTAAACATAGAGTTTCCTAAAACGAAATTCTAGCAGAACCCATCTCACGATAATGTGATTAGCATTCAAGCAATGTGGCAAGACACAGTGCTGCTGCAGATGCTTTTATTTAGAATTTGCAGTGGTCATTCTGATATTTTTTATTGCTTTAGCTGTATGCAACATACACTGTTTCCAGTAATGACCCACTTTGCTGCGCCACTCACTGGCCATAATCTGCGATGACCATGACGGCATCACAATGACAGCATGACACCGATGGAATGATAAAAACGAATGATGTCAATGGAACAACGAAATAGGAATGACATTGATGGCACGACAATTAGCACAGCAACAATGGCACGACTATTATGAAATGATGAAGATTGTATAATAATGATAGCCAGACAACAACGGCACGAGGACAATGCGACAATCATTGCGACACCGATGCTTGCCAGGCGCGTCTTGAAGGCGTCCCGGCTCTCCGAGAACAATGCCAATCTGAAGTCACAATATACCGGCATTCCCATGCATACCACAGTTCAGCAGCGCCAGATTTCCCTCTAGGTAATATAGTGAGAACCTCTATGCCTAAACCGGGCAAGCAACTGCAGATTGGGAACTTGAGACCCATATCTCTCACTTCTTGTGTGGGGAAACTGATGGAGCACGTGGTCTTAGCGAGGCTAACCCCCTACCTCGAGGACTGGGATGCGCTCCCGCCCACGATGATAGGATTCAGGAGAAACCTCTCAGCGCAGGACGCCATGTTACAACTAAAACATCAGATCATAGAAGATTCGGGCAGATCGACTAAGGCAATTCTCGAGTTGGACCTAAAAAAGGCCTTCGATAACGTAACGCATGCAACAATACTAGATAGAGTAGGTGAACTAGGACTGGGAAAACGGGACGTATTATTACGTACGCAATTTCCTAACGGGCAGAAAGGCAAAGATCACGATAGCGGACCTAGTTTCGGAGGAGATCGAGATAGGCAGTGCAGGTATGCCACAGGGCTTGGTATTATCACCGATGCTATTCAATCTGGTGCTAATCGGGCTGCCAGCCAAGCTAAAAGAAATCGAGGGACTCAATCATATCTTACATGCAGACGACATCACCCTATGGGTGAGAAAGTGAAGTGACAGGCAAAGAGAACAAACGCTTCAAACAGTGGTAGAAACAGTCGAACGATATCCAGAGGAGAGAGGGCTAACCTGCTCGACGAAATCGGAGTGGTTGCTGTACAGACTGACTCACACAGGTCGCAAACCAGGCAACTACAGAGATCTCACTTATAGAGAGGAGATACAGTTGAAGACGGCCGAT
Organism: Dermacentor albipictus; assembly: GCF_038994185.2. Classification (NCBI taxonomy): domain Eukaryota; kingdom Metazoa; phylum Arthropoda; class Arachnida; order Ixodida; family Ixodidae; genus Dermacentor; species Dermacentor albipictus. The sequence goes on from NC_091823.1 coordinate 35,410,088, forward strand.
GGGAAACCCATACCCAAGGTCGACAGGATCAGGGTATTGGGGTTCCTCATCGAAGCCAAGGGCAACAACGGAGAAACCCTCAGAAGACGGGAGGGAACTGCAGTGTAAATCATGAGGCTAATCAAAAGGATAACAAAGAAACACAGCGAGATGAGAGAGGAAAACACTACAAGGTTAATACAGGCCTTCGTCACAAGTAGAATAGTGTACGTAGCGCCGTACTTGAAATGGCAGGTTGCGTAAAAGATCAAACCAGAATGTCTCTTTTGGAAAATATACAGACTAGCCATAGGGCTACCGATCAGCACCAGCATGGACAAGTTGTTACAATTAGGCCTACACAGCACGATAGACGAGCTCATTGAAGCGCAATGTACGGCACAATACGAACGCCTCTCCAACACTACAGCAGGCAGACACATCCAGAGAGACTAGGCATAGGTTACCACACACAGCACGGTGTCAAGGTGGACATCCCAAGAGACTAAGGAAACAATGGCAATATCCTCCATACCAAAGAACATGAACCCAGAACACAAGGACTGACGAGAGAACAGAGCAAAGCATATGCAGAAGAAATTCGGCAGCGACAAGGACGCAGTCTTCGTAGACGCGGTTTGATACAATCGCAGACGGGGGTTAACGGCAGCTGTAATCGATAACGATAAACAGTGCAAGACATGCGTGACAATACGCACCACAAGTAACGAGACAGCAAAAGAAGTAGCCATAGCACTCGCAGTACTAGTTCAGACTAAACAACTGTGATAGTCAGAGACTCCCAGACAGCAGAAAGAAATTTTACCAGCAGCCAAATCTCCCCGGAGGCACTACACATTCTTCTTGCAAGAGGTCAAGATTGCAAAAGAAAGACATACATGACATGGACCCACTCACGCCCTCGTGTAGTATGGCAACAATGAGGCAGCACACGACGTGGCTCGAGGGCTTACAGACCGAGCTGTGGTTGAAAGCGACACCCCGGCACCCTCCGGACGTGACGGTGCGGTAGATGAGTGGGACAGAATGACCAGATATGACACCACAAAACACTATCAGCTACAGAGGGGCATATGCTCGCAACCTCACCCAAAATTGACAAAAAAGCAGTCCGTCGCATGGCAGCAATTACAAACTAGGACGTATCCAAATCCTGTGCTCTAGCACATCATATATTTCAATAGAATAAGCGCCAAAAAGTGACAGAACACAAGAAGAAAACCAGAGGACAAGGCACAACGTGTTTTACTGCATATATCCAGATATATATTAAATGGACAAATGCAACAAATGTTAATCCAGAGCCACTCTGGAGCATATGTTATGGGAATGCCTAGGGATAAGCAACAATAACGAGAATATGGCCTCTAGCAACAGCTTTCACACGCGTTGGGGGGCCGCACTGCTCAGCCCCACCACGCTCAAGGATCAACTGTGGCCCGTCCAGCGGGCTGAGGATGCTGCCAGGACCCACCAACTCCTGGCAATCACCTAGGTGGGGCCTTTGATCCTACCCACCAGCTTGCAGGACACACAATGAAGTTCTTTCCTCCTCCACCTAATAAAATGACGAATTGAAAGAAAAGCGTCCCCTGCAGATGAATACCACTACCTGAATTTGACTTAACTTCATCCTTCTGGCTTCAAGTGGCTTTGCAATTCTGCTAATCATTCATTTCCCCAAAAATATTGATATAAATGGAACAAGTTGAAATGATTGTGCACATGGAGAGTCTTTGTTGCATTCAGAGTTTAGAAATATAGTATTGCTAAAGCATAGCAAGTAAGGCTGCAAGAATGTCATGTACCCACAAGCATGACGATTGTACAAATCGATGTTACTATCGTTCCTGTGCTAGCTGAACAATCGCAGTGCCAGAGCTCTTACTACTAACTTAGAAGGAAGCTATACCAGCCTGCCCACTAAGCTTATGCAAGATTATCATTTGCTTTTGCTCCCCCTGCAAGTGTATTTATGAGGCCCTGACCAAGGACTTTAATGCTAAGTTTTACTCTCTCTGCGAGACACAAGACGTGCGAGCATTTGACAAACACAGCGGATGCACCTAAGGGGACCTGTTGATAATTTCTTGCAAGAGGCCTGTGAATAGTATAATTACCCCGAGTTAGCGAATGCTCCAATACGCAGCGAGACGCTCAAATGTACAACAGTGGTAGTTTTTGTTTGTGAACATTGGGGTCAGAAGAAGCGCAAAGAAAAGGAAGTAACGCAGTCTTTTGAATATCCCACATTTCATTTTAATCACACAGACACCCACCATGCACACAAGTAGCTTTTCTATACACACACTGCAGATAATAGCCACAGTTGCGTCCATTGTCATCTAAAATAAAGAGAAAGAATTCAGAACTAAGGACATGCCCATGAGGAAATTAATAATTATGTACAAGTCTGTGCGTGGAAATGGGAAGACAAGATACAAAAACAATCAGTTCTCACTCTTCGTATGCAAGACCAAACCGACACTTGATAAGGTACCGACACAGGGTTAACCCAGTGCTGCACTGGTGCAACACTGTGGAAAACGGAAAGCCAAGGAAGCTGCCATGTTGTACGGGCACTCGTGCATCAAGTGCAGTGGGAGTGGCAGCAGCGTCCTAGCATTCCTGGCAAGTTTTCCCCTGCTTGTACAATAAAGCTTCAATGCGGTGGGGTGAGGGAAAAGGCAGCTCAAAAAAATAGAGATGCATTCACTTAAAACACTCACAATGAGACCTCAAAAAGTGCCCCATTAGTGCTGCTGCACTGGCAATTATCAACACAGTGGCAGGTCAGAGTGCTGCATTACCAAACTGCTAGTCCATTGTGAAATTTTCGCTGGCTGTAGTGCACCCACGAACAACAAATTATGCACTCCTGTTCACAGCGATCTGGACATACAACTGCAGTCCATGGAGATTGTAAGGCGTAAAATATGTTTCCAAGTGCTGGCGGTAGGTAGTAAGCCATGGCAAGTGTAAATATGCTTGCACCTTTGCGTCTGTAATGATCTTTAGCTTTTAAAACATTGACTAACACGTTCGTCTGTACCTTACCGTACCACTCTGTCCCACTCGCTGTATCAAAAATTGCAGCGGCACCACATGCAAACTTTGCCAAAACAGGCAGATGAGAGCCAACCATAAGTGGCACAGAGCTTCCTCGAGCTGTAGCTAAAGAAAAACATAGCTGCTCAAGATGTGGAATCAATTCAACAGCTACATCCGCTTAAATCCGCAGAGATTACACCCTTCTGGAAGTGCCAATGGAAAGCACAGAATGACACCACAGTGCAGATGTCTGCACTAGGAAAGTGGCATATATGTACACACACTACCGATTTCAAGCAGAGCAAGAGTGCAGTGGCACCTTGCTATCGTGTTGGACCATCTTGTAAAGTCTACTCCATCTGCAACCATTATCTACATCAAATTACCAAAATATACCCGCCTTCGTTTTCACTTTAGAAATGCAGAATAGTCGAGCAAACATCAGTTCCGACAGTCCCTGCCATGGTACATTGCTTCCCTCATAATTTTGTGTGATGAAGATGGGATGCCTACACAGGGCACATTTCTCAGAGTCTTGACAAATCATAGCAGCATGAGCTCCTCTAGGCACGCTGTAAGAAACCTGGCCACACATATACACACATGTTGGAGAAGCAAACAAACAGTGACAAAATGAAAACATGTTCCCATGGCAGTTGGGCGACAGCAGAGGCAGCAACGTGTGTATGTATGGGGCCGCTCAGTCCGCGTGCGCCTTGGCATCACCCCCTGAGGCAGCAGCTGACGGATCACCAGCATCTTTCTTGGCAGGGCTGTCAGCAGCAGACGACTCCTCTTCATCAGAGTAATCGGTTGGCTCTTCACCCGGTTTTAGCAGGCGTCCCACATAGTGATACTTCTCTGCAGGGAGGTCAAAGTAGAAACGGATAAGTTGCCGAAAACTTCCATCAACTGAGCACATTTTCATGGTGAGCAGTAAGTACTCCTTAAACCACTCATATCATAACCGCTTGCAGTGTAGGACCCAATATAATGCGGCGTTTTCTAAATCTAAGGGTCTATGTTCTGCTCCGACCACTTCTCAGTCAGCAAGCACTCGAGGTCAAATGCCTTGTCACTCTTTGGCTTTTCAGTTTGTATGGGGAAAGTAAAAACTCTTATTCTTTTGCCTTTGTTTCTGCGTTATTGCCTGCTTCATGCAAAGATGTCTGTAAGGGCCAGTCAGTGCTCAGACGTGATACTCTGTAGTGTATGCAAATTTAAAAGGATGTAAACATCCTTGTTGTATGGTTAAATCGTCGAATACATGGCACTGCTTGATCTACATGTTCTACACATGTGAAGGCTCTGAAAATGTTTTAGTGGGGTACTACTTGCAAATTTTGCGACTCCAGCAAATTATGTTATCGGCGGTCTATGCTGCACATATCAATTAGCTGTACAAACAGGCTTTCTCCATTCAACATTGTCTTGATGAACATGCATTTACATTAGCATAGAAACTGCTAAGTGCTATGTAGTGAATTTGGGTTCACATTTTTCAAAGCAAATAAAGTTGTAGTTGGCATTATTTTGGCCAGTGCAATGACACTGTACACAGGCAGTGATGCTAAATTTCAATCTGAAATTCTTGGGATGAAAGCAAGTTTATTGTTTGCTGCAGCCATTTTTGCAAGGCTTGCAGACTGTCCCCCACACAAGTGTGCCACATGTGCAGGATGTCTGACAGCTGCACGCAACGAGAGCAGCACAGCTGCTCCAGCTGGTTTGGGAGAACAAACACGCGTGTCAGCTACCTCCCTAACATGTGAGGAGTGTTATGTGAGGAGTGCTCGATGGAAGTCTGCATAAAAGGTTAAGGTAATATGGCAACTTGGGCCAGTATGAAGTAATGTTTCCTTTTGCCAGTTTCTATTCCTTTATTATCATCGCCAGTTCATGGCTGGATGATCCGAGGAATAGGGTGGGCCGAGCACCACTCGAACCAATGACAAAGTGTGAAATAAGAATCGGTTTGGAATTGTCACATAATCATGGCCTAGACTTTACACTTTGTTTTTCTTGCATCAGCGTATCAGGGAAATATGTGTTTCCTTTTTTTTTTCCTCTGTGCTTTTTGTTTTGCCATGTATAAGATGGCTTCTCTTATACAAAAACACACAAATAATTTTAAGCAAGCTTAAAATCTCCACATCGAAAGTGAAACAAGATCAGACAGTGCAGAGAACAGTTTCTCACGATTTTGCTCATGGCATCAGTGGTGACATTACAGCAGGCATGCGCCAGAAATAGGAACACTAGTAGTGATATTTTTAGACAATGTGTTCAATTACAACAAACTCTAAACACCTAAATGTCGATGACACCATGCCTGGCATTTCAAGGCCAACATTAGCATCAAATTTTTAGATGCTTCCTAATTTTCATGCCTGCTAAGTGTTATCCTTTCACGTGCGAGAAGTGGGTAATAGAGTTTCTATGACTTTGAATATATCTTGTCAGTAATCTTATGTAAGCTGAGCAACCAGCAATTGCTTGGTAAAGAGAGGAACACCAGTTTTATGGGCCTACATATCAGTCACACAGAGGAACTCATATCCCATAGTGAAACTGCATGTGTTAACTTTTCTCAGCCAGTACGTTCACATAGAAAGCAATCTTTTTCTTTCTTTTTTTGCCCTTTGATTTGAAAAAGCCTGATGTTGCTGCACAGGAAACCATTTCAAAAGAAAGAACACAGGATGCACACACAGACCGGGGCTGCTAGTCAGGACAGCAGTAAAGCGACTTTAGTGTGCACGCTACAGAATATCATGTCCGGTCACTAAGCACAGCGCTTATTCGCACCGTCATGAATACCCACAGCAGCCAATACAGTAGGGGTGCGCAGTGATGTAAGAAGGCGTTTCGGGGCAGCTTCTGTAGCAGGAAAAAAAAAAAAAAAAAATCTGCATTTGTAGCAGACCTAGCTTTTGTAACCCATACATTTAGGTTGTTGCACAAGGTACAAAAACAATCTAGGGCCCCACACATTTTCAGTTGATGCTACAACACTATTTTCAATCAAAAGATGAAGCGCCAACAGAGACAGCACATAAGAAATAACAAAGGCAGGAGAAGTCGCTACTTGCAACTGTTTATTGAGGTCAAAAGCGACTGAATATATACCCTGCTGTTAACAGTGCAAAATGTAGACAAGAGACGAGACAAGAAGACACCACTCGTCTGTTGTCTACATTTTGCGCTGTTAACAGCAGGATGGAAAACCAACAAGCCCAAGCTGCTATTCTAGCTGAATATATAGCCATGGGGAGAGGGAGAAGAAAAAAGAGGGAGCACTGTGGCTATATATTCAGCCGTTTTTGACCTCAATAAACAGTTACAAGTAGCTCCTTGTCCTGTCTTTGTTAATCCTTAGTGTGCTGTCTCTGCTGGTGCTTAATCTTTTGAAAGCTATGAACCAACCAGCCCCACAACATGTTCTACTCTAAAACACTACAAAAAGCAAAGTCATTCAGTCTGGGAGCTGGCAGAACTGATTTATTTACACATGCACCCTGGTAAGTTCCCAAGTGTGCCACATCAGCAGACAATAACAGTTCATGCCTTCATCAAGTTAGCGCAGTCTCAAAATTTTCGCATTTTTCCAAGTGCCTCCTGGTTTTCAAGACCCTATGATAGCTTCTTCTGTCCTGGAAGAGAGCTTCCCTCTTTATAATTCTTTTTTTGTGCGTCATTTACTTTACCGAGTGTTGTTGGGCATTGCTTAGCATCTTTTTGGCTGAATTAATTTCCATCTGCCATCTCTTTTCTGCTACTAAAGTGCAAAGTTCACCAAAAACATCGCATGCTACTTATTTTTGCATGTGACAACACCAAGGCCTCTTTTTCCAGGCGTTCAAGCTGTCATTTGCACAAATTCTTCACTGCTTCGTGAACATCCTAGGTCAGGGGAATTTCTCCTAAATCTTGCCCAAACCTTTCTGAAAACGACAATAGAGTGAAGTCCATTCATGCTAGCTATTGAAAGGCTGGCTCGCTCTAGCATCACGCATTTATTTTCACTAAATTCCCTTTCTACATCCGTATTTCCGTCTGATAGGCTCGTAAGAGCTTTCATAAATACGCACATGAAGGGGTACTTCCCTGTCACATCAGGCAACTTTAGCTAAAAAAGTCATTCAGGCTTTTCCATCAGGGAGAACACTCTATACAAGTATCCTTCCTGATGAATATGTTAAGCTTCCCAATGAATTGTGGACGCTGTCCTGGTAAAAAGCCTGAGTGACTTCTAGCAGACTTTTTAAGCTACGAGTTAGAATGACCAGAGGCATTCTGCCAAGTCCCCTAGTAAGGCTACCAAACTTTCATCTTACAAAAAAGAGAAAAGGCAACTCAAGAGCAGCTGACATCAAGGGAGACAAAGCTTTCCAGGTTGCATCAGTGTTACCATATTGACACGTGTACTTGCCTATCTTTATCAGGCGACCACGTTTCACTTCCTAACAAATGTTATCGCACAGTGCAGGACGCACCTGCATGTATCGGAAGTTTCTGGAATGTTATTGATGGTTCCATCTGCTGCGTGTCCTCGAACGTTGTGTAATCTCATTGCATGTGTGCGCGACGTGAATAATGTAGAAGTTTGTGGAAGGCAGGTGGGTCCCAGTGATTACTCTGGAACATTCGACAACTGATGTATAAAAGCGGACGCGCTTGACCCGCTGATCAGATTTTGACGATCGCCGACTGTGTTGGCCGTTGTCACCATTCTTTAAGTATAGCCTGTTATTGTGGGCACAGGTTCGCCCAGTAAAAGTTAGTTTCGTCTTTCACAGTATTGCTACTGTGTTCTCCATACGTCACTCCACGTGACAATACGATTTGGTTTTCCATGTTAATTATTCAGGAGTGAAGGGAGGCGCCCGCAGAAGACCTTGTCTTTCTTCAATGTCAACCATTGCTGAGGCACCTTAACTTCACCTATGCCACCTTACCCAGCTTTATTATCATCTCACACCTACATATGGCCCTTACTGTATTTCCTTTTTAGACTGCACAATCTCCGAGATTGGCCCACATTTTTTGTTGAGTAAAGCTACACGTCCTGTTCCAGTGTACCACAAGCACAACTGGGTATCATATAGGCTTATTTTGGGCTAATTACATATGATTACTGCTTTGCCCATAGCTCTATGCAACATTTTTTTTTCTTAGATGCACAAAATAGCCTCAAATCGTTTAACGAGACGAAAGTGGTTAGGTGCTCAGGTCCCATGAACCCCAAGTTTATCGAAACTTGCAAAAGAAGACCTTGTCTTCAAAAACATGGGCGAAGACACCGAAGGTCCGAGTACTGTGTTACCAAGAAAAAGTCAATCAGCACATACCAAGCATCATATACATTAAATCTTGTAGTGCCGAACCGAATTTCTTTTCTTAAACAAATGAACAAAGCGACAGCCCATTGTGTTTGCTTGTTTAGTCGAACCAGGACCAGCAAACAAAGCAGATGCCGATTACTAACTGGATGTATAGACGCACTGCCATACATGCTCGAACGTGGAACACAAGTTGCGATTTCGTTTTAACAATTGCAACTGCCAGACCTATATAGAGCCCTTCGGCATCTCTTCTGGAGTAGACATGGAGCAATTTTCACCAAATTGGGCTTTTGTAGCAGCATGTACCAGATACTGCAATTTGTAGCAAATTTGTAGCATTGTAACAGCAGTTCCACCACTAGGTGTGTAAATACTTGAAATTATGAATATCAACAGAGCACTTCTGTCTCAAATCAAGTAATTGATTTGAGAATCCAATATTCAATTTCGCTGACTATTCCATTATGGGGGAATGCACAGTGTTATGATGAGTTGTTGAGCACTGTTTGAGATGGATGCAGGACCCATGCTTATTAGGCCCACCTGCCAAACTAGAAGCCTGCCTGTAAGCAAAAAAAAAGTAACTTAACTTTTTAGTTCAATTACAGACTTCCCATTTTAATATACCTTTGAACAGCAGTGTGCATATTAGAGGAAATAATTTAACCACCTTCCCTCTCTGTTTCTTTCAAAATAACAGGTTAATTATAATTGATGGCTTTAAACTGGCCAGAATGTGTTGTGAGATTTTGATGGAAATGAAATGACCGCCATTTATAGTGATAGAAACTCGCATGCTGTTTGCGATCTAAGTAGGAATAATAATTTTAAATTGACAAAAAATAGCCTCAAAAGGCAGTAAGTGGTGAAGCCTGGCGTTGAAATCTTGGTGCTTCAGATGTACTCTATGAGATTACTGTATGTAAGCTGGCTGTTATCAAGTACAACATAATTACTACTTAAAGTTGTAGTCGCTACATAATTAGACACTTGCACTTCATTCTATGCTTTGGAAATCAAAAACGCACGCATGGCTACAGCAACATGCTGAACTGTGTATCACATGTAAAAGCATTGTTTCATGTTAGATACAATTGCTTTCATTTTGACTGGTTAAATACCAAATCAGTTGGACAGGAAACCACAAGAACACTGAGCTATTATTGCAGAAATACTTTAACACTTCGGAAAACATTAATCACAGGAACATTGACTTAATAAACAAAATAATACTTTCTCACAGTCAGGACTGCACTTGTCATCTGCCTTCCACTAATGCCAGCTATAATCACTATTACGCTCACCTATCACCATTTTCAGCAGGCTTCCAGTGAGTGACTGCATTCTCACTGCAGATGGAAAAATTCTGATTAAAAATGTTCCACGGTGGTTTCCGCATTACCACTTCATGATTAGAGACTCAGACCGGTAAGCTTTCCATTGCATTAAATATATAGGTACCATGAAAATTGGTTGTCAGTCCCTTTAAAGAGCAACAGGATAAAGTATCCTGCAAAAGCGCGATTTTCATTATCTGGCGGTCGTAACTCATTACTTATGACTAAACAGGTTAAGAAACGATGAAACTACCCGTGCCATCAAATTCAGACAAATGTTGACAAGCAAAACAACACAACATGTGAGGGAGGCGTATTACAAGATGTTTATGTTTCAAGTGCGTATTTCTGCACGCTTGAAGAGCTGCATTGCATTGCAAGTGATAGCGATGTCAACTCTTACGGTCAGCACTGAAAAAAGGTATTTATTGACAACGGTAAACTAAAATAGACCTGTCCTTTTTTTTTTCATCATGCGCATTCAAAATTGATTAGGAATTTTATTTTCCTTGAATTAATGTGTCTCATTTAATTTAAAAAAGTGTGTCTTTCCTAATGTTTGTTCCCTCCTCACATAGCCATGCTTCAATCGTTGCTCCCATAACCACCCTTGCTGATGTCAGTGACAATTTGTTCTGAACTGCTTTTCACCTGAAGCTTCACAACCTATTTGGCTCGACCTTCGGTGGAGTCCCTGGCGCATTCAGAATCCAATTTAGCTGTCCTTTACTGGCCCGTGTTAGGTACTGTCTAAATCCGCATCGTCAGGGCAAGCTAGTGCTGGAATTTCAGGACGACGTTGTCACCAGCCTTTCGTTTTTGGTTTCTTTTCTGGCTTAGCAAGCCTCTTTTTATTGTAAGAGTGGCTGTTTCATTATTGCAGAAACATAATTTACTATACTACAGTTTAGCAAAACACTATTTCTCAGTAGTGCCCCTTTAGCATCCCAAACCATCGAAAAAGCTACGAGGAACACCATAGTGGAAAGCTTCAGGTTAGTTTTGATGACCTCGCGTAACTTAAGGTGCACGCAAAGTTTGCCAAGAACATAATCCATTTAGCATTCTGCCCCCATAAGAATAGAAGGTCCCATGTACAGGCAGATAGCACTATACGTAGGTGCCACTGAACAGGTCACACTTGTGGCTCCAATATCACAGATGTGCACATGCTGGGGCTCTTGCTCTGGGCAACAAATGCAATCTGTGGACAGTTTTCAGGCCTTGCACATTGTTTCGAGCACATTATCTACCCATACAATATCTCAATTCTGTTGTTGGTCATCAACCATGCCATTCTGAATAGCCCGGTTATTAACAGATCCCAGAAGCTAAGTAGCATTGTACTCGCAGTGTCACTGGGACGGAGACCATCCAGGAAAACGTAGCAACAATGGCTCACCTACTTTTGCATAATAGTAGGTGTCCAATTTGATGTGCGGCACTCACGATGTCGGCAGCAGATGTTCCCCTACCGCCCAACCCTTAACAAGCCATTTTCGTACGCACATTTTATCACTTGACTTGATAATTCAAACAAAATTTGTGGTCACCAGCAATTTAAATTATTTCGAGCAGACTACAATTGTGTACATCAAAGATTAACAGAAACATATTTCCAGAGCCGCTCCATATGAAAACCAGTCCAGATATCCCTTCGAAATGTCAGACCCAATGTGTTATCAATGTATGGCTTGCCTGTGAACTGCATCTCCCACTCTCGCACACTCTCCATCTCCATTGGGTTCAGGTCAGAGAGGTCATCGTAGCCATCCTTGGGTCGCTCCACAGAGAAAGTGGCCAGACCACGGGAGGCGTCATAGCCCGCAAAAGCATGGTAGGGCCCACCTGAAATGCCGCAACGTTATCAGACAAGCCACAAGTCAAGGCAGATGATCAACATAGGATGTGCACAAACCTGCTGCTGCCAGTGTAGCACAGACCTCATTCAACTTATATTATAGTTAACATCAAAGTGCCACTGCTGTCGCACTGCTAGCCTTTGTTTCACTGAAAAGGGAAGTGTCCCAGGCATGAACACACGATGTAGAGAGGACGAAGGACACAAACATTGCACTACCGTCGACAGAATTGATGATGACAACTGACATGATACTTTCATATAATGGTGGATCCAGGGCTACCCCTTCCCTATGTTTGCTGAATTTTTCGATGAGGCCACACTCCTTGACGCTGCCCCAGATCCGTCACTGCTTCCATACCAAGAAAAGACAAGATGGGCTATAGTAGTAAACAAATGGTATTAGTCTGCTATTGGTGTAGCATGTCTGGAACAGCATAGTCACTAAACAATTCAACCAGTACAACAACAACAGGCTGCCCCGACAATTAATTTGTGGTAGTTGGCAGTAAAAGTACAATGAAATTTACTCAGCACCCATGTCGTTATCTCATAGTAATAGCATTTATAAGTCCTCTTACGCATTACATCGAATGTATTTACACATTACTGCCACTGCTCTTATAAGAAGTCAAATTAATAAATGTTAAGTATAGGCAAAGCTAACAACATACCAACTCCTGTCCACACTGTTACAAAAGATCTGGCTTGTACTTGGGACATTTACTTCTAAAAATTTTTTTTAGAACTGAGCCACATACACTCTCCATCCAAGGCCTTCAGTTATAGCCAAATACAAATTATTACTAATAGTTCTTCCTTATGTCTGCACAACCAAAACTGGAGTTGTGTTGGAAAAAATAAAAGGGTATCACACAGATTAACCATGGTCGTCGAATAACCATGTGTCACAAACCATGTTTTCATGCAGTACAATTTTTCTTTTTTTGACACTTTGACAAATATAACATATCATTAGCCATCTTGTTGAAATGCTGCAAGTCATGTAGAACACATTAAGCAGCACTTGTTATAAATAAAAAAATAGGACCACTTAAAATCTGTTGGTAACGCTTCAATTTAGGCCGACCAGGAGCACAATATCAACAGGTGCAAAGAAAACTGCTTTTGATTTGTAGCGAGTTACACGGCTACCCTGCGTCAGGTTCTTGCAATGACTGTTCCGAAAGTTGCACACCAAGCACTCCATGCTTTACTAGATCATCATTAGCCTCTGTAGTAAGGGCAGTATTATGCCCCACCCCTCACGATGTCCGATAAAAACAACCAAACCAGACAGCTGTTTCTCTACACAACCTTAAACCTGGCAAGCGGGAGTAAGAGTATGTAACCAATCTATTTCATGCAGTAAACGTGTAAGGCGAAAGGGAGCGTGGAAATGTGCAGGAACAAGTTTTCCTTATTCAAGTTCAAGATACGAGGAAGGTGAGCTGAATATATCGTCCGAAAGTATTAAAACAAAAATGGTATGACGCGCGCGTTTACTAATCCGTTTACTCTGGTTTGTTTTAGCGATCAGAGGAAAATAACTATAGGCAAAAGGAATCGCGCTCTCAGCTTGTTTGGCAACGCGAACGCTCCATTTAGGGCTTGTAATCAGTGCTGTGAATGACAGACGTTCCGCCAAGCCTGCTCCCGATAAAGTCGCGACGGACCCGTGCTATTGTACAGCCCGATTAGAGTACAAACGTACTAGACACCTCATTTCACACCACACTCAGTGCACTGATATCCGGGGTCAAAAATCGAGATAATGTGCGATGTGAACCAAATACAAACGAACGATCTTTCTATCCCTGCTAGGCGTCTCCTAAGCGGTGGGGACGATGTGTTATTTAATGTGACGGGCGCAGCTCTGGAGCCTAGCTTTAGCTCGGTGTTGGTTCTATTGTCAACGTTCTCCGAGCTACCTTTGTCGTTTCCTTGTAGAGACAATAGCAGTTTTTAAGCGACAAAAAAGCCGGGTCAGACGGAGGAAAAAGGCGACACTGCACAAGCGAACGTTTCGCCTTACGATTAGCGAGTCGGTCAGTAATTGTAGTAAACATGCACAACGAAAATACGCTGCACGCAGATAAATCCTTGAAGTCGGTACGCATCACACAAAACTGCAGCCGATGAACAGCAGCAGCTGCTTACGTGTCTTAATCTGGTCAAAAACAATCGCTTACCTGGACCGTAGAAGTGCCGTCCTTTTGTGACATCGAAAACCTTTCCGTTTACGGCTACGAGGACCCTGCCGTCTTCGCCAGTGCCGTCGTATTTACGAATTTCCTCGAGAGTCATGTCCCGCTTCTTCATACGAGGAAGCTCGGGCTCACGCTTCACTTCGGAGTTCCGGCTGTGTTGTCTGCTGAAGAATATCTTGTATATCAAGTATATGCATATGGAGGCAAGGACCAAGTTCAGTGGGCTCAGGAAGACCTCTGACAAAAGGCCGCTCCAGGACGCCTCCTCTGAGTTTGAAGCGTCGGCCGCTTTCGCCGCCTTGTGCTCCGCCATGACTGTACGGCCTAGCCGCCGCTCCGATCGCCGCTTTTACGCTTTTGTCAACTTTCTGCGAGGAGATGGCGAGGAGGGCAACCGAAAGGCATCATGGGCAAGCGATCATGCAGTCTCGGTTTCGTTTTGCAGAAAGAACCATCGAAAGAGCTTACAGTGTCGTTCGCGCGAAACGATACCATCCGAATACATAAAAAGGTACAAAATTATTAAGAACCATAACTGAAGCTTACTATAACATAATATTTTATGCTTAACAAGACAGAAATTTACTGGAAGATGGAAACTTACAGGAAAATGCTCTCTCCATGCAGTTTGCATTCCAATGTGCTCAAGCGCACCAAAATGCTCACGCCGTATGAATTATTCGTGATCTGTACGTCTTGTCGGATTGCACGCTTTCGCAAAGGCATTTCGTTTCTATAATAAAGAAAGTAACTTCGAAGCACGGCGCGTGAAAAATGAAGTCGCTTTGCGATTGTTACCACTGGTTGCCACGCAGGGGCGCGAAGACGCGTTCGTCGATCTCGGAGGCCATGTCCATCTGTTCCTCGGACCGTGTTTGAATTCTGTGGGGCACAGGAATGCTTAACGTTCGTGATGTTCTTGGCAAGACGTCTAGCTCTGCGACTGCACAGTTTTACTGCTTATGCTGTAAAGACGGTAAACGTATGCGTTGTGCAGGCGGCTTTTGAATCGACGACAAATGCCCCGCATTTGACGAGAGTTGCTGCTAGTAGTCATGTGCTCCTGCGCCGTTATTGCCAAGATTCTAAAAAGCCAGATAAACAGAAACTAGAATTTGTCTTGCTGATAAACACCGATGACAAAGTGCTTGGAACAAGAACAATGGACGAAGCAATCGCGTTTGCCAAGAAACACGATTCGCAGTGAGTGTCACCTTATTGTCGTGCTCGTGTAGCGTGCATCAAGTGCGCATCGCGAGCTCTTATTTGAGCACTCGACACGTGAATCCCGCACGCACATGGATGTGTTCTGATGATATCTCCTGGGCTCTCCGGCGGAGGAGGGCAATGCATGGCCTCACTGGTTACATAAGTTTCCTACAAGAATGGTTGCATTAAGAGCAAATAACCCCGCCCACACTGCCCTCGCTTATTTGTATTTACGGCCTCATCAAATAGCCAAACAAAAAGCAGCAGGCCAGTAATGCCCGATGACTCTACGAATATTTAACAGCACTGACAGGCTGTACCGTCAATTATTCGAAAAGTTCGAGCATTATGAATACCTGTGCTTGGGCCTTTTGAGCAGCTTTTAATCTGAATAATGCTGTCCATTCTGCTAGTCACGCACCTTAGTATTTGCAGTGCGAGTGCATGCAAAGATCTTTCCGTATGCATGTTGCTGTAATGAACGTTAAACTGTTGAGCTTGATATATGCTGCAGTGCCATCTGCCTCGTGTGCGTTTGCAAAATTGTTACATAAGAGAGGTTTCTGTGTCGGCACCATATGTAAACAATGCTGGTTCTTACACGCTTTTGAGAGATTTCGTTGTCACTTGGTACAGAATGACAAAATTTTATACATTGTAAACGAAATTGATCAACTCTGGTAATGTCGACGTGCCTAGCACAAGTTAGGTTGAGAGGCAACGAAGTGTACAAGTGAAAACACACGGGAGGTTTCTTATGCAGCTGATTAAAAGGTCAACATTAGCCATGGGAGAGTGTGAAATCTGGAAAGCAGACAATATCTGCTGCAGTGTTCAACCAAGTGACAATATGATTGCATCCATTGTTGTTCGAAAATAAACGCAAAATCGAAAGTCGACACAGTTGTTCAGTTATAGCCTTGTTGGTACAACACAAACTGGTGTTTAGTGCAAGAAATCTTGAGATAAGGATAAGAGAAAGGTAGACTCACGAGCAGTAACTTTCAACAAGTCTTACGACTTGAGTCTCCATCTTTCTTTGACCTTGTCTCAAGAGAGAGAAATAATGTTTATTTGCACCCGCAAAAAGAGCCCCGAGGAGTCAAGAGTCTTCCTGTCTCTTCGGCATGCTCCTCCCTTTTCAGCTGGCTGATGCTCCTTGGAGCTCAGCGGTGTCCAGGGCCATGCGGATGACTTCTCTTCGATCATCTTCCTTCGAGCTGGTCATTAAAGTCTCCCAGGATTGTCTATCCCTATCTGATTTACTGTATCTAGGACATGTCCATATTATGTGGATTATGTCCACATTTGCCTTGCAGTGTTTGCAATTCGTGTTCTCAGTGTTACCATTCCATCTCTTCAGAATGTAGGGGTTGCAGATCACCCCCACTTGGAGTTGCCTCCATATTATTTCTTGCTTACTTAGTTTCCTATGCGCCTCTGGCTGTGTTTTCCTTCCCATTCTACAATAAGTGAGAATTTCGCTGTAAGTGTTTATGCCTTCTTTTTGTTGGGGCTTCCTGGCTCGATAGGCTGCATTGGTGTACCGGTAAATAATCTCTCGGGCCAATGCGTGCACTTTGTCGTTGCCGGGCAAGCCTTTGTGGGCAGGAGTCCATATAAGGTTTACTAATTCTTCTGGAATTGGACCTTTCTCCAATATTTTGAGCACCTCTTTGGAGATTCTCCCTGCGATATAATTCCTGATGGCTGTTTTGGAATCTGACAATATGATTTTGACCCCTTTTTGAGTCAAAGCTAGTTCTATGGCCACCTCCTCTGCAACGTCCACTCTGTTTTGCATGGTACTGCAGCTCTTTGAGTTCTCACCGTTAGCCTGTGTCGTCACTAAGACGAAACCTGGTCTGCTTTCATATTCTGCTGCATCCATGTAGAACACTCCTTGCTTTTTATCTAGCGATTTTTGTAATGCTTAACCCTGTCTTTCCTCCTATCCTGGTAGTGACTGGTATGCATATTTTTCGGGAGTTGTGGTGTGCATGTCCTGTCTATGATTTGTGACAGAATGGCTCCTGTGTTTCTTACTTTGTTCTGGGTTTTGTATCCTAGTTTCTCTAGAATTCTCAGACCACCTCTGCTTCTCATTAGTCTCTGTTGCTGTGAGACTAGTGTGGCTTCGATAAACACTTCTAGGGTGTTTGAAATGCCCATGTTAAGTATCCTCTGCGTAGGTGTTCATGGTGGCAGGTTTAGGGCTGTTTTAACTCCTTTCCTAATGAGGATTTCTATTTTGTTTTTGTTAGCCCTTGTTAGTTTAAGGCACGGTGTTGCGTATGTGATCTTGCTGATCACGAAGGACTGTACTATCCTTAACAGGTTAGCCTCCCTCATGCTTGCCTTCTTGTTGGCGATTCTTCTGAGAAGTCGACATGTTTGGCTTACGCTCATTTCAAGCTTTCTAATCGTTTCCGGATTTCTTTCGTTGACCTGAATGTGCAGGCCTAGCGCTCGCATAGCTTTTACGTTTGGAATCGCGTCCCAATTAACCGTGAGTTTAATCGTGTGGTTTGGGATTTTCTTTCGCATTTTCTGTGGACTGATGAAGAGAGCCTCTGACTTCGCAGCTGAACATTTAAGTCCGGATTTTTCTAAGTGCTGTTCAATTCTATTGATGGCCTTCTGCAGCCTTTCTTCTATGTGGGTGTCACTGCCTCTATTTATTCAGAGGGTGATGTCATCTGCATAGATCGTATGTTCTAGACCCTGTAAGTCCTTAATCATGCAACTTTTGCCAACTCTCAATAGCCTAAACAGAGCTATGTCAGAACAGGCAGTCTATCAGAAGGGTTTCAAGGCTGCTGCATGTAATTGGAGTTGATGCATGTGTCTGACCTTTATTGCTGAAAGATAGAGAAGGTGAACGCTCCTCAGTCACTGAAGCTTGACAGCACCCGACACACCAAGCCCTGCTACGGGGCATAATGGCAGTCTCATTGTTGCATATGGAGTGGCTTCAAAACTTTAGAGACAGGCTGTATCTTGGAATGGTGTGCCTACTGTAGTGTGCCACAGGCAGTCCTGAACAAATGTATATATACATATATTTTTTTTTTTTGCACAACTACTTGTAGCTTGGTCAAGCTACAAGATGATAAACATGCTGAAGCCAAGAAAAGGAAAACATACAAGGTCATGACAACACAGCAGATGGTTGAATATGAAGAAAAGCTAGGAAATGCTGCTGGAGCAACGAGTGCTTCAGGTGCAGTAAAGCAGCGGACTGTTAAGCATGTGACTGCAACCAGCAAAATCACTGAAAATGACCTCAACACCAAGCTCAAGAGCATAGGAAAGTGGCTGGAAAAGAAATGTGAAATCCGTGTTGGCATAACTGGCACTCCAGATTCAACGAAACAGTTGGTGAGTTGGCACAATGCATTATAGACTCTTTGTACAAGCACTTCATGCTTAAACTGCAACTTTAGTTCATGATCAAGTCAGATATTCCTGTTAAAATACATATAAAATGTAGAATGGTCCCAGAAGAAATATTTAGCTAGTTTGTTGCATACAATAAAATAGGTTAAACTTTAGCTACCATTCAGAGCAGATTTGCACTTCAGGCCCTCGTGTATGTTTCAGAAATGATTGAAAGAACAAATTTAAAAAAAAAAAGAATTTAAGCACACACACACAGATGACGGGCATTTCATTCTGTCTCTATTAGTTCACCTAAAAGCACAACATTTTAAGATATACAGTTGAACCTTGAGATAATAAACACGGATATAACAAAGTAAAGGTTTCTAGATAGACCGACCGAAGTGCTCTATACGTAGCCTACAACTTATTTTGTAAGAATCGGACCGTTGGTCGCCGATAAGCAGCGAGCCCTCCATTGACTGTCTTTCCATGGTGTACACTACCATGTCCATAAATAATGAGGCACATTGAGCAGCAAGCTCGTCTACACGGACCTCTTTGTTTTATAAGGAGCAGCCAGCTTTATGAATTCATTTAATGCCCAGGCCCTGAGACCATATATAAATTTATTTTCTCATTCCTCAGTTGTCTTTCTTTTATTCATTTAGTTTTGATAAAGACATGTAATCACTCACTCCTGCTGATATTGGCATGTAATGAATATATGCTTATAATGAATATCAATGTTTTCATGTTAGATGCAACCTCATTACAACAAGGTTCAACTGCATGATGCCAGCTCATTAAATAGTACAGCAAAGCAGAGTTGGAAGTCGGCACTTGTTTTTCTTGCTTTCTGTGTTATTCACATCTCACTGGGATCTAGTACCAATTTGTCCTAACGTCAGTATTTCTACATACTATTTCATAGTTTGAATTATTTGCTTTTTCAGCATGGTGACCAATTTGTCCTACCATCAGTATTTCTACATACTATTTCAGTTTGAATTATTTGCTTTTTAAGCATGGTGAAAGGGTTCACATCATTGCTGTTACATAGCTTTAGTAATTTTGGCATTGTGCTTAATGGGTTCACTTTTACATAGTTTCATGTTAAATGCAGTTGAATGATGGCGATGATCATTTGGTGCCAACCAAGCCAATGGTATTGAGTTTTCAATGGAGCAATGAATTGCGATGGGTAGATGTAATATGGCTGTATAGAGGCCTAAATTACAATTGCTGTAAAGTGCGTTAAATGTGCCAGTAGCACATTGCAAAGTTGAGTGTCGGTTTTTTCCATCTATATAAATTATTTGCAAATTTTAGAGTGATGTACAGTGTAAGAATTCTGTCTGCTTTTGGAGTTTACAGAATTGTGATTTAGGTTGTTGCAAAGTGAAAGCTTTGATTTTGTAAAACTAATTTATTACTTTTGTTAAAAAATCGCCAAGTGAAAAAACATTTACTCCTACAGGTCTCTAGAATTCACCTTTTTCTTTTAATTGCAAGGAATTTAAACCACTTCACTGGTCCACCGAGTTATTTCTGCATTCTACATTTATTTGAATAGGACAAGAGCTAGTCCTCCACACCACATAGGTTTAATTTTGGTAGTGTTGCTACCTAAATTACACCTACAAGCAGTAAAGATCACAGTACCAAATAATGCCATGATCAAAATGTCACAGTCTCAACCAACCAGCAATAGACAAAGGGCCACCTCCAACACTGAACTTATTTTGCAAAGGAACCTTTTAGTTCAGTAATGTGCAAGGAATGAAAATTGTGTTTTTTCTACCAAACACATTTCCACTTTCTTCTTATTTTCAGGAAACCATATACCAGAAGTTTGAGACTTTCCTAGCTGGTGAAGCAAGGTTTCTGCAGAAGAGGATTAACAACGGAGTGCTGAAATTTGTGATTGTGCCACCTTCAGAGAAAAAAAACTCTCAAAAGCCTCATTCATCTGAAAAAGAAGTCTCAGAAGAGTGACTGTGCATTTCAGGTCTCCCTTTTTTCTTGCGTAGTGCACGACATTGTGCAGCCATTTTTAAGTATAAGTGGCAGGGTAAGGTATCAAAACACCGAAAGGTGCGGTACTTACTGTGAATAAACAAGCCCTTTTACTTATGGACCGATATCAATGTTTCCTCCTCCACATAAATCTAATGAAAGAGAACAGCACCTCCTGACGGGACTGTTGCTACTAGTCCAGGTGCCAACTCAGTTTAAGTGTTCACTGTTATTTCCATGCAAGCTTGCAATTGAACGGTACTCAATTACCCATTATGGTGGTGGTTCATTGGCTATTGGCCTTGTGCTGCCGAGCCCTAGGTTACAGGTTCAATTCCCAGCTGTAGTGGATGCAGCCTATTGGAGTGGAATGCAAAGAACTCTTGCCCATTTAGATTTAGATGGCTATGTGCTCTGCGCACTCTCACTCGAGAGATCCATGCACACGTCTTAGGCCCTAAAGGAAAACATTAAGTTGAGCTAAATTGTAGCATTAAGCTTCTGGAAATTAATCACTTGTAGCGAGAACGGAGCTTTTGTAAGTGAGAAAACAATGAAAATGAAAAATCAGTGGTGCCACATGTCACGGAGTATGGTACCTCTCTTGTGTGACACGTGACTGCCTGCTAGCCAGAGCCGAGGTGGGAGGCAGGCGGCTTGAGCAGTCGACGCGGTCGAGAGGGGAGTGGCTGATGCACAGATAGCGGCAGAAGTCGTGATGTGGAAATTACATTACGGCCTCAGTTTTGGTGCGGGCGATTGAAATTGAGCAGCGGCGGTAGTGGCAGTTTTCTGTGCAACTAAGTTGTATATCGACACACAAAAAATGATAATAGACTCCTAGACAGTTAAGATATCAAATTAACTCAATTTAATGTTTTCCTTTAATGTACCTTTGTGTATTGCCTGTTTGTATTGCATTACAGGTAAGCTATCTCATCAATTTAGAAAGAAAAAGAACCCAAAAAAACTAAAAGTAATACATGCTTGCATAATCTGCATGGTAAGTACATAATATAGTGGACTTATTTTAGTATGACCATCAAAAGATTTGAGAAATCTGTTGTTCTTATGAAAAGTTCCACTTATCAGAAGTGCACCAAACCTTCGAGAAGTTATGGAGAGGTCCAGAATTGCACGTATAGTGGAGTCTGCTGTTTAGCTGGAGAATTTAAAAACTACTACAAGGACCTGATGTTCAGGTTTGACAAGCTGCACAAGTAAGCACTGCCGCAAGCATATTGAAGAAAGTAACAAAGCAATACTTAGGGATTTTATTAAATTTCACACTCGGATGCTATCAACATTAAAGACTGCAGTTTGAGACTGCAACAGAGTCATCATTAAATTATGAACATACATTCCATAGCAGCATTAGAAACAAATATAAAATGTTTACTTAGTTCTATAAACTGTTGCCTCTCTTCATGAGATATGTCACCACCTTTGTAATGAGTTTTTTCTTTCCCCTTGAAAGCAGTTTCCATTTTTTATAATTGGCATATCAATCACCCCTAGTCAGTATGAAATGTGCCTCAGGAAGAATTTTGTTTCCTGCTTAACTCAAAAGTGGTAGGCGATTTTCAAATTGCCAGCGAATGTATGGTGTTTGAAACACAATTTCTCAAAACTGTCAAACTGTTATTAAATAGCGATACATTTGTTCATTTGTTTGCTCAACCTTTGTGCTCATTCCCTATATATTAGACTGTGAAATGGATTAGAATAACTGAAAAAATTAACTTGCACTGTTATGGTGCTTATTTGATCAACACCCTGCTACAGAACGGCTACTGGACCATCCCTATTTGGTAAAGCATTCTGTTTATGGCACTAAGGGACACAAAGACAACAAACGATGTAAAAAAGAGACGGATGAAACGAAGCACAAACATACTTTCAAGAGAGAAATAAAAAACAAATCACCTGAAAAGTGGTGGCATATCTTTAAACTAAAACAAAGTCCGAAGGGGAAAGACAAAACATTCAAGGTATATTAAAGGTAATCATTGGTCTAGCAGGCTCCAGCCATGTTGCATGTAAGGCTCTATGGCTAGGTATTTGCATACCGCTAAGTGCTAAGCTATTGCCAGCTGTAAACTTAAGGTGTGCCCACAGAAGCTACTGACATAAGATGCTGCTGCTACCTTTTCAAAAGAGTGACCGCTCAAGAAAACTTGCAGATTTGTTTCTAATAACATCAAAGCAAGCCTCATTTTGGCATGATAACAATGTTAAGCCTGGCACAAACATTAAGCATTTTTATAATAAGCATTGTGCAAGAAAACTCTTAGGAGAGTTAGTAGTGGAACATATGTGGCTAAAAGAAATTAATTGCACCATGGCACAGGCAGTTTGTAAAAATGTTTTTGCCCTGATCTAAACACTGGTATGTCGTCTTAAAACTGTCCTAGCTGTGCAAGTAACAATCCAGTTCCAATCACCTTTCACCTGCTTATATGTTAAACGGTTACACGCTGCACTGTTGCTACCGGCACCATGAAACTGTTCTCATGCCCGACTTCGAATTCACTCACAATACCTCTGCACTCAGAAGCCTGTTCACGATCAACAAGAGCTCCACGAGCTGAGCCCTCATCACATATGCCCATCACCGGCAGTGTTGCCTTGATGTGTGTGCACAATTCTTGGCCGGAAAACTGTGATCCACGTGCGAGATGAGCATCTTCTGGCACTGCATGCCGCAGTGCCACCTGCAACAATTCTCTCTGTGCAGAAGGATTATCTAGTCTGTCGGGCAGGCTGTTGGCAAGTGATGGAGGCATGCAGGCAGGCTGAGTGAAATCCTTTGAGAGTGACATAGCTTCAGCGACTTCGTTTACGCTGAAAGTTGGGTCTAGGCATGTTGTTAATACACCATGGCTGGATGCAGGATTTCGGAACTGCGAAGTGCTCTCCTTGTCTTCCTGCCCTTGCCCCAACTCCACTTCATCAGTCGCTGTGACGCATGGTGACAGAAGTCTCTGCTCACTTTCAGCTGGCGGTGTATGCCCTGATAAGATTGCTGCTGCACTCTTGCTAGGGAAGTTTTTTCTGCGGCATGTCATTGTTGCTTTGTTGGGCTTCTGCAATTAAACAGAACACACTTTTGTAATGGGTTGTACGACATTCTCTTTTCCTATAGAGGAAGCTTAGTGATGGAACGTGTGTCCTCTAATATTTCAGAACAGTTATTCGAGTTCACTTTGCTTTACCAGAAATGGTCTGGATCGTTGCGTAGGCTAAAAAGCTGTCATCAGACGTTCCAAGAACTACAAGGAAGCTTCCAAAGAAAATGTTTTTCTTCGTTTTCAGGAACAGCATACTTGCATTGCCTTAACTCTTTGTACCACGCCCATTGGGCATCGTTAGATGGCTAACGATGGCTTGAAGAGCCAGTTTCGAGACTTTCCACGCCACCCACCGAGACACGTGCTATCGGACATGAAGGAGGAGAACTATTCTTTTGTTTCCTAAGCAGTTCGCTTTTTCCTCCCAGGCGGTGACTTTTGAACGCGCTCCGATGTTTTCAAGATCATCAAAATAGCAAGCAAAAATGGTCGCCTACTATCAATGGTTTGAAACGCCGCTTTCGGGAATTTCTGTGCTGCTCACGGACACTCTGCGCCATAGTATGTGAAGGAGGATAACTATATTTTTGTTTTCTAAGCAGTTCGTTTTTCCCCCGCAAGGTTTTAATTTTTAACGCACTCCGAAGTTTCGCGACAGTCAAAGTAGAAACAAAAATGTCTGCTTCGGGGAGCTGCGCGTGCGCTTCGGAAGATTGTAGATTTTGTGATTCTGCTGCGTTTGCGGCTGATTTTATCAGTGGATCGGGCAGCAGCGAGTCTGGGGATGCTGTCTTTTTGTCGGACTCTAGTTTTCTCTAGTGGGAAACCTGTTGAATGAAAAATTTTGAGTTTCTGGGATATAGTGCCTATTAGACGGCAATATATTTTGTATATCTCATAATATTTGTTACACTTTTTTCTTAGTAGATACAAGTATGTATTTACAAACTTTGTTCAATTTTATACCACAATCTTGATTCTGGCAATATATATATCTTTTTTATTACATATACCTCGCTAATAAAGCTTTTATGCATGAAAAGTGCATTCGTTCTGCTTGTTGTTTATGTATTACATCAAATATTTAGTGCAGTAGCTCCTTAAGAAAAAATATTTGGCGTAACCTGCCAAAGACACCTGTTTTCCCCATGTTACGGGAAGAGTTAATGCCCTTGCCATCCGCTGTTATTGTGTACCTGTTATTGCATCTGTTATTGTGTACAGGTAGAAGAAAAAAAAAAGACCTGTAGAAACTACCCAACGGACTTAACAGCAGCAAAGGTTTAGGCTGCTGTGCTTCTAACAGTCACATTGACATTTAGGCTAGCTTGTAGCCAGTGACAACGACAGAAAAGGGGGGGAGGGGCGTACAGGGGTAAAATATTTCTGCCAAATTCCAAAATTCTCAGAATGCTGAATGTATGAGTGCACCAGATGTATTTGGCTCGTAGCAAAAATAAAAATAAAAAAAGAAACTTGGCATGCCAGGTAGTACTTGATAGAAGTTTTCAAGTATGGCAGAACAACTGCGCAGCATTTTCTAGTTTTCCTTCTCCTTATCTTGAGCAGTATACTTTAAAACATCATGCAGATCCCACGCACTGTGTGAATCGGTGTAAGAAGATTTGGTGAGCCTGTAAGGCAAAACTGCATAATGTGCAGCAGACATCGACAAGGAATGCACCCGACAACCGTTGGCCAAGGCAGCAGAGAAATGCAAGACACTGTCAACACTGACCACATCATCTGAACCTTTGGATGCCACAAAGGTGCCCACACAAAAGCATGTGTGCCTCAAAGAGCTAGCTGTCGCCGGCATGGAAGAAGTATGGCTGCGTTAGGCGACAGCCTAATGCAGAAGTATGCCACATTAGGCTACAGCCTAGTGATTTGAGCCTGTTAGATCGAGGTTCAACCCTGCATTGAAAGGTGCTTCACTCGTTTTTAGCTGCACAACTCCCTATGCCTCATTTTGATTGGGTGTTGCAACTGTCACCGCAGTGGAGAGCATCTATTTTTTTTAATGAGAGATGGCTGTTGGTAGCATGCACTACCCCCATCAACTGGAGTGAAGGAACCGGGAAACTAAAGCTTGCCCATTCATTCGTGGGACTGCATGAGACTAATGTTGAGGGGCATAATTTATTACGAGGAAGAAAAAAGAACTAATTTTGAAGAGCAAAGATGCGGTGTGTTTATTATGCGAGTGTGTTAGCTGCACAGGTAAATACAGCCTGTGTGAAGCTGCATGACCATGTCATCTAGGTGTGGTGCACAAGTTGTAAGACAGGCAATGTTTCATCGTAGCTTGTCAAACCAGAAATTCTTTTGTGAAGCTGCATGACCATGTCATCTAGGTGTGGTGCACAAGTTGTAAGACAGGCAATGTTTCATCGTGGCCTGTCAAACCGAAAATTCTTTTGAGTTCATTTTGATGTGACAGCCATACAGCCTTTTCTAGTGCTTGCGTGCACACCTGCTCACCCTGCTATCTTTCAGTGTGTGTACTTGCCCAGCCAGCAATCAAACCATGTGCATTAAACATTTTGAGTATGTACACGTACCTTTTGAGGCAGAGGTTTATTTGGATCATGGCTTGCTTTGTGCTTCTTCAATGATTGCTAGAAACAAGAAGGAGAATGTAATGGGAGACTACATAGGTAGTTAACAAAGAAAATACACAGGCTGATCTAAAACACCGAAAAAGTAGAAATTCAATCAATCGACGAGCATGGACAATAAGCACAATGCACTTTGCACAGAAGAATGTTATTTTTTTTAATGACAAAACAGTTTACTGCAAGAACATAGTTACATTCACCACCAACAGGTGCCACTTCAATTGTGCCAATAGCTTGACCACTGTTGACATTCTTGAGTTGCGTTAACAGTGGCACAGAGTGCTACCTGTCAGTGGTCAACAAAGCTATTCAGGCAACAAAAATGTTCCTTATTAAAAATAAAATTTCCCCATATCTCTGAATATTGCTGTATAAACAGCATTGTGCCTACGCTTTTTGAATTATAGAATATTTATTTTTCTGTTGCTTATGGATCACCCTGTACATGAGGCTAGAGCTTCTTAAATGACACCTACCGATTTTGTATAACATCAACTGAACTAAATGGCTAACTGTTACATCCTAGGAAGCTTCAATGGAACATTAGATGAAAGCATGAAAGTTCAAAATTTTCTGTGCACTGTACTAACATCAATGTTTGTACAAATTGAAATTGCACTTGTATTGCTCATCTCTGGTCCAATGATTCACTTTGCAAGACAGCCAATGGGGAGTTGTTTGAGAATCACACCTCTATGATGGTCTATCCAAGCAGATGTCAAGAGCAATTGGTTACAAAATATTTGCTCAGGCACTGCTGTGCTGTACCATTAATGCACAGTGACTACTTTCCACAAGGGTTGGCCCCGCCATACACTTTGTTAAATCGAGGTGCAGTGTACAAGTGGTGGAATGTTATAGAATTGAAGGAAACATCATTGTCACAGAAAGTGCATTGAGATGTCCAAAGCATCAATGTCACTGAGAACATAGCTTTCACAAACACAAAATAGATGTCTTAATAGATGACTTAAAAACCTTGCATTCAGAGTGGGAATAGACACAGCGAAGGGCTCCAACATTCTCAGGACGACACATACATACGAACTCTTGCTGATCACGATGCCAGGCATCCCCACCAGTGTAGGCCACAGCGTGAATTGTGATACCACATCTGACCTAACTTTCGTCGATGATGACAGAGGAGTTGCATGGAGCAAGCTGGACGACATGCCAGGCAGTGACCATTATATTATAAAGGTAACCTGCGACATGGCAAAAGTACGTTAATCCCTGGGGAAGACCAAACTTACTGATTGGAAAAAGTACAGAGAGAAACAGCAGACAGCCCATTCAACACCAACTTCTGCAGAATGGAGCACTTTTCGTAAAGAAATATACAATGCCACCACCAAAGAGTATCAGACCAGACTGGAAACGCCAGCATTGGAAAACCACCTGGCACACCTCTGGGAAGCCCGCAGAAGTCTATCAAAGCATTGGAAGCGACAAAGACACAACTGTAAACTCGAACGCCGGATAGACCAACTGGCAGAAGAAGCCAACACCTATGCCAGAGAGCTCGATAGCAACAACTGGTGAAGTTTTGCGACTCCCTACAAGGCACCCTAAGCACCAAGAAAACATGCGCTATCTTCCGTTGCATGCTGGACCTATCTAGCATGTGTATGCGAGCGAATAACATCAAGTGGAAACTCATTGCAGAATACCCAGGCACAGAAGACAAGCTCCTCCAACTACTAAAAAACACACCGTAGAAGCACAGACACTATCACCTAGCCCCAGAAACTGTCAGGGCCAAGATAACAGAGATATGGATGCACCTATCAGCTTCGCAGCACTCTACACCGCTTCTCAGAAATTTAAGAAGAACACCGCACTGGGCCCCGATCTAATTACCAATGCGATGTTGAGAAACCCGAGCAACCTGGCCATCCAACAGTTAACCAAGTTCTTTAATGACATGGTATAGAAACCCCATGGCTGACTACCCTTGGAATGGCAAACATTATTCTAATACCGAAGCCGGGGAAACCACACGAACTAGACCAACTACGACCCATCTTGCTCACCTCCTATCTTTTTGAATGTGTCGTCCTTGCTGGACTCAAGAGACCCAAAGAGCAAAACGACCTGCTTCCGGCTTCAATGTTTGGCTTCAGGAAAAGGGTATCGGCCCAAAACGTCTTCCTACTGCTGAAAGTCCTGAACGCCCTATCAGGAAGTCCAGACATGATCTAGCCCGCCCTCGACATTCAAAAAGCATTTGACACCATCTCGCAATCCACGATTCTTAAGGGGCTCGAGGCCGTAAGATGTGGTGATAGAATATATTGCTACGTGCAAAACATTTTGAGCAACTGCACCACCCATATTGAGATAAATACGACATGCACACTCCCCCATATCACCTACCGGGACAAGGCACTCCTCAAGGTTCTATACTATCACCGCTCCTATTCAAGATTGGCCTACACAAACTGGCACTTCAACTGGAGGAGCACTGAGATCTTGGGTGTGCCATATATGCAGATGGCATTACGCTATGGGCCACTTAAGGCTCGTACGGCAACCAGCAAGACATCCTCCAAAGAGCCACTGACATGGTCCAGACCTTCACAAAACAAGCAGGCATTAAATGTGCCCCGGCCAAGTAGGCATAGCTACACATTAGACCCAAGAATACACAAATGAACAGAACACCGGCCCTACAACTCTTTCTCGATGGGGAACCCATAAAGAGGACAGCAAACATGCAGGCTCTCGGAATGCACATATAAGAAATGGGCAGCGTATTCATCATGCTCTCAAAACTCAAACGCATGGTAAGCAGTATAACCGGACTTATTAACAGAATCGCATGCAGCAAAGAAAGAATCATGGAGGTGGAGACCTTGTGATTGGTGCAAGCCTTTGTCATTAGCCGCATCACGTCCTTCCAAGCCACCCGCTGCAGCAAGACTGACTACGTGGACAAATTTATTTGAATCGCCTCTAAGGCGGCGCTCGGCCTTCCGGCGAGCACTAGCACAGGGTGCCTCCGGGAGCTACGGCTGACTAACACATATGAAGAGCTTGCCGCTGCCACAATCGTCGCCCAGTGAGAGTGCCTTAATGCAACACCGCGGGGACGAGACTCAACTGATGCCACCTGCTCAGCAAACATAGCTACATGAGGATCCCATTCCACGCAACCTGCACCAGACATACCACGCAAGACGAAGACGAGCAAAGGCAATAGCCCTGCTACAAAGGCAGGGCCACCCAGACACGTATTTTACGGACGCAAGTCTGTACCCCCACTTTCGTGGTGGTTGCGACAAATAGGGCACACATGGTCGCGGCTGCGTCCTTGCACACCTCCTCCAGCGCAACGGCACAAGCCATCGCCATTGCCCTAGCGGTGCAAGCCGCCAAAGCAAACGGCCAATTGGCTCACATACTAACGGACTCTCAGGATGCATGCCGACTATACCTGCGGGGAGTTTTGCCGGCCAGCGTCATGAGCATCCTGGGACCAAGACTCACACAAGACCATGGGATCACCTGGTGCCCGGCACATGCCGGAGTGGATGGCAACGAAAGGGTGAACTGCCTGGCTCGAGGCCGAGCCGCGGATCGCTCCGCCCTAACGGACTGCCCCAACACCTGGCACATCGCAAGAAATACTGCAGAGCAAAGGCTAGGCCGATGCACAAAAGCTCCTCCCCATCCCAAGCTCAACAGGACGCAGGCAGGGTAATGGCGCTGACTACAGACGAACACCTTTAATCACTTGTGTAGGCTACACAAGGTGTACCCCGACAGAAACAAAGCCAATTATCCCTGGTGAGAAGACGCACCAACACTCCAGCATGTCGCATACGAATGCCCAAGGCGCCTGGCACATGCCGTCTCACTGCTAATTACGGACTCACTCGCTAACCGGTCATGGGAGGCGTGACTCACTGAATTGGACTTAGAAAGCCAGCAGGTAGCGACCAGGCCCGGCTAGCCGCAGAAGCCAGTGGGGCCCTGGAATAGGGACTCCACCCATATACACCACTCAGATTTATGACACAATAAAGTTGTTCTTCTTCTCCTTTCTCAACTGTAAAGAATAAAATGTAACTGTTTAAAATAAAGAGAGGAATATGATGATGAATAATGCAGAATACCAATGTATGAACGAGTTGTCAGCTCTTAAAGGGGCCCTTAAACACCTTTGTAACTAATCATAGAATGGCCTGAATATCAAAGGTGCCCTGAACCACTTTTTATCGAAGTGGAGAAAGGCATTTGAGGTGAAAATAGGCTATTTCAGAAATACTTGCAAAAACTGCTTGCTGCAAAAACTACTTCAATGTGTTCAGCAGAAGAGCAGTTATTGACAATCAAACACAGTCCCCGCTGTGCTCCCATTCCTTCTTCAATGCCTTGCACTGCAAAGGCTACGGCGCAGTGAGGTGTGCCCACAATGCTGTGCCTTCTAGGTCATCGTGGCGTGCAGTTCAAACTTCATTCTGGAGATGCCATAACTTCTGCATTTGGTACCTACTATGCACTAAACGTCAGTCAAATGTGGCTCTCCTCAGCGAGTCACAATGCGCTTAGCAAGTGGACTTGCGGCAGCACCCAGCGGTGGCCGCCATGTCTATGCCATGTAGCTGACCGCAGCTTGATGTCAGCCATCGGCCAATAGCAACCACCTAAGGGAATGATGAAATAGTGCGTCTAGAGTGAGGACAGAGCCTTCTGTTGAAAAGAGCGTTTGAGAGAAAAATGACACCGCACTCCACTTGCGAGCTCCGCACACTGCAGACAGCAAAACTTGGCTGAGATGTTCACAGCTGCATATGCTACCCGCGGACTATATTATTTCACCAAGCCCAAGGGGTGATTCAGGGCCCGGCTAAAGGACATCATCTCACAAATCTCATGCTGCAAAACTTTTTTGAGTCCTTCAACTACTACACACGGAGTTATCATACTGATACCTGGCTTTCTCTTTCTTTTCGTCTCCGCTAGTGAGCTGGAAGCTACACAGTGGAGAAGCCAAGAAAGCAAAGCTCCAGGCAAAAGCTGAGTGTTGTAGTGGCGAAAGGGGTCATTGCAGCTCTCCGTGGTGACCATGGTAGACTACACTATGGAACATACCAGTGCCATTTCAGGAAGCCACGCACAGCTGATGCAGCTACACAAAGTACAAAGATGAAATTACTTTTGTCTTTAGGAGATCACAGACATTAATACTTTTCATTTATTTAACTCAAAATCAGTAATTATGTATAACTGAGAATGCTCTCACTATCACGATGTCAGCCAATAGCGTTGGTCAGCCAGCTGATTTTAATGCGATGGTATCGGGGAAGCAAGGGCAAGCGACTGTTCACTGTGTTTGACACAAGATCATAAATTCCCTGATTTATGCAGTGCAGTATTATTTGGCTCATAGGTTCACAATGCCTCAACAACAGATCGGCGACATATTCTTACTGTGTTCAAAAAGTGGTTCAGGGCCCCTTAAATGTTGCTTAGGCAAGGATTCGGTAGTTTGGGCCGATATTTGAACTTAAGAGGAAGCTTTAGCTTGGGCCCAACTCTGACTTGCCTATTCAAATATATGTAAAATGCAAAAACATTTTCCTAAGGTAACTGCTGGACCGATTTTAATGAAATTTGTTGCATTTGAGAAAGTTAAATTTTAGTGACTGTTGGAAGCGGAATTTAGATTTAGGGCCTGAATTTTGTTAAAAAGGTTTTCAAAAATTTGAAAGTTCGAGAAAAATAGAAGCAGGAAGTTTAGAATTTAATAGCTCTGCATTAAGAACAGATATTACAGTTCTGTAATTAGCATCCATTAGACCATTCAAAGCAGACAAATTGGATATGTCATTTTCTATCTTACGTGAATATGTTGCGTTGCGTACAAGGGTTCTGCAAAAGCTGTATTTCCCTATTACTCAATTTTTTTTAGGTTTATGTGTAACATATCAATTTCGTCCGCTTTAGATGTGCTATTCGATGCAATTCACAGAATTGTGATATAATGTTTCTTTGCCGAGTTATAGAGCTGTAAACTCGATAGTTTTATTTCCTAGAATTTTCTATTTTTGCAAATTAAAAAAAAAGATATTCACAACCTAAATCGAAAATTTGAAACCAACAGTCACTAGATTTTAAGTTTGTCTTTTAAATGCAACAAACCTCGTCAAATTTAGTGCAGTAAAACGTATTCTCCTTTTACATGTATGTATTTAGATAGGAGCAGCTGAGCTAAAGCTTTCTCTTCAGTAGCAGAGCAACCATCTGACAAAGGGACGAAGTCGGCAAGCAGAGCGAAAGCTATGCCAGCTCCAGTCAATTGCAGTCAGCATGAAAACTTGACATCTTGCAGAGCCGTTGGATGTCCTTTACAAGGACACTACCACTGAAGCCAGCACAGATGATGTTACATCTTACCAAAAATGGCTCATTCTCTCTATGTCACAGGTCAAGAAGCAGTTCAGTGACAACACAATGGGCTATTTATACAGCTCCTTTTGAGTTTATGTGATGGGATGTTTCAAGTAGCTTATCTTTATAGCCAAGCATTGTTATACAGCAGATCCTGGTGTATGTGTGCCTGCCTTTCTCGGCTTTCCAAGTCTCGCTTAAGTGCTCATAACCCGACAAGTGCTTGCAAGCCCTGCAAGATTACTTTCATTTTAGTGCTGCAAGCTTGTCACATC
This sequence comes from Dermacentor albipictus, assembly GCF_038994185.2. Lineage (NCBI taxonomy): Eukaryota > Metazoa > Arthropoda > Arachnida > Ixodida > Ixodidae > Dermacentor > Dermacentor albipictus. The sequence goes on from NC_091823.1 coordinate 35,442,864, forward strand.
TAAAGGAGCACACATGTTCGCCCTGTGGTGATGGAAACAACTAGCCAAGTAGAGAGTGCATCATTACTGTGCGTCCCGATCTGTTCTTGCTTGTTTCTTATTCTTAAATATTGTGCCAATATCGAAATGTTCTTTCACACTGCACAAGGTTGGTTAGTGTAAAAACCATTGTCTTCATTGCAAGGTGCACCTGTGTACCAGGAATTGCAGAATACAGCATTAAATGTGTCCCGAACCACCACTTGGGCTTGGTGAAAAAACAATCTGCAGATACTATACGCTTTAGTGAACCTGAGCCTAATTTTGCAGTGATGCACGACATGTGAAGCTCACAAGAGGACTGTGAAGTCACCTTTTTCTCAAACACACTCTTTTCAATTGAGATCTTCTCCTCGCCCGTTTCGTAGCTAGCTTGCATATGTTGTCACATGCAAGAATCTCATAGAAGGCTGCTGTTAGCAAATAGCTTACAACAATCAATAAGTATGTTTGGATCAGTATGCTTCTTCCAACTGTTACTGTGTATATTTATAGACACAGTTGAATTAAGAGGTTAAAGTGAGCGAGAATCTCAGTTTCGAATTCAGATAAGAATTGTGTACTTCTGGAAGACGCCAACTATCCTCTGCTAAAGCTTGGCTGCGGCCACTCACATAGATATTAACCTTTGGCTACACATCTTATCGGTGTAGTAGCCACTGGGTCTCGCAAATTTTGATTAGATTTGAGCACTCAGCTAGCCTCGGACCACGCGAAACATAAAGGGCCCCTTACCAGGCCGCATATAAAATTTTCGTCATACACTGGAATTTGTTAAGTGTCCTCTACGGAGTGTTCTACCACAAGAATTTTCAAATTAGTTCATTAATAGCAGAAATAGAAATAGTTGAATTGGCGCAAACCCATAATTTCAGAAGGCGAGCATCACCACCAACATGGACACTCTCTCCACTTGCCCCGTCTAGGTTCCGTAAGTGAAATTCCTTCCCCGTTTTCTCCCATACCGGAGCCAGAGGATCGCATGAGGGATACGTCACGAGCACTGCCTTTTTATCTCTCTCCCTCTCTCACGTTTTTGCTGAGCAGTGCACTTCCAATGACAGCCTCGGATTTGAGCTGTTGCATTTGCCTAGTTCTGTGTAGCAGACAATTTTGTGTGCTCTGCATGAGAACACCTGATTAGCGGTATAAGTGAGTGCCACAATCACGAGCACTGAAGCAGGCGCAAGAGGACGAAAGAGCATGATTGTGCCGCTGGAACACGGTGCAAAATGAGTTTCGTTGCCTGTGCGCACGAGTGCATAACGTGGGAACAAGCAGACGAAACGGAACTACATCTCTCTTGCTGTAGTGTGAAATAAAAGAAAAAATATGCAGGCACTTGGTTTGTAGGTTTCATCATTTTTCTAAACTTTAATTTGACTATTGAAGCAGCAGATTAAACAAATAACTGATGTTGCCTTGAATAATTCTCGAAGTCAAGCATGGCCATGTACGTGGGCGCACAGCACCCACGAAGAGAAGGGCAAACAGCATTTCATTGAAAATTTAAGCTCTTTCCATGGCACATAGGGATGTAATACTTAGCAGACACAATCGATAGCATGCGTTGTATGCACTGTGCTTGTCAGTTCAACATGGCCAGACCTGGTGAAGGGCCCTTTAAAGGGACACTAAAGGCAAATATCAAGTCAAGCTATAGTGACAGATTAGTGTTCGAGAATCTCAAAGGTGTCAATATGACTGCAAAAAGAGCCTTAATAATTGAGAAATTGAGGTAAACGCAAGTCATGGTTAAACTCCCCCAGGTCATTCAAGTACTTGCCCGATGACAAAAGCACTCCTCACTTAAATTCTGTCACTAGCAATGAACAACTCTTTGCAAAAGTCATCCTTGTATTGTATTATAAGACGGAATAAAATGCTATTTGTCCACTTATATTTCATTTTTAGAAAAAAAAAAGAACTCATTGAAATTACCCTTGACAACGATGTGGGTAGTCGAAAAGTTCCATTTTCACTCAACTACGCCCACACTTCCACATTTCAGTAGTTTCGTTATTGTGTAGTGCTGCGCTGGTTTTGCTGGCTTGCAAAACATGCACAAACTGCAAGTAGCAGAGAATTCAACCTCCATGTGATGTCGCAGGATGCCTGAATGGTTTATGCTACCTGACCAAAAAGCAGCTGCTGCGGCGAATCCACCGCTTTGCCTTGGCTCGGCACCACTGTCTGTTGGGCGCTCTTTTACTCACCGACAACAGCAAAGGGTGGTGACGGCGTATGCAATGTCACCACTCCACCTGTTAGGTGGTGGGAGATTTAAATTTTGAAAAAGGTGTTCGGACCCTTCAGACGCAATTTTCTCGAAAACTAAGTCTTTTCTTGGCATGAAACAAGCACTGCGAGGCTTCTGGAATGGTATTTAAACATTCCACGTCGACTTAGTATTTGCCTTTAGTGTCCCTTTAAGGTTAGCCCACACGTATGCTTGCCAGCACATGCTCACTACTGGCCGCTCTTGGCTATACACCTTGGCAGACATCGCTACGTATTGAGCAATTGACAGTGCTTCAAAATGAGCAAGCTGGATTTGGCTACTATATGTTCATCAAGCTTGTGCAGGAAAAAGCCACTTCGTACCATATAGCACACCTAGACAAGAGCACATGAACTTGAGCTAAAGCCTAGTTGTGCACATAGCAAACACTGCACGTACGCGCTACGGTTGCATGTCGCTGCATCTGCTAAATAGCCTACCGTATTTACTCGCATAATGATCGCACTCGCGTAATGATCGCACCCCTAAATTTTGTCGTCAAAATTCGATTTTTTTTATTTCCCGCGTAATGATCGCACCCCGAACTTGCCGCAGCGATACGTCGTGTGCTAAGTCTAGCGAATAATGATCGCGCTTACCACCTGTCGAATGCTACGCGAACGACTCTTTAAGACAAGCCAAGCGGCCTGCACGCACTAAACATTCTTAAGTAGATGTCTCATTTCATTACTTTCATCACTTTCCGCACTTCCAAGACAAAATGAGGTACAACCAAACTTGCCTTTATTATGGGTTGCCTTTATAATGGCTGATGTCAACAAAAACAATAAAGGCGCATTTCGATTCTTTTCATCTGCTTTTGCACTCGTGAGCACGCAACAAATCGCGCGCGGCAATGACAGTAGCCACGTTTACTCCGATACGTTAAAAGTGTACCCTATTCATACGCCGACGCTAGTGACACAGCTAAGATATTCGCCAACCCTTAGCGGAAACGTGCCGTATTAGGATAGTAGTGAAGACAGATGCCGCAGTTTCCGCAGCATGCCCGTCATGTGTTTCTATGTCACTGGCAGCTAAGCGCGCCCACCTGTTTCTGTCCCCTCAAAGTGGACATGGCTACGTTATTGCCGCAAAATTGCCAATATTAACGATAATATTCATCACTGATACGGAAGAAACTGTTTCAATGCACGTAATGTACTCACGAGAAGAAAAAAAAAATCGCGTTTGGCGCGTTCGGCTTGCTCCGCCAGCCGCCATTTTTGTTTTGGTGTCCCGCACCCGCAATCTCGCATCCCGCAGCAAACGCGGAACGAAAAAAAAAAATTTTTTTTTTTTTGGCGGAAAATTTAACCCGCGTAATGATCGCACCCCTGAATTTGCGTCAGCTTTTCTGACAAAAAAAGTGCGATCATTATGCGAGTAAATACGGTAGGTACCGTGGTCGCTGCGGGCTGCTGCGACGATCCTGCTCACTGAGCTCACTGGAAATAACTGCGTTTGGCATGTTGTAGGTGCCAAAATAGGAAATGGGGTGGACTCTGGACAAACCAAACTCAGTTAAATAGAAATTTAGGATAAATGGAACGAGGGTATCAACCTTGGCTGGCCACCTACAGGAACAACATAAACAAACTTTGTTTATGTGAAATGCTTGTTTTGTGGACTTCGGTTAAACAGCACTGGGGACCGAAAGTGCACCTATTTCATTGGCCATCATATTCATATGAAACAGGAGTCAGTCGACAAACATGTCAAATGGTGATGTCAAATAGTCAAGAAAATCTTATCTATAAGCCAGTTACGCTTTCATGGCATTAGCGGCTGCTCGCTGGCGTTCACGTTGGGTGGTGCACCATGACGGGGACAGTCAAAAAGCAGGAACGCATGAACAAATGCCGTGTGTGAAAGGAGCTGTACTATTCCATGCAGAGTACCATAACGTGTGTATATGTATGTATATATACACTTTTGTTTTTCGTTACACTGAAATGAATACAACTGACACTTTTGAAGTAGAATTTATTTATTTATTTTTTTTAGTCTTTTCCATAAACTAAACCTCAGATAAATGGAACAACTTTTCTGTCCCTTCAAGTTTTGTTTAAACGGAGTCTACTGCAGTGGCATCTACATGAACATAGCAAATCAAATTTGTAGTGCGCCATAGTGAAGTTTAGTAGGCTTAGTGTTGTGGGTGTGCACCGCTTCGTTGTAGCCTTTGCAGAGCAAGGCTATGACGGAAGCTGGCAGTAGAAAAGCTATTATATTAAGCTATTTATAGCACTGTGAGGCTTAAGAGCACTTGCTCTGGTATTTTAGAGGTACCTGACCTTCATTTATACTAAAAAGAGAAAGAAGAGGTGAAAATATTGCTTAATGCTTTGTATGATCCACTTGTTTCACACCTTGCACTACAAAATGCACAAGAGGTGTGGGAGCAACTTCACGAACGCCGGCTTACCTTGGCAAAAAATGTCCTTGTGCACCCTGGAGCATCACAGGAGAACCGTTTGTTTTCATGGGCACTGGAAATGTGTTGCCTGAGGTTCTTCTCCTGGAAGTAGAAACGGCTGCAGCCCTCGTGGGGGCAGCAGAAGCTCTCGCGGCCAGCGCTGTGCGTCTCCGCGTGAGTGGTGAGGTTCCACTTAGTATAGAACACCCGGCCACATGCGGGACAGGGAAACTCTGCACACACAAAAATACAGGGCAACATCATGGGACTGCAACAAACGTTACAGATAATCACAACACAGAGAACAGAGATGCAATCAAACACACTCAAACCGTGCTCTCCATATGGCTAGGACCTACACATAAAGCCCACGTGTATGGCAAGGCTGGCTCTCACTACTCGGCTGCCACAAAATTAGGGTCCTTCATTGCTGGGTAAAGCTTGGCAATTACTGGTTCTTGCACTGCAAATAAGTTTTATGAAAATCGGGTTAAACCCAAGTTGTCCCTGGATTTTCACCCTTTGGTAAAAGGTAAGACGGAATGCAGGTGTCATGGAATGAATGACCACTGGCTGCCTTGTGTTAGCAAGTAGGCAAGATATATCAAAATAATATTAAAAGGGCCCTGAAACACTTCTCGAACATAGCAGGAAAACATTGCCAATCTGTACAAGAGGCTCCCCTGTGAACATGCGAGCCAAATATTATTGCACTGCACTCAGCAGAGAATTTAGAAACTTGTGTGAAAAGCAATAAAAAATCACTTGCTCTCGCTTCCGCAATGTCGCCATGCAGTCATCGAAAGCACCTGACCAACAAGAGCTATTGGCTGATTTCGCGATCATCAAACATTCTCTGTAACACAACTATTGTTCATTTGAGATGAATAAATAAAAAATATACATGGTGCCCCAGCTAACTTTAGCCAGAGTTTAAAGATATACAAATGCCACATAGTTGGGCAGAACAAAGGTAATGTTTGCCATCACTTGGAGATACTCAAACTATTTTTTATTTGGCTAATTAGATAATTAGTCTTAATTAATGAAAAAACTTCTCAAGTATAATAGTTAGATTAACAGTTGCACTGAGAAAATTGTAGAGTGACATGAAAAACTCCTGATAGTTTTCTGTTCCTCAATGCGTGCTACATAAAAGTGTTTTTCTGAACGTAAAAGAAGCCAGTGATACACACAAAACGCTTTCATGTAGCACGTATTGAGGAACAGAAAGCTGCATCGGGAGTTTTTTCATGTCACTCTACAATTTTTCATTGACACTTTTCATCTTATTACAATATTTGAGAAGTTGATTAATTAATTAAGACTAATTGTCTAATTATGTGGAATGAAAAAGTTGTTTGAATATCTTCAAGTGACAGCAAACAAGATTACCTTTGTTCTGTCCAGCTACGTGGCATTTGCATATTTTCAAAGGGCCCCTCACCAAGTCTGGCCATTCTGAGCTGACAAGCGCAGAGCACACATTGCGCGATAACGATTGTGTCTGCAAAGTATTACATCGCTACGCATCACGGAAAGATCTGAAATGTTAAATCAAATGCTGTTTTCCCTTCTTCTTGAGGTCACCACGCACAAACCCGAAGGATGACATACACGTGCTAGTGTGCCTACGTCCATGTGTTTGCACTGTGATGCCGCTCATGGTGACATGTGACTTCAAGAATTATTCAAGGCAACGTCTGTTATTTGTATAATATGTTGCTTGATCAGACTACTTCAAGCTTAGAGAAATAATAAAACACACAAACCGAATGTCTGCATGTTTTTGTTTTACTTCGCACTGCAGCAAGAGGGATGTACTTCCGTTTCGTCTGCTTGTTCCGACGTCGCGCAGTCGTGTGCGCAGACACCAAAACTATGCCATTTTCTACCATTTCTACCGCGGGATCATGCTCTGTGATCCTCTTGCATGTGCCTCAGTATTCGTGTAACACTGACTTATACTGCTAGTCAGGTGTCCTCGTGAACAGCACACAAAATCGTGCGCTGCGCGAAACGAGACAATCACAACAGCTCGTGCATGATGCCGTTAGCGGAAGTGTGCCGCGCCACTAAAAAGCGAGGAGAAAAAAAAAGATGAAGGCGGGGCCCACGACTTATGCGTCACACGATCCTCAAGGTTTGGTATGGGAGAACCCAGCGAAGGAATTTCGCTTGCGGAGGCTAGATGGAGCAAGTGGAGAGAGTGTCTCGCTTGGCCGTAGGGCTCGCCTCCTGAAATCATGGGGTCGCAGCACTGAAGTATTTCTATCTGCGCTATCAATGAGCCGATTTGAAAAAGTTTTGTGGCAGAACGCACTCTAGAGGACGCGTAACAACTTCCAGCGTATAACCAAAACTTGCTATGGGGCCTGGTGAGGGGCCCTTTAAACACTGGCTAGGACACCCTGTATAAGTATGCAACCTCAAAAAGACAGACAAACGATTTCATCATTGCACTGCCAGTTTAAACAACATTTGCGTGTTGCTGTGTCTGCTGTGTGTGGCCTCCAAGATGAAAAGTGTAGCGTAGATGCTGCGGCTGCCACGGGGTGCCACCACAAGCTGTCTTGCGTTCAACCATCGGGGGGTGAAGGGGAGGGGGGGGGGTGGGGGGGCATCGCTCCCTTGCTTGTTGTCTCCCCTGTGTAGCTTCCAGCATGCAAGTGGAAATGAAGGGAAACTGAAAGCTGCTGATGATCTGATAACTACGTCTGGCTTTGCTTGCACTTGAAGGATCGTAAATATTTTTGCAGCAGGAGATTCGTGAGATGATGTAATTTAGTAGTGATGTAATTTTTTGATTAGTTAGAAAAGTGTTTTAGGGCCTCTTCAATATTATTCATATATAGATATGATATATGCTTCCTTTTCGCTTAACACACAAGCGAAAACCTGCATACGTAATACATTCAGTGCCTGCTCGCCTTGAAAGAAACTCCTGTTGCCCTTTTAGTAGCCACATTTACACGAATATGACAATGACACATTGGACAGCATATTCTGTATGTTGCACACATGCAAATAGCAGTAATCTGCCAGGAAGCAAACAAAGCGCTGACGTTACTCCCCACTGCAAATGGTAGCTGCGACATTAAAAGGACGTTCTTCCGTCTAAGGTAAGTTTAATGAAGGATGGGACATTGGGCCAGATAATATTCCATTAATTTTGTTGCAGTGGCATGTAGCACGAGTCAGTAAAACAGGACGACAAATGACAAGGATGAATTACTCGACAGGTCTAGGATGGACACAGAAATGCTCAATATGCACATTATAATTATAATGTACATTAACAAGGGCTTGTAAAATATGGAAAAGCATCGCACATCTCATGAAGCATGCCCGCGTGCACTAGTACTCCGTGGCCTTTGTTCCCCTTCGTTAATAAAATGTGCAGCGAACAAAGTACAGGGGACTCTCTAAACGGAACTTCAAGGGACCAGGAAAATCGGTTCTGTTTATTTGGAGTTCCATTTACTGAGAGACATAGTTGAATACAATTGAATTAATACAAAACCAACCAACCATGAGGATAGTGTTCCGTTTAAGCGATTTTTATTGAGATTCCACTATAAACATGGAATCATCAAGAATGTTTCCATTTGTTACTTTTGCTTATGTGTTTTTTTTTAATAGTGTGAACATCTGCAAGATTTGAAAATTATAACAGCGCTATCACATGCATCCACAAAGCAACAAGAATGAGACACAAGCACTCGCGTCTCGCCCTTGTTGCTTTGTGGATGCATGTGTTAGTGCTGTTATAATTTTCAAATCAAGTACGCACCAACTTGCCCAGAAAGAAGCTTTAATGAAACATCTGCAAGCCAGACTGTGTACATATAAACTTGTCACAAGACTCGTGAGCAGATCTCTTTGTCATTATATGCTCTTGTGAGTGATTTCGCTTCTTGAAATGAAATGTTTGTGTCCAAAAGGGGGCCTACTAGAACAATCCTGAACTTTGGGCTACCAGACGACAAAAAACCGATCTCTCTCAGGTTTACGTTTTAAGTATAACAACCAATTTTTACCTCCTGAATTTTAAAGAATGAACCCCCAAAACAAAGAATCCTACATGTAGGTGGCGACTATGTGTAGCATGTATAGGCAGGGCCAATGAGCCAGCATCCCCTCCGGCCAGTGCATAGGTCTCCTCGAGGGTCCACAGCAACCTGATTAGCAACAAGATTTTTTCTTGGAGAGCCTAGACCACCTCAACATAAACAGCAACTCTCAACGAGGCAGCTACACTTCCCACACGTGCATAAGTTAACTCGACGATCCACAGCAGCAGGATCACCAACATGATTTTTTCTCGGAAAGTCTAGAGCTCCAAAACATAAACAACTTGGAATGGACAGAAATGGTCAGTGTAGATGGACACAACGTCAATTTCAAACAAGACACCGGCTCTGACGTAAATATAATTCCTAAGAATCAACTCAGCACATGGCAAATGCAACCTGCATTCAAGCCAACTGCGCGAGTGACTATGTATACAACACAGACACTTCCCTTCGACACTAAATGAGGGCTGCACTGCTCAACTGAAGAAAATGAGTGCATATTAAAGTTCTTTGTCGTTAGCTTACCACTGAAACAGATTTTGGGTGCCAACCCATGCAAAACCTTGAATCTCATCCCGAGAAGATAGCTGCAGTGAACACATGTAGCTGTGTGCACAGCAACGCAAGGACTCAGAAAACTGCCTGAGGTCTATTTCACACAGCTAAAGGAAGGAGTAATTAGCATGGTGTCAGATCCACGCTGTGTACCCAGCACATTAGAGCACAAAGCCAAGGCAGAACTGCTACGAATGGCACAGAATAGAATCACCTCGGAAGTCACAGAACCTTCCGATTCGGTCCACCCAATTGTCGCCATCAATAAAAAAGATGGCAGCATCCGACTGTCTCCTGAGCTCTTCCAGCAAGTCAGTGAGAGGGTTTTCGAACGGCAGCTCACCGTCAAGCCGTATTCGATGACGTTCTAGTAGCATCACAAAACCTTGGACAGGCAGCAGACCTCCAAGAGGTGCTCACGGTAGCACAAGCCAACAACTTTAATTTCAATAAGGACAAGCTCCAGATAACTTTGCCAGGAACCATGCACCTGGGTCATCAACTCGCATCATTAGAGATTGCTCCAGATCCAGAAAAAGCGAAGACCACTGAAACCACTTAAGTCAAACGAGAATGTCCAATCAGGAAGGACCACCCAAACAGAAAATTTAGCAAAGAGGAAAGCAAGGACCCCGCAGTAGTGCTACTTAATTAGTGCACAATGCAACCACAGGAGGACAACTGCCAGCTGAGCTCTCAATGGGTAGAAAGCTGCACACATTTCAATCTACCCTGCCAAGAGTGCTTGAACCCAGCTTCCCAACCACGTCGCATCATACGTTCCTCCAGCACAGGGAAAAATAGCAGTACAAACATGGTGACCGCTACACAACAAACACTCCCGCCACTAATTCTTGGTAAGCCTGCGCGATTTTGCCACAACCAAAACTTGCAAAAAGCCACAGTGGCCAACGTCAGTCCAGAACCTCACCGATAAGACGTAAAAACAGACACCAGAGGCATCTTCAGAAACTGCATCGATCTACAACCAAGAGCTGCGGAACAGAATGTTATCGAAGCTTCACCAGAGGACTACAACACAGCTGAGCCAAGTACATCAGCAAACAGCCAAGGGTATCCACCAGTTCCAGCTCAGCAGATTCAACCTTGGCCAAGGCCATCTCAGTCTACTCATTACGGAAGGATCAAGCATCCTGCGCAATAACCCAGCTTGAGAAGAGACTTCACGTAACTAGAGTAGGCGTCACTTATTATTTTCCTAACTTGCAATAAGTATCAAATTGGCTTTTGTAAATGGCACGTTTGTTAGCTAGAATGCCGGTTCTCATTAAAAAGAAAGGTGTGTTATATATGTGCATTGCTTTTTCTTCTCCTGCCATCTATGCCATGTCTTTCAATTTAACCGACAGCTCGTACCATCTATGTAAACTATATAACTGAGTGGCCAGTCTATATATAGCATCATGCGTTGTGGCTCTGCCAATAGGTGCGGGGCCAGTCCAATGCCTCAATATATTGCGAAATGAAAACACATATACAGTTGCACTCAAATTTTGCATCATAAAGCATTATAATATCACACAAGTGAATTAATTGTGGGCACAATTCAAAGGTGGCGCCCTTGATGTACCTCTAGGTGCCAGAGTGTGTGGAGGAAAATGTCTCATGTGACCAACTGTTTCAATGCAAATGACACAGCGGTGGCCCCTTATTTCTTGACGTTGCACAGTCCATGCCAAAATTGTGGTCACTGTTGATATGAGTTGAGGCAGCAACTTCAAATTTAAATTTTGAGTTAAAATGTGCATTCAGAGCCAAGTTTCTTTGTGTATAGTACAATTATATCGGGCCCTCTACTTTCAGGTATAGTTATAAACTTGAGAATAGTCGGATGATCGTGTCAAACCCCCTTTAGCTTTTTGGCACACCTATACAGCACTGAGGAGACATTGTGCAATCTCCATCAACTGCTCAACCTTCTTGAGGATCTCCTCACCACACCTAATTATCTTCACCATCAGGTCCTGGAACTTTGCCCTGCGCCAACATCACAGGATCAGTGTTCCAGGTAAATCCCTCTATGTGTGCTTCTCCTGTTCTGTCCTGTCCAATTTCTGGCACCCAACACTTAGTATGTACTGCGATGCCGGCGCTCTCAAGTCCTCTCTCGAAGAGCTTGTTTTTTATTGGCAACCAGCAGCATATATCCACACTCGTACTTGCCACTGTCACAGCATGCACTCTCACCAAGTTGGGTACATCCCTGGTCAAAGCCCCGAAAAAGTCATAGCCGTCAGCAATGCCTTCGTGGCTAGCAACACACACGCTAGTTCCCCTTTTCCTAGTAGTAGGACCTGGCAACAGTATGGCATATGTAACTGGTCCACCAACAGTAACATCACCTCATCTCATTGCCACAGCAACCTCCTCCCCATGCTGCCCTTGCCGTTCGAACCCATTCCACAATGGATGTGCTGTCTCTCAGCTCGTCCACCTCGAAGAAACTGTCTTGAAATTCGCCAGAAGAGCTGTGGCCACTTGCCGTTTTACTGGTGCCACCTCCTGCACAACTCTTTCACAGATGCTGCTACTATGTGCTTTGCAGGTGTCTATTAGATCTATCATAACATAATGATAAAAATTTAAGGTTAGATATTCTGAAAAACTTACGCTTCTGGTGATCTATTTTTCTGTGTTTCTGGAGAAGAGTCCACTTAGCAAACACTGCTTCGCAGCCTTCCACATCACACGGGTACCCTGGAATACAAATCAGAAGTGGATTGCAATAATGTCCTGGTTATATTTGTCTAATTTATTTAAACTACACTAACAGAAAAAATTTTTCTAGGCACTGTAGTTTGTGGAACCGTAAAGTGCACATTTCAGTAACAGCTAATATATTGGTGGCATATCATTCAACACTTATTCTCATTCGTATTTAGACAAGGAATACACAAAGCGCTTGTAGCAAATGGAGGTATTTGAGCATTTTCCTTTTTGATTACATCAAAATCCCCATTTTTATATGTAAGGATGGCTTCTCAAATTTTGACTACAGTATGGAGCAAATAATGAAGCTCACTTGTCTTTTCCCCTGCGCAACTAGGTGGAATGATCATATGCCTCCTGCTGGAAAACTTGGCAAGATATCGTATTTACTTGCATAATAAATGCACTCCTTTAATTGGTTATTACAAAATTACACATTCCCCCGCATGATTGCACCGTCAATTTGACCCCGCAAGCTGTGGCCTGGTTTCAATTTTGACTGACGATGATGGCTGACCACGGATGCTGCGTGTTCCCTTAGTGCTTCCTAGGCTCAGTAATGGCCACATACATTAGACTTAGTGGTGGCATAAAAAATTCTCTTAAAACTTTACCATGCATAACTAAATGTAGAACTTAAAATAAAACTTGTGTGAACGTGTAAACTTCAAGGGAAAAAAAGAAGGTGCTTATTACTGAGTAAATACAGTGACTGCTTCAGTGGCCAAAGAGGCTTCTTCAAATGAGTGTGGCATCAAGAACGTAACAAGTAACAATCTGAACAATTTGAGCTCGGTAATGACATCTGTGACCAAGTGTGTGGTTTACTCACCTTTATGTGTATTTTGATGTGCTCTGAGCTTGCTTGGCAGCAAGAAAGCTTTGTCACATCCTGGTTCTGGGCAGCTGCAAACAGTGAATTGTGTTATGTAATGTTATTAATGCCTTTACAGCCGCTTTCGAAACGTGAGCTCGAAATGTGTTACATAATACTGTTGGAGAAAAATCAGCAATAATTATTCACCGATGAAGGGAAAAGATGTCCCTTGTGCTACGAAATTATGGCTCGTGGGCTCTCTTTAGGTCTGCAGTCAGTGAAAACGTAAATATACAGCAGCAAATACACTATTGTCCATGAGAAGTTGTATGGATGTGCCAGCACATTAAGCTCGCCCATTTCTGGGACATCAAGGCAGAGATGAACTTCCTTCAATATCGGCTTCTTTAGGTAACTATGTGTAGAAGTACCGAGGCAGAAAGGGCATGTGTGATTTTGTGGGTTGAGCTCGTAGAGATTTTTTATTAGCTCATGCCGAAGTATACAGTTGTGACTTGGTTGGCTACTCAATCAGGCAGTCACCGTCAACTACATTATAAACATATGGAGTATTGAAATTCAAAATTTAAACTTGATTCCAATATCTGAAATGCTGAGCATCGTGGTCAAAAAACCACTACACAGGCTTGAGTAGGACCTATTGTGCTAGGTCTTGATGAAGTGGGAAGTTTAGCAAACTCCAGTGCAGCTGCCATATTCAGAAATTAAACAAGTGCCACTTATCGAGAACAAGCAGTTATGAGGCAGCCAATGACATAACAGTCTGAAAACTTCCGAGCTTTTCTGTGCCTTTTGAACAACACAGTGAACTCATCTGTGGTTTTTTGTCTCGCCACAACTGCAATAAACTCAATGAAAAAGTCATTCCGACCACCGTGTTAGCATTTCACTTCCATTGTTTCTCTAAGTGGATACCAGAGTAGATTTATTTTACTGAATCTGCATGGAGCATGATCTGCTGCTTCCTGCCAATGCGCTCTCTGTAAGATAGCCAGAAGAGTGGCCTACAAGCTCTTCATATTCACACTCCCTGGAGGTATTAAACTTTCTTTTGTGGTGTCCACAATGTGACTTAAAATCTCTGAAAACTTTGACTACCAGATGAGCCTGGCTCAATTTTACTACATTTCCGCACGTCTCCGTTTACATTAGGCAGCCTTCCATCCTCAGGGAAATAATCTGCCTATGCCCATCGACGATTGAGATGCATAATTAACCTTTTTATGATTATCTTTCCATTCCCTTCCTTCTGCTTTTCTTTATCAGTCTTCTTTGAATTTTCCATTTATTATTTACAAACACATTGTGAACATCTTCGAATGAGTGTACAACCAATCACAATTATCTCCTTTTGTGGCATTGTGCACATACATATAAATGTTTTGGTAGTGTGGGAAAACGTCAAGAATAATTAAATTATGGGGTTTAACATCTCAAAGCAACTCATAGGCTACGAGAGATGCCAAAGTGTGGGGCTGCAGAACAATTTTTACCATCAAGAGTTCTTGTAACTCGCGTCTAAAGCATGGCACATGAGCATTTTTGCATTCCACCCTTATGATAATGTTGCTAGGAATTGAACCTGCAACCTTGTACTAAGCAGCAGAACACCATAGCCACTGTGGCTGTTAACACGTTAAATGGAACAGCAATGTACTTTTCCATGCAACTTGTGTCCGCATTTCCAGAAAGTGCTGATAGCCACAGAGTTTCAAGCGAATGATTATGCTTTATGTACTGGCTGACTTAAATTCTGCTATTACAATGTGTCTCTTAATGACACCACATAGGACTATTCTTTCATGCAACTAATTATTGGTAATACTGGTAGTTATTAATGAATCCTGATGCCTTACACGTGTGAATCTTGGACAGCCAATAAAATTATTGTGCCTCGTATCCCAGTTCTCATAACAAGATAGTCGTTGCTGAAATATCTGGTATGCGCATCCAACTCACATTTTACACGCAGAACTGCAGCATAATAATTAGCTCTCCAGACGAATTGTGGTCGCCAGTGCATGCTTGGAACAAATGTTACAGGGATTCAAAAAGAAATTCATACTCACGGATAGGGCAACACCTTTGTGTGTTCGAAGCTGTGGACTTTCAGGTGTTGATGCTTCACAAATGCCTTTGGACAATGTTCACACTAACAGCAGAAAATAAAATAATAATAAAAAACATTATTGGAATTTCATTTTGCAGAAAATGGTCATGGAAAGTGTGCACAGATAGCAACAAATGGCTTAGCTCACAACACTTACCTGGAATATCCGCTTCTCGTGAGAATACTTCATGTGTTTGTATAGTGCGTTTTCACAAGAGAACACCTTTTCACAGTTGTCATGTATACATCTGTGCAGAAAATAACACACATTATGACTTTGCACCTTTCAAAAGGGAGGATCTGGCTTGCATACTCACTTGAACGATTTTACTTTATCCTTATTGCTCTCATGCGATTTCTTCATGTGTCGGGTCAGGTGGAACTGCCTTGTGTACTTCTTGTTGCAACCTGAATATGTGCACTCATAGGGCCGCTGCATGATAATGCAACCGGAAGTTGGGGAGCACTATTTAGGCGGCATGAAATCATAGGCATAAGATACTTCAGCTTTCCCATGGTTCTGGATTAAATCATATCCCTCTGACTCCATGGACAACAGACTAGCCTACCGCTACAACCAAACCTATGCATGAAGCAAGGTACCAAAAACATGGATTCTATTACAGAGGACGGAAGTAAAAGCTTCAGAATGTTAAATTGTTGACTTTGTAGATAGCCAAACACAAAAATGTTAACTTTAAGCCCCCTGTTCAGTGCATTGGCTTCCTAAATTACCAGGAACAACCTGAGTAGCTGTTCGATCACTGATTGCCCTCACATATAAGCTATGGATTATCTATGCGTGTTATATTTTAGAAGTCCTGGCACTCAGGTTAGTTGCACGCTCACAGGTGTCACGACCGTCATGAAGATGGGTTGAAAAAGCTTTGCCTCAAGTGCACACTGTGCGCTGAAGTCACGTGATGAGATGCAAACACATTTCACGTGGTTACTACTCTCCAGACGCTAAAACTGACGATCCCTTTGCCAGCTGCCCCGCTGGGTGCCCTGAAGGCACTGTGCCACCTCATTATTATAATATCACGCTCTCTATTGAGGCTTCAGTTTCCTGCTATAGAGAACTCGGAGACTAGCAAGACTTCTGCAACACCAGTCAAAACCGTCAGTCCGTTTCCCCACACACTACCCCCCCCCCCCTTTTCTTTCTTTTCTTAAACGCCTTTTTTTTTTTATCATACACACGGTAATTTCATACTCCTCTACCACAACACCTGCGTTTCAACATCCCTCTTATTGAGCCAAATGGCACTACTACACGCTATGTAATGTCTGTAACACCTGTCACGTTTTAAAATTAAATTTATATGACAGTCTTTCAAGTTCTATGCAAACGTTCTGAGAAAACCTTGCACCAAACGCCAATAAAATGGCGCATTTTTTTACTTGGCAAAATATGTCAGGAACTCACATCACCGTCGTGTACCCGCATGTGCCATTTCAGTTTCTTCCCGTTCGGAAAACTTGCAGAACAGCCATCAAAACAACACACGAAGATGGTTTCATTACTCGTAGAAGGGCTCCTTCCATTAATACTGGCCATTGCTACCGTTCAGCATCAGTAACTAAATCACTGAGCTCACTGCTGACACTGTACCATGGTCTGTACGTCGCCTGTACCAAAGCCACCGCACATGTAGTACTACCGTAGAATAAAAAACGAACTCGTGCTACCACGTACTGCCATGCACACACACGAAAGCTGGCAGCATGGCCAGCATGGCCGGCAGCATAAACTGATGATGGTTGCGGATTACGGTTCGGATTCGATTATCGCTAGAAGCCAGAGCCCTGTCCAAGCCATCAGCAGTCGCATGCGAGTTTGGTTGTGAGCAGTCGTCGCTGCAAGTGGGAACTATTGTAATGATCTAGAGTACACACGAATGTAAAGAAAATGCCGGTGTACACGGAGGAAGACAGTGCACTAGCACCGCATATATCGTGTGAAGGAGTTCGGGACGATCTGAAGCGCTGCTTACTCGCAACAGATTGTGTCCAAAAGGCAAGTTTAAGCTTCAAGTCAAACTTGTGGCTGGGTTATATTTGCTGGAAAGACGTTCATTCATCTTATGAATATGTTGCTGTTGCGTTATTTTGCCTTTAACAGGAAAAACTAACGCCAAAGGAATGTTTGCGCGCAAACCATCCGTCGATTCCGACGGAGTGTCACAATTTGAAAACTCTCTTCTTTGAATGCAAGCGTTCGATGGTGAGCTTCGCTCCTGCTTTTGAGCGAATTGCTATTTTGAACCTTACGCACTTCGCTTATGGGCGACTTCACTTTTCATTTTTTTTCTTGTTATTTTTTTTTCCAGCTAGACAACAGACAGAGGTTCCGAGGAAGGAAAGGCTACTGACCGTCACGAGTTCAAGTTGCAGGATAGCTGAATAATAAGCCGTTATCACGGCGTCCGTACGTTATGAATAAACTGGATTTTGCTTTGCAGCCGCCCATGTTAATTGCTGATGAGTACCATAAGTGGGTTGCCTGGATCAAAGTGTAATGTGATGTGAAACTTTCAGTTTTGGGATTTCATGCAGTAATGCGGGTGTCACGCGGCACACTTGGGATCGCAATCGAAGCCGATCGGCATCGAATTCCTAGATGCTGGAAGGAGCCTATCGTGGTCGAGAATTTAGATCCGGATCACGCTCGTTTGCGATCTAAAGTGTCCGTGTGACAGCATAGAAGCTATAAAGAGTTCTTGGTATGAGACGTAGTCGGTATGAGACGTAGTCGAATAAGGAAAAAATATATCGAATGGTGCGTCATCTACACGGCTTGCAGTCAAATATTGTACGAGTGCTGGTTCAATATAAAGACTTTCTTCATTGTCCTTTGCAGCACATCCTGAATGTACAGCCTAAGTTTAAACTAGTCTGATACCACGTCTTCGTTGGTTGCCTGTCGCCACTCTTCTAGCTGCAAAAAAGCGTGTAGTTTTCTGTGTTGCAAAGTGCACACATTGTACTTTTTAAGTCCTTTTTAAGCCATGTAGTGCGTTGGCTAAGTTCTTGCATACAGTGTTACACTTGATAACATAAACAGCACACTTAAATAAAATATTAAGTTGTGGCCTAATAGAACGTCAGGCTGCAGTGCGACAGGGCAGGGGTTCAATCTCACTTTTGGGCATGTATTAACTTTTGTACAAGCTTTTCGGCAGGACAGTAGCAGCAACCACCGTGGTCAGCAAAG
Organism: Dermacentor albipictus; assembly: GCF_038994185.2. NCBI lineage: Eukaryota > Metazoa > Arthropoda > Arachnida > Ixodida > Ixodidae > Dermacentor > Dermacentor albipictus. The sequence goes on from NC_091823.1 coordinate 35,461,129, forward strand.
ACCAGGGAGGCTTACCTTGAAAGGTAGTGCCGTTCTTTCACTTTGCTGCCATGTTGTTGTTGTAGCCTGTGACACGTGTGGCTCCTACCCATGATGGGGGAATCGGCCAAGAAATGGGTGGATATTACAAATTATTATGGAGCATAAACTTCCTAATATCTATGGGAATAGCATTGAATAGTGTAGAATTCCTCTTTTCCCATCTGCCCTCTCAATTCCTTTTCTTTCTTTCATGAATTGGCAGGTCAATAAAACGGTCTAAAACACTGATTTGCCGTATTTGAAACTTTCTCCATGTCACTAACCAAGGCAGCTGGCAAGAATACTGGAGAAGGAAACAACCAGTAAAGGGGTTATTACACTACTCTGGAGCCTTAATAGTACTGCACATGATCTACATTTGCCTTGTCGGTTTCTGCAAAATGCATTTTACCAAACTCAAATCAAAACAAGGAGAGAGGTAAGGAAATTCTTTATGAAGTGCAGAAACCTTAATAGTAGTGCACATGACCCGTTTGCCTTGAGAGTTTCTACAAAATGCATTTCACCAAACTCGGATCCTAACAAGGAGAGAGAGAAAGACATTAAGGAGTGCTGGAACCTTAATAGCACTACACATAATCTACCTTTGCCTTGTGGGTTTCTGCAAAATGCATTTCACCAAACTCAAATCCTAACAAGTAGAGAAAGAGATTCTTTAATGAGTGCTGGAACCTCAATAATAGTACTGCGCGTAGTTTACTTATGCCTTGTGGATTTCTGAGAAATGCATTTTGTCCAACTAACAAGGAGAGAGAGAAACTGATTCTTTAGCAGGTGCTGGAGGCGTTTTCCTGGTCACTTGCCTCACATGCTACTATGTCACTCCAGAAGAGATTGGGGATGCATAATATGACTCACTCATATGCAGACTGTACAAACTCGCACGCAATGAGCACAATTAACAAGGACAAGCATGCACAGCTTACATAAGTGTACAATGTATATTGCTTTTAATCGGGCAGAGCGTCAGATTCGAAGCAGTGACCTGGAGATAGACCAACAGCACCTTCATTGTGCAAAAAGCAGGAATGGTGCAACTCCAAGGTCCAATATGGTGCAGCTCCAAAGAGCTGCCATGTGAATTTAAAGCAGATTTTAGGACTGCCCTTGTAGCCGCAAAAGCATGTGCAGACACATACAACCTGGTGCAAGTCTTCACGCACATTGCATGGCACCTCATGCTATGTCCCGACAAGGAGTCCCCACGCACATGTCAGAGCTGGCGATCGTACAAAGCAAATGCTTCTCCTACCTCCAAATCATGTGAAACTGATGCCTACTTGTTAAAGTAGCCCAAGCACTGCATTATTATGCTGCCAAGCACAAGGCTGTGGGTTACATTCCCGGCTTCATTTTGACGCGGACCGAATCTGCAAATGCTCGTGTACCACACTTTGGGTGCCCATGAAAAAAAAAAAAAAACTAGGTAGCCTGAATTCGGATCCCTCCACTACAGTGTCCCTCATTGCCTGCTGTGCAGATTTGGGACGTTAAACTCAATTTAATTCTTAAACTGATGCCATCTTATAGACATGCTGCTATTTGTAAGCAAACAGGCATAGTAAATATAAAAAATGAGCAGACAACTGTGTTGAGACTTCACTGATTACCGTTTCTAACAACAATCTTTGCAAAGTTACTTTTGTAAATCTTGCTTGCCAAAGGAATTCACGCCAGTAAAGTGCATGAAAGCTTTCTTTGCCTGCACAGAATGTGATGGCCGCAGTGCTGCATATTCGCAACATCATGCTCGGTAGCTTGTCTAGTATAGAAAAATCCACCACAACTCGTCTGGCTGTGTGGAGGAGCTGAAGGTACTCCGATATACTCTTGTAAAAAAACACCCCTCTTCTTTAACAAGTTTGGCAAAAAAATTTATTGCTGGGATGCACATGCAATCTAATATTTTCCCACCTGTATTGGCCTCATTTGGTTACACCTGCATGAAGGACCCAAACACTACGCAACTGTAACAGCTATTCATTTAAAGATTAACACAAACCATTGCAGCATGTAGTGGTTTTTATTGAGATCACACAGGCAGCAATACCAAAAAATGCAGAGGTCTGCAAAATGAAGCAGTTTATATATGACTAGAATTATGTTTTGCACAAAACACAGAAAGCTCACTGTCAGTTCCAGTGAAGCAGGAGTGGCATGGCCTTTGATGCCAAGCTAAAAAGATTCAGCCAATTGGGAGTAAAACCTGAAGTACATTTTCTTCATGCCTGCCAATTTGCAGTCAACAGGCACAAAAACAAAGAGCTTCATGTAACACTGTGGAAAAGAACTGAAGACACATGCCCAACAGTGGACCTCTAAAACAACTGTTGAGAACAAAACTAGACAACACGGGAGTAGCAGTGAAAGCTCATTGCTGCGCTGAAAGTGTGCTACCTGCATTCAGGACATGCACACACACATTCTTCTTTTTAATCTAGCAGCATGCTCGTTAAGTTGGTTCACCCATGTGCGAGTAGGAATGACTGAGAGACTGCTATCAAAAGTTAAAACAAAATGCATTGCATGTCATGTGTAAAGAAATGTGCAACTTGCCTCATTTTATGCAACAAGCTTTGCCTTTCTCCTAGTACGCTAAATAACTTCGACTAACATGTCACCAGATGAACGTTTTACTGCAGGACGGTGAGTGCAGTTGTCAACAGGATGCTTTGTCACTAAGAATCACCCTTGTGAAGCATGTCAGCAACAAAAGTTGAACTTTGAACAGCACTCTTTCATTGCCTGCTACCCAACCTGGGTTCACTTGGCCACAAATGTTTGTCCAGTAGGCTTCGATATTCGTGAACAATGCTATTTGTGCACCACTTGGAACAAGGACTGGGGAACGACAGACACAAGCGCAACCAACTTTGATATTCAATTGAGACACAGAAAAAGTCTGTATGCCAGCCATCTGTTTTAGTTTTGTCTGTTAAAAGCATTCAACACTATCCACAATGGTTGCCGCACAAAGCTGAAAGGGGAACGAAGAAGCACACATGGTTACCGCACTAAGCTGAAAGGGGAACGAAGAAGCACACATAGTCTAGTTTGAGAAAGCACATCACTAACTGTGTTTGAACTCAGAAGCAAAGCATGTTAATTGGCAACACCACAAGAAACCTTTAGACAGCTGCAGTTGCCTAAATAATCAATTCATACTGGTCACAAAAATGAGAAATAGCTTCATATGAAAATTACTAAAGAGAAATTTGGCACTAGTGTCTTAGCAAGCTGTTGGTACAGCACTGCATCCAGCATAGGAATGATAGTACACAAATTAGTCTAAATTAAGTCCTCTTGGCTTCGAACAACCTTCCACGTCCTTGTTTTAATCCAATATTGTTGCTTCAAATTTGCTGCGCAGTTACCCTCCAATTTCTTCCACTGTTTTCAGAATATTACAAATAAAAATTGCTCTTTAAAATTTTGACACTGTTACCAAAAGTGTGTGTCACTGCACCAGTAGTCCAGACCTAGCGGCATGCGTAATGCTGAGACTTGCTTATGCATCAGCAATTACTTTAGAGAATGGAGTTTTCAATGTGACATTGCTGTAAAATGTTTTTCTACTTCAGCCAAAAACACCACGAAGGAAGCCACAGTTTGCTTTCTTTAATTAAGCTGCGTCAAATTGTAAAAAAAATCTGCACTACCCATCACTGCTATGGTGGTTGAATGACTGCAGCGCCTACAGAATTGTTTATAATTATTACAATGGCAGCTATCGTATTTACTGAACGTAGATTGACGTTTCTTTTTCCTTGCAAAAATGTTACTCAACATGAGCTATCGACCTACACTCATGATCACAGAATCTCGACCTATATTCATGGACAAAGCTAGCAAAAGTACCGAGATGACGAAGTTTCAGCATTGCACCCGCCATAAAACCAGTCCGGAAATTATCCAGACTGGCTTTAAGAAATGCCACATATCCATTGTCATTTGAGGTGCTGAAGATGCCCGAGAAGCATCAGACAAGGACAATTTCTCTGCCAGTTCCAATCTGAGTTAAGCTTGCAGCATCGACTATAGAGATTTAGTAGCCGAGCTTTCGGTAAATAAAGGTGTGTCATGTTGAAAGTTTTTCACCTTCCTCAAAAGGTAATGGTCGACCAGTATTCATGTTTGACCCATCTTCTAGTCAACATAGTACTAACTTTCATGGGATATACAATGACAGCAATCACATCTATACAATAGCCAGTGCCAGATTTCCCTCTAGTAACTTTAGTGGAATACAATGATAGTAATCAACTCAAATGGTACATTGTCTTCACTGTTGCTTAGAATTTTCTCAAGTTGTAGACAGGATGCCTTTGAATGGCAACACTATGCTTCAGCTAGCCAGAGAGTAATGTATTAAGCAAGATAACAAGAAAAACACAAGTAATAACATCTCAATAACATCTCTAGCTGCTTAAACTACGTGGATTTCTGCAATGTAGTGAGCCTGTAGCAAGTAGATAGTTCATGTGTGCTCTGCACAACACCAACACTGCTACTCCAGTCAGATTGCAGCCTTCTTTCCTCCACCGATTGTTCTGGCCTTTAATTAAAGAATAAATGTGAATTCTGTCTCTTGACCATTCTTGTCTTTGGCCTGCCACTTAAGGTGCGCTGAAGAAAAACGCCAAACAGAACCCCCCATCTCCACTGATTCTTGCTGGCCCTTGTAAATTGAATCACATCAGCGATTTTCATCATCTGCTGGCTGCCCCCTATGCAGCATTTACCACCATCTCTTCCTCAATAATGCCTGTTATCAATGAATATGTCACTCAGGCAAGACTGCCGTTTACTCGCCATATAAAATTTGCTATAAAGTTTCAGTTATGAAGGCTAATGTCAGACTTTTTCTTTGCTTCTGCAAGCCTGCATGAACAGTCTCAAGAGTACCCTAAGAACTGAAACGAGAAGTTAACAAGTTGTGCCACGAGCAAAAACATAGGCACACACTCACTTCCACTGAACTTACTTGCAAGCTCCATTATTGTCCGAGGTGCGAAAATTGCCTATCTTGTGCACTGTCCACACCCTGTGTCACATGGTACATTACATCATAATAACAGTACCTTAATTATTTTCCAAATTTTCTGTGAAAGGTTGTGTAACTACTGCACACATACTTGTGCTCACAGAGGTTCTTTTCTGAAAGTGTGCACATGTTTTAGAAGATCACATTGCCCTGCATGCTCGCATAGGCTGGGATGGATAACACTGGCTACTAGAAAATGTACACTCGTACAACTATGGCTGTGGCTTAACAGAGCCAAGCAGGGTTTGTTTTTTTCATTGGAAAATGGTTCTTTTATCTCTCTAGGTTTGTCATGCACTTTATAGACAGATAAAACTAAACCACGGTTCCTTGAAGTTTTTGCCTCAGTTCAGGTCCAGCATTCACATGAGTCTATATAATAATTGAAGCAAAATGCCTAGCAAGAACACTTTTTTACCTGTAACTGGCTTTGTCAGGTTTTACCCAATTAAGTAAACATTTAATGAATGATAAGGTGGCGAACTATAAGACCCCCTTCATCAGTAGAAAATCCCTTTTTTATTTATAGTCCAGCAATTCAGATCTGATACATTACCAAATGTGACCGAAACACCGTTCACAATTCAGAAAGCCTTGAGGGGAATCAGGCCCACCAAAAATTGAACATGATTCATTTCACCTAGTCATCCCTCCTTATTTCAAGATTTCTGGAGGTCCTCAATATTTTTTTCCAGGTTACTACACACTGATGAATAATTGTCCACACTGATGACCGAAGACATTGTAATCGACAGCAATAACACTAGAACACTAGGGCTCAAAAAGGCAACACCAAAGCATATTTCGAATGGCCACTGCGTGGAGTCAGCACTGGTTTCCCAGTGTGCATTGTGTGTCCTCATTTATGCGTCACTAAGCAACAACAATAGCAGCAGTGCGCACCCCCCCCCCTTTTTTTAGCATACGCAGCAATCCTGCATACAGTGTTCACTTCTTCTTGGTCTTTGGTGAAGTGGACTGGAACACACTGGAGGCAGACATGAGGTTCTCAATGTACTGCCCCAAAACTTGGTTCTCAGACTTGAGCTTCAAATTCTCTTCCTTCACACTATCCACACGCTGGGAGAGGTCTGTGGAAAGATATGCAACAGGTTTTTAGAATCACAAGTCAACTGGTTAACTAAATTTTCCATCCAAACTTAGTTAAAGGGACACTGAACTAAAGTTGAGCAATACTGGTAAGGTTACGCTTCTGGCGTACACAAAGCAAGCCAGTCCTGCAGTGAAAGGAGGCTTGATGAGCCAGAAAAAGGTGCAAAAAATGAAAGACAGGTGGGCACGCCACCACCTTGAAGTTTGCATGCACCGGCTCTCTGGTGAAGTCGTAGACCCTGACAGCATTGCTTTGGGGCTAGTCATTGGTTTGTCACTGAAGAAGAATTAGAAAAGATTTCGAAATAAGCAAAGCAGCAACCTGGCAGCCTCGGGGTGCTTTTCTTCCACAACAAATGTCCAAAATTATTCTAAAGTACAAGACAGTCATAATGTCACAGACTTCATTGGCACCTCAGTGTGGGCATTAACTTCAGTAAAGACCAACTGCAATGAAATTTTGGTTGATGCAAAAGACCCAGCCTTGGGTAGTGCAAGTATAGAGCAACCTCTATGCAAAATTTTATATCTGGGAAGACGAATGGAACATTGCAAGAAGCTCATTAGTATACACTATTCACATATAACCAATTCAGCATTGCAGTTGACCTAAAAGTCAAGTTTAACTTTTTCCAGTTGCCACACGAAAATACTATACAATTTGGGAAGCTACCCTTCCAGTCTAAGATAACTGAGTTTCTCTTTTATGTCCCTTTAAGGGCCACGAATGCCAAGGCTGTCTCCAAGTAAGCTTGAATGGCCATTTCATTCACAAAATCTTCCCTAACATCTGTGTACTGCACTGCCATTAAGAAAGCCAACATGCCCTTATTCCCTAAAATGAGGAGCATGATGGTGACCATGCAAGAATGAAGCTTGTGAAATGAAACAGTGGTGCATGCTCCCTGCACCTCCTCTGCTTCAAATGATGGGTACTGCAGCTCAGCAGACACGTATATATACACTAGCGAAGTGTCGGTCCATGCACAAGATCCACCGGTTCACTTTCTCACGCAGTTCGCAAGCTTGGCTATTGCACAATATTTTTTCCAAAATGCACTCATCTGCGAACACAGTTTAAAGAAAGCATGGCACAGCGTTTTAAGTGGCAAGATGCAAGGCTCGTGACATATTTATGAAAATATGGAAGACTACTTTCAAACGACGTAATAGTAAAGTTGTACCTCACAATAAACCGTTAGCTGAATTGCAGAACATGAGATAATACACTAGAATGAGATACACATAGCTGCAGTGTGTCTCATACGCTCTTATATGTCTGGTCTTCCGCAATTCAGCTGGTCTATTGTGACTGCACACCAACCGGCTGAGATACACACTCCTGCAGCTGCAGCTCAACTTGACCAAATTTTCAACTAAACAGCTTTGCCTTTGTGTTTTGGTTTTGTACATTGGTTGAAAGTTGTGCTTTTGATTGACCTTGTAAAGTGATTTAGCACTGCCAGTTTCGAAATGAACAAAGCTCTCGCCGAACACAAGCACCCACCCACCAAAGGTTTTAAACATGCTGCCTACAGACCTCAGAAATGCAGCTCGCAAGGATGCTCCTTAAATGGACAACTGGCCTCTCTGTCCTAATGTTAAGCAACCTTACCGCTCTTCTGGCCCTAAATCAGCTACTGCACTACCTGTAGCGAAGCGTGTAGGTGTGTCTGATGTGACCCAATATATGATATAGTTTGACACATCTAGCATATGCATGCCTGTTAGCTCTGCTGAAAGCAAACAGAGATGGACAGCTATAGGCTTGATGCATTACTATACCTGCCAACCTGAGGGCACTGAAATTATGGAACTCTGCCAAAGGCAATGCCTGAAACGGCGGTGAATGGCTGCCAGTATAGTTATTAGACGTCTTGGTGCTCCTACTGTGAACAGAGGTGTGTGGGCACGTGCATAATTAAGGAACAGATACTATGTCCAGTGAAAGTGATTCCACTCTTAATGTGCTTCAACACCGAACTTTATAACAACGATGTTGACTCAACGAAACTGGCCATAATGCAACACATATTGAGCCTTCTTCTCAAGCACACTCCTCAATGCATGCCTTGATCTGAAGTGAACCGAGCTAGGCTTACACTGCCTGCACACAAATAGTTTGGATTTAAATTAGACTTCGGCTAGGTACCTAGCACATAACATCAATTTTGTTGTGGATGTGCTGCATGGCGCTTTCTTCTTTCTGCACCCCCCTCCCCCGGTCGGGCAGGTACAGATTTTTGGAAGATTTATGGATGTTCATAGAGTCAGGTAGAATTAGGGAGTTTTCCAGACAAATCGGGAAAGTTGGCAGGTAAGCATTACCATTGCAAAAGTGTCGAGCAAAATTTATCTGCTGGACAGGCACCTGGCAGATGTATTTTTCATAAGGATTGCCATGAAAAGCTTCAAGCTGGCAACTTTGGCTCAATCTAACATACATGTCAGTTTAATTAATTTCTGTAATCAATATAATGCTCACCGTCACAAAGCAAGATTTAGTAAGTATGGGGCAAGTTCTTTGGAAACAAATTTGCAAGCATCAATGTTCAGTTCCTGGATAGTGGACAGTCATTCTGCCTACTCCAGCAATCCTTTCTTATGCGTTACATCATGCTATGTATAACCAAAGAATGATAAACAGATGAACACATAAACAAACACGACTAGTTCGTTTCCTAGTTCATGACTGCAGTCGGCCATAAAATGCAGTGCTTGAGCGGCCACAGTTACCAGTTTTGAGGCCTCTCACAGGCCACCACCAAGGAGTCCACTGATTCACTGTCCCTTGAAACTCTGTTGAAAAAGAGAGAAAACTAACCGAAAGCTGCAACTCACCATCGAGCGTGTTCTGGAGTTCTAGTACTTGTGAAATCAGCCTAGCTTTCTCTTCAGCTTCATCAGGACTCATGTCTGGATCCAGGGCTGTAGGCAAGAGTTTTCAATTAGGCCATGTATGGTAGCACATAAACAATAACACAGAAATATATTATAAACAAGATCACAAAATAGGCCAGTTAAAGCATTAAGCAGGCACATAAGAGGAAGCTTTAGCTCGGACCCAACTATGACGCGGCCTATTCAAATACATGTAAAACGCAAAAACGTTTTTGTGAGATAACCACTAGACCGATTTTAATTAAATTTGTTGCCTTTGAGAGATAAATTTAAATTTTAGTGACTGTTGGAAGCGGAATTTTGATTTAGGGCCTGAGTTTTTTTAAAGGATTTTTAAAAATTCAAAAGTTTGAAAAAAATAGAAGCACGAAGTTTACACATTCATAGCTCTGCATCAAGAACAGATATCGCGGTTCTGTGAACAGCATCCATTAGATAATTGAAAGCGGACAAATTCGATATGTCATTTTACATCTTACATGAATTTGTTACGTTGTTTACGAGGGTTCTGGAAAAGCTGTACGTCCATATTGCTAAATTTTTCCGAGATTCATGTGTAACATATCAATTCTGTCCGCTTTAGATGCACAAGTAGATGCAATTCACAGAAGTGTATTATCATTTTCCGTTGCCGAGTTAAGGAGTTGTGAACTTGATAGTTTCGTTTTCTGAAAATTTTCGATTTTGCCAATTTTTAATAAAAGATTGACGACCTAAATCAAAAATTTGAAACCAACAGACACTGCATTTTAAGTTTTTCTTTTAAATGCAACAAACCTCGTGAAGTTTGGTGCAGTGGTTGCCGAGAAAAAAACGAATTCTCCTTTTACATGCATTTAGATGGAGATTGCCCTTAAGAGGAAGCTTTAGCTCCGGTGCTCCCATCTCCGACGTCACACTGCACTTTTTTTCAGGGCTCCTGGAGCTTGCTTGGTAGGATAGTGTGACTACCCCATTTTCATACGAAAAACTGGTGTACTGGATATGCAAACTTCGCACTAGCCTTCTGAATACAGATCTTGGTGTCCACGACTTTTGCATTTGCAGCAGATGCAATGCAAGATGTGTTTGATGAGCAGTGCTATTGCTTGACCCAATCTGAGCTGCACAAGCTATTTCACTGAGAAATTGTACGCCACCGCACATTAAAGAATGGCACGTGCGAAGGAGTTGACAGCATATCTTCTGCAGCTGCAACACTACATGTGCAAGATCACAATCAAAATCACATATGAAATATGCTCACCTAGCAAACAAATGAAAACCATCTATCTTTTGCTGCAGATTGTGCCTTTCTATTCCTCATACCAGGCCATGATGCTAAATGACATCAGTGCACAACATAATTTGCAATATTTTCTTAAATTTGAGCCATTATTGTGTGTAAAAAATCTATAAGCATTGCTGGAGTGAGTGATCACTTAATTTTAGTTGCAACCCAACTTTTCTTTACTTATCAAGAATTAACTAGCCTTTGCCAGACATTGCCACAATTTCTGATGTCAAAGGTAATAGCTTCCAAATTTTAAATGTGGTGGTGGTAGCGATTTCAGTTCCGTGGCGCCATTACAAAACTTCACATAAGTATAGCAACAATAAGCTTTTACTGATGTACATGCTGCATTATTAAAATTTATCCACCTTCGTGGTTTTCCTAGATCTGCCTTCCTTCTTTTGCTCAAGAGTAATGTAGATAACCTCGATTTCTGGTGTTAAGCTATCATACTAAGTACTGTACTACTTTTAGCATGTGCACTTGATAGGCACCAGCTAACGTCTACCAGGAATTGTCAAATAAATGAGATGGAAATGCTGTCCAACCTAACTCCTCCAAGTTCCCTAAATTCCTGAAGCCATTTCATTTTGCCTCACATTAATAACCATAATTAGTCCTGTGTACTGTAGGGCTAGCTGGTATGTATGGCAATGCAAGTGCAGCATCTCGTCAAACTCTATCTGGAAAAAGTTACTGATATGATGTCTTCGGCAGGCCATCATGTCACATCTCAGCTGTAATCAATGGCAGGATACTAATTAGACATTCCCCCAAAGACTGGACTGGATTGCATTAAGTTTCACGTGCTTACATAAGTATTTTAGTTTATGAAACCGAGCATAACAAAAATGATATGTTTGGTATCACAGGACATTACTTTTAACCTCATGTAAAGAGCAGCTTTGTGTGACACAGCAGTGTTAGATGTTACACTACTCATTTGGTCAGACAGATGCACCCCAGTCAGGAGTTGTCCTACACAACTTACAGGTTAGCGCAGGGCTGCTGCTGCCATTGGTGTATGTGGATGGGATAGACTCTATACTCTGAGTTCCCATCGCACTGCCAGCCGAAATAGATGTGTCGCTTTCATCTGCACAATGGAAAAGGCAACATTCTACAGCAGATGCAATAATGTATAACTGCATACACACGGCAAGTCAACGAAAAGCATGAGGCTAAGAAGTGGTTTAATGCCAGGGCATTGAAAAGGAAATAAGCACAGGGATTTCACAGCATGACTGTATCACTCAGCCCATGGTCCTTACTGTTTTTCAGGTGGTTTAGCTGACCCCAGTAACACACGACACCTTGATACATACTTGTACAATACAGCACATGTGTAAAAATGATAGGACAGGACTTTATTCGTGATGAATCCGCATTTATTTTCTGCAATGAATTCCACTTACTTAAAATTTTGTTGCATGTACATTGCAAAATGTACATGTCTTTGTATGCATGTCAGACATTCTCTTGCAAGTAAGGGCCTGTCCTGTCTCATATCTGTTGTCTTTTGTTGTGCTAATGTGTATCAAGCCAATCTTAACCGATTAGCCCAGCAACAACGTACGAGAGTCATTTTTCAAGCAAATCAGGCAATGTTATAACCTAGAGAAAAACAACGGTCATTAACAACTAACGTGGCTTATGCTGATAGATTCAACCAACTTTACATTGCTGCACCATTGTTTGAAACGCACTTGACTGCAACAATAGTTGTAAATTGCCTTCACCTGAGTGGTGGTTGCGAGCTGTGACAGTGGCTCTGAGAACTAAAATACTACAACGAATGCGCGTTTCATAAACACGAGTGTAATCCAGCTAAGAAGATGAAGGTTCCGAGAATGCGCGGGTCAATAAGTAAAGATCAAGAAGGGCATTTTAGTTAACTAAATATACGTTACAAGCAACACATCCAGATTTATCTATAAATTCAAAGTCATTCGCTCGTAAGTACAAATACAGGTTACCGTTATGTCCGAGTGCTTGATTGTATTTTGATGACAGAAGCATGGTAATGGTATGGCCGATGTGTCGACAACACACAGTCGGATATGTCTTTTCTTTTTTTCAAATGCTTTTTTTTTTCTAGTGTGAACCATTTCTGCCAGCAACACGCAAGAAAACTGGAGAAACTCGGCGTGGGCTCCACAAGGAAGCACCTGCTCAAAGAAAATGCCGTAAATCCACAACGTTTATTACCTTGAGCATCTTCGTCAGCGAGAGGGATGGTGTTCATCTCGTCCTCAAACCTTGCGGTGTTCATAGTGGCAGACATCTGCGTAAAACATAACGTTGAAGTGAATCAAGAACTAACTTAACAACGGTTACATCAAGGAGGAGTCCGCACTGCGCCTTTCAAGATCGCACACCGTGGGAGGGAGTTTCGGCGTCACCTACGTAGGCCTAGAAGCCGCACAAAGCTAAAGAAAATTTGCAATGGCGAGCTTGCTGCGAATGTCACAGATACATCTGGTACGATGTTCAATGTGAAGATAAAATCTAGTCCTCAAGGCAAGGCAAACAGAAAAGCTAGCTTACTTCGCTATCTTGATCGCCGCCAGCAGCTCCTACAGCAGCTGATGAGAACGTCTCAAAACGTGAAACAAGTATGCGCTAGCGCGCATGAACACGAATGTATCGAGTGTTTTTTTCAACTTTATTTGTTCACACGTCTAAAATAATGCTTAGGTTGAAATATGAAAAGTTAAAAAGTACAATTAAGAAGTGCAAAATAACAAGTGTGCGGCGCTTGGGTGGAACTGTAATAGCTAGCGGAGCTGCGCACGAAGCCTGCAGTAAAAAATTACAACACATACATGCAACGTTCGATAACTTAAAAAAAAATAATAATAATGTAGCGTGGAATGCTCAACAGTGATGCGTCGACGTACCAATATTTGGTTATCACTTGTCTGCGCTTTAGATTTACGGATTAAAATCTCCAATGTACGAACTTTATATTTCGCCAGACCTCCTTACCGCACGTCGATGCTGTCAGTCACTTTCAGTTCACATATTAGTATTATAAATGCCCAATCTTTATCTTAAGGAACAGTATTACGTGAGGCAAAAGTTTGTGCAGTAACTTCGCACTTAGTGCACGGTCGCCGCTAGCTGACACCAATACATTTTAATAGCGGCGTCCCATTTGACTGACCACAGGGGCATAGGTGCGTTGACATCGGCATGCCTTTGAGGTTTGTTGCGTCGTTAGCGAAAACTTTAACTCTGATCAACTCCTGAGGCACGAGAATTGAAACGTGCAGAGCCGCTGATTCGCTGTCGAAGCTGCGCTGAGGCGCACAGCGCCGTCCGCCAAAAACGAAACTAGCACAAAAGCCGCGGGCGGACGGAATAGAGCGTCTCGGGTTTTCGCTGGCTAGCCATCCCCAGGAAACTGTTGGTTGGCCGTGCTCTCGGCTGGTTGTTCGCTAGTTCGCTGGCCATCCGTTTGTGCGTGTCCGTGTGTGTATGTGTGTGAGTGCGCGTGTGACTTGTCATGTTGAGGTGTCCATTTGCCAGCAGGAAAAAGTTTACCCCCTCGAGACATTACGGTAAGTTACAAGATATCTTCGTATCTCTCGGCCCGCGGAAATTTCATTGGTTGCGCGACGAGTGGAAGCCGCAGACACTTTGCCGTCAGCCAGCGAGCACATTACAGCGAACGTGCGCCACTTAAAAAGAAACAAACAAAATAAAAATTAAGCCTCTCTACCTCTAGATTCGGGACGCCGAAAGAACTTGGCAATAGCATGGACGCTTACCCTGATCTCCAGGAATATGTGACACCAGTGCTACGAGATGTGGGGATACCGATGCGTTCCATGTACGGGCCGCCTGGCACGGAAACAACCTGTCGATTTTCTGTCAGGTGTCGGGTGTGCGCTAGCGAGCGCCCCCCTCACTCCCCTCCTCCCTACCCCCCTTTTACTCGGGACGCTTCGACCGGGGGTTTCTGTGTGTGGTTCAGTCATATCTGTTAATTGCTCCGTTTATTGCACCGGCTGAAAACTGGCGGGGTCCGAGTAAGCGAATCGTCCTTCTCTGTCGAGAAGGAACGCCTTCGACCACGGACGCTCGGCGACGATTGCTTCTTTTTTGCTCCCGTCTCGTATGCAGCTGCGACGTCGTCGCCTTGGCTGCTCGGCAATTGTAGTGGTTGGACGTTTCGGCAAGTCCGGGAAGAATAAAAGAAACTTGCTACCACGGACAGTGATGCACCACTGTCCAAGCAACAGGAGACATTCCGGCGGGCTGCGGCGCGCGATCTGTCCGAACAGCGCTTGGGTTTTTTCGCCGATCGGAACCGAAGTGGGAAAAACACGCTTCGGAAACTTGTCCTATGCTTCGTGCGCAACATTTCGTGTTGTTTCTTTCTTCTCCCTCTCGATCTCCGTAGAAGTGAGCCTCTTTACTCGAGCTGCGGCGGAAAGCAGCGTAGACCGCAGTGTGTGTGTCGTCGCGTACGCGTAGGCACGAGCCGCTTTCACCGAGGCATGCGGCCCTGCGTAAGCTGGCTCAGCAGTCGCGAAAGGGCAAAACAACGCCGTACACTCACCGGTCATTTTTGCGGTTGCGCCAACGACTGCGTTCGCGTTGTGTGTCGTCTCGCTTTCACGCACGCCAGCAACTTCGGACAACCGGCTGACTGTGACGCCGTCGTTGGGAAGTCGAAAGCAGCGATATGGTTTGTGAAAGCCATCAACCGGCGACTTGGTCAACTGTTCAGTGTTCATAGAAAAAATTTGGAATCAGCGATTGAACAACGCTGTCAATGACGTTCCGAGAGATGGCACGCGCTTGCGCAAAGTTGAAGTCTTGTGTCAAGGCCAGTCACGCGTAAGGGGCGGGGTATCACCGATTGCATAGGTAGGACATTCGTTCGGCTGAGCAGAGGGGGCATGTTTTCAGGAAAGTCTGCCGGTTGGTTCATCAATATTCAGTCCCGAAAAAGAAAGCCGCGTCGCTCGTGCTTAGTGTCAGCCAAGAAGCCTTCATGCGCGCTTGTTTGGACCTGCCATTTCCGCATGTGAACTATAATCAACACTATCTGGCCAGTTCTGGGAACTCGGGTGTCAAACGGCACGACTACAGCTGGCGAGACGAAACGAACAGCTCGCCCCTACGAGATATTTATCGTATGAGGGGGATGTGGTAGCTACTGGCATGTTATCGTTGTCTGTTTCCGACCAGTGTGACCGATATCAGGAGATGTCACCCAGTAGAATGCTAAGTGTCCAGTACAAATTAGAAGCCGCTGCCTGTACGATGCGGAGCGAGTTTGACACCGTGAAACACATCGCCGTTCTGATACCAAAATTGCGAGACACCGAGGTTTCGTTTTTTTTTCCTGTCTTTTTTTTTAAATCAGGGGTTAGCCAAATTGGTGCGACTGTAGCATTACGTCATCATTAAGTAATCGATATGTGGTATATCATAGAGAATCGAGCCTCTGATATAGATACCACCAACGGCTTTACCACCCCGACTTGCTGCGTCAGTGTGAGCAAGGTTCTCCAGAGAAATAGGGAGATTTTATTTACAGGAGCGGCACAGGTCTTAGTGAGCTGACGCGCGCTAGCATGCTGCCCTGCATTGGGATAGAGCGCAGGGGAGGAGGAAATTATAAGGATGAATGATGATGAGGAGAAAGGAAGGTAGGCTCTCTAGCTTTTTATCGTGGATGCATCCAGTAACAGCAAAGAAGTCTATTGGCGAACGCTGCCTACTTGAGTGAGGATTGTAGTTCGTGTTACTGGGGCTGTAAGGCTAGTAGTGTTGCTGTCGCAATGGCTGAGCACGTGCTCCGCCACAGTTACACTAACAAACCTGAACCAGTCGTACTAGCATTATTGAAGAGGTTCACGGAATCGTTCTTTCGAGAACATTCGTGATCTCTGTATTAGTGGTATCTGTAAAGGAACCTTCTTCAGAAATGTCTCCCTTCTCAAAGCTGTTACATCTAGAGAACAAAATGGATCGGAGCTCGTCTTAACTGTCCTTATTTCGTAACATTCGGTCGAGATCGGCAAGAAGTCATGGTTTCTGGAGCGTGGGTTGATCCTCGTAGCGGTTGTTCAACCTCGCTAGACACCTGTTGCTCGTTATGTATGTATGTATGTATGTATGTATGTATGTATGTATGTATGTATGTATGTATGTATGTATGTATGTATGTATGTATGTATGTATGTTGAATAAACACTGAAGACGACATCTCTTCCCTTCTTCGTTGCGATATTACCAAAGCTGGCAGTTACCATGCATAAGTGGCCTCTATGACCAATAAAATTGAATGCAGGCCTGTGTCAATTTAGACAAGCCGCCATATTTGTAAACAGACACATTACGGACAAAAAGAGCACACGACTATGATACCTTCATCTTTCTTTGCTGTCGGCCGCTTTGAAAAGTAACTTTTTGAAACTGAGACACGTTTGTTATAAATTTGCCTGCCAAGGAAACGCGTGGGCATGCGTATCAACGCTTCCTACACACTGAATGGGACGGCAGTATACCGCGGCATTTTCGTAAAATCACGCTTCCCACGTGATCAGCGATTACGTGGGATCTTCTATCCCGGCAGCAGTGCGTCTGATTAGCCGCCTCCCTGTGTCGTCTGCACCTTCATGGCGCACCTTTTCACGGCCGTCCCTTGGGCGCTGCCATGTTTGATCACGTGGTGACCATTGCTTGCCTCAGTTGCTTCCATTTCCTCTGGGTTCACAATGGATGTACGTGACGCCGGTGCGGCTTTGCAAATCTCTGGTTCGGCGGATGTCGTAGACTGTTAGTGGGTGGACGACACACAAAGCTTTGCCTATAGCTTCAAAGGACATGTAAGTGCTTTCGGAGCGCTTTGCGGTTTGTCTAAATGGCGCGAGCAGCGTATACGGTGCTTGTAATAAAAGCGGGGCTTAAAATGTATTTCAAGCTATCCGAACTTTCCGCTTATGAATTCAGTCTTTATCGATGTGTTTAGCTCTTTGTTCTTTATTTAGCAAAACCTTTAAGCAGCGGCTTTCTACTTTTCCGACTCAGTAAGGTTCCCAGGGTGGTGCCTTTTCTTTGCCTGGTGGCTCGCGGGTGTACTCCGTTGCGATAGATTTGTTCTTGCTGGGCAAAGGCTTGTAACATAGATGTTCTGGACGTTGTAACAGACTGTAAAAAATGCGTACTATCGCTAGTCACTCGCTTACTGCGTGGACCATTACAAAACGTTCGGCTTCTAACATTATTGTGCTGTCGGTGTAGTCGCCGTCTTCAGCCCATGCTTCAGCGCATTGATTGGAATGTGCGCCCGTTCACTTGTTATTGATACGTTGATCATAGAATGGGCGTAAGTTTGCGCCTGAGTTGGGGTGGATGTGTGTAGATAACGTGCGAGAAACTTACTATGTGCCAAGAAGCGGCGCTACTCCCTTTGTCGCCGTATAACGAGCGGTACTCACTCGTGTAGGTGGTCCGGGGTTGAAGTCCTTTCCTTCAAGGGTAGAACTACAAAGCTGGCGGATGAGTGAACGTGTGTCTCTATATATCCTCGAGGGAAGCCGTGCATCGCGATAGAGCCTACACCATAGGCAGTCCTTGTAGCAGCGGTCCCTGAACTTGGACGCACAGATTCATTCCATTCCTTAATATTTTGCAGCCAACAGCTGCACACGTTTTCACTCCACCGTTCCATAATTTGCTGCATGAATGGAACACAGTGCGTTAGCGAAAACGAAGTTGCATTTCCGACAGCTGATCGCGCAGTAGCAGGGCAGAAGAGGTAATGGTTTCGTATTCGTGCGCTTTCGCTGAGGCAACATGCGGCACGCCGCCGAAAGCGCCATCTCGTTTCCCTAGAGCAAACTGCTTTGCGAAAAGGGTCAGTATCAGATTCATTACCGTTTGATAGTCAAGAGTTCGACGGAATATTGTCGCTTAGGTAAAATCACTGTTAGGCATGAAGCAGCTAGGTCACTGGCCATAGTAAGAACAAAGTAAGAGAGAGACAGAGAGAGGATAAACTTTTATTTAGAAAATTGGCAGGAAATTTTTCCTAGATTAGCGGGGCACCCCAGTCCAAGGCTCCATTGCCATGCGTGACTTCGAGAGTCCGCTGGATCAGCCGTTGCTGTTCCTGCCGGTTTGAGCTGAGCAGCGCAGACTCCTAAGAGGAAAGGGGAACGTTGGAGATAGGAGCAATACCCGAAGGATTAGTTACGTTACACCCGCCGCGGTAACTAAGTGGCTATGGCTGCTGATCGCGAGGTCCCGTGTTCGATTCCGGCCGCGGCGGCCGCATTCT
This sequence comes from Dermacentor albipictus, assembly GCF_038994185.2. Lineage (NCBI taxonomy): Eukaryota > Metazoa > Arthropoda > Arachnida > Ixodida > Ixodidae > Dermacentor > Dermacentor albipictus. The sequence continues at coordinate 35,479,804 of NC_091823.1, forward strand.
AATGGGGGCGGAATGCAAAAACGCTCGACCGTGCAGGTGCACGTTAAAGCCCAGGTGGTCAAAATTAATCTGGAGTCTCCCACTACGGCGTGCCTGGTAATCAGATGGTACTTCTGGCAAGTAAAAACTCGGGATTTTCTTTTCTCTTTCTCTTTTTTTTTTCCGGTGTGACGTTTCTAACCCCGCGGTGAACTCTTGTTTCATTTATGTAATCTTACTCACTCGGCTGCACCGTTCCGTCGAACACGTTGAAGGGATGAGGCTCTACCGAGTGATCATTTTTATGGTTTTCCGGAATTTTTAGAAATCGCTTATGGCAGATAGCATAATTCCCCTTGAGCTGGATTATTCGAAGAGGTGAACATTGCTAGCAGTAGTAATCGAAACACATTCAAATAATTCACGAAAGTCACTACTTGCTAATTAATTACTTTACGGCACATTTTGCAATTTACGAATTGCAGCCGGTCAGTTTGCAAGATGGGTCCGACCCGCCGTGGTTGCTCAGTGGCCATGGTGTTGGGCTGCTGAGCACGAGGTCGCGAGATCGAATCCCGGCCGCGGCGGCCGCATTTCGATGGGGGCGAAATGCGAAAACACCCGTGTGCTTAGATTTAGCTGTAGGTTAAAGAACCCCAGGTGGTCGACATTGCCGGAGTCCTCCACTACGGCGTGCCCCATAATCAGAAAGTGGCTTTGGCACGTAAAACCCCATAATTAAATTAAAGACGGGTCTACTTGAAATGAAGCTCCAACATGATACCAGTTTCTAGATATTATTTCCTAATGTGTGGGATGAAATGTGTGGCCGTTCCAGTTACTGTTGTGCTGCAGTGCATTAAAGAGCGTTTTGTTAAAGCAAGTAGAACAACAGTCCAGTTTTACGGCGAGTTTGATGGCAAACATTTCGAAACTGGTGTCATTCTGGAAATTCTTTCCAAGTGGATACGCCTTGCAACCTCACCGGCTACATTTCGTAAACTGAATTATGTGCCGTAAAGTAAATATTTAAGACGTTAATTAGGGATTTCTTAAAAACATTATTCGAGTATGTGTTTATATGTCCCGTGCTAGTAATGTCCGCCTCTCTCTATAATTAGGTTCAAGGACTAGAATTACGTTGTCTGCAACAGGCGATTTCTAAACGTACTGAAAAATTATCACCTTGTGTAGTCACATAGCCGTGGTTGTACGTATAAAGCAGGCGTTCGAATGAAACAACCGGGATACTATAGTTCGCAAATATCAGACGCGCATTCTGTAGAGGGCGTCGTGGCCTTGTCACGTGGGCTTTGGCAAGCGCAGCTACCGTGCCTCAATGACGGCCCACACTTAAAGAAATAAGAAAATGAAAGATAAGGAAACGTTCTTAACCGCGGCTATAATACCTCGGACGGACTTTTACTAACGTTTTACTGCCTATTTACTAACCTAAGTGATCCATTATAGTCTACAGAGATCAAGTTAGTAACTCTACTACCTCGATCGCCTTGCCGTTGTCCACTATACCTTACAGTGACAGTTTTATACAAAATATAGACAAGCTATAGTTTCTTTCACTGTGTTCGGTTAGCGTTATGTTCCGCGTCGGCGCGCACGTACATGCGGACAGTACGCTATAAAATTTTATGTCCGTGACTTTTATTATTTATTCTTATGCATAGGAGTTCACCAGTACTAGCCGTAAAAGCAACACTCTATGCGCGCGGGCTATGCGCATGCGCGTCGACGCCGTGACAACGCGGCGGCACGGGCGCCGGTCTTGTAAATATATAATTCGCTCGTGTAAATATATAATTCTTACAGGAAAAATACAAAGCTTAGAATTTATGAGGTGCAAAAGTAGCTAAATGTACAAAACGCGCACGTTCAAACATCGGGACGAAAAAGAAAATTTAAGGTGGGAAATGCATTGCCATACAACCCATCTGTGAGCCCACGATGAAATATATACAATGGATAAGTTGAAGGCTCGTGAAGAACACTGCGAATACTGTTAAGGCGGGAGTTTCTCTTCATTATTGTTATTGCTTCACATCACCTGTCTGTTTTTGGATTTATCTTATGTACGCGCTCCCTACGCCTTCCCCCCGCCCACGCATACACACCCCATACCCCTTTATGTAATACCTTCAAGGGTTATTTAGGGTGCCTTTAAGGTTTACTAAATGGTGATGATGGTAAATGCGTATTGCGGTGACCATAAAGCAATCGTCATTGTTTTGCAATAAATAAAAAAGCGGCAAATTGACTTAATTGGAATAATTGTCGAGAGGGATGAAATATTGCAATCGCAAAAAGCTGTAAGAGCTGTAGATCGTATCAAGAGCGTTTGTAGTAATATATATATATATATAATATTTCGCATGAAAAAATCTTTTTAGCAACAAATAAATAAAAACATGATACTTCTCACACGAGTAAATCAAGCAAAATAAAGTTAATGTTTCTGATTTTGTTTGCTAAGGTAATTAACCGCTAGTTTTTTTCCGAATTTGTCACTTTAAATTTGCGCAGAATATCTCTGATCTATGCAGAGCGCCCGCATCTGTTCGAAGTTCCGACCCATAGGCTCATCAGTGAACGGATTCGGGCCTGGCCCGGGCCCGTGGCCTGAAGCCTGAGACCGGCCCAGGCCCGAGGGCTTCCAAGTCCGAGCCTGGCCCGGGCCTGCCCGACCCACGGGCCGCCCTGGGCCCGGGCAGTGCTCTATGCTAGAGGCTCTAACATAAGTTGCCCCTGGTAACCTTGATCGCGACTCGGTACTATGGCGAATGAGTGCGACGAATAGAATGCGGTTTTCATTTGTTTTTCCTTGTTATGCTTTTACAATGGCATCGACCTGACATGATAATCGAAATGGCGCTTGTAAATAATCTACCGTTTTCTTTAAAGTGTGCATGGCCGAATGAGAGCTGTAGCTACAGCTGCCGTAGGCCAGTCAGGAGCCCAATTGTGCGAAATGGGCAAAAGCACGTGACCGCTCTCCGCGTGTGCTTGAGCGACTGAGCGTTTATGGCCTGCGCCATTTATTCCTCTTTGAACTCGCGGCGAGGCCTCGAGTGAATGAGCGGATTTGTGCTCGCGTCTCACGTGAACAACGTCGTGTGCTGTCTTTCGGAGCGCGTTGGCGGAACGGGTTAAACAGTTTCCCCTTTCTCATCGCGAGCGCGTTCGCTAGATGGAGAAAGCGAGCGCAATATGTTTTACTTCAGCAACCCTCGGGTGGGATACTCCATCATCTGTCGTCAAGGGGCCATCATGTTCGTCTGGTTGCTTTGGCTTCGGAGGTGGTCCTACGGTATACGAAGTGATTTATGCTATACGAGAGAGAGCCATGGCGTTAGGCACAAGTCCTGTGAGGGCGGGGGGGGGGGGGGGGAGGTGGGGTGTCTCATCTCTAATTACAGTGGACGGATGGAGTGTGCGGCTGTGCTTGAAGATACGGATTCGCCCGAGCGAGAGGAGCATTCGCGGTAATTATGCGAGGCGCATGGGATACGGACGGCCCTCATGAACTGGCGTGAGGGTTTTCCTGGGCGATGTTCAACGGGACGAGCAGTGGCGTCATCTGTATAGCAGAGTTGGGGCTTGCGCCCGTCAAATGCGATATGTTGCGGTACGTTGGAATCGCGCGGCAGCGGCGACGCCACAATAGCCAGCGGGAGCCGACTGATGAAGCAGGCTCTATAGCTTATACCGGTGTCACAGGGTGCACTTTCGATCGCGATCAAGCCAGATCCGAATCGAAATTCTCGACCGCGATTGGCTCCCTCGCGCAGCTTGCGCAAATAAACCAATCGCGACCCGGAAATTCGATCCCGATCGGGCTTGATCGCGATCGAAATTGCGCCGTGTGACACTCGTATTAGAAATCGGTCGATGTTGAGCGCGGGAAAGCGCAACTTCGAAAGAATTGACGCATCCGCTGAACTTGGTCCTTTCTCCAAAGTATTCCCCGCGCGCGCTCCAACTTCGTAGCCCGAACATATCGACCCTGACGGGACACGCGTTCCCGAACCCCCTCTGTATCCTCGCCGTCTGGACTCTTCCTGGTTATATCCAACTCCGGTAGGAGAAGTCTACCTCCGGAGGCTCACGGCTGGGGCGGCCGTTACCTCTTCCGTAACTTAGTAAAACTTTGGCGCCTGCAGTGGATATGTACACAGGCCACAAGAGAGCATATGCTTCAGGTGCCCGGATAAAGACGTAAGGGCTACTATAATAGTTCATTACGGTCAATTTCCACTGGCTACTTGTTCAGCTTCAACACCAAGAACAGCTGCACCGCGCATTCATATGACCGTGATGCCGTGTGACAGACCGTGTGGTCAAAGCTTGTCTTTCTTTCTTCTTTTTTACGTCTAACAAGGCACGCATGCCCGTTTAATTAACAGCGTTTCGGCTTCTGGCATCGGATTTGGCTGCCTCTGAGAAGCGCTTTTCGCCATGCGCACGAAAAATATTTTAGCGGCACTGGGTGCGCTTTAGGCGAGCAAGCAGTGTGTTTTCGACAGAATTGCAATTCGAGGCTAACCGGCACCGCCGGCGTTGTGTGCAACTGTCGTAGTCGCGCCATTTGATGGTGACGCACGATCAGAACTACAAACAACCGAAAAAAGAGGACAAGTGGGTCGCCTCTCTGATTTCCTGTCCGTCGCCGATTTACCAGCGCGATAGGTATTTGACCTCAAAGCTAAAACGCGCAGAAAGACGATGACGACACCGTCTTCACGTACAAGCACGCACGAACTCAAAACTTGCATCTCAATCTCCACGCACACTTTCCTTGCCTCTCTCAAGTGTTTCCGCACATTTTTTTTAGCACGCCCAAAATTATACTACTGCCCTGAATAGGCAGTGATACGAAACGCTAAATCATGCTGTATAATGTCAGATTCGCTTTTCGGAACTCTCAGTTCTGGCAGGAAAAAAAAAAAAGAAATCGGCAGAACACGTCTTGGTTGCGGTTGACGTCTTGGTAACTTGTGCATTACGACAAAAGACGCGCTGCAAATTTCAGTGACCGGGCGCGTCCAGCAGCCGCCGTAGTGGACCTTACAGAGAAAGCGGAACATTTAGGTGTCAAATCACAAAACACGATGTGCGTGACTTCGTAGAGAAACGTCGCAGCTCTCAGTATACGACGAAAGACGCGCAGTGAATGTCGCAGCGAACCCCGCTTTGACACTCGTTCAGTCGCATCCCATGTGCTTGCTGCTCGTTGTGAAGGCCTATGTAGCAACACACAAGGCGACCGAGCGAGCCGGAGCGATTGTCGAAACGTCGCGATGTCCTGTTCCCACGTGACCACAAACTGTGTCAGGGCATCACATCACGGCAGCGTATCCTCGTGGGTAACGGAATACAAACTGGCTGTAGAAAAGTCATTTTTAATTATTAAGAGCGCTCTGAAGCTTGTCGGTATTTTTTATAGGGTTCAGGGGAGATCTATGACCTTCGTTCAGTTTTTTTTTTTAAATATGAATAGTCGAGAATATTGTGTCAGTAGCCCTTTTAAAAACATCGGGGCAGCGTGAAATCGTTGTCGAATTGCTTTCCTCGAATTTGCGAGGACCGATTCTGTCCCCGTGCGTCTCTTTCATTGTGTATACGTTTTTAGGGGTGTTCGAATAGTGGTTTTTGAGACCGAATAGAATACTAATCGAGTAGTGCCGGAAGCTAATCGAATATTGAATAGTTTTCGAATTGTTTTCGAATAATTAACAGCGGTTACCACAATCATATGAAACGATCTTTAGGTCCTAGTGTTCCTGAAATTCACAAGCTTCTGTCATTACATAGTACATTATGAAGCGTTGTTTATTAAAATCGCAAATAGAGCATTAGGAGCAAGAAAGCACTTTCTTCGCATGCACAGGACTCTTCAGAGTGTGCGAATGATCGTGTATAGCCTGTAGAGTATGGCTGCCTACGCGGCATGGCCTGCTCCACTACGCAAGTTCCCATGTTTTATGTGTATGACGTTCGCAGGGGTGAAAATTTACCGTAGTTTTGCTCCATTTTTATGTTTAATTGGGTGCAGTTGACGTCTCGACATATTCGAAAAGTGCCCCCCCCCCCCCTCCCTTCACGTGCACGAGGACAGACGCTGTTTTCGCGAGCTGGCTCAAGTGAACAACGCATAAAACTGTCATAAAATAATCACTTTGCGAACTGTTCGGAACTGTTCTGAATGTTGAACGCAACGCCACAAAAGTAACGCTTTCTTTTGGATCTCATTTGGTAGACTTCTTTTCCGAAATTGTCATTTGTAACCATAATTGACTGCGTTTTTGGCGTTGAGTGACTAATTGTGACCCTTTCTTTCTTTCTTTCTTTCTTTCTTTCTTTCTTTCTTTCTTTCTTTCTTTCTTTCTTCTTCTTCCTTTCTTTCTTTCTTTTTTCTTCCTTTCTTTCTTTCTTTCTTTCTTTCTTTCTTTCTTTCTTTCTTTCTTTCTTCCTTTCTTTCTTTCTTTCTTTCTTTTTTTTCTTCCTTTCTTTCTTTCTTTTTTTTTCGATAACGAGTGCGATTCTTCTTGCTCAGGGCTTGATATCAGATGCCGTGGCAGCTGTGACATTATCAAATAACATAAGTTTGGCGATCATTACAATGATCATTACGCATGGTATTGCCTCCCCATCTGCTTCTCTTAGTTTTTTAAAGTCTTTTTTTTTTTTAGTTGCATTGGAAAGTATGCGCACGTTGCGATAATGATTTATTGACTGTATACAACATGGTTTCTTTGTATGCGACATTTTTCTTCAAGAAACTGTCATATCTAAGCCTCTGACGTATATGTGCTAATGGCGAGACGCACATTAGCATCAAGAAAATACTTCAGTGGTTGTTGCGCTAATTAACTAAAATATGCTAAATATAACATTTTCACACAATCTTAGTGCACGTCTTGTTATTGCAAAATCGAAGTCGAGGAGTATTGAAGTCGTGTCTTTCTAGCAGAAATTCTAAGACTATAGCACCACTGTCGAGATATCCACCCCAATATCTGCTTAAAAAAAAAAAAAAAAAGCCTTGGCGTTCCAGTTATGATCGTCCCGAACTGTAAGAGGCACGATTTTGGAATATTGTTAACTGGAACGCCAAACTATTTCGTTGCACGTTTAAAGTCGCGTATTTCGAAAGTGGTGCTGCTTAGCAGACACGACTTTACCGATCTTGTTCAACAAGTATCCTAAAGTTAGGTTATAACCAGTTAATTAGCGCATCTTAGTTAATGTGGAAATCATAGCTGAACATTTTCTTGCTCCTGATGTCCGCCTAGACGCGATAGAGGCTCCGATAGGACAGTTTCTTTAAAAAAAAAAGAAAAGTATTCCGCCTAAATAGAAACAGCTCGTATATTCGAATGCGCAGACTGTGTTGGCATTGCCGCGAGCACCTCGAGTACAATGCGACACTCGCGTGTGTGCTTGCAGTTGTGCATCTAGGACTTGTGCTGGCTATTTGCAGGGCTCGATAGAGTTACTCAAGCTTACGGTATAGGGTCGATTTGTTTTATATTTACTTTGCCCGCATGAATGGCATGTGGCCGCGGATACCACTTCCCCCCACGCTTGGAGCAAATTTGCGTATCTGGATTTCAGATCTGAAACGTTGAGCCTACACGAGTAATTTCCACCACTTGTGTTTCTTTTTTTGAAGAGCTGCGTCGCTGGTTAGCCGCCATTGTTGCATCTTGCGGCGCCCGATGGGACTGTGCACGTCGATATGACGAGGCGCTCATCTCGTTTTCTGTGAAAGTGGACATTTTCCGAAGAACAGCCAGCGCAGTGATGAGACTCAGCGACAGAAGTCAGGTATATATATGTCAGCGTGGTCTCCGAGAGCCGGCAGCGTTTGACGAGCTTGGAAGCCGCGCCGATCCAGCTGGCAGGCTGGCGCGCGATTTGGAAATTCACCGCTGATTTCGTCCCCGTGACGAAACTACGTGCGACGTCGCGCGCGTGCGACGGTGGTCGCTTGTCCCACGTGATCCCCATCTTCTTTGCATACGATCCTGCAATCTTCTCCAGCCTTATCCTCCATAGCACTGCACGGTTTTATTAAGATAGAACTGTGTATGCTCTTGACATGTCCGCGAGCATGTGCGATAAATTCATAGAGGAGAGATAGAAAGGTATAGGAAAGTACTTCCATGCGAGTAGGACATTTTGTGGACCGCGCAGCGCGATGACGCAATTTCTTAGAAGCGACTCGCTCACTTTTTAGCAACGTCATGAGTTGAGCAACATTTCAGCCGAGAATGAGACGGGCTCCGCGCGCCATTATTGAACTATAGTTGGGTTTGGCCTAGCAGTTGCGGACAGTGAAGGGCTCGTAGCTTAAGTGCTTCTCCGCGAATTCAGAAACTGTAGGGCTTAAACTTGGGTGACGCGGCACATTCCTTTGATCCCTTTACGCCGTCGAGAAGTAAAAAGTAAACTCGAAGCCGGACCTACATTTAGAAAGATACCCGACGGGCTAAAGACACTTGTAAGAGAAATGGTGCGGAAATTAAAAAAAGAAAAATAAATAGCTAGCACACAAAAAAATAAAAAGAATGGTGAGAAACTTCGGTGAGGATTTGAGGTTCGAAAAGAAACTAGTCAGCCGCTAGAACAAGAACAAGCGTAGATCAAACCGCCTCTCCAGTGCAAGTGGATTTCATTTTAATTGAATTGCGAGCTTTTACGTGCCATAACCACGATCTGCATGATCGTGACGCGCGCCGTATAGCGGAGGGAGTACGATTAAAATTTTGACCGTCTACGGGGTTATTTAACGTGCGCCCATTGCACGGTACACGGGCGTTTTTGCATTTGGCTCTCATCGAAATGCGGCCGGAATTTGGCCCCACGACCTCGTGCTTAGCAGCGCAATGCCAAAGCCACTAAGCGACCACGGCGGGTCGGAAGTGGATTGGCGACTGGTCGACACGAGAAGGTCGCAGTGACGTTGCACTGGTGAGGTCGTGGGTTCAGTCTCGCTAGCGGTGACCGCGTTTCGGTGGAGACTAGCCCCCGTATGCAGAAATGCAACTTAAGTTGAATCCCATGCTTGACTTGATTTGGGTGACGCCTATCGGGATCGCGCCGAAGAAAACGCAGTGAGAGTCTTTGGGCACGTTAACGCCTGGCGTGATCTAAATCAAGTCAAGCATGTGCTTCGACTTAAGTTGCATCTCTGCATACGGGGGTAAATGCGAGAAACGCTCGTGTACTTAGGTTTAGGCACACTTTATTGACCCTGTTCGCGGAGCAGTTCCTTCGAGAGAAACGAGATGGCGCTTTCGGCGGCGCGCCGCACGTGACCTCAGCAACATGTAGTGCACGAATGCGAAACCGCTTCTACCTTGCTTCTGTGCGATCCGTTGTCAGAAATGCAACCGAGTTTTCACTAACACGCCGTGCTCCAATATTGCTGGATTGAATAAAGTGGATTGAAGATGTGTGCAGTAGTTGGCTGCAAAAATAGTGACTGACATAGGATGGAATGTAACGAATCTGTTGTCAAGTTCGCGGACCGCTGGTGCAACTGTCCGTACGTGTTACCGACATTTTGAGATCTACTGCTTTCCTCGAGGATACAGAAATTTGCTCGGCCGCCAGCGTTGTCTCGCTAACCTTCAAATAAAGGACGTCAAACCCGGATGGTCGGGAAGAGTGAGTAGCGCTCTTTAAACAATGAAAAAGGGCGTAGCGCCGCTTCCTGTCATAGTATGTTTCGCCCACAGTTTTTGCACACATCTATAGCCCAACTGGTACGGAAACTTCTGCCCGCTCTATCACCAATGTGTCAAGAATACACTTGAGTATATGCGCACTATATACTGTTAAGAATGGCGAGCTGCAATGCAGGATTGCCACCCAATTACGACTGGGGAACAAGACGCGCATCCCCCACTCTCCGTCGCTTCAGCTAGGATGCGTTCGATGAAGGGAGCTTTGTGCAGAAACCGCCGCCATCCTCTAGCCCCATCGCCGTTGTGACGTAATGAGTTCGGCGGGCGAACTATTGTGCCCGAACTCCCCAGCGCAGACCTGATCTGCTACGCGTGCGCGAGCTGCCGCGGGAAAGCCGTTTTTTGTTGCTTCCCACGTGCCGACCGGGACGCAGGACAACGAGCTACCCAGAATGGGTCCGAGCTACCCAGAACGGCTCCCCTCTGACGTCGGTTCCGGACATCGGAATGTGTGTGCCTTTGTGTGCGTAAACCGTCCTGCGGGGCGGCGGCAAGTTTACAATGAGTAAACGAACGTTCGCGTGACCTTGTATCGCGGGAGGACCGAGTGTTTAAAAACTGCTGTGGTGCGTATGCTCGGGACACTTCTCTTGAGCAGTCATTTTGGACTGACACACTTTTTCTTAAGCAGTCATGTTGGTCTGACACTCTTTTTCTTAAGCAGTCATGTTAGACTGATACACTTTTCTCAAGCAGTCATGTTAGACTGATTTAAATAATGTAAATAGACCCATATTCCTCGTTCTCGATGAGAAGCAGTTCTTCCCTTCATCAACGTCCTCAGCGTGGGTAAGTTGGACGACGGCATGGGCCAGCTACCTTCGAATTCATGCCGGACTCCAATCTTGACAACGGATCACGAGCGATAGGATTGAGCCCCCAATCCTGACAATACGCACAATAAATGACGGACTACACCGATAGCGCACGAATGGTCGAAGCTGAAGGTTTCTTGACAGTGTCGTGAAAGCTGGCAAGGCACGAAAGTGATTGGGCATTGATCGCGAAAATGTGAACCTGTAGGCCTCGGATGTCCATGGGCTGTTTCAGGAATGATTGGATTCACGACTGAGTGCAGAGTGACCGGTCACTTTCTTTTCCTTTGGGGATACAAGTATGTAATGAAAAACGAACAGCGCAAAATACGGGACAAACAGGAAAACGAAACAGTACTCTGCAATTTGCAAACATCTATTTTTTGTAGCGCACACTGGATCGAGATTACGTTCAAGTCGGTCTTGTCTGTGCCTAGAACTAGTGGCTTTTTCTTTCTTTCTTTTACTTTGATCTGCAGCTTTTGTGTGCGGTCAAGAGGATAATAGCTTACTTAGTGTGTGTCTGTGCTGTGTAAGATGTCTCTTGCTGGTGCATACGACCGTGACCGTGTTACTGCTAAGATAACTGGCGCGATGCTATCATCCGAACATCAACTTTGCAAAAACGCCCGTGTCCCGTGTGTTATATATGAGCTCGTTAAAGATTGCCTGCTGGTCAAAAAAAAAAAAAAACTGTGTGTCTCGTATGAAATCGTGGTTTTGGCACGTAAAACCCCATAATTCAATACAGTTGGCATGTTGTGTGTGTGCGCGCGCGTGTGTGTGTCTTTCTCTCTTTGTGTGTTTATATAGTACCGGTGCTTCGCTTCTAGCGAGGGCATGGAACTAGGATTCACCCATCGAATGATTCGTGTAGCGTTCCAGTATCAGTTTCGTAAATATTTGGTCTCGCTGCGCCCCTTGCTCAATATGTGCAACAACAAACGCAGGACATTTTCGCCACATGTTCCGGCAGTGCCGTTTTCTTATCTTTTTTCTTGCGTTTTTTTTTCTTCCACTGCGCTTGTAGACCCCCGTGTGTTTGAATATTCCACCCACATGTTTGACGAAACGGTCGTGTTTGTCGCGTGTCCTAACAAAAATATACTTCGAAACGTAAGCACGCCTGAACGTTATAGTTTGTCCAAGTAACGTGTTTGCGCGACCATCAGAAACTCTTCTGGAACAAACTGTTATGGGGCAGTGTTATTCGGGCCATAGGTTTTGTTTGAAGGATCGCTGTCCGTGTGTTTTCTCGGCTGTGTCACCTTATTCGGTGGAAGCGCACGTGGGGAAAATGCCGTGAATTGTCTTTTTTTTCCTTAAAATTGATTTCGGGGAAATAATGAATTCCTCAGCGAGAATTTTCTCACGCGGGCAGTATTGCGGTTGCGTCGCTTGAAGCCACCAGCTCGAGGTATCTCATTCTGCAGTCCCAATCAGCTTCTTCATCTCTGCTCTGCACATGCGAAGGCTTTGTTAGCACACTGCAAATAAAAATGGACGCTGAAGTTAAAATAAAGCCGTATTAGTAGGTTAGGGTTCTACAATCCCCTCCCCAAATAAAAAAGAGGGAGAAAAAAAAAGCAGATACGTGCGAATATTTACTGTTTTGAATACCAGTCTTGATGCTTGATTCGGAGGTTACTTAAGGTGCCCTACAACTTTGTAATTGATATGTTTGCGATTCAAGTAATAATGAAAAAGTTCACTAATTAAAAGTAATTAAGTAATACTTCGTGATGAAAAAAATACTTGCCGTGAGTACATACGACTACGGCTACTATGCAACCGGTACGATTTCTTTAGAGCTCTTGGAAAACACAGGCAAACACAACCTAGGAAAACACAACCTAGCTAACAATCAACAATCCAGCTTCCCTACTGTTCTAAACAGAACAACCACGAAATGAAGCCTGTAGAGTCAAAGCAAGAACCAAGCACTCACCGCAGACACAGCCCCACGTCGCAAAGTCCGTCTCACCGCTGTCAGCCAGTTGTAATGGGTGGGGTCGGGCATGAATTAGATGGTAGCTGGCCCATGCCTTCGTCTAACTTATCCACGCTGAGGACGTTGTTGAAGGGAAGGACTGCTTCTAATCGAGAACGAGGAATATGGGTTTATTTACAGTATCTACATAAGGACGTTGCAGTTCATCAGTCTAGCATGACTGCGAGAGAAAGTACACTGAGCAGCCGCACAACAGCGGTTTATAAACACTCGGTCCTCCCTCGATCCCTAGGTGAGGGAAACGTTCGACCAGTCATCGTAGACGAGCTGCCTCTCTGCGGGAGGGCTTACACACACACACTTCCGCACAGGTTCACAGTCCCCACCGAGGTTAGACGGTCTTCGCAGAACTCGGGGCTTACGTCAGGAAAGGCGTATCTTATTCCCCGAGTTGACCCCCGCAGAGTGGCCGCCGGTTCTCCATTGTCTTGCGTCTTGAAAGGCGCGTGGGACGTTGCCGCCAAATACGTTCCCTCGGGAACACCCCCGCTCGCGGCAGGTCGGCGGTGGTCAGGTCGGCGGTGGCGTGTTCAGTCACAAAGCCTGGTTCGTCGAACTCATCTCGGCAATCCCGCGACACAGAGTGGCGGACGCGGCGCATTGTCCGGCGCACACAGTAAACTTAGTGACGCTGTTTGGCTAGAGGTTGACGGTAGTTTTCCAGGAAAAGTCGACGCCGCTCTCGCACCTGGCTGGCAAAACTTGCACCTCAGCAGACCGTTCTTAATATATATATCGATAACGATGAGATTGCATTGCACTCTAAAGGCGCCAAAGGGTACTATATGACACGTTTAGATAACGTTTACTGCGTTGCACTCGCGGTCCAAGTATATGAGAAGATACTTTGAAATCCTTGACGTCACACTGATGCACTGGCGCTGATGTTTTCCGCGCGAAATTCGTTAAATCGAAGTTTCCCCTTTGCTTCCACTACTCTAGTAATCGGCTCGTTTTCGCGAAATGAGCGAAATAGAATTATCGGTGCAACTGATCATTTTTCTTCCTTCCAAGTTGTTGCGTCTCCGTTGATACTGGCACATCGCTGACAGCATTATTAGTAACATTATTTTAATGGTGTAGTTTCGCAGGTTTCGTCGCAGCACAGCACCGTTGCGGCGACGTGCGTAGCGTATTGGTAATTGCGATTAGTAATAAAAGAATAATCCGGTGTCAGATGTTAGATGACTCTTTCTTTTTTGTGCCATGGGGGTAGGCCAACTTTCACTGGCTGGAGCTCATTCCTCGCAGCGGCCACGATCCGGTCTTGCCCGAAGAGTCCTAGTGTGTTGACTGGAAAGTGGTTTGTATGTAACACTGATTCAGTGCCCTGGTTCGCGTCGGCCGGCAGCGGCGGGCGGTGCAACCGCGAGGAATCACGTGCGAGCTGTTTGTATCTAAACACGGCACATCCGGGGTGGAGGCGTCTACACGCCAACGAGGGTTTGCGTCACGTTCGGGTCTCGTAGCAAGCTTGTTCGCCGGAGGCTCTTAAGGGCGCGGTCGACTCCCTAATGGGGAGCGACGGGGCCACGTCTGCGAGCGCGTGAAGCGTGTAATGCGCGCACAACAGCAAGTGTTGGCCTCTTGTACCAGCAGTTCCTAACCGTGAGTGATCTGGAAGCCTATGCCCTACCACGACTTGTTTTTGCCACGGCTGCTCATCGGGAACGAGGATGAAACGAGAAGAGAAAAAGAAACCCGCGGAAATTGCGCTCGGGTGTAAATTCGACACCCTAAATACTCTCTCCCCAAATATTGCCCTCGTGTGACCTCAGAGTACAATGTATCGCTACACACGACCACCTTGCTGTACTATGGCCGCTCAATGCAAGGGCAACACTGTGTGCCTTTTCATCGAGCGGCCGTGGCACGGCCGTGTTTGACGGGGACGTTGGTCGTGTCCCGTTCCGCCGCCGCCATGCAATGACGAAATCTTAGTTTTCCATATCTCGATCGTTATGTTCGCACATCCCATGAATGCGAGCGTGTTCTTTCTTTCTTATTTATTCCGGTGTCGAAATATATATTTGAGGAAACGTGGCACGACTCACTGCGCAATAGGTGGACCATCTGATTATTCCTTAATTACGGTAACTCACACGACTCGCCACGGTAGCCCAGTGGCTAGGGCGTTGTGCTGCACTATAAGAATAATTACACCCTTAAAAGGCGTAACAGCGTGTGAGTTGTAGACTGATTTACACAAAGTGTATTCGCTTTTCAGGGTGTGAAATATTTTACGGTGTGCTGCGTTCGAGGTCGCGAGCTCGATCCCCGCCTCTGCGGCCGCGTTGCGATGGTGGGCGATATGCAGGAAAACGCTCGTGTACTTGGATTTGGTTGCTGGCTGAAGAACGCGAGGTAATTGAAATGAATCCAGTGGCCACTACGGCGTGCCTTAGATCGTGCTTTCGGCTCTCGTAAATCACTCCTGACTGCCCCCCCCCCCCCCTCCCCATTTCTTTTATTTAACGGTGCATGGCTCACTAGCTAATCCACAAGGCATCCTACCGCGTTGCTTTCGAGGAAGTCTTCAGCGTCTTGGAATAAAATTAAGTGAATTTTCGACACGTTTGACAGTTGTCCATCGTAATTCGTGACTGCAGTGGATTACGCTTCTGTGCGATCGCAAAACGTCCACTTGTACCGTGAGACGAGCTTTGACGTGCCAGGAATTAACGCACGTAAACTATAGGACTCGGGAATTAATCGTTTAGTCTTCCTGTTAATCGACCTAAAGTTTCACTCGCGACTTAGTCTTTTGATCGCGATTAGTCGCTTCAGCTCGCACAACCTCTCAAGATCGCCGGACATAACGCTGTTATTCTAAAAACGGTGACGCCTGTCCCGGCAGAATCAACCTTAGTCGAGCACGTCTTATTCTGTGCAGACGGCAGGTCTGTTAAATGATGAGCAATGGAACTCTCCACTCCCATGGGGGCTCTTTGCCTCCGATGATGGACCTGTGATTGCGTTTGACTGAGTTCGACACTGTTGAATGCTCATTTGTGCCCAGTGTTGTTCGTGTAATTAAAGACAACTGTCTATTTCAATAGCACAGTTCCTTTTCTTTTCTTTCATTATTCAAAGTGCATGTATCGTGACCTATCACCGGTCGTGATTTTCTTTTCCCCCTCTCATGTGCGTATGTTCACAAACAGGGTTGATCGATTAATTAACCGATTTACAGGTGCCGCTTAATCGGGTTAATTTTTTTTTTAATCGACGCTCAGCCCTGCTATAAACGAAAGGCGGGCGGTGACGCCACTCTGTTGCCCTCGCACTGGCTCGCGCCTTGACGTTATATATTTTTGTTAGCCTCGTCTGCACGGATCTGTATAATTAACTGGTCACCGGTGGAAGGGAAACTAAAATTGCTTTGTTAAAGAACCACTAAACCTTGCATAACTCAATCTGTTATTCCGCGCACGCACGCACGCACGCACGCACACGCACACACACACACGCTCGAAGTGGGTGAAAATGATCTGAAATTCCTAACGTACTCGCTAGCACTGAGGCGTTGAAGTTTCTGGCGCTGATGTTTCAACGCGAGATTAAAAGAAATGAAGAAGGAAGAAAATGCGCTTTTATTTTCTCATCGTGAACCTCCGTTTCCCGCCAAATGAATGAGAATGCGGTTCCGAAGAATACATTAGCAGAGTAGACTATAGGGATTTAGTGTATAGCGATCTGTAGTGTCTCTTTATTTGTACATATACTCGAGTCTTTCGTAAAGAGGTATACATTTGAATTAGCTGCTTCGAGGCTTGTGAATATTTCCTATAGGGAAGCCTAAAGCTAGGAATGTGTGCTGCGCTGTCCTCTTTGTCGCTACAACCCGGAGAGCAGCAGCTGTTCGTTAACAAGACCTGTACTAAAGGAGGATTTACACCGTAAAATATGTTTACATCCTTCGGGGCTTATCTTGTCACCAAACAATAATTGTCATTTGCCTTGCTTGCGTTTCCTCTCTAGAAAACTCGGCGCTCGCTACTTTCCTGTCGAAAATGTTGCGTCAAGCTGATAACGCGCAACCCGTTCGTGACCAGGAAGTATCGGGCCCCCACTGTTAAAGAACGGAAACGCGGGCAAGACAGGTGACGATTACTGTTTGGGGACAAAATACAACCCAAAGGGTGTAAACTTTTTTTTTAGAGTGTACGCTCAAGCCGCGCGCCGCACCGCCCGCTTCACCTCACGCGTGCGGTCGTGCGGGGAAACTGCACATGTTGTGCACACACTGGTGCACACACTGGTGCACACACTGGTGCACACACTGGTGCACACACTGGTGCACAAATTTCGGTTCACGCTGCAATACGGACTCGGCGCAAACCTAAATTCGTTCTCAAGCATTCGACATGTGCGATTTTCTTTCTTTTTCCGCACGACCGCACGCGTGCGGTGTAGGTGCGGCCTGCGGCGCTGGGTGGCTTGACACTCGCGTTTGTGTGCGGGCCGCCCCTCCCGCAGTGCCATCGCGTGCAGACGCCCGATTCGACGCTGACGTGCGGTGCACCAGTCAAAAAGCGACTGCTGTCGCCTTCCTGGCATTACGCAAGCACGCGCCCACGTACGTCAAGCCGCACCGGTTCGCCTGAAGTTTGCCTCACGAGCCGCTATTGTAGTGCCGCCCTGTTTCAGCCGAATATCGATCGAAAGGAGATTGGCCAGGTCAGCGTTGCCTGCAGTGTTTTGAAATTTTACGTTGAATCCTTAGGAAAATTTTATGCTCTGTGTAATTTGTTGCTGTTAAAACGGGCCACTGAAGGGCCGGTTATGCAAAACATCAAAATATACCCCTTTGTCCCTGAAATGACGAAGGAGAAAAAAGTGAGATAGAAAAAGAAATAGTCTGAAAAAAGAACGTGGGAAAGGAAAAATGTCGCAGAAATAAAATAGCCGTCCTAGGTTATTCTGTCGGCATAGTTGGTGTGCTATGTATCGCCACGACGTGAATGTTTTTATGATGATTTTTTTTTATTCGTTAGTGGATTTTTCTTCTTTTTCTTGTCTTTGTCCTCCTTGACTACTTCGCGTAGATAAACGCACTCATGCACTTTTTCAAGAGACTGACATACCATTCGCGAACTTCTGTTGACTTTTCAGGCTATTGAGCTATATCAAAGGCGCCATGACGTCAAACTTTCGAGCTTGAATTATGCACTACAAACCGCACGCGTCCCACGCACGGCAAGCTGGCGAAATTCGAACCCGTTCCGTGCAGCAAAATCTTGTATATATATTTTTTAATGTTGCAGTTGAGCCGTAAAACTCAGTAGTGGTGCGACAAACCCCCGGAAACGGCTTCCTCTGGTAACAGAAGCCGATCTCGAAGGCCGTGCGTTCGTGAATGGCACACACCGAGAGTGATTGCAGGAGCTGGAAATACGTCAAGGCCGCCATGCGTCGTGTTGTTTTTGCACCTGTGTCTCGGTGGTTTGCTGGTGCTTTCTTATCGCGGGAGTTAAGGAATTGCGAGCTCAATTCTACGTCGACACCCTTGCTGCGTCGCTCCATGGGTGCCGGAGTATGTGAAGCAGGACGTCCTATGCGGCCTAGAACTGCTTCGGAACAAACTACACAGCGATGGCCTCCTCATTTCCTGACCTCACGCAGTCCATGCAGAAATGGCGGTCGCTGTCTTCGCGAGGGGTTCTGAGGTGGCGATTTCCGATTGAAATTTCCGTTTAAAAATGTGCATTGCGAGCTCAGTCTTCTTGTGTTGTATAGCCATATTAATTGTGCCCTCTATACTCTCAGTTGCAAGGGTCAACTGAGAACAGTCGGACGACAGTGTCATATGGCACGTGCTTTAAGTTTTTCAAACTGTTCTGCTTTTTAGTGAAGACCTCCCTTTCAAGTTTTATGTCGCTGGCCCTGAGGGTACATATTAAATAAGAGTGCACTTCCGCTGGCGGCGTCGCGCAAGAGCTGTTGCGTTTATCTCGTTTCGCGCAGCGCGCGATTTTGCGCGCTGTGCACGAGAACACCTGACCAGCGGTATACGTCAGTGCTACACGAACACTGAAGCAGACACAAGCGGATCACAAAGCATGATCGCGCGCTGGAACACCGTAGAAAACTACATAGTTTCGGTTTCCGCGTGCGCGCGCCTGCACAACGTGGGAAGAAGCAGACGTAACGGGAGTTACGTCTGCTTCTTCCCACGTTGTGCAGGTGTCTGCTTCTTCCCACGTTTTTGTCTTACCCTGCACCGAAGTACTGCGGTGCAGGGTAAGACAAAAACGCGCAGTGTAGGGGTTGGAGGACGGACTCCGGGATGAAAACCCAAACTTGGGAGGGATTTATTCTACATTATGTACAAGGAGGTGAGCGACAAGTAACACTCGTACAGTCATTACGGGCCGGCAGCAACTCGGACGCTGCGGCCCGCGGCAAGAAGTTCGAGAGAGGTGAATCAGGGAAACAGGGCATGTCCCAGAATGCTCAGGTCTCTCTGGAAGGCTTCTTATAAACCCTTCGAGCACTGTAAGTCACGTCATTTTTGACCAATAGGAGAGTCCACTCCGATGACGCCACTTTCAGCCAATGGTAGGCGCCCGTGTCGCGGTGTCGCACCTGGCGGCTCTCTGCGGTCTTGCCTCGCAGACTGGCAATCCACTTCTTCTAGGCTGGAGAAGGAGGGGGGGCGCTCATGCTTCATTGCACAAGGGCCCACCTGCACCCGGTGGCTCGGCTCCGCAGCGGTAGCAGACGCCTTCTTCAAAGCCGAAGGGGGACGATTGAGCTCCATTGTACGAGGCCCCCTTCTAATCCCGGCGACGCACGAACTTGTTGGCACGTGAACTTGTTGCCTTAAACTTGTTTGCTCGGCCGCTTCTCTGGAATGCACTTTCCTGCTTCTGCATTCCTCAATTAGCTGTGCTGCAATCCGATGTGGTCTGGGGAACTCGAAGTAATCGCAGGAAACAGCTCCATATTGTTAGATATGGAGCTGGTTCCTGCGATCACTTCGAGTTCCCCAGACCACGTCGGATTGCAGCACAGCTAATTGGGGAGTGCGGAGGCCGGAAGGCGCATTCCAGAGAAGCGACCAAGACAACAAGTTCGTGCGTCGCCGGGATTGGAAGGGGGCCTGGGACAATGGAGCTCAATCGACCCCCTTCGTCTTTGAAGAAGGCATTTGCCACCGCTGCGGAGCCGAGTCACCGGTTGCAGGTGGGCATCCGACAATGAAGCAGGTGCACGAGCGCCCCCCCCGCTCCTTCTCCAGCCTACAAGTGGATTGCCAGTCTGCGTGGCAAGACCGCAGAGAGCCCCGACAGGTGTGCCACGCGACACGGGCGCCTACCATTGGCTGCGGGTGGCGTCATCGGAGTGGACTCTCCCATTGGTCAAACATGACGTGACTTGCAGTGCTCGAAGGGCTTATAAGAAGCCTTCCAGAGAGACCTGAGCATTCTGGGATAGACCCTGATTCCCTGTTTCACCTCTCTCGAACTTCTTGCCGCGGGCCGCAGCGTCCGAGTTGCTGCTGGCCCGTAATGTGTGTACGACTGTTAATTGACGCTCACCTCCTTGTACATAATGTAGAATAAATCCCTCCCAAGTTTGGGGTTTTCATCCGCGAAGTCCGTCCTTCAACCCCTACATCTGGTGGCAGCGGTGGGATCGCCTCCGAACGCATCAGCTGGTGGCAGCGCTACGGATAAACCTTCGTCAAGAGAGATCCTAAGGAACCGGGAAGAGCGAAGAAGAGAGAGCCTTCGTCGAAAGAGGTCCGAAGAGACTGGGAGTATCGAAGAAGGAGCGAGCCTTCGACCCAGGGAGTCCGGAAGGAACCGGGAACAGCGGACAAATGAACCGGATGGCAGGGTGCTGCAACCGTAAGTGAGCGCGTGGTTTTTTTCCTTATGATTCGCCAGACTCAAAGGTTGTGTGTTCAATTTTGATAGTTCTGGGAATCGGGAATTTGTTGCATTGTGTGTTTGCACAAATTAATTAAGGAAAACAGTTTTAACCACCTGTCGGGGCAGCTGCCATGGATCTTAGAAGGTTGACGAGGTTAGACTTGTTGTTGGTGTGCGACGATTTGGGAGTTGAGGCGGACGAACGGATGAAAACGCCAGCTATCATAAAGGCGATTAATGATAGTGGCAATGATGACAAAAGCATTGCGCTTGCTTGGGAGGTGATACAGGAGCCACGGGAGCGTGTGCGTCGTGTACGTTTGCGGGAGCGTCGTGAGCTTAGGAGTAAGCATAAGCGTGAAGAACGCGAGAATGAACGGAAGCAGGAGCTTCAAGAACTTACTCTTAGGTGTGAGCGTCACGGACGTGAGAATGAACGCGAACGGGAGCGAGAGGAAAAGTTTGAGAGAGAGAAGGCAGCACTGATCAAAGAGATACAGTATTGTGATCAGTTATTGGCACAGAGACGACGGCTGTCTGAGAAGTCTGTAGGAAGTAGAGAGCGAAAGAATGTGGAAGTGTTTAGCAGATTTTCGCCAAAAGCCGAGGAAAAGATTAGTGCCTGTGAGATTGGCTGCCAATTGATAAGTGAAGGGAAAAGGCTAGCTGCTAACAATGCCTTAGTGGCAACAGAGGCCGTTAAAGGCCGCAGAGAGAGCGACGAGGTGCTGTGCCAACAGATGACTGTAGAGACAGCTAGGCCAGCTGGGAACAAATTGGCACAGTTACCGCGTGTGTGCGTCGCTGGTAATGTTAGCGAGGTAGCTAGCGAAGGAAAGGGTACTGCTGACCCGACAGACGCGAGCACCCATGTAGAGCCAGAGGTGCGTGCAGAAGTGAAGTGCGAGCTGGACGATGCAGTTGAGAATAGTTCTCGGGATGGCGAGCTCCGTAGTCCACGAGAGAACAACTGCATTGTTCAGGGATCGGTGCGGCTCTCCGCCAGTCTAGATAGCCTAGATAGGGATGATTCCTTTGTTAATCATTCGGACTGTGCGCGTGAGACAGCGATCGATGCCGACGGGCTGTGTGCCGATGCACAGCATGAGCTGGGCAATGCAGTAGAGGGCAGTTCGCTAGAGTGCGAGTTGTCTAACTCGAGTAAAGCCTGCTGCATTGTGCCAGAGTCGGTTGGGCTGTCCGCCAGTCGAGGCAGAGAGAGAGTAGATTTAAATGAGAATCACTCAGACTGTGCGGGTAAGAGACCGATCCGGGCCGACGAAATGTGTACCGGCCAGCACGAGGCACGAGGCGACATGAAAGCGAGTGCAAAGAGAAAGCGCCGTAAAAAGAAGCGCGGTAAAGACCTAAAGTCGGTAAATAATGTAGCGCCGCCAAAAATGGCGAGAAACCCAAATGGGCAGGGCGCGAGGAGAAGAAAGGTGCGGTCGTCTCGGACGATGTTGACGCATCGAGAATGGTCGAGCCACCGGTCAAAGGGGGACCGCGAAGAATGTTCTGCACGGACGCGTACAAAGGGCACGAGGCAGTTAAGCTCCTCGTCGTTCCGTAGTTCTTTTCACAGCTCAGCGTGCAGTTCGAAGAAACGCAAGGTGGCAGGACGAGACCAGGTGGGGAGTAGCGACGCGGTCAATCGAGCTTGTGTTGAAAGCGGGGCGCGGGGACGCAAATTGGCAGGAGACCGTAACGTCTTGGGGGAGCTGATAGTGAATCAGCCCTTTTGTTGTTCCTCCGTAGCCAGAGTAGCTTTGAAACTGCGGCCTCCCCGGGTACGACTCAAAGTATGAGTCAGACGTAAGCGTTTGGAATGAGAGGCCAAGAGAGCTTCCGTAGTAGGAAAACGTGTTGTTTTGTATTTTATTTTGAGCATCGGAAAGTTTTCGCGATTTGAGACTAGGCTTTCTTTCAAGGTGTAAGGTATGAGCTCTGCTTATGATTTGTTTGAGAAGCTCCGAGATTTGAAAGATGCGTTTTAAGTAAACGTGTAGTCTCGCGAGATGCTCATTAATAAGTAGATAGGCTTTTTTTTTTGTGTGTGTGTGAGTAACCTGAGGGTCAAGGTTATTGTTGAGAGGCCTATCGTAACGCGCGTGTGTCTTATTTATCCTTCTTTCTTTTTAAGTGTTTTTGAATTTTCGAAGGTTAAGCGCGTAGATTTTCAGTGAGTGCATGATTTGCACGGAGAAGCGTTCTTAGTTCCATTAGCGCGTGTCCTGTGTGGACGGAAGGAAGCAGACTTTATGACTGGGTTGCTAGTGTGTGTGTGAGGGCAGCCGTGTATTCTGACTTCTCTGATAAGTATGCGTGGAACGAGTTATTAAAAGACGCATTATTTTAAGGGTTCTGCGGAGTGTGTAAGTCCCGCAAGTTTAATTGTTCGTTTATGTCACGTGTCCTGTAGGACTTTCAGGGAAGAAACGTGAGTAAGCGTAAATGAAAAGTTTGCCTACAACGCAAGTACGCGTTTTGTTTAGTGACCACAAGGCTAGTGCGCTTGTGATTACGTACTTGCGAGGTTGACCAGATTGTTCAGTGGCACCATTACGTGCGATAAGTACGCCACTGCGATAGAGTGGAAACAGGCTGTTCATGTAGTTAGGCCACTTAAGTTATGTTCGGCTGTTTTCATTTGTTGTTTGCATCGTCAACGACCCTTTTGTTTTGCAACAACAATAGTACTCTGGTCTTGTCGGCAATCGAGGAGAAATGGATAGCTGTTTGGAAGGGTGGTTGGAACTGTTTTGTCGAAATTGGGGAAATAAAAGATCAGGGTTGATTTTGACTTAGTAATAGTCTGGCGAGTCAGGGGTGAAGAGCCTGCGCTTACGCGTGGTGCAGCGCTGTGCTGTTTTGTTTGTTTGACGTTTGTTCTCCAGGGCCAAGGATCCCGAAGTTCGTCAAACGTGGCTCGACCCCAGTACCCTGCAGCTTCTATCAGCGTTCCTCATGGCCAGCGAATTGATTTCACCGGCCATTCAGAACAACCGGGGCGAGGACGAGCTGTTAGATATGGAGCTGGTTCCTGCGATCACTTCGAGTTCCCCAGACCACGTCGGATTGCAGCACAGCTAATTGGGGAGTGCGGAGGCCGGAAGGCGCATTCCAGAGAAGCGACCAAGACAACAAGTTCGTGCGTCGCCGGGATTGGAAGGGGGCCTGGGACAATGGAGCTCAATCGACCCCCTTCGTCTTTGAAGAAGGCATTTGCCACCGCTGCGGAGCCGAGTCACCGGTTGCAGGTGGGCATCCGACAATGAAGCAGGTGCACGAGCGCCCCCCCCGCTCCTTCTCCAGCCTACAAGTGGATTGCCAGTCTGCGTGGCAAGACCGCAGAGAGCCCCGACAGGTGTGCCACGCGACACGGGCGCCTACCATTGGCTGCGGGTGGCGTCATCGGAGTGGACTCTCCCATTGGTCAAACATGACGTGACTTGCAGTGCTCGAAGGGCTTATAAGAAGCCTTCCAGAGAGACCTGAGCATTCTGGGATAGGCCCTGATTCCCTGTTTCACCTCTCTCGAACTTCTTGCCGCGGGCCGCAGCGTCCGAGTTGCTGCTGGCCCGTAATGTGTGTACGACTGTTAATTGACGCTCACCTCCTTGTACATAATGTAGAATAAATCCCTCCCAAGTTTGGGGTTTTCATCCGCGAAGTCCGTCCTTCAACCCCTACAATATCTAACAGCAGACATTCGGTTTGTGTTTTTTATTATTTCTCTAAACTTTAATTTGCCTATTGAAGCAACAGATTACACGAATGACAGACGTTGCCTCGAATAATCCTCGAAGTCGCGTGTCACTATGAGCGACATCACAGCAAAGACACACGCACGTAGGCGCACTTGCATGTTTACGTCAACCCTCCGGCATGGAGCGCGGCGCCCGCGAGGAGAAGGACAAGCGGCGTTTCGTTGGAAATTTCGGGTCTCTCCGCGACGCGTAGCGACGTAATGCTTAGCATATGCGATCGTTGGCGCGCATTGTATGCACGGTGCTTATCATATCAGAATGGCCAGATCTGTTGAGGGGCCCTCTAAATGATTGAAGCCTTTAGCGCACAACAAGACGAGGATGAAAAGTGGACGTGAAACACAAGAGCGCTGACTTGCAACGACGTGCCTCGAAATAAACTCTTGTGAGGTCAGCGCTCGTGTGTTCCACGTCTACTTCGCGTCCTCGTCTTGTAGTACGCTAAAAGCTTCAATCGTGTCATGCCAACATGCCCAAACAGCCACGCTATAGTGAGTTACTTAAGCTCTCCATGGGAACACCCCAGTTTTTTTAATAGACAACAGGATCAGTCTTTTAGAAGGCAGAATATATATCCTGTACGAGATATTTCGCAGACTGTAAGGCGGTTTAAGTGAAGTAAGTATTCCAAAGGTGTGTGCGTGTGTGTGTGTGTGTGTGTGTGTGGGTGGGTGTGTGTGTGCGTGTGTGTGTGTGTGCGTGTGTGTGTGTGTGCGTGTGTGTGTGCGTGTGTGTGTGTGTGTGGGTGTGCGTGTGCGTGTGTGTGTGTGTGTGTGCGTGTGTGTGTGCGTGTGCGTGTGTGGGTGGGTGGGTGTGTGTGTGTGCGTGCGTGCGTGTGTGTGTGTGTGTGTGTGTGTGTGTGTGTGTGTGTGTGTGTGTGTGTGTGTGTGTGGTGGCGCAGCGTTAACTGGCGTGTCCGACGAGGAAGCTCTCGCACGACGCAGCGTCGTCCGGGTTGTCGCAAGGCATGTCGCGCCTTCTCATTGTGGATCCCGGAAGTGGCGCAACGACGCAGCGGATGTCGCCGTAAGGACATCGCTGCAGCGGACCGCGGCGTTCGTAACTGCGTGGCACTGTTTTTGTTTTTGTCTGCCTGCCCGACCCAGCACTCTTTGCTTTGTTCGAAGGGAAGGCACGGACTCGCAAGTCACGCCCGACTGTGAACTTTTGTGACGTGAGCCGGGAGTGCACATACGCGCTCCCCGCTTGTCAACCAGGTGCTTATCGTAATTTTTTTTTACCTTCGAAAGATTTTTTAAAAAATTGCCTGTTGTAGATTAAAGCGCAATTGTAGTCCTTGAACTGGAGTGCTCGAAGTGGCAGACAGTAATTGCACAGTAAATCGAAATTAGGAGCTGACTAACAGAATTTAACGTATTAGTTTTTTACAGCCTAAGTTGTTATGGACTCGTTCCAGTAGCCGTTCTAATGCCCATGCCGCCGCCGGCGTCCGTCGCAGCTATTGCCAGGCGCCAGCCGCTATGCCGGATTTGCCAAGAAATGGTTGCATTGTCTGGAGGAAGAAATAGAAGATTAAGGAGATGTATAAATATTGCTGGAATGAAAAACATCTATGACATGCCTGAATAAATCGAGCAGGCTAAGTGATTGTCACCGTTCCGTTTCGAAGGGTATGCCAATAAATCACCACTATCATCAACGGCAGCATTAGCATGGTATCGCGCAACTTGTCATGCCATGTGAGATGCGCGCCGCGTAGTGTCGATATTCGCGCATTTTGAATTGCAGTTGCATATTATTGCACCAGGTCGCACGCCACGTAGCAGTTGCATAGGAAGCGGGGTAGTCTGTGTTTCTTATTAAGTATGTCGCTCATACCCTTTACGGCGATTGGCCAAGAAGTAGGTTGATCTATACAAAAACGCCAGCATGATAGACGTGTATAACATACTTGATTAAATAAAGCAGGCTAAGTGACTGTCTCACCGCTCCGTTTCAAAGGGGATGCCAGTAACTCGCCATCATCATCATCGACAGCATCGTATCGTATCACGGGTCAATGGGTGTTAGTTACATGTGCGCCGCGCAGTCTCGGCACCTGTGTCGACACCTCGGTATATACACTTTATGGCGCCTCTCCGCAAGGTGCGAAACGTTGCTGGAGAAGCGAATCGCATAGCTACGCGCACGGCTGCAACCAGGCTACGTCGGGCTCAGCAGACCGCTGTGCAGAGAGCAACACAAGCCGTTGCTCGCCGTCGATTCCGGGTGGACAGTTCAAATCGCTTAAGTGAAAAGGACGCGTATATATAGACAGCCGCGGAGACCCTCTAGTGCGTGCTGCCGAAATTGTAACTCCCAAGGAGCCGCTCGTCCACCTTACGGTGCTGAATGTGCCGCGCAGGCCTGTTACTTTTTAACTAATTACTTCACGGCACACGCTGCAACGTACATATTGTAGCCGGTGAATTTGCCAGGCACGTCCAGTTGGGAGGAATTCTCAGGATGGCACCGGTATCGAAAAATGAGCTGGAAAAAATGCTCTTTCCAGTCCGTGCACTTTCTTTATCTCTGTCCATTCAAGAATGCACCACTCTCTGTGTCGTCTGATTAGGAACAAACAAACCAGAGAAACAAGCTCTTCGTTTATCATAGACGCCAACTCCAGACTTGCACCGGGGTTATCAGTGTTCTTTCGGGCATCTCTGTGCCTTCTCTCGCCCGTGTAATAACGACCACTCTTACAAGTCGCGCTCGTTTCGGGCTGCCAAAAGCCCCAGCCGCCCGATGGTCTACCCGCTTACATTCCGGCAGCTTCGGCTCGCACGGTGCCCGGGTCGCGGCCGTTTCACCCCCCCGCTCTACCTCCCTTGGTGTTTCTGCTATAGTGCATGCCGTTGGAAACGCGCGACCTCGGGAACTCATTAGGGCGGCTGAAGAGATGGGTTCTCGCTTTTATCCCTCCTTTAGGAGCCGTAATCCGGCCGCTGGCAGATCGGCCGCGGGAGAAGATGAGAAGGAGGAGGCGTGTGTACGGTACGCCTTATCAGTTGGTCGCGATTGTACACGTACTGTTGGGCCGAGACGAGAGAGGCACAGCCTGCCTGTCCGATATACACTGGACGTTGCACCCGAGCGCGCGGCAGACGTTGTGCGTGCTCGGATTTGGCCTAGGGGCGACTCTCGTTGCGGTTCTGCTCACGTGCATGCTTTTGGCCTTCCATGGAGAAAATGGGGGCGGGGGGGGTCGAGGCTTTAGACGGCGGAACGGCGTATTATATGGGGCAGTGAATTGATAAGCAACAGCAGCGCCGCAATCTCAATGCCAAGGTTTCGGTGCATACTTTGTGTTGCGTGCAATGTGTGGCCGCCTGAGACAACGCGCAAAAATTAACGGAAAATATTAGTGAACGGGCAGGCTGCAATATTCATCCGATCCTTCTAGCTCCTGCCACCTTTTATTCACGCCAAAAGCGAGACTAAGGAAGTACGTTAAGATAGGCTATATTAGTAGATTTCGCTTGTACCAGGGTACTACGTATCACTGAAGCATAATGGTAAGCTTTAATAATAATAATAATAATAATAATAATAATAATAATAATAATAATAATAATAATAATAAGTTGAAAATAAGTTCAAATCTTGATGTTCCCGAACATGAACCCCCGTGCCACCATTAAGTCTGGTTAATTGTTTACCGATAAAGAAGAATTACATTATGTCCTAATTGAACGAACGACTCGATAGATGAAGTTTCGAGAACATTTCCATGGTTACGCCGCCCAAATACTGAAAGGTACCTCGAAATCTGTGACGTCACACTAACTTTACTGAAGCTGTGTTTCTGTCGCGAAACTTGAGAAACTGAAGAGCGGCCGCCTTTTTCTCTTACGAAATCTACCACATATCGACAGGAGAATAAAGGAAGAGCTTGAAAGAGAGAGAGAGAGAAAACACCACCAGTATAAATTGATTTAGTGCTTCTGTTTAGTGTCCGCAGGTCATCGCATTAAAGAAAGAAAAATGATAAATTTCGCTGAATAATGAACAAGCAAGTGCCCATGCGTCAGCACATATAGAAGGCAACGCAAAACCGCGAGCCGGTTTGCATAAGAGCTTCGCCCCCCATATTCTTAGACTGGCCTCGACTGGAAGCTTTTTCTCGGCTCCATGACGACGATGATGATGGGGACTTATTTTTCCTGGCATCCCCTTTGAATTCTGGTTGCGAGAAATCGTGATCCAGCCTGTGCGAGCTATACCTACGTGCTTGCCCCATCGCAATCAACCACTATGCCTATCTGCTTTAAAGCTGCCTATGCCTGTGACGATCCCGCCTTCATCTCTTCCCTGCTTTTCCACCATCAGTACTCTAACGTGTCTTGCTGACCCCCACCGCTTTTCGGTTGACGCTTCCGTAAGCTTTGGATTCCATCGCTTCCGCAGGGTGAACGTTCCCTAAGTACGGTTCTCGCTGGGTGAATATCTTGGCAGTCCATTACAAATCTGCTGAATGGAGCCCCGAAAGTAGGAACGAGTGGGGTGACCCGACGTCCTCTCTCCAGGGGAAAGGGAGACGTCGAGGCACACTAGCACCGCCGAGTTGAGATTCCGTATATGTAAATCTAGCAGCGGAGTGGGCCATAGCGCGGCGCCCCTCGAGTGAAGGACGCACGCAGCTTCAATAACGCTCCTTTCCGGTGATGCCCGTGACGTGAAAAGAAGTAGCTCGGGAAACGCACCTTCACTGTAGTGCACTAGTGCACGCACCAAGAGCCCGCCCCGGTCACAAAATTCGCTCGAGGAATCACCCTGGAAGTTCACTGACGCACAGCGACCATTTCACTCGAGGCCTTTCACTTTCTCGGAATGAAAAACACAACTGCACATCCGAGATTGGATAAACACGAAGTCGGTCTCCCTAAGTCCCAAGGTTTAAAAACAGTGGTGAGAGGGCAAACGTTGGTGCAGTTAACATTAGCAAGACATGTTTGGACTGTTTCTGGCGCATAAGCGGGCAGGAACCGGAGTCAGGTCAAATAGAAATCGCTACGTCGCCTCGAGAAGTTCGCCATTACAGTAAGCGTGTGGTTTGCAGGCAGCAGAGGGTTCGAATAAAAACATATTTAATTACGTTAAAGTTGCGTATGAACTTAAGAAAAAATGTATGCTTGAGCATGGCGGCACATGGCCACGCCCCGTCTCAAAGGGGGAAAGGGGATAATAATAATAATAATAATAATAATAATAATAATAATAATAATAATAATAATAATAATATTAATAATAATAATAATGTTTATTGCCACACAATATACAAAACAACACAAGCAGGCCGGTCTAAGCCTTAGTTGGCTTGTAGGACCGTGCCAATGAATATGATAGACAAGGCAAAAGATGTACAAAAATTGATGAGAGAAAATAATAATAATAATAATAATAATAATAATAATAATAATAATAATAATAACCGTCGTACTTTCTCGAGTCTGACTAGAGCCTCGAATGGAGAAACGTTCTAAAACACGTGGATCGCATCTTCGTTTGAAATGAAAAAAAAAAAAAATTGATCTGCCTCTTTCTCACTCGCCAATCGTGAGAACCCCGTGCAGACGGTGCAATTCTTACTTCCTGTTGGGCTTCTTTCCTTCGACGCCTAAGGAATCTCAGGGCTATTTCAAATAGAGAGGGAAAGAAATAAAGAAAGGAGAAAATATGAACGAAAGAATTTAAAGAAACACACGCACACTTCACTACGTACGCATGCACGCACGCACGCACGAAAGGAGTGTGTCTTTTCGCTACGTGTTATTGGCTCTACAAGTACGACATTTTAGAAGTTGATACTGCGTTTTTTTCTTCTTCTTTCGTCGCACGTGGCTTTGCTACTTCTGGCACCGTTAAACCTTTGAAATTGATCCTCTGAAGCGTAAAATTGATTATGTGGAAAAGCGGGGGTGACGTAATTACCGTAAAACCCTAAGCAGGCTTCAGGCCGGTCGTAATGTGGATAAATTGCTGTGAGAAAAACTCAATTTAAGATTAGTATGTAAACAAAAAATATGTGTATAGAAAAGCTTGGAAGAACCAGAAGAAATCTGGTATGAAACAAAGGCAGATTGCCACGAGGTTTGAGTTTCCCAGGAAGGACAGCCGGACCCGTTTAAATGGACAGAAGGAAAGAGAGAAAGAAATCGTGGAATAATGCCGGAGCATCATATATCCTTTTCTTTCAAATCGTTACTCCAGAGTTTTATTTTTTCTCGAGTTACACTTAATTTCAGAAAGCCTTGTCTTTTGAAAGCCTGATTAGGAACTAGGCACATGCCTCTTGCCTGTGCCATTACGCGTTGTAGTTTGATTTATATATTTCTTAGGAATCGTTCATTATTATAATAAATTTGCCTCTGCCCTTCATTTCGCCCTCTTATAGCTTGCTTTTTGGTCCGTAGTTGGTAAGGAGTAGCATTAAGTGGGAGGCAGACACACGGATTATGGAACACTATATATGAACGATGTTAGATATGGAGCTGTTTCCTGCGATTACTTCGAGTTCCCCAAACCACATCGGATTGCAGCACAGCTAATTGAGGAATGCAGAAGCAGGAAAGCGCATTCCAGAGAAGACACGTGCAAACAAGTTTGCGACCCCCAGGTCGTGTCCCGCCGGGATTAGGAGGGGCCCTGGGACAATGGAGCTAAATCGTCCCCCTTCGCCTTTGAAGAAGGCATTTGCCACCGCTGCGGATCCGAGTCACGGGAAGCAGGTGGACCCTTGTACAATGGAGCATGAGCGCCCCCCCTCCTTCTCCATCTTAGAAGAAGTGGGTTGCAGTCTGCGATGCAAGACCGCAGCAAGCCGCCAGGTGTGACACCACGACACGGGCGCCTACCATTGGCTGAAAGTGGCGTCATCGGAGTGGACTCTCCCATTGGTCAAAGATGACGTGACTTGCAGTGCTCGGAGGGTTTATAAGAAGCCTTCCAGAGAGACCTGAGCATTCTGGGACATGCCCTGATTCCCTGATTCACCTCTCTCGAACTTCTTGCCGCGGGCCGCAGCGTCCGAGTTGCTGCCGGCCCGTAATGACTGTACGACTGTTAATTGACGCTCACCTCCCTGTATAAAATGTAGAATAAATCCCTCCCAAGTTTGTGGGTTTTCCATCCCGAAGTCCGTTCTTCCAACCCCTACATCTGGTGGCAGCGGTGGGATCGCCTCCGAATGCATCAGCTGGTGGCAGCGCTACGGATCAACCTTCGTCGAGAAAGATCATAAGGAACCGGGAAGAACGAAGAAGAGAGAGCCTTCGTCGAAAGAGGTCCGAAGAAACTGGGAGTAGCGAAGAAGGAGCGAGCCTTCGACCCAGGGAGTCCGGAGGAACCGGCAACAGCGGACGAGCGAACCGGATGGCAGGGTGCTGCAGCCGTAAGTGAGCGCGTGGTTTTTTTCCTTATGATTCGCCAGACTCAAAGGTTGTGTGTTCAATTTTGATAGTTCTGGGAATCGGGAGTTTGATGCATTGTGTGTTTGCACAAATTAATTAAGGAAAACAGTTTTAACCACCTGTCGGGGCAGCTGCCATGGATCTTAGAAGGTTGACGAGGTTAGACTTGTTGTTGGTGTGCGACGATTTGGGAGTTGAGGCGGACGAACGGATGGAAACGCCAGCTATCATAAAGGCGATTAACGATAGTGGCAATGATGACAAAAGCATTGAGCTTGCTTGGGAGGTGATACAGGAGCCACGGGAGCGAGAGCGTCGTGTACGTTTGCGAGAGCGTCGTGAGCTTAGGAGTGAGCGTCAGCGTGAAGAACGCGAGAATGAACGGAAGCAGGAGCTTCAAGAACTTACTCTGAGGTGTCAGCGTCACGTACGTGAGAATGAACGCGAACGGGAGTATCAGCAACGTAAGCTTGAGCGTGAGCAAAAGTATGAGAGAGAGAAGGCAGCACTGATCAAAGAGATACAGTATTGTGATCAGTTATTGGCACAGAGAGAACGGCTGTCTGAGAATTCTGTACGTAGTACAGAGCGAAAGAATGCGGCAGCATCGAGCAGATTTTCGCCAGAAGCCGACCAGAAGAGTAGTGCCTGTGAGATTAGCTGCAGAATCATAAGTGAAGGGAAAAGGCTAGCTGCTAACGATGCCTTAGTGGCAACAGAGGCCGTTAAAGGCCGCAAGGAGAGCGACGAGGTGCTGTGCCAACAGATGACTGCAGAGACAGCTAGGCCAGCTGCGAACAAATTGGCACAGTTACCGAGCGTGTGCGTCGCTGGTAATGTTAGCGAGGTTGCTAGCGAAGAAAGGGGTACTGCTGACCACACAGAAGGGAGCACCCATGTAGAGCCAGATGTGCGTGCAGAAATGAAGTGCGAGCTGGACGATGCAGTTGAGAATAGTTCTCAGGGTGGCGAGCTCCGTAGCTCACGAGAAAACAACTGCATTGTTCAGGGATCGGTGCGGCTCTCCGCCAGTCTAGATAGCCTAGAGAGGGATGGTTCAGTTAATAATCATTCGGACTGTGCGCGTGAGACAGCGATCGATACCGACGGGCTGTGTGCCGATGCACAGCGTGAGCTGGGCAATGTAGCAGAGGGCAGTTCGCAAGAGTGCGAGTTGTCTTACTCGAGTAAAGCCTGCTGCATTGTGCCAGAGTCGGTTGAGCTGTCCGCCAGTCGAGGCAGAGAGAGGGTTGATTTAAATGTAAATCACTCAGACTGTGCGGGTAAGAGACCGATCCGGGCCGACGAAATGTGTACCGGCCAGCACGAAGCACGAGGCGACATGAAAGTGAGTGCGAAGAGAAAGCGCCTTAAAAAGAAGCGCGGTAAAAACCGAAAGTCGGTAATTAATGTAGCGCCGCCAAAGATGGCGAGAAACCCAAAAGGGCAGGGCGCGAGGAAGAAGGTGCGGTCGTCTAGGACGATGTTGACGCATCCAAAATGGTCGAGCCACCGGTCAAAGGGGGACCGCGAAGAATGTTCTGCGCGGACGCGGACAAAGGGCACGGGGCAGTTAAGCTCCTCGTCGTTCCGTAGTTCTTCTCATAGCTCAGCGTGCAGTTCGAAGAAACGCAAGGTGGCAGGACGAGACCAGGTGGGGAGTGGCGACGCGGTCAATCGGGTTTGTGTTGAAAGCGGGGCGCGGGGACGCAAATTGGCAGGAGACCGTAACGTCTTCGGGGAGCTGATAGTTAGTCAGCCCTTTTGTTGTCTCTCGGCAGCCAGAGTAGCTTTCAGACCACGTCCACCCCGCGTTCGACTCAAAGTATGAGTCAGACGTAAGCGTTTGGAAAGGGAGGCCAGGAGAGCTTCCGTAGAAGTGAAACGTGTTGTTTTGTTATTTTGAGCATCGGAATGTTTTCGCGATTTGAGACTATGATTTCTTTCAATATGTAAAGGTATGAGCTTTGTTTGTGTTTTCGTTCGAGAAGCTCCGTGATTTGAAAGATGAGGTTTATGTAAACATGTAGTCTCGCGAGATGCTCATTAATAAGTAGATAGGCTTTTTTTTGTGTGTTTGAGTAACCTGAGGGTCAAGTTTATTGTTGAGAGGCCTATCGTAAAGCGCGTGTGTTATTTAACCTTTCTTTTTAAGTGTTTTTGGAATTTTGTGAGGTTAAGCGCGTAGATTTGAGTGAGTGCATGATTTGCACTGAGAAGCGTTCTTAGTTCCATTAGCGCGTGTCCTGTGTGGACGGAAGGAAGCAGACTTTATGACTGCGTTGCTAGTGTGTGTGTGAGGGCAGCCGTATTCTGACTTCTTTAGTGAGCGTGCGTGGAAAGAGTTAGTAGAAGACGCATCATTTTAAGAGTTCCGCGGAGTGTGTAAGTCCCGCAAGTTTAATTGTTCGTTTACGTCACGTGTCCTGTAGGACCTTCAGGGAAAAAAACGTGAGTAAGCGTAAGTGAAAAGTTTGCCTACAATGCAAGTACGCGTTTTGTTTAGTGACCACAAGGCTAGTGCGCTTGTGATTACGTACTTGTGAGGTTGACCAGATTGTTCAGTGGCACCAATACGTGTGATAAGTACGCCACTGCGATAGATTGGAAACATGCTGTTCGTGTAGTTAGGCCACTTATGTTATGTTCGGCTGTTTTCATTTGTTGTGTGCATCATCAACGACCCTTTTGTTTTGCAACAACAATAGTGCTCTGGTCTTGTCGGCATTCGGGGAGAAATGGATAGCGGTTTGGAAGGGTGGTTGGAACTGTTTTGTCGAAATTGGGGAAATAAAAGATCAGGGTTGATTTTGACTCAGTAATAGTCTGGCGAGTCAGGGGTGAAGAGCCTGCGCTTACGCGTGGTGCAGCGCTGTGCTGTTTTGTTTGTTTGACGTTTGTTCTCCAGGGCCCAGGATCCCGAAGTTCGTCAAACGTGGCTCGACCCCAGTACCCTGCAGCTTCTATCAGCGTTCCTCATGGCCAGCGAATTGATTTCACCGGCCATTCAGAACTACCGGGGCGAGGACGAGCTGTTAGATATGGAGCTGTTTCCTGCGATTACTTCGAGTTCCCCAAACCACATCGGATTGCAGCACAGCTAATTGAGGAATGCAGAAGCAGGAAAGCGCATTCCAGAGAAGACACGTGCAAACAAGTTTGCGACCCCCAGGTCGTGTCCCGCCGGGATTAGGAGGGGCCCTGGGACAATGGAGCTAAATCGTCCCCCTTCGCCTTTGAAGAAGGCATTTGCCACCGCTGCGGATCCGAGTCACGGGAAGCAGGTGGACCCTTGTACAATGGAGCATGAGCGCCCCCCCTCCTTCTCCATCTTAGAAGAAGTGGGTTGCAGTCTGCGATGCAAGACCGCAGCAAGCCGCCAGGTGTGACACCACGACACGGGCGCCTACCATTGGCTGAAAGTGGCGTCATCGGAGTGGACTCTCCCATTGGTCAAAGATGACGTGACTTGCAGTGCTCGGAGGGTTTATAAGAAGCCTTCCAGAGAGACCTGAGCATTCTGGGACATGCCCTGATTCCCTGATTCACCTCTCTCGAACTTCTTGCCGCGGGCCGCAGCGTCCGAGTTGCTGCCGGCCCGTAATGACTGTACGACTGTTAATTGACGCTCACCTCCCTGTATAAAATGTAGAATAAATCCCTCCCAAGTTTGTGGGTTTTCCATCCCGAGGTCCGTTCTTCCAACCCCTACAACGAGAAGAAAGAATACTGAGGGCCTCGATTTATATGTCATATCATAAGAGACCAACAAACAGACACCAAGGACAGCATATGGGAAATTACTTGCACTTATTTAGTGAACTAAAGAAATGATAAATTAATCGAAGTTAAAGTTGATGAAAAAAAAAAAAACTGCCCGCAGGTTGGAAACGAACGCACGTCTCAGCATTACGCGTGCGATGCTTTTACCAGTTGAGCTTCCGCGTCGCCGTTTTCCCATCCACTTACTGGGGGTAGTTATGTTTCTCGACTATAACTAACCCTGGGAGTGTTAGTAAGCGCCGCCACTCACAAGCTTGATTCTGATCTGGAGCAAGAGTGCATACCTGGCGGCTCAAGTTGGCAGGCACCGCCAGCACCGTGGCGTAGGAGGCTTGATAGATAGACATACTCAAAGCACCTGAAGTTCGCAAAGAATGCATAGAATTAAAATACATTTTGAAGAGCTGAAATCATTCCATGAAGCAGCTTATGGCAATGAGTAAATATGAGAAAATGAGTATCTTAATATATTTTGTATGAAAGAAAAAAAGAATATCGGACTTTTCACGTGTAATCTGTTCATTGCGCCTTGATAAAACAGCCGTTTTACATAATTGGGGCGTGCATTAAGTGCTACAGTATAACGCGCTAATTGCGAATATGCACACACTGTTTTTTCGCCGCTGCTCGTCGAAGTCACGGTCTTGCTGCGGTATCAGAACATACTTTTTTAAACTTTCCCTATCGTCGCTTGTGTTTTCATTTTGTTTTGTTTTTGCGCTCTTGTCTTCAGCGGAGCGAAGACACTGAATATTTTTGCGCACATTGAGTTCACGCAAATTACTCCCTCCTGGCTCCGCGCTTCCCTGCTGTTTTTTTTTTTTTTGGCATAGCTTAAGAGCACGCCGGTGAAGCTAGCCGCACAGGAAAAGAACACAGTTGTGTTTGAAAACCGATCTTGTGATTAGCGCTGAGTGAGACGTACAAACTACATTAACTCCTCAGTGAACTATAACGCTCCTAGTTAAGTATTTTGTAACTGTTGGTACGTCTGAAACATATAGTCGAATTTCTGCCCTGCACCGCAGCCAACGATCGTTAAGGCAGCTTTTTGAGATTTCACCGTTTGCGTTATCGCACAAGCGCGGATTGCTGCTAATTGCGTACACAGCATTCACATTTCATTTAGGCCGGTTGAGTCTTTTCTTTTTTCAAACGTACTCTACTTTCAACGTACGTCATTTCTTTATTTCCTTCGGGCTCTCTCTTTTGGTCATCCATGAATTTGTCTAAACCGTGTTCGGAGATGACCATAAAAAAAAATGATATTCGGATTGTCATAGTTCTTGTGTCAGAACGAAATTTTCCGACATTGGTAAAGAACAATTTTCTCCCCGAAGCATATGTATGGCCAACAGAAACGCACCGTGTAATCTTCCAACGATTCTTTTCAGTAACACACATCTGGGCACGTCTGTGTTACTGAATTACTGTATTGCATAATCGCAGTTAATCTTTGCGCCCTTCAGTCCGGCCTCATTTGACTGTGCTCCGTGTAACACTTGTCTCTTAAAGAGACATAAAACATAAATATAATGAGTTGTATTAATAAATTACCAGAATAAAAAAAATCCTCCTTTATATGAAGAATAAACTTGGATGAGCCAGAAAAATAAACGTGTGAACGAGGCATCTGTGACGACACGCCGCCTTGAAGTTCACCGCACAAACTCACCATGACGGCATGGATATTGACGGCTTCTTCTGTTAGCCCGGTTAGCCTTTTCAACCCTAAAGATAGACTACATTGTATCCTAAAAGAGCCGAAGGTTCAACTTGGGGAGTTTGAAGAGCATTTAGTGAGTCCACTGCAGCTCAAATACCACAATGTAAGCTTTGAAATCCGTCACGCCGCCTTGACGCGTAGGCATGCTGGGGCATCGTTGCGAAATAGAAAATGTGCAACTTTGACCTTGATTGTTTTTCTTCTTCTTATAGTCAGGTCATACTGCCGCGAAAGATTACGAAAATAGAGTTTTGAAAGAATACTTAATCGGCTTGAAGAACTGATTTAATGTTTCCCTTTAGTGTTTCTTTAGGAAGGAATCCGTTCGGAACACTGCTGGCCCGCGAAGTGCACGAAGGCACAGGAAATGAGAAAGAAATGTTCACTGCGACGGATTTTCCGAGTTGCGCAAGCTACGGCTTTTGCTGCCCTGTATTTCCTACGAAACTACGAATCTCTGAGGGCGTTCTTCTAGCCAACCAAAGAAGCATGTTTGGAGCAAGATTGGGGCGAGAAACACGGAGCACAAGTACGCCCGCGCCTCGTCCGTTTTCTCTTCGTTGTGGTCGCGTGTCTTGCGCTTCAACATTTTCGAACTACGAATTTATGCGCTTACCTATGCGCTAACCATTTTCTTGAATGGTTAAACTTCCTGAATGTGTTGAAATGGATAGAAAGAAGCTTCGATGGCTGTAAGGGCGGTGACGTAGGAGGAAGGGGGAGGGACAGTGGGGGAGTGGAGATATGTCATCGGCTCGCTCCTTCACGGTCACGCGAGCTTGGCGGCCAGAGACAAAGGGATCGTATCTCGTGTGACTGCATTGCGGTTCGATCAGCCGAGCCGCGAGTCGCACTCATGTGCGTTCACACAATTTCTCTCTCTCTCTCTCAATAATTGACGTACGCATCAACGCACGCGCGCTTTGCTTGAGGCGTGTTGCTGACGCCAACAATAAGAAATTAGCATTTCTTTTAGAAGCCGCTTTACTTTTGGCTACTGTATAGGTATACATTCAATGGGTCGCTCTGGCAACCGGGCGCACTTGATGCAGCCGACGTGCAGAGGGGGAAAAGAGCCGAGCACTTTCATTGCTTTCGATTGTTGTCGAAGGACAATCGAAGATCGCGTAGCCGACGCGTGTCCGCGCCTCCGTCGCTGTGGTTATAGCTCGCAAATCCGTGCGAATGCTCGCGCATTCTCCGCAACATCGGGGAACGCTTACCTGCAGAGCGGTGCCTTGGAGGCGGCCACCTTAACTTGTTTTCTCGCGATCGAAACAGTTGCGCATATATCTGGCCCCTCGTGTCGCGTATTGATGACAGCGGCCCCGAGCTTGGCTCTCGCGCGCTCTGCACGCCGGTGCGCCGATCGAAGCCCTTCGAGCGTTTCGATGCGCGCAGCCCCTCGAATGATCGTCCTCTATCGACGGCCGTCGAGCCGCCCGTACAACCGTAGCTGCAGGCAAAATACGGCCCTCTGTAGTCAGTGTTGCCGGCGTGTTTGAAGGAATTCGTGAACGCTCGTGGCCTTGCGGGTATTGATTAAGTACAGCTTTTGTTTCCCCTCTCGAAATATGTGTCGTACAGGGGGTGTTGTTTCAACGAAGACGCAGAGATTGTTCGAGATTTGTGATCGTATAAAGCCTCAATCCCGTAATCCTTAAAAGTCCAGTACAGTAAATATAACTGGGTTACATTTCTGGCGAAGCGCATTATGGCGCCGGCGGACATCGCAAGTCGTTGGATAATGTTTGTTCCCATGGGTAAGTAAAATCAACGAATTTTGTTTTTGATCATTTGCTTCTGGAAGCATGTTGTAATTGCGCGAGCAGAGCTCGTGTATAGACGCGTCCCCATCAATGAATGACTGGGTTTGGCATGGCAAAGCAATGCACGGCTGTGAGAGACGCGTTGTGTTAGATGGCGCCGGAATAATTTTGGCCACCTGGTAACTAGCTAGGCCCCCAGCAAGTTCTTTCATGTTTTTTCTTATTTTAGAATATCTTTTTTATTGTGAACATCATATGAAAAGGAATAGCCGTAACCGTTATAAGGTGACTAATAATAATAATAATAATAATAATAATAATAATAATAATAATAATAATAATAATAATAATAATAATAAACAACTTCTATTTCGCCTTGAAATATACAATTTGTTCCTAGCGGTCGACCCCATTAAAAAACGAAACGTATTGGGCAGTACCCCACAGCCAGTAACAAAAGGCGCGAATAATAATACTATCCGTTTCTTCGGTTTCGACCACAATGAAAGTGCAGTTTGAGGCAGTGAACTAAAAATTCACTCGTGCTAGTTCGAAATGATCCCTATAGTACAGCGCGGACTAAACGGCGAGAGCTACTTAAATCACAACAGCCTTCGCAGATGCGCACTCGCCCTGAACTTGGTTGGGGTCGATGTCTCTACATAGTCGAGATCGTGTACATGGCGGCTCGCCTGGTTGCGGCGGTGCAG
This sequence comes from Dermacentor albipictus, assembly GCF_038994185.2. Classification (NCBI taxonomy): domain Eukaryota; kingdom Metazoa; phylum Arthropoda; class Arachnida; order Ixodida; family Ixodidae; genus Dermacentor; species Dermacentor albipictus. The sequence continues at coordinate 35,519,426 of NC_091823.1, forward strand.
TCGAGGAAGGGCAGTCATCGAAGTTGCGGCGGCGTCTTCTTTGTCCACGGGCAGCGCGCGGTCGCGTTGCGCTGCTCTGCGGTCCCCCACCGGTGGGTGCTGTTAAGAATGGCGAGCTGCAAGGCAACGTTGCCACCCAATTACAACTGGGGGACAAGACGCGCATCCCCCACTCTCCGTCGCTGCAGCTAGGATGCGTTCGAAGAAGCGGGCTTTGTGCTGAAAACCGCCTCCATCCACCAGCCCCATCGCCGTTGTGACGAAACGAGTTCGGTGGGCGAACTATGGTGCCGGAGCTCTCCAGCGCGGACCTGATCTGCTATGCATGAGCAAGCTGCCGCGGGAAAGCCGTTTTTTGTTGTTTCCCACACGCCGATCGGGACGCAGGACAACGAGCTACCCACCATGGCTCCGATGCTTCCCGGAACGGCACCCCTCCGACGCCGGCGCCAGACATCGGAATATGTGTGCCTATGTGTGCGTAAACTGTTCTGCGGGGCGGCGGCAAGTTGACAATGAGTAATCGAACGTTCGCGTCACCTTGTATCGCGGGCGGACCGAGTGGATAAAAACTGCTGTAGTGCGAATGCTCGACACACTTCTCTTGAGCAGTCATGTTAGACTATAACACTTCTCTCGTGCAGTCATGTTGGACTGACACTCTTTTTCTCAAGCAGTCATGTTAGACTGATTTACATACTGTAAATAAACCCTTATTCATCGTTCTCGATGAGAAGCAGTTCTTCCCTTCATCAACGTCCTCAGCGTGGATGAGTTGGACGACGGCATGGGCCAGCTACCTTCGATTTCATGCCGGACTCCAATCTTGGCAACGGATCTCGAGCGATGGGATTGAGCCCCCAATCCTGACAGTGCCCCGTGTGGCCTCCTGACAAAATCGCACCCTTGTTCGAGCGCCCCGCTTAGGGTCCCGACGCTCTGCTCTGCGCGCCTAGGGGTTAACGATAACGCGCAGAGCAGCTGCGGCGGGGAGCCCAACGCAAGCTTTCGGCCGTTATGCGTGGCTTCCCCGCTTGACTTTTGTCCGGGAAGCTCTTTTGCATAGTCACGGCTGAAGAGGCCACGTGTTCTTAGCGCTATCTCAATCTCCTCCCCTTCACTCTTTTTTTATTATTATTACCGAGTCTATACGCAGTTTAGTTGGCATTGTTCGGGGTCGCCCGTTCAGCTACTGCGCTGGATGGTTAGGCATGTACGCTGTTAAGGAAGTCTGGCATTGACCTAGCAGGAGCAAGTTCTTGTCCCTGTTTAACGGGAAGAAGCTGACGATGATGTCGGAGCTGTAAAGATGCTCTAAAATGTGTTAAATTCTGGATCGCACCTTGACTGATGGCGGTCTCGAGCTTTTCGGTTTGGTTTGATTTCGCCCTCCGTCGTCTCTTTATTCGTCTGTTGTCCTTCGCTTACTTTGCAGTATAGACTGGTACGTTGTCGCTAAAGAAGATAATACACGTATTTCTCAAGTCGCCTTGCCTTCGTGAATTGCTGCCGTGCCGAAGGCCAGTACCGTTGTCGAAACGTCGGCTTCAGCGACGTTCTTTGTTCTGCCACTGTTAATCACTTATCTCCGTTAGGTGTTCTCGCTTACATTAAAAAAAAAGGTATTCGCACATTGAGAGGAAGGTAGATTAGTGGGGAAAAAAAAAAGCTTTCAAAGAGGAAAGAGGCGCTATTTAAGCTTCCCTGCAGGAAGCACGGCTCAACGCCTGATGTCACAGTCAGCGCTCGCAAGCGCCGTGGACGCGGCCCTTACGTCCGTTGCCGCGCGCGGATTTGCCATTAGACAGTTTTAGTTACACGTACGTAGAGGCTTCACGTACGCAAACGTGAAAAGCCTACGTACCTTACGTGTACGCCATCTGAAACACTTTTAGCTACACGTACGCGACGCATGGCAAGAGGGACCCCGTAGCTCCATCTATCGGGAAATGTGAACACGGCAGTAGCCAATTCAATCCTGTCGCCGTGTTTCGATGCGAGCCATCTGCGCCCACGCGGCCTGCCATCGCTTGTTCGTTGCGGAACTCCCGCGCGAAGTTGTCTACGTGCGCAAGAAACGCACGCAAAGAATTGAATCTCACGTACGTCCGTGAGACGCGCACGCACCTGCTACGTTCTACGCATGCGCACTGCTCACACGTAGAAGCTCTACGTACGCAAAGCCTCTACGTACGTGTAACTAAAACTGTCTGTTAATGCGCGCGCGACTCAAATTGATGGGGCAGCTGCTATATTCCGGCCGCGTTCTGTAACACCACGCGCACACCGGCTCAACGACCCGAAGACACGGAGTTCAGACGCCCTTTCACTTCACAGTATTCTCGCTGGATTCTGCGAAGTACTTTTTAGTAAGAAAAACAAAAGTAGTTCAGTAACACTCTCTAGAGGGTATCTCGTTAAGTTACATATCTGCAAAGAGATCAGGAGATTTTTTTTTACAACAGTAATTTTATTCAAATAATCAAAAAATGCTATACGACAACGTCTGGATCCTTAGCCATAGGCTAGTGGCTAAGGATCCAGACGGATGAACGGGATGAACGGAATGAAAAGGGATGAACGGATTGGGGTCACTGCACCCCGCGACATCGTTCGTCTGCTCCGTCGTTCTTTGTCGGACGCATTGGTCAGCAAACGTCCTCGATGTGGCCCCTCGTGTTTCCCTGCTCTCTGTTCAGCTGGTTACGTTCGTACCTAATAAAGTAATGGCGGTTGAAACTGTGTTTGTCCTGTTGTCACGGCTTTTTCACCTTTACGTTTCAAGTTTATTAGTTGCGGAATACCAACTAGTCCGCTTACTCTGCAGGCTACCTATGCACTGGTGTTGCTTTAAAGCTCTGTTTTCAAAGTTCAGATTGAGCGAAATTCGTACTTTTTTATTTGTATTACACTCCTGAACTGCATGCCCGAGTACATTTCACGCATGACATCATTGGTTATATCCCAGCGCCGTCGCGTATTTATCTGCATGGCTATCTTTCTGGGGTTTGCCCAAGCGTGCCATTGCGTTCTGTCTTCGTGCTCGTTTCCTCCTGTGCGGCCTCTCAAAGATGAAATTATCGTTATTGTGGGGGTTCCTCATTCACCGTAAAATACGCAAGTGCCACGTTGAGACACTCTTATAACAGTGCTGCTGCAGTTCGCGAAGCTCCGAAGCACCCCTTGTCCGTTGGCTAGTTACTCGTGTAGAAAAAATTCTTAGCGTTATTTTTTAAAGTATTTCGTTTTGTATATTTAGGTGTCCCCAAAACCCCTCAGCCCCTTTATGTTAGTCGTAAAGTAGCGGAGAAGCTCGCGATGCGTTTTTTTTCTTTGTCGAGACCACTCGTTACGCTTTGTGAGGTGCAGCTTTTTTATGGCCTCTCCTTGCGTTTAGTTTTCTCTACAGGCGCGTGTCTGGTTCTGTTTGTTTGTTTGTCCGAGGCTATAGCAGTCTGTATGACGCATCGACAGCTTTATGACGACAGAGAATGCAAGGTATTATGAATGTTTTTTTTTATTGAAATGAATATTAGGAGAGGTTGGCGCCTTTATGGTGGCACCGGCTACTCCTTGTCACTTGGCAAAGGAAACAAATTTGCGTAAAAAGGGAGAATAGCGACACGAAATATGGCACTCAGTAGAACACTGGATGAATAAAAAATACACAGTCCAACAGTACATGAGTCGCAAAGTTCTGTGCATTAGTTCAGTCCACGTACGCATATATAAAGTCAGATATTTCGTTATGAATGTATTGCCCGCTACTGTCTGTATGCCGTCATGCTGGCTAACTACCTCGCAAAAAAAAAAAAAACACCTAAAGTCTGCTGCGGTGCTTTCACATAAGACGAGAGCGGAACTGATGCAATGCTATGGCACTTTCCTTACAACCAAACCAATGAGTGCGAAATCCTATTACGGAATAGACTTTCTTTTTTTTTTTTCGCACCGCGGTCGAAGCGCGCCATGTACACGTTTCTCCTAGTGCACCAACATTTCCATTTGGGACCGCCTGAGCTCGTTTCGTGGCTCAGCGTCTGTCTACGTTGCGCGTGCCTCTGCACTCATTTCTATCTCTCTCCCTCGCCTGCCGGTGATAACAGTATATGTCTATGGCTCTCCTTTGGCAGCCTTTATGTCCGCAGCCTCGTTTCCGTGTTGCCGAGTGCGATCTTATTTATTCATGGATTCCCCTTCTCTATGCGTGCCTCGCGCGGTGCGCCCGGGAACGGAATTACGTAAGCACAACCGGGGGTAACGTACCAGAAGCTATAGATCGCCGCGGAAGACGGTAGAAACGAGGGAAGCACGTAACGGCGTACTTTTATTGGATGTGAGAAGGAGCAATAATGGGGGAGCAAGGTTGGTGGGAGAAGGAGCATCTGGCCAAGAAGGAAACGAGCTGTGTCACGCGCATTGACGCGCACCTCTCTGCAAGGAAGGGGGGGGGAGGAGGGGAGGGAGGGCGGGTTGTGTTCATAGAGAAGAATGGCGAACGTGTTGGCTGATCGAGCTTTGCGATTGCATTTATCAATCGGGGAACTGGCGTATGATACCGGTGCATTGTTTATCTATGGACCGCGCTCGCTACGCCGTCTGCTTTCGAAAACAGGCGTACGGACGACGTATCCTATAGTATAGTATGTATACTACTGTAGTCTCGTATAGTCTGCTCTCGAAAACAGAAGGTGCGATAGTAGTAGCTCGGCCGTGTCGTCAGCTCTCGAAAACAGGAAATAGATTACACAGACGACAGACACTAAGCAGTACTAGTTTACAGTTGTACCGCCGAGCGGATATTTGTAGTACGTTCCAGAAGAATCCTTCTCTTCTTTCTTCGGTGTACTCGCGCCTCTTCTTTCCAGAGCAAGGAATTTATGTTTGCTGTCTGATTTGTTCCTATGAGATCATTTAACGTGTAAAATAAAAATAATACCGACCAACGGATAACCTAAGGGCCCGTATTCACAAAAAGTTCTTAGCTAGAAATTGTTACCGGAAAAGCAAATTTCACGGAACCCTGATGCTCGACATATTATTAGCGAAGACGGCTAGTCACGGACAGACAGCACTTGAGAATGGAAAGCTTTCTGAATTCGGCCTATAGTAGAGCACCTGAGACCACATATGACCTTTTCTGCTAGGCCGCGAGGGAAGTGATAGTCTGGGCAAGTACTAAACGTAATGAACGTGTCATTAGTATATATGCTTCGGCGCCGCCTCCAGGTAACCGAGGGGACATCGGGGATGTATTGTCTGTGGTTCGGGGGCTCGCCGAGACCTACACGTTCAGGTGTTGTATAAGATCGGCTCACAGCGGCTCTCGTATATGCGTAAGCTCTAACTCATAGAGCTTCGTACAATAATTTCCAGACGGAACTCTGGCGCTATAGTGTCTACGGGAGCTGGAATTGGGGTCGGTTAATCAGCCAGCATGTGAATCATGGATAATGCATGGATTTGCCTAAACTTCGTCCTTCAAACGGCTTCTCGGCTCTGTATATAAGCTCGTCATTTTCAGCGAAGTACTGTGAAATAAACAGTTAAGCAAACACTATTGAAGTTGTCCGACGACAGGATTAAAACACAGGACCTCCAGCACAGAAACCCGGTATTGAAAGCGTTGCGCCGCGGACGCCTGCAACGGCACGGAAAATACCTTTATAGACTTATTGCTGCCAGGAAGAAAAGTATAGATTGCTTTGAAATGTAAGACAGTCAATGCAGATAAAGCGTAATAGAAAAGGACACAAGAATGTCTGAATCCACACGCACGAAGCGCGGACAAATCCATGTACTACTCATCATTCCTATGCTGGCTAATAAGGCAATAAGTGCCAGAGTTTCCTCTAGTACTTACTGTATGAAATTCTATGACCTTAATCCCTCCGCTGCCCCCTGGCATGTCCCGGAGATCCTGCGCCTCCTGCTTCGTTATAATCTCAGGTGCTCTCCTGAAGCACATTCTTTCTGCCTGCGTCATTTTTTATTTTCGCATGATAAATAGTATCATTGGACCAAGTCACGCAGCATACGAAAATTCCTCACCGGAGAAAGAAGCGCGAGAGGGGAAAGAGGCGGCCCCTTAGGAAACATATACTGCAAATAACTGCTGCGGGAGTATACCGTGCTTCTCTGTGGTGTTGCACCGCATCGGCCACGTACATCGTCCACTCTCGAAAACAGTGATAACAGATGAGGATGCAGTGGACACCGGGCACGTTACGCTGCGACGACCCGTCGTACTCCTGTCTGGACGTTCAGTGGACTGATTTCGAACGCGCCGGTTTGTAGCTTAGTTTAACGGCTTTCTGTGATAACCCAAGTCACCGAGTCCGCCGTCTTCCGTGGCATGCGGGAGCTTTTGCCGCTACGGACCCGGCTGTTTCGAACATAATGCTTCACACGTAGCTTTGAAGGAGTGCTGACGTGACATTTTACGTTTTGGGATTGCTCTTCCGTTTGCTCCAAACTGATACAAAGGGTAAACATTGCTACATGCGGCTACCAAGGCGTCATTTCGGCAAGAATTGTCACTGTTCGCTCCAAATACATGTATCTGTGTTACGATGTCACGATAATTTCCGTCACGCCAGGTCCGACGCTTCGAGGCCAATTTCAGTATATATCAAATTAAGATATGTTAGTGAACGTTCGTAATTGCTGTCATCCTTCTTACGTTCGAGAAACGTGGGGCAGAGCATCTGCAACAACATTGAAAACATGTGTCGACGCCGGCGGGCGGGTGTCGAACCTGCGATTTCACGTTGTTGCAGGTTTACAGATAAGTACAGCTAACTATGTTTACCGACAACTAGAGCACACGTACTTCTGTACGTGTGCTCTAGTTGACGGCAGCGTCGCAAGATGACGCCAAGCGGCGCTGCGCACTGAACTGCGCACTTCTGTATCTTCCGTCTTGCGATAACTGTAACGTGTTTAGGGTCTGGCTAAATCTTGTGGTTCCTCGTGAACTTCTTGCTATTTACGGATGATCAGGCTACCGCAGCCGTAAACAGGTGTAGTGTAGCTGGTAGCGACATTTTGTGACGCTTTGTCTAGCTGCAACACGTTTGAACAGTGTTGATGTTGCAGGAGAGTTCTCGTCGAATAACATTTAAAAAGATAGGACAGTGTACAATTACGTGTCTACCGACGCTTTACAACAGCAGTTAGGCAGAATATGGTAGGCTACTTCAGAGGTAGCTCCGTGTCCGCCTTGGTTATAGTTTGCACCACAAGGTGGCGTCACTGGTGCGGCTGCTCACGTGTCTTTGGTATTTCCGCAGAGTAATACGTTTACGAACAAGCCAAAGCTCTCTCTATTTTCTTAAGGAAATTGTGGAAACGCGCTGCTGCTGCTGCGGAAGAATGCATGCACCCCATTGAAGACTGACGGTGAACGCTGGCGAGGAGATCGGTTGCAGCTGTGGAGCACATATAGGCGCGCGCAGAGGCCCATCGGGGCTTTAGGGTACATGTATGAAAGACTGCACAGTGTAGAGGTTGAAAGGACGGACTTCGGGATGAAAACCAAACTTGGGAGGGTTTATTTTACATTATATACAGAGAGGTGAGAGTCAAGTAACAGTCTTACAGTCATTACGGGCCGGCAGCAACTCGGACGCTGCGGCCCGCGGCAAGAAGTTCGAGAGAGGTGAATCAGGGAATGCTCTAGAATACTTCTTTTAAACCCTTCGAGGACTGGAAGTCGCATCATGTTTGGCCAATGGGAGGGTCCGCTCAGATGACTCCATTTTCAGCCAATGGTTGGCGCCCGTGTCGCGGTGTCACACCCGGCGGCTCTCTGCGGTCTTGCCTCGCAGACTTGCAATGCGCTTCTTCCAAGGCGGAGAATGGGGGGGTGCTCATGCTCCATTGTCCGAGGGCGCACCTGCTCCCGGTGCTACGGCCCCACAGCAGTAGCAAACGTCTTCTTCAAAGGCGATGAAGAGGTACGCTTGGGCCTTCCCGATACGTCCGGCTGTCACGGCGCATTACCGCCGTCTTGGTTTGGCACCCACTTCCAACAACGCCGTGCTACCCCCTCGCTTTCTGGAAAACTCAAGCATTGAATAGCTCCACCGGCGGCGTACGAACTTGTTTGCACGTGAACTTGTGGCCTCAAACTTGTTTGCTCGGGCGCTCCTCTGGAATGTGCTTTCCGTGTTTTCTACGCTTCTCAATTAGCTGTGCGATTCGATGAGGTCCGGGAGAACTCGAAGCAGGCGCAGGAAACAGCTCCATATCTAACAACAGTCGCACGCACTCCCTGTTAGGCCGCGGGCGCCCATGTGACGCAGGAGTCGGCGCGATTTCTTGCACGACAGCGCGTTGCACGTCTACGTGCAAGCTGTACATTACAAGATCGGCGAGCCCATTGGACAACGAGTGCACGCGTAGACAAAGGTACAGAAGAAACATGGAGTGCAGGATAATTTGCCGGCGCACGTGAGGAGGTGGTAGGAAGGGGGGGGAGAGCGGTGCTTGTGCGTCTGTAGCGTTTTGTAGGAGCTGCTGCGTCGAGTATTTCCGCGTCTACAAGATTAACGGACGACTGCTCGCATGAACATGAGCAGTCGGGGCTTGTACACTGGTCCCGTTCGATGGCTATAGGGGTTAGGAGAGGGGGAATGCAAGTGATATTACTAATGGATATAGCGGAGGCTTTCGCCGGTCACGTCTTCGCAGCGGCGGCGAAAGGACGTCAACAGTCTCTATTAGCCATATCTTTCTTCCTTTCTTTCTTTGTTTTACCTCGACGGCAACATATTTTCTGGTCATCCGATCTTCGGATGCGCGGGTATACATCGGCTGAGAAGGTAATCGATGCTGAGAAAAACAGAGAGGGAGAGAAAGAGAGATAAATACATGTTGCTTGTTCGTGTGCTCTGCAGTGCTCTCCGTGCCAACAGCAACGTAATATGTGTTAATTTTAACGCGATGTCGTTAAGGGCCCCGTGTCGCAGAAAATCCGGTGTCGGCGACGGCGGCGTTGACCGCGAGCGAAAATTGCCGTATATGCTTAGGTACACGTATATACCACGTCTTTGCAATATGGCATGCGGTATATGCGCGTTATATTACCACGCCGTTCTATCACTAAAGTTGCTCATACCTTGTCTCACATTCTACAGAGTTATTCCTCGGAATTTTTAGAATGACAGCCACCAAGCAAATGTCATGAAACGAAACACCGGCAGCGCATGCCCTTAATGTTAAATCTTATCAGGCTCGCATATTAAACCTGCAAATGTCATTTTTCCGGCGCTGCTTCTACTACCTCCGGGATCGGCCTACGCAAGAGGCCGGGTTTCTACCACAAAGCTTGCCTTCGTGCATAGGGTTCGCCGCCAGCGTTTCCCAGTAAACCTTACGGCTACACAAGCTGCAGTTGCCGGGAAGCGTGAGATACAGTCGGGGATCATTGAATGCTCTCGCGTTCCACTCTTGAAGTCGAAACTTAAAAGCGTCCTCCAAATCTTTATGTATAAGAATGGAAAGCTCAAGTACTGATTTCGGTTTTAGCGCTTGGACTGCTCCAGCCATCTCCCTATGAGTGCTTGGACGAATGTACATGTATGCCCACTCGCCAACGATAAGCACCCAGTTATCGCTTCCGAAAACTGCGCCCTGTATTCTGTTTCCTCGCACTGCTCCCACTCTCAGCACGCCCGCTGTAGATTCCGCAGTGGTGCACCGTTATTAGCGTTGCTGTACGTGTAGGGGACTCGCCGAACGGAAAAGCTATTATCGAACCGCGATCGAACAGACGATGCCCCATCGTCGGCAAGATAGAAATCATTAATATTCCCGCTCGCAGCTCTGGAGGCAGCTCCGACGTCGGGAAGTGAAGGCGCTCGCTGCTGCTGGCTAATAAAAATTTCTCGCATTGCCAGCATAAAAACGAAAAGGCAAAGGGGAGAGTTGGGTCCGTGTGTGGAAGGGATTTGTTCGTTATTTTTTTTCCCCCTACATATATAGCCAGTCTGGCACTTGCCGCGGTGGCGTATTTGTCACGTTTCCCCGCCCACGGAGCCCGGAGCTCTTATGTTCTAGTTTAATCGTGGTGGTGTGGTCGCTCTTATTTTTTGCCGAAATTTCCCCGCCAGCCGGTTTCCGCTAGAGTTCGCGGTGTTGGAAGGAACGGTGGACTCCGCTTTGGCCGCAGGAGAGCGCCACACCGTCATGATTAAACGCCCTCCCTCCTTCTTTGTTGATTTTTTTTTTCTTTTTTGACCACAAAAATCGTTACCCGTGCGATTTGCTGAACTGCTAAAACGGTGTTCCGAGGTAAGAAAAATAAAAGAAGTACTCGCATTTGCGATCAAAAAGTTCGCGATCAAAGTAGACGCTGAAGGTACGCGCTCGTCGATTAGCGCGTCAGCGATCTTAGGACAATCTTGGGTTGATTCGAGCGTAACCAATATGCGCTTAAAGGAGCGCGACGATGCAGAGGAGTTTCAGGGGTAATCAACGATCCGTGGCTAAATTTTTTTGATGGTGGGTTGGAGGGGGTGGGGGGAGAAAGGGTAATAGCCAACGAAACTTCTTTTTTTTGCGTTGTAAGGAGACCTGAAAGACCAAGCGAAGACAAATCAAGAACCAACGGCGAAGACAAATCATGCTAGCAAGAGCAAGTAGCACCTACTAAAGGGCTAAATGTTGTTTAAGATATCGCATCGCGAGAAACGTTCTCGCGCGAGGAGCCACGCGCGAAAATCGGCGAACAAACGGACGCGTTCACACCGAATCTCGTCGAGCTCGACGAAGTGCACGCGTTGCCGCCCACTGTTAAGAACGGCCCGCTGTCGTGCAAGTTTGGCCAGCCACTTGCGACAGCGGGCGTCAATTTTTCTTGGAACGCCACCGCAAACCTCTAGCCACGGCGTCACTAAGTCGACTGTGTGTGGAGAACAATACGCGCGTCCTCGACTCTCCGTCACTGGAGCCAAGATGGGTGCGACCAACGCCTCCTAGGCGTTGGTGCGACGAAGCAGGCTTTGTGCCTGAACACGCCACCGCCAACCTGGTCTGCTGTGAACGAGGGAGTCCCCGAGGGAACGTAGTTCAAGGCCCCTTCCCAGGCGCCGTTCGAGACTCGATCAAGGCAATGGGCAACCGGCCGCGCCGCGGGGGTCAGCTCGGAGAATAAAAGGCACGTTTCCTGACGTAAGCCCCGAGTTCGACGAAGACCGCCTGACCTCGGTTGAGGACCTTGAACCTGTGCGGAAGTGTGTGTGTGTAATCCCTCGTGCAGGGAGGCGACTCGTTTACGACGATTGGTCGAACGTTTCCCTCGCCTTGGTATCGAGGGAGGACCGAGTGTTTATAAACCGCTGTTGTGCGGCTGCTCGAGCGTACTTTCTCTCGCAGTCATGCTAGACTGATGAACTGCAACGTCCTTATGTAGATACTGTAAATAAACCCATATTCCTCGTTCTCGATGAGAAGCAGTCCTTCCCTTCAACAACGTCCTCAGCGTGGATAAGTTAGACGAAGGCATGGGCCAGCTACCATCTAATTTATGCCCGACTCCAATCTCGACAACTGGTTACGAACGGTGGGATTGAGCACCCAATCCTTACGCCGCCAACTCTCACGAGATGATGCGCTGAAGCTCGCCTGGTAACTTCTCGCAGGTTTTTTTCTGAATTCATGGTTAGCGCAGGTACTTCTTACGCCTATCCAATAAACAAGAACAAAAAAAATCACCGCCCCTTCCAGTCTGGGAAGATAGGCGAACAGCGAACCTGTGTTAGTTACACCGAGTGTTATACCATGCAAGTCAAACTCTTCTCAATCAGTCTGTATTGTAGGTCTTTTGTTTCACCTATCTTTCACCTCATTGTCGCTTTTATGTGTTCGCGTGGTAAGCATGCTTTAGGAGTGATTTTTTTTTTCTTGCGATTCTCCCAGTGTTCTTATTTTTGAGCGTGTGGTTTCTGTCTATGTTTTGCTGTGCTTCTATTTTTCCGCGTGCAAGTTCCTCCGCCCCTTTTTCTACGCGCCTGTAACGAGAGCAAGGTTTGGCGTTCTATTCCTGAGAGCATTTGCCAGTTCCGAACCGCCTAGAATGTCTCCGTCTACGGCCATGTTTATGATGACGTCCGCCGAGTCGTCCCTGCGTAGAGCACCCCGCGGCTCTTGCTCACCCGACTGCCTGTCGCAGACCTTGCAACTCTGTCCAAAATCTCGATCCAGGAATTCCCGATTGAAGCGCGCAGTCGCTCCACCGTTCACGATCGTTGCTTCTCTACGTTGACGCCGTTCTAGGGCTTCTCGTTCGCGGAGCCCAGGTTCTCCGTTCCGACGCCGCCGATGTGTTTCCGCGTGTCGGGCGCGCACGTCGCTATCCTCCTCCCGGCGCTGCCTTTTAAACTCGGCATCTCTGGCGCGCAGCTCGTGGTCGCCTTTACGACGACGAGCCCGTTCACGAGCCAACTCTCGCTGAACACCCGGGTAGGCAGCTTCTTCCTCAAGAGTACGCATTACTCGTGGTCTTCCCATAGTTGTGGCGTGGTTAGCAGCATCCGCCCGGCACTGCCGCTTGCGATTCTTCAAAATTAAACTGCTTCAAAATTGCTCATACCCCCTCAAGCAATGGACCATACCCCCGAAAACGCAGCCTCCCCATTACGACGACAGAAGTGAAATTCTGCGCTCGAATGACGAGCGGCAACGGAGCCAGTGGTGGAAGAAGACAGCGACGACGAACGCGTCAGCATGCAGTGGCACGAGCGCGTTCGCGCTGTTGCGCCGAGGGGCGCAAACGAGCCAGCTGTGGGAGACGACGACGACGCTCTAGCCAATCCTGATGGTGATAGTTTTCGGGAAGTCCGACGAGGACGGCACAGGGTCTGCATAAACAGCCTCGGTGTAAAAAAAAAAAAAAAACAATGCGCACGCGACAAGCGTAGACAGTATGTTAGGTGGGCAAGTGTTGGGTGGGCAAGTGTTGGGTGGTCGTGTGGGGATGCGAAAGCATTAGAGCACCTTTGCTGAAATGTATTCAAATGATGTTTTCGACATGCATTAAAGTTTTTTCTGCTTGGCCCTGTAACGGTAAAGCTGTTCCAATCGGGGGCGCTGTAACGTAAAGCTGTTCCATTTTTTTTTTCTATTCCAATTCTGAAATCAGCCCTCCGCGATTGATCAAAAACTTTTTTTTGGATCACCCCCACTTCGCCTGCCTGTCACGCGACGTCACCGAAATTACGATAGCTCGATCCCCATCTGGTATGACGTGTACACACTGATTAATCATGATTGGACCGAACAAACGAAAAAGTTATTTCTGATTCGACGCCTTTCCGCCATTAGCTCCCGGCTATTGGTGAAAAGTTTTCGGGCAGCAACCACTTCACCTGCTTGCCACGCGACGTCACAAAACCGCGAAAGCTCACCGCGTCGAAGTGACGTGTACGCGTTAAATATGCATTAATATGCCGAACAAAACTGAAAATTCTTTTTCTGAATATGCGCAGGTTTTCCCGTTCCGAAAGGAAAAAAAGATGACTGCCGCCGATCGCTCAGGCACTGGCTTCGCACCTGCCGGAGAGCATGGGTTTATATGCGTACAATAAAATTTTCTGCGTAGCCGTGTAACGTTTTCTAGCGCTTTCGGCACGTTTACGACCGCCCTCTGCCGACTAATTTTCGCTGAGGATACGTTTTAGCGGCATTCTTAAGTTCCGTTGCACGCCGCCGCGATTTTAGGCCAGCCACCGCAAGCAAGTAAGGGAAAGCGGACGAATCGCAGGCGCCGGCACCACCCTGTTCATCCGGTTATCTATTTCCACTGCGCTGGCTCGGCCCCATTGAAACCCTCTCTACCGGAGCGTGCTCCTCGCCTATTGGAAACCAATTACAATCAAAAACCCACTCGATGTATATGCAATGTTATTCGTATTGAAAGCAAAGTGAACTCGTATAAACTAAGAGAGCGTTTGTTTGGGTTGTTGAGGCAACGATGCGGGTCACGCCCGATGCTTGCGTCGGCGGTTACGCAAATTTGACTTCAGGAAATAGGAATAAAACCATATTGTAATAGTTTTATGGTCCGAGCTTCCATTTCAAAAAAATTGCGAATCCAACTAATGTATTCTTTGGCTCCGTGCCGCTTCAGCATCGCTAACATCCCCACTGTAGCTGCAACGATAATGTACTACCCAACGACAGTCCGTCAACCGCGCTCGCGGCTACAGAGAATACAGCACGTGCATGACTGCAGTTATGCAGTGTGTATAGGTAGGTACAGAGCACGACGTCGGTCGCGCTCACCAGAAAGTGCTGCATATGAAAGCCCAGCTCGTCTCGTACCAACGCTACATGCAAACACACACGCACGCTCTACCCGCAGTTATTTTAATTGCACATAACTTCCGTGCACTACACTGTAGACTTGTCCTGTGGTGTTCTCTGCATGCGAACTGCGACACGCGTTCACAAAACACCAGCAAATATGTACTTGCAAACAACGACGTGTCTGACCATACCTGCGCCATTTGCAAAACGGCTAACCTGATGTTTAAAACCGCGAGCAGCTTCCGCCCCTATCCGCTCCGTTCTCTCGTAATCCCCCCATCTGATTTGCTTGCGACAAGCGATGCTTTGTTTTCGGAGGCGAAAAATCTGTCTCGGACCGATCTGTGCGACGAGGACTTCTTACTGTCTTGCGACATCGTGCGTAGATTTTTCGGTCGCCGAATGGAAATGTTTCTGTGTGGTCGAGGCGTCATTCATTCATTCATTCATTCATTCATTCATTCATTCATTCATTCATTCATTCATTCATTCATAATACCTATCTGGCCCACTAAAGAGCATCGAATAATATTGGAGGGGAGGGGGGTGGCATCCTCTTTTAAATTTGTCCCTCCTCCGGACTGCGCCACGACATTTTGTTTCTTTATTAGACAGTAAAAAAAAGAAATTCTGGAGTTTTACGGGCCAAAACCACGATTTTTATTATGAGGCATGCCGTGGTGGGGGGACTCCGGGTTAATTTTGACCCCGGGCATTTTTGCATTTCGCCCCCGCCGAAATGCACACGCGCGCTCGCTCACTCACTCACTCACTCACTCACTCACTCACTCACTCACTCACTCACTCACTCACTCACTCACTCACTCACTCACTCACTCACTCACTCACTCACTCACTCACTCACTCACTCACTCACTCACTCACTCACTTCGGTGGTCATGTACAAGTTGCCATTCTTGACCGATCCCCTGGAATGGGTGTGCCATTGTGAACATAATAGTTACGCAACATTAATTGTATTTATATGCATCTCTCACATGCACTTGTCATCAACATTCTTCCCCAGACGAACATACCACATACCCGCTAGGGGGGATCACGACAGTTACAATCGACGAGGGTGAGCAGTAGTGTCATTCGCGCTATATATACTGCTGTATATTGTTAGGAATGGCCGTACGGGGGTGGCGACGTGCCAGCTTTCAGCCCGCTGCGCGTGTTCCAACCCCCCCCCCAGACGAGGCGCCTTCTGAGAACTACGGATGACAGGCGGCCACGTGGCGCGCGGTCAGCTCTGGAATGTGGTGCGCCGTCGCGCCACCCGGGACGGCGCAAAGTTCTGCGAGGGCCTCGGTCGACGACACCGCGGGCTATGCTGTACCGAGAGTTCTACAAAGCCCTCGAACGCGTTAGCCTTTGTGTGTGTAGGCTCGAACGTGTTAGCCTTTGTGTGTGTGGGCTGTACTGCGGGGCGGCGGCAAGTTTACCATGATTGGACGCACATTCCCATCCATTCGTGCTCCGTCCACGCCGAACGATGACGTCGAACTATGACGTCAAGCGGAGGCTTATAAGCAGCGTTTGCCGACTGTTAGAGCGTGCTCGTGCTCGTGCTCGTGTCGTGCTCGTCGTAAGGAGCTGAGTGCTCGATGTTATGCTGAAAATGTAGTAGTGAGCTGTGTGCTCGAATGCTGTTTTGCTGAATGTTAATCTTGCGGGCTCCATATGGGAGTCGCGCTAGACTGCCAATGTATCTTGTCTTAAAGTATGTTAATCCTGTAAATAAATCCTGTTAACCGAGTTCCTCATCTACGACCTCCGACTCCTTCAAATGGTGGCAGCGGCGAGGTAGTCCGACGACTCCTACATCAGCTTGACAGCCGTAGGATCGTCCGACAACTCTGACAGGGCACGAGGCAGTTAGACTCCTCGTCGTTCCGTAGTTCTTTTCACAGCTCAGCGTGCAGTTCGAAGAAACGCAAGGTGGCAGGACGAGACCAGGTGGGGAGTAGCGACGCGGTCAATCGAGTTCGTGTTGAAAGCAGGGTGCGGGGACGCAAATTGGGAGGAGACCGTAACGTCTTGGGGGAGCTGATAGTGAATCGGCCCTTTTCTTGTCTCTCGGCAGCCAGAGTAGCTTTGAGACCACGCCCACCTCGAGTAAGGCTGAAAGTATGAGTCAGTCGTAAGCAATCGGGAACGTGAAGCCAAGAGAGCTTCCGTAGAAATGAAACGTGTTATTTTGTTTTATTTTTGAGCATCGGAAAGTTTTCGCGATTTGAGACTAGGATTTCTTTCAATATGTAAACGTATGAGCTTTGTTTATGTTTTCGTTCGAGAAGCTCGAGATTTGAAAGATGCGTTTTAAGTAAACATGTAGTCTCGCGAGATGCTCATTAATAAGTAGATAGGCTTTTTTTGTGTGTATGTGTGAGTAACCTGAGGGTCAAGGTTATTGTTGAGAGGCCTATCGTAACGCGCGTGTGTTTTATTTAACCTTCTTTCTTTTTAAGTGTTGAATTTTCTAAGGTTAAGCGCGTAGATTTTCAGCGAGTGCATGATTTGCACGGAGAAGCGTACTTAGTTCCATTAGCGCGTGTCCTGTGTGGACGGAAGGAAGCAGACTTTATGACTGGAATGCTAGTGTGTGTGGAGGGCAGCCGTATTCTGACTTCTTTAGTGAGCGTGCGTGGAAAGAGTTAGTAGAAGACGCATTATTTTAAGGGTTCTGCGGAGTGTGTAAGTCCCGGAAGTTTAATTGTTCGTTTATGTCACGTGTCCTGTAGGACTTTCAGGGAAGAAACGTGAGTAAGCGTAAATGAAAAGTTTGCCTACAACGCGAGTACGCGTTCTGTTTAGTGGCCACAAGGCTAGTGCGCTTGTGATTACGTACTTGTGAGGTTGACCAGATTGTTCAGTGGCACCAATATGTGCGATAAGTACGCCACTGCGATAGATTGGAAACATGCTGTTCGTGTAGTTAGGCCACTTAAGTTATGTTCGGCTGTTTTCATTTGTTGTTCGCATCGTCGGCGACCTTTTTGTTTTGCAACAACAATAGTGGTCTGGTCTTGTCGGCAATCGAGGAGAAATGGATAGCTGTTTGGAAGGGTGGTTGGAACTGTTGTCAAAATTGGGGAACTAAAAGATCAGGGTTGATTTTGACTCAGTAATAGCCTGGCGAGTCAGGGGTGAAGAGCCAGCGCTTACGCGTGGTGCAGCGCTGTGTTGTTTGGTTTGTTTGACGTGTGTTCTCCAGGGCCCAGGATCCCGAGGGTTGTCAAACGAGGCTCGACCCCAGTACCCTGCAGCTTCTTTCAGCGTTCCTCATGGCCAGCGAATTGAGTTCACCGGCCATTCAGAACAACCGGGGCGAGGACGAGCACGGCCATTCCTAACAATATACTTCGCAAACTCAAACAAGCTTCGCGTCATTTACACTCCAATATTTCGTTGGATCCGCATGTTTCTTTTCTCTTTTGTTTTATATATGGAGTCATGTCGGATGTGAGAAAGGTACTATAGTGCTATAATACTATTCAGTGCTCGATCTTTCATTTCCAGCTTACGGGCTTCCTTTGTTGTTGTCACCTTCGACATGCGGGACGTATCCACTCTTCCTTTCAAGCGTCGATGCTAAATTCAAAAACCTTTTTCTTTCCTTTCTTTTTCTTCCTTTTCTTTTTCCTTGTATTCATTTTTCCGTTTCATGCGTGAAGGACAAATTCTAACATCTTGGAAAGTCACAATCTTTGAACTGGCTTTAGTATGGTTAAAGAAGTATACGTGTTTAATTCATTCCTGTTTTTCTCTCCTCATCAAAGCACCACGCGCGAATTGGGAAAGAGAGGCGGCGTCTCTGTAGCCCCGAAGGAAAACATAAGGAAGAAAGAAATAATACAAGAACATTAGAAACACCTGCGATCGCGGTAGCGGAGAACACGAAGGTGTGCGGCATTGTAAGAGCGCCATGACGGAGAGAGAGAGATAGATAGATAGAGAGAGAGAGAGAGAGAGAGAGAGAGAGAGAGAGAGAGAGAGAAACATCTTTATTATGCGAATATAGATTTGGAGAGGCGTCCTGATTCCAGAGTGCCTCGAGCTCGGGCCGCGTCCTTGCCTTCGCGATCAGCCGTTGCTGATCCTCGAGGTCGGAGCTGGCCAAGGCTTTCTCCCAAAGCTCGTTGGTGCGATAAGGGCACCGAGGATTCGGTGCTGCATGTCAGCAACCCCACGTTGTAGGCCTAGGAGACCCGGGTTTTCCGCAGAAGCGGCATTGCGGAGAGAACCCAACCAGAAGTCACCTCATAGCGCCATGAGAACTGGAATACATAGAATGTGGGTGTAGGCCAGCTGGTGCTCCATGATTTGGGAAGTCCGCAAATAACACACGAGACGAAGAAAGGGACTACACGAAGCGGAATACAGATGCGCAGATTTCGCGATGACGCCTGTTGTGTCGAAATATACTAACGAACAGGGTAAGCTAGACATCAACGAGCGCTCCAAGTTCGTCGTTCAGCCACTCTTTGTTGGGCACGTGTAGGACCCCGGGCGGAAAGTTAATTACAGAACGGAATCACTAGACGAAGGAGAAACTTTCTGATGTGGCTGTAGCGGACGCACTGTTTTTTCCGTTGTCTGAGAGGAGCGGGCGACTTCCGGCTATACGGAAACAGCTGCTCTAGCTTCCGTTTCCGATGCTCTGAAGCGCTGCCTCCGCTTTACTTATTCATCCATTCGCCCGCCGATATCTCTTCGCCCTATAGCGAGACGCTGTCACTTGAACATAAGAGGCCTTCAAGTTTCAAATACCGAACTAGAAAACCGCGTGCGTGTAGGATGTTGTTCACGTGTCGAGTCAGCGCTTCCGGAAAGGGTTAGGAGATAAAAGTTTGTGCGAGTGCGTTTTATCTTGTTGGTCGGAGTTGCCTGCCTTCCTTCATTTCGTCTTCCTTTCTTTCATTATTTATTTCTTATCACGTCCACTGCATGACGAAATCCTCTCTTAGTGATTTCCGATCCCCTAATCTTGTTCCTGCCAACTCCAACTGTGTTAACTCTTTTGCTTCGCGTTGTTAAACATTTCTGCTGGAATTATTCTACTGGCAACATCAGGCACCGTCCGAAATGACGACTGAACTTAAACGATTTGTCGGGTTTGACACTTTTTGGCAGATTGGGGAGTCTGAAAAAATAAATCTTTGACTGGAGATATCATCGAAATTAGCCTCCGCGTCTTTCCGCGTCTCTTTAATAAAGAGACGCGGAATTTGAGCTTAATTTTTGTTCGCATCGTCAACGTAACTTTTAAATGCAAGAGCGCAGCAGTGAAGACAGCAGCAGCATCTCTCGGGCTGTTAATTTTCCGATGCGACGATAGGCTGTTTAATCGACGTCTCTAGCAATGGTAGATGCTCATGAGTGCTTGTTATTATTATAATTGGGTTTGACTAATATCAAGTGCAACTTCATTTTCCTTACCGTGGCTTAATTTGTTCTTACTCTCTTGCTCATCCGAGGTTCGGCAGCGTATGTACAAATTATTACAAGCAATCATTGCCGTCGTGAGGGAGGAGGGGGGGGGTGTTCACTCTCGCAAGAGCATGCAGTCTATTTCAGACCGACCGTCGACAGAAGCTGGAATATCTGTCTAATCTCCTACATTCTGAACAGCGCATGTGCAAGTGCCCTTATTGATTACCGTGCAGTGTTGTGGAGTACTCCGTATTACTTTGCCGCACTGCACAGTG
Source organism: Dermacentor albipictus (assembly GCF_038994185.2). Classification (NCBI taxonomy): domain Eukaryota; kingdom Metazoa; phylum Arthropoda; class Arachnida; order Ixodida; family Ixodidae; genus Dermacentor; species Dermacentor albipictus. The sequence goes on from NC_091823.1 coordinate 35,539,450, forward strand.
TCAGGATTGGGGGCTCAATCCCTTCGTCCGTGGTCCTTTGCCAAGATTGGAGTACGGCATGAATTCGAAGGTAGCTGGCCCATGCCGTCGTCCAACTTATTTACGCTGAGATCGTTGATGAAGTGAAGAACTGCTTCTCATCGAGAACGAGGAAAAGGGTTTATTTACAGAAATTAAATCAGTCTAACATGACTGCTTGAGAAAAAGAGTAACAGTCCAACATGACTGCATGAGAGAAGTGACTCAGTCTAACATGACTGCTCAAGAGAAGTGTGTCCAGCATTCGCACAACCACAGTTTTTATACACTCGATCCGCCGGTCCTACGACGCGGCGACTCTTCGTTTTCACATCACCAACTCGCAGCTGCTCTGAAGATCAGTTTACGTACACAAAGGCAACCACGCTCTGTACACAGAGGCAACCGCACGGGGTGCCGTTCCGGGAAACTATCGTTGCCGATCGAGCGTCGCTCATTGTTCCGAGCCACTCCGAACCGTGAGAAGCACAAAAATACGGCGTCCCCACGGCAGCTTGACCAGGCGTGTCAAATCAGCTCCGCGTTGGGGAACTCTGGAATCATTGTCCACACACCGAACTCGTCCCGTCACAATGTCGATGGGGCTGGAGGAAGGAAGCGGCTTCCAGCGCAAAGGCCGCTTCTTTGAACGCCTCCCAGCTGCAGCGACGGAGAGGGAGAGGTGCGCGTCTTGCACCCCTTGTCGTAATCGGGTGGCAAGGTGGCAATCTTGTTGCGCAACTCGCCATTCTTGACAGCGCCTCCATGGCCCGAAAAGTCTCGACTGTCTAGCGCTGACAACCGCTAGGCAGGAAGAGAACGGCTGCTGGTCAGGGGGGGATTGATGTCTTGGCTCGCAGCGACCACTTGTGCATTGATGTCACCGACCCAAAACATCCAACAAGGACAGGCAACTGCAAAATGAACCCCACAACACGGCTCTGCGCCGAGATGACGTGCATTGGCTCTCACTTTAGACTCGCTAGGCTTCAAAAAAAACAACAACAACATAAGTGCAGAAACAAAAAAAAAAATGCTGCATTTCACTATGCCAATTTCTGAAGCAAATTCCTGCTGACAAATTCAGCAATCATGGAGGGAATCCTGCTAAATGAGAGGGGATCTTCTCCGCTTAATAAATTTAACACTAGTAACCCTAAAATTTAGGCGGGACCCCCAAACGCAGAATTCAAATTAGCCTGCTCAAACCATCCGCATTGCTATGCAACTTTCCCTTCTTATATCTAACGGAGAAGTTGTACTCTTGGAGAGTGAGGCTCCATCGGAGCAAGCGGCCGTTTTTGTGTGACATTTGATTGAGCCACGTCAGAGGACAGTGGTCGGTCTCGAAGATGAACTTCGCTCCGTACAAGTAACACGACAACTTCTGGGCGGCCCAAACCAAACAAGCGCATTCCTTCTCTGAAGCGCTGTAGGCTTCCTCTCTTACATTTAGTTTACGGCTGGCGTAAAGGATAGGATGCTCCTCGTTATCGTCGCCGACCTGACTAAGTACCACGCCCATACCTCTGTCGCTTGCGTCGCATTGAACTATGAATTCCTTTGTGTAGTCTGGCGCGCGAAGCACAGGGCGAGAAACCAATAGCCTTTTCAAACTTTGGAAAGCGTTCTCTTTGTCCTTATCCCAGTGTACGTTACTCGGTGCTCCCTTTCGGAGGCCGTCTGTTAATGGACTTGCCAATTGCGAGTAATTCGGAATGTACCGTTGATAATACCCCACAAGTCCCAAAAATGAACGAACGTCCGTTTTCGTGCGCGGCTGAGAAAAATCTCCAATCGTCGCTATTTTCAGCTCAGCCGGCCGTCTCATGTCCTGACCGACAACATGGCCCAGATAAGTAACCTGTGAACAACCGAACCTACACTTTTCCGCTTTCATCGTTAAGCCGGCTTCAAACGTACGAAGCCTCGCATTCTTGTCGTAATAGACTTTGGCGTTCTTTTGAGCTATTGCCATGTTCTTTCCGACTAGTTCTTGGTTTGCGCTTAGCCGTTCCAGTAAATTTAGCACGTATTCAACCACGGTTGGACTCTCCCCTCTTTCCTCCCACATCTCTCTTAACATTCTCAGTGGAGACCGGAGTGTCCTCCCATACACTAGTTCTGCTGGTGAGAACCCTGTCGCCTCACATGGAACTGTTCGCAAAGCAAACAAAGTTGCCGGCAGACAGTTCTCCCAGTCCTCCTTGTGCTCGTAACATAGCGCACGCAAAACTCGCTTAAGCACCGAATGCCACCTCTCTACACTGTTTGACTGAGGGTGATAGACAGAACTGTGAATTAACTTTACCCCGCACTTTTGCAAGAATGTGGAAGTCAGTGCGCTCGTGAATACTGACCCTTGATCTGCCTGAATTTCGGCTGGAAACCCAACTCGTGCAAATACTGTCAAAAGCGCGTCTACTACTTCAGTGGAGCTGAGCTCTTTCAAAGGGATTGCTTCTGGAAACTTGGTGGCCGGACACAGCATGGTAAACAAGTACCTGTAGCCTGATTTTGTTTTTGGAAGAGGCCCTACCGTGTCTATTACAAGTCGTCTGAAAGGCTCTGTTATTAAGGGCACTACCTTCAGTGGAGCTTTCCAAGTCTCTCCTGGTTTACCAGAACGCTGGCAGGCGTCGCATGATCTTACAAAGTTTTCTACATCTTTGAAACAGCCAGGCCAGTAGTATTCCATAAGCAATCTTTCCTTTGATTTGTTTATGCCTAGGTGGCCGGACCACCCATTTCCATGACAAAGACTCAAAAGGTCCTCCCTATACTTAGTAGGTATGACTAACTGATCTAAAATCCTACCCTTTCGATCTCTGTAATGCCGATACAACAAACCTCCTCTCTCATGTACCGTTACGTTGCGCCTAGCAATGCCTTCTTTAGCTGTGTCACGTAATCTAGCTAAGCTCTCATCATTCTTTTGCTCAGCTGCCAGTGACTCTCTATCCACGCGTAAGAGTTGATCAAAGTTCTTTGAGGCCGGTGATAATAACGACCCTGTCTCGCTTGGGAGCGCGTCTGCTTGCTCTTCCTGCAGGCTAGAACTCTGACACTCTAGTGCTACGCTCTCATTGAGCTGGTCAGCTGGCAGGCTCTCCTCAACTGTTCTTTTGTCCCTCGGGCCTAGCTCGGATTCGGGTATCGAAGTTATCCCCTTTTCTGCTTCCGCTGGAGGAGCTTGAGCATTTTCAGCCGAAAGCGCCGCGATCTTACGAGCTTGGCCTCGGGTCAATGCCTGTACTATGCCCTCTCCCAGTTTGAGCCCTCTGTCACGCAGTAACTGATTCGAACGATTCGAAAAGATGTAGGGACACTGCAGTGACAAAAATTTGGAAACTGCAGCCTCAGTCTCTAGCTCCCCGAATGGTCCACTGATTTTGACTTTGGCCATGGGCAGACACACGCTGTGTTCTTCTACAACCTGTTTTATCCATGCTACTTCTCCGGTGAAGTCATCTACCATCACGTAAGACGGATGGACAATGTCGAGCGTGGCGGCACTGTCTCTTAGCACTCGGCATGGTTTTCCATTAACTTGCAGGTCGTGGAGATATGGACTTAAAAGTTCCATATTCTCATCCTTTTCCTCCACGTAGGAAAAAACTACGCTTGGCTTCTCGCAGTTTACAGCTATATGTCCCAGTTTGTGGCATTTGTAACAGCGAATTGGTCTGACAGATTCGAATTTTCTTTTCTGTTCTTTTTGTGCGGTTTCTCCGTTAAGTTTCTCCTCGCTCTTTTCTGCGGGTTTTTCCGCCATGTCTACAGGCTCGGATCGTCTAGTTTGTGCACCCTTTTTGAACGGAAATGGTTTCCGCGGTCCATTTCGACCGTCCCAGTTTCCCTCCTCGGCGTTCAACTTTCTACGGGTTGCGTACTCTTCGGCTAATTCAGCCGCCCTTTCCACAGTGTTTACATTACCTCTGTCTTGCACCCACAGTTTCACAGCTTGGGGGATGGTTTTGTAAAACTGCTCTAGACACATGCATTCAATGATCATGTCTCTGCTGTCGTACGCTTCCGCGCTTTTAAGCCACTCGACTAGGTTGGCCTTTAAGCTATATGCAAACTCCGGATAGCCCTCGCTATCTTTCTTGCCTGTGCTCCTAAACCTTTGCCGAAAAGCTTCGGCTGAAAGGCGGTATTTCTTCAGGAGACTAGCCTTAACTTTTGCATAATCATATGCATCATGCGCACTCAATCTGGCGATTACTTCCGCCGCCTCACACGGCAACATAGACAGCAACCGCTGTGGCCATGTACTCGGGCCGAAGTTCATCTTCTCGCAAGTCCTTTCAAAATTGCTTAGGAACAAGCCTATGTCGGTCCCGACCTCAAATGGCTTTAATAGCCTGTCCATGCGGTACGATTCTGCCTCACTTGATCGACCCAGAGCGCCTTCACTTCCTTGAGGCAACTCCAAACGTTTGCTTTCAAGTTCAAGTTGCATTTTCCTTAACTGAAACTCGCGATCTTTATCGCGTTCCTCTCTCTCTCGGTTTTCTCTGTCCCGTTCTTCTCTTTCTTTTTCCCGTTTCTCTCTCTTTTTGAGAAGTTCCAATCCCATTTCAATATCTTGCTCACTGGCCTGATTGGAAATTAGCTCCAATAATTCCGATTTGAGCATTTCCTTGCGTACATCTAGGCCCAGTTCCTCACCAACAATCAACAACTCGTCTCTCAGCAGTGTCCTTAACTCCATGACTGCTGCTTTACTGCCTTGATTCTGCTCTCTAAATCTAGCTAGGAAGACACAACCTAGCTAACACACAACAATCTAGCTTCCCTACTGTTCTAAACAGAACAACCACAAAATGAAGCCTAGAGAGTCAAAGCAAAAACCAAGCACTCACCGCAGATACAGCACCATGTCGCAAAGTCCATCTCACCGCTGTCAGCCAGTTGTCAGGATTGGGGGCTCAATCCCTTCGTCCGTGGTCCTTTGCCAAGATTGGAGTACGGCATGAATTCGAAGGTAGCTGGCCCATGCCGTCGTCCAACTTATTTACGCTGAGATCGTTGATGAAGTGAAGAACTGCTTCTCATCGAGAACGAGGAAAAGGGTTTATTTACAGAAATTAAATCAGTCTAACATGACTGCTTGAGAAAAAGAGTAACAGTCCAACATGACTGCATGAGAGAAGTGACTCAGTCTAACATGACTGCTCAAGAGAAGTGTGTCCAGCATTCGCACAACCACAGTTTTTATACACTCGATCCGCCGGTCCTACGACGCGGCGACTCTTCGTTTTCACATCACCAACTCGCAGCTGCTCTGAAGATCAGTTTACGTACACAAAGGCAACCACGCTCTGTACACAGAGGCAACCGCACGGGGTGCCGTTCCGGGAAACTATCGTTGCCGATCGAGCGTCGCTCATTGTTCCGAGCCACTCCGAACCGTGAGAAGCACAAAAATACGGCGTCCCCACGGCAGCTTGACCAGGCGTGTCAAATCAGCTCCGCGTTGGGGAACTCTGGAATCATTGTCCACACACCGAACTCGTCCCGTCACAATGTCGATGGGGCTGGAGGAAGGAAGCGGGTTCCAGCGCAAAGGCCGCTTCTTTGAACGCCTCCCAGCTGCAGCGACGGAGAGGGAGAGGTGCGCGTCTTGCACCCCTTGTCGTAATCGGGTGGCAAGGTGGCAATCTTGTTGCGCAACTCGCCATTCTTGACAACAGCGACTGAACAAAGCATGTGGAGGCTCCAGCGTCAATCGTACGCCCACTAAACCAGCTTATCTGCATAGGAAAGCTGATCAAACGCAATAATCACGTATGAGGAGTGACCTGACAAACATCGCTTCGCGAGCCTAAAGAATGGAGGGAAATGTAGACTCCTTTGCTGAAATGTAGACACTGCTGAAAGGAGTAAGAACAAGTGCTCCCTGTATAATAACTTACCCGCTTTCACATTTGGGAAGCAACTGCTTTCCCGCATAGCATGGGCATCGCTATGGTTAGTATTGACGACAAAAAAATCTGCGTAATATTTTTTGTTTGCTTTATCTGACCTATAAATGTAGGAACTCTAGGAAGCAAGTGCATATTATGTATAAATCAGATTTTTTTTTCAGTATTCACACTAAAAATAGCAAATTATGACTTTTATTTCTGTTCCTTGAGGTGTTCTTAAAAGTTTCACGCAAGAATTTTGAAGAAATAGTCTAAGCAATTGTGATTTCTATACGCCCGCTCAAAATACCAGTGATGAAATACCAGTAGACTTTCCAACTACTACGTCTTGAAATAACATGTTAAATGCACCGACAGTGAACACATTTCTAGCGGTAAAGAAAGAGTTAAGGCTAAAAAAATAAAAGCCATGAGAGCACAAGAGTTCACATTGGATACACACCGTGGCTTCTTGTGCCCTTGTGATTTCTATATTTGCGCTAACTCACCTTCATAGGATGGGACATGTTCACATGGCAACCGTAATCCAGTTGTGTTGCCTGCCGCAAGCGACATAATTTATTTCTGTAAAACAGAATCACCTGGTGTTCTGCCGGATGGAACAGCACCACAAATAGGGACCAGCGTCGTTTTCGTGTACGGTAAACTGGGCTGACTCAACACCCTTTAGGCTGGGCTGGCTCAACACCCTTTAGGCTAGCTAGTCTGGAGGGTGTTGCCTGGCAGCTGCCGTTTCGCTGCCTTTTCGGCCATCACGTGACCAGGCAGCGAGCGTTCGCTCGGGACCGAAGCCCGGCGATGGGGGCGTGAGAGGCGTGATGACGGGTGTGTATACACCCCTCGGGTCTCGTAAACATCGTCTCCGTCAGGCACGAAGAGCAGGCACGTGTTCTTCCAGCCAGGACTTCAACGACCGCGACGGTGGGCGCCGCTCCTTAGGTGCTGGTGCTCATCGCGGTGGCGCCTGGCACTGACTGTAACGTTTCGAGGATTCTTCGAGCCCGCGCGGGGGCTGTTACGCAACGGCGCCTGCGACGTTACCGTTGGACGCAACGAAAAGCGTGTAGTAGATTTCCGCGCGGATATTTCGACGTATGCAGCGAAGGAGGAGGAGAGGAACTGCGCAAGCGATATATTTTCAAGTATATTAGGTCATTCATCTGGTCTCGCTTCTCAGTTGCACAGTGCTCTTTTATTGGCAATTTGAACTTGGCGAGCTGATTTCATTTTTTTTTTCTGAAATAATTAGCTGTCCGTGCAACCACCGGATTCTTGGCCCATTCACCCTATATAGTAGGTACGAGCCATGTTTTGGAGGCGTCATCACCATCGTTAATCGATTTACCACAGCTTTTCTTTTACTGTGTCTTAATCTTACTGTGTACGTTATTCTTGATGATGTGTTAGCATCTGCCATCTACAGTGCTTCCTGTATGCTCTGGGGGAGAATTTATTTATTTATTTTGTTTATTTATTTATACATATTGCAGCGCAATTTGCGCTATAGCAGGAGTGTGTTAAGAAAAGGTACAGAAAATACATTGGAGTATACAGCGGTAAACACAAGTGAACGCTTTTAAAGAGCACTGATGAAAGAAAATGAAAGAAAAATACACAAGAAGTTATACAAATGCTGCCAGACATGGGTGAGCACGATTATGCATCTAGGATGGCGGTTGCAAAAATTTGGGATGAGCATGAGCGAATGGACCCAGGTAATGAATAGCTAAATTACTGAACTACTGACACGCGTGTTGGGGAAACGTTATACCGCCTGGTTTTCACACGGAAAAGGACGGCACATTGCAAATACTGCAGCTTGTGAAAACAATTTCAAGAACCTCGTTTAATTTGATCCTGAAATCGATATCCATCTGACGGACTCGGCGTCGCCGACGTTACCGGGACGTCATGGCACATCTGACGTCGTGTAGTAATTTGTTGACTGGACTGGAAAACTTTATTATGGTCGTGCAGGACGAGCTTATAGCGCGTAAACGTCGTGTAGCTGCCAGGCTATAGGTGCAGCGATGTTGCTTAAACAAGAATGTTGCGCGCCTTTCTCCTCACTGGGGCGCTCGCGTGTCCCACAGGATTGCAGGAACGGAGCCAGCTGGGATGTTGTCACATGACGTCACGACGCATCCAAGATCTGGGTGTCGAAAGCGGTTCGCTGAAACGAGAATTGTTGCAAAATACTATAAAGGCCATAGCTAACGCTCCTCAGTCGTTATATATATATATATCATTTCGGATGTTGGGACCTTCATACAGCGCAAAAATAAATAAATAAATGAGTAAATTGAAGTGACGAGTCGATAATGTGACGTCAATGCTCTTTTAATACTTTGAACGGATAACCGTAGGCCGACTGCAGCTGCAGGATGGCCGCCGAAGGGAGGCCAGGGAGCCGCCGTTGAGGGCAGCGGAGGATTAGTTGGAATGATAGGATTTATGGATTTGCGGCCGCATAGATGGATTCGGTGACGCATGACGGGAGTAATTAAAGGTCTCTCGGAGAGGAGGCCTTCTACCTGCTTTTGGCCAGCTTATATCGGCAGGGGACGATGATGAGTAAAACCATAAATGTGCCATTACACACGCGAACCGCATATGCGTGCGCACGATTTCTGATATTTTTGTGTCTTTGTGTGCGGTTTTTTTCTGTTTGCACGCGCGTGCGCGCGGTCTCGTACGTGTTGCATCGTACGTGTTGCAGTTTATGAGGAGGGTGCAGCGGAACCTTTAGGCCGAAAGCAGAGGAAGGTGTGGCGAAAGGGTTAAGAGGAAAGCGGAGTTTCCGGCGGCAACCAAGCATGCGGCGAGCGCGGAAACAGCGCTGGCGTGGGCTTCGGACACACTGCGCATGCGCTACTTCGCCTGCGGCGGCGCTGCCAATATGGATAATGCGCTCTACACGAGCCACGCCTTCCCGTGTTTCCCTTCTTTCTGTACAATGAGCGACGCAACCGGTGGAAATGCTTCGTCTGCCGTTGCTGCTAAACGTGCTGCCCGAGCAGAGGCTCAACTCCGCCACCGAGATAACCGAGTTCAGAATCAAATTCTTTGCCGCAATATATCGCGAGTTCGAAACACCTAAACCTGCGCTCAAAACTCGCATTACAGAGTATGGTAATTGTCAGAGAAATTTTTTTTAGAGCGCAGCTTTTAGGCGCTCGTTATTGCGGTGAGCGTCGGTGTCGTACCTCGTAACCGAGTGAACGAGCATACAGAAAGTAGAGAGCCAACGCGGAGGGAAGCGGGCGATGAAAGACTGCGAGAGAGAAGATAGCGTGAGGAGGAAAGCGGAGGAGGAGGGCGCTGTGGGACCGTGAGGCGGAAAACGGAGGAGGGTGGCTGAAGCGTGAGAACATGGAGGAAGGAAACTCAGGAGAGGCCCTGACGTCGCTCTTTGTGAAGCTAAAGTGAAGCGGGAAGTTGCCGTTTCTCATGGCGCTGCTCCGCCTATCGGGCCAGCTCTCCTCTCTTGTTTGCATTTCTCGCGAGACCACGCCGCGCTGCGCGCAACCGGGCTGCCCTGACGCGCGCGCTCCGCAGCAATACTAAACAATCGTTAGCACGTTAGCATGATTCCGTCAAAGAGGGCAAAACTTCCCACGAATATTCCTTCGTCCGTTACTATTGCCGTGGCGCGTTACATTGCGTCAGCGTTGCATGCGCGTTCATTTCACGAACTTTAGTTCCTCCTGTCCCACCTGGCCACAGCAACATCCGGTTGAGCACGGTCCAGATAACGCAGCGCAACAAAACACGGAGACCAACGCTGCCCGCACGGCGCCTTTGCCACGGTATGAAACCTGCGGTGCAACACGTGTGAGCGCACAGAACAATAACAAAGCCGCCACGCCACTGTGGCCCGAAAGGCGTGGCCGCTACAGCAAAGAAAAAAAAACAGCCAGAGAAAGGAGAACCTACTACGTCATTTCCTCCACGCTTTTCTCCTAGCGCGCGGAAGGGGTAGGGCCTCCCCTCTGTTTCCTTCCTCCATGCGTGAGAAGAAAAGCGTATAGTGCTGCGCAAGACGGACTATGGCGGCGAGGGCTACTGGATGGCTCCAGGGCAGCGCTTGTCGTTAGGGTGCCTCGATGCGGTCTCTCGCCTCCGCTCCATCGCGGGGGCGCGCGTCGGGGCACTCTACGCGTCATCGGTTTACCAAAGCGCTTCATATGCGGATGTCTGTCTGCGGCGGCTGCTTTGAATCGCATCCCCTCATCAGCCGTGCGCTGCCTATTAGCGAGGCATTCGCGCCACAGTTCGCTCCGTTTGGAACATGCCGCACGATAAATCGTTTGCATCAGCGAATATATCGCCAAATGAAAACACGTATAGAGCTGCCCTCAAATTTCGCATTAGGGAGCATCGTAATCGTTGGTGAAGTTTTCTTTTTTTTTTTATGTGTCACAGTCTTCAATGTCGGTATCGTCGTCGTCGTCGTCGTCGTCGTCGTCGTCGTCGTCATCATCATCATCATCATCATCATCATTATCAAAGTTACTACGAGAGGGTGCACGTTTTCATGGCGTTCCGTTGCCGCGACATGTGTCTGTAGACATTACTTCTCGATTAGCGAAGCGAAAGGTTGCCACGGCGGCCGCATTTCGATGGGGGCGAAATGCGAAAACACCCGTGTGCTTAGATTTAGGTGCACGTTAAAGAACCCCAGGTGGTCGAAATTTCCGGAGTCCTCCACTACGGCGTGCCTCATAATCAGAAAGTGGTTTTGGGCACGTAAAACCCCAAATATTATTATTATTACGAAAGGTTAGGAAGAACAGGCTCATGGCAGGGAAGTGCGGCTGACAGCGCTGGGGGCTTGTTTTCATTATTCGCCCTGCGAAAGAGCGGTCAGGGGAAAGTGGCTCCCTAATGAAACTCGCTGTGTTTTCTCGCCTCTGTGTGTGCGCGGGGTGTCAGTGATCGAGCATGGCGCCGTTGTTTCCTCTCCCCTGTGTGCAGGCTTCCCGATTGCGTGAAGGAACGGGTGCGCCCCCTTCTGCCGGTGAGTGGAATTTTTTTTTTTTTTCGTTTTCTTTCGCGCATGGTACGCGCGTGTCTGCTGCTCTCGACGGCGACTTGCGTGATCCGGGCGTAGTCTGGGGCCGCGGCTACAGGTTGCCGCAGCGAGCGAAGCCCTCGACCTGCTGGTGTTGCTTTTGTAACGACCCTCGAAACGGAACAGTCGAGGGTCGAATTTTTTTCTACGCAAAGATTACTGGAGATTACTGGAAGGAACCGTTCCCATGCAATAGAAAGGACACGACCAAGTTAGTTGTGTGCTGTTGCATTAAGTCCTGCGCCAACACTAGCTAAGACCCATCTAGTGGTGGGTGACTTCTCGAGTTTGTATAGTTGCTTGCAGTTTCTGTCCAGCTAACTTGGCGTAACCGTTAATGAACACGCTCCTCAAGTCTCGGAGCCCCGTGGCATGACTATAGAGTGAAGTGTGAGAGAAAAAAATAATAGAAAAAGCACGCTGTTGAGTTGGGGACGGGAAATAACGTGGTCTGACCTCTTCGCGTTTCATTCTGGCGGGCGTACGTGTACGGGCTCATATACACCGAGCTGTAGCAAGACTTTGTATGTTTGCGCGCGTGCTTCACGACGCACCCGCAGAGTAAACGCTGAGCGGGCCAAAAAAAGAAGACGCGACGCCCGTCAATGTCTCAGTCTGCGTCGCTCAGTTCGCTTAATTCACTCCAGATTTTTGTAAACACATTCATAAGAGACCTCGTCCGCTTAAGTGCTTTGTTGGTTTATAATGAACTTCCAGATTTTTAGCCTATAGCGTTCGCCCCATCTTGCTGTATACAGCTGTGCATGCGTGACTCGGCGCGCGCAAGCGCGCGTAGAAGCATCTGGATGATTTTCGTTTGTTTTCTTAAAGCAGGAGTCAAGCTCGACAAAAAAAAAAGAAAGAAAAAGAAAGACAGCCCGTTCTTCGCTTCTGAAAGCGCGAACAGCGGGTCCCTTGTTTCGTGTTTCCAGCAAGGAGGGCTTTACGCGAGTGTATGTAACACGGCGTTTCAGAGCCCAAGGTAAGTTTTTTTGTGCCACAGGTGGTTTACGTCGGACGAACCTCGGGCTGAAAAAGAGAGCTCCACCGCCTCCCGCGGGGGCCCCGCCACGCTTTGTATTCCCTGTGGCCCTCCCCTCTGGGCCCTTCTCTGACGGTGCCTTCAGTAGTAAACGGATTTATCGCCGGGAACTCGGCGTGCCTCTGGTCTTATATACAGGGCCCTTATGTCAGTGGTGACTTTGCGCCCGCGCTCTATACTTGGTTGCCTGGGAGACGGCGAAGATAAAGAATAAAAGGTACAGAGGATGTATGTGCGCCTTATCGTTTCCCTTAGCTCACGTATCAGCGAGCCGCTATGCCGCTGGCTTCGGTTGCAGCCTCCCGCAGCATCTTCTCGACCAGAACAGTTATGTGGACACTGTAGGTAAGCACTTAAGTGAGTTTAGGCTGAAAAGGTATTCTTTCAGATCACTTGTACTTTCGTCAGTTTCGCGGTAATGGGTCGAATACTAAAGGTGTAAAATGAAGGCGAAACTTCCATTACCGTGACCCCGTTGTCCGTACGTCAGTGTGACGTCACGGATTTGGAAGTATATCATCTGAATCGTTATGGCGCCGTAAATGTTATTAAAACATGCCAGTTCCGCTCTTCGGCTTCTTTAGAATGCCGTTTAATCCGTACTACTTTGCGATAATGTTACCTACACCCGAGCAGACGTCATCGAAATCTGTGTCGTCACGCTGTGCCGGTGCGGGAACTTCGAGATGGCGTCGGCCACCCGTATTGCGTCGCCGCGTCTCTTTTTTTTTTTTTCTTATGAAGCATCCTCTCGTGGCAAGAGTGGACGTTGAACGCTGAACCTTTTTCTTTCGTGTCAGTTTCCATTAAATGATGCTCGCAATGGGCGACAAATTGGGAGGGGGGGGGGGCTTTAAAACTATAGGTGCTCAGCTTTAAGATGATCGCTCGTAGGGCATCCGCGCGCTTATTATTTCTTTAATTTCCATATACTGTCGGCCGTAAAAGGACGTACAACAAATTTGCACACCATGTTCAGTACTGAAGTAAAATTAAATAGGAAAAGAATTGTCACTGTGCCAGTGATGATGAGCGTAACAAGCTATACATAAACACCTCAGGATACATTTTAGAACATTATACGAATGCCCGCATGATATTTACGAAATGCATATTTTATAAAAGTATTTCATCACACTGTCATCAAACTTGTCTATGCAACAGGAATCTAAGACAGTGGTAGACATTTCCATTCCTCGCTCATTCTCGAAAAAAAAAAATGTGTGTAGTCAAGTTGTTCATTGTAGGAAGTAGCGTACCCTGCTGAACAAAGCGGCGCACACGAACGGTATATACGTAAAGCAGGCGTACACCGCACTTCCTGGCCATTCCCTCACAAGTGTGCCAAACACTTTCACAGAAGGAGATGATAATGGTGATGGCGAAGAATAATAATAATAATAAGATGATGATTATGGTGATGATGAGCCTTCAAAACAAAGGGCACGTGCCTATAATGGATGACTGGCCAAGAATCCGGTGATTGTGCGCCTAGATAATTGCTGGAAAGTATGAAGAACTGGAAAAGGTAAAACGGAAGAAACGACTATTGTGTAATTGGGAAGTCAGACCAGACGGATGGATGAATGCATTTCCGAGTGTCCGAATAAATTTTTTTTAAAAGAGGCAGGAATATAATTAAAGATAAGGTTCCCTGAATGATGTAGACTGGAATGAATTTATAATTATAATAGCGATAGTAAGAAGAGCAGGGATCAGCAGGGTAGAATTTCTTGGTCTCTTCTTTGTCAGTCGAAAGGATTGTGACAGCGTCCGTCGCCGATGCCGCCGACTGCTGGAGAAAGACCCGCCCTGCCCACTGACCCCGTGTTTCGCTGGTGCACCGTCTATACACCTGTATGTAGGTGCAGTGGTTTCTCAAGGATCACGCGAGTCGATCACGTACGTAGTCTTGACGTGATCATTGTTTGCTGCTAAATATTGTTACGGAGCGATCTGTACATGGACGAACGTGGTACTTGGCAGAGCGACGAAGACGGCGATGACGGCGCTTGCACGTAGGCCGGATCAGACATCTTCTCTTGCCCCAGCTTTGTTTTGTAAATATTTTGCAAATATATCCTTCGCTTACATCTCGCCTCCGTCACAATATGAAACCAACGTGCCTTGGTAACGCAGCATCGATATATCAACAACACACACGCACGCGCACACACACTCAGACGGTAAAAATAAAATAAGAAAGACTAGAAGTGAGGAAGACAGTGGAAAATTGTTTTGGTTTTCCCTGTCGTCATGCTTGTTTTTGTGCTAATGTCCAATGCCAAATAAGTAAGAACCCGAAGTAGGTGTTGTATAGCTTTCGCACTAACATGCGTGCAGAATTGTGTATTGATTCGCGAAAGCATGGTGTACGTAACAGCTGCAAGTAAATAATAGCCGGAGCCTGACATAAGGAGCCTCCCGTGTTGAGCTGCCTTGGTCTTTTTTTTCTCTCTCTCTCTCGCTCGATTATACCTTTCATTCCTCTTTCCTCTCTTTACAACCGCGACCTTGTGGTCGACATGTGCCGTGGTTGGCAAGCACGACCGCTGCTATAAGCCGTCCCTCCCTCTTGCTGCCGAGTGCATAGGGAGTGCATATACGAGCGCGTGTTTTCTCAGGCGGCGGCCGCCGCCGTCTCTGCGCATGTCTGCGCTTTCACAGCTCCGAAGTGCTGCTCCATTCGAGTCCCATTAGGTGTCGCAAACGCTATGGACGGGCAGTTGGCGGCGCCGGAACTCTTCTCGCAGCCTATTCTCCGTGCCTTGCCGCTGCAGGAGGCGGGCGGGCAGAGCTGTGCACATGCATGGACGCTCGCCGCCGATGCACGAGGCGCACACCACGACCGTCACGCGTACGCGCTGCTGGCCCCCTCGTCGTCTTCGTCGTTGTGTATAGGGGGCGGGTAGACGCGCCGTGTCCTTGGGACGCTGCCCGGGCCGCCTTTCGCCCGATCTCGATGTGCCGCCTTCTCGCCTTTCTATTCGCGTCGGACAATCAGTGCCGCCAGACCTGACGAGGGACCGCGAGCTTTGGTTTTTCAAAGCTCCGACCTTCCGGCAGCGTGTCGCGACGAGCGTTTAACAACATAGACGAATCCCGAGAGAGCCGTTGCGGCGCTCGTGTGTGTTACGCCTGGCTTGTCGCTTTCGCTGCCCGATATCTGCGGCGGGAGCAAGCGAGTGAGCGCAGGAGCAGTTTGCGCGTGCGTGCGCCGCGAGCATCGAAAGCTTCATTTAGCCCCGTGAACATTCGCTCAAGGGCAAAATTAGTAGCAAGGTACAATTTTAACGCGAGAGCGTTAAAACTGAAATTTGGCGAAACAGAAACGAAACAGAAGATCCGACGTCAGCGTCGCGCGTCCTTCGTCCAGCGTCGGACGTTGCTTCGGCAAAGTAATTTCGATGCGAATTCCAGACCGCGTATACCCAACCACTCGTCTACTCATCCGTCGTGTGCCGTCGTCCAACTTATCCACGCTGAGGACGTTGATGAAGGGAAGGACTGCTTCTCATCGAGAACGAGGAATATGGGTTTATTTACAGTATTTATATCAGTCTAACATGACTGCTTGAGAGAGAGTCTCAGTCTAACATGACTGCTTAAGAAAGTGTCTCGAGCATCCGCACAACAGCCGTTTATAAACACTTGGTCCTCCCCCGATTCCAAGGTGGCGGAAACGTTCGTCCAGTCATCGTAAACACGCCGCCTCTGCGCGGGACGGTTTACACACACATATGCGCACGCACTCGCACAGGTTCACGGTCCGAAACCGACATCACACGGGCTTCGTAGAACTCAGAGCTGACCCTCGCAGTGCGCCCGGGTAGCCATTGTCTTGCGTCATGGCCGGCGCGTGGGAAGGGGCCTCCGACGACGTTCCCGCGGCAACTCCCCCACTCATAGCAGATCAGGTCCGCGTTGGTAGGATCGGTAACAATAGTTGGCCCGCCGAACTCATTCAGTCACAACGGCGACGAGGCTAGAGCGTAACGGTGGCGTTCCTTGAAAGTTGACGCCGCCGTCGTCTCAACTGGCTGGCAACACTTGCACCTCAGCTGGGACGTTCTTAACAATGGTTGCCAAGACCTGTTGAGGTACTTCAACGCTTTCGGGGCTTTCTGTGCCATCGACGCGTACGTCGGACAGAGAATGCTAAGCTCACTATATATATATCACAATTCCCCAGTGGGGAGTTTCTGCCGTAAGTTCTTTTGTTTTTCCCTTCTGAGCCCGAATTCATATTTAATACGCCCTGTTGTCGCAGGCGACCCATTGCTTCTTGCCGGTTCTGGCGCTTGCTTCTGCGGGTCCAACGCGCCCGCGTTCTAATCCGTTAGTACCCGGTGTGTGCGATCCCCAGGGTGTATATGCGAGGCCTCCCTCCGTCCTTGCTCTTCTTCCTTTTTTTTCTTTCGATGGCGCGATTCTGTGAGCAGCCAGGTAAACAGCGCTGTAGTCTGCTCATGGGTCTATGTTCTTTATCATCCGTGTATTGGTGGCCTTCTGCGGTCTTCCGTTGTGCCGTCTTTCCTTCCTTTTCTCTTTCTTTTTTTATTTATTTCTTTCTTTGTTTGTTTCTTTCTCTCTCTCTTTCTTTCTTTCTTTCTCTTTTGTTTTGTATTTGTTTCTTTTTGTGCTGAGATGGTGGCTATGATGACGACATGGTTTACCTTCGCCGAATCTCGACCCCATTCTGCCTGGTCAACAAACTGCAGATCAGTATGCTGCAAGAGGACTCCGTTTTGATCTGTAGTTCGAGCGCAACTGAAGCGGTATTTGCCACCAACAAACTTCGACAACAAGGACCGTTATATGCTGGGACGCGGATACCACGAGGTGTATATACGTTGTTTCTGCGGCAGAACGTGGGTTCAAACCTGAGTGCCTATAATAGTATGAATGATCAGAAGAGACGCAAAGGAATCCTCATAATCTTACGTTGGACCTTTTTGTCTACGGCCAAATGAAGGAAGGAAAAAGTGGAGAAGGAAGGCAGGGAGGTTAACCTGTTTGGCCTAACCGGTTTGCTATCCTACACATGGGAGCGGAATGGGGGGGATGAAAGATGGGAGGAGAGAGAGAGAGAGCACATAACACAGGAAACACATCGTCAGTTACAGTCCAGGTTAGATGATGGCTTCCTTCGTGAAACTCCGGTTTCTGTTCGCCTCTGTTACGCATCATTCTATATGGATTACAGCGCCCTTATTTGATCATGGTAGGCCCCCGAGCTACCGACTCTCTCTATCACCTTCCGGCTAGCTCAGCTTATGTAAAAACGATTGTACAGCGCGGCTGCCCTGCCTGGTGATTGTCGTAATTGGATTCCAATACCGACGCTTACGTTTGGTAAACTATACGAATTATTTAACCACTCTACATGTACGCAACCATTGCTTTGTAGCGTCATGATAAGGATCAGCTGAACTGCAGCAACTCGTCCTGTCAAGGTTCTGTTGCCTCCGCCTATGCGCAGCGCGAATGTATTTGCATTGCGACGAATTAAGGCCGATGCATGTCGCTCGTTCTAACGAAATGGCGAAGTATAAGATGGGACGCAATATGGATATATAGTCTTAGCTTCTGTCCTATACGTAATACCGGGACACCGGAAACGTGGATGGCAACGACATTTCGTGGCGGCTTGTTCAACTACAGGTAAGCGCGGGTAACGCACTTCATTATTTATTAGAGTAAATGTAACGGTACAATGGCAGATCTTTTTACAGACAATAGGGTCGACCCCATAGCCGGATGACTGCAGGGCGACCCACGACGAAAAATACTAGGTTAAAAATGTACAGGTTGGGAACAAGAAAGCCAAAGCAAGGCTTACTTGAAATATTTTACTAATTAAGTTTTCAATCTACATTTATTTATTTATTTATTTGTTTGTTTTTTTATATTTTTTTATTTTTGTACTACTGCCAATGTTTGAGAATAATACCCGCCTGCCACAAAGGAAAAGCGCCATACCACCACCTCCTCCCTCCCCTCCTCCTCCTCCTCCTCCTCCACCGGTGACATGGCTCACTTCTCTGACGATGACGCTACAAGTGCATGCGGGATGTTTTTTTTTGTTGTTGTTTAGGTCATACGAAATCTTAAAATATCGCCTGTGGCAGATAGCGTAATTTTAATCGTGGAGCTGGATTACCTCACGCGACGCACGTTACTCGCACGAGAAATGGATATGCGTAATCGATTATTAACAAAAGTTCACTCAACGTTTTTTTACTCATCAGTTTACGGCACATGTTGTACTTTGAGAATAATAGCTGCTGAGTTTGCAAGACATATCCACTTGGAGCGTATCGTAAGGATCCAACTTTTTTCGAGATATGCGCCGTGAAACTTGTGGTAAAAATGCTGTTGTTCCACTTACTTTTTTAACGAACTCTAGTTTTATGCGTTGAAACACAAAAGTAACTGGAACACCAATGTATTTAGTCGCGCACTTCAGGAATGATTATGTTGAAATTGGGGTCACCCTGAACATTCGTACCAAGTGGTTAGATACCCCTTGCAACTCACCGGCTACAATTCGTACATTGCAATATCACCCGTAGAGTATATAATTAAAAGTGAATTACTTAATTTTTTAAACTTAGTTGATTATGCATTTTGCTTTCTCGTGCAATTAATTTCCACCTCATTGAGTAATAATGCAGCTCGATGACTAGAATTATGCTGTCTGCCTTCTGGCACGTTTGTAAATATTACGGGTATGTGATTGTGCTTAAAAATGTAACAATGGAAATGCGTAGCTACTTCTCGCGATTTCGCGTGCATGACGTTGCCACACACACACCGCGTGGCAGGATCCGCCAGTCATGTAGTTTGTCGCCGTCGCTTGAAGATCTCATGCACGTGGTTGCCTCTTTAAGGGCCCCTCACCATGCCCCATAGTAAACTTTAGTTATACGCTGGAATTCGTTACGTGTCCTCTAGACAGCGTTATGCCGCAAAAAATTTTGAAATCGGCTCATTAATAGCCGAGATAGAAATATTTCAGTGCCGCGAACCCATAATTTCTGGAGGCGAGCTCCTCTGCTAAGCGAAGCCCTCGCTCCACTTGCCCCGTCTAGCCTCCGCAAGCAAAATTCCTTTCCTGCGTTCTCACATACTAAACGTTGAGGATCGCGTGACGCATATGTGACGGGCCCCGCCTTCATTTCAATTTCTCCTCCCTTTTTTGCGGCGCGGCGAACTTCCGCTGACGGCGTCGCGCGCGAGCTGTTGCGATTGTCTCGTTTCGCGCACCGCCCCATCTTGCTCGCTGCACACGAGGAGACCTGACTAGCGGTATAATCAGCGCTACAGGAATACTGAGGCAGACACAAGCGGATCACAGAGCATGATTCCGCTGTTACGTTCGACCAGCGGGGGCTGGCGATCTTCGGGGAATCGACAATCCCCAACCGAATGGCGCCACCATGTCTACTGCGGCGACTCGCTTTGAAAGGACGACAATACGCCGAGTCAACAGCCCGTCGGCGCCACCGTGTCTAGGCGCGGTCGGCGGACCAAGTATTGTTAGTGTGTTTGCCGTGACTGTCACGGTCTGTTTGGAGCAGGGAAGCTCCTGGAAGATGTTTTGCGGTGCCGTCTCACGGGTCTTAGAAGTCACCCTTCAATGGCCAGACGCGGCGGCCACTGTCAGCGGAGTCGACTCTGGGATAAAGAGGCGCCTGCTCGGGGCAGCTCCGTGTCTGCGAGAACCCTCTCACCTCGGTGTGTTCAGTGAATGTGCGGTACTGAGTGTGTAAACCCTACGCCGCAAAGGCGGGTCGGCGACGATGACTTTGGAAGCGCCCATCGGTCGCAAGTTCAACGACCGTTTTCTCTCATTTAGGGATCTGGGGAGGACAGAGTGTTTATAAGCAGCCGTCGTCGGCTGTTCAGTGTGCATTCTTTTTCAGTTATGCTAGACTGATGAACTGTAACATTCTCATGTGGATACCGTAAATGAATCCCATATTCCTCGTTCTCGATGAGAACAAGTCCCGTCCTAGCGTAGATGAGTTGGACGACGGCATGGGTGAGCTACCCTCTAGTTCATGCCCGACCCCAACGCTTACACTGCGCTGGAACACGGTAGAAAATGACGTAGTTTGGTATCTGCGCACGCGACTGCACGACGTGGGAACAAGCCGACCAAACGGAAGTACATCTCTCTTGCTGCGGTGCGAAGTAAAACAAAAACCGTGCAGACATTCGGTTCTTGTGTTTTATCATTTCTCTAAACTTTAATTCGCCTATTCAAGCAACAGATTACAGACATAAGAGATAATGCCTTCAATAATTATCGAGGTCACGTGTCACAACGAGTGACGTCACGGCGCAAACACGTGTACCTAGGTGCACTAGCACGTGTACGTCATCCTTCGGCTTGAGGCGCGGCGTCCGCGAGGAGAAGGGAAAACGGCGTTCTGTTTGAAATTTCGGATCTTTCCGCAGCGCGCAGCGATGCAATACTTAGCAGACACGATCGTCATCGCGCATTGTATGCTGTGCGGTTGTCAGCTCAAAATGGCCAGACCTGTCCCTCGTTCCCTCCCATCTCTCTCTCTCTCTCTCTCTTTCTTCCCTCTTCTCGTGCTCTCGCTATGCTTGCTGTCCTTGGTAAATACTCTCGAAAAGGGAGGGTGGGGATGGCATAATTATGTGCCATGTTTCTCGTCTAAACCCTAGGAAGAAGGCCGCTTGCGATCGTACTTGGTTGTCCCAACACATCCCGTTAATGGAGTCGCCCTCTTTGGTTCCGCGGGAGCGCTCCCCATTCTCGCCTACGGGTGTCGAGCGATGTGTTTGGACAAGCGACGCGTGTCCACGTGCCCTTCCTTTCACGCCCCCGCTGTTTCCCGACAAAAAAAAATATAGATAGAGAGAGAGAGCGCAAGAAAGAAAAATAAGAAAACAGCGCCTCCTTACCCGCAACACAGCCGCCCCCTTTCGCCAGCTCCGGTTAGCGGCGGCGGGCGCGAGCCGGCCATTACCGCGCGAGCTTTCTGGGCCGCGGCAAATCGATGGCCGGAGGGATCAAGAACGCGGCAGTATTTCGGCGCCGTCAAATTGGCTTCGCGCGCTGAAAGGAAGAGGCCATCAGGTTGTGGAGGGTTCAAACGAGCCCTATATGTTCTCCTTCGAAGAGCACCTAATGGTAGTTCATCACCGCCCGCCGCCGACGCTGGCGGCGACCCTTTATTCTTTCTTAGCCTTGAGCGGTGCGGGCGCTCTGAACTTACACCGCGCGCAGTCCTGCAGGCTCGCGCAAGGAATATACGTATATAGATATATATACACAAGCGCTTGGCCGCGACTGTGCCAATGTATGCAAATCCGGACAGCTTATACATCAAAGGCAGCGAAAGTGTACACGCGTTTCTTTTTTCACGTCATATATGTATTACGCGTGTTCCTGTAAGCGGCGTCTGGCTAAATGTTGGTACCGCCTGGAGTGTATTATTCTGGACGCTGTCAGGTTTAGAACGCTGAAAGCTCAGCTTTCAGCGTTCGTTTAGACCGAAAGCTGAGCTAGTTGGTAAGGATTCATTATGCAAAAGATAGGTGAGGCGTGCAGACAGGACCGTCAGGAATTGTCAGGTTCCGCCATGTTGGCGTCTTGAGCCAATCAGAGAGGGCCTGTGTAGCAGCCCTGGGAACCAATCAGGGCTGACAAAGTGGCCAATAGAACGATATGATGGGATTTCAGTGTGTCAATAATATCGCACCTGGGTTGCTACAAATAGATTATTTTGCTGATGATATCACAAGCTATGGTACTAATATCCATACTGACGTACTTCTTTTATTCTTTCGCGGCAACGAAAATGACCACGAAAGCTGGAGAAAGTCTACACTTAACGCTTTTATCGCTGCGAAATGCACCACACTATTTGATTTCCGAACCACAGTGTACGTTGTCAGGATTGGGGGCTCAATCCCATCGTCCGTGGTCCTTTGCCAAGATTGGAGTACGGCATGAATTCGGAGGTAGCTGGCCCATGCCGTCGTCCAACTTATTTACGCTGAGATCGTTGATGAAGTGAAGAACTGCTTCTCATCGAGAACGAGGAAAAGGGGTTTATTTACAGAAATTAACTCAGTCTAACATGACTGCTTGAGAAAAAGAGTATCAGTCCAACATGACTGCATGAGAGAAGTGACTCAGTCTAACATGACTGCTCAAGAGAAGTGTCCTCAGCATTCGCACCACCACAGTTTTTATACACTCGATGCGCCGGTCCTACGACGCGGCGACTGTTCGTTTACTCATCACCAACTCGCCGCTGCTCTGCAGACCAGTTTACGTACACAAAGGCAACCGCGCTCTGTACACAGAGGCAACCGCGCGGGGTGCCGTTCCGGGAAACTATCGGCGCCGATCGAGGGTCGCTCGTTGTTCCGTGCTAGGCCGAAGCGTGAGACGCTCCAAAATACGTCGTCCCCACGGCAGCTTGTCCATGCGTGTCAAATCAGCTCCGCGTTGGGGAACTCCGGAATCATTGTTCACACACCGAACTAGTTCCGTCACAATGTCGAAGGGGCTGGAGTAAGGCGGCGGATTCCAGCGCAAAGGCCGCTTCTTTGAACGCCTCCCAGCTGCAGCGACGGAGAGGGAGAGGTGCGCGTCGTGTCGCCCTGTCGTAACTGTGTGGCAATCTTCTTTCACAGCTCGCCATTCTTGACAGCGCCTTGTCAGGATTGGGGGCTCAATCCCATGGTCCGTGGTCCTTTGCCAAGAATGGAGTACGGCATGAATTCGAAGGTAGCTGGCCCATGCCGTCGTCCAACTTATTTACGCTGAGATCGTTGATGAAGTGAAGAACTGTTTCTCATCGAGAACGAGGAAAAGGGTTTATTTACAGAAATTAACTCAGTCTAACATGACTGCTTGAGAAAAAGAGTAACAGTCCAACATGACTGCATGAGAGAAGTGACTCAGTCTAACATGACTGCTCAAGAGAAGTGTCCTCAGCATTCGCACAACCACAGTTTTTATACACTCAATCCGCCGGTCCTACGACGCGGCGACTGATCGTTTACTCATCACCAACTCGCCGCTGCTCTGCAGACCAGTTTACGTACACAAAGGCAACCGCGCTCTGATGCCCGACGACGGCGTTGGCGGGGGTGCCGAAGCGTGAGACGCACCAAAATACGTTGTCCCCACGGCAGCTTGTCCAGGCGTGTCAAATCAGCTCCGCGTTGGGGAACTCTGGAATCATTGTCCACACACCGAACTCGTCCCGTCACAATGTCGATGGGGCTGGAGGAAGGAAGCGGGTTTTCAGCACAAAGGCCGCTTCTTTGAACGCCTCCCAGCTGCAGCGACGGAGAGGGAGAGGTGCGCGTCTTGCACCCCTTGTCGTAATCGGGTGGCAAGGTGGCAATCTTGCTTAGCGGCTCGCCAGTCTTGACAGCACCTCCATGGCCCGGAAAGTCTCGACTGTCTAGCGCTGACAACCGCTAGGCAGGAAGAGAACGGCTGCTGGTCAGGGGGGGATTGATGTCTTGCCTCGCAGCGACCACTTGTGCGTTGATGTCACCGCCCCAAAACATCCAACAAGGACAGGCAACTGCAAAATGAACCCCACAACACGGCTCTGCGCCGAGATGACGTGCATTGGCTCTCACTTTAGACTCGCTAGGCTTCAAAAAAACAACAACATAAGTGCAGAAACAAAAAAAATGCTACATTTCACTATGCCAATTTCTGAAGCAAATTCCTGCTGACAAGTTCAGCTATTATTGGAGGGAATTCTGCCACATGAGAGGGGATTTTCTTCGCCTAAAGAAAAGCTAACACTGGTAACCCTAAAATTTAGGCGGGACCCTCAAACGCAGAATTCAAATTAGCCTGCTCAAACCATCCGCATTGCTATGCAACTTTCCCTTCTTATATCTAACGGAGAAGTTGTACTCTTGGAGAGTGAGGCTCCATCGGAGGAAGCGGCCGTTCTTGTGTGACATTTGATTGAGCCACGTCAGAGGACAGTGGTCGGTCTCGAAGATGAACTTCGCTCCGTACAAGTAACACGACAACTTCTGGGCGGCCCAAACCAAACAAGCGCATTCCTTCTCTGAAGCGCTGTAGGCTTCCTCTCTTACATTTAGTTTACGGCTGGCGTAGAGGATAGGATGCTCCTCGTTATCGTCGCCGACCTGACTAAGTACCACGCCCATACCTCTGTCGCTTGCGTCGCATTGAACTATGAATTCCTTTGTGTAGTCTGGCGCGCGAAGCACAGGGCGAGAAACCAATAGCGTTTTCAAACTTTGGAAAGCGTTCTCTTTGTCCTTATCCCAGTGTACGTTACTCGGTGCTCCCTTTCGGAGGGCATCTATTAGTGGACTTGCCAATTGCGAGTAATTCGGAATGTACCATTGATAGTACCCCACAAGTCCCAAAAATGAACGAAGGTCCGTTTTCGGGCGCGGCTGAGAAAAATCTCCAATCGTAGCTATTTTCAGCTCAGCCGGCCGTCTCATGTCCTGACCGACAACATGGCCCAGATAAGTAACCTGTGAACAACCGAACCTACACTTTTCCGCTTTCATCGTTAAGCCGGCTTCAAACGTACGAAGCCTCGCATTCTTGTCGTAATAGACTTTGGCGTTCTTTTGAGCTATTGCCATGTTCTTTCCGACTAGTTCGTGGTTTGCGCTTAGGCGTTCCAGTAAATTTAGCACGTATTCAACCACTGTCGGAATCTCCCCTCTTTCTTCCCACATCTCTCTTAACATTCTCAGTGGAGAACGGAGTGTCCTCTCATACACTAGTTCTGCTGGTGAGAACCCTGTCGCCTCATGTGGAACCGTTCGCAAAGCAAACAAAGTTGCCGGCAGACAGTTCTCCCAGTCCTCCTTGTGCTCGTAACAGAGCGCACGCAAAACTCGCTTAAGCACCGAATGCCACCTCTCTACACTGTTTGACTGAGGGTGATAGACAGAACTGTGTATTAACTTTACCCCGCACTTTTGCAAGAATGTGGAAGTCAGTGCGCTCGTGAATACTGACCCTTGATCTGCCTGAATTTCGGCTGGAAACCCAACTCGGGCAAACACTGTCAAAAGCGCGTCTACTACTTCGGTGGAGCTGAGCTCTTTCAAAGGGATTGCTTCTTGAAACTTGGTAGCCGGACACAGCATGGTAAACAAGTACCTGTAGCCTGATTTTGTTTTTGGAAGAGGCCCTACCGTGTCTATTACAAGTCGTCTGAAAGGCTCTGTTATTAAGGGCACTATCTTCAGTGGAGCTTTCCAAGTCTCTCCTGGTTTACCAGAACGCTGGCAGGCGTCGCATGATCTTACAAAGTTTTCTACATCTTTGAAACAGCCAGGCCAGTAGTATTCCATAAGCAATCTCTCCTTTGACTTGTTTATGCCTAGGTGGCCGGACCACCCATTTCCATGACAAAGACGCAAAAGGTCCTCCCTATACTTAGTAGGTATGACTAACTGATCTAAAATCCTACCCTTTCGATCTCTGTAATGCCGATACAACAATCCTCCTCTCTCATGTATCGTTACGTTGCGCCTAGCAATGCCTTCTTTAGCTGTGTCACGTAATTTAGCTAAGCTCTCATCATTCTTTTGCTCAGCTGCCAGTGACTCTCTATCCACGCGTAAGAGTTGATCAAAGTTCTTTGAGGCCGGTGATAATAACGACCCTGTCTCGCTTGTGAGCGCGTCTGCTTGCTCTCCCTGCAGGCTAGAACTCTGACACTCTAGTGCTACGCTCTCATTGAGCTGGTCAGCTGGCAGGCTCTCCTCCACTGTTCTTTTGTCCCTCGGGCCTAGCTCGGATTCGGGTATTGAAGTTATGCCCTTTTCTGCTTCCGCTGGAGGAGCTTGAGCATTTTCAGCCGAAAGCGCCGCGAGCTTACGAGCTTGGCCTCGGGTCAATGCCTGTACTATGCCCTCTCCCAGTTTGAGCCCTCTGTCACGCAGTAACTGATTCGAACGATTCGAAAAGATGTAGGGATACTGCAGTGACAAAAATTTGGAAACTGCAGCCTCAGTCTCTAGCTCCCCGAATGGTCCACTGATTTTGACTTTGGCCATGGGCAGACACACGCTGTGTTCTTCTACAACCTGTTTTATCCATGCTACTTCTCCGGTGAAGTCATCTACCATCACGTAAGACGGATGGACAATGTCCAGCGTGGCGGCACTGTCTCTTAGCACTCGGCATGGTTTTCCATTAACTTGCAGGTCGTGGAGATATGGACTTAAAAGTTCCATATTCTCATGTTTTTCCTCCACGTAGGAAAAAACTACGCTAGACTTCTCGCAGTTTACAGCTATATGTCCCAGTTTGTGGCATTTGTAACAGCGAATTGGTCTAAAAGATCCGAACTTTCTTTTCTGTTCTTGTGCGGTTTCTCCGTTAAGTTTCTCCTCGCTCTTTTCTGCGGGCTTTTCCGCCATGTCTACAGGCTTCGATCGTCTAGTTTGCGCACCCTTTTTGAACGGAAATGGTTTCCGCGGTCCATTTCGACCGTCCCAGTTTCCCTCCTCGGCGTTCAATTTTCTACGGGTTGCGTACTCTTCGGCTAATTCAGCCGCCCTTTCCACAGCGTTTACATTACCTCTGTCTTGCACCCATAGTTTCACAGCTTGGGGGATGGTTTTGTAAAACTGCTCTAGACACATGCATTCAATGATCATGTCTCTGCTGTCGTACGCTTCCGCGCTTTTAAGCCACTCGACTAGGTTGGCCTCTAAGCTATATGCAAACTCCGGATAGCCCTCGCTATCTTTCTTGCCTGTGCTCCTAAACCTTTGCCGAAAAGCTTCGGCTGAAAGGCGGTATTTCTTCAGGAGACTAGCCTTAACTTTTGCATAATCATATGCATCCTGCACACTCAGTCTGGCGATTACTTCCGCCGCCTCACACGGCAACATAGACAGCAACCGCTGTGGCCATGTACTCGGGCCGAAGTTCATCTTCTCGCAAGTCCTTTCAAAATTGCTTAGGAACAAGCCTATGTCGGTCCCGACCTCAAATGGCTTTAATAGCCTGTCCATGCGGTACGATTCTGCCTCACTTGATCGACCCAGAGCGCCTTCACTTCCTTGAGACATCTCCAAACGTTTGCTTTCAAGTTCCAGTTGCATTTTTCTTAACTCGCGATCTTTATCGCGTTCCTCTCTCTCTTGTTCTTTTCTCTCTCGTTCTTCTCTCTTTTTCAGAAGTTCAAATCCCATTTCAATTTCTTCCTCACTGGCCTTTTCGGAAATTAGCTCCAATAATTCCGATTTGAGCATTTCCTTGCGTACATCTAGGCCCAGTTCCTCACCCACAATCAACAACTCGTCTCTCAGCAGTGTCCTTAACTCCATGACTACTGCTTTACTGCCTTGATTCTGCTCTCTAAATCTAGCTAGGAAAACACAACCTAGCTAACACACAACAATCTAGCTTCCCTACTGTTCTAAACAGAACAACCACACAATGAAGCCTAGAGAGTCAAAGCAAAAACCAAGCACTCACCGCAGATACAGCACCATGTCGCAAAGTCCATCTCACCGCTGTCAGCCAGTTGTCAGGATTGGGGGCTCAATCCCATGGTCCGTGGTCCTTTGCCAAGAATGGAGTACGGCATGAATTCGAAGGTAGCTGGCCCATGCCGTCGTCCAACTTATTTACGCTGAGATCGTTGATGAAGTGAAGAACTGTTTCTCATCGAGAACGAGGAAAAGGGTTTATTTACAGAAATTAACTCAGTCTAACATGACTGCTTGAGAAAAAGAGTAACAGTCCAACATGACTGCATGAGTGAAGTGACTCAGTCTAACATGACTGCTCAAGAGAAGTGTCCTCAGCATTCGCACAACCAGAGTTTTTATACACTCGATCCGCCGGTCCTACGACGCGGCGACTGATCGTTTACTCATCACCAACTCGCCGCTGCTCTGCAGACCAGTTTACGTACACAAAGGCAACCGCGCTCTGATCCCCGACGACGGCGTTGGCGGGGGTGCCGAAGCGTGAGACGCACCAAAATACGTTGTCCCCACGGCAGCTTGTCCAGGCGTGTCAAATCAGCTCCGCGTTGGGGAACTCTGGAATCATTGTCCACACACCGAACTCGTCCCGTCACAATGTCGATGGGGCTGGAGGAAGGAAGCGGGTTTTCAGCACAAAGGCCGCTTCTTTGAACGCCTCCCAGCTGCAGCGACGGAGAGGGAGAGGTGCGCGTCTTGCACCCCTTGTCGTAATCGGGTGGCAAGGTGGCAATCTTGCTTAGCGGCTCGCCAGTCTTGACAGCACCTCCATGGCCCGGAAAGTCTCGACTGTCTAGCGCTGACAACCGCTAGGCAGGAAGAGAACGGCTGCTGGTCAGGGGGGGATTGATGTCTTGGCTCGCAGCGACCACTTGTGCATTGATGTCACCGCCCCAAAACATCCAACAAGGACAGGCAACTGCAAAATGAATCCCACAACACGGCTCTGCGCCGAGATGACGCGCATTGGCTCTCACTTTAGTCTCGCTAGGCTTCAAAAAAAAAAAAAAACAACAACAACATAAGTGCAGAAACAAAAAAAAATGCTACATTTCACTATGCCAATTTCTGAAGCAAATTCCTGCTGACAAATTCAGCAATTAATGTAGGGAATTCTGCTGAATGAGAGGGGATTTTCTTCGCCTAAAGAAAAGCTAACACTAGTAACCCCAAAATTTAGGCGGGACCCTCAAACGCAGAATTCAAATTAGCCTGCTCAAACCATCCGCATTGCTATGCAACTTTCCCTTCTTATATCTAACGGAGAAGTTGTACTCTTGGAGAGTGAGGCTCCATAGGAGCAAGCGGCCGTTTTTGTGTGACATTTGATTGAGCCACGTCAGAGGACAGTGGTCGGTCTCGAAGATGAACTTCGTTCCGTACAAGTAACACGACAACTTCTGGGCGGCCCAAACCAAACAAGCGCATTCCTTCTCTGAAGCGCTGTAGGCTTCCTCTCTTACATTTAGTTTACGGCTGGCGTAGAGGATAGGATGCTCCTCGTTATCGTCGCCGACTTGACTAAGTACCACGCCCATACCTCTGTCGCTTGCGTCGCATTGAACTATGAATTCCTTTGTGTAGTCTGGCGCGCGAAGCCCAGGGCGAGAAACCAATAGCGTTTTCAAACTTTGGAAGGCGTTCTCTTTGTCCTTATCCCAGTGTACGTTACTCGGTGCTCCCTTCCGGAGGGCGTCTGTTAGTGGACTTGCCAATTGCGAGTAATTCGGAATGTGCCGTTGATAGCACCCCACAAGTCCCAAAAATGAACGAAGGTCCGTTTTCGGGCGCGGCTGAGAAAATTCTCCAATCGTAGCTATTTTCAGCTCAGCCGGCCGTCTCATGTCCTGACCGACAACATGGTCCAGATAAGTAACCTGTGAACAACCGAACCTACACTTTTCCGCTTTCATCGTTAAGCCGGCTTCAAACGTACGAAGCCTCGCATTCTTGTCGTAATAGAATTTGGCGTTCTTTTGAGCTATTGCCATGTTCTTTCCGACTAGTTCTTGGGTTGCGCTTAGCCGTTCCAGTAAATTTAGCACGTATTCAACCACTGTTGGACTCTCCCCTCTTTCCTCCCACATCTCTCTTAACATTCTCAGTGGAGACCGGAGTGTCCTCCCATACACTAGTTCTGCTGGTGAGAACCCTGTCGCCTCATGTGGAACCGTTCGCAAAGCAAACAAAGTTGCCGGCAGACAGTTCTCCCAGTCCTCCTTGTGCTCGTAACAGAGCGCACGCAAAACTCGCTTAAGCACCGAATGCCACCTCTCTACACTGTTTGACTGAGGGTGATAGACAGAACTGTGTATTAACTTTACCCCGCACTTTTGCAAGAATGTGGAAGTCAGTGCGCTCGTGAATACTGACCCTTGATCTGCCTGAATTTCGGCTGGAAACCCAACTCGTGCAAACACTGTCAAAAGCGCGTCTACTACTTCGGTGGAGCTGAGCTCTTTCAAAGGGATTGCTTCTGGAAACTTGGTAGCCGGACACAGCATGGTAAACAAGTACCTGTAGCCTGATTTTGTTTTTGGAAGAGGCCCTACCGTGTCTATTACCAGTCGTCTGAAAGGCTCTGTTATTAAGGGCACTATCTTCAGTGGAGCTTTCCAAGTCTCTCCTGGTTTACCAGAACGCTGGCAGGCGTCGCATGATCTTACAAAGTTTTCTACATCTTTGAAACAGCCAGGCCAGTAGTATTCCATAAGCAATCTTTCCTTTGATTTGTTTATGCCTAAGTGGCCGGACCACCCATTTCCATGACAAAGACTCAAAAGGTCCTCCCGATACTTAGTAGGTATGACTAACTGATCTAAAATCCTACCCTTTCGATCTCTGTAATGCCGATACAACAATCCTCCTCTCTCATGTATTGTTACGTTGCGCCTAGCAATGCCTTCTTTAGCGGTGTCATGTAATTTTCCTAAGCTCTCATCATTCTTTTGCTCAGCTGCCAGTGACTCTCTATCCACGCGTAAGAGTTGATCAAAGTTCTTTGAGGCCGGTGATAATAACGACCCTGTCTCGCTTGTGAGCGCGTCTGCTTGCTCTTCCTGCAGGCTAGAACTCTGACACTCTAGTGCTACGCTCTCATTGAGCTGGTCAACTGGCAGGCTCTCCTCAACTGTTCTTTTGTCCCTCGGGCCTAGCTCGGATTCGGGTATTGAGGCTATCCCCTTTTCTGCTTCAGCTGGAGGAGCTTGAGCATTTTCAGCCGAAAGCGCCGCGATCTTACGAGCCTGGCCTCGGGTCAATGCCTGTACTATGCCCTCTCCCAGTTTGAGCCCTCTGTCACGCAGTAACTGATTCGAGCGATTCGAAAAGATGTAGGGATACTGCAGTGACAAAAATTTGGAAACTGCAGCCTTAGTCTCTAGCTCCCCGAATGGTCCACTGATTTTGACTTTGGCCATGGGCAGACACACGCTGTGTTCTTCTACAACCTGTTTTATCCATGCTACTTCTCCGGTGAAGTCATCTACCCTCACGTAAGACGGATGGACAATGTCGAGCGTGGCGGCACTGTCTCTTAGCACTCGGCATGGTTTTCCATTAACTTGCAGGTCGTGGAGATATGGACTTAAAAGTTCCATATTCTCATCTTTTTCCTCCACGTAGGAAAAAACTACGCTAGACTTCTCGCAGTTTACAGCTATATGTCCCAGTTTGTGGCATTTGTAACAGCGAATTGGTCTAAAAGATTTGAATTTTCTTTTCTGTTCTTTTTGTGCGGTTTCTCCGTTAAGTTTCTGCTCGCTCTTTTCTGCGGGCTTTTCCGCCATGTTTACAGGCTCGGATCGTCTAGTTTGCGCACCCTTTTTGAACGGAAATGGTTTCCGCGGTCCATTTCGACCGTCCCAGTTTCCCTCCTCGGCGTTCAATTTTCTACGGGTTGCGTACTCTTCGGCTAATTCAGCCGCCCTTTCCACAGTGTTTACATTACCTCTGTCTTGCACCCACAGTTTCACATCTTGGGGGATGGTTTTGTAAAACTGCTCTAGACACATGCATTCAATGATCATGTCTCTGCTGTCGTACCCTTCCGCGCTTTTAAGCCACTCGACTAGGTTGGCCTTTAAGCTATATGCAAACTCCGGATAGCCCTCGCTATCTTTCTTGCCTGTGCTCCTAAAGCTTTGCCGAAAAGCTTCGGCTGAAAGGCGGTATTTCTTCAGGAGACTAGCCTTAACTTTTGCATAATCATATGCATCCTGCACACTCAGTCTGGCGATTACTTCCGCCGCCTCACACGGCAACATAGACAGCAACCGCTGTGGCCATGTACTCGGGCCGAAGTTCATCTTCTCGCAAGTCCTTTCAAAATTGCTTAGGAACAAGCCTATGTCGGTCCCGACCTCAAATGGCTTTAATAGCCTGTCCATGCGGTACGATTCTGCCTCACTTGATCGACCCAGAGCGCCTTCACTTCCTTGAGGCAACTCCAAACGTTTGCTTTCAAGTTCAAGTTGCATTTTCCTTAACTGAAACTCGCGATCTTTATCGCGTTCCTCTCTCTCTCGCTTTTCCCTGTCCCGTTCTTCTCTTTCTTTTTCCCGTTTCTCTCTCTTTTTGAGAAGTTCCAATCCCATTTCAATATCTTGCTCACTGGCCTGATTGGAAATTAGCTCCAATAATTCCGATTTGAGCATTTCCTTGCGTACATCTAGGCCCAGTTCCTCACCAACAATCAACAACTCGTCTCTCAGCAGTGTCCTTAACTCCATGACTGCTGCTTTACTGCCTTGATTCTGCTCTCTAAATCTAGCTAGTAAAACACAACCTAGCTAACACACAACAATCTAGCTGCCCTACTGTTCTAAACAGAACAACCACAAAATGAAGCCTAGAGAGTCAAAGCAAAAACCAAGCACTCACCGCAGATACAGCACCGTGTCGCAAAGTCCATCTCACCGCTGTCAGCCAGTTGTCAGGATTGGGGGCTGAATCCCATCGTCCGTGGTCCTTTGCCAAGATTGGAGTACGGCATGAATTCGGAGGTAGCTGGCCCATGCCGTCGTCCAACTTATTTACGCTGAGATCGTTGATGAAGTGAAGAACTGCTTCTCATCGAGAACGAGGAAAAGGGGTTTATTTACAGAAATTAACTCAGTCTAACATGACTGCTTGAGAAAAAGAGTATCAGTCCAACATGACTGCATGAGAGAAGTGACTCAGTCTAACATGACTGCTCAAGAGAAGTGTCCTCAGCATTCGCACCACCGCAGTTTTTATACACTCGATGCGCCGGTCCTACGACGCGGCG
Organism: Dermacentor albipictus; assembly: GCF_038994185.2. NCBI lineage: Eukaryota > Metazoa > Arthropoda > Arachnida > Ixodida > Ixodidae > Dermacentor > Dermacentor albipictus. The sequence goes on from NC_091823.1 coordinate 35,572,308, forward strand.
ACTGTTCGTTTACTCATCACCAACTCGCCGCTGCTCTGCAGACCAGTTTACGTACACAAAGGCAACCGCGCTCTGTACACAGAGGCAACCGCGCGGGGTGCCGTTCCGGGAAACTATCGGCGCCGATCGAGGGTCGCTCGTTGTTCCGTGCTAGGCCGAAGCGTGAGACGCTCCAAAATACGTCGTCCCCACGGCAGCTTGTCCATGCGTGTCAAATCAGCTCCGCGTTGGGGAACTCCGGAATCATTGTTCACACACCGAACTAGTTCCGTCACAATGTCGAAGGGGCTGGAGTAAGGCGGCGGATTCCAGCGCAAAGGCCGCTTCTTTGAACGCCTCCCAGCTGCAGCGACGGAGAGGGAGAGGTGCGCGTCGTGTCGCCCTGTCGTAACTGTGTGGCAATCTTCTTTCACAGCTCGCCATTCTTGACAACGTAAACTATCACGGAAGCTGCTCACATGTGATTACTGCATTAATGGCACGTTGTGGAATTCGTTTGTCCACGCGGCGTTCAGCCATACTGTGTGGTTTCTTCAACTACTGCGTTACCGTCATCGTTGTCGTTTTAGAGTGACGTATCGCGCAAACCTAAAAACGCGCTATCGCGTTAACATTACTGCCTTGCCCGGTGCTAAGTAGGCGTGAGCGCCGGAGCACAGTTGCACGCTTAACTTGTGCGTGGAGTGGGCAGTAACGATGACGCTAAGCCTCGGAACGCCGCGCTTAACTTTTCGTTGTCGCAGTATTACGTTTCACGTCATGCAGTCTCGAAACTTCTCTGTAGTCTGTGAGAGCCATCTCGGAAACGGCAAGTCGGCTTTTCTGCAAAGTTTGATCGTCTCCAACGTGTCTAGCAGCACTGTAGAGAGCCTGTACTGCTGAAAACGCTGCAGAAGAGGAAGTAAGCGTGGGGTGCAGCGGTTGTGTTTCGCCGGACGGAAATTCCCTTTCGGATAGGGACGTTTCTGAATGCATTGAAACGGCGTTGCTGAAGCTGTTCAAATAACGTATGTTTTTAACGGCACGTCCCCTGCCCACCTTCCCGTTCTTTTTTGTGTATTTTCTTCTTCTTTTTCAATGCGATGCGTACGTGTACTACTGTACTTAAATATACACTGTGTCCGCTTGCTTGCTTGAACTCTAAACCACTCGGCACATAACCAATCACTGTATAGCAGTGAGCAGCGTCGTCCTGATCTTCGTGCAGCGCACTCTGCGGTAAAGTCACTTTACTGATTGTTGACAAGCGAGCAGGATTGTCTAGTGATGTGCTGCAAGCACTCACCTTGAGTGCATTCACACGTAGTCCTGTTGGGGTTGGTAGCAGTAGTAGGTATTATTATTATTCTTATTATTAATAATAATAATAATAATAGTAGTAGTAGTAGTAGTAGTAGTAGTAGTAGTAGTAGTAGTAGTAGTAGTAGTAGTAGTAATGGTGGTGTTGGTAGGCGTCACGTTTCATTTGCAGTCGTGGTGCGAGTCACTCCGTCCCCATTTCCGCCTCGGAGAATAGCAATACGAGGTGATGACAAGCATTTACACATAACTTTGAAATGCTCGCAGCAACAACAACAACAACCACAACAACAACAGCGTAATGCGAGAACAGAGACGACTGCATTTCACGTTTCTGCGCTCTCCGTTCTTATCGCGTGCCGCGGCCAATATGTGAGAAATGATTGCGGACGTTTTGTGAGCGGTATACATTTCTATATACGAAAGAAAGCGAGAAAGAGATACATTTTGAGCACGCGAAAGAATAAGCGCGGCTCCTTAATTATGAGCCACCGCCCGCGACCAGCTGTAAGCATACGCACTTACAGCCTGTCACGCGTTCAGTGTTCCCGCCTCGCTGTTTGCATAAAAGCGAGCGTCGTGCCGCCGCCGTCTTTTACGCAACAAGTGTCAAGCCTCTACAGGTCCTTCGGGACTGGCACATCCGAGAGGCATGCATCTTTAAAGAGCCTACGCGAAAGGCGGCGAGAGATTAGCGTGCGAGAGCCGGGGAGGCTAACGAGAAGTGAATTCGGCCGGCGGTACGTGTGCTATACTTTGGGCGCCGTATAACGGGATGAAAGCGAAGGCCGGAATAACAGCGTACACAGTGCTTTACATACGCGTGTCTGTGCGCAGAAGGCGGCCTTTGAGAGAAGCCACGTGGCGAGAATCGATTTGCGCAACCGTACATTGAGCACGGGGACTGCCGAAAGAAAGTGCCGCAGCTTGTTAGCCAACCGAAGACGGAGCACGCGCGTGCCTTTGGAGTACGCGTTCCGCCGTAGCCGCTGGTGAATCGAATGCGGACGGAGGCGCCTTGTTCTTGCCACCGGAGGCGAGGAGTTTCATCGGAGGCGTCCGAGAACCGGCGTGGCTAATTAGCGGGGCTAAGCCGGCCTGCAGGATTAGGCACGATCTTCGGCGAAAGCCAATCCGTGTTGCGCTTGTCTCCGAGAGAGAGGAGCGTGTCCGCTACACTGTGCGAGCGTTGTCGGCGCCTTTGTTCGCAAATTGGTGGTCAGTGAGAATAGGCGGGAACAGAACGTGCCCCGTTGGCAGCGTTCTGAGAGCGATCCGATCGGACCCGCCTGATCTGTGTGAGCGGGAGGCAACAGATAAGGTGACTACGCCTCTTTCTTTTATTTTCATTTCAATAAAAAGAAAACAATATTGTGCCTGCTTTTAGTGCTGGTTCGTGCGGCGTGCATCGCAAATAATTCAATGAATGAATGAATGAATGAATGAATGAATGAATGAATGAATGAATGAATGAATGAACATTTGTAAACGTTGAACATTTCACGTGCGCTGTCGACACGTACGCTACTATTTCTAAGGGCTTACTATAGAAAGGCCGCGCGCGAGAACTGTCGTCAGGAGAACGGCGCCAAAGAAAGAAAAAAAGAAAAGCGACAGATTGTATGTCGGCACTTTCGCTTCCTTGCCGCTCCTTTGTAATCCTTGCGACTGAACGGCGCGGCTACTGAATTTCGAGGAGTACTGCGAGATAAAAGCAAGCGCACAAAAGCGCCTCCTCAAAAGGGTCGCGCGGTGGAACAAAGGAAACCTTGCTTCGCACGGTTTCGGTTTCTCTGGCCGCGAGAAAGGGGAGTGCCTTTCGCAAGTGGAAAGCGCACCCTGGTTTGCCTTAGGGACCCCCCCCCCCTCCCCCTCCCTCCCTCCTTTTCTTTCACTCATTGCTGGCCGAATCTTTCAAAGCACGGTCCGGTTGACCAGCGTCTTTGTACAAGGCGCACGATGTGCGGAGCAGAATTTCTGTGGTATGCGCCCGACTCGGTCGACCATACCGAGAAAGAGACCGGGAGAGAGAGAGAGAAAGAGAGAGAGACAAAAGGATAGACAGGGAGGTTAACTCAACAAAAAAATCCCCACCGGACACGCCGTCCCGATCCGTGCAGTCAGCTCGGCAGCAGAACGAATACAGCATTCTCTGCCTTCTTTGGCCGGAATGAGCGCTGGGCGTACTCGTACATGCATCTGAAATCGCACAAGCTGTCTTGAAATGGTTAGCGTTTAGCTAAATTTATCGGATATAAAAAGCTCAACATGTGGCGCATACACTCCGTACAAGACATTTTCCAATCAATCAATCAATCAATCAATCAATCAATCAATCAATCAATCAATCAATCAATCAATCAATCAATAAGCCGAGACACGCTTTTTGAAAGCTTGTACGATGCGAGAAACGTATGGCGGCAGGACTAACGTGACCGGCTCGCATGTTGGCGCCGTAATTACGATTCTAGCATGAGGTCCACCATCGTACAGTTAGGTCAAACGAGCTGCTTGGAAGAGCGCACTTGAGTGTATTGGATACAGTCTAGTAAAATGTAGTCATAAAGGACGTGAAAAGGGCGACGGCGGCACTAGGAACGTCTCCCGGCGACGTTCTGCACGCGGTTCTATTCGTGAAAACTTTGAACAAATAACAAGTCGGGATAAATGGTCTCGGAAGGGAAGCTCATTCGAAATGCACGTTTAGCCCTACGGTACGTACAGCCGCCGTCATACCTATCCCGACCGATGAAGACAAATCTATAGCTGCTTCGCTTTTATCAAACACGAGCTGTAAGTAACAGACACCAAAATTCTCCGGAATGAAGACGCATTAAGCGAGCGAATGCGAAGCACTCCAATAGAGATCTCCAGAATCATCTGCGAGAGAAGCAAAAGGGTTATTTAAGTATGGCGGTGGTTTTACGTAGACACCGGTATTACTTCTCTCCGCTGGTAAGAGAGACCGCTGCATCGGTCGTTTTGCCATCTGGTAATAAAAATTAGTACATTTACAGTACAATTAGTACATGACCGGTGTTGTTGGAGAAGTATGGGAGAGGCCTTTGCCCTGCAGTGGGCGTAACCAGGCTGATGATGATGATGATGAATAAAAATTAAGTTATGGTGTGTGTTTCATTTGCCAAAGCAGCTCGCGGCTTCCGAGAGGCGCCGTAGTGTTGCGATTCCGAATTTATTTGGCCACCCACCTGGGGTTATTTGCGTGTACCCAAAGCACGGTGCACAAACTTCTTTACTTCCTTTTTTGTTTTTAATCAGTCTCCATCGGAATGCATTGGCTGCGTCGATGAAAACTTAGGTTAGTTGGCAATTTTACTTAGCACAAGGACGTAGGGCACGACGACAAGCGACGAGGACAAGGGCCGACTATTTGCTAGTTCGTCGCGTGACCTACAGTCGCGCTCTTACGCTGTACACGCCGCGGGAGTCGAACCCGCGATCTCATGCGCTCAGAACGCCGTAGCGCTGCCACTGAGATTCAGCTGGTGTCGGAGCAGACCTGTCGGCGCCGCGCGGTCTCCTGCGTCAGGGCGGTGCTTTTCCGCGAGGCAGCCGAGTACGGCGGAGAAGACGAGAAACGCGGCGCGGCGCGTGCCTCGCTAGCTGTTGCGGCAAGTGAAAAAAAAAAAAATACTGTGGCGGTTTGCGAGCACAACAGCAACAGCGGTAGCAGCAGTACAGCGGCACGCTGGTCGTGGAGTGCGTTTCCAGGCGCGGTTGCCGCCCAGACGGAGCGAGGGCGGGAGAGCGAAAAGTCAATTTGCCGCGGCCAGAATGTGGACAGGAAACGCTTGCGGGCTGTCCGAGCCATTGACCACGGTAGCGAAGGTATGCCGTCCAAAGGGAAGGGGTGATGAAAAAGGAAGAGTGGAGGGCGGTTGTTGCGGCGAACGCAAGAGTTTTTGAACCGCGGCTAAGCACCCGTGGGCAGCAGTAGGTTTTAGATCCATACCTCTGTGAAGGCTTTGAAGGTGCCGCCTGTGGTCCTGGGGCCTTGCACTTAAAGGCAAGTACTGGAGGCATCTCAGCCGTGGCCACCTCTTAACACGAAAAGTATTGCGACTGTGTAGATCTTCTGCTCGCGTTTATCACCGGAAGTACTAGGTGTCCAGCGATGTGGTAAACACGTATTTGATATTGCACTTCTGGGTCAGCAGTCAGCATTCTTTTGTCTATAATACGTCTACGGTGAGGCTAGAACTCTGAAATCATACTTTACGGGGAGCATTGTGGAATACCCCTAGGAATGCTATAGGTGGGCCACAAAAAACATTGATTGAACTTTCACTCGCCTGGAATAATTAACGGGCAAAAGAGCTTTCCGGTAATCCGCTTTAAAATCAAGTTGTCAGTAGTTTTTATTGTGGGATTTTCGTTATACTACGTGTCAGATGAAGCCGGAAGTAAGCTTATTTTGCGTCTGTCTGTGACCAGCTACATATTTGGCAATTAGAGGGCTAAGAAAAAAAAAATCGAGCGAGCTCAAGCTTAAAGGTCGTCACCGCCATGGTAGAAAAAAAAAAGAAAACGTGCACAACATAGTGGTGACTATTATTATTTTTTCTTTCTTGCCGCCCTGCGCTTTAGTGGGCGCCGTTTCTGGCTTTAGCCGCACTGACCTTTCTAATTTCAACAGTAAAGACGGCAGTCTGTCCTCTCAGCGAATCAATGTCTGATGACCCTGCTGTTAGCGCTCTCAACAGTCGTCTTTTTTCTGCTTTGCGTAGGCGTTCGTATGTGCCCACGTGTGACGAAGTCCTCCATGGTCTCTAATCTTATCATACGCGATGGTTAGGCGATAAGCCGTGCCATATTAATTTATCTTACTTTCTCGTTGGGTTGGTTTATCACCAGTGTCAATATAGGCAAGATTTTCTGGAGGCTCGTGGTGCGATTTTGTATGTAATACGCAAAGAAAAAAACCTGTTAGCGCACATCTTTCGATGGATGTCGCGTTACTGCATTAAAATTGAAGCAATGTAGCGAGACATTGTACTATGAACGCCGAAACGCGTCTTATATCAGGCGTGTGGGAAGCCGAGCTCCTCTCTCACGCTTGCGATGATGATGAGGATTTATTTGCATTCCGTTTGAAGCGGAGTGGTGGCAATTAAATGGTCACCTAGCCTGCTTGATTTAATCAGGTACGCTATGCATGTTTTTCATTTAGCATATTTATATACATCTCCTGAATCTTTTTTTTTTCTCTCTCAAAACTTCTCTTCCTTTAGTCGTACCATATGCATTCCCTGCTTATCTTCCACCAATACTCTAAACCTCTCTTCCTTGTCTCATCTGCTGACTGGTTGATGCCTTCCGTCCATTTTCAATCCAAGCACTTCTGTAAGGTGTGCATTACCTACGAATCTCACTGGGTGAATGCCATCGCATTCCATTATGGATCTGCTGAGTGGGCTTCGGATTTTTGCTGCAGCACATTCATGCCTCGTCTTGCTGCGAATATTTGCTCCGGTATGTTTTTGTCCTTAGGCAACCAGCTCGAGCCTCAGATAGCAAGGCAGTCCCGTTTGTGTTATCGTACAGTTGTTCCCTTCCAATGGCTTCCCATTCTTGTAAACCTCCGTGGTTTCTTTTTGCTTCCATTCTTTTCATCTAATTAGCTGTCTCCGTTTCTCTCACTTTCTTTGCGATGAATCCCGGTTGTCTATTTACGCTTTCCATTACCCTGTACGGTTGCCAGCTTTCTTCACTGGACACGCTGCGCCATCTACCGTCGCCGCCGCGAAGTGCGTGCGTAGCGCATGTGTTAATATATATGCGGACAGGATATATGACGCGTGTTCGATATTGCCGAGTACATACCCAATAGCACTTACGTAATGGAAAATTTGGAAGTGTGCGGGAAAGCCACTGACTATTCGCGCTTGCGAGAGCCAGGCTAAGCAGGTGTCAAAACAACATTCGGCGCTGTTAGATATGGAGCTGTTTCCTGCGAACTTCGAGTTCCCCAGACCACATCGGATGGCAGCACAGCTAATTGAGGAATGCAGAAGCAGGAAGCGCATTCCAGAGAAGCGGCCGAGCAAACAAGTTTAAGGCAACAAGTTTACGTGCCAACAAGTTCGTGCGCCGCCGGGATTAGCAGGTGGGCATCCGACAATGAAGCAGGTGCAGCCCTCCCCTTCTCCTCGTTCAAAGTGCATTGCCAGTCTGCGAGGCAAGTCCGCAGAGAGCCGCCAGGTGCGACACCGCGACACGGGCGCCTACCATTGGCTGAAAGTGGCGTCATCGGAGCGGACTCTCCCATTGGTCAAACATGACGTGACTTACAGTGCTCGAAGGGTTTATAAGAAGCCTTCCAGAGAGACCTGAGCATTGTGGGACATGCCCTGATTCCCTGATTCACCTCTCTCGAACTTCTTGCCGCGGGCCGCAGCGTCCGAGTTGCTGCCGGCCCGTAATGTCTGAACGACTGGTACTTGTCGCTCACCTCCTTGTATATAACATGTAAATAAATCCCTCCCAAGTTTTGTGGTTTCCATCCCGTCCCCCAACCCCTACATCTGGTTGGCAGCGGTAGGATCGCCTCCGAATGCATCAGCTGGTGGCAGCGCTACGTATCAACCTTCGTCGAGAGAGATCCTAAGGAACCGGGAAGAGCGAAGAAGAGAGAGCCTTCGTCGAAAAAGGTCCGAAGAGACTGGGAGTATCGAAAAAGGAGCGAGCCTTCGACCCAGGGAGTCCGGAAGGAACCGGAACAGCGGACAAATGAACCGGATGGCAGGGTGCTGCAACCGTAAGTGAGCGCGTGGTTTTTTTCCTTATGATTCGCCAGACTCAAAGGTTGTGTGTTCAATTTTGATAGTTCTGGGAATCGGGAGTTTGTTGCATTGTGTGTTTGCACAAATTAATTAAGGAAAACAGTTTTAACCACCTGTCGGGGCAGCTGCCATGGATCTTAGAAGGTTGACGAGGTTAGACTTGTTGTTGGTGTGCGACGATTTGGGAGTTGAGGCGGACGAACGGATGGAAACGCCAGCTATCATAAAGGCGATTAATGATAGTGGCAATGATGACAAAAGCATTGCGCTTGCTTGGGAGGTGATACAGGAGCCACGGGAGCGTGTGCGTCGTGTACGTTTGCGAGAGCGTCGTGAGTTTAGGAGTGAGCGTCAGCGTGAAGAACGCGAGAATGAACGGAAGCAGGAGCTTCAAGAACTTACTCTTAGGTGTGAGCGTCACGGACGTGAGAATGAACGCGAACGTGAGCGAGAGGAAAAGTATGAGAGAGAGAAGGCAGCACTGATCAAAGAGATACAGTATTGTGATCAGTTATTGGCACAGAGACAACGGCTGTTTGAGAATTCTGTAGGAAGTACAGAGCAAGTGTTTAGCGGATTTTCGCCAGAAGCCGACGAAAAGAGTAGTGCCTGTGAGAGTGGCTGCAGATTCATAAGTGAAGGGAAAAGGCTAGCTGCTAACGATGCCTTAGTGGCAATAGAGGCCGTGAAAGGCCAGAGTGAGAGCGACGAGGTGCTGTGCCAACAGATGACTGTGGAGACAGCTAGGCCAGCTGCGAACAAATTGGCACAGTTACCGCGTGTGTGCGTCGCAGGTAAGGTTAGCGAGGTTGCTAGCGAAGAAAAGGGTACTTCTGACCCGACAGAAGCGAGCACCCATGTCAGGCCAGAGGTGCGTGCAGAAGTGAAGTGCGAGCTGGACGATGCAGTTGAGAATAGTTCTCGGGATGGCGAGCTCCGTAGTCCACGAGAGAACAACTGCATTGTTCAGGGATCGGTGCGGCTCTCCGCCAGTCTAGATAGCCAAGAGAGGGATGGTTCAGTTAATAATCATTCGGACTGTGCGCGTGAGACAGCGATCGATACCGACGGGCTGTGTGCCGATGCACAGCGTGAGCTGGGCAATGTAGTAGAGGGCAGTTCGCAAGAGTGCGAGTTGTCTTACTCGAGTAAAGCCTGCTGCATTGTGCCAGAGTCGGTTGAGCTGTCCGCCAGTCGAGGCAGAGAGAGTGTTGATTTAAGTGAGAATCACTCTGACTGTGCGGGTAAGAGGCCGATCCGGGCCGACGAAATGTGTACCGGCCAGCACGAGGCACGAGAAGGCGACATGAAGGCGAGTGCAAAGAGAAAGCGCCGTAAAAAGAAGCGCGGTAGAGACCGAAAGTCGGTAATTAATGTAGCGCCGCCAAAGATGGCGAGAAACCCAAAAGGGCAGGGCGCGAGTAAGAAGGTGCGGTCGTCTAGGACGATGTTGACGCATCCAAAATGGTCGAGCCACCGGTCAAAGGGGGACCGCGAAGAATGTTCTGCGCGGACGCGGACAAAGGGCACGGGGCAGTTAATCTCCTCGTCGTTCCGTAGTTCTTTTCATAGCTCAGCGTGCAGTTCGAAGAAACGCAAGGTGGCAGGACGAGACCAGGTGGGGAGTAGCGACGCGGTCAATCGAGTTCGTGTTGAAAGCGGGGTGCGGGGACGCAAATTGGCAGGAGACCGTAACGTCTTGGGGGAGCTGATAGTTAGTCAGCCCTTTTGTTGTCTCTCGGCAGCCAGAGTAGCTTTCAAGCCGCGGCCACCGCGAGGACGGCTCAGAGTATGAGTCAGTCGTAAGCAATCGGGAACGGGAGGCCAAGAGCGCTTCCGTAGAAATGAAGTGTTTTGTTTGTTATTTTGAGCATCGGAATGTTTTCGCGATTTGAGACTAGGATTTCTTTCAGTATGTAAGGTTTGAGCTTTGTCTGTGTTTTCGTTTGAGAAGCTCCGTGATTTGAAAGATGAGGTTTATGTAAACATGTAGTCTCGCGAGATGCTCATTAATAAGTAGATAGGCTTTTTTGTGTGTGTGTGAGTAACCTGAAGGTCAAGGTTATCGTCGAAAGGCCTATGGTAAAGCGCGTGTGTTATTTAACCTTCTTTCTTTTTAAGTGTTTTTGAGTTTTGTAAGGTTAAGCGCGTAGATTTTCAGTGAGTGCATGATTTGCACTGAGAAGCGTTCTTAGTTCCATTAGCGCATGTCCTGTGTGGACGGAAGGAAGCAGATTTATGACTGGGTTGCTCGTGTGTGTTAGGGCAGCCGTATTCTGACTTCTCTGATAAGTATGCGTGGAACGAGTTATTAAGACGCATTATTTTAAGGGTTCTGCGGAGTGTGTAAGTCCCGCAAGTTTAATTGTTCGTTTATGTCACGTGTCCTGTAGGACTTTCAGGAAAGAAACGTGAGTAAGCGTGAATGAAAAGTTTGCCTACAATGCAAGTACGCGTTCTGTTTAGTGACCACAAGGCTGGTGCACTTGTGATTACGTACTTGTGAGGTTGACCAGATTGTTCAGTGGCACCAATACGTGCGATAAGTACGCCACTGCGATAGATTGGAAACATGCTGTTCGTGTAGTTAGGCCACTTAAGTTATGGTCGGCTGTTTTCATTTGTTGTTTGCATCGTCAACGACCCTTTTGTTTTGCAGCAACAATAATAGTCTGGTCTTGTGGGCAATCGAGGAGAAATGGATAGCTGTTTGGAAGGGTGGTTGGGACTGTTTTGTCGAAATTGGGGAAATAAAAGATCAGGGTTAATTTTGACTCAGTAATAGTCTGGCGAGTCAGGGGTGAAGAGCCTGCGCTTACGCGTGGTGCAGCGCTGTGCTGTTTTGTTTGTTTGACGTCTGTTCTCCAGGGCCAAGGATCCCGAAGTTCGTCAAACGAGGCTCGACCCCAGTACCCTGCAGCTTCTTTCAGCGTTCCTCATGGCCAGCGAATTGAGTTCACCGGCCATTCAGAACTACCGGGGCGAGGACGAGCTGTTAGATATGGAGCTGTTTCCTGCGAACTTCGAGTTCCCCAGACCACATCGGATGGCAGCACAGCTAATTGAGGAATGCAGAAGCAGGAAGCGCATTCCAGAGAAGCGGCCGAGCAAACAAGTTTAAGGCAACAAGTTTACGTGCCAACAAGTTCGTGTGCCGCCGGGATTAGCAGGTGGGCATCCGACAATGAAGCAGGTGCAGCCCTCCCCTTCTCCTCGTTCAAAGTGCATTGCCAGTCTGCGAGGCAAGTCCGCAGAGAGCCGCCAGGTGCGACACCGCGACACGGGCGCCTACCATTGGCTGAAAGTGGCGTCATCGGAGCGGACTCTCCCATTGGTCAAACATGACGTGACTTACAGTGCTCGAAGGGTTTATAAGAAGCCTTCCAGAGAGACCTGAGCATTGTGGGACATGCCCTGATTCCCTGATTCACCTCTCTCGAACTTCTTGCCGCGGGCCGCAGCGTCCGAGTTGCTGCCGGCCCGTAATGTCTGTACGACTGTTACTTAACGCTCACCTCCCTGTACATAACGTAGAATAAATCCCTCCCAAGTTTGTGGGTTTTCATCCCGGAGTTCCGTCCTCCAACCCCTACAGCGCTTTACTATCCATCGCTACTGTTATCGCGAGGCTGGGATAAAATTACTGATTGCGCACGTAGATTTCACCTTCTTAAAGAAACCCACCAGTAAATAAATTGGTGCGACTACCGTTTGTTGCTGCGGATCGGTGGTGCTTTTTTGCTGTTGTACATACATTTACGTTGAACAGAACAAATGAACACCGTAATTAATCGTAAATGATTTAGTGGAAGCATGCCGGCGATTGTCATCTCTGTGCTAAATTTTCATGGAAACGAGGCAGGGTGCAGTATAGAAACATTTGTATGCGCGTCCCCGGTAGCCACGCAAAAAAGAACTGGCACAGTTTCAATTTAGCACAACACCGACGGCGATTCTTTGTATCTACCATGCTGCGAGCTCCAAGGCATTCAACATTATTGTGCGGCATAAGTCAATAGGAGCAGTGTTACAAGTGCTGCTGCTCTCATCAGCGCTGAAGCGAGCGCTTGAATGGGCAGTGCGGTTTTTGACTTGCCTTCTCTGGTGAGTATTGTAGTTCCACGTGACAGCGCTTGGCAAACGGCTGCGCTTGCGGCGCGTGGAAAATGGACATCGTTATATGTCGTTGCGTGTCGTTCTTTGCATAGCGTTGTCCGTATATTTGCAGGCGTAGTGCATGTAGCGTCTGTCGGCTGCGCCAGTTGAAGTCGTTAACGAGTAGCGGGAACACGACCATAGTTTTTTTTTTCTGAATCAACACGGAAAACAGAGGCAGTGACAGATTAATTAACAACTAACGAGTTGGCATGTCGCGGTTTCGCAGCATTGTAGGCGCTGGAAACTGGGCCCCAGTCGAGATGCGCACTGGTGACTGTTTACTGTGCGAATCTATAGAAAGTGTGTACGTATTTCTTTATCTGTTAAACTCGCAGATCTGCAGACAATTTCTTTTGACCGTCTGCAGCTCATGTAGACATCGCGCAGGACGCCTGCAGGTTACGTTGGGTTAATAAAAAGAAAAAGAAAACGGATAAAGTTTGCATCGCAGCGAGGCAAACAAGTCTATATGATGTCTGCAGACCGCCTAAACCTAATTAAGGTCGAAACCGCCGCGGTGGCCGGCGCGACGTGGCGGGAACTCCAGGCAACATCCGTTAATGAGGGGACTAGTTACGAATGCCTACGCTTTTGTTAATAGTTCACTCTTTCTTTCGTTCCTATGACGTTTATTTTTTGTTTCCTAGGTTCTATATACATAGTTCGCCTTCCGGTGAGAGAGAGTTTACATGGAGCAAGGAAGAAAGGGATGACTAGGCGAGGTCGGAGGGAGGGGCTGAACTGGCTCGCTGACCACAGCCTGCCACTCCTCTTGCGAAACGAACACAGACACGGTGCACTTCTCCCGCGTCAAGCCGCGGCAGCGGATTGCCGTATTATAAGCACGACCGAAAAGCTTCCCGTGCACCGGCTATAATGCATCGGCGCCGCCCGAATAATCGCGTGCCGTCCTCAAGCGGTATACTGCACCTTTGGAAACTCGGCTGCCGGATTATAATAGACCATGTCGGCTCATGCATGCCACCGCGCGTGTTTTTGTAGTCTGTAGTTTTGTAGTCTGCACGCCGCATAATCCGCCCTCGCGCGTCCGTCTCCGAATGACGTGCCCCCTCGATTCACACCCGCGCTCGTGCGAATTTAGGCCCGCATCTCTCTGTCGCCTTCCCCTCGATTCTCATCGACTGCGACGCCATCGATTTAAGCTCGTCCACAACGAAAAGTTTCAGCCCGCTGCGCACTCGGCCTATCACGATGGCAAACGGGAAGCCTCGTCTTGTTTGGCTTTGTTCCACGCGGTTTAGTCACCAGGTCAGCGCCAACCTGCTCCGATGAAGTCACAGCGTGCGCCAGCTAGTACGCTGCGTATATGTACATACTTCCTATTGTGCACCCGTGCTCAGGGTTGCTGTCGTATCTTTTGTGTAACGCATATGAGGCATACGCGGACGTGTGGTTGAGTGCCTGCACCAATCCGTGCCCGTTGTGACGGTTGGTCGATGCTTGTGCGCGCACTGTCTAGGAATAACCGTCCGCAGTATAGACTATATGAAACTTCGGGTGTGTTGTTACCAGAGAAAAACACAGCACGATCAAAAAACACCAGCACAAGCGCGCACACGCGCGCCCTCACTCACTCGCAGACCCCCGCAACCACACGCATCATACACACATCCTACAGTATACTACAGAAGAAATAAATACGTACATGCAAGACGAAAGTGGTCCTGTCAGTGCCTATTCTGCGGCACTGTAGCATATACGCGGTCAATGGGCTCGCTCTATATTGTTCCGGCACTGCGTGCGATATTTCACCGAGATTGGAAGGCTCCCTTGCAACGACCGCATGTTGGGCGTCCAATGTATAGCGTTCAGTCTAACCTTTCTATGCGACTTCTTTGGATGAGGCCTTGTTATCCGAGAACTATGCAATAGGTTGTTCCGTGAAAGCGAATAGCTATAACTATATCTTGTGATCTTGTTTGTTTGGCTTGCAGATATCCGTTGCTGAGAGACACGTGGTTATCATGGTGTAAGGATATGAAGGATGCGCCAAACTTCGCGTGACTGCATTCAAATATGCCAGCTCAAGCGTATATACTATGATTGAGCCGCGGCGCGTCACGGTAAAACGGCGCTGTGTGAGCTGCCGCTATAGCATGCATTGCAAGGAAGAAAAGCATTCGCTCCAAGATGGATCACCGGCGATTGGCCCAGCGCTGCGGGTATTCTGGCCATTGCAGCTTGCTTGTTTGTGTGCGTATCGGGCTTTAGAATTTCTTAGCAGAAGAAAGAAAGACATATCTTTAGCGTACGCCTGTTTTCTTTTTCTTCTTTAATTGCGTATTTCCGAATGAAAGTGGCTGTGGATTACTCAGGTATTTAGCGAATTAGAGGAGGCATTGGTGTGTTGACTTCGCAAAGCTTTTGAAGGAAAGAAGGAAACACTTCTGGTTGGCTGGCTTTGTGTCGGGTGTTAGATATGGAGCTGGTTCCTGCGATTACTTCGAGTTCCCCAGACCACATCGGATTGCAGCACAGCTAATTGAGGAATGCAGAAGCAGGAAAGCGCATTCCAGAGAAGCGGCCGAGCAGACAAGTTTAAGGCAACGAGTTTACATGCCAACAAGTTCGTGCGCCGCCGGGATTAGCAGGTGGGCATCCGACAATGAAGCAGGTGCAGCCCTCCCCTTCTCTTTGTTCGAAGTGCATTGCCAGTCTGCGATGCAAGACCGCAGCAAGCCGCCAGGTGTGACACCACGACACGGGCGCCTACCATTGGCTGAAAGTGGCGTCATCGGAGTGGACTCTCCCATTGGTCAAACATGACGTGACTTGCAGTGCTCGAAGGGTTTATAAGAAGCCTTCCAGAGAGACCTGAGCATTCTGGGACATTCCCCGATTCCCTGATTCACCTCTCTCGAACTTCTTGCCGCGGGCCGCAGCGTCCGAGTTGCTGCCGGCCCGTAATGTCTGTACGACAGTTACTGGACGCTCACCTCCCTGTACATAATGTAGAATAAATCCCTCCCAAGTTTTTTGTTTACATCCCGACGTCCGTCCTCCAACCCCTACATCTGGTTGGCAGCGGTAGGATCGCCTCCGAAAGCATCAGCTGGTGGCAGCGCTACGAATCAACCTTCGTCGAGAGAGATCGTAAAGAACCGGGAAGAGCGAAGAAGAGAGAGCCTTCGTCGAAAGAGGTCCGAAGAGACTGGGAGTATCGAAGAAGGAGCGAGCCTTCGACCCAGGGAGTCCGGAAGGAACCGGCAACAGCGGACGAACGAACCGGATGGCAGGGTGCTGCAACCGTAAGTGAGCGCGTGGTTTTTTTCCTTATGATTCGCCAGACTCAAAGGTTGTGTGTTCAATTTTGATAGTTCTGGGAATCGGGAATTTGTTGCATTGTGTGTTTGCACAAATTAATAAGGAAAAGAGTTTTAACCACCTGTCGGGGCAGCTGCCATGGATCTTAGAAGGTTGACGAGGTTAGACTTGTTGTTGGTGTGCGACGATTTGGGAGTTGAGGCGGACGAACGGATGGAAACGCCAGCTATCATAAAGGCGATTAATGATAGTGGCAATGATGACAAAAGCATTGAGCTTGCTTGGGAAGTGATACAGGAGCCACGGGAGCGTGTGCGTCGTGTACGTTTGCGGGAGCGTCGTGAGCTTAGGAGTGAGCTTAAGCGTGAAGAACGCGAGAATGAACGGAAGCAGGAGCTTCAAGAACTTGCTCTTAGGTGTGAGCGTCACGGACGTGAGAATGAACGCGAACGGGAGTATCAGGAACGAAAGCTTGAGCGTGAGCAAAAGTATGAGAGAGAGAAGGCAGCACTGATCAAAGAGATACAGTATTGTGATCAGTTATTGGCACAGAGACAACGGCTGTCTGAGAATTCTGTAGGAAGTACAGAGCAAGTGTCTAGCGGATTTTCGCCAGAAGCCGACGAAAAGAGTAGTGCCTGTGAGATTGGCTGCAGATTCATAAGTGAAGGGAAAAGGCTAGCTGCTAACGATGCCTTAGTGGCAATAGAGGCCGTTAAAGGCCAGAGTGAGAGCGACGAGGTGCTGTGCCAACAGATGACTGTGGAGACAGCTAGGCCAGCTGCGAACAAATTGGCACAGTTACCGCGTGTGTGCGTCGCTAGTAAGGTTAGCGAGGTTGCTAGCGAGGAAAAGGGTACTGTTGACGCGACAGACGCGAGCACCCATGTAGAGCCAGATCTGCGTGCAGAAGTGAAGTGCGAGCTGGACGATGCAGTTGAGAATAGTTCTCGGGATGGCGAGCTCCGTAGCTCACGAGAGAACAACTGCATTGTTCAGGGATCGGTGCGGCTCTCCGCCAGTCTAGATAGCCTAGATAGGGATGATTCAGTTATTAATCATTCGGACTGTGCGCGTGAGACAGCGATCGATACCGACGGGCTGTGTGCCGATGCACAGCGTGAGCTGGGCAATGTAGTAGAGGGCAGTTCGCAAGAGTGCGAGTTGTCTTACTCGAGTAAAGCCTGCTGCATTGTGCCAGAGTCGGTTGAGCTGTCCGCCAGTCGAGGCAAAGTGAGAGTAGATTTAAATGTAAAGGCTAAACCCCATTGGCGCGATTTTGTGCGCGACAGCGACGAGCGACGGGTTCGCGCGACGGATCGGGCCGTCGCTTGAACAGATCGCTCGGTCTCGTCGCGCGATCGCTCGGTTTTGCAAATCTAGAATTCGTCGCTCGTCGCCCGGAAGTGCTATGAGCGACTAGCCAATAGCGCAAAGCCGGAACAGGATGTACATAACTCCAGTACTTCCGATTGTCGCACGGAACGAGCAAACGATTGAATTTTTATAGGTGCAAGGATAAGAACCTAGTGCAAGACTTTCAGAAATATTTTATGCTGCTTTTTACAGTAAAATACATCAACTTAAGTTAATAAAGCACGCGTCACGCTAGTTTCGGCGCCTATATTGCTTCCCTCATACCGGCAACACTGGGGAGACGTCGCTTGAACTCGTCGCTCGCATGGGGTGCAACTTGTAGGCGACGAGCGAACGCGACAGCCATCTCCGTCGCGTCGCTTGTCGCTGTCGCGTGCAAGATCGCTTGCATGGGGTTTATACTTAAATCACTCAGACTGTGCGTGTAAGAGGCCGATCCGGGCCGACGAAATGTGTACCGGCCAGCACGAGGCACGAGGCGACATGAAAACGAGTGCAAGGAGAAAGCGACGTAAAAATAAGCGCGGTAAAGACCGAAAGACGGTAATTAATGTAGCGCCGCCAAAAATGGCGAGAAACCCAAAAGGGCAAGGCGCGAGGAGAAAAGTGCGGTCGTCACTGACGATGTTGACGCATCCAGAACGTTCGAGCCACAGGTCAAAGGGGGACCGCGAAGAATGTTCTGCACGGACGCGGACAAAGGGCACGAGGCAGTTAAGCTCCTCGTCGTTCCGTAGTTCTTTTCACAGCTCAGCGTGCAGTTCGAAGAAACGCAGGGTGGCAGGACGACACCAGGTGGGGAGTAGCGACGCGGTCAATCGAGTTCGTGTTGAAAGCGGGGCGCGAGGACGCAAATTGGCAGGAGACCGTAACGTCTTGGGGGAGCTGATAGTTAGTCAGCCCTTTTGTTGTCTCTCGGCAGCCAGAGTAGCTTTCAAGCCGCGGCCACCGCGAGGACGGCTCAGAGTATGAGTCAGACATAAGCGTTTGGAAAGGGAGGCGAAGAGCCCTTCCGTAGAAATGAAGTGTGTTGTTTTTATTTTTGAGCATCGGAAAATTTCGCGATTTGAGACTAGGTTTTCTTTCAATATGTGAAGGTATGAGCTTTGTTTGTGTTTTCGTTCGAGAAGCTCGAGATTTGAAAGATGCGTTTTATGTAAACATGTAGTCTCGCGAGATGCTCATTAATAAGTAGATAGGCTTTTTTTGTGTGTTTGAGTAACCAAGGGTCAAGGTTATTGTTAAGAGGCCTATCGTAACGCGCGTGTGTGTTATTTAACCTTATTTCTTTTTAAGTGTTTTCGAATTTTCCAAGGTTAAGCGCGTAGGTTTTCAGTGAGTGCATGATTTGCACGGCGAAGCGTTCTTAGTTCCATTAGCGCGTGTCCTGTGTGGACGGAAGGAAGCAGACTTTATGACTGGGTTGCTAGTGTGTGTGGAGGGCAGCCGTATTCTGACTTCTTTAGTGAGCGTGCGTGGAAAGAGTTAGTAGAAGACGCATCATTTTAAGAGTTCTGCGGAGTGTGTAAGTCCCGCGAGTTTAATTGTTCGTTTATGTCACGTGTCCTGTAGGACTTTCAGGAAAGAAACGTGAGTAAGCGTGAATGAAAAGTTTGCCTACAACGCAAGTACGCGTTCTGTTTAGTGACCACAAGGCTGGTGCACTTGTGATTACGTACTTGTGAAGTTGACCAGATTGTTCAGTGGCACCATTACGTGCGATAAGTACGCCACTGCGATAGATTGGAAACATGCTGTTCGTGTAGTTAGGCCACTTAAGTTATGTTCGGCTGTTTTCATTTGTTGTTTGCATCGTCAACGACCCTTTTGTTTTGCAACAACAATAGTACTCTGGTCTTGTCGGCATTCGGGGAGAAATGGATAGCGGTTTGGAAGGGTGGTTGGAACTGTTTTGTCGAAATTGGGGAAATAAAAGATCAGGGTTGATTTTGACTCAGTAATAGTCTGGCGAGTCAGGGGTGAAGAGCCTGCGCTTACGCGTGGTGCAGCGCTGTGCTGTTTTGTTTGTTTGACGTCTGTTCTCCAGGGCCAAGGATCCCGAAGTTCGTCAAACGAGGCTCGACCCCAGTACCCTGCAGCTTCTTTCAGCGTTCCTCATGGCCAGCGAATTGATTTCACCGGCCATTCAGAACAACCGGGGCGAGGACGAGCTGTTAGATATGGAGCTGGTTCCTGCGATTACTTCGAGTTCCCCAGACCACATCGGATTGCAGCACAGCTAATTGAGGAATGCAGAAGCAGGAAAGCGCATTCCAGAGAAGCGGCCGAGCAGACAAGTTTAAGGCAACGAGTTTACATGCCAACAAGTTCGTGCGCCGCCGGGATTAGCAGGTGGGCATCCGACAATGAAGCAGGTGCAGCCCTCCCCTTCTCTTTGTTCGAAGTGCATTGCCAGTCTGCGATGCAAGACCGCAGCAAGCCGCCAGGTGTGACACCACGACACGGGCGCCTACCATTGGCTGAAAGTGGCGTCATCGGAGTGGACTCTCCCATTGGTCAAACATGACGTGACTTGCAGTGCTCGAAGGGTTTATAAGAAGCCTTCCAGAGAGACCTGAGCATTCTGGGACATTCCCCGATTCCCTGATTCACCTCTCTCGAACTTCTTGCCGCGGGCCGCAGCGTCCGAGTTGCTGCCGGCCCGTAATGTCTGTACGACAGTTACTGGACGCTCACCTCCCTGTACATAATGTAGAATAAATCCCTCCCAAGTTTTGGGTCTTCATCCGCGAAGCCCGACCTCCAAACCCTACACGGGTGCCCTCGGACGTCAACTATCGACGAAATGTTCAAAGACGACATCCCAAATTCTTTCGTGTCCTCGCTGTGGCCCTGCGTGGCTTTGACACATGGGGCGCGATCGTGAATCGGAGCGTATATTTACTGACTCCGCATAATACAGGAGGGAAACAAAATTGGTAGACACCATCGGTTCCGCGTGCACTGGGCATCTTTAGAGAAGCTTCGTGCGTTATGCCTTTTTCACGTGTTCTCTATCTCGCAACCTTTCTCCGTTTGTCATTTCGCGTTCATCGACGCACATTACCTTCCAGTGTACTAATTTCCTTTCGCTCACTGTGGCGAAGTTCGTTACATTTTTACGCTAAGCTCGTTACGATACGTTGCTCTACGTTGGTGTCGACGGTGCAGGCGGGCGCAAGCACCGAGGCGCGTTTAGACGTGATGATGCGACGCGGCGTAATTCGGCGCTGCTCGCCACGCGCTCGCATGGGCTGAGTTTCTTTTGCTCACGACAGTGCTGGTTATTCGCGGAAGAAATTTTCTGCGACGCTTGGTTTCATTACCACTTTGCTTTCCTGGTGGCGTATGTGTTCTTTTAGTCCACGTATACGGAGGAAGTTGGTGCATTGTCGTGCAGGAGTGACGAAACCGCTCCCTCCCATAAAGATCGGTGAACTACATCCCATACATCGGGCCGATCCACGCTCAGCGACAGCGGCGGCGGTCGGGCGACC
This sequence comes from Dermacentor albipictus, assembly GCF_038994185.2. Taxonomy (NCBI): domain Eukaryota; kingdom Metazoa; phylum Arthropoda; class Arachnida; order Ixodida; family Ixodidae; genus Dermacentor; species Dermacentor albipictus. Next base: position 35,592,727 of record NC_091823.1, read on the forward strand.
GCCTCGCTGTACATGAAGGCTGTCGTACGCTGACAGCTTTCTTTCCCAGCCACTGCGCGAAGCGGCAACACCGGCCTCGTCCATCCGTCAGTGAAATCGGCTATACTCGCCAGAGCGCGCCTGTCCCCCGCCGCCGCCCGTTCGAGGCAGGGGGATGGGGGCAACCGGGGGAACGCGATGGTGGTGACCGGCGTGTGTTACACGCTTCTCCGCGGGGCGAACCTGACGTGCGTGCGTGCGTGCTTTCACGCGCTCGCAGGCCACCGCCGTGTGCGCGCGCAGCTGCACGCAGGGCGAGATCGATGTCCGGCGGTCGCTCATTAGGTCGCGGCGCCCGTCCGGACGGACCCGCGCTGATTCGATCAGCCGGTCGGCGAGGACGGGCGGCGGCGTCTCCCTCCCTTCGCGCCCCGTGCGGTAATGCGCACCGGGGTCGTCCCGCGCGCGTGTAGCGCTGGTGTTTCGCGCTCTCCGTGCGCTCTGATCCGCGACCCGAATGATTTCATCCGGCCGCACTCGAACTGCGGTTCTCGCCCGAGGGAGCGAGAGAGAGAGAGGGTGAAGAGACAGCCAGGGCGCCGCGGGTCGCACAGCTTGACGAGCGACGGTTGTCCTCCCTCCGCCGCTGGCGTTCGTTGGCGCTTCTTGGAAGCGCGGGCGTCTGGTTTGCGAACGAGGAGCGAATGCGACGAGAGACCCAGTCGTCGACGGCGGCATGGCCCTCCGTCTGACGACGAAGCTGTGGTAGCTGGACGAAGGGTGGAAGCAGACGGGGATTTTAACGGAATCTGAGCCAGCGTTCTCGAATCGATCACTTTCGCGGACGCTTTTGAAACCTTTGTGCGCCGTCGTCGATTGCCTCGCGTCCGCTGCCTAGGATTTCTCGTGCCAGGTCGCTGTGACGTTGCGTATTTTGATGGCGATATATATATATATATATATATATATATATATATATATATATATATATATATATATTTTCAAGCCAATTGCTTATCGGTAAAAATGGCTCGCATTGCATTGCAGTAAAGACACACTGTTGAAATAGCGCTGGAGCTTCAGCGCTAAACTAAAAAAAATAATAATAATAATCAGATTCACAGTCGTTTTATCTCATAGTAGTCAGGCTGTCATCATAAAATGAACGGTAATAACAGTTGAATCTCGATTTAAGGAAGTGATGACCACGCACGAATTATTTCGTTAAATCGGGAAGTTCGTAAAATCGAGAAAATAAATTTTCCATACTTCGAAATCTAAAATTGCGACCTAGCGACATGCAAAGGCTACCGCGGCATTGTATTTGCCGCTAGCCCAGCCATCTGTCGCATAAACTATGAAATAACGAAAGCATCCACCGCCGCTTCCTAAAGAGGCGGTGTTGAGTCCGCTGTTCCGCGCGTGGGTGCGGCGTGCAGCCTCGTCAAAATAAAGCTACGGCCGTGGCCGTGGCGGCAGATGTCTTAAAGGGCTAGCTTTAAAGCGCACGCTTGAAGAAACACTCGTCTGTGTCAAAGTTAGAAAGAAATCCCCGCTTTTTTCACTCATTTATTTCAGGGAAAGCTTCCTTAAATCGAGCTCGACCAAGTTTGTTTCGTTAACTCGGGTAGATGACAATTTTGAACCCTATGGGTACCTGCCGGGGGATGGAAATTTCTTCGTTAGATCGGGAACTTCTTAAATTCGTGTTTCGTTAGATCGAGTTTTAACTCTAATTGTCTTTAAATGTCAATGGGCCAATATAAACAGATTTGCTGTTTCTCTTTTGTGTCCTTTATCGGCATAGTTACATGCCCGTGTAGTTATATGTCTCAAGTAGGAACAAGAGGTGGTATAATAGGTGGCACGAAGAGTAGAAGTCAAAACTGTGAAATTTGCGGGGGAGGTGAAGTTAGTTACTTTCGCACACTCTAAGGTGCGCATGTGTCCGCCTTTGTCCTGTTACCGTCCGTAGGAGTTTTGTGACTATACAGCATCGCGTTACCTGCCGATGTGCTGTCTGGCTTTATCGTGTTTGGTTGCCGAAAATTTTTTTTGTCATTTCTGAAAGCAATTCTTCGCGAATCCGGATTAGTATTCTGCGTAAGTATAATAATCGAGAGCGGGTGCGCAAACGTGCTCGTTGCACTGTAATTGCGTGGCTCGCATATGATGCACTGCGGACACCGCGGCATCCCAACGTTGGTATAGCAACGGCTGCCGTCTGCTTCTTCACGGCCATTTACGAGCTTGTTTTCAGTGCGCGCACTCACGCCGCAGTGGCGTGATGTCATCTTTGATGACATCACGTGACTTTGATTTCATCAATGTCGTCCCGGCCGCGGCACTTACGCATGCCGATGGCCGGGGCGAAATGCTGGAACGCCAGCGCACCTTGGGTGCGGATATAGAGAGCGCCAGGTGCATGGTCAAAATTAATGCGAAGTCCACCACTACACGGCGTGGCTCATAATCGGAACGTTTTTTTTTTTTTTTTTGTCACGTGAAACCCCAGAATTAAATTAATTTTGTTTAGGGCGTGGTCCTTCCAGCGGCGTGTATACCTATTCTCGAAACTCGTTTGGCGAAGCGGGTGATCATTTGTTGTTCTTCAGGGAAAACTACACAAAGGGGAAAACTCGTTGTTCGCGTTGGTACATTGCTACACGTCGCGCGGCTGTAACAAAGCCCGTCCGCAAAGCTAGTGCTGTTAATTGTGCTCATCTGCGCGGCCCATCAACGGAGGTTATACTCGGGGATTTCGGCGGGCGGAACTCGTTTAGGTGCGACGACGACACTCCGGGTCCGCGCCGAGGGTCGCCGGTGTAATTATAATGCCACTTCCGACTCTGTATACTTCTGCACGCGAGAGGGGCCTGCATGGTGATGGGACACAAGCGAAGCGCGACTAATGAGGGCGTGTTGAGCGTTTGGCACGCTCTCTCTTTCTCTCCCCCTCCACTCCTCGTTGAGAACCCACGCGAGGAGGTTGTAGAAATTAATTGCTGCAGTTGCACTCCTCATAACAGCCCTGGCGCTAACAGAGACACGTGGACCTAGCGCGTGTGTATTTGTAATGTTTGTGTGTGCGCCCGTGTGTGTTGAAGGGGGAAAGATAATGACCGGCCGCAAAATTAGTTTTTTTTTTTGCGTTATTGCCGGAATGTCGTGCTGTATTCCTTCGGCCATTGAACGCCTGCCTGAGTGGCGTGGCCCGGGAGAATGGGGGGAGGGAGGGGGGGGGAGAGAGGGTTGACGTATCGGGTTTCGTCTATACGTAAGCCTTATTTGCGGAGCAGCCGGTGACACAGTAGTTGCCGACGTTTCCAATTTCGTCCAAATCAGTCGCTCCCTCGTAAGGGACGGTGCGAGTCCGTACACGGCTGCAGATCGCTTTTCGCTCTTGCGTAAATGTCTTCTGTGGGTTAAATTGAATACGAATGTGAGCTGAGCAAGCTGACGCGTGCTGTACAGAAGTATAGCAGAAACTCTACCGCAAGCTTCTTCGCCTTTAAAGGATGGCACTTGGTATCTTATCTCAAAGGGACACTAAATGAAACAGTCGAGCTTACACTGATAAGGCACATTCTTTCAAAACTAGACCTTCGTTAGTTTCGCGGTATAATAGATCGAATATTAACGGGATGGCGTTAACCGCGCCCCGTGTCACAGCAGACCCGGTGTCGGCGTCGCACGTCATTTTGCGGAAAAATCGTTCCGCACCACAACCACGCAGGCCCTTCGCGTGGCGCAGATGCATTGCTGAACTAATTGAATTCCTCAGAGTGAAATGCGTCCGATAAATCTCGAAGTACGACCTAAACACTACCTACAGGGAGGATAGCGTGCGATTGTAATTTGAATGTGCCAGAAAACATAATTCTGTTACGCGGATACCCGAAAAACAAACCCCTTTTCCAGCGTTCTATTCATAGAGCCGCTCGGCCCGCTCGGTTCCTTGCAACAAAACCGTCGCGCTCGCTCCCATCTGCGCATGCGCAAGAAAGCTGTGGATGCCGGGAAGTGGGACAAGCAGTAAGGGATCTTCGAATGCTGTCACGTTACACTCTTATACGCGAAGCTTAAGCTCCCTCCAAATTTCTTGACGAGAAAAGGGGGGGGGGGGGGGGGGGGCAGACTTCAGTTCTCTAGAATTTCGCTCCGCAATCCCAGCGCCGATATATAGGGACATATAAGTGTGACGTCGCGGATTTCAGTGTGTTTCCTCCTCTCATTTCAGTCGCTCTTGCGCTGTAAAAACTGTCGAAACTTGCTAAGTTCACTCTTTGACTCCTACGGAGTGCAATGTTGGTCGATCTTTACCGATAATAATTTAACTATAGGTCCGAGCAATACCAGTCAAAATCTATGGTCTCACGGCGCGCGCAATATTCCCGGCGTTTCGACGCGTGCAAAATTCAAAAAGCGCCTGACACTTGGATTTAGGTGCACGTTGCAGAACTCCATGGGGGCTAAATTAATCCGGATTTCCGAACTACGGCTAACGTCACAATGAGATTTGGCACGTAAAACCGCCCAAATTAGCTTAACGATCGAGTGCTAAATTTAATGATAAACATCGCGGAGAATAAACGCTTTGGACGAGTCACACGAAATGAAGGTTGCTTCGAATACGCTTGTCTTTCAAGTTTCTGATATGCGATATATATATATATATATTATAAAGTACGAGTTAAAATACACTCATTTATTTACAGGTGTCCATCTTGATCACTTCTTTCTCTTCCTCCTCCTGTTCTTGTCTCTTCTGTCTTCTTCTTCTTCGCCGGAACATCACATCCTCCCGGACTTCGGTTTTCATCCCTCCTGGGATGATAGGGTATGATATTTCCCACTGTTGCTATTTCAGTTTTTCCTTCCGGTCCCAAATAGTGTAGCGATTTCAAGATTCCTTGTTGCTTGACGGTCTTTATCACTGTGTAGGGCCCAGAAAATTTGGACTTCGGTCCATCTAAACTCCTCCGGACTAAAACTGTATCTCCAGGCTCTATTACAGGCATCTTTGGGCTATGTCGCAGATCGAAGTGCCTCTTCATTGTTGATCTGTAGCGTGCAAGCTCCTCTTCCGTCTTGCGCCTTTCCTGCAGATCTACTTTCCCAACGATTCCAAGGTCGTAGTCTGCCGGTAGCCAAGTTGCTTCGCCTGATGCAGCAAAGTTAGGCGTGCATCCTAATCCCATGGTATGAGAATAATTGTGGTGCCTGACTGCTGCTTCTAAGGCACACTTCCATCCTCCATGGAAATCATGGTAAATTGCGATGAACGTTTTCAAATCCCGAATGAGCCTCTCAGCTAGGCCGTTTCCTTCTGGATGGTAGGGTGTGGCAAATCTCAGGGCAATTCCTCTATCACGGGCCCATTCTTGAAGCTTCTTACTGCGGAAAGCTGGCCCATTGTCAGAGACCACTACCTTGGTGTTCTTGAACATATTCCGCTCCAGTAACGTCAAAACAGAATTGGCGTCTTCCTTTCCTGGCTTTGCAGCTGCCATGCGTGTGCATTCATCTATTGCGACAAGGAATGCCTGAGTCTTACTGACTCCCTCTCCTCGCTTTTTTAGTTCGGCAAAATCTAGATGAATTACTTCAAATGGGACTTGGGAATGATTAGCGATGACCATTTGATTCCCTCTTGGACGATACTTGGCCTTGTTAATTTGGCACTGGTGACATGTTTGCACGTAGTTCTTGATATCTTCCTTCATATTTTTCCAGATGAATCGACTTTTTATCTTCCAATAAGTTTTCCAGAATCCATCATGCCCTCCTGACTCTGGGCTGTCATGGTACAGCTTCAAAACCTTTTTCACCAAAGTTCCTGGCACACAAAATTTGCCATTATTGCAAGTCAGGTCTTCGGTGCCTTCCCACAAGCTGCAAACATGTTCATGATCAGATGTTCTCACTTCTGTGATGTGAAGCCTGGAAAGAGCATCTGCGTCAGGAAGCTTATCCCCAGGTCGATGGCTTACATCGAAAGTGAACTGTTGTATTTCACTGATCCAACGCGCCACTCTGCCCTTGGGCTGGGTTAATCCCAAGAGGTAGGTTAACGCTCGGTTGTCAGTGAAAAGCCGGAAATGACGACCCTCTATGTAGCTTCTGAAATACCGGAGTGCCATCACAACAGCCAGAGCCTCTTTTTCTGTGGTCGTATAATGTTCTTGAGCTTTTGAGAACGTAGAAGAATAATAGCCAATCACCTTGAGCTGGCGTCCTTGCTGTTCCTTTGTGTCTCGTTGATATAGAACGGCCCCTGTACCATATTGTGAAGCGTCCGTACACAGCTCAAAAGGCTTGTTGAAGTCAGGTAGCACAAGCACAGGATCCGACGATATAGCTTCAACAAGGTACTCGTACGCTTTCTCGCACTCTTCACTCCAGATAAATGGCACATCCTTTTGCGTCAGCTTGGTGAGGCATCTTGTCTTTGCAGCGTAATCCTTAATGAACGCACGAAAATGACCGGCGAGTCCGAGGAAAACACGGAGTGAGTGTAGGTCATATGGCTTGACGAGCTTCTTCATCCTTTGTATAGACTCCTCTTTGGTTGTTTTAGTCTTACCGTCAAAAACTCTTCCTAGAAAGACAACATTTGTCTGAAAAAATTCACTCTTGTTCTTGTTAATCTTTAACTTTGACTTGCTGAGGGCTTCTAACACGCACGAGAGGTGTTCTTCATGTTCTTCTCTTGTACGTGAGTATATGATGATGTCGTCAATGTATACGTTACAAAACTTTCCCAGGAACTCATCAAGAATGCCATTCATCGTTTTCTGAAACCAAGCTCCAGAATTCTTCCAACCGAATGGTAAGCGGTTGTACTCGTACACATCGAAAGGTGTTACAAAAGCAGTGTACTGCTTGTAATCTTCTTGTAGTGGCACCTGCCAGTATCCTTTACAGAGGTCGATCCGAGAGAAAACATTTGATCCACCAGTTTCATTGATGATCTCGTCTATTCGGGGCATGGGAAAAGGAAACAAATCAGTCTGGCCGTTGATCTGCCGGTAATCTGTGCAAAGGCGAAAGGAGCCATCGTCTTTCGGTACTATGGTGACTGGTGACGCGAAAGTGGATGTTGATGGCCTTATAATACCGGCATTTAGCATTTGCTGCAGTTCGGCCTTTAGCCAGGTCTTTTTCTCGAGGGAAAGACTGTACGGCTTTTTACGCACTACTGTGACATCACGAAGCTTAAACGGTACCTCGAAGACATCTGCTGCTGGCGGGTACGTCTCAACACAAATAAGTTCGGGAAAATTTGTCAGTATCTCATCAGCATTTCTAACTCTTCGATGTGAATTTTCAATTCCACGCAAGTTAGGCTTAAATGATCCGTCAATAGTCACTTCGTCTCTCCAAGAAATATTCATCTTCAATCGCTTCATATCAGGCCGAGATAAAAGAAACAGGAAATCAACACCCTGCATGACAAGGGCATCTACTTTTAGGTGATGTCCACCAAATTCAACCTCTACTTCTGCCCAGTGTTGCAACCTTCTAGTTTTTCCATCATAGCTTTGAACACTAACTATTCTTCCTTCATACACCTTGCTCGGTTGGATGATTTCCTGATTTACCAGGCTTACAGATGCTCCAGTATCAACCAGGGAGTCAAGACTTTTTCCATTTACCATCATTTTAACAAATAGGAGATTTGACTTCAGAAGGTATACATTTTCCATCGTGTCACATTGGTCGGACTCGGTATTAAAATATTCTACCGTTTCGCCATGTGCGTCAATGCTCAGTGGTAGAGTACTATGCCTTTGGATGGGACTGTGAATCAGAAAATCACTGCACACATACTTGAGGCAAGCAAGTAAGTCATCCGTGGAGGTTGGACGGTGTACACAAACCTCTCTTTGCGATTCGTTAGTCATGCCTTGAATTATCAGGGGAAGGATCGCAGAGTCCGGTAGATTAGGGTCGGCAATGTAGAGTAAACGTCTCTTCTCGAAAAAATAATCCATGACTGTCCCTTCTCTGTGTCTGAAAGCTAATGCGTCGTCCCATCTGTCAACCGGATTTCGCTCAAAAGCAGAAAGAAAACTATCTTTCCACTTCTGCCATGAATCACGGCATTGACTTGCGATTCGCATGTCCCACCATTTTCTGGCATTGCCAAATAAAAAACGACGCATGTTACACACTTTGTCGTCCAATGACGTCCAGTGGTTTTGCTCACATGCATATTCATAAAATCTGAGCCACAAGTTGGCGGCATTAGACACCCCATCGAAACTATCGGGCTTGAACTCTTCTTGATGTGGTTTCTGTGCTCTTAGTGAGTCGCTAACTGCTTCGAAAATCAGTCGCTGTTGCTCATACTGCGTGGTCTGCTGCTGAAACAGCGCTTGCAACAAGGCGTTATGCGTGTGCTCAGTCTCGTTCTTGGAATCTATCCTTGAATGTCCCGGAAACATAACCTCAAATTCAGACATAGAAGCATCGATTCTTACCACACCTTTCTCAACGAGGGCCGCTTCGTTCAGTTGACTCTTCTCGGCGATGATGTGAAGCAGTTCCGATGAAGTCGCTGATTCCTGAAGAAGCACTGGATCTTCGCCGTCAAGCTGGTAGGTCTTCACGGTCGTCTGCCCATCTGTTCTTCTTGCCAACGTCACTTCAAGCCACATGGTCGGCTGCGCCAAATATAAAGTACGAGTTAAAATACACTCATTTATTTACAGGTGTCCATCTTGATCACTTCTTTCTCTTCCTCCTCCTGTTCTTGTCTCTTCTGTCTTCTTCTTCTTCGCCGGAACATCATATATATATATATATATATATATATATATATATATATATATATATATATATTGCGATGAGGTTTATTCTCGTTCACGACGTTGTGGAACGCTAGGCAAAACAAGGCACTGCAAGGGCTGTCCGAAGCACGGGGTCGCTCGAGATCACGGCACGGCCCTTCGTCTTCCTCTTCAGACGGCACATACACAGGGGCGCGTCTGCTTCATTACAATGCCCCGGGAGCTAAGCGTAGCCATCCTGGCGACTCAGGGCGCGGAGAAGATGAGCGGGTCGTAGTACGGTTTCAGGCGGTTGACATGTACTGTCTCTCGCCCACGACGACGCAGGTCTGGTGACACGGTGAGCGGCTCGACGATGTAGTTGACCGGTGAAGTGGCCTCGATTATACGGTATGGACCGTGATAACGCGCCAGGAGTTTGGAAGAAAGGCCAGGAATGTTGGCTGGTATCCAAAGCCACACAAGTGAACCAGGAACAAAGTTGGGCGGTGGTTGATGAGCACGGTCATGTCTTGTCTTTTGACGTTCTTGAGTCTCACTAGTCAGGGCACGTGCCAGCTGACGGTAATCTTCAGCATATTTGGCGACTTCGGAAAGCGGAGTATACTCTGTAGCGTCAGGTTGGTACGGCAGTATGGTGTCCAAAGGGCATGATGGCTCACGGCCATACACAAGGAAAAAGGGGGAAAAGCCGGTGGTCGCTTGCGTCGCGGTGTTGTACGCGAACGTAACAAAGGGGAGTACGGTGTCCCAGTTGGAGTGGTCGGATGAAATATACATCCGCAACATGTCGCCAAGTGTGCGATTGAAGCGCTCGGTAAGACCGTTGGTTTGGGGATGGTACGCGGTCGATTTGCGATGAATTATCCTGCACTCAGCGAGGAGGGCTTGGATGCCCTCCGACAGGAAGACACGGCCCCTATCACTCAGTAATTCTCGGGGAGCACCGTGGCGAAGGACAAAATTGCGAAGGATGAAAAAACCAACGTCACGGGCGGTCGCCGCTGGCAGTGCTGCAGTCTCAGCGTAGCGAGTAAGGTGATCTACGCCGACAATAATCCACCGATTTCCACGCCCGCTGCATGGAAACGGGCCGTAGAGGTCGATGCCGACGCGGTCGAACGGACGAGACGGGCATGGCAGCGGCTGCAACGGTCCTGTGAAACGCTGTGTAGGTGTTTTGCTTTGTTGGCATGTAGTGCAAGACTGAATGTACTTTTGCACAAAGTTGTACATGCCTCTCCAATAATAGCGCTGACGCAACCTTGTGTAAGTTTTGAGGACGCCGGCATGAGCGCTTAGGGGGTCAGCGTGAAAAGACGCGCAGACGTCAGAGCGCATATGACGAGGTATAGCGAGGAGCCATTTGCGTCCGTCGGGCATGTAGTTTCGGCGATATAGAATGTTGTCCCGCACTGAGAAGTGGGTTGCTTGGCGACGCAGTGCTCGTGTCGAAGGGACATCAGACGGAGCAGCAAGGTAGTCGAGTAACATTGCAAGGGATGGGTCCTTGCGCTGCTCTGTGACATGCTCTGTGAGCATGTCAGGGATGGTGAACGGTGACAGGGTGGACGAGGAAGCTGACAACGACGCCAAATCAGGCGTCAGTGGGGAGCGAGAGAGCGCATCAGCGTCGGAGTGCTTGCGACCAGAGCGGTACATGACGCGGATGTCGTACTCTTGCAAGCGAAGCGCCCAACGTCCCAAGCGTCCAGACAGGTCTTTCAAGGAAGAAAGCCAACAAAGGGCATGGTGGTCAGTAACGACGGCGAAAGAACGGCCGTAAAGGTATGGGCGAAACTTGCTTAATGCCCAGATGATCGCTAGACACTCCTTTTCTGTGACGGAGTAATTTAATTCTGCTTTCTTTAGAGTACGGCTCGCATAAGCGACGACGTATTCATCATAGCCAGCTTTCCGTTGCGCTAAGACCGCGCCAAGGCCAACTCCGCTGGCGTCAGTATGGACTTCCGTGGGAGCATCAGGGTCGTAGTGGCGAAGAATCGGTGGTGAGGTCAACAAGTGGCGCAATTGCTGAAATGCTGCATCACATTCAGGTGACCATGCTGCTATGCCGTTACTGGCGGAAAGTAAACTTGTCAAAGGCGCCATGATGGATGCGAAATTGCGTACGAAGCGACGAAAATAAGAACATAAGCCAATAAAACTTCGGAGGGTTTTGATAGACGTGGGCCTTGGGAACTCTGCAACAGCGCGGAGCTTGTCTGGATCCGGGAGGACGCCGTCTTTTGAGATAACGTGACCCAATATGGTTAGCTTGCTTGCAGCAAAGCGGCACTTTTTGAGGTTAAGCTGTAGACCGGCAGAGGCGAGACAGGTCAGAATGTCATGCAGGCGAGCGAGGTGCGTCGGAAAATCGGTTGAGAAGACGACGATGTCGTCGAGGTAACATAAACAGGTCTTCCATTTGTGGCCACGAAGGATGGTGTCGATCATACGCTCAAAAGTAGCAGGCGCGTTGCACAACCCGAAGGGCATGACGTTAAATTCGTAGAGGCCATCGGGTGTAACGAATGCGGTTTTCGGACGGTCAGGCTTGGCCATGGGAACTTGCCAGTACCCGGAGCGCAGATCCAAGGAACTGAAGTATTCTGCGCCTTGTAATGTTAGATATGGAGCTGTTTCCTGCGATTACTTCGAGTTCCCCAGACCACATCGGATTGCAGCACAGCTAATTGAGGAATGCAGAAGCAGGAAAGTGCATTTCAGAGAAGCGGCCGAGCAAACAAGTTTAAGGCAACAAGTTCACGTGCCAACAAGTTCGTGCGTCGCCGGGATTAGAAGGGGGCCTCGTACAATGGAGCTCAATCGTCCCCCTTCGGCTTTGAAGAAGGCATCTGCTACCGCTGCGGGAGCCGAGCCACCGGGTGCAGGTGGGCCCTTGTGCAATGAAGCATGAGCGCCCCCCCTCCTTCTCCAGCCTAGAAGAAGTGGATTGCCAGTCTGCGAGGCAAGACCGCAGAGAGCCGCCAGGTGCGACACCGCGACACGGGCGCCTACCATTGGCTGAAAGTGTCGTCATCGGAGCGGACTCTCCCATTGGTGAAACATGACGTGACTTACAGTGCTCGAAGGGTTTATAAGAAGCTTTCCAGAGAGACCTGAGCATTCTGGGACATGCCCTGATTCCCTGTTTCACCTCTCTCGAACTTCTTGCCGCGGGCCGCAGCGTCCGAGTTGCTGCCGGCCCGTAATGACTGTACGTCTGGTACTTGTCGCTCACCTCCTTGTACATAATGTAGAATAAATCCCTCCCAAGTTTTGGTTTCATCCCGAACTCCGTACTCCAACCCCTACATCTGGTTGGCAGCGGTAGGATCGCCTCCGAATGCATCAGCTGGTGGCAGCGCTACGGATAAACCTTCGTCGAGAGAGACCCTAAGGAACCGGGAAGAGCGAAGAAGAGTGAGCCTTCGTCGAAAGAGGTCCGAAGAAACTGGGAGCAGCGAAGAAGGAGCGAGCCTTCGACCCAGGGAGTCCGGAGGAACCGGAACAGCGGACAAATGAACCGGATGGCAGGGTGCTGCAACCGTAAGTGAGCGCGTGGTTTTTTTCCTTATGATTCGCCAGACTCAAAGGTTGTGTGTTCAATTTTGATAGTTCTGGGAATCGGGAGTTTGTTGCATTGTGTCTTTGCACAAATTAATTAAGGAAAACAGTTTTAACCACCTGTCGGGGCAGCTGCCATGGATCTTAGAAGGTTGACGAGGTTAGACTTGTTGTTGGTGTGCGACGATTTGGGAGTTGAGGCGGACGAACGGATGGAAACGCCAGCTATCATAAAGGCGATTAATGATAGTGGCAATGATGAGAAAAGCATTGAGCTTGCTTGGGAGGTGATACAGGAGCCTCGGCAGCGTGAGCGTCGTGTACGTTTGCGAGAGCGTCGTGAGCTTAGGAGTAAGCATAAGCGTGAAGAACGCGAGAATGAACGGAAGCATGAGCTTCAAGAACTTACTCTTAGGTGTCAGCGTCACGAACGTGAGAAGGCACGCGAACGTGAGAATCAACGTAAGCTTGAGCGTGAGCAAAAGTATGAGAGAGAGAAGGCAGCACTGATCAAAGAGATACAGTATTGTGATCAGTTATTGGCGCAGAGACAACGGCTGTCTGAGAATTCTGTTGGAAGTACAGAGCGAAAGAATGAGGAAGTGTCTAGCAGAGTTTCGCCAAAAGCCGACGAGAATAGTAGTGCCTGTGAGATTGGCTGCCGATTCATAAGTGAAGGGAAAAGGCTAGCTGCTAACGATGCCTTAGTGGCAACAGAGGCCGTTAAAGGCCGCAAGGAGAGCGACGAGGTGCTGTGCCAACAGATGACTGTAGAGACAGCTAGGCTAGCTGCGAACAAATTGGCACAGTTACCGAGCGTGTGCGTCGCTGATAATGTTAGCGAGGTTGCTAGCGAGGAAAAGGGTACTGTTGACGCGACAGACGCGAGCACCCATGTAGAGCCAGATCTGCGTGCAGAAGTGAAGTGCGAGCTGGACGATGCAGTTGAGAATAGCTCTCGGGGTGGCGAGCTCCGTAGCTCACGAGAGAACAACTGCATTGCTCAGGGATCGGTGCGGCTCTCCGCCAGTCTAGATAGCCTAGAGAGGGATGATTTAATAAGGAATCATTCGGACTGTGCGCGTGAGACAGCGATTGATACCGACGGGCTGTGTGCCGATGCACAGCGTGCGCTGGGCAATGTAGCAGAGGGCAGTTCGCAAGAGTGCGAGTTGTCTAACTCGAGTAAAGCCTGCTGCATTGTGCCAGAGTCGGTTGAGCTGTCCGCCAGTCGAGGCCGAGAGAGTGTTGATTTAAGTAAGAATCACTCAGACTGTGCGGGTAAGAGACCGATCCGGGCCGACGAAATGTGTACCGGCCAGCACGAGGCACGAGAAGGCGACATGAAAGTGAGTGCGAAGAGAAAGCGCCGTAAAAAGAAGCGCAGTAAAGACCGAAAGTCGGTAATTAATGTAGCGCCGCCAAAGATGGCCAGAAACCCAAAAGGGCAGGGCGCGAGGAAAAAGGTGCGGTCGTCAGGGACGATGTTGACGCATCCAGAATGGTCGAGCCACCGGTCAAAGGGGGACCGCGAAGAATGCTCTGCACGGACGCGGACAAAGGGCACGAGGCAGTTAAACGCCTCGTCGTTCCGTAGTTCTTTTCATAGCTCAGCGTGCGGTTCGAAGAAACGCAAGGTGGCAGGACGAGACCAGGTGGGGAGTAGCGACGCGGTCAATCGAGTTCGTGTTGAAAGCGGGGCGCGGGGACGCAAATTGGCAGGAGACCGTAACGTCTTGGGGGAGCTGATAGTGAATCAGCCCTTTTGTTGTCCCTCGGCAGCCAGAGTAGTTTTCAAGCCGCGACCAGCTCGGGGACGGCTCAGAGTATGAGTCAGACATAAGCGTTTGAAAAGGGAGGCCAAGAGAGCTTCCGTAGAAGTAAAACGTGTTATTTTGTTTTTATTTTGAGCATCGGAAAGTTTTCGCGAATTGAGACTGGGATTTCTTTCAATGTGTAAGGTTTGAGCTTTGTTTATGTTTTCGTTCGAGAAGCTCAAGATTTGAAAGATGCGTTTTAAGTAAACATGTAGTCTCGCGAGATGCTCATTAATAATAGATAGGCTTTTTTTGTGTGTGTGAGTAACCTGAAGGTCAAGGTTATCATCGAAAAGCCTATGGTTAAGCGCGTGTGTTATTTAACCTTCTTTCTTTTTAAGTGTTGAATTTTCTAAGGTTAACCGCGTAGATTTTCAGTGAGTGCATGATTTGCACTGAGAAGCGTTTTTAGTTCCATTAGCGCGTGTCCTGTGTGGACGGAAGGAAGCAGATTTATGACTGGGTTGCTAGTGTGTGAGGAGGGCAGCCGTATTCTGACTTCTCTGATAAGTACGCGTGGAACGAGTTATTAAAAGACGCATTATTTTAAGGGTTCTGCGGAGTGTGTAAGTCCCGCAAGTTTAATTGTTCGTTTACGTCACATGTCCTGTAGGACTTTCAGGGAAGAAACGTGAGTAAGCGTAAATGAAAAGTTTGCCTACAACGCAAGTACGCGTTTGGTTTAGTGACCACAAGGCTAGTGCGCTTGTGATTACGTACTTGTGAGGTTGACCAGATTGTTCAGTGGCACCAATACGTGCGATAAGTACGCCACTACGATAGATTGGAAACATGCTGTTCGTGTAGTTAGGCCACTTAAGTAATGTTCGGCTGTTTTCATTTGTTGTTTGCATCGTCAACGACCCTTTTGTTTTGCAACAACAATAGTAGTCTGGTCTTGTCGGCAATCGAGGAGAAATGGATAGCTGTTTGGAAGGGTGGTTGGAACTGCTTTGTCAAAATTGGGGAAATAAAAGATCAGGGCTCATTTTGACTCAGTAATAGCCTGGCGAGTCAGGGGTGAAGAGCCTGCGCTTACACGTGGGGCAGCGCTGTGTTGTTTTGTTTGTTTGACGTCTGTTCTCCAGGGCCAAGGATCCCGAAGTTCGTCATTCGAGGCTCGACACCAATACCCTGCAGGTTCTTTCAGCGTTCCTCATGGCCAGCGAATTGAGTTCACCGGCCATTCAGAACTACCGGGGCGAGGACGAGCTGTTAGATATGGAGCTGTTTCCTGCGATTACTTCGAGTTCCCCAGACCACATCGGATTGCAGCACAGCTAATTGAGGAATGCAGAAGCAGGAAAGTGCATTCCAGAGAAGTGGCCGAGCAAACAAGTTTAAGGCAACAAGTTCACGTGCCAACAAGTTCGTGCGTCGCCGGGATTAGAAGGGGGCCTCGTACAATGGAGCTCAATCGTCCCCCTTCGGCTTTGAAGAAGGCATCTGCTACCGCTGCGGGAGCCGAGCCACCGGGTGCAGGTGGGCCCTTGTGCAATGAAGCATGAGCGCCCCCCCCTCCTTCTCCAGCCTAGAAGAAGTGGATTGCCAGTCTGCGAGGCAAGACCGCAGAGAGCCGCCAGGTGCGACACCGCGACACGGGCGCCTACCATTGGCTGAAAGTGGCGTCATCGGAGCGGACTCTCCCATTGGTGAAACATGACGTGACTTACAGTGCTCGAAGGGTTTATAAGAAGCCTTCCAGAGAGACCTGAGCATTCGGGGACATGCCCTGATTCCCTGTTTCACCTCTCTCGAACTTCTTGCCGCGGGCCGCAGCGTCCGAGTTGCTGCCGGCCCGTAATATCTGTACAACTGTTAATTGACGCTACCTCCCTGTACATAATGTAGAATAAATCCTCCCAAGTTTTGGGTTTTTCATCTCGACGTCCGTCCTCCAACCCCTACAGTAAACAGTCGAGAGCGTCGTCGATTCGAGGCAGAGGATAAACGTCTTTCCTCGTTATCTTGTTTAGGCGTCTGTAGTCGACACAAAAGCGAATGGAGCCATCTTTTTTCCTCACCAATACGACAGGTGAAGACCAAGGACTTTGAGAGGGACGGATGACTTTACGTTGGAGCATGTCGTCCACGTGCTCCGTGATGACTCGGCGCTCTTCGGCAGAGACACGATACGGGCGCTGTCGCAAGGGGGAGTGGGAACCAGTGTCGATGATGTGAGAAACACCGGTGGCACGGCCCAGTGACGTCTGATGACAGTCGAAAGAAGAGACAAACTTGTGAAGGAGAGCGAGAAGTTGGCGGCGATGAGATGGGGAAAGTGCAGGGTCGATGGCTTTGTCAAAACCCACTGAAGGTGATGAGCCGGAGACCGAAGCGATGGCGTCAAGGTGACGGAGGGAGGCGGCAGGAACATCGAAGTCGTCGACGTAGTCGACTGCTTGAAAGTATCCTACCGTCTCTCCACGCAGTAGGCTGATCGGGTACTGGTAGTAGTTGGTGACCAGCATCACAGTTGAGCCAGAGGTTACAGTAAGCACGGCAAACGGAAGAACAATGCCCTTGCGTTGAGCAAACACATCGGACGGCGTGAACACTACGGTGGCGTCAGATGCGGAATCAGACGACAAGACAACAGCCATCGACGACTCAGGAGGTACGGTTGTGTCGGCATCAACAGTGAGTTTGTCGGCAAAGTGAGGAGAGCTGGTCGGCAGTGATTCACATAGTGGTAAAAGCGACACTTCTGCACGTGAACAGTCAATGACAGCATGATGACGTGACAGGAAATCCCAACCAATGATGAGGTCGTGAGAGCACGATGGTAGCACGAAACACTCGATTATGTACAGAACGTCGTTGATGACGACACGGGTCGTGCATACAGCTGAAGGGTGGATTCGCTGCGCGCTGGCAGTGGCGAGCACCAGGCCAGAGCGAGCTGTAGTCACTTTTCGTAGCTTGCGGCAAAGGCCCTCGTGAATGACGGAAACGGCTGCTCCGGTATCGACTAGTGCCACTGCTGGTACTCCCTCTGCAAAAACGGTAATTACATTTTGCGGCGAAGATTGAGCTCTTGAGAAAATCGACGTATTTGCAGTTCTTGCCTCAGGAACTGCAGCAGTCAGTTTCCCTCTTCAGTGGGAACTCGACGACGCAGGGGCGAAATCGAACGCCGACGAGGGGAAGGGGAACGCCGAGTTTCCAACCGGCGATCAGTGTCGAGACGTCGCGGTGATAATGGAGGCATGGCGGCGTATTGTGGTGCGTAGCGGGGCCTGTCAAAGCTGGTACACGCAGTTGAGGCGCGGCGGCGACAGAAGCGTGCCACATGGCCAGCAATGCCGCAGGCGAAGCAGATAGGCCGGTTGTCTTGAGTGCGCCACGTCTCGGTGGGACGAAAAAAGTGTGGTGACGGTCGGGCAACTTGAAATGAAGCCGGATTCATGGGCGATGGAAAGGAAGCGGTCTGCGCAGGTGGCCGTGCAACCACGGCTGCATAACTGAGCGGCAGCGACGTAGGGTGGTTGGCAAAGTTGGTATGGGCCAGCGGCACACTTATAGGGTTGGGTGGGGGGGTTGTAGGAGCTGCAGGAAGCGCTTCAGATATGTGATTTCGGATGGCTTCCTGCAGCGTTGGAGGCAAAGCTGCCGTAGGTGCGTCACTGTGAGGCAGCAGCGAGAGCTGCCTGGCCACCTCTTCACGGATAAAATCTTTGATATGCTGCGAGAGGGTCGAGTTGGTGAATTCGGTAGAAACCGCGATGCTGGAGACGGAATCGGCGTGCTGGATGTTCTGGCGGGCGATGGAACGTTGGCGGCGCAGCTCGTCAAAGCTCTGGCAGAGGTTAATGAGGACGGATACGCTAGTTGGGCCTTTGGCCAGCAACATCTGGAATGCGCTGTCCTCGATGCCCTTGAGGATGTGTTTGATCTTGTCATCCTCTGACATGCTGGGATTGACCCGCTTGCACAAATCGAGAACATCCTCGATGTAGCTGGGGAATGTTTCTCCAGGCTGCTGTGCGCGCTGGCGTAGACGCTGTTCAGCGCGTAGCGTACGCACAGCTGGGCGATCAAACACTTCGGCAAACAGAGTCTTAAAGGCGGACCAGCTTGTAAAGTCTGATTCGTGGTTGAAGAACCAAAGTTTGGCTACGTCGGCGAGGTAGAACGGCACGTTGTCAGCTTAGACTGGTCATCCCATCGGTTATGGGCACTTACACGTTCGTACGATGAGAGCCAGTCTTCCACGTCGTGTTCGGCGGTCCCACTGAAAATGGGTGGGTCGCGCTGACGAGGGACGCCGGCGCAGATGACAGTGGCAGCCGGTGGGGCGGGCAACGAGGTGGCGGGATCAGGCATAGTGGAAGGCGATCTTGTTGGCAGGGTTCGAGTGCGGAGCTCCAGGACGAGGCGAAGGATCTCAGCAACCTCCACCAAATGCGATGAGGTTTATTCTCGTTCACGACGTTGTGGAACGCTAGGCAAAACAAGGCACTGCAAGGGCTGTCCGAAGCACGGGGTCGCTCGAGATCACGGCACGGCCCTTGTCTTCCTCTTCAGACGGCACATACACAGGGGCGCGTCTGCTTCATTACAATATATATATATATATATATATATATATATATATATATATATATATATATATATATATATATATATATATATATATGTATAACGATATTTCGTAATCACGAAATTTCGAGAAGCTCCGGTTTCTGTAGATTCCTAAAACCGCTTCACAATAGCTTCGCTTCACTTGATTCCAACACGCGCTTTATATCTGTATAATAAATAAGTAAATAAATAAATAAACAAATAAATAGCTCTACGTTCCAAACTATCTAAGGAGACGCGCAAGTAGAGGCTTCCTGCGGTTGCCTGGACTCTGCGTCGGCCATCGTGAGGTCACGTGTCCTCCATTTCGGCTCGCGGGACGTCGCCATCGTTTCCGGAGGCGCATTTTGATAAGACCTCGTTGAGGGCGCTTGTCGTGAGGACGCCACAAAAGCGTCGCCCCCTTGAGGCTCCGTACGAAACGTCGCCGCGCGCGTCCCGTTCTGTACTCGAGGGCTTTCATCGCGGAAGTCGGAGTGTGTTTGCGCCAGATCTTCCGGACCCACGGGAAGCCGCCGGTGGACGCCGTTCCTGGCCGCTCGCGTTGCGCAGGTCTGCACACCCCCTCCCCCTTACCCCGGTGCACTCAGTCACGCTCATTCGATGTCGGCTGCTCCGTAGAGAATCCGAAGAATTTACATAATTACTTACAGTGCGCACTTCGTGCGAACACGGACAACGAAGGGAGGCGATACAGGAGCTGCACAATTTAAGCTGTAAAAATGAGTAATTTTGGGTGTAAATTAAATTGTCGGATTTAACGTCCCCAAGGAAACTTACCTGCTTGCTATACGAGAAGGCGTAATGTGCGCGCGCGTTTTTTTTTTTTTTTTTTTGTGTGTGTGTGTGTGTGTGTGTGTGTGTGTGTGGTAATGGAGCCTCCAGATCAGTTTTGACCACCTGGTGTGCACTCAAAGCCCGGCTCCCAAGGGCCCTAGTATTTCTCCAGCTTCGGAATGTGATCCTCGAATCGACCGCGGGACCTTATTCTCAGGAGCACAATGTCATAGCCACTGCGTTATATTGAGGGCGAGGACTTAGGAAGTCGCCATCTATCGGAAGCGCCTCGGTTTCCTAGTATGAGGGATAAGGCGGCGCGCCGCCCTCCTCATCAGTTTTACTGTCACCGCTTAATGTAAACCCTGGGAATCCTACTGGACATTTCTGTAAGTACTTTCGAAACGAGAGAATTTTTCACTGTCAAAATAATAATTTTGGCAAACAGAAAGCAGAGAATGGTTTACAGACGCTATCTCTTTACTGAATATGTACAGTGAACGCTGTTATTGGCCTGCAGTGGTACCGTCCTGCAAAATTTTCCCGTCCCGCTGCGACGACTTGCTTTGTAAAGACAACAATGCGCCGCTTCAACAGCCCGTCGGCGCCGGCATGTCTAGCCGCGTTCGGCGGACCGTGTATCGTTGGTCGATTCGCCATCGCCTTCACGGTTTGCTTGTAGCGGGGGAACTCCTGGAAGGGGATGTTTTGCGGTTTTGAGGTCGTCACAACCAATGGACAGACGCGGTGGCTACTGACTGCGGCGTCAGTTCTGGGATCAAGAGGCGCCTGCTCGGGTCAAGACCTCTGTCTACAAGAACCCTCTCACTTCGGTGTGTTCAGTGAAACCAAAAAGTGCGGAAGTGGGTGTGGGAACCCTTTCTCTTAAAGGCGGGTCGACAACGATGACTTTGAACGCTCCCATTGGTCGAAGGTTGAACGGCAGTTTTCTCTCACCTAGGGATCTAGAGAGGACAGATTGTTTTAAGCAGCCGTTGTCGGCTCTTCAGTGTGCATTCTCTTTCAGTCATTCAAGACTGATAAAATGTAACGTTCTCCACCTTTCATGTAGATATTGTAAATAAGTCCCATATTCCGGCGTCTACTACGGCGTCCATTACGGCCACGCTAATCGCGTGCGCCGTAGTAGACTAGCCTTTGGCAGACGCCGTAGGGACGTGGGACTTGTTGTCGGCGCTCGTGTGTGTTGAAAGCAATCTGCGAAATGGCCAAAGTGCGCGTCCGAGCGGGCCTGATCTTCAAAGCGATCTTTGATGTTTGCAGAGTGCGCGCAGTGCCAGTAGCTTCGTATGCGCTGTGCTTTCGGCGTTTCGTTCGCGTTGAAACGACAGATGCATGGAGGTCAAATGGCTCGCGGCTGCTGCCTACGTTTTCACAGACAGTTTCCGCGGTTATCGAGCGAGATCTGTTCATGTTTACCTGTGCGCGCGTGACACCGTGCTGGTTAATTTAGTTAAAACACATTGACGGGCTAGTTGGTTTGAATCCATGATAGAATGGTTAAGCGCGACTGAACAAGGACGTAGAAAGAAGCACAAACGGAAAGACAGCGCTGTCTCTGTGTGTCTGTTTCTTTCTATGTCCCTGTGGAGTCACGCGTAAATATTCTGTCATTGTTAACTTAGTTACTAAGCGAATGCTTACTAGTTTATCGGCCGATAAAACTACTATCCTAACTTCGTACAGCTATATACTAAATTGCTGTCGCAATCGGTGCTTCGCCTTTCGGGAGGAACTGCGAATTTTTTCTGAAGTTGCGTCGCCCTGTATGTTTATCGGTATTCTCGGCGTTCAATTTCCCTCTGCTTGTTCTTCTTAATCCATTACATTCAATCATTGTTTGGTGCTAACACAAACATGAGCATATGCCATGCCTTTTTTTGATGTGCTTCTTACCTTTCCCTTTCCATTCCAGTGAACTTTCCAGTATCTAGCGTCAACAAGACCACAGACAAGAACTTTGACACTAGCCGGGCAGCGCACGTGTGCGAGCGTCTTAATGAGCTCTCTGCTACTCACCGCGAACATCGCAGCCCCGACGCCGTAGCATAAATCTTCCTCGCGGAAGTGCTTGCTGCACACCCGAGTTGTAACCGATGGCTATTTGCCGGTTTTAAGTTTCGCGATCGAAGTTTCAGGTAGCTTTCACTG
Source organism: Dermacentor albipictus (assembly GCF_038994185.2). Classification (NCBI taxonomy): domain Eukaryota; kingdom Metazoa; phylum Arthropoda; class Arachnida; order Ixodida; family Ixodidae; genus Dermacentor; species Dermacentor albipictus. Next base: position 35,614,421 of record NC_091823.1, read on the forward strand.
GGCTCTGTTGCGTACGTCCGGCACTGTGGCACCGAGCAGTAGCCCACCATGTTGGTTGCCTTCAAAGACAGCCAATACATATTGTAGTGCTTTCAAGTGTTGTCAAGCAGACACCCGAAGCGGGAAAACCTCCCCACTTAATCAGAACCGCAGCGCAGATGGGACTTTCAGCTTGCTTCGGCGCTTCCGAAGCAGCCGACGCGGCCGCTGTGTACCACGTGATCCCTATACCAAATCACGCCGACGGCAGCGCCAGCTTTTCCAGTGGTGGAGCTCTCCCCCAATGCCTATTGCGGTGAGTTCCAGTATAAGTTGGAGCATAGCCATGAATTCAGGACATCGGGATTACTTCGCGTGACCTAAACATTTCTTTTTTCTTGGCGTTTGGAGTAGTCATTGTTTCTCTTTGGTATCTCATACTGTGGGGAGATTGGTCTTCCATTGATTTCATTATATGCCAAGAAACTGCTTTCACCTTGATCGTTCGCAACTGCATCTTATGTGCTGCTTTCACTGCTATACGCAAGTGCTTTGCGGTTCGACATAAAAACGTTTACAGCGCAAACACATGCAACCACAAAGTAAGGGACAGGACACAAGCGCTGTGTCCTGTCCCTTACTTTGTGGTTGCATGTGTTTGCGCTGTAAACGTTTTTATGTCAAGTATGCACCAACTCGCCCAGAAAGAAGTTTTAATGCTTTGCGGTTCGTTGGATGAGAAATTTCGAAGAAAGCGAATCTCACTCGAAAGAAGTTTTGTATCCCGTGGGGATTTCACGATATGTTTTTTACGTTCCACTAATGCTAACTTACATAAAAGCGCTGCAAATTTCATGTGTTTCGGGCGTCTGATGTTGTCATAAAAAAAAAAGAGTACATGAGCTTATAAGGTGGCTTCGCTGCAGTGCAGTTTACGAAAGTGACTGTCTGAACCCGGAAGCCTTGCGGGAATAAGCCGGACTTCACGCTCACGACGAGTGAGTCATAATGATTACGTTACTGAAAGGGCTTTTCGCTGGCCTGCATTTCTAAACACATCGCTATGGCGTATCCAACGGTACAGTAAAGTGGCCGTCGCACACAGGAAAGTTACCGCACTAAAGCCAAACTTTACTCCCAGTGAGATGATGCTATAGATAACTAATAACTACATGTTATCTAACTTGACGGACCTGGGTGTATAAAGAAACTTTGTAGTCAACAAGCAGCGAAGCCGAAGCAAACATGGTGAAGAAATGAAATGTTTGCCTTCATTCTTTTTCATTTCATTACAACTTCTTAGGCGGGCATTTCCTTTCCCCCATGCTTTCCTTGCCTTCATAAAGTTATTACTGGAAATCGAGACCATCGGTCAACCTGACTCTTCTCGTTCATGATTCGCGCTTCGGGTGTGTTCCAATTCTGGCCTGCATTGTAGACGTTCACAGCTAAGACGACAGCTTCAAGCCCGAGCAATGGAACGTTTGTTGAACCGTCTGGAAGACATCTTTGCGACGTGACTCCACCTCGCGTCGACAAAAAAACAGCTATGAAAAGCACATATCATCGCTGTATTTTAACGCTTTGCGTATACAGAAACATGGCTTCGCTTACAGTAAGCGCATAAAAAAAGCGCGACTGCATTTTCCTGGGAACAGATTACCGTCCCGTCGAGTTTGCAAGCCAATTCTGCTCAGCCGTCATATCTTGTTTGGACGGCATGGTATCGTTTCTACTTTGATGCTGTCTTCGCGAAACTCTCTTTTATCGACTTCGTCAGAATTGCAGCGAGACTTAAGATGTCCGCTTGTCCGCATAGCTATATATTTAGCCATCTTCGGAGAGTATTGGAACACAGTTGTCTAAGTAGCGCATGATAAGCGAGGACAAAAAGAAAGGCGGGGGCATACGTAGCGTGAGCGGACACATTTGCAATCTCGTACAAATACCTCCTACGCCTTATTATGTTAGAGTACAGCATTGTGGCGGCGAACACGGGGCCCTGATGCCATCAGAATGTATACATTTGACCCACCAGCGCCGTCGCTATGGGACCTTCTATATGCGCGTCTCCGGTTGGCCGCGTATAATCGCACGGGGTCGGCGTTATGGCACAGCGGTTCCCGCTGCCGTATACATCAACGCGACGTCGTCGGGACACTTGAGTCTTTTCGGACATCAGCCGTCGCGGCCCAGTCGTCGACAGCGCCGACTGAAACGAACGTCCGCGCGGCTGCGGCCAATATGATCGAGCGGCTCATCCAGAGAGCGCGCCTGCGGTATAACACGGAGACGCCCAACTGCTCGTGTCTTTCCGGCCGACGAGGCGACACGGCCTCGTTCGTCATTGGCGCGAGCACTCAGAAGACGAGGATGAGGTGTGTGTGTTTGTGTGTGTGGTCTGCTTTCGGCCAGTCCGTGTGCATTGGACGGTGACTGCATGGCGCTGTCCGCTTTCCGTTCTTTTATGCCCACTCGTAAAACGACACACAAGGGACGGAAATCGGTCCCTTTTATGCCCCTTCTGTGTGTCCATTTGTCCCGTTCATTCGGCTTATAGCCGTAGCAGTCAGCCAGCCAGGGAGCTCGTTTGTACGTGCTCTTGATTCTGGTTTGCATGACTGTTTGTTTGTTTGTTTTTTTTTGTTGCCTTTGTCAATGTCGATATCGTTTCTTCTTTGTTTCTTTTTCACGTATAGTATGGTGGTCGTCGCTGTTGTCGCGCATTTCTCAGTTTATTAATGCCCTGGATGCACTTTTAAGCTTCTCCGCAGCGACACCGCACGTGTTATATACATCGCAACGGGCTTTCCGCCCGTCATCCAACGTTCTGTTGTGCCGCGAGCACCTCGTTGTCCACCGTCGACGACGACGGGGTAATGCAATCCTCGTCGCCCCCTTCGGTGTACACGTCTCTCGTCCTCGTGCCTCGCAATAGCGGCGCTCGCCGGCGCAGCGGACGACGCATTTGGGGCGACGCTTTAATCTGCCTCTCTTCTGCGGCTTAATTGGGAGCCCAGCGTTTCTCTTTCGAGGCGCAGCGCGCGGATGAGAGATGGGGCCAGGAGAGCGAGTGAATCGTTGAAAAAAAAAAAGAGTTTTTTAACGGCCTCGTGGTCGTCATTGTGGTGCGCGGGCTTGACGAACGATGCAAAATGAAGGAAGGAAAAGAAAAAGAAAACAACGAAAGGAAGACTTCGTCCCTGACTATAACGCGCACGTAACGAGGGACTGAGTGTGTTGCTGTTTCCCTTTCTATTTTCTTTCCTCGTTTATCTTATTTTGAGCGCCGCTCTTCTTTCCCTTCAACATCGATTGTTTTCCAGCTCGTTAAATTCCGCAGTGCGTCCCCATTCTGTTTTGTGTATCGCGAAGAACCGCGCACTGGCGCCGATAAGGAGCAGCCGCGGGCTTCTTTCTTCGGGCGTTCTTCAAGGGGCTCGCGTAGTTAATGACGGCACCTCGGCTATATATCAGACACCCTCCGCGACCGCTGCGGTTTCCCGTATATTTTGTAACTATAAATTTCACCTTATCACGTGTCGCGCCGGCCGGCCAATGGTGTATATTGATAACGGCGATTTGCGAACCACGTGCGTCGGAGCCGACGTCGAAAGAATGTGGGAGGGAATGGGATCGTTAGGAAAATACGACCCCGAAGAGCTTCCCCATATACGTCTATACTATAGGCGTCGTCCAGCCAGTGGCGTAGCAACAGGGTGGGCCGGGGGCCGTGGGCCCCGGGTGCAAGGGGCCAGTTGGAGGAGGGGGGGGGGGGCGTGTCATATACGTCTGAAGACACCCCTCTTTCGACCAACTACACCTGGGGGGGGAGGGGGGGAGTGACAGAAGACCTATGGGCCCCGGGTACCAGACGACCTAGCTACGCCACTGCGTCCAGCACCTGGCTCTCGTATGGCGGCGTTCAACCAGCCACGCTAAGCTTTTCTGAGGGGGAGCCCTATGCGCTATGGACCGTGGTCACAAGAATTGTTGCCGCGAATTCGCGCGCTTCTGCAGTTCTTGAGTTGCGTCACCCCTGAGTGACCGACCGCCTATTGCCTTCATGTGCGTCTTATTGCTTGCGTGCAGTGCCCGCTCTCGCCCTCTTTTCCGCACTCATGCCCTTAGTAGAACCGGGCGAGTCAGATTGATGCACACGGCGCTTGTGTCGTCCCTTGTTTTCGTGTCCGTTCTCGGCGCCGCCACATGATGATGTCATTAGGCGAGTGGCCAGGCGGGGCCTCCGAAATCGGACAAGCTGCGTGGATTTTCCCCCACGTGCAGAAGGTCTCGGAGGCCATTCTTCGAAGCGGTGGCAATGCGGTTTAGCAACCTGAGAAATGGCGTTGCTGCAGGTGAGCAGACGCTGTTTGGGGCGCGCGTCCGGCGCGCCTTATCAACGTACTGTCAGGATTGGGGGCTTAATCCCTTCGTCCGTGGTCCTTTGCCAAGATTGGAGTACGGCATGAATTCGAAGGTAGCTGGCCCATGCCGTCGTCCAACTTATTTACGCTGAGATCGTTGATGAAGTGAAGAACTGCTTCTCATCGAGAACGAGGAAAAAGGGGTTTATTTACAGAAATTAACTCAGTCTAACATGACTGTTTGAGAAAAAGAGTATTAGTCCAACAGGACTGCATGAGAGAAGTGACTCAGTCTAACATGACTGCTCAAGAGAAGTGCGTCCAACATTCGCACAACCACAGTTTTTATACACTCGATCCGCCGGTCCTACGACGCGGCGGCTGTTCGTTTACACATCACCAACTCGCTGCTGCTCTGAAGACCAGTTTACAGACACAAAGGCACACACATTCCGTACACAGAGGCAACCGCACGGGGTGCCGTTCCGGGAAACTGTCGTTGTCGATCGCGCGTCGGTCATTGTTCCGAGCCACTCCGAACCGTGAGAAGCACAAAAATAAGCCGTTCCCGCGGCAGCTTGACCAGGCGGGTCAAATCAGCTCCGCGTGGAATCATTGTCCACACATCGAACTCGTCCCGTCACAATGTCGAAGGGGCTGGAGGGAGGCGGCGGATTCCAGCGCAAAGGTCGCTTCTTTGAACGCCTCGCAGCTGCAGCGACGGAGAGGGGGAGGTGCGCGTCTTGCACCCCTTGTCGTAATCGGGTGGCAAGGTGGCAATCTTGTTGCGCAACTCGCCGTTCTTGACAGCGCCTCCATGGCCCGAAAAGTCTCGACTGTCTAGCGCTGAGAACCGCTAGGCAGGAAGAGAACGGCTGCTGGTCAGGGGGGGGATTAATGTCTTGGCTCGCAGCGACCACCTGTGCATTGATGTCACCGCCCCAAAACATCCAACAAGGACAGGCAACTGCAAAATGAACCCCACAACACGGCTCTGCGCCGAGATGGCGTGCATTGGCTCTCACTTTAAACTCGCTAGGCTTCAAAAAAAACAACAACAACATAAGTGCAGAAGCAAACAAAAAATGCTGCATTTCGCTATGCCAATTTCTGAAGCAAATTCCTGCTGACAAATTCAGCAATCATGGAGGGAATCCTGCTAAATGAGAGGGGATCTTCTTCGCTTAATAAAATTAACACTAGTAACCCTAAAATTTAGGCGGGACCCCCAAACGCAGAATTCAAATTAGCCTGCTCAAACCATCCGCATTGCTATGCAACTTTCCCTTCTTATATCTAACGGAGAAGTTGTACTCTTGGAGAGTGAGGCTCCATCGGAGCAAGCGGCCGTTTTTGTGTGACATTTGATTGAGCCACGTCAGAGGACAGTGGTCGGTCTCGAAGATGAACTTCGCTCCGTACAAGTAACACGACAACTTCTGGGCGGCCCAAACCAAACAAGCGCATTCCTTCTCTGAAGCGCTGTAGGCTTCCTCTCTTACATTTAGTTTACGGCTGGCGTAGAGGATAGGATGCTCCTCGTTATCGTCGCCGACTTGACTAAGTACCACGCCCATACCTCTGTCGCTTGCGTCGCATTGAACTATGAATTCCTTTGTGTAGTCTGGCGCGCGAAGCACAGGGCGAGAAACCAATAGCGTCTTCAAACTTTGGAAAGCGTTCTCTTTGTCCTTATCCCAGTGTACGTTACTCGGTGCTCCCTTTCGGAGGGCGTCTGTTAATGGACTTGCCAATTGCGAGTAATTCGGAATGTACCGTTGATAGTACCCCACAAGTCCCAAAAATGAACGAACGTCCGTTTTCGTGCGCGGCTGAGAAAAATCTCCAATCGTAGCTATTTTCAGCTCAGCCGGCCGTCTCATGCCCTGACCAACAACATGGCCCAGATAAGTAACCTGCGAACAACCAAACCTACACTTTTCCGCTTTCATCGTTAAGCCGGCTTCCCTCAACCGTGAGAACACCTGTTTGAGGTGCGATACGTGTTGTTCCCAGCTGTCCGAAAAAATGGCCACATCATCAAGATAAGGTAAGGCGAACTCCTGCAAGTCCTTTAGGACAATATCCATTAACTTAGAGAAGCTAAACGGCGCGTTCTTCAGCCCGAAGCTGAGTGCGAGAGGGCGAAAAGTGCCTACAGGCGAGATGAATGCAGCATAGCGGCTGGCACTTTCTGAAAGGGGAACTTGCCAGTACCCCCGCACGAGATCTATAGTTGAAATGTATTTAGCAGCGCTAACTCTTTCAATTCGTTCCTCAATGTTGGGTATCGGGTACAGCTGATCCCTAGTGATCGCATTTAACTTCCTGTAGTCAACACACGGACGAGGGTCCTTGTTAGGGGTTTCTACGAGTATTAGCGGTGACGTGTAGTCACTCTCAGCGGGCTCAATAACTCCCAACTCTAGCATGCGCTGTATCTCTGCCTCCATAATCTCTCTCTGTCTTGGAGACACCCTGTAAGGTTTTGATCTTACTGGTTCGGTAGAGGTCAGCTCAATTTCATGCGTTATCAGTTCGGTTCTACCCGGCCGATCGCTGAATCTGTCGAGATATTCCCCTAACACCCCTTTTAGCTCATCTAGCTGCTCGGGTCTTAGAGCATGCGAGCTTACCGAGTGTTCTACTACTTCTTCTAGGCCGATTTCAGAGTTGGAGGTTGCCCTATCCTCCTTAAACTTGGTACCGATGCCATCCGGCTCTTTGACAGTATAGTTAACGACTCCGCTCCGCTCTACATACGGCTTCATCAAATTACAGTGATATATCCTCACTTCCTTCCTGCGACCGGGCATTCTCAAAGCATAGTTAGTTTCTGAAAGTTTGTGCAACACTTTAACGGGCCCGTCCCAGTGAACTTCAAGCTTGTTCTTTCTTGAAGGTTTGAGGATCATTACCTGGTCTCCGGCGTTAAACGTACGAAGCCTCGCATTCCTGTCGTAATAGAATTTGGCGTTCTTTTGAGCTAGTGCCATGTTCTTTCCGACTAGTTCTTGGGTTGCGCTTAGCCGTTCCAGTAAATTTAGCACGTATTCAACCACGGTTGGACTCTCCCCTCTTTCCTCCCACATCTCTCTTAACATTCTCAGTGGAGAACGGAGTGTCCTCCCATACACTAGTTCTGCTGGTGAGAACCCTGTCGCTTCATGTGGAACCGTTCGCAAAGCAAACAAAGTTGCCGGCGGACAGTTCTCCCAGTCCTCCTTGTGCTCGTAACAGAGCGCACGCAAAACTCGCTTAAGCACCGAATGCCACCTCTCTACACTGTTTGACTGAGGGTGATAGACAGAACTATGTATTAACTTTACCCCGCACTTTTGCAAGAATGTGGAAGTCAGTGCGCTCGTGAATACTGACCCTTGATCTGCCTGAATTTCGGCTGGAAACCCAACTCGTGCAAACACTGTCAAAAGCGCGTCTACTACTTCGGTGGAGCTGAGCTCTTTCAAAGGGATTGCTTCTGGAAACTTGGTAGCCGGACACAGCATGGTAAACAAGTACCTGTAGCCTGATTTTGTTTTTGGAAGAGGCCCTACCGTGTCTATTACAAGTCGTCTGAAAGGCTCTGTTATTAAGGGCACTACCTTCAGTGGAGCTTTCCAAGTCTCTCCTGGTTTACCAGAACGCTGGCAGGCGTCGCATGATCTTACAAAGTTTTCTACATCTTTGAAACAGCCAGGCCAGTAGTATTCCATAAGCAATCTTTCCTTTGATTTGTTTATGCCTAGGTGGCCGGACCACCCATTTCCATGACAAAGACTCAAAAGGTCCTCCCTATACTTAGTAGGTATGACTAACTGATCTAAAATCTTACCCTTTCGATCTCTGTAATGCCGATACAACAATCCTCCTCTCTCATGTATCGTTACGTTGCGCCTAGCAATGCCTTCTTTAGCTGTGTCACGTAATTTAGCTAAGCTCTCATCATTCTTTTGCTCAGCTGCCAGTGACTCTCTATCCACGCGTAAGAGTTGATCAAAGTTCTTTGAGGCCGGTGATAATAATGACCCTGTCTCGCTTGTGAGCGCGTCTGCTTGCTCTTCCTGCAGGCTAGAACTCTGACACTCTAGTGCTACGCTCTCATTGAGCTGGTCAACTGGCAGGCTCTCCTCAACTGTTCTTTTGTCCCTCGGGCCTAGCTCGGATTCGGGTATTGAAGCTATCCCCTTTTCTGCTTCAGCTGGAGGAGCTTGAGCATTTTCAGCCGAAAGCGCCGCGATCTTACGGGCTTGGCCTCTGGTCAATGCCTGTACTATGCCCTCTCCCAGTTTGAGCCCTCTGTCATGCAGTAACTGATTCGAACGATTCGAAAAGATGTAGGGATACTGTAGTGACAAAAATTTGGAAACTGCAGCCTCAGTCTCTAGCTCCCCGAATGGTCCACTGATTTTGACTTTGGCCATGGGCAGACACACGCTGTGTTCTTCTACAACCTGTTTTATCCATGCTACTTCTCCGGTGAAGTCTTCTACCATCACGTAAGACGGATGGACAATGTCCAGCGTGGCGGCACTGTCTCTTAGCACTCGGCATGGTTTTCCATTAACTTGCAGGTCGTGGAGATATGGACTTAAAAGTTCCATATTCTCATCCTTTTCCTCCACGTAGGAAAAAACTACGCTAGGCTTCTCGCAGTTTACAGCTATATGTCCCAGTTTGTGGCATTTGTAACAGCGAATTGGTCTAACAGATTCGAATTTTCTTTTTTGTTCTTTTTGTGTGGTTTCTCCGTTAAGTTTCTCCTCGCTCTTTTCTGCGGGCTTTTCCGCCATGTCTACATGCTCTGATCGTCTCGTTTGCGCACCCTTTTTGAACGGAAATGGTTTCCGCGGTCCATTTCGACCGTCCCAGTTTCCCTCCTCGGCGTTCAACTTTCTACGGGTTGCGTACTCTTCGGCTAATTCAGCCGCCCTTTCCACAGTGTTTACATTACCTCTGTCTTGCACCCACAGTTTCACAGCTTGGGGGATGGTTTTGTAAAACTGCTCTAGACACATGCATTCAATGATCATGTCTCTGCTGTCGTACGCTTCCGCGCTTTTAAGCCACTCGACTAGGTTGGCCTTTAAGCTATACGCAAACTCCGGATAGCCCTCGCTATCTTTCTTGCCTGAGCTCCTAAACCTTTGCCGAAAAGCTTCGGCTGAAAGGCGGTATTTCTTCAGGAGACTAGCCTTAACTTTTGCATAATCATATGCATCCTGCACACTTAGTCTGGCGATTACTTCCGCCGCCTCACACGGCAACATAGACAGCAACCGCTGTGGCCATGTACTCGGGCCGAAGTTCATCTTTTCGCAAGTCCTTTCAAAATTGCTTAGGAACAAGCCTATGTCGGTCCCGACCTCAAATGGCTTTAATAGCCTGTCCATGCGGTACGATTCTGCCTCACTTGATCGTCCCAGAGCGCCTTCACTTCCTTGAGACATCTCCAAACGTTTGCTTTCAAGTTCCAGTTGCATTTTTCTTAACTCGCGATCTTTATCGCGTTCCTCTCTCTCTTGTTCTTTTCTCTCTCGTTCTTCTCTCTTTTTCAGAAGTTCAAACCCCATTTCAATTTCTTCCTCACTGGCCTTTTCGGAAATTAGCTCCAATAATTCCGATTTGAGCATTTCCTTGCGTACATCTAGGCCCAGTTCCTCACCAACAATCAACAACTCGTCTCTCAGCAGTGTCCTTAACTCCATGACTGCTGCTTTACTGCCTTGATTCTGCTCTCTAAATCTAGCTAGGAAAACACAACCTAGCTAACACACAACAATCTAGCTTCCCTACTGTTCTAAACAGAACAACCACACAATGAAGCCTAGAGAGTCAAAGCAAAAACCAAGCACTCACCGCAGATACAGCACCATGTCGCAAAGTCCATCCCACCGCTGTCAGCCAGTTGTCAGGATTGGGGGCTCAATCCCTTCGTCCGTGGTCCTTTGCCAAGATTGGAGTACGGCATGAATTCGAAGGTAGCTGGCCCATGCCGTCGTCCAACTTATTTACGCTGAGATCGTTGATGAAGTGAAGAACTGCTTCTCATCGAGAACGAGGAAAAAGGGGTTTATTTACAGAAATTAACTCAGTCTAACATGACTGTTTGAGAAAAAGAGTATTAGTCCAACAGGACTGCATGAGAGAAGTGACTCAGTCTAACATGACTGCTCAAGAGAAGTGCGTCCAACATTCGCACAACCACAGTTTTTATACACTCGATCCGCCGGTCCTACGACGCGGCGGCTGTTCGTTTACACATCACCAACTCGCTGCTGCTCTGAAGACCAGTTTACAGACACAAAGGCACACACATTCCGTACACAGAGGCAACCGCACGGGGTGCCGTTCCGGGAAACTGTCGTTGTCGATCGCGCGTCGCTCATTGTTCCGAGCCACTCCGAACCGTGAGAAGCACAAAAATAAGCCGTTCCCGCGGCAGCTTGACCAGGCGGGTCAAATCAGCTCCGCGTGGAATCATTGTCCACACATCGAACTCGTCCCGTCACAATGTCGAAGGGGCTGGAGGGAGGCGGCGGATTCCAGCGCAAAGGTCGCTTCTTTGAACGCCTCGCAGCTGCAGCGACGGAGAGGGGGAGGTGCGCGTCTTGCACCCCTTGTCGTAATCGGGTGGCAAGGTGGCAATCTTGTTGCGCAACTCGCCGTTCTTGACAGTACCTATATATCCGGGCGTTCAAACAACAACAAGAACAATAAAGTGAGTGATTATATCTCTAAAGCATATTTTCATTTCTTTATGAAGGCCTAAAAGAGCTAAGTGTGGTAAATTTGCTGCGAGCTTGACGTCCGTGTCACTATAGGGCACTAAACTAATGGACACGAATTTCTTATTTATATAAAGTGTGAAGACGCTTTCGCTTTGCATGGCACGCAAGGCCTTCCTTTCGCAATCGAGGTGTAAGGATTGGGAGGTCAATGCAGCCGTTCAGTTGTCAAGATTCTAGTCGGGCATGAATTAGATGGTAGCTGGCCCGTGCCGTCGTCCAACTTATCCGCGCTGAGGACGTTGTTGAAGGGAAAGACTGCTTCTCATCCAGAACGAGGAATATGGGTTTATTTACAGTATCTAAATAAGGACGTTGCAGTTCATCAGTCTAGCATGATTGCGAGAGAAAGTACACTGAGCAGCCGCACAACAGCGGTTTATAAACACTCGGTCCTCCCTTGATCCCAAGGTGAGGGAAACGGTCGACCAGACACCGTAGACGAGGGCTTACACACACACACCTCTTTGCGCGAGGTTCATGGTCCCCATCCGACGTCAGACGGCCTTCGCAGAATTGGGAGCTGACGTCTGGAACGACACATCCCATTTCCCGAGCTGACTTCCGCAGCGCGGCCGCCGGTTGTCCATTGTCTTGCGTCTTGAACGGCGCGTGGGAAGGGGCCTCCGGAGACGTTCCCTCGGCAACTCCCCCGCTCATAGCAGATCAGGTCGGCGGTGGCGGGTTCAGTAACAATAGTTGGTCCGCCGATCGCGTTTGGTCACAACGGCGTCGAGGCTAGAGCGTAACGGTGGCTTTCCAAGAAAAGTTGACACTGCTGTCGCAACTGGCTGGCAAAACTTGCACCTCAACGGGCCGTCCTTAACAAGGTCATAAATTGTATAGCGACACATATCTGAAGCTTACAGCAGATTATATACAGGGTGTCCCAGCTAAAAATAACCTATGTTTTATAAAAGGGCGAAGTGTGCTAAGCGGTTGATAGCCGAAAAGAAAGGAAAAAAGAACGCGGTTACGACTTGCGGCAAATCACTCAGAACCCTGAACGGTCAGCGAAGCAGCTTGATTTCTTGCCACGCGGCGTGCTGAATATATTCGGAGACGATGTGCTTGGATTTGCGTTACATCCCTTAACCAATAGGCGAATTCGTCGTTTGCGAAGGTGCTATTATTTGAACGCTGGTAATAGGAAGAATGTCAAGTACGTACGATGCCCCCTACCCATCCTCCCGTTCAGTGCAGCCAACCGGACACTTAATATGTTTAACCTCTCTGCCTTTCATATCTTGTTTTCCTTCCTGGCAACAGGAAAATTGTATAACTACCAGCTTTTTGCTACCCTGCACGTGGGGAGGGGAATGGGGAGTGAAAGAGAGAGAGAAAAAACTTAGGTGTTGGATGTCTATAGCCGGGCACGCAATTCTGTTGCCTTCAGGTAGTGAAAAAGCGCTCGAACTGCTTTCTGGACAAATGAACTTTGAGGCCAGGCTCCCAAGATCTTCGCTTCCGTAAATGGCCTGTCATCCAGTCTATTCAAGGCACACTGGAGAGTCTCACGTTGATTATCGAAGCGAGAAGAGTGGCACAGAAGATGACTGATCGTCTCTTCACAGTTGCACTTAGCGCACATGGTGAGTCCGCCATTCCAATGCGATAGCTGTAGGAGTTGGTGAATGCTACTGCTACCCACAGCCGACACAGCAGTGTTGCCTCACGTCGTGAAAGGTTCGCTGGTAATTTAAGTTTCAGTGATGGGTCGAGGCTGTATAAACTACACTTGGAGTTCTGTGGTGTATGCCAGTAACATAACGTGATGGTAGGAGCGAGACTACGAAGCTCTCTTGCAGCGTCGACTCTCAATAAAGGTATAAGGAGTACGACTGCATGAATATATAATATGTATATATATCTAGACCCTTTATTGTCTTCAAACAAAAATACAAGGACTAAGGTGGCCACAATTAGCTGCTATCATGAGCAGCTTGATGGGGCAGCTACCCCCACGGAACACGATTCATAACTCATTCATGACCAATTTAATCTAAGTGAAATTTCGTTGCGCAGTTGAGCTTCTAAGCACACGTCCTTCTGCATTCCTACGTCAGACATCTACATTCCTACATGTGTTTCTTTTTTCTCCGTTCTTTCCCTTTTTCTTTTGTTGTTTTTTCTCTTTTACTTTCACGACGCTGGACTACATACACGCTCACTGCACATATAGTAGTGAGATTAGCGTTGCGGTTCTCCGCTTGATGAGCCTCTGCGCGTCGCTCCGAAAATGACCCAACGCCTTTCGCGTGCCCCAGTTTGTTTTGCCGTTTCCTTTTGCGGGGAACGGCATTTGGACACACGAGCGAGGAGAAGGATCTCTCGGGCGTGGGCGTTGCCCCGCCGTGTACGTGTTGTAGCATGTTCACGCGAGCGCATCCTTATCACTCGCGCGGAGGTTCGACTCGTGGAAGCGTTTACGGTGTTTTGTTTTCATTTTCCTAATTATTATTTTTTTACGGTGTGTGTGTGTGCTTCAAGAGAGCTTGCCTTCGCAGGCTACTCGGCGCATGATATTCAGAGGTAAAATAGCGCAAGAAACTGGATAAGAGAGAGAGAGAGACAGGCATGCCTTCCAGGTGCGTGTGTCGATATGGACTTGGAGCCCCTGTCTGTTTCGTGGTTATTTAGTAACCAATGAAAAAGCGAGCAATTCACAAGGAAGGAAAGAACGCGACGAGACCCAGCGCTACTCTTTCGTGATACTAAAGCTGACCCATCTTAGAATAAATTTATTTATTTATTTAGGTATTTATTTATTTATTTCAACGGGTAGCTTTAGTGCAAACTTTCGAGCTGTACTCGCGACGATGCGGTCGTCGTTGGTGATTGCTGTTATCTTCTGCCGTACCGCGCTGCCACGATAACGGGGCGAGTTTCCGCTGTGACTGCGTGTACGTATTTGTGTGTGTGTGGGGTGAGAAGGGGGGGGGGGGGGCTTGCGCATTCGCTTTAAAACAGAAACAACAGCAGCAAAAAAAACAAAACAAAAAAACAAATGAGAGGGATGGAACTTAGTCAGGCATGAGCCGGCAGTGCTATAGCGCTACACCGGGGGTTAGGGAAAGTTTGGGGATAGCCGCACGTGTCCACGCCTGCCATTTCCCTCCTGGCTTCTTCAACATCTTTTTCGAGTAGAGCTGCATTGTTTTCGTCAGCTCCTTGCTATTCCCAGGAGTAACTGAATAAACTCCGAAAGACCTCCCCTCCCCCCCACCCCCCGGCATATATCCTGGTAAGATCCGTACAAGAAACGTAAGAACGCATACCATCGTAAGAAACGTAAAATTCAGCTGCAAGATAAAAAGGAGAAGTGGCAGTAAAACCTCAATGCCCGTTCGTTTCGGATGTTTGATGTGGGCCCGTCGAGGGAGCTTCGGTATTCCCGATGCAGCGGCGTGTGCATGCGTGCGTGCGTACCTGTGACCGAGGGAAATGTGTGTGGCCTCTTCCCATCCTCTCCCTTCCGGAAGTTGTCGCGCCGCAAACGTTTTTGACTCGGTGTGCGCGCGGCGGATCGAGACCCCGAAGAAGCCTCGCGCTCTCGGTGGCAACTGCGCGCACCGCCCGCCCGCCCGCCCGCGGTCGTTCGAGTCACGTCGCCAAGCGGCACTAACCCGATTTCGACTCGCGCGCGCGCCCCGTTCTGAGTGCGCTCTCGAGGAACCGGCGGCATGCCGGATTTACGCGCCTTTAACGCGGCGACCACTTTCACGGTGCGATCCACGTACAGGCGCTGCGAAGCCTATAGACGCAGCGCCATCGCTTTTGACCTTCCTTAGAGACACTGCTCCCAGTGAGATAATTTAGGTTGTTGCGCGTTGAAGTGTGTTTTGTGTATGTTTATCTGTGACGTTTCGCCGTCGCAGTGTGATTTCGTTTTTTTCACCGTTCCCATCCGGAGAAGCGGGCTAGGCGTGCCGCCAACAAGCATCTCCAAAAGTCATTATAATGAGTCTCTCTCTCTCTCTCTTTCTCTCTCTCTCTCTCTGTGAGTCACAAGGCTATGCTGCGATGAAGATCCTTAAACCGATTTTATCGCGAATTATCGAACCATTAATGGATTACTGGGTAACGTAGTTTTTTTATATATATGTAGCTCGCGCATAACAAATTAAGTAAATGCTTGAAATCGGATACTGCATATGAGTAGGGCCCCTATTGACCTGCTCGCAGACAACACATCGAATGCTATGGTGATATACACGTACGGAAAAGTGGGAACTCGCGAGTGTAACCATGGAGAAAAACGAACACCCAGTGCTGGAAGCTATTTTCCGACAATTGTAGGCGGTGTTTTACTTGTGCATGCTGTTATCATTAGGCTGAAGGGTCCTGAGCCGAATAGTCCGGCTAAAATTTCTGGCCATCAATCCAGTCATCGATTAATTCAAAAGTAAATTTATCAATGAACTCAGCTCTAGTATTTACGTGGTTATAAGTCTTCAACTCTTTCTTGCAACCATGGTTTGACACGCTTCGGAAGACGATATTGATTAGGCCCAGATAGGCACAGGAGCATTTAACGGCAACATCATCAACGAGGTCCGGTGGCGCTGTAGCTATACCAAAAATGGGAATAACCCATCGGTTCAAGACTTCCTATATCACCACGTCTACAGCTGCAGAGCTCGCGGCTCTACGCGACGCGCTTCGTGTGATAAATGCTGAAAGTCCTAGAAAATGGGCAGCCTTCTGCGATTCAAGGCCGGCCTTCCAATGTGTGCAGTCGTTTATCCGACATGGAACTCACGATCAGCTCACGTGTGAAATCGTGGAACTTGTTCACCACTTGAACAAACAAAGAAGACCTCTGCGTCCCCATTCCTCTCTCAAGGACCGACGCTGCGAGACAACGCATTCTAGTAAACAGGCTCTCCTTAGCAGAGTGGAGTACCGCACATACAAGGCGCACTAGACTGCACAGACTAAACCCTTCACTGGAGCTGAGACTTCCGGCCGGACTGCTTCGACGCGAAGCCTCTTCTGTGTCGTTTGTGGCTGGGAGTTGCCTTCACGAAAGCTTACTCAGCACTAATTGGAATGGCTGATAGTCCTGCCTGTAATGTTTGCGGATGCGAGGAGAACATTGACCACTTATTGTGCCACTGCCCTCAATTTCAAGCACAAAGAAAATCTTCGTTCAACACATTGAGAAAACTAGATGATCGTCCTCTAAGTGAAGAGACAGTACTAGAGCACCGTCCCTGCCGATCATTGGCTCAGAAAGCAGTGAAGGCACTTTTGTGCTTTCTGAGAACGTCTGGTTTGCACAAGCAGCTTTGCCCTAATGACTGTCTGTTCACGTCTCTATACCCTCACTCTCTCACTTCTCTCTTTCCCTTTCCCCAGAGTATTGTAGCCAACCAGACTCTTGACTGGTTAACGTCCTCGCCTTCCTTATATCCCCCTCTCTCTTTCTTTTGCTGCAATCCGCAAGGTGAAAAAGTCTCGTGAAAAAGAAAGTTTTCAAGGCGCACCTAAAAGCGAAGGACAATGCGATGAACCAGTCCCAACTCTCACCAGTTTGCTGTACTATTATCAACTTCATGTTTCATTATTTACCGAATTGCACTGTGACGTACGCTTCTTAAGAGCCTTTGTTTCGAATGAAAAGAAAGATCGTTTTTGACACTCTATTTACCGTGCGTGCGCAGCCCTTTTTCGCCGTCTCTAAGGGATCAGGTCCCGTAGGTTAGTGAAGCAGAGACGCCGCCAGCGTCAAACTGTCAGGGATATTGTACGTGTGAACAGGATTTGCGGGAGTATCCTGTCGGTGAGCGAGATGGGAATCCCTCTAATCTAGTACGCCCTGTCGCCTGCCAAAGTCGTCGGCAGAAAGCTGACATGCCAAGACCACCATTTCGGCGATCTTTCTTTCTTTCTTTCTTTCTTTCTTTCTTTCTTTCTTTCTTTCTTTCTTTCTTTTGTCGCATAATTAAATTCATTATGTCCTGTTAGATACGGGACCTGTTGGATACGAGTTCCTGAGCCTACTTCGAGTTCACCAGACCACATCGAATCGCACCACAGCTAATTAAAGAGCGCAGAAGCACGGATACCACATTCCTGAGGCGCGCACGTGCAAATAAGTTGGCGGCCCCCACTTCGTGTGCCGCAGGTTGGGCTATTCACTGCTCGACTCTTCCCGAAAGTGAAGCGAGAGCCTGGCGCTGTTCCAGGTAACGTGAGTGCCGAAGCAAGACGGCTGTAATGCACCGCGAAGGCCTGGCAGCGTCGCCCCCACCTGGCTGTGGTGACGGCGCATTGCATATCAGGAAGGCAAGACCGCAGGGAGAAGTAAGCCGTCGGACAATTGGGGACCCAGCGGCGACTGTCTTCGCCGGGTATGACACCATCGCACGGCCGCCTACCATCGGCCGAAAATGACGACACTTGAGCGGGCTCGCAGATTGGCCGGAAATGGCGTAATCTGAGCGGGCTCGCCGGTTGGCCGAACGTGACGTGTCTTCGAGACACCGAAGGGCTTAAAAGACGCAGACCGGGAGCATTCCTAGAGCATTCCTTGATTCATCTCTTTCGAACTTCTTGCGACGGGCCGCAGCGTCCGAGTTGCTGCCGGCTGTTAGATATGGAGCTGTTTCCTGCGATTACTTCGAGTTCCCCAAACCACTTCGAAACGCAGCACAGCTAATTGAGGAATGCAGAAGCAGGAAAGCACATTCCAGAGGAGCGCCCAGGCAAACAAGTTGAAGGCCACAAGACAGGTGCAAACCAAGACGGCGGTAATGCGCCGTGACAGCCAGACGTGCCGGAAGGTCCAAGCGTACCTCTTCATCACCTTTGAAGAAGACAATTGCTACCGCTGAGGGGCCGTAGCACCGGGAGCAGGTGAACCCTCGGACAATGGAGCATGAGCGCCCCTTCCCTTCTCCTTTGAAGAAGCGCATTGCACCACTGCGAGGCAAGACCGCAGAGAGCCGCCGGGTGTGACAACGCGATACGGGCGCCAACCATTGGCTGAAAGTGGCGTCATCTGAGCGGACTCTCCGATTGGTCGAACATGACGCGACTTCCAGTGCTCGAAGGGTTTATAAGAAGCCTTCCAGAGAGACCATGGCATTCCCTGATTCCCTGATTCACCTCTCTCGAACTTCTTGCCGCGGGCCGCAGCGTCTGAGTTGCTGCCGGCCCGTAATGACTGTACGACTGTTCATTGACGTCTCACCTCTGTATATAATGTAAAATAAACCCTCCCAAGTTTGGTTTCCATCCCGAAGTCCGTCCCTCAACCCCTACACGGCCCGTAATGACTTTTAAGACTTAATTGACTCTCACTGTAAATAATGTAAATAAACTTCCAAGTTTTCATCCCGACGTCCTCCTCAACTCTTACAGACCCTAAGAACGGCCGCAAATGAGATGCTTAGAACACGGTTCACCGAATGTAGTATGTCGAGTGCATTCCGACTGTCAGTGGTGCTAGGAGTCGTGCAGTGCCTGCCCATCACGGCAACAATGCCACGGAGTCCGCGTTCTATGCAGTCCTCGCTGAAAAAAAAAAAAAGTCGCTACGTTTGGAGGTGTAACACCACATAGCTGATAATATTGGTTTTATATCTGATGCACGAAGTAAAATTATTGTTCTCCACCGTATTCGTGGCACTAACGTGAAAAGCAGCAGAGTGCCCTCCAAGTGGTCGAATAAAGCCGACACTGCGTCGGTATATACGCGCAGTTGCGGTACCGCGACTTCGAAACGCCGAGGGCGTCCGCGTTGCCGGCGCCTCTGCGCGCTCGGTCGGCGGCGTAAAGTGGCGGAGCTGCGCAGCGTCTCTCGCGCGCTGCGGCCGAGCTGCGGCACGACGCTGAGAACTGGGCGGAAGCCGTGCACTGCAGGATCCTGCGAGATTCGTTCGCCGCCTACTGAACGGCAGCCCGGTACAAGGCACACAACTTTTTGCAAGTATTGTCAGAGGGAACTCTGGCGCTTGTCAGGATTGGGGGCTCAATCCTTTCGTCCGTGGTCCTTTGCCAAGATTGGAGTACGGCATGAATTCGAAGGTAGCTGGCCCATGCCGTCGTCCAACTTATTTACGCTGAGATCGTTGATGAAGTGAAGAACTGCTTCTCATCGAGAACGAGGAAAAAGGGGTTTATTTACAGAAAATTAACTCAGTCTAACATGACTGTTTGAGGAAAAATAGTATTAGTCCAACAGGACTGCATGAGAGAAGTGAACCAGTCTAACATGACTGCTCAAGAGAAGTGCGTCCAACAATCGCACAACCACAGTTTTTATACACTCGATCCGCCCGTCCACGACGCGGCGGCTGTTCGTTTACACATCACCAACTCGCAGCTGCTCTGAAGACCAGTTTACAGACACAAAGGCACACACATTCCGAAGCCCAAGCGACGGTGTTGAAGGTGGTGCCGTTCCGGAAAATCGACGTTGTCGATCGCGCGTCGCTCATTGTTCCGAGCCACTCCAAACCTTGAGAAGCACAAAAATAAGTCTTCCCGCGGTAGCTTCTCCAGGCGTGTCAAATCAGCCCCGCGTTGGCGAACTCTGGAATCATTGTCCCCACACCGAATTCGTCTCGTCACCATGTCGAAGCGGGCTGGAGGAAGGCGGCGGATTCCAGTGCAGAGGCCGCTTCTTTGTTCGCCTTGCAGCTGCAGCGGCGGGGAGCGGGAGGTGCGCGTCTTGCACCCCTTGTCGTAATCGGGTGGCAAGGTGACAATCTTGTTGTGCAACCCGCCGTTCTTTACAGCGCCTCCATGGCCCCAAAAGTCTCGACTGTCTAGCGCTGACAACCGCTAGGCAGGAAGAGAACGGCTGCTGGTCAGGGGGGGATTGATGTCTTGGCTCGCAGCGACCACTTGTGCCTTGATGTCACCGCCCCAAAACATCCAACAAGGACAGGCAACTGCAAAATGAACCCCACAACACGGCTCTGCGCCGAGATGACGTGCATTGGCTCTCACTTTAGACTCGCTAGGCTTCAAAAAAAAAACAACAACAACATAAGTGCAGAAACAAAAAAAATGCTGCATTTCACTATGCCAATTTCTGAAGCAAATTCCTGCTGACAAATTCAGCAATCATGGAGGGAATCCTGCTAAATGAGAGGGGATCTTCTTCGCTTAATAAATTTAACACTAGTAACCCTAAAATTTAGGCGGGACCCTCAAACGCAGAATTCAAATTAGCCTGCTCAAACCATCCGCATTGCTATGCAACTTTCCCTTCTTATATCTAACGGAGAAGTTGTACTCTTGGAGAGTGAGGCTCCATCGGAGCAAGCGGCCGTTTTTGTGTGACATTTGATTGAGCCACGTCAGAGGACAGTGGTCGGTCTCGAAGATGAACTTCGCTCCGTACAAATAACACGACAACTTCTGGGCGGCCCAAACCAAACAAGCGCATTCCTTCTCTGAAGCGCTGTAGGCTTCCTCTCTTACATTTAGTTTACGGCTGGCGTAGAGGATAGGATGCTCCTCGTTATCGTCGCCGACTTGACTAAGTACCACGCCCATACCTCTGTCGCTTGCGTCGCATTGAACTATGAATTCCTTTGTGTAGTCTGGCGCGCGAAGCACAGGGCGAGAAACCAATAGCGTTTTCAAACTTTGGAAAGCGTTCTCTTTGTCCTTATCCCAGTGTACGTTACTCGGTGCTCCCTTTCGGAGGGCGTCTGTTAATGGACTTGCCAATTGCGAGTAATTCGGAATGTACCGTTGATAGTACCCCACAAGTCCCAAAAATGAACGAACGTCCGTTTTCGTGCGCGGCTGAGAAAAATCTCCAATCGTAGCTATATTCAGCTCAGCCGGCCGTCTCATGTCCTGACCGACAACATGGCCCAGATAAGTAACCTGTGAACAACCGAACCTACACTTTTCCGCTTTCATCGTTAAGCCGGCTTCAAACGTACGAAGCCTCGCATTCTTGTCGTAATAGACTTTGGCGTTCTTTTGAGCTATTGCCATGTTCTTTCCGACTAGTTCTTGGTTTGCGCTTAGCCGTTCCAGTAAATTTAGCACGTATTCAACCACTGTCGGAATCTCCCCTCTTTCTTCCCACATCTCGCTTAACATTCTCAGTGGAGGACGGAGTGTCCTCTCATACACTCGTTCTGCTGGTGAGAACCCTGTCGCCTCATGTGGAACCGTTCGCAAAGCAAAAAAAGTTGCCGGCAGACAGTTCTCCCAGTCCTCCTGGTGCTCGTAACATAGCGCATGCAAAACTCGCTTAAGCACCGAATGCCACCTCTCTACACTGTTCGACTGAGGGTGATAGACAGAACTGTGTATTAACTTTACCCCGCACTTTTGCAAGAATGTGGAAGTCAGTGCGCTCGTGAATACTGACCCTTGATCTGCCTGAATTTCGGCTGGAAACCCAACTCGTGCAAACACTGTCAAAAGCGCGTCTACTACTTCAGTGGAGCTGAGCTCTTTCAAAGGGATTGCTTCTGGAAACTTGGTGGCCGGACACAGCATGGTAAACAAGTACCTGTAGCCTGATTTTGTTTTTGGAAGAGGCCCTACCGTGTCTATTACAAGTCGTCTGAAAGGCTCTGTTATTAAGGGCACTACCTTCAGTGGAGCTTTCCAAGTCTCTCCTGGTTTACCAGAACGCTGGCAGGCGTCGCATGATCTTACAAAGTTTTCTACATCTTTGAAACAGCCAGGCCAGTAGTATTCCATAAGCAATCTTTCCTTTGATTTGTTTATGCCTAGGTGGCCGGACCACCCATTTCCATGACAAAGACTCAAAAGGTCCTCCCTATACTTAGTAGGTATGACTAACTGATCTAAAATCTTACCCTTTCGATCTCTGTAATGCCGATACAACAATCCTCCTCTCTCATGTATCGTTACGTTGCGCCTAGCAATGCCTTCTTTAGCTGTGTCACGTAATTTAGCTAAGCTCTCATCATTCTTTTGCGCAGCTGCCAGTGACTCTCTATCCACGCGTAAGAGTTGATCAAAGTTCTTTGAGGCCGGTGATAACAACGACCCTGTCTCGCTTGGGAGCGCGTCTGCATGCTCTTCCTGCAGGCTAGAACTCTGACACTCTAGTGCTACGCTCTCATTGAGCTGGTCGACTGGCAGGCTCTCCTCAACTGTTCTTTTGTCCCTCGGGCCTAGCTCGGATTCGGGTATTGAAGCTATCCCCTTTTCTGCTTCAGCTGGAGGAGCTTGAGCATTTTCAGCCGAAAGCGCCGCGATCTTACGAGCTTGGCCTCTGGTCAATGCCTGTACTATGCCCTCTCCCAGTTTGAGCCCTCTGTCACGCAGTAACTGATTCGAACGATTCGAAAAGATGTAGGGATACTGCAGTGACAAAAATTTGGAAACTGCAGCCTCAGTCTCTAGCTCCCCGAATGGTCCACTGATTTTGACTTTGGCCATGGGCAGACACACGCTGTGTTCTTCTACAACCTGTTTTATCCATGCTACTTCTCCGGTGAAGTCCTCTACCATCACGTAAGACGGATGGACAATGTCCAGCGTGGCGGCACTGTCTCTTAGCACTCGGCATGGTTTTCCATTAACTTGCAGGTCGTGGAGATATGGACTTAAAAGTTCCATATTCTCATCCTTTTCCTCCACGTAGGAAAAAACTACGCTAGGCTTCTCGCAGTTTACAGCTATATGTCCCAGTTTGTGGCATTTGTAACAGCGAATTGGTCTAAAAGATCCGAACTTTCTTTTCTGTTCTTGTGCGGTTTCTCCGTTAAGTTTCTCCTCGCTCTTTTCTGCGGGCTTTTCCGCCATGTCTACAGGCTCGGATCGTCTAGCTTGCGCACCCTTTTTGAACGGAAATGGCTTCCGCGGTCCATTTCGACCGTCCCAGTTTCCCTCCTCGGCGTTCAACTTTCTACGGGTTGCGTACTCTTCGGCTAATTCAGCCGCCCTTTCCACAGTGTTTACATTACCTCTATCTTGCACCCACAGTTTCACAGCTTGGGGAATGGTTTTGTAAAACTGCTCTAGACACATGCATTCAATGATCATGTCTCTGCTGTCGTACGCTTCCGCGCTTTTAAGCCACTCGACTAGGTTGGCCTTTAAGCTATATGCAAACTCCGGATAGCCCTCGCTATCTTTCTTGCCTGTGCTCCTAAACCTTTGCCGAAAAGCTTCGGCTGAAAGGCGGTATTTCTTCAGGAGACTAGCCTTAACTTTCGCATAATCATATGCATCCTGCACACTCAATCTGGCGATTACTTCCGCCGCCTCACACGGCAACATAGACAGCAACCGCTGTGGCCATGTACTCGGACCGAAGTTCATCTTTTCGCAAGTCCTTTCAAAATTGCTTAGGAACAAGCCTATGTCGGTCCCGACCTCATATGGCTTTAATAGCCTGTCCATGCGGTACGATTCTGCCTCACTTGATCGACCCAGAGCTCCTTCACTTCCTTGAGACAACTCCAAACGTCTGTTTTCAAGTTCAAGTTGCATTTTTGTTATCTCGCGATCTTTATCGCGTTCCTCTCTCTCTCTATCCCGTTCCTCTCTCTCTCGTTTTTCTCTGTCCCGTTCTTCTCTTTCTTTTTCCCGTTTCTCTCTCTTTTTGAGAAGTTCCAATCCCATCTCAATATCTTGCTCACTGGCCTGATTGGAAATTAGCTCCAATAATTCCGATTTGAGCATTTCCTTGCGTACATTTAGGCCCAGTTCCTCACCAACAATCAACAACTCGTCTCTCAGCAATGTCCTTAACTCCATGACTGCTGCTTTACTGCCTTGATTCTGCTCTCTAAATCTAGCTAGGAAAACACAACCTAGCTAACACACAACAATCTAGCTTCCCTACTGTTCTAAACAGAACAACCACAAAATGAAGCCTAGAGAGTCAAAGCAAAAACCAAGCACTCACCGCAGATACAGCACCATGTCGCAAAGTCCATCCTACCGCTGTCAGCCAGTTGTCAGGATTGGGGGCTCAATCCTTTCGTCCGTGGTCCTTTGCCAAGATTGGAGTACGGCATGAATTCGAAGGTAGCTGGCCCATGCCGTCGTCCAACTTATTTACGCTGAGATCGTTGATGAAGTGAAGAACTGCTTCTCATCGAGAACGAGGAAAAAGGGGTTTATTTACAGAAAATTAACTCAGTCTAACATGACTGTTTGAGGAAAAATAGTATTAGTCCAACAGGACTGCATGAGAGAAGTGAACCAGTCTAACATGACTGCTCAAGAGAAGTGCGTCCAACAATCGCACAACCACAGTTTTTATACACTCGATCCGCCCGTCCACGACGCGGCGGCTGTTCGTTTACACATCACCAACTCGCAGCTGCTCTGAAGACCAGTTTACAGACACAAAGGCACACACATTCCGAAGCCCAAGCGACGGTGTTGAAGGTGGTGCCGTTCCGGAAAATCGACGTTGTCGATCGCGCGTCGCTCATTGTTCCGAGCCACTCCAAACCTTGAGAAGCACAAAAATAAGTCTTCCCGCGGTAGCTTCTCCAGGCGTGTCAAATCAGCCCCGCGTTGGCGAACTCTGGAATCATTGTCCCCACACCGAATTCGTCTCGTCACCATGTCGAAGCGGGCTGGAGGAAGGCGGCGGATTCCAGTGCAGAGGCCGCTTCTTTGTTCGCCTTGCAGCTGCAGCGGCGGGGAGCGGGAGGTGCGCGTCTTGCACCCCTTGTCGTAATCGGGTGGCAAGGTGACAATCTTGTTGTGCAACCCGCCGTTCTTTACACGCTGCGCGGGAGCTGCGGATGCGGTGAATCGGCCATCGTGGAAATGGTTATATAGTACGTGGACTTGGCTAACTTCGTTCTTTCGGCCTCGAACGGCGGCATGGAGACTTTCAAATCGATTATTTTCGACGAAGTAGTCACTTATAAGGGCCTCGGACTTCTAAACTATGAGTACTTGGAAATTTAGAAGGATAACGCGTTATAAAAAAAAGTCGCAGTTTCGCTTGAAAGGCGTAGCTTCGGTTGCGGTATATCAAATTAGTAGACATCCACGCGAAGTAAGGATGTTAGCTTTATTGGCCCTATAAACTTGGAAACATTCGCTTACGAACTGAATTAGCAAGCATTAGTTTCAACCGCATTAGTCGCGTGCGAGTAACTCCTCGCGGAGCATTTCCTTGAGCGCATTGTGCAGATTCCGTAGGTACATCTGCGGCTAATGAGTGGCACTGTTCCTTCGATGCTACCCGACGCTCCAGCTGAAGAAACCTACCGCAGAAACAACGAGCGAGACTTGGATGGGATGCCGGTCGCTAAACATAATCGAGAGTGAGCCGAGCTTGCATACTTACATGGTGCAAGCATAATATGATGCGAATGAAAATGAAGTGTGTGTTTAACAAGTGAATCACTATCTCGTGCGCATTCATTACGGCGGGGACCTTCTGTTGCACCTTTTGTCCATTACGCGTGTACGGTAAATCAAGTCCCGATTGACTGTTTTTCAGTTGTCTTTCATGCCCTTGGCATAAAGCGTGAACAACAATGGAGACAGAGGGCATCCTTGCTTCAGTACTTGGTGAATTTCCACCACTTCATTACAATTTCCGCCTTCCCGCACAATTTTTACTGTGTTGTCTCTGTATATCTCCCTCAGCAGCTTCACCAAATCCTCACCTATGCCTTCGTGCATGAGAATATCCCTTAACAGCTCCCTGTCTACGTTGTCGTAGACTTCCTTAATATCCAGAAATGCTATCCATAAACGTCTATTCTGAGCAGCTGAAATGTCTATGCACTGACTCAGAACAAACATGTTATCCTTTAAACAATGGCCTAGTCTGAACCCATTGTGTAGTTCCCCCCAGTATACATCCGTTTTTTTCCCCCACCCACTTATATTTTTATGGCTTGCATTGCCATTCTATAATATCACCGACGCTACTGCAACTGGCCTGTACGAGCTGGTCCTATCTTTATCACCTTTGCCTTTGTAGATGATGTTCATCTTGCATTCACGCCACCCAACCGGAATTTTCTTCGCTTCAATCACTTGCTCAATGAAATTAGTCAGCGGTGCGTTGCTTTTTGGACCGAGGTTTTTGATTAGCAGTATTGGGATTTCATTGGGTCTTGCAGCAATGTTAATAGGGGCATTTTCTTCTGCGTTTTTTTTTTTCAGTAAACGATTTCTATGGCAAATTTTGATCTGACGTGATTGCTTAGAAAATTGGAAAGATAAAGCTTAATAACTAGACATACAAAAGAGCGCCCTAAGCCGCAAGTACAAAGATTAGACGAAACCACTGCGTCTGAACGATTCTGAGCGCCAAATTTCCCGTTTGTTGTTTTAGTGGGAAAACCTGTGGCAGCCAGGACATGCCTGGAATCTGAAAAGGACTTTCGGGACTGCTTCGATTACAGAACTCTGGTATGCAAACGTCCCTGCACAGAGCGGGTCGTTTCCGTGCTCACGTAGCGCGTCGCCTGCTCAGTTTCTGGCGTTGGCACGCCTTGATCTTTGAATTCTCTGGGATTTTACGTGCCAGAACCGCGATTGTATTATGGTCCGAGGCACGCCGATATAGTGGAGAACTCCGGATTAATTTTGGCTACAGGGGGATCTTTAAGGTGCCCCCAGTGCGCAGCACACGGGCGTGTTTTTGCATTTGCCCCCATCGAGATGCGGCTGCCGTAGCCGGGACCTCATCGCGCGACCTCGTGCTTAGTTGCGCAACACCAGAGCCACTAAGCCACCGCGGCACCGCTGCCTTGTTCTTTTCATTCCGGCTGCGGCGTTATTTTCAAAACTCCTCGACCGCCTCGTTTCGTTTTGTTTGAAACTTTCGTCTCCTCTCGCTCTCCCGATGGCTCGTGAATTCCCTTCGTCTTAAAATTCCTTCTCCCAGAAAAAAAAAGAACAAGAAAAAGAAAATACCGCATATGCGCGCACACGCCTCGAGAACCGCTGTATTTTACAGCGCGGCCGCTGCGACCGGGGCACGGGAATCGATAACCTGGATATGTTTGTTCAACCCGCGCTTATATTAAACGGAATTTATTCGACTCACTTTATATTTGCGCAATGCTTTCTTGCCGCTTAAGTTCTATCCCTTCCCTTGCGTTATTTCTGCTTTTTTTTTTCCTCTTTCTTTTAACGGCATGCAGCGAATAAATGGCCTTCGTTCCCTATAGGCGCCGACAAATGACTATGGTGTCAGTGTGCCTTTTTTTTTTCCAATTCACGAACGCGCTCGTGCACGTTATGTCCGACGGCATGAAGCTGTTTTGCCGCCAGAGTGTGTACGGGCAAAAGTCAGAGGCCCTCCGGAACATTTGTTTATGTTTGCGTTTTTCAATGTTGTGAATAACCTTGACTGTTTCTTGTATATAGGGGCCCATTATTTTCTTTTTTCGTGACCTCTTAGGTTGCCGTGCTGTTGTAATTGTCGTTGTTCCTCAATCACCTGGCGCAACCCAATCTCGGGGATCGGCCATGAATCGTGAATTGCATGAGTTATAAAAAGAAACAATACTGATTTTGAAGAATATGACTTCGATAAAGAAAACTGGTAATCTGAACTTTTGTTAACTTAAATTTGTGATATAGATGTAAACTTTGTCGTATCTTCACATTACACAATTCAAAGTTTGAATTGCAGATAAAAAAATATGACGCGGAAAAAATTTTAGCATTGTTTTTTTTTTTGTCTTGCAGCACAGAAAATTGCGGAGGGCATCATCCAGTTCGGTAAATACCAAAGGAAAGAACCACCGATATAGGCAACGTCAAGTGAAGTTTACGTAACGGTTCTTCCAACAATCTTTTTCTTTGAACCTTAAAATGGCGACACGCTTAAAAAAAGAAGTGGATGTTCATTGCAGAAATGATACAATTATGATATCGCCTGACCATGGAGACCAGTGAAGGTATTGGTATTACTCGACAACGAAGTTTCGTAAGCGATGCTTCAGCCTTCCTAGTGGAAGGCTCCTCGGCTCCTCCGTGTGTTTCACTTCAGTCGGGCTAGAGTGATGAGATGTAATGTTCTTCACTCTTCATGTAGATATTGTAATAACACCCAGTGCTCGTTTTCATTGAGAACACGTTCCTCCCTTCAACAACATATTTAGCGTGGATAAGTCGGACGGCGGCACGGGCCAGCTACCCCTTTTGACATGCCCGACCCCTACTCTTACACCACCAAGTACCTCACTTCAATTCATGGTCTTCTGGATAGGCTGTTAAGAACGGCCCGCTGACGTGCAAGTTTTGCCAGCCAGTTGCGACATCGGGCAGCAACTTTTCCTGGAACGCCACCGCAAACCTCTAGCCACGGCGTCACTAAGTCGACTGTGTGTGGAGAAAAATGCGCGCGTCCTCGACTCTCCGTCGCTGGAGCCAAGATGAGTGCGACGAAGCAGGCTTTGTGCCTGAACCCGCCACCGCCAACCTGGTCTGCTGTGAACGAGGGAGTCCCCGAGGGAACGTAGTTCGAGGTTCTTCCCACGCGCCGTTCAAGACGTAAGACAATGGGCAACCGGCGGGCGCGCGACGGGGGTCAACTCGGGGAATAAAATGCGCCTTTATTGACGTAACCTCGAGTTCTGCGAAGGCCATCTGACCTCGGTTGGGGACCGTGAACCTGTGCGGAAATGTGTGTGTGTAAGCCCTCCCGCCTACGGTGCCTGGTCGGCTCGCCTACGGTGCCTGGTCAGTCTACGGTGCCTGGTCGAACGTTTCCATCACCTTGGGATCGAGGGAGGACCGAGTGTTTATAAACCGCTGTTGTGCGGCTGCTCAGTGTTCTTTCTCTCGCAGTCATGCTAGACTGATGAACTGCAACGTCCTTATGTAGATACTGTAAATAAACCCATATTCCTCGTTCTCGATGAGAAGCAGTCCTTCCCTTCAACAACGTCCTCAGCGCGGATGAGTTGGACGACGTCATGGGCCAGCTACCATCCAATTCATGCCCGACTCCAACCTTGACAACTGGTTACGAGCGGTGGGATTGAGCCCCTTACTCTTTACAAGGCCCAGTTTACTCGGTGCGACAGTCTTCATTGCTGAGTGGGAAAGAAATCCAATGCTTCGCGATCAGGCCCGTAAATTTTAGCAGAGTACAGACAACGTCGCTATCTTGAGTTGTCGATAAGGAAGTAGTTCGATCATACATCGCCTAACAGTTCAGCGTTGTGGCAGCTTTTCGAGTTCAAGGCATGGTCGCGGAAGTGCGTTAGGCTCTCCATAAGTGCAGTGCGCTAAATTGCACGCCGTAGTCCGCACAGGCGTCGCTTGGAAGTAAAGCGGTTTATGTATATATTCGGGCCAGCGTTGTTAAGAATGGCGAGTTGCATTGCAAGATTGCCGCCCAGTTACGACCGGGGAACAAGACACGCATCCCCCACTCTCCGTCGCTTCAGCTAGGATGTGTTCGATGAAACGGGCTTTGAGCTGACACTGCCGGCTGATCCTCCAGCCCCATCGCCGTTGTGACGAAACGAGTTCGGCGGGCGAACTATTGTGCCCGAGTTCTCCAGCGCGGACCTGATCTGCTACGCGTGAACGGGCTGCCGCGGGATAGCCGTTTTTTGTTGCTTCCCACGCCCCGATCGGGACGCAAGACAACGAGCTACCCACCATTGGCTCCTAGTTTCCCGGAACGGCGCCCCTCGGACGTCGGCGCCGGACATCGGATTGTGTGTGCCTATGTGTGCGTAAACTGTTCTGCGGGGCGGCGGCAAGTTGACAATGAGTAAACGAACGTTCGCGTCAACTTGTATCGCGGGTCGACCGAGTGTATAAAAACTGCTGTGGTGCGAATGCTGATACACTTCTCTTGAGCAGTCATGTTGGGCTGACACTTCTCTTGAGCAGTCATGTTGGACTGACACTTCTCTTGAACAGTCATGTTAGACTGATTTAAATACTGTAAATAAACCCATATTCCTCGTTCTCGATGAGAAGCAGTTCTTCCCTTCATCAACGTCCTCAGCGTGGTTGGACGACGGCATGGGCCAGCTACCTTCGAATTCATGCCGGACTCCAATCTTGACAAAGGACCGCGAGCGATGGGATTGAGCCCCCAATCCTGACAGCGTATATATAGTCTGCTGTTCAGAAGCGAAACAGATGGCGTTGCAGAGGCACTCCATCGCGCACGAGGAGCGGTTATAGCTGGAAGGATATGACTAAGTTCGGAGGCAGTTGCGGTTGCCTTAATTACTGTAACGGCATAAATGTGAAGAAGGGGTGGAGGGAGGGGGTGTATAGCCATCGTGGCTGTTAGCGCATCCGTTTTCAGACCATAACGACCAGTGCATGCGGTATATAGTAGCGCTTATTTTTAACTCCCCAGGTAATGTAAATTTCAAAAACGCGATGTTTGCTCGTGACGCCCTGGAAGGTACCTTTTATTATAGGCTTATCGTGGCGGCGATCCGTGTACGAAATGTAATTTGCTCTACCGAATGTTGCGGCGACGAGGGAGCGTTTATAAAGCCTTTTAAACCGCTGGTTTGTTTGGGCTTAAACATTTCCCGCGCACTTGGCATTTCGTCGCGAATTTCGTTTGCGACGTCCGTGTCTATGTGCGGTGCTTCCAATTTTCGGCCAGTTGCGTCGTCCGCAAGGATGCCGGTGGGATAATGGAGATTTACTTAGTGAAAGTTACAGTCGCGTCGTCTTTCACGGGAGGGCGAAGTATAGGTCTTTCCATTCTGGCTTGGGCCGTCCAGCAGATCCGCGCAGCGGTCGCCAGGTACTCCCTGTTGGTCCCTGCGGGGGGAGACGCCCACTGCGCGCTGACGTGCGTCCTGCAGGACCTTTAATAAAGTTTATCCAATCGACCTTTTGCGCGGAGGGCGTTTTGCCTCCATGGGGTACAAAGTGCGCTACGCCGTTCTTTTCACCGAGGAAATTGCCTTATCGCTTCGGCGTGTCGCCGCAGGAGACTTGTTCTTATCTATACCGGGTGTCCCAGCTAACTTGAACCAAGGGTTTAAAAATGAAATATTGGAGTCAGGAGAGTGAAACTAACTGCATATTGGTGATAGGCATTTGGCGCACCACGGGAAATTTTTTGTATCGCAATTACTTAACTAGTAATTAAGATAATTTTTCTAAATTTTTTAATATTGACTTTAGACACTAAATGTGATTCGCAAAGTTGGAGAGCACTTTCAGAAACCCGCATTCCATTATTCGCCATAAAGAAAACCTTACGTGTACCTCTTTTTCCGAGCTCGAAAGAAAGCCCGCGAAATACAAAAAAAATCACGTGACGAGCACATTTGCGCCTCGCGATCGTGCTGCTCTCAACCGTGCTTTCAGTGAACGAAATCAGCTCCGGCCTTTATTCGACGGCCCCGTTGCAGCGGCAGGCCGATATCTTGGCGGGGGTTTTTCGTCCGCGTCAGCTAGTTGGCACCCGGCGACGACGACTTAGTCCCAATCTGATAAGATACTGAGATGGCGAGTCTGCTTTGTCACTCAGAAGCAAAAGAGAAATACAGGGAATAATGTTTCGCCGCGAGGTGTTGGCGGCTGTGTGTTGCAGTTTCCTAATGAGGATTTTGAAAGCTGGAAGCAGCGGTGAAGCACAGTTTGTCGTGTGCTGTAAAGAACGGCGGGTTGCACAACAAGATTGTCACCTTGCCACCCGATTACGACAAGGGGTGCAAGACGCGCACCTCCCGCTCTCCACCTCTCCGTGCTGCAGCTGCGAGGCGTTCAAAGAAGCGACCTTTGCGCTGGAACCCGCCGCCTTCCTCCAGCCCCTTCGACATGGTGACGGGACGAATTCGGTGTGTGGACAATGATTCTAGAGTTCCCCAATGCGGAGCTGATTTGACACGCCTGAAGAAGCTACCGCGGGAACGTCTTGTTTTTGTGCTTCTCACGGTTTGGAGTGGCTCGGAACAATGAGCGACGCGCGATCGACAACGTCGATTTTCCGGAACGGCACCACCTTCAACGCCGTCGCTTGGGCTTCGGAATGTGTGTGCCTTTGTGTCTGTAAACTGGTCTTCAGAGCAGCTGCGAGTTGGTGGTGTGTAAACGAACAGCCGCCGCGTCGTAGGACCAGCGGATCGAGTGTATAAAAACTGTGGTTGTGCGATTGTTGGACGCACTTCTCTTGAGCAGTCATGTTAGACTGAGTTAATTTCTGTAAATAAACCCCTTTTTCCTCGTTCTCGATGAGAAGCAGTTCTTCACTTCATCAACGATCTCAGCGTAAATAAGTTGGACGACGGCATGGGCCAGCTACCTTCGAATTCATGCCGTACTCCAATCTTGGCAAAGGACCACGGACGAAGGGATTGAGCCCCCAATCCTGACAACTGGCTGACAGCGGTGAGATGGACTTTGCGACATGGTGCTGTATCTGCGGTGAGTGCTTGGTTTTTGCTTTGACTTTCTAGGCTTCATTTTGTGGTTGTTCTGTTTAGAACAGTAGGGAAGCTAGATTGTTGTGTGTTAGCTAGGTTGTGTTTTACTAGCTAGATTTAGAGAGCAGAATCAAGGCAGTAAAGCAGCAGTCATGGAATTAAGGACACTGCTGAGAGACGAGTTGTTGATTGTTGGTGAGGAACTGGGCCTAGATGTACGTAAGGAAATGCTAAAATCAGAATTATTGCATATCATTTCCGAACAGGCCAGTGAGGAAGAAGTTCAACTGGGGTTTGAACTTCTGAAAAAGAGAGAAGAACGAGAGAGAAAAGAAAGGGAGGAACGCGATAAAGATCGCGAGTTAAGAAAAATGCAACTTGAACTTGAAAGCAAACGTTTGGAGTTGTCTCAAGGAAGTGAAGGCGCTCTAGGACGATCAAGTGAGGCAGAATCATACCGCATGGACAGGCTATTAAAGCCATTTGAGGTCGGGACCGACATAGGCTTGTTCCTATGCAATTTTGAAAGGACTTGCGAAAAGATGAACTTCGGCCCGAGTACATGGCCACAGCGGTTGCTGTCTATGTTGCCGTGTGAGGCAGCGGAAGTAATCGCCAGACTGAGTGTGCAGGATGCATATGATTATGCAAAAGTTAAGGCTAGTCTCCTGAAGAAATACCGCCTTTCAGCCGAAGCTTTTCGGCAAAGGTTTAGGAGCACAGGCAAGAAAGATAGCGAGGGCTATCCGGAGTTTGCGTATAGCTTAAAGGCCAACCTAGTCGAGTGGCTTAAAAGCGCGGAAGCATACGACAGCAGAGACATGATCATTGAATGCATGTGTCTAGAGCAGTTTTACAAAACCATCCCCCAAGCTGTGAAACTGTGGGTGCAAGACAGAGGTAATGTAAACACTGTGGAAAGGGCGGCTGAATTAGCCGAGGAGTACGCAACCCGTAGAAAATTGAACGCCGAGGAGGGAAACTGGGACGGTCGAAATGGACCGCGGAAACCATTTCCGTTCAAAAAGGGTGCGCAAACTAGACGATCGAAGCCTGTAGACATGGCGGAAAAGCCCGCAGAAAAGAGCGAGGAGAAACTTAACGGAGAAACCGCAAAAGAACAGAAAAGAAAATTCGAATCTGTTAGACCAATTCGCTGTTACAAATGCCACAAACTGGGACATATAGCTGTAAACTGCGAGAAGCCTAGCGTAGTTTTTTCCTACGTGGAGGAAAAAGATGAGAATATGGAACTTTTAAGTCCATATCTCCACGACCTGCAAGTTAATGGAAAACCATGCCGAGTGCTAAGAGACAGTGCCGCCACGCTGGACATTGTCCATCCGTCCTACGTGATGGTAGATGACTTCACCGGAGAAGTAGCATGGATAAAACAGGTTGTAGAAGAACACAGCGTGTGTCTGCCCATGGCCAAAGTCAAAATCAGTGGACCATTCGGGGAGCTAGAGACTGAGGCTGCAGTTTCCAAATTTTTGTCACTGCAGTATCCCTACATCTTTTCGAATCGTTCGAATCAGTTACTGCGTGACAGAGGGCTCAAACTGGGAGAGGGCATAGTACAGGCATTGACCCGAGGCCAAGCTCGTAAGATTGCGGCGCTTTCGGCTGAAAATGCTCAAGCTCCTCCAGCTGAAGCAGAAAAGGGGATAGCTTCAATACCCGAATCCGAGCTAGGCCCGAGGGACAAAAGAACAGTTGAGGAGAGCCTGCCAGTTGACCAGCTCAATGAGAGCGTAGCACTAGAGTGTCAGAGTTCTAGCCTGCAGGAAGAGCAAGCAGACGCGCTCACAAGCGAGACAGGGTCGTTGTTATCACCGGCCTCAAAGAACTTTGATCAACTCTTACGCGTGGATAGAGAGTCACTGGCAGCCGAGCAAAAGAATGATGAGAGCTTAGCTAAATTACGTGACACAGCTAAAGAAGGCATTGCTAGGCGCAACGTAACGATACATGAGAGAGGAGGATTGTTGTATCGGCATTACAGAGATCGAAAGGGTAAGATTTTAGATCAGTTAGTCATACCTACTAAGTATAGGGAGGACCTTTTGAGTCTTTGTCATGGAAATGGGTGGTCCGGCCACCTAGGCATAAACAAATCAAAGGAAAGATTGCTTATGGAATACTACTGGCCTGGCTGTTTCAAAGATGTAGAAAACTTTGTAAGATCATGCGACGCCTGCCAGCGTTCTGGTAAACCAGGAGAGACTTGGAAAGCTCCACTGAAGGTAGTGCCCTTAATAACAGAGCCTTTCAGACGGCTTGTAATAGACACGGTAGGGCCTCTTCCAAAAACAAAATCAGGCTACAGGTACTTGTTTACCATGCTGTGTCCGGCTACCAAGTTTCCAGAAGCAATCCCTTTGAAAGAGCTCAGCTCCACTGAAGTAGTAGACGCGCTTTTGACAGTGTTTGCACGAGTTGGGTTTCCAGCCGAAATTCAGGCAGATCAAGGGTCAGTATTCACGAGCGCACTGACTTCCACATTCTTGCAAAAGTGCGGGGTAAAGTTAATACACAGTTCTGTCTATCACCCTCAGTCAAACAGTGTAGAGAGGTGGCATGCGGTGCTTAAGCGAGTTTTGCGTGCGCTCTGTTACGAGCACAAGGAGGACTGGGAGAACTGTCTGCCGGCAACTTTGTTTGCTTTGCGAACGGTTCCACATGAAGCGACAGGGTTCTCTCCAGCAGAACTAGTGTATGGGAGGACACTCCGTTCTCCACTGAGAATGTTAAGAGAGATGTGGGAGGAAAGAGGGGAGAGTCCAACCGTGGTTGAATACGTGCTGAATTTACTGGAACGGCTAAGCGCAACCCAAGAACTAGTCGGAAAGAACATGGCACTAGCTCAAAAGAACGCCAAATTCTATTACGACAGGAATGCGAGACTTCGTACGTTTAACGCCGGAGACCAGGTAATGATCCTCAAACCTTCAAGAAAGAACAAGCTTGAAGTTCACTGGGACGGGCCCGTTAAAGTGTTGCACAAACTTTCAGAAACTAACTATGCTTTGAGAATGCCCGGTCGCAGGAAGGAAGTGAGGATATATCACTGTAATTTGATGAAGCCGTATGTAGAGCGGAGCGGAGTCGTTAACTATACTGTCAAAGCGCCGGATGGCATCGGTACCAAGTTTAAGGAGGATAGGGCAACCTCGAACTCTGAAATCGGCCTAGAAGAAGTAGTAGAACACTCGGTAAGCTCGCATGCTCTAAGACCCGAGCAGCTAGATGAGCTAAAAGGGGTGTTAGGGGAATATCTCGACAGATTCAGCGATCGGCCGGGTAGAACCGAACTGATAACGCATGAAATTGAGCTGACCTCTACCGAACCAGTAAGATCAAAACCTTACAGGGTGTCTCCAAGACAGAGAGAGATTATGGAGGCAGAGATACAGCGCATGCTAGAGTTGGGAGTTATTGAGCCCGCTGAGAGTGACTACACGTCACCGCTAATACTCGTAGAAACCCCTAACAAGGACCCTCGTCCGTGTGTTGACTACAGGAAGTTAAATGCGATCACTAGGGATCAGCTGTACCCGATACCCAACATTGAGGAACGAATTGAAAGAGTTAGCGCTGCTAAATACATTTCAACTATAGATCTCGTGCGGGGGTACTGGCAAGTTCCCCTTTCAGAAAGTGCCAGCCGCTATGCCGCATTCATCTCGCCTGTAGGCACTTTTCGCCCTCTCGCACTCAGCTTCGGGCTGAAGAACGCGCCGTTTAGCTTCTCTAAGTTAATGGATATTGTCCTAAAAGACTTGCAGGAGTTCGCCTTACCTTATCTTGATGATGTAGCCATTTTTTCGGACAGCTGGGAACAACACGTATCGCACCTCAAACAGGTGTTCTCACGGTTGAGGGAAGCCGGCTTAACGATGAAAGCGGAAAAGTGTAGGTTTGGATGTTCGCAGGTTACTTATCTGGGCCATGTTGTTGGTCAGGGCATGAGACGGCCGGCTGAGCTGAAAATAGCAACGATTGGAGATTTTTCTCAGCCGCGCACGAAAACGGACGTTCGTTCATTTTTGGGACTTGTGGGGTACTATCAACGGTACATTCCGAATTACTCGCAATTGGCAAGTCCATTAACAGACGCCCTCCGAAAGGGAGCACCGAGTAACGTACACTGGGATAAGGACAAAGAGAACGCTTTCCAAAGTTTGAAGACGCTATTGGTTTCTCGCCCTGTGCTTCGCGCGCCAGACTACACAAAGGAATTCATAGTTCAATGCGACGCAAGCGACAGAGGTATGGGCGTGGTACTTAGTCAAGTCGGCGACGATAACGAGGAGCATCCTATCCTCTACGCCAGCCGTAAACTAAATGTAAGAGAGGAGGCCTACAGCGCTTCAGAGAAGGAATGCGCTTGTTTGGTTTGGGCCGCCCAGAAGTTGTCGTGTTATTTGTACGGAGCGAAGTTCATCTTCGAGACCGACCACTGTCCTCTGACGTGGCTCAATCAAATGTCACACAAAAACGGCCGCTTGCTCCGATGGAGCCTCACTCTCCAAGAGTACAACTTCTCCGTTAGATATAAGAAGGGAAAGTTGCATAGCAATGCGGATGGTTTGAGCAGGCTAATTTGAATTCTGCGTTTGAGGGTCCCGCCTAAATTTTAGGGTTACTAGTGTTAATTTTATTAAGCGAAGAAGATCCCCTCTCATTTAGCAGGATTCCCTCCATGATTGCTGAATTTGTCAGCAGGAATTTGCTTCAGAAATTGGCATAGTGAAATGCAGCATTTTTTTTGTTTCTGCACTTATGTTGTTGTTGTTTTTTTTGAAGCCTAGCGAGTCTAAAGTGAGAGCCAATGCACGTCATCTCGGCGCAGAGCCGTGTTGTGGGGTTCATTTTGCAGTTGCCTGTCCTTGTTGGATGTTTTGGGGCGGTGACGTCAATGCACAAGTGGTCGCTGCGAGCCAAGACATCAATCCCCCCCTGACCAGCAGCCGTTCTCTTCCTGCCTAGCGGTTGTCAGCGCTAGACAGTCGAGACTTTTGGGGCCATGGAGGCGCTGTAAAGAACGGCGGGTTGCACAACAAGATTGTCACCTTGCCACCCGATTACGACAAGGGGTGCAAGACGCGCACCTCCCGCTCTCCACCTCTCCGTGCTGCAGCTGCGAGGCGTTCAAAGAAGCGACCTTTGCGCTGGAACCCGCCGCCTTCCTCCAGCCCCTTCGACATGGTGACGGGACGAATTCGGTGTGTGGACAATGATTCTAGAGTTCCCCAATGCGGAGCTGATTTGACACGCCTGAAGAAGCTACCGCGGGAACGTCTTGTTTTTGTGCTTCTCACGGTTTGGAGTGGCTCGGAACAATGAGCGACGCCCGATCGACAACGTCGATTTTCCGGAACGGCACCACCTTCAACGCCGTCGCTTGGGCTTCGGAATGTGTGTGCCTTTGTGTCTGTAAACTGGTCTTCAGAGCAGCTGCGAGTTGGTGGTGTGTAAACGAACAGCCGCCGCGTCGTAGGACCAGCGGATCGAGTGTATAAAAACTGTGGTTGTGCGATTGTTGGACGCACTTCTCTTGAGCAGTCATGTTAGACTGAGTTAATTTCTGTAAATAAACCCCTTTTTCCTCGTTCTCGATGAGAAGCAGTTCTTCACTTCATCAACGATCTCAGCGTAAATAAGTTGGACGACGGCATGGGCCAGCTACCTTCGAATTCATGCCGTACTCCAATCTTGGCAAAGGACCACGGACGAAGGGATTGAGCCCCCAATCCTGACAGTGCTCTTCTTATGCCACTCTCATGCGAGACTGAATCTTTGGTGTAGTGATTACTAGCACTGCAGACATGCCGTTTACAAATGAAGAGAAAGCAGACATGGTTCTGGCTCTAGGTGCATGTCATGGGAACAGAAGGCGCGCTGCAGACCTTATGCAACAATGGCACCCAGGCAGGCGGCCAAGTTCAGTAACGATCCTGCGTGCCTTCGAGACGCTGCGACGGATGGGCAGTTTTACGTCCACACGACACAGAGCACCTGTTTTTGACGAGGACTTCGAGACGCATATTTTATCGCTGTTCGCTCTGGAACCCCAAGCAAGCGTGCGCAGCGTGAGCGAGGATACCGGAGTCTCCAGGTCATCAGTTTGGCGAATACTGCGCAAACACCGCCTGCATCCGTACCACGTACAGCTTCATCAAAATCTGTTGCCACGGGACTTCCAAAACAGGACCGATTTTGCTAATTGGATTCTGATAAAGATGCAGGACGACCCGGATTTTTTGAACAAAGTGATATGGAGTGACGAAGCTAGTTTTTCGCGCAATTCACAGGTGAACCTGCACAATGCTCATTACTGGAGCGATTCAAATCCCTACTGGGTTTTACAGACGCAGCACCAGTACCAGTGGTCATTTAGTGTTTGGTGTGGACTTTTCGACGGTAGTTTGATCGGGCCTGTGTTTTTCGACCAGACGCTGACAGCAGATCGCTACACCAATGATATCCTCAGAGGACCCGTTGACGACTTCCTTTCGGATCTACCGCTCGCCAGGGCCACAAATGTGTGGTTTCAACACGATGGCGCCCCCGCGCACAGCAGCGCCAAGGCTCGGACCTGGCTCGACGCAGCGTTCCCGCAGAAATGGATAGGACGACTAGGTCCCGTGAACTGGCCAGCCAGGTCTCCTGATATGACACCTCTGGACTACTTTTTGTGGGGTCATATCAAGGACAAGGTGTACAGCACACCAACTTCCACACCGCAAGACCTTAAAGACAAAATAACGGAAGTCTGTTTAAACATGCCTGAGGCTGTCATACGAAATGCAACGGCTGATTTGGTTACAAGATGCCATAGCTGTATCGTCGCACAAGGTGACCTATTCGAGCACTTTTTATAATTGGTAAGAAACCGAAATGAAATGGAGTCAGGACAACCGCATGCCACGGCTGTCATCGCCGCACAGCCAAGCCATAAACCGCCACTTTTATTTTCTTTGCAACTGGCAAATAAAACTCCTCTCATTTGAAAACTTCGAGCTTGGCAGTCTTTATCGCGACTGCAAAGCGCAGCGCACTCGCTGCAATTTACACCGTCACGCGCGAACTGGCTGACACGGCCGAAGAAACCACCACCAAGATATCGGCCTGCCTCTGAAACGGGGCCGCCGAATGAATACCGGAGCTGATTTCGTTCACTGAAAGCACGGTTGAGAGCAGCACGATCGCGGCGCGCGAATGCGCTCGTCACGTGGTTTTTTTTGTATTTCGCGGGCTTTCTTTCGAGCTCGAAAAAAGAGGTACACGTAAGGTTTTCTTTATGGCGAATAATGGAATGGGGGTTTCTGAAAGTGCTCTCCAACTTTGCGAATCACACTTAGTGTCTAAAGTCAATATTAAAAATTTTTAAAAAATTATTTTAATTACTAGTTAAGTAATTGCAATACAAAAAATTTCCTGTGGTGCGCCAAATGCCTGTCACCAATATGCAGGTAGTTTCACTCTCCTGACCCCAATATTTCATTTTTAAACCCTTGGTTCAAGTTAGCTGGGACACCCGGTATATCCTTGACTAAAGAGGCAAGTGCCGCGTTTAAGCATGGTGTTCAGCAAAATGCACCGGAAAAGTGATGTCGCACCTTACGGGAATTTGGGCGTAGGTGAGTAAGCGGTTTAGCCAGTATATCCACTTATATAACAGGGCGGGCTTATAGGCACAACATTCGGTGGGAGGAAGCCCTCGATGGAGCTGGAAATCTAATACGCTCCCTCTAGGAAGTGGCGGCCCTGAAACTGGAAAAGGGCTTCAAGGGATACACAACAGTGTAGCACTAAATCGCCGTATGCTGATAACGAATTCTTAAGCTTCCATTCTCGTTAATCTTAGTGTAATGGGTTGATTATTACAAGATGAAGGTCGAAGTTACCTTTAATTTCGTGCCGACACCTCTCGGCGGTATTCAGCGTGTGATGTCACAGACGTTTTCATTTTTCCCGTGTATATTTGCGCCGGTTATGGCCAGGTAAAAGTTCTTGTTACTTGCCAAGTTCCGTCTTGTGCTCGTTTAGAATGCAATGTAGTCCATCCTACGCGATAAAGAATTATTAACTATGTCCGACTATCAGGCGCCGTCAAAATCCATGACCTTACGACGTTCTGGTGTGGGAACGTCAAGATGGGCCGCCACCGGCATTGTTTCTGCGCCTTTTCTGCCTCGCTGCCAAGTCTCTTCTTACGGTAAGATATTTTTTTTTTGCTATTGCA
Source organism: Dermacentor albipictus (assembly GCF_038994185.2). Lineage (NCBI taxonomy): Eukaryota > Metazoa > Arthropoda > Arachnida > Ixodida > Ixodidae > Dermacentor > Dermacentor albipictus. Next base: position 35,655,123 of record NC_091823.1, read on the forward strand.
GCAACGTAATTTATACATACGGCTCAAATTGCTTTTTTTTTTCTTCTTTAGGGTCCTTTTTAACAAACGAACGTGCAGGAAAGCAGACACAAAGTAAGATAAATGGAACAGATGCATCTGACTTCCTTCGCAGCTATTATCGTAGGAGAAAGGCATGCGCAGCTCAGTTGAAATATAGGGAAAGTGGCAGTTAATTTTCGCATAGCAATTCTAGCAGTTCGTATATAGCATAAAGATACATTCAAACTCGCAGAGACGAGGAAGGACGCACGACAAGCGCCAATTTCCAGCAGACGTTTATTTCACGCCTTTTCGTAGACAGTTTAAATAAATATTTGTCGGCACCTTGCCCAGCGGGAACCGTCCTATAGCCGTTGTTGGTTAGTCACTTCCGTATAAGGCTGCACTCAGGCACGGCATCTTCAGAGAGACTCCGTACCAGTCTTGTGCGGCGGACGCAGATCGAACGCCTTCTTGATCGTGCCTATTGTTTCGATCGTTGCTTTGTAGATATCTTTCTTTTGTTCGCGGGCGCTTCGAAACTAAGGTATACTTTCCGTAATGTCCTTTGACTTCTGCTGTCGTCTTTCTTGCGTCAACGGTGAAGTCGAGAAAAAAAAAAACAAGAACGGGGATCCGTACGTTGCTTGAAAGCGAGGCGGATATTGTTCTGTGCGCCTGGCGCGGCGGTACACTGGAGAACGAGCTTAGAGCCGCGGTCCCTCCGGGCAAGCTTTCTTTGCTTTCTCTCTTTATTTACGTCGCCGTTATTTTTTTTTCTCTTTCATTCCTTCTCTTCGTTTTCTTCTTAACGAGTTTGCAGAGCATGTGCGTTTCACGCAAATGACGCGAGCTTTTTTGATTTTTCCTATTCTTTGTACGGCGGGGAAAGCCTGAATGCTGGCATCGACAATGTCGAAACGCGGCTTGTTTCTTCAAAGCCTTTCCGACTGGGAAGTCTTCGGTGCGTTCGGCGCAGTACTGCCTTGCTGTGTATCGGATCTCCTCCCGAGGCGTTCGCCCCCAAGCACGCGACTTGAACTGCGAGCGGCGGGCGGAACGAGGGCTCGGAGTTGTATTGCGTCCGTGTTCGCTGCACTACTTTCGCGGATCTATACTGTATTGCGGGGAGCAGGAGGGATCGTACCGTCTCTTGAGAGCTCGATACACGGACCCGCGTATCTTTTTGGAGCAGCGCACACGTAATGCGGACGGTGTGGTTCCCGCTCAGAATGCCACACTTTACGTGAAAAGTTAAGGTTGCTTCGTTTAAAATTGTAATTGATTACAGTGACTCCGCTAAAGTAGTTAACTAATTACTAAAAAAAAGAAGATCGATTGAATTTACTTTTGTTAACATTGCGCAAATGCAGTAAGTAGAACAAGCTGGCCTGGCTCTTACAGAGCGCTCTAGGCTGCCCTTCACGTGTTCTTTACCTTCACTAACGATTGCTGTCCAAGATTTTCGTCGATCATCTTTCGTAATTTTCTTCTGGGAAACATCTCAAAGCTCGCAGGAGCGTTGGAATTTGAGCTTGTTGGTGCATTACGTCGGCATTCGGCAACAGCGCGAAGTCTTTTCTGCTACAGTTCCCGCCAAATTCGAGCGCTCAGGAGTGCCGATCGGCTGTCATTACGGCTTGTGTCGCCAATAAAGTAACTGCTTACTTGTAGTTGGTTACTGAAAAAAGAGTAATTGAATTACAGGGAACGTTACCGAGTAAAAGATTACTGATGAACTACAAGACTGCAAAAATGTAATTGATTACAAACAATACAGGTGATTCGCTACGTACAAGTCTGGTTCGGCTACCACCTGCGGAATGTCCAATTATCAGATCGATTTTTAATGACATTCTTTGAACCGCGGCGACAGCCATTTAGCCTTTGTGACAGCTTCACTTGTGTGATGCAATGATGATGATGATGACGATGGCATCTAATGGCATTCCTTTTAAACGGGGCAGGCACAATTAGTCGCCCTGCCTGCTCGAGATAATGAGCTTTTACATCTATTGGAATCTAGCGTTTTGCTTGCCTGTAACTTATTTTTGGCCCTCTTTCTCTACATTCTACGGTTACCTTGCCTGCAACGACCCAGACTCCACTCCTTCCTGCATTTTTCACCAATAATTTAAACGCCCCTTGCTGCAAGGTGGACGTTCCCTACAGTGCTGATTGGGCGAATATCTTGGAATTGCGCATCACAATTCGCTGAATCGTCTCCGAAGTTTTGCTGCAGTTGACACATCTCGTTGTGAATATTTTCTTCGGTAGATTTTGTCCTGAGGGGGTCAATTCGGGCCTCAAATAACGAGGCACAGCCCTTTTTGTTATCGTATATTTTTTGTCCTGATTTCTTGCTTGTTGTCTGTGTAAATCTGCATGTTCTTTTTATTTTCCTCCTTTTCAGCTAACATGCCGTCTCGGTTTCCCCATTTTCTTTATAATTACTTCCGGAATGTATAAATTTGCAAGCGGTTACGACGAAGACGATGATGATGATGATAGTATTGGTATGATGATGATGATTAGTGCCTTTCCATTGGTAGCTGGGCGTCACGCGGGAAAAATCCGGATCTAGTAAAAGGTATTTCCGTCTAAGTCACTGGGCCCGAGGTATTTATACCTCCAATTACCCTGTGCTCGGTTCCCTGTACGAGCTTTTCAGGTACCGATACTTTTCATCCCGTCAACTACTGATGGCTGAAGCGCCACCTGTTAGTGTCAAATATGAATATTGTTGTTGTTGTGAAATCCAGGCTATGGTATGAAACGCACGCGCGCACGAGATGTCTATACGTGTCGTCGTTTGTGGTTTTAGAACTGTTCGCTTTGGCTTCACTTTTTCATGTTGCTCATGGATCACCAGGTACGTGTGCCGATGGGGCATGCCTCGCATAGATTTCACAATGGTGCCAAGCTGCATTTGTGATTCTGTGCATGTAACTGCGACGGCGCGCGTCTTTGTGTTGGCGCTAGCTCCGCGTCGGCTCACGTCGTTCGTGCCCAGGTGCTACCGTTTCCAGCTACATCCCTGGGGGCCCTCTGCACGTCACGTCTATACGGGGCGGAAGCCTTTCAATGGCGTCGCTATACAGCGGTTCGCACCGCTCGCGCCCTGCCATTGTCGCGCGTGTCTTTGGGGTCTCGCGTTACGCGGAAGGCACTCTCGCGCTCCGGCGGCGAGGCTTCAATTGCCCAGAGGGATCGGCTCCTGTTAGAAGACGCCGTTGGCGTGGAATGCATTCTATTGGTCTCACAATCGCGCTGTCGCAGCGAAACGGCGAGGCCCCTCGCACCCTAAAGCTTGTCCGCGATAGGCTGCTTTCCGTGCGTGATTGGCGACAACTTCATCCGCGATTAAATGAACTGAACGGGGCACAGCGCGGACGAAAAAGGCAAGAAGCTATTCGCTGTGATATTGACTGGATGCTTTCTCTAACAGTGGACCTCGCCGTGCACTGAAAGGCCGTGGCGGATAAGTTGCTGGCCCGTAATCAATCGTTCTTTATGTGCTAGCTAGTCTGCGAGTCCGGCCTGTCTTTCATCTCACTCTTTTCTGCTGTTTTTGCTTGTTTATTTGTTTCTTAAGCGTAGGTGACAGTGCTATAGGACACACACCCCACGATTAAAGGGTCCCTGAAACATTTCGGACAAACTTTGCAAACGCCTAGGATACTGCTACACTAAATCATTCGCACCGTGCGCATTTTGTGCGGATGATCAATGAATGAGTCATATTAAAAGAGCTACGGATGATTACAAGTTGCCCTCCTGCATAGCCATATATATACATTTTTTCCTGAACTCTTTCGCCGTGTGATCGGGGCTAAGCTTCGCCTTCACTGGCTCTGTGTCATGATGAAACGTCCTGTCGTCTACTTCCGGTTGTCTTGGAGCCAGCGCCCGACGCCTCTCGAAGCAGCGTGCGTTGTGAGCATTCTGTCGCAGCGCCGAGCATGTCCGCTATTCCGGTAACCACAGGCGAGCTGGGCGTTTTGACGGATGGGCGGAGGTGTGAAGCCCTTCCATACTACTATTGCTGTGATGAAGGAACTCTAGCGGTAGACGTACGCAAGCGGCCTGATTGGTCTGCAGTGCGCGGTCCAACTACCAGTTGGTGCAGAGCTTAATAAACAAAACAGAGCTAATATTGATCTAATCAAGAGTAAAATATTTTAAACATTTAGAAAAAGAATGTAATCACGATTGCGCTCCTGCCAAAAATTTACACCAGCAGCAAAGTACAGTACACTTCGATACTACTACATTATATATTTATGGGTTTGGTTGGGCTCTGTAAGAAAGAACCGTAAGGAAGAACGGTATCACTGACAGGCTGTGAGCAACTAGTTTACAAGGGCTTGGATTTCCCTTAAGTATGTCGAGAAAGACGGGGTACCGCATGTTCCATTTACTAACTACTTAAAGGGCTCCTCTCCAGACCACATAGCAAATTTTGCTTATACTCTGGAAATTGTTACGTGCCATCTAGGGTGCGTTGTACCGCAAGAATCTTTTCAAAATGGTTCATTCCCAATGGGCATTCGAACTCCTCTGGACGTCTACTGGACTACCACTTCTGGATATCTTGGTCATCCATAGGACGTCCGCAGATCGCCTAAGGGCGTACGGCGGACATCCACAGGACTAGCAGGCGCATACTAATTGGCAGTCCGAGGGGTGTCCTGTGGATATCTAGAACGGATATACGGATGTTCCTCGGACGCAAGAATTTGTTTAGGTTTTCATTGCTAAACGTCCGTCAGACATCCGTACGACGAACTGTGGACCATTAAGGGATGTCTGCAGTATGTTCATTTTTATTTAAATGGGCTGAATAGCACAGTTAGCGTAAACATTGGCTTTGTGTAGAATCTGTGCTGCAAAGATGATGAAGTATACTGACATGCATTACTGAAAATACAACTTGCACCCATGGAACAAAGATTCCAAAGCAAGCTAAGATTACATAAAATGGGCAATCACTTTCACAGAAATTTTTATTCATTTCCATTACAAAAACTCGATTTAATACATGGAGAGCCGGTATAGTGATGCAAGTGTTACAAGTACTCAAACACAGAACTGGTCACGAGACCATTGATATACTGCAAACCTGTATCATTCAGAGAAAGAATATGTGACAGTCCTGCATTATAATAAAAGCCAACAACTTATTAGCACAAACTAAGACAAAGTCTGCAGGTGACAGCTTTTACAGCAGTACATTAAAATTTCCAGCCCCCAAGTGCTATAAGAGTGTTTACTAAGCACCACTATCGGTGGTATATCTTTAGAAACATCAAGGTGGGCAGGGCCAGGTGTAGCACTCGGGGTACTTCAAAAGCATGGTACACTTCTTTCACTATAGTACGATTATTCTTCACCTTAACATCAGGGAGCATGAGAAAAAAGCTCAGAATGCCACATGGTATACGAGACATGAACAGAGCGCAGGTATTCACTGTTTCATTAGCGTGAATGAGTCTTGAGGTGAGGCTCCTATCCCCGAAAAAAAAGCTGGCGATCAGTACGCTATCGCGTTTCACTACATTCAGTAATGAGTATACAAGGAACATAAAGGTACTAGCAATCCTCACACCTAAAATATCACACAGCTGAGACATAAATTATCTGGACTGTGCCTTTTTTTTTTCATATTCTAGCAATACCTTGGAAACGGCAAATGATCCCTCCTTGGTTTACACATGCATATGAACAAAACTATGCAAACAGTAGCTGAAATGTGACAAACTTTCAATGCACTACAAATAAAATACTGTTTCTTCTCGAAAAAGTAAGTCACAGTAAAACAAAATGCAAATAAAAACTGAAACAGTGATTCTCGCTATGTACTAGATAAAAACTCTGGGCTGACAGCAAGAAAACAAATACAGCGCTACGCATAAAAGTAAAATGACTAGAAGAGAGCAGACTTTTTGCTGCCAGCAAAGACCAGCATAAATGATAAATACTTCATAGTAAAATAACTATCAAGGAAATTATTGTTTGTAACAAATAAACATAAAACTGGAAGTGACACAGAATGGTTAAATGTGAAATATGTGTAGCATTGACTTGCTACATGCTAGTAGCCCTGCCACCTCTTCCTGAGGAAAAGAAGTAAATAGCAATGAACGGAACGGTTGATACATACTGAAACTGGAGTCCTCATGCAGTACTGCTCAATATAGTGCAGCCTTTCCGACTCACGGCCACATCGTAACACAAAAGCGGTATAATAAAATGTAAACAAACTGTTTCGCAGCCTCACCTTGCAACACACTGGAACTTAGCCACACACTGGAACTTAGCCATCACTTGAATTGTGAAAGATAGTAGTAAGCTTACACTTTAGCATGGTTCCTACAATACCACGTAACATGACAATGGACAACAGGAAGTACACACAAGTACTGTGCATTTATGCATGTTGTGCTGTATGCAAAAGTGTGAGCATTTACCAGCTAGTTCAGCTTTCTTTAGTGGTAACACAAACTGCAACGGAAGTAGCCGCATAAGACTGACAAAAATACTGCAATGGAATCGATTACAAAATAATAGAAATATAGTGAGAGAACTACAAGAAAGGAGACATGTCAACAGCAAATCTATTAAGATCGATACACACAAAAAAGGCCGTTCAGAAGCATGCAGCCATGACTTGCGAGAAAGAAAGACTGCAGTGGACTGGCTGCCCTTCACTCAATGAAGTACTCAGTTTATTTATTTATTTATTTATTCATTTCCTCAAAGGTCTCTGTTGAGACATTACATGAGGGAGTGGGGAGTTAGTGACAAAGAGATACTACAAATTACAAAGGGATATTTCCGATGAGTCGCTTGAATGCAAGTGGGTCGTGAATGCAGTGAATGCAGTGAAGACAAAATGCCCACTGATGCCTTGATGCCTTCTATTTCACACCCTTTTGTCACTCAGAATCTGAAAAGTGACATAAATATCAGCAATCAGTCATTCAAAGGAGAAGAAAACTGTGAAAACAATGAATTTAAGCACAAAATTGCGCACAAATAATGTTACAATATCAAATGATCAACTGCAGTCTATGAAGGCACTACTCCAGCCAATACACCAGAAAAGGAATTTTAAAGTCACAAGTATTCTAGCCCGCAGCAGTGGTTCAGTGGTATTGGCGCTCGGCTGCTGACCCAGAAAATGCGGGTTCGATTCCTGCTGTGCCAGTCGCATTTCAATGGAGGCAAAAGGCTCATATGTATTGTAATGTCAGTGCATGTTAAAGAACCCCAAGTGGCTGTAATTCATTTGGACCTCTCCGTTACATTGTCCCTCTTAGCGTGAGTCACTATGAGTTTGATTTTATTTAACCACATATGGTACATAAGAAATGTGCATTTGTGGTTGGGTATGACAAGAAAAAGCTATTTTTATTAATAATATCATTTAAGAAACTAACAATGACACCAAAGACAACATGGGTGAAATTACTTGTACTGACTAACCGAAATAAAAAAAAATTATAAATTAGTGGAATCGAAAGTTGATGAAAAAAACAACTAAAATGACATCCAAAACATCCAAAATGAAATTTAAACTGCGCGCCACGGTGACATTTAGAAGGTCGAGCGTTGTGGGCACGCCTCACTGCACCGTAGCCTTCGCAGTGCAAGGGATTGAAGAAGAAACGGGTGCACAGCGGAGGTCGTGTTTTATTTCCAATAACTCCGCTTCTGCTGAACCCATTGAAGTACTTTTTGCGGCAAAGTATTTCTGGAATAGCCATTTTCACTTCAAATACATTTCTCCCCTTCGATAAAAAGTGGTTCAGGGCAACGCTACTACAGGGCCCCTTCAAGTTTTAAAAAGCTCCAAGGCAACTAATAGGTATCTCCCCAAAAAATAATTGCGATAAACAAATTGCAAGGACTTCATTGCATAAGGAAAACAATCATACTTACCAAAGTACAGCTTGGCATTTTTAGCATGCGTAAAGGCAACTGCTAAAAGTGTTATACAATTTGTTGGCATATTCTGAAGTTCGGTATAGCCCAAGGCTCGTAGGGGAACAATGGAACAAAGTTTCTATTATACAGCAACAGAAATAATGCCTCAATTCCAAAAAAGAGATTTTTCCAAACAGCGCAAGTTAGATTGAATGCAGCTCTGGAACGACCACGAACTGCTTCTTCCATGGGAGCCTGACCATTTTTCGAGCATTATGCAGAGGCCACACTTTCAGTTCTGAAAGATCTGAAACAGTGTATATGCCCAGTCTCGAAGACTGAAAAGGCACTGTGTAAAGGTCTTCCTTTCGACGAAACTCTTGACCAATGATACAGAGCTCCTTAGTTGACTTTAAGCAGGCAATATTTCGTATAATAATAATGTGCTCATCCAGCATACAGCAGTTGTCTTGCCTGTCCAAGCTCAGGGTGAAACTTGAGCATTTCACACTTTGAAAGTACGGCACACAGCACGTGGAAGGAAGTGGACCATTTTCATGACGGCAACCGGGTGTTACAACACTGGCTTCCTCACGAAGCTCTCCGACACTGCTTGACCGTGCTTCAGATAGCCGCTTTCCAAGTTGCTGCAAGGGTTTTCTATGCTTGCGAAGCTGCTTTCAGGTGTCGCATGTTGTTTTCAAAAGGGAATGCACTGAAGCAATCCAGTGCCCCATGATACTTTACATCGTCAGGCAGGTGTAACAGGCAGTGAACATTGAAAGACACATGGTCTTTTCCATAGAAATTAGCAAATGTATTTACAAAATGCTTGAGAAGATGTTTTGCATAGTCAGCATAACGAGCACATAACTGCTTGCTGGCTAGAATGAAAAGTGCGGCATGAAGAACCCAAAAATTTTCATAGAGGTAATCTGGAAGAATGAGTTTGAGCAATACTGGCCCTGTGTAGAACAAAAGAAGCCGGAATTCAACCGCCTTCCAACGATCTAGCTCATCAAGTCCCCGTGGCTTCCGGGAAAATTCACGTGGGATATGTCGACGCAAAGTACTGCTTAGTTCATTGAACTTGAAACGAGAAAGTGGACTGAGCCGAACATTCAAAGGTCCTGATACCCATATGGAAAGGAGTTTTCTCACAACACCGAGAAGGACAACATGCATATAGTCAAGAGGAACATCACGTACTGTATCAAAGGGCAACTCGAGGAGAATAGAGGTTCCTCTGTGATGTTCGGGATCATGCTGTTCCCTGAAGCTTTCATCAGTGCGCAGAGGGCTATCTGAATCAAGAAACACAACCTTGCCTGCCACATAAGAGCCTTCAGCAGTGCACTTTGGGCACCCGTTGTAGCCACTATGACCTTTCGACATCATTATGTAGGACCGTGCAGGGGCATCACACACTAGTGCCTTCAGTCTCAGTTTAATCTTTTGGTTATCGACAACAAGCCCATGTGTCAACAGATGCTGCATTTCGTCAACGAAAGGTCTGAGGAAGTCATTTGAAGACAGTGGCTTTGAAGGCCCTGCACAAGAACCAATTACAAATGGTGAGGTAACAGCGCCGCAGTTGCTGACCTGGCACTGAATTGGCCACAGTTGCATTTTGGAACTCTTTGCAAGCGGTAATCCATCCACATTCAATGTGAGTTTAAGAATGCGTGGGAGCTGTTTCACGGCTCTCAGAGAGTACCGCAATCCTGCAGCAAGACCATAATGACAATATTCACCTGGCTTCAGAGCAGTTACCGGGTATTTACCTTGCGTACACGGTGTTCTCAAGAGGGTACCCGCGTCACCGGGAAGGTCCAATTTAGAAAGGTCTTGGGACTTCAGAAGCTTCAGTAGGTCAGTAATGGCCTTCCTTTTAATGTTGTTTTCAATTGCCTATAGACGCAGGAAATCTCGAAAACGTATTTGTGGAGTTACCACATCAGAACCCGATGAAGCTATAGGACTGGACTGACGAAGTGGAATGCCATCCGCACCAAATCTCAATCGCCTGGAGTAATCGCGGTCACAGAACGTGGCGTCTTCTGAAAGTGTGTCATATTCTGACGACTCGGGTTCCTGAACAATTTCGTTCACGTTAACACGAGGTACGGTTTCCAACCGTTTACACAAGGACTGCGAAACAACAGATGGACTGGTCGAAGAACACTCCTGCCCGGTGCATGCAGAATGGAGAAGTAGAAGGGATTTTTTCGTCTCCCGTGCCGCTTTCTCTTCAGCAAATCTCTTGCGAGCTTTCTGCATACTTTACGCGCACTACACCGTATTAACAGTGAGTAGCAGCTCCCAGCGACATATGCGACCGCAAGCAATCGCGTACAGCAGCACCTCTTTGCACATATGCGACTAAAAGAAAGGCGCTCACGTGAACTACTGTGCATATGTGGCCTGTAGACCATACCAACAACACATGGTATAGTATAAAGTCCAGGCACGCTTCATCTTACCTTTACTGCGGGGCCAACCCGGCCAAAAGCTCAGGAGAAAGAAACAACAGTCTTGACCACCTTGCACAGCCGTAGTGACAACTGAAAATGGCGCCTCTGCACTCACAATAAGCGCGCGAAACGCTCGCCTTCGCGCCTTTTTCGCAGGCCAAGTTTCATCCTAGAGGCCAGCGCTCGCATGGTGCTCGCTTCTCTCCCGGCGGAATGATTTCACCTCCCACAGGTGTACGTTTTCGCCGCTCCCGATCAAGGTCGCGCCCGCGCTTGGCTCGCGCTGCGCGCGAAACGTCTCTTGTTTCCGACGGCGCCTCTTCGGATGACTGGAAATTATTGTGTTGTTATTAAACTGTTACAACATCAATGTAAACCCGAAAGGGTTAATGCCACCAGTGAAATTCTGCCGATGCACACTTCCAAAAATATTACCGGAAAGAACCCGCACGATAAAAAGAAATAGCCTCCCGCAAAAAAAAAAAAAAATGCAGGGTATGCTAAGCTTCAGAAAAGATTGCGCTGGTAGCATAATGGGTATGCTTGCGGCGCGTTTTCTGCATCTTTAGAGATGATCGAAATATTTATGAAGTTTCCAAATGTGTGGCTGCTGTTAATTATTATTTGAAAAGCGTCGTGAATGGACGTCAACTATACAATGGCGCAGTTGATCTCTGGTCACATCGATGTCTGGCGAGCGTGATGGCTCACAAAGGATATGCGTGATAACGCGTGAGCACTGTAAGCACAGAAATCATTCTGTGGCTCTGCAAGTAATAATAATGAGGCGGTCACATGTGCATGCACGTACCTTTTACAATCACGCTGTGCTTTATAATTAGAACCAGTCCACTAACCTGCCTCCGTGGGTACCTGTACGCTCTCCACCAGAAGAAGAAAATCCCATGGGCGGGTAGAATTAGATCGAATGTGGTTTATTTTATGCTGCATGTTTGAAGACTCGTTGATATTTCGCCGACAAACGTTGATGCCTCTATTGAACAAAGTTAGCTGTGGCTATAGCTTGAATGAACTCGAGGACAGTTCTACGTTGGTAATTGCAAGCGCAGAAATGCTCAGCAAGGGAGCAGTTCGTCACTCAAATCCGAACAAAGTCATGCTCAGGAGATTGGCGAAATGTCCAGCACGAATGACCTAAGGATGTCCGCAGGAGGATAAGAAGTGGATGTTAAAATTAGTCCAATAATGATATCCACTGGATGTCCCCAGGACGACTGCTGTAGGACTTGGACGTCGGGACATTATCCGGACGTCCGAGGGAGTTTCAATGCCCATTGGGTTATTAGCAGAGATAGAAACAATTGAAGTGTCACGAACCCGTGATTTCAATAGGCGAGATTCACTGCTACAACGTCGATACTCTCGCCACTTGCTCCGTTGTTAAGAATGGCGAGCTACAAGGCAAAATTGCCACCCAATTATGACAAGGGGGCAAGACGCGCATTCCGCACTCTCCGTCGCTACAGCTAGGAGGCGTTCGAAGAAGCGGCCTTTGCGCTGTTAAGAATGGCGAGCTGCAAAGCAAGATTGCCACCCGATTACGACAAGGGGGGCAAGACGCGCATTCCGCACCCTCTCCGTCACTGCAGCTAGGAGGCGTTCGAAGAAGCGGCCTTTGTGCTGAAAACCGCCGCCTTCCTCCAGCCCCATCGACATTGTGACGGGACGCGTTCGGTGTGTGAACAATGGTTTCGGAGTTCCCCAACGTGGACCTGATATGACACGCATGGAAAAGTTGCCGTGGGGAAGCCGTATTTTGGTGCTTCTCATGCTCGTCCAGACGCAAGACAACGAGCTACCCTCGATGGGCGCCGATACTTCCCGGAACGGCACCCCTCCAACGCCGGCGTCAGGCATCAGAACGCGGTTGCCTTTGTGTACGTAAACTGATCTGTGGAGCAGCGGCGAGTTGGTGATGAGAAAACGAACAGTCGCCGCCTCGTATGGCCGGCGGACTGAGCGTATAAAAACTGTTGTTGTGCGAATGCTGGGGACACTTCTCTCGAGCAGTCATGTTAGACTGATTCACTTCTCTCATGCAGTCATGTTGGACTTATATTCTTTTTCTCAAGCAGTCATGTTAGACTGATTTAATTTCTGTAAATAAACCCTTTTTCCTTGTTCTCGATGAGAAACAGTTCTTCACTTCATCAACGATCTCAGCGTAAATAAGTTGGACGACGGCATGGGCCAGCTACCTTCGAATTCATGCCGTACTCCAATCTTGGCAAAGGACCACGAGCGATGGTATGGAGCCCCCAATCCTGACACCGTCTAGCTTCCGCAGGCAAAATTTTTTCCCTGCGTTTCCCGTACCGGAGCCGGAGAATCGCGTAACGTGTACGTCACGGTCCCCGTCTTCTTCTACTTATTTACTTTTTTTTTCGCGTTTTTCCTTAGCGACGCACTTCCTGTGACAGTCTCGCGCGCCAGCCCGCGAGCTCTTGCATATGTTTCGTTTCACTCTTTTCACGATCTTGTGAGCTTGCACAACCACTTGCACTGTTCACTGGCTGCTTCTGCGAAATGTATCCCTCCCTAAGCGCACGTTTGGAGAGGCTGGCCGGGCTCAGAGATCCTTACGACACAGCGCGGGAGTCTCGTTGTACCACTGGCACCAGATTAGCGGCATGATAAGTTAGTGTCACATGAACGCTGAGGTGGACTCGAGTGGGTCAAAGAACATGATCGCGGCGCAGGAACACGGTAGAAAATGACATAGCTTGGTATCTTGGGAACAACCAGAAGAAACGGAAGTTCATCTCTCTTGCCATGGTAAGAAGTAAAACAAGAGCGCGCAGATTCGGTTTGTATGTTATATCATTTCTCTAAACATTAATTCGCCTATTGAAGCAACAGATTAAACAGCTAACTGATGTCTCGACGAATAATTCTAAGTCAGGTGTCACTTTGAATGACGTCACAGCACTGCGAACTGCGTAGGCGCACTTGTGCAACTGACGTCTGCTCCGGCAGGGTGCGCGGCGCCCGCGAGAGGGCGCGGCGTTTGGATTAAAATTTCTTAAGCGCGCATTCAATGCACTGCTCTTGTCCCTTCAACATGGCCAGATCTGGTGAGGGGCTTCTCAATAGAAAAGGGTTTGAGGCTCATCATAGTGCCTGTCCAGTCGCGACAGCAAGTTCTAGAGGTTTGTGATTTGGAGTAAGGCCGCATTTTTCTTTCGTTTGCTTTGCAATGCGTGTCGTTAATCGTAATATTAAAAATTCATGTTCTAGTCAATCACTGAGCTTTCTTCCTCCTGGGAAAGAAATGCTCGCGTACCTCCCGAGAAAAGTTCGTTAGCCGAAATACAGAGTTCGCCATGATAGAAACAGCGTATAGATGACTGGTCAAGGCGAGTATAAGGTGATGCAGGCACTGCGTTGCCGAGCACCACCGCAACCGACCGCAACGCCCGAACTCCACCGGACGCCACAAAGGAAGCTTCGATTTAGGAGTCACCCCAGCAGTAGCGCCAGTGGTGTGCAAAAATAACATCCTCCTCAAATCAGTCCTACCCACCGACCACAGCATCAAAGCCCAGTCGACTCCACAAAGATGGCTTTGCATTAAAGGCGGTGGCAGTTGGAGAAAGTTTGGGGGGTGGATCTTCCTCGGTGAGGATTGAAAACGCATTTCCTTCCTCGGCAAACTTGGCTGCTCTAAAGATAAGCGGCCGCAAAAGTTTTTTCGCGTCGCAGACTCGCCGATTCCACTGCGTGGGCTTAAAGGGTCTAAAGCAGGGCAGTTTGTCGAGATTTCTCGGGGGAACTCGCTGCAGCAGTTCTCATAAGAACTCGTCCTATGTGGTCTCTCTCTCTCTCTCTCTCTCTCCTTACGGGCTCGGGAACGAGAAGCAGCTGTGTAGTCTCTCGCGCGCCGCGTCTGCTTCGTGCGGGCACTGTGCTTCATCCTTGTTTCCCGGCTGGTCGGGGGAAAGCTTAGCGCGCGCCATCGGAGCTCCTCGCTGCCCGGTGTCAGGATTGGGGGCTCAATCCCTTCGTCCGTGGTCCTTTGCCAAGATTGGAGTACGGCATGAATTCGAAGGTAGCTGGCCCATGCCGTCGTCCAACTTATTTACGCTGAGATCGTTGATGAAGTGAAGAACTGCTTCTCATCGAGAACGAGGAAAAAGGGGTTTATTTACAGAAAATTAACTCAGTCTAACATGACTGTTTGAGAAAAATAGTATTAGTCCAACAGGACTGCATGAGAGAAGTGAACCAGTCTAACATGACTGCTCAAGAGAAGTGCACCAGTCTAACATGACTGCTCGGGAGAAGCGCGTCCAACAATCGCACAACCACAGTTTTTATACACTCGATCCGCTGGTCCTACGACGCGGCGGCTGTTCGTTTACACACCACCAACTCGCAGCTGCTCTGAAGACCAGTTTACAGACACAAAGGCACACACATTCCGAAGCCCAAGCGACGGCGTTGAAGGTGGTGCCGTTCCGGAAAATCGACGTTGTCGATCGCGCGTCGCTCATTGTTCCGAGCCACTCCAAACCGTGAGAAGCACAAAAACAAGACGTTCCCGCGGTAGCTTCTTCAGGCGTGTCAAATCAGCTCCGCATTGGGGAACTCTAGAATCATTGTCCACACGCCGAATTCGTCCCGTCACCATGTCGAAGGGGCTGGAGGAAGGCGGCGGGTTCCAGCGCAAAGGTCGCTTCTTTGAACGCCTCGCAGCTGCAGCACGGAGAGGTGGAGAGCGGGAGGTGCGCGTCTTGCACCCCTTGTCGTAATCGGGTGGCAAGGTGACAATCTTGTTGTGCAACCCGCCGTTCTTTACAGCGCCTCCATGGCCCCAAAAGTCTCGACTGTCTAGCGCTGACAACCGCTAGGCAGGAAGAGAACGGCTGCTGGTCAGGGGGGGATTGATGTCTTGGCCCGCAGCGACCACTTGTGCATTGATGTCACCGCCCCAAAACATCCAACAAGGACAGGCAACTGCAAAATGAACCCCACAACACGGCTCTGCGCCGAGATGACGTGCATTGGCTCTCACTTTAGACTCGCTAGGCTTCAAAAAAAACAACAACATAAGTGCAGAAACAAAAAAAATGCTGCATTTCACTATGCCAATTTCTGAAGCAAATTCCTGCAGACAAATTCAGCAATCATGGAGGGAATCCTGCTAAATGAGAGGGGATCTTCTTCGCTTAATAAAATTAACACTAGTAACCCTAAAATTTAGGCGGGACCCTCAAACGCAGAATTCAAATTAGCCTGCTCAAACCATCCGCATTGCTATGCAACTTTCCCTTCTTATATCTAACGGAGAAGTTGTACTCTTGGAGAGTGAGGCTCCATCGGAGCAAGCGGCCGTTTTTGTGTGACATTTGATTGAGCCACGTCAGAGGACAGTGGTCGGTCTCGAAGATGAACTTCGCTCCGTACAAATAACACGACAACTTCTGGGCGGCCCAAACCAAACAAGCGCATTCCTTCTCTGAAGCGCTGTAGGCTTCCTCTCTTACATTTAGTTTACGGCTGGCGTAGAGGATAGGATGCTCCTCGTTATCGTCGCCGACTTGACTAAGTACCGCGCCCATACCTCTGTCGCTTGCGTCGCATTGAACTATGAATTCCTTTGTGTAGTCTGGCGCGCGAAGCACAGGGCGAGAAACCAATAGCGTCTTCAAACTTTGGAAAGCGTTCTCTTTGTCCTTATCCCAGTGTACGTTACTCGGTGCTCCCTTTCGGAGGGCGTCTGTTAATGGACTTGCCAATTGCGAGTAATTCGGAATGTACCGTTGATAGTACCCCACAAGTCCCAAAAATGAACGAACGTCCGTTTTCGTGCGCGGCTGAGAAAAATCTCCAATCGTTGCTATTTTCAGCTCAGCCGGCCGTCTCATGCCCTGACCAACAACATGGCCCAGATAAGTAACCTGCGAACATCCAAACCTACACTTTTCCGCTTTCATCGTTAAGCCGGCTTCCCTCAACCGTGAGAACACCTGTTTGAGGTGCGATACGTGTTGTTCCCAGCTGTCCGAAAAAATGGCTACATCATCAAGATAAGGTAAGGCGAACTCCTGCAAGTCTTTTAGGACAATATCCATTAACTTAGAGAAGCTAAACGGCGCGTTCTTCAGCCCGAAGCTGAGTGCGAGAGGGCGAAAAGTGCCTACAGGCGAGATGAATGCGGCATAGCGGCTGGCACTTTCTGAAAGGGGAACTTGCCAGTACCCCCGCACGAGATCTATAGTTGAAATGTATTTAGCAGCGCTAACTCTTTCAATTCGTTCCTCAATGTTGGGTATCGGGTACAGCTGATCCCTAGTGATCGCATTTAACTTCCTGTAGTCAACACACGGACGAGGGTCCTTGTTAGGGGTTTCTACGAGTATTAGCGGTGACGTGTAGTCACTCTCAGCGGGCTCAATAACTCCCAACTCTAGCATGCGCTGTATCTCTGCCTCCATAATCTCTCTCTGTCTTGGAGACACCCTGTAAGGTTTTGATCTTACTGGTTCGGTAGAGGTCAGCTCAATTTCATGCGTTATCAGTTCGGTTCTACCCGGCCGATCGCTGAATCTGTCGAGATATTCCCCTAACACCCCTTTTAGCTCATCTAGCTGCTCGGGTCTTAGAGCATGCGAGCTTACCGAGTGTTCTACTACTTCTTCTAGGCCGATTTCAGAGTTGGAGGTTGCCCTATCCTCCTTAAACTTGGTACCGATGCCATCCGGCTCTTTGACAGTATAGTTAACGACTCCGCTCCGCTCTACATACGGCTTCATCAAATTACAGTGATATATCCTCACTTCCTTCCTGCGACCGGGCATTCTCAAAGCATAGTTAGTTTCTGAAAGTTTGTGCAACACTTTAACGGGCCCGTCCCAGTGAACTTCAAGCTTGTTCTTTCTTGAAGGTTTGAGGATCATTACCTGGTCTCCGGCGTTAAACGTACGAAGCCTCGCATTCCTGTCGTAATAGAATTTGGCGTTCTTTTGAGCTAGTGCCATGTTCTTTCCGACTAGTTCTTGGGTTGCGCTTAGCCGTTCCAGTAAATTCAGCACGTATTCAACCACGGTTGGACTCTCCCCTCTTTCCTCCCACATCTCTCTTAACATTCTCAGTGGAGAACGGAGTGTCCTCCCATACACTAGTTCTGCTGGAGAGAACCCTGTCGCTTCATGTGGAACCGTTCGCAAAGCAAACAAAGTTGCCGGCAGACAGTTCTCCCAGTCCTCCTTGTGCTCGTAACAGAGCGCACGCAAAACTCGCTTAAGCACCGAATGCCACCTCTCTACACTGTTTGACTGAGGGTGATAGACAGAACTGTGTATTAACTTTACCCCGCACTTTTGCAAGAATGTGGAAGTCAGTGCGCTCGTGAATACTGACCCTTGATCTGCCTGAATTTCGGCTGGAAACCCAACTCGTGCAAACACTGTCAAAAGCGCGTCTACTACTTCAGTGGAGCTGAGCTCTTTCAAAGGGATTGCTTCTGGAAACTTGGTAGCCGGACACAGCATGGTAAACAAGTACCTGTAGCCTGATTTTGTTTTTGGAAGAGGCCCTACCGTGTCTATTACAAGCCGTCTGAAAGGCTCTGTTATTAAGGGCACTACCTTCAGTGGAGCTTTCCAAGTCTCTCCTGGTTTACCAGAACGCTGGCAGGCGTCGCATGATCTTACAAAGTTTTCTACATCTTTGAAACAGCCAGGCCAGTAGTATTCCATAAGCAATCTTTCCTTTGATTTGTTTATGCCTAGGTGGCCGGACCACCCATTTCCATGACAAAGACTCAAAAGGTCCTCCCTATACTTAGTAGGTATGACTAACTGATCTAAAATCTTACCCTTTCGATCTCTGTAATGCCGATACAACAATCCTCCTTTCTCATGTATCGTTACGTTGCGCCTAGCAATGCCTTCTTTAGCTGTGTCCCGTAATTTAGCTAAGCTCTCATCATTCTTTTGCTCAGCTGCCAGTGACTCTCTATCCACGCGTAAGAGTTGATCAAAGTTCTTTGAGGCCGGTGATAATAACGACCCTGTCTCGCTTGGGAGCGCGTCTGCTTGCTCTTCCTGCAGGCTAGAACTCTGACACTCTAGTGCTACGCTCTCATTGAGCTGGTCAACTGGCAGGCTCTCCTCAACTGTTCTTTTGTCCCTCGGGCCTAGCTCGGATTCGGGTATTGAAGCTATCCCCTTTTCTGCTTCAGCTGGAGGAGCTTGAGCATTTTCAGCCGAAAGCGCCGCGATCTTACGAGCTTGGCCTCGGGTCAATGCCTGTACTATGCCCTCTCCCAGTTTGAGCCCTCTGTCACGCAGTAACTGATTCGAACGATTCGAAAAGATGTAGGGATACTGCAGTGACAAAAATTTGGAAACTGCAGCCTCAGTCTCTAGCTCCCCGAATGGTCCACTGATTTTGACTTTGGCCATGGGCAGACACACGCTGTGTTCTTCTACAACCTGTTTTATCCATGCTACTTCTCCGGTGAAGTCCTCTACCATCACGTAAGACGGATGGACAATGTCCAGCGTGGCGGCACTGTCTCTTAGCACTCGGCATGGTTTTCCATTAACTTGCAGGTCGTGGAGATATGGACTTAAAAGTTCCATATTCTCATCCTTTTCCTCCACGTAGGAAAAAACTACGCTAGGCTTCTCGCAGTTTACAGCTATATGTCCCAGTTTGTGGCATTTGTAACAGCGAATTGGTCTAACAGATTCGAATTTTCTTTTCTGTTCTTTTTGTGTGGTTTCTCCGTTAAGTTTCTCCTCGCTCTTTTCTGCGGGCTTTTCCGCCATGTCTACAGGCTCTGATCGTCTCGTTTGCGCACCCTTTTTGAACGGAAATGGTTTCCGCGGTCCATTTCGACCGTCCCAGTTTCCCTCCTCGGCGTTCAACTTTCTACGGGTTGCGTACTCTTCGGCTAATTCAGCCGCCCTTTCCACAGTGTTTACATTACCTCTGTCTTGCACCCACAGTTTCACAGCTTGGGGGATGGTTTTGTAAAACTGCTCTAGACACATGCATTCAATGATCATGTCTCTGCTGTCGTATGCTTCCGCGCTTTTAAGCCACTCGACTAGGTTGGCCTTTAAGCTATACGCAAACTCCGGATAGCCCTCGCTATCTTTCTTGCCTGTGCTCCTAAACCTTTGCCGAAAAGCTTCGGCTGAAAGGCGGTATTTCTTCAGGAGACTAGCCTTAACTTTTGCATAATCATATGCATCCTGCACACTCAGTCTGGCGATTACTTCCGCCGCCTCACACGGCAACATAGACAGCAACCGCTGTGGCCATGTACTCGGGCCGAAGTTCATCTTCTCGCAAGTCCTTTCAAAATTGCTTAGGAACAAGCCTATGTCGGTCCCGACCTCAAATGGCTTTAATAGCCTGTCCATGCGGTATGATTCTGCCTCACTTGATCGTCCTAGAGCGCCTTCACTTCCTTGAGACAACTCCAAACGTTTGCTTTCAAGTTCAAGTTGCATTTTTCTTAACTCGCGATCTTTATCGCGTTCCTCCCTTTCTTTTCTCTCTCGTTCTTCTCTCTTTTTCAGAAGTTCAAACCCCAGTTGAACTTCTTCCTCACTGGCCTGTTCGGAAATGATATGCAATAATTCTGATTTTAGCATTTCTTTACGTACATCTAGGCCCAGTTCCTCACCAACAATCAACAACTCGTCTCTCAGCAGTGTCCTTAATTCCATGACTGCTGCTTTACTGCCTTGATTCTGCTCTCTAAATCTAGCTAGTAAAACACAACCTAGCTAACACACAACAATCTAGCTTCCCTACTGTTCTAAACAGAACAACCACAAAATGAAGCCTAGAGAGTCAAAGCAAAAACCAAGCACTCACCGCAGATACAGCACCATGTCGCAAAGTCCATCCCACCGCTGTCAGCCAGTTGTCAGGATTGGGGGCTCAATCCCTTCGTCCGTGGTCCTTTGCCAAGATTGGAGTACGGCATGAATTCGAAGGTAGCTGGCCCATGCCGTCGTCCAACTTATTTACGCTGAGATCGTTGATGAAGTGAAGAACTGCTTCTCATCGAGAACGAGGAAAAAGGGGTTTATTTACAGAAAATTAACTCAGTCTAACATGACTGTTTGAGAAAAATAGTATTAGTCCAACAGGACTGCATGAGAGAAGTGAACCAGTCTAACATGACTGCTCAAGAGAAGTGCACCAGTCTAACATGACTGCTCGGGAGAAGCGCGTCCAACAATCGCACAACCACAGTTTTTATACACTCGATCCGCTGGTCCTACGACGCGGCGGCTGTTCGTTTACACACCACCAACTCGCAGCTGCTCTGAAGACCAGTTTACAGACACAAAGGCACACACATTCCGAAGCCCAAGCGACGGCGTTGAAGGTGGTGCCGTTCCGGAAAATCGACGTTGTCGATCGCGCGTCGCTCATTGTTCCGAGCCACTCCAAACCGTGAGAAGCACAAAAACAAGACGTTCCCGCGGTAGCTTCTTCAGGCGTGTCAAATCAGCTCCGCATTGGGGAACTCTAGAATCATTGTCCACACGCCGAATTCGTCCCGTCACCATGTCGAAGGGGCTGGAGGAAGGCGGCGGGTTCCAGCGCAAAGGTCGCTTCTTTGAACGCCTCGCAGCTGCAGCACGGAGAGGTGGAGAGCGGGAGGTGCGCGTCTTGCACCCCTTGTCGTAATCGGGTGGCAAGGTGACAATCTTGTTGTGCAACCCGCCGTTCTTTACACCGGGCGGCCGTGAAATACGCGTACTGTACCACACCGCGTCGCGCTCGGTTCGGCGCGGTTCGGGTCCGAGCGAGCGTCTTTCGGATACGCGCGCTTGCTTTTGGTTGGAGCGGTGGCGCGCGAACGCGAGGTTGACGTACGCTTTTCCGCTCTGCATGCGCGCCGTGAAACGCCCGGAATTCGGGAGCGCGTTGCGTAAGCTGCTTCCGCGCGCATTCGACGGATCGAATCGGCGATTTGCAGTTCCGCGCTCAGCGGAGCAGCGCGCCACGTTACATATGCCAGGCGGCGCGGAGTCACGCCGTGCGCATATATAGGAGGATCGACGCCGTGTAACGCTGTGTGTACGGCTCTGTCTCTTCGGGGGCGCAATTGCCTTAGGCGCCGCTGTGTTACGTGACGCCCTGGCCATAGTCTAAATCGGCGATTCGATCCGCCGTGTGGATGCGCCGACGCGGGAACGTTCGACGTTCTGCTTTGGTCGGGTTGTGGTTTCATTATACGAGGTCAGTTATATACGGACGCTCGAGGCGCATTCACGCGATCGGAGCCGTCGCCGTCGTGCTGTCCCTCTAACGACGCATGCGTGACTCGCTCGGGGAGACCGGGGGGGGGGGGGTTAGAGGGTTTTCAGAGACGCAAAGTGCGTTTGGCAGCAACAACGACAAATTAAGCGAAGACAATGCACCTTGCGTACGTTCAATCGCCTCGGTGGCGGCCCCTGCTGTCATATGAGCATTTTGCGCACGCGCACAATATATAAGCACAGTAGCGTTTGCGCATGCCGATGTTGTGGTGGTTATGGTGTCAGGATTGGGGGCTCAATCCCTTCGTCCGTGGTCCTTTGCCAAGATTGGAGTACGGCATGAATTCGAAGGTAGCTGGCCCATGCCGTCGTCCAACTTATTTACGCTGAGATCGTTGATGAAGTGAAGAACTGCTTCTCATCGAGAACGAGGAAAAAGGGGTTTATTTACAGAAATTAACTCAGTCTAACATGACTGCTTGAGAAAAAGAGTATTAGTCCAACAGGACTGCATGAGAGAAGTGACTCAGTCTAACATGACTGCTCAAGAGAAGTGCCTCCAACAATCGCACAACCACAGTTTTTATACACTCGATCCGCTGGTCCTACGACGCGGCGGCTGTTCGTTTACACACCACCAACTCGCAGCTGCTCTGAAGACCAGTTTACAGACACAAAGGCACACACATTCCGAAGCCCAAGCGACGGCGTTGAAGGTGGTGCCGTTCCGGAAAATCGACGTTGTCGATCGCGCGTCGCTCATTGTTCCGAGCCACTCCAAACCGTGAGAAGCACAAAAATAAGACGTTCCCGCGGTAGCTTCTTCAGGCGTGTCAAATCAGCTCCGCATTGGGGACCTCTAGAATCATTGTCCACACACCGAATTCGTCCCGTCACCATGTCGAAGGGGCTGGAGGAAGGCGGCGGGTTCCAGCGCAAAGGTCGCTTCTTTGAACGCCTCGCAGCTGCAGCACGGAGAGGTGGAGAGCGGGAGGTGCGCGTCTTGCACCCCTTGTCGTAATCGGGTGGCAAGGTGACAATCTTGTTGTGCAACCCGCCGTTCTTTACAGCGCCTCCATGGCCCCAAAAGTCTCGACTGTCTAGCGCTGACAACCGCTAGGCAGGAAGAGAACGGCTGCTGGTCAGGGGGGGATTGATGTCTTGGCTCGCAGCGACCACTTGTGCATTGATGTCACCGCCCCAAAACATCCAACAAGGACAGGCAACTGCAAAATGAACCCCACAACACGGCTCTGCGCCGAGATGACGTGCATTGGCTCTCACTTTAGACTCGCTAGGCTTCAAAAAAAAACAACAACAACATAAGTGCAGAAACAAAAAAAAATTGCTGCCTTTCACTATGCCAATTTCTGAAGCAAATTCCTGCTGACAAATTCAGCAATCATGGAGGGAATCCTGCTAAATGAGAGGGGATCTTCTTCGCTTAATAAAATTAACACTAGTAACCCTAAAATTTAGGCGGGACCCTCAAACGCAGAATTCAAATTAGCCTGCTCAAACCATCCGCATTGCTATGCAACTTTCCCTTCTTATATCTAACGGAGAAGTTGTACTCTTGGAGAGTGAGGCTCCATCGGAGCAAGCGGCCGTTTTTGTGTGACATTTGATTGAGCCACGTCAGAGGACAGTGGTCGGTCTCGAAGATGATCTTCGCTCCGTACAAGTAACACGACAACTTCTGGGCGGCCCAAACCAAACAAGCGCATTCCTTCTCTGAAGCGCTGTAGGCCTCCTCTCTTACATTTAGTTTACGGCTGGCGTAGAGGATAGGATGCTCCTCGTTATCGTCGCCGACTTGACTAAGTACCACGCCCATACCTCTGTCGCTTGCGTCGCATTGAACTATGAATTCCTTTGTGTAGTCTGGCGCGCGAAGCACAGGGCGAGAAACCAATAGCGTCTTCAAACTTTGGAAAGCGTTCTCTTTGTCCTTATCCCAGTGTACGTTACTCGGTGCTCCCTTTCGGAGGGCGTCTGTTAATGGACTTGCCAATTGCGAGTAATTCGGAATGTACCGTTGATAGTACCCCACAAGTCCCAAAAATGAACGAACGTCCGTTTTCGTGCGCGGCTGAGAAAAATCTTCAATCGTTGCTATTTTCAGCTCAGCCGGCCGTCTCATGCCCTGACCAACAACATGGCCCAGATAAGTAACCTGCGAACAACCAAACCTACACTTTTCCGCTTTCATCGTTAAGCCGGCTTCCCTCAACCGTGAGAACACCTGTTTGAGGTGCGATACGTGTTGTTCCCAGCTGTCCGAAAAAATGGCTACATCATCAAGATAAGGTAAGGCGAACTCCTGCAAGTCTTTTAGGACAATATCCATTAACTTAGAGAAGCTAAACGGCGCGTTCTTCAGCCCGAAGCTGAGTGCGAGAGGGCGAAAAGTGCCTACAGGCGAGATGAATGCGGCATAGCGGCTGGCACTTTCTGAAAGGGGAACTTGCCAGTACCCCCGCACGAGATCTATAGTTGAAATGTATTTAGCAGCGCTAACTCTTTCAATTCGTTCCTCAATGTTGGGTATCGGGTACAGCTGATCCCTAGTGATCGCATTTAACTTCCTGTAGTCAACACACGGACGAGGGTCCTTGTTAGGGGTTTCTACGAGTATTAGCGGTGACGTGTAGTCACTCTCAGCGGGCTCAATAACTCCCAACTCTAGCATGCGCTGTATCTCTGCCTCCATAATCTCTCTCTGTCTTGGAGACACCCTGTAAGGTTTTGATCTTACTGGTTCGGCAGAGGTCAGCTCAATTTCATGCGTTATCAGTTCGGTTCTACCCGGCCGATCGCTGAATCTGTCGAGATATTCCCCTAACACCCCTTTTAGCTCATCTAGCTGCTCGGGACTTAGAGCATGCGAGCTTACCGAGTGTTCTACTACTTCTTCTAGGCCGATTTCAGAGTTGGAGGTTGCCCTATCCTCCTTAAACTTGGTACCGATGCCATCCGGCTCTTTGACAGTATAGTTAACGACTCCGCTCCGCTCTACATACGGCTTCATCAAATTACAGTGATATATCCTCACGTCCTTCCTGCGACCGGGCATTCTCAAAGCATAGTTAGTTTCTGAAAGTTTGTGCAACACTTTAACGGGCCCGTCCCAGTGAACTTCAAGCTTGTTCTTTCTTGAAGGTTTGAGGATCATTACCTGGTCTCCGGCGTTAAACGTACGAAGCCTCGCATTCCTGTCGTAATAGAATTTGGCGTTCTTTTGAGCTAGTGCCATGTTCTTTCCGACTAGTTCTTGGGTTGCGCTTAGCCGTTCCAGTAAATTCAGCACGTATTCAACCACGGTTGGACTCTCCCCTCTTTCCTCCCACATCTCTCTTAACATTCTCAGTGGAGAACGGAGTGTCCTCCCATACACTAGTTCTGCTGGTGAGAACCCTGTCGCTTCATGTGGAACCGTTCGCAAAGCAAACAAAGTAGCCGGCAGACAGTTCTCCCAGTCCTCCTTGGGCTCGTAGCAGAGCGCACGCAAAACTCGCTTAAGCACCGAATGCCACCTCTCTACACTGTTTGAGGGTGATAGACAGAACTGTGTATTAACTTTACCCCGCACTTTTGCAAGAATGTGGAAGTCAGTGCGCTCGTGAATACTGACCCTTGATCTGCCTGAATTTCGGCTGGAAACCCAACTCGTGCAAACACTGTCAAAAGCGCGTCTACTACTTCAGTGGAGCTGAGCTCTTTCAAAGGGATTGCTTCTGGAAACTTGGTAGCCGGACACAGCATGGTAAACAAGTACCTGTAGCCTGATTTTGTTTTTGGAAGAGGCCCAACCGTGTCTATTACAAGCCGTCTGAAAGGCTCTGTTATTAAGGGCACTACCTTCAGTGGAGCTTTCCAAGTCTCTCCTGGTTTACCAGAACGCTGGCAGGCGTCGCATGATCTTACAAAGTTTTCTACATCTTTGAAACAGCCAGGCCAGTAGTATTCCATAAGCAATCTTTCCTTTGATTTGTTTATGCCTAGGTGGCCGGACCACCCATTTCCATGACAAAGACTCAAAAGGTCCTCCCTATACTTAGTAGGTATGACTAACTGATCTAAAATCCTACCCTTGCGATCTCTGTAATGCCGATACAACAATCCTCCTTTCTCATGTATCGTTACGTTGCGCCTAGCAATGCCTTCTTTAGCTGTGTCACGTAATTTAGCTAAGCTCTCATCATTCTTTTGCTCAGCTGCCAGTGACTCTCTATCCACGCGTAAGAGTTGATCAAAGTTCTTTGAGGCCGGTGATAATAACGACCCTGTCTCGCTTGGGAGCGCGTCTGCATGGTCTTCCTGCAGGCTAGAACTCTGACACTCTAGTGCTACGCTCTCATTGAGCTGGTCAACTGGCAGGCTCTCCTCAACTGTTCTTTTGTCCCTCGGGCCTAACTCGGATTCGGGGATTGAAGCTATCCCCTTTTCTGCTTCAGCTGGAGGAGCTTGAGCATTTTCAGCCGAAAGCGCCGAGATCTTACGAGCTTGGCCTCTGGTCAATGCCTGTACTATGCCCTCTCCTAGTTTGAGCCCTCTGTCACGCAGTAACTGATTCGAACGATTCGAAAAGATGTAGGGATACTGCAGTGACAAAAATTTGGAAACTGCAGCCTCAGTCTCTAGCTCCCCGAATGGTCCACTGATTTTGACTTTGGCCATGGGCAGACATACGCTGTGTTCTTCTATAACCTGTTTTATCCATGCTACTTCTCCGGTGAAGTCCTCTACCATCACGTAAGACGGATGGACAATGTCCAGCGTGGCGGCACTGTCTCTTAGCACTCGGCATGGTTTTCCATTAACTTGCAGGTTGTGGAGATACGGACTTAAAAGTTCCATATTCTCATCTTTTTCCTCCACGTAGGAAAAAACTACGCTAGGCTTCTCGCAGTTTACAGCTATATGTCCCAGTTTGTGGCATTTGTAACAGCGAATTGGTCTAACAGATTCGAATTTTCTTTTCTGTTCTTTTTGTGTGGTTTCTCCGTTAAGTTTCTCCTCGATCTTTTCTGCGGGCTTTTCCGCCATGTCTACAGGCTCTGATCGTCTCGTTTGCGCACCCTTTTTGAACGGAAATGGTTTCCGCGGTCCATTTCGACCGTCCCAGTTTCCCTCCTCGGCGTTCAACTTTCTACGGGTTGCGTACTCTTCGGCTAATTCAGCCGCCCTTTCCACAGTGTTTACATTACCTCTGTCTTGCACCCACAGTTTCACAGCTTGGGGGATGGTTTTGTAAAACTGCTCTAGACACATGCATTCAATGATCATGTCTCTGCTGTCGTACGCTTCCGCGCTTTTAAGCCACTCGACTAGGTTGGTCTTTAAGCTATACGCAAACTCCGGATAGCCCTCGCTATCTTTCTTGCCTGTGCTCCTAAACCTTTGCCGAAAAGCTTCGGCTGAAAGGCGGTATTTCTTCAGGAGACTAGCCTTAACTTTCGCATAATCATATGCATCCTGCACACTTAGTCTGGCGATTACTTCCGCCGCCTCACACGGCAACATAGACAGCAACCGCTGTGGCCATGTACTCGGGCCGAAGTTCATCTTCTCGCAAGTCCTTTCAAAATTGCTTAGGAACAAGCCTATGTCGGTCCCGACCTCAAATGGCTTTAATAGCCTGTCCATGCGGTATGATTCTGCCTCACTTGATCGACCCAGAGCGCCTTCACTTCCTTGAGGCAACTCCAAACGTTTGCTTTCAAGTTCAAGTTGCATTTTCCTTAACTGAAACTCGCGGTTTTCTCTGTCCCGTTCTTCTCTTTCTTTTTCCCGTTTCTCTCTCTTTTTGAGAAGTTCCAATCCCATTTCAATATCTTGCTCACTGGCCTGATTGGAAATTAGCTCCAATAATTCCGATTTGAGCATTTCCTTGCGTACATCTAGGCCCAGTTCCTCACCAACAATCAACAACTCGTCTCTCAGCAGTGTCCTTAACTCCATGACTGCTGCTTTACTGCCTTGATTCTGCTCTCTAAATCTAGCTAGGAAAACACAACCTAGCTAACACACAACAGTCTAGCTTCCCTACTGTTCTAAACAGAACAACCACAAAATGAAGCCTAGAGAGTCAAAGCAAAAACCAAGCACTCACCGCAGATACAGCACCATGTCGCAAAGTCCATCTCACCGCTGTCAGCCAGTTGTCAGGATTGGGGGCTCAATCCCTTCGTCCGTGGTCCTTTGCCAAGATTGGAGTACGGCATGAATTCGAAGGTAGCTGGCCCATGCCGTCGTCCAACTTATTTACGCTGAGATCGTTGATGAAGTGAAGAACTGCTTCTCATCGAGAACGAGGAAAAAGGGGTTTATTTACAGAAATTAACTCAGTCTAACATGACTGCTTGAGAAAAAGAGTATTAGTCCAACAGGACTGCATGAGAGAAGTGACTCAGTCTAACATGACTGCTCAAGAGAAGTGCCTCCAACAATCGCACAACCACAGTTTTTATACACTCGATCCGCTGGTCCTACGACGCGGCGGCTGTTCGTTTACACACCACCAACTCGCAGCTGCTCTGAAGACCAGTTTACAGACACAAAGGCACACACATTCCGAAGCCCAAGCGACGGCGTTGAAGGTGGTGCCGTTCCGGAAAATCGACGTTGTCGATCGCGCGTCGCTCATTGTTCCGAGCCACTCCAAACCGTGAGAAGCACAAAAATAAGACGTTCCCGCGGTAGCTTCTTCAGGCGTGTCAAATCAGCTCCGCATTGGGGACCTCTAGAATCATTGTCCACACACCGAATTCGTCCCGTCACCATGTCGAAGGGGCTGGAGGAAGGCGGCGGGTTCCAGCGCAAAGGTCGCTTCTTTGAACGCCTCGCAGCTGCAGCACGGAGAGGTGGAGAGCGGGAGGTGCGCGTCTTGCACCCCTTGTCGTAATCGGGTGGCAAGGTGACAATCTTGTTGTGCAACCCGCCGTTCTTTACAATGGACCCCTCCTGAGTGGAAAGCGTAGCGGACGTCAAGCCAACGTTATCTAACGTTTCACAGGGCGCTCACTAACCTAACGGTTTCCGCCCGTCGGTCTCGTCTCGTGTACTGCCGGATTTGGAGCACGATCTCGCCGCTGCCACCAGTTGTAAGGGTTGTAGGTCGTAGGGAGGAACTTGGGAGGACAGGACTAGGCGAGCAGGATTTATTTACAAATTTTTACATTTGTAACGTTTGTAACGAAATTCAGCGCTTTTTTGTCGTTCCTCTTGTTACTCATGTTTCGCCTCCTCCTCCTCCTTTCTTCTTCCTGCTAAGTTATTTGGCTTTCTTTTTTCGAAGGCGTCTTAGCGCCCCGGTAAAGTTTGCCATACTGCAAAGCGTGATGTCACGTTGATGGTCATGGAGCTGAGTGACTATCGAGCCGAGAGAAAAGAGAATGGTGCATTGGGACCGAAACAGCTGTAGCTTTTAAAGAAGTAAATGTAAGTATCTGTACAGTTATAAATGAACGGTGTTGTGTCAGTGCAAATGCAACAACATACAGCCCACTATAGGTCATGGAAGTAAGGGATGCAATTAATGGCTGCAAAGGGATATTCATTAAATTGGAGAGTAGCAATAGCTGAAAATTGGACTTAATTAGCTAAACCGTTGAATGTTTGCAAATATTTTATGTACGAGTGACTACCTACGTTTCATTACACTTTTGAGAGTAAACGTGCATTTATGGGGGATTGGAAAATTATCGGAAAGGTAGCTAGATATGACTCGAAGAGTTATTGTGCGAGAGCTGTTGGCGGAGACGCTGTTCTTTTAGGATGTGGTTGACGTACTGATGTGGCTTAATTGGATGCCATAGTCGGATGCGCTTATATTTGAAGAAGCTAGGCTATACGAGTAGCGCCACTGCTATTTGGTAAACTAGAAAAATATCTTTGTTTGTCCTTCATTGCTTTCTCTCTTTCTTGATATATGTGTGTATGTGTGTGCGTGGGTTTCGGCACTTGGAAGGACTTGCACCTCGTGCTCGCGATGACTCAATACGTATTAGTTATTATATATATATATATATTGTAGGGGTTGGAGGACGGAGTTCAGGATGAAAACCCACAAACTTGGGAGGATTTATTTACATATTATGTACAGGGAGGTGAGCGACAATTAACAGTCGTAATGACATTACGGGCCGGCAGCAACTCGGACGCTGCGGCCCGCGGCAAGAAGTTCGAGAGAGGTGAATCAGGGAATCAGGGCATGTCCCAGAATGCTCAGGTCTCTCTGGAAGGCTTCTTATAAGCCCTTCGAGCACTGCAAGTCACGTCATGTTTGACCAATGGGAGAGTCCACTCCGATGACGCCACCCGCAGCCAATGGTAGGCGCCCGTGTCGCGTGGCACACCTGTCGGGGCTCTCTGCGGTCTTGCCACGCAGACTGGCAATCCACTTGTAGGCTGGAGAAGGAGCGGGGGGGGCGCTCGTGCACCTGCTTCATTGTCGGATGCCCACCTGCAACCGGTGACTCGGCTCCGCAGCGGTGGCAAATGCCTTCTTCAAAGACGAAGGGGGTCGATTGCGCTCCATTGTCCCAGGCCCCCTTCTAATCCCGGCGACGCACGAACTTGTTGCCTTAAACTTGTTTGCTCGGCCGCTTCTCTGGAATGCGCTTTCCTGCTCCTGCATTCCTCAATTAGCTGTGCTGCCACTCGAAGCGGTTTGGGGAACTCGAAGTAGCCTCAGGAACCAGCTCCATATCTAACAATATATATATATATATATATATATATATATATATAGTAATACGATTACTATACGTATTAGTTACCGCCAAGGCTTAGCCGTCTCGTCATGAGCATAGGCATGCAACCCAACAGTTAGCTATCATACGCAGGGTTTCGTTGTGCACCGGACGCCGTATGTATATAACTAACTACACAGACGTACCAATGTGTCTTTATGACGCGCTACGTGCACATGTACGTAATTTAAAGTTTGAATCTCAAATTCCGGTATTGCTTCATGGTTTCGTTCTAAGCGTTCGCGGGGGAAATCCTCAGGACTTTCTAGAGTCGCAGACTGGTGTGTTAAGCAAAATCGGTACAGTTACTTCTATACATGATTCTGTAAATGCTGCAAATCTGCACATGATTGTTCGAAATGCACAAACTTCTTCCTCTTCTTCTTCTTCTTCTTCTTCTTCCTCTTCTTCTGCTTCTTGTTCTTCTTCTTCTACTTCCTCTTCTTCTTCAAATCCCGAGACCGGAACCCGGCAACGAAGGCACCGCGAGCCTTTGTATATAGGCTGGTCTTCGGTCAGCTGCAAATTGCTGCCCCCGTGCGGTGAACTCTTGGCGCACATGGCGAAATATCTCTCGTCGCTGCGAGACGATCGCCGTGGCGCTAACGACTTCCAGACCTGCTCGAAACTCTCGGTATCCGTTATGCGCACGCGCGTAGGGACGACGTCCGCCTTCGCTGCAACTTCGGCCCCGCGCCCTCTCCCATCGCTTCACGATGCGCGGCTCGGCGTGCTGGCCGGACGGGCATCTCGGCGTCGCCACATAACCCCGGGGCTATCGAGCGAGCGCCGAGTCGACGGCTATGGACGGCACGAAACGACGTGCATTTCGCTTTCTTCTTTCTTTTTATTTATTAACGCTTGCCTAAGCCCCTTGCGGTCCCGGAATTCCTCGTTTCGACGACGACATTGCCACTTTGCACCGGATAACGCCGATGCCGATGCGTAAAATGGAAAACCCGGGTCGTTTGTGGGAGGAAAGACGCCATGTCGAGCGGTAAATTTTACTCCCCTGCCCTCCCGCATCAAACCCCCCTGCTTTTTTTTTTTTTTAGGGGGGCGGGGGGGTCTTTTCTGGAGCGTATATACGCGGAAAGATGGCCCTATAGTGTACGTGTAGGTGCTGCTGAAAGTGACGCCTCGATTAGTCGACCTGGCTCCTTGTGTTGGACGGGGTGAAGATCTAAGGTGGCGGCCATCCCTGTATCATTGCTGCAGAAATGGGACTGCAGGCGCAATTAGTAGAATCACGACTAGCTCCACTTTTGCTATTGACGTATAAAAATTGCGTGCAATGAAATGGTGGTGTTTTTTCTTTTTGAAATATTATTATAGGGGGCTTAGGAGATGTCGGCTTTCGTAATAAAGTCCACAGATCTCAAGAACGACACCACTTAGAAGAACTAAAACTGAAAGTCAACTCCTGAGCGCAGTAACACAAAAGTGCGGTCACATACGTGCACTATATAGCCTCACTGAAACTGGGAGTCAGCTCAGAAACTCAGCAACACAAAGTCGAGTAACATAATCACTCCAAAGTCAACACGACGCCCAGTCACATAACTACACTTAAGTCAGGGCACATAACAAAACACGGAATAGATTCAGACGAAGGCACATGAATACAGGCATTGAACGTACCAAAGTCGTGTCTAATTAAGCACATAGAGTGCTTAATTTATTAAGCACCCTAGCAAAGATGAATACCCTACTGAACAGTTTCCGAGAATACCCCAGACAAGTAATCCCTCGGACAATTGGAAACCAAGGAGCGATCCTCTGAGCCGAATGTGACGTACACTCACACGGGCGCCTACCATTGGCCGAAAATGAGGACACCTGAGCGGGCTCGCCGATTGGCCGAACGCGACGTGATTTCGAGACACCGAAGGTGTTAAAAGCGAGAGACCGGGAGCAGCTAGAGAGCATTCCTTCAGCATTCCTTCATTCATCTCTTTCGAGCTTCTTGCCACGGGCCGCAGCGTCCGAGTTGCTGCCGGCCCGTAATGACTTTATGACTGTTAATTTCTTTGTACTCTCACTGTACATAATGTAAGTAAACCTCCAGTTTTCATCTCAATCCTCCTCACCTCGGCCAACTCCCGCACCGAACGGCAAGGTCCAATATCTGGGGGACAGCAATTGGGATTGTCCTCCAGATCCAACAAGGTCAGCAGCGCGTGCTACAGATCTCGGAGGCGATGACGACCGCCGCACAGAGCGAGAAATTTCCTGAGCCACTTCGCTCGACGGGAACTCGTTCGTTTCTAGCCGAGCGATATAACCATGCTAATTTCGAGGTAAAGAGAAGCTTGTTATTGTGTATGTGGTGTAATCGATCTCTGTAATGGGCTGAAATTGCCGAATAGCTAGGGGGACATTTTTCACCAAAAAAAGAGCAGATTAAGCGTTGAAGATCCTCCACGCTTTCGTCCAACCCGCCGTGGTGGCGATCTGCTTAGTGCAGCGAACGCGAGGTCGTCGGTTGGTTTGCCCGTGCGCCAACCACGCAGTCCGGTGGGGCTGCATTGCAGAAACGCTCGTGTATATTGTGTTAGGTGTATGCTAAAGACCTTGGTAAAAAAACGTAGCCCGAATATATCCGACACATTGTGTCTGATAGCCCATTCGTAGATCGTGGATGAAATAAGAAATCAATAACTCACTCATTTGATTCATCACTCTGTCAGCCAAGTGAGTAATGGTATCATATTAGTGTGTAAGTTAAGTTATCCAGTCAACAAATCAGTCGTTCGTTCGGTAACGGTCAATTCCTGAGGGACAACAAAGGACAACCGAACGAACAATCGAACGCAAAGTGGGACTGCTGGGAAAGGAATCCAGAAGACTTGCATGGCAACTGAGGGAAACTCTTGACGTGCTCCTACATGATGAGCAATATTTCGCCGCACTAGGCCCGCATACGCCAACAAAACCATGGCGAAAACAGCGCGGTGCGCAAATAGACTGCTGCACACCGGTATGTTTGCACCGGTCTCACCGAGGGCAGTTTACGACGGGCGGAATCGGTACCGTGGCGTGTAGCTGAGAAAAAACGCGGCTCTTACGTTTCGTACGGCTATCGCCAGGTGCAGCAGCGCCCTGCCTTCCGGCTGGCAGTGGATCAGGGCTGCGAGGCATATGGCTCGCCGAAGCGCACAGAGAAGCGGCAGGAGTGAGCGGTTTGTTTTCTTCAGGCTTCAAAGGGAACATCAGAAAAACCGCGAGTAGCATTTGCCCCACGGCGTGAAACCCGATACTGTTTGCGTCGTGTAATTCGGTTGTCACGTGGTGCGTTTTATATCGCGATCAAGCCCGATCGGGATCGAATTTCTCGACGGGAATTTTTTTCCCCCCATTTCGCAGCTTGCATTAGAAAGCCAATCGCAATTGAACACATTCGCTCTCGATTGGGCTCGATCGCGATCGAAAATGCACCGTGTGAGATCCAAAAAACAAATGTAAGAAGGAAAAATGTTCATGCACTCGTTTAATCTTGCGGGAATCGTCTAGGCTCTTCCTTTCTTTTCTGCTTGGCGAACCGTCGCGCTTGGCATGTATCGCAAGAGCCCACCAAAACAGTTGATTTATTAACGCTAGTTATACACTTACATATTCATAATACCCTCAGGACGTTCAGCATTTTAGGGGTTAGGCTGCGCACCAACGTATACGCGGGAAAGCTTCCATCCGGGAACGTGAAGGAAATGAATGGGAAAATAACGTGAACTGGAAAGAGAGCTTATACTAGAAAGCAGCTAGCCCCATGAAAGTGATGCAGCTGGTGCAAGATTTATTATAGTGTCAGACTCTGAACAGTTAAGGAATGGAGTGGTTCAGAAAGCAGCTAACCGAAAAAAAAATAGAAACAAGAAAAAGCAGCATACAGTGGAACTCGGTTTCGGGCTGACCACATCAAATGAAGCAGCTGGCATCATTTACGTACCGAGTGTGGGACGATGCTGCCCATGCAAGGACATGCTTATAATTTATGACCATAATTTTGGCTGAAGCCTTCCTTATCTGGCTGAAATATTACGAGTGAAGCGAAAAACCCCCCGTGAAAACGACATTCCGAAAGGACTTCTCGGGAAAACTAAGTTGGTGCTTAGATTTCCTTGGTACACCTAAATGTTTCGCGAAATTCATTTTGTGGAAAGGGAAAATACATGTCGCTGTCCTCTTTTTTTTTTCTGTCTCTTTTCACGAGATGTATTTCGCGCCAAATTCAAGTATACCTAGGAAAACGGCATTGTTTCACGTGAATTGATTCGCTTACCTTAATTGCAGGCAGAAAAAGCGAAATTTTCTTCGCAGTAAAAAAATAAATAAAAAAGAAATAGTAATAGAACAAAAATGACACTTTTAGCCTCTTTAGCGAGCATTGAGTTTTAGCGCATGCGCACTTATGGGGAACGCGCGTTCACGTAGCTCTGATACATACGTTGACGCCACACGCCCTTTGTTTTATACGCGCATCGCGGGTCAAAATATTATGAATCCACTACGACTACTTGATCGACTGTGCGCAGTAAACCGTCACGTTTAGTTAATGCCTAATCTACACGAAAGGCGGCTTCATTACTCTGCCGTCTGAATGAGTACGAGAAGAGAGAGTTGTATGACCTGCTTTTACGATGATTCAATAAAGTAACCATGCCCGAAGATGCAGAGAGCGGCTCAAGAGTCAAGTATAGGAGCAGAAATATGCCATTTCAATGCATTTATTTATACATACTGCAACCCTAAGAGGGTTATTGCATGAGTGGGTTACAAAAATAAAGGAAATAATTGGTGCACGGGCTGGTAAAAATAGAGTAAAAGGGTCACGAACAAATATATATGGAGGACTAAACATATATAGAAGACTAGAAGACCTGGAGTAAAAATGAAGGACTGAATAGTACGTGATTTGGTCTTCATGTTCTTCAATTGTTGAAACTGTGGCTCTTTGAAAGCCTTTGCGCTACTTTGCATCAATTTAACGTGGCTTATCCTCTCTTTTTAGTCTCCCTGTAATCATAGTTTTCTACAGCTATGACTGGAGAGAAACTGTACACTTCGATCAATTAGCTACTACAGGAATGATGGACTTTGCGTAGATCTTTGTATATTCTTCGTGATTTTGGCTTCAGGTGTTCCTGTGGCATTATTTATTGCATATTATCTGCCTAGATTTCCAATCAATCATAGTTCTCTCAACGCATGAATTAAGGCAACAAGTTTCTTCGCGCTGTCAGGATTGGGGGCTCAATCCCATGGTCCGTGGTCCTTTGCCAAGATTGGAGTGCGGCATGAATTCGAAGGTAGCTGGCCCATGCCGTCGTCCAACTTATTTACGCTGAGAACGTTGATGAAGTGAAGAACTGCTTCTCATCGAGAACGAGGAAAAAGGGTTTATTTACAGAAATTAACTCAGTCTAACATGACTGCTTGAGAAAAAGAGTAACAGTCCAACATGACTGCATGAGAGAAGTGACTCAGTCTAACATGACTGCTCAAGAGAAGTGTTCTCAGCATTCGCCCAACCACAGTTTTTATACACACGATCCGCCGGTCCTACGACGCGGCGACTGTTCGTTTACTCATCACCAACGCGCCGCTGCTCTGCAGACCAGTTTA
Source organism: Dermacentor albipictus (assembly GCF_038994185.2). Classification (NCBI taxonomy): domain Eukaryota; kingdom Metazoa; phylum Arthropoda; class Arachnida; order Ixodida; family Ixodidae; genus Dermacentor; species Dermacentor albipictus. Next base: position 35,691,162 of record NC_091823.1, read on the forward strand.
CGTACACAAAGGCAACCGCGCTCTGATGTCCGACGACGACGTTGTCAGGGTGCCGTTCCGGGAACTATCGACGCCGATCGAGGGTCGCTCGTTGTTCCGTGCCACGCCAAAACGTGAGACGCACCAAAATACGTCTTCCCCACGGCAGTTTGTCCGTGCGTGTCAAATCAGCTCCGCGTTGGGGAACTCCGGAATCATTGTTCACGCACCGAACCAGTTCCGTCACAATGTCGAAGGGGCTGGAGGAAGGCGGCGGATTCCAGCGCAAAGGCCGCTTCTTTGAACGCCTCGCAGCTGCAGCGACGGAGAGGGAGAGGTGCGCGTCTTGCACCCCTTGTCGTAATCGGGTGGCAAGGTGGCAATCCTGCTCAGCGGCTCGCCATTCTTGACAGCGCCCACGTAACCGTTGCTAATTGTTTTACTTATAAAACAATATCTTATTGAGAGTGATCGCATTGTACAGTGACAAAGCCGTTTGAAGCCATGCAGAAAGATGATGTTTAGGCAAGTGTAAGCACTATACTCATTATTCCCGAACTGACCGAACACCGATACTTGCATCTACCGTAGACATGCAGCAACGCCAGAGTTCTCTCTGTATTTTTTTTTTCTTTCGAAATCCTCTGCTTTTTGTCGATAAACAGTAGTCTACGCACGTATCTTGGGCAAATTAAATCCGGAGTCCGATACGCTTCCAAACCACGATATAAGTATGAGGCACCCCGCAGTGGGCGACTACATATTAATTTTGAACACCGGGACTTGTTCTTAACGTGCGCCCAATGCACTGTGCAGGGTGCGTTCTTGCACCCCGCCCCCGTCGGAACGCGGCCGCCGCAGCCGGGAGCGAACCCTGGACCTCGTGCTCGGCAGCACAACGCCGTAGCCGCTGGGCTACAGCGGCGGGTGCGTCCGTCGGCTACGATCGCTCGGTGCTGCTATAGCTTTCTAAGCCCCGTTCCCTCGTAGACGGTACACGCGCTGAAGTGGCAGGGGCCACCACCACCTCGTCCTCTCGATCGACTTCGCTTCTCTTGGGCCAGCACCTTCAATTAATGACGCGCTCGTGCGTTCCCCTCAGCACAGAACGATGCGGCTTTGGCGTGGCGGCCACTCAAGCGTGAGGGAGTCGGTTAGCCGCGCGTTGCTGCGCAGTTGGCGACCTTGATCGCGTGGCGATTCGACCTTGGGGTCCGCTTCCTTGATGTGCGGCAGCCTTCTTCTGTCTGCTGCGCGCTTCGGCCGAGCGGAGCTGCCCTGTTCGTCGGGGGCTCGCAGTCTCGCGCTGTCGCCCCCCCCCCCCCTTCTCTCTCCTCCCCGCCCATCCCCCCTCCGATTCCGTTGTTAAGTGTGCCTTCTCAGAGTGCGAGAACGCGTACTGCAAGCTATAACAACACTTTCTTTACTGCCAATGGAAGAATATCTGAGACCGCTGACTTTGTGTACCCGTACTGCGTGCCGTTACCGTTAAGCGCCAAACGTGTGTGTACACGCGCCAACTTTAACTCGATTTTACCGCAGTTGTTGATTTCATCAACTGACGTCTCCGAGGCCGCCATGTTTTTGCACCGCTAGCACGGTTAAAAGCTATGCGTTATCTCGATTCGCTTGCACCCTGGAGCACAGTTGGAAGCCGGGAATGTAGGACAGCGATGTGGCGTAAGTCACATAGCGCGCTAATACACCCTTTACTGAGACGCGGCTGCATCATGGCGCGCGTACTGGCATATTATTTCGCGAAACTTTCGCGTTGACGCCATGTCTCGGGCCTTCTCCCATCGCGCTTGCTTTACCAACGGAGATGAGCTAGCGAACGAAACTGTATTCAGCATCAGCCAACTCCGTGCATTGCTGCGTTGGCTACGGCTCGTGTGATTCAATAAGTAACGAACGTTGGCTTTGTGTCCCAGATAAAGTTTGCGTGTGAGTAGCTTGCGCTAGACAGTTACAGTGCTGTTAGCAATAAATTTCGTTTCCTTCCTCCCCTATGTAGTTAGCTGTTTAGTATATATATATATATATATATATATATATATATATACTAAACAGCTAACTACATAGGGGAGGAAGGAAACGAAATTTATTGCTAACAGCAGTGTAACTGTCTAGCGCAAGCTACTCACACGCAAACTTTATCTGGAACACAAAGCCAACGTATGTTACTTATATATATATATATATATATATATATATATATATATATATATATATATATATATAGGTTAAGTAAGCAACCAAAGACTCTATTCTACTTCCCGAGAAAGCAAGTGGAGGGCTCGGCAATTGCGCGCTTCTAATCCTTCCATGAAGCTTCGATTCAGTCAGTGTTACGCAAAGGGATAGGAGTGACGTACAATGGAGGGGCCTTTCTTCTGGTTCCCTTTTCTGGCTGGCTGACGCTACCCGTGGGTTTCGGTGCGCTGCACGGAATTGTACGGAATGGGAAATGCGTGGGTTTATACGTTTTACAAAATGTACCAACAAGATTCTCCATCCGAGCAAAATAAAATTGTTGTCGACAAGATGAATGGACGTTCGTTGTTGACGGCGAGCAAACAGGTACGCTCGGAGGTATTTTCTCTTTCCCGCAGCCGTCGCCAGCGGCGACGAAGACTTCCACTTGAGTGCCGGCACTAAAATAGTGCGCCGTTTCGATAACCGTAGAGCGGGTAATGTCTCAGCTATTCTCAGCTTCCGAATTCACGCAGGCGTTCGTCGCACTTGCAACAAGTTCCCCTGCCCTAATGGCCGGCTATAGTATAGTAGTGCATCACACGAAACATTAGTCAGTGACGTGCAGTTCTTATACGAGTGGTGATATTTGTGGATATTTGGCAGGAAATTGATCTCGCCCTCTCTCATTTCCTTGTAATATATTGTCTGGTGAAATTGAGTCTATAGCGTAGCTGTGACCGTAAAGGCTCCAGTAATTTGACGAATTCAGCATAGGCATATATAGCCCGCTCTTCGAAATTTTGTGGAGTTACATCCGCGGGCTACGTCGCTAATGCTCCCTCCTCCCCCCGCCGTTACACACACGCACGGTGACCAGTGTAGTATACTTGCCTTCCTCTTCCTTCTCCAACTAACTGTACAGATTTGGAATTGTTGGCCATGTCGTGAACTTGAAGGTGGTGATTGGTGTCCTTCGTAGTTCTACCGCGTTTTCTCTCTCTCTCCAATATATTAACCTTTAGGTTTATTTGTGTGTGATATATATGGTTTTACTTCATATCCAAATGAGTAAATTAGTCTGCGACGATTAGTTGGCGCCGTCGCGTTGCTCCCTCGGTGCTCAGCGCATTCGCCGAGACGGGAGTGCAGCCTTGAAAGTGGGCGCTATAATGCGCGCCGCCGCTCAGCCTTTTCAAACGCTGGCTGAGCTGCTTATCGCCTCGCGCGAGTGGCTTTGTCTGTGCGAAGGCAGGCGTGTCCGCGGGGAGTTCCTGTGCCGCCCTCTCTTCGCCATTTTGACGACGGTGCGCTGCTGCCTGCGCCTTGTCGCGGGACTCGCGCTCGCGACACCTCGATGCCCTCACGACACTGCTTTGCAACAGTGTATTCGCTTCGTGGCCTCTGCTTTCTTCCTTTAGAAGGCAGAAATAAGCAACGCCGTGCTTTCATGCCTTCGTGGAAGCACTGCACAACGGCTAGCTTGTATTGCTTGTCAATAGCTAGCTTGTATTGCTTGTCGATAGCTAGTTTGTATTGCTTGTCAATAGCCAGCTTGTATCGCCTGTCGTCCTTATGCCAACGAGCACGATGCGTGTTGACTGACTGTGTTAGCTTAGTTTGGCTTTGCTGGCTGGCTGGCTGGCTGGCTGATCTGATCAAGTATGCTCTATTGATTTATTGTCTGGCTGAACTTTTGATTAACTGGCTCACTGACCTCCTGATGGACTATATAGATTGACTATCAGACTGACTGACGCGCATATTGATTGGTTGGCAGATTGACTGATTGATTTTCAATACGTTCGTTACTCATCGTCCTGACTATCTAGAGTTTCTTGCGTGACGTCAACGAATACAGATACTTCTGTATAGGAAACGCGATGGTGACGCGTATTTTGGGAGAAAAAATATATTTGGCGCACGTGTGCTCTACATGCGTCAACATTGATCAATGCCACTTCTCCTCTTCCTTACGCTTATTCTGCAGCCGGCGAGTCCATATCGGTGCCGTTGAAAAGCGCAATATAAGCTGTCTGATGGCGCTGGAAGGAAACCCCATGGCGAATAACAATTCGATATTCCATCTAAGCTAAAATCTCGTGAACTTTGAGGAAGTTCCGTTCCTGCATATTGCGTACATGATTTCTTGCCATCATAACGTTGTCGTTGTGTCTAAATCTGTCGCCGTTTGTCCTTTACTACAAAAACGAAATACAATAAAAAAGGAAAAGAACGTCGTTTTCTTATCACAGAGATAGAAGAACTCTCTCTCTCTCTCTGCATGTGTGTGTGTGTGTTTTCGGCTGCGTCGTATGGTTTTTTAAAAAAAATGATGTGATCATTTCGTGGTGGTTTGGTTTGCTTGCTCCTCTCGTGTAGCGGGTGGATATTCTTGCGCGAAGCAGGGCGAAAGAGGAGTCGACCGCGCCATTGTGGCCGGCATATTTCGCTAAACTCTTGGTCGTATCGACGTCGTCGCGCATATCGATAAGGTTCACCGGAAGCGTTCCGCCGGAAGTGCTTTGTGCGCTGAGTGGTGCTGTCTGTGCTGGCTTTTGTTATCAGCGGATGGCGTGGTGAACTGTGTGCGTGAGAATGTGGAAGGGGGGGGGGGGAGGTGGAGAGACAGAGCTGTTGAATTTTGCATGCTTGCTCTTCCGCGCGCGTCACCCCTTCATCCACAAACGCCTGACTTGCGTTTTTTTTTTTTTTTCTCGAATGCGTTACTTTACACTACAGGCTTTGGCACTGACAGCTTTTTTTTTTTTTACCTCTTTCTTTCTGTGCTTTTAGCGTGTGCTCCGGCATCGATTATCGATACCTGACTATGCAGCGTGCTACCGCGCGTCGCATACTGAAATAGAGAGAGGCAGGAGGGGAGGGGGGGGGGACATGAGCTTGGGAAAGTAGCGGTCATGGTGGGAGGCTTATAATATTGGCTCTCAAGCTTCGTCTTTTCGTCATACTGGTTGCGGTCGCCTGAAGTGCGTAGGAGATTTCTTCCAGCCACAGCTGTTTTGAAACTCTTCTATAGGCTCCGCACGCTTCTTGCTCGTGAAAAAAAAAATGAGGACGAAGTTCAAAGTGTTGATGTCGTCTGCGCAGCGCCCAGGGCGCACCCGATTTCCTATTCATCGCTTGACCGGTCTTCCTCATGTTCTATTTCGTGGTTGTCGCTGGAGTGGAGGTCATCGTCTACTCGTCTTAACATTCTGACTCGGTCGGTTATTTCCTGTTTAATAAAAGGTGGGTGGGGCTCGGGAGTGGCGATAAGAGGAGTCGGGAAGGAAAAACATTTATGGGGTGTCGCTTGTACTTTGTGCTTTAGTAAGGAGTTTTAGAAATAGTGCTCCCAAGTCTCATAGCCGTCCCGAAAATTTTACTTAACCTTGGCTTGGGTTCTTTTGTGTATTCCCGGCTGATAGCGGAGCCTATATCTTGGCTTCCACTGCTTCTGAAACTTTTTTGTGCATCTCGAGGTCGAATGAAAGCAAGACGAAGTAAACGTAGTGACACTTTCGCTTTTGATAATTTCTCTCTCATCGGGTGGCTTAGTTTCCGGACGATATCCGCCGTCTTCTTTCCGGCATCCGGATTTTTCCAGAACAGCTGCGCCTTGTGCTGCTCGTGGAGTTGGACCTCCGGCGTCTTTGCTTTCAAGTTTGGTGAGTCGGTACCAGAGTGCGCCAAGAAAGGTTTGAGGTGGTGTTGAAACACGAAGACTGTTCTGTGAGCGTTCTTCTTTCTTCTTCTTTTTTTTTTTGTTACCCGTACTAACTTCTGTGTTTGTTTTCCCGCAGAGTTCCTTGAGTGTGATGTGAGCAGTTCTCGAGATCGCTCGTCGGGGCTTCCTTTTAATTGCGGAATATAACTTCGATGCTGACCTGATGGAGAGTGTTACACTATCGAAACGGTTGGCATGATAAATTTTAAGTTTTCGTTTACGACAACGCCGTGACTGTGCCATCATATGTAACACGTCCTTACTATTCAAATTTTAGACCGGTGAGCCAGGTTTCGTCAAAGTGACCACTGCTATACCTATAAATATATAAACGAGAAGAAAGCGGGTTAACCGAGGGGCCCGATTTTTATTAGTCATATCATGAGAAGCCAGCAAACACTGACACCAAGGACAACCTAGGGGAAATTACTTGGGCTTAATAAATTAAATAAACGATAAATTAATGGAAATGATAGTGGATGAGAAAACAACTTGCCGGAAGTGGGTAACGATCCCACAACCTTCGCATTTCCCCTATGTTGTCCTTGGTGTCAGTGTTGGCTGTTTCTTATGACTATATATATATATATGTATATATATATATATATATATATGTATATTGGTGTGTGTGTGTGTGTGTGTGTGTGTGTGTGTGTGTGTGTGTGTGTGTGTGTGTGTGTGTGTGTGTGTGTGTGCAGTCGCAACACGAGCACGACTTATGTAAAAAGCTTTCTTTATTTAATATTACGATCGAAGTTTATAATTATCAGTTGAAATAATCGTTGCTACACTGACCTATCCTAAAAAAAAAATTATGGGGTTTTACGTGCCAAAACCACTCTCTGATTATGAGGCACGCCGTAGTGGGAGGCCTCCGGAAATTTCGACCACCTGGGGTACACAATCTAAGTACACGTGTGTTTTCGCATTTCGCCACATCGAAATGCAGCTGCCGTGGCCACGATTCGATCCCGCGACCTCGTGCTTAACAGCCCAACACCATAGCCACTAACCGATCACGGCGGGTTCATTTATTCTGGTGAGTATTATAGTGCACTGAAATGCTAGTGTCACAGTAAATGAGTTCTGAACCGAAGGAGTAGCTCAAGTACCTTCTTGTTTTCGTTTGTGTGCGTGTTTTTCCTGTTAGTAACATAATGCAGTACTTATTAGGCAAAGAATCGTTTAATTATGTTTACAGCCACTAGGTCAGTACTATATAGTATCAACGAATTCGAATACTTCACTACGTGGTGTTTTCGACATGTTACCCCTTCGGTGCGTCCCCACCCGATCTCTCTCTCTCTCTCTCTCTCTATATATATATATATATATATATATATATATATATATATATATATATATATATATATATATATATATATATATATATATAGAATGTTTTCTTAAGGAAAGTCCGCAATCCCTATTTATTTATTTATTTATTTATTTATTTATTTATTTATTTATTTATGAGGCCGGCGATAACCTTTTCCTACATTTCACAGCGATGCTGCTTTGCTGATTATTTAGAGCACAAAAAGCTTAAGTAGAGACGGAGGGTAGTGAGCCTCCTCTGTTCCTACTATGTCTGCCAGTCGCTGCATTCAGGGTAACCAGTGGTCCACTGCAGCATAGTATACCCGTTGTTGCTAGAGCATAAGACAGCTCTCGCTCGCACTGCGCTGCTGCAGCCCATTTGCTTTCACCTGACACGCGACAAGAGAGAGTTGACGAAACCATGACCAACTGCTTGGAATGTTTGGATGCTTGGAACCCGCTTTTGGCGTCACTGTGCGGACATGAAAGAAGAAAGGAAACAGTGCTGTGGTGGAGCACAAATACTGCAGGCTTCTTTAGGTGCTCCATGTTACATATGACACGTGTTTGTGTGCGCGTGTGCGTGTGCGTGCGCGCGTGTGTGTGTGTGTGTGTGTGTGTTTGTGTGTGTGTGTGTGTGTGTTTGTGTGTGTGTGTGTGTGTGTGTGTGTGTGTGTGTGTGTGTGTGTGTGTAGCTGAAGCTCCATTCAAGCATAATTCGGTGTCAGTCCTGTGCGCTCGTCTCGTCCTTGTTTTTTTTTTTTCTTCGCGCTTCAGTTTTCCTTCTCCACGCAACTGCTGTGTGTTTGCTGACACGCTCGTGCGCAAGAGAACGCGCGCGAAATACCGAACGATAAAGCTCCAACAGGCTCGCGCTATATGATCAGACAAAACTGAGACGCGTAGCCGTGTACGCAGTCTTCTTGACGATCGCCGCTGTCCATTGATTGTGTTAGACGACGGGAAAGGGAAAAAGTCAACAGAAGAAGCGAATAACGAGCTCGCCCGCTGTCCCCCGGGGGCGTTGCCGGAAGGACGAAGTTCTGAGACGGGGAGCAGCACTCCGCGTCGTCTATTTGACTTCCTCGACGTAGAAGGTTGTTTCCGTGGGAGAAACATGCGACATGGTGCGCGCTCGCCTCGCCGCCTATATACAGCCGCGGCATTTCGGGCTTGCAGTGTGAGTGCAGTAAAAACGTAGGCAGCACAAGAGCGGAGTGGACATATAGGCGTGGCCCGTTGGAGTGCTCCATCTATAGAGAGAGTCTGAAATCGCGAGTCACCATAGGAATGTTTTGTGTAAACTGCAGTTCGACGGGACACCGTCTTGAGAGGTAAAAGCGTCATTAACGGAGTTCGAAATCGCAAAGGTTGTCGTTCGTAAGTGATCTTGGTCATTGGTCAGCCACGTCTGCTAATAGTATAATATGTCCAGTATCGGGATTGTGCGGCTAAAATTTTCTTCTTGCGAACAATGCTAGCGTAAAACCTTCTCTTTCTTTTATCTCTTTTTTGAATACGGGGATATGGTAGCTCACTAACGTTAAAAAGAAAGAAAGAAAGAAAGAAAGAAAGAAAGAAAGAAAGAAAGAAAGAAAGAAAGAAATTGACTCGCCATCTCGACCCTGTGAAAGTGGATGGCCAACGAAGGTGTCAGAAAAATACTCAAATGCGGTCGATAGGGATATGAAATGCTTTATTGTTCTGTCTAGTCTTAGAACGACACTGTTCAGCATTACGATTTTGCACTATTCGACGCTCATCGTATTCACGCTGCTCTTCGAGAGTGTTAACTTTGCGTGGGCTTCCCATGGCGTCTTGCAATGAACTGAATGAGTTGCTAAACAGGTCTCCCTTTTATATATAAAGTTGTGTGGCATCACTCACTGATTCGTGTGCTCGTGTTGCCCTTTTCCCACCGGAGCAGCTTATTCAACCGTAATTTTTACCGGCACCCGCCGTGGTTGCTCAGTGGCTAAGGTGTTGGGCTGCTGAGCACGAGGTCGCGGGATCGAATCCCGGCCACGGCGACCGCATTTCGATGGGGGCGATATGCGAAAACACCCGTGTACTTAGATTTAGGTGCACGTTAAAGAACCCCAGGGGGTCATAATTTCCGGAGTCCTCCACTACGGTGTGCCTCATAATCAGAAAGTGCTTTTGGCACGTAAATCCCCATAATTTTAATTTTTACCGGGAAACACGCGGGGAGAAGGAACGCGGCTCGCATTGTTCACTGGCGCCTTATCATCCATCATGCCGTTTTGACACTTTTGTGCTTTTCTTTATTGAAATGGATACTGAGCTGTGTGTTGGATGCCTGATTCATTCCAAAGGAGATATGCACTTTTTTTACGGTTCTTTCTTTTTTATGCTCGCGGACGCGAAAACTCCCGACCAACCAGAAGCTAACAACTTCCTGTAAAAAGAAGTTTGACGTGTCGGAATATTTGCAGATTCCTCTTTCACAATCAATTGATTACATACTATATGGTTTGTACACTATCGTCTAGGCAACTGATTACGTCAGCATATGAAATCACCCTGTTTTACGAGGTTTGGTGCGGGTCCTGAAACGTGATATGTTTCTTCTTTTTTTCCCTCTCTTTTTGTCATCAGTCAGTGACCTCTTCCAATCATGCTACTACATGGTGTTCTGTCAAATTATTGTGTACGCCAGCATGCGAAATGAACAGGGGGATCGACTGTGAAGTGGTTTTTTTTTTTTTACATACCCCGAAACGTAAAGTTTTTTCTTTTTTTTTCTTTTTCTTTCTTTCTTTCTTTCTTTTTTTTTTTTTTTACGTCGGTCGGTGACCTATCCGTAAATGAAGGGCGTTTTCGGCATCCGAGTCTCTTATGCCACTGTATGAAACAGTTGGCAAAGTCGTGAGAAATCTGGCGGTGCTGTCAGAAGCATTATAGGTTTCGCCACGTACTGCTAAAGTTATGTTCAGAAGATTCCCTGGAAACAGCATAATGAATAGATGAGGTTGGTTAAGCAAGGGTTAGTTCCGTTTCATTTTATTTCGTTTTCTTTTATTTATTTTATTTCCGTAAGTCCCTGTGGGAAAAAGGGGAGGTTATTACAAAAGGGGTGGGTCACGAAAATATGTAAAGAAAAAAAAATTATCACATGGTTTTGTCGTGAAAGATGAATAGCTACATTTGCTGTGAAGGTCAAAAAGCAGGTGATAAAAACGACGTCGGAAAGGCTGTTCCTGTCTCTGGATGTTATGTGAAAGATGCAGCGAATGGTTTTAGTGCGGGCACATGGACGATGAACCTGTAATGCTTGGCGAGTGCTACATGATGTGTAAACACGACAAGGATGATGTAAGGCACGCGATTAAGTCTAGAATTAAAGAACTAATGGAAAAGGGCGAGGGTCGCAACGCGGCAGCGGAAAGAGAAGGAGAGAGCTCACATTTTGATATCAATGCATGGAAGCTGACGTTAAAAATTTTGGAAAGTTAGTTAACCTTTCGGCGTGGTTTTGAATTGATTCAAGATGGTGAGTGAGACCAACTTCAGGCGGATTGCAGATGGGGGAGGCGTATTCTAGGTTTGATCGGATTTATTATTTATACGCAAAATGTTTTGCATGTTGTGGTGCACTGCGCAGATGACAATTAAAGAAACCCGATGTATTGTGTAGCTCCTGAGATGACATTAGTCACAGTTAGTTGCGTTCTACAACCGACCATGAGATAAGGTAACCTCAAGGTATGTGTAAGTAGATACTGATTCAAGTTGTAGGTTGGCGTTGTCTTAGTTGAAGTAGAATAGGTTACAGCGGTGACTGAAGGATAAATTTACAGTTAGTAGCGTTCAATTAGGTTATTAGGTAGCCATCGTTCCTTCGGATGCGGTCGCGATTAAGTACAATCTGATCTGATGATCTACTAATGGTTCCGTGAACCACAAAACCGTCAGCGAACATGCTATACGGGTCGTTAATATATAGTGATTATAAGAGGGGACCGAGCTCAAAACCTTGAGGTGCACCAGAAGTTACTGAAATGGGCGTAGATAAATTGTTGCATAAAAGTGCAGATTAGAAATGATTATATAAGAATTCCTTGATCCACGCTAGTATGTTAGGGTGTAAGCTTAAACAGGATAACTTTAACATTAGGCCGTTAACGGCCTAGCAGAACATTGAATCAAGCCGGAATAGAATGAAGGGATTATCTTTTGTATTATTCGGTGTTAAAACTTGTATACAGTTGACAGAGATGAGAAAGGCAGTAGCCGGCTGGCAACTACCACCGGAAGGTGCACAACCGATGTCTACTCATGAAAAAGTATAGGGCGATAGAAACATAGAAAATTGAAGATCGGGAGGATTGAAGAGCAAAGAAAGAGCAAGGCGGCAGATCCCAAATATTAAAGTGCAAGCAATGCAAGATATGTAAAAAAAAATCGTCACAAATTGCACTAACTACAAAAGGATGCTTTACAAGAAAATGAAGTCCGAGCTTTCGTCACTCGTAAAAGGAAAGTTCGCTACACGCGAGAAGTAGATAATTTCTTTTTCTCTAGAAAAGTAAAGAAGGCGCGGTGAGCCTGGTCACGTGAGGGTGCCTTGATGACAACGCCGCCTCGGCATCGTGCGGCATCAAGGCACCCTAGGTCACGTCGAGGCGCAAGCTCAATCGCGCCCAACATGCTGAAGCTGGCCGACTTTAGATAACCTCAGCAGAACACTTCTAACTATATGCGTATGCATTCAACATGCGGAAATACGGTCCTGAGTGGATGTTCTCCAAGCGGTCCTTTTTTGATGAGCTTGGGGGGAAAAGCCTTTCAATGTCGCAGTAGCGACAGACGAGTAAGAGCTTGGCTTGCGGCGTCCGTGGAGCCACGATAATTTTAGTCTGCGCTTAACCCCCCCCCGCCCTCTTCACTCGAAAGGAAGTACCGGACAGTTAGTAAATACATACAGACATGTATTCAGTGTTGAGCAATGCCGTTTTCACGAGAAAAAGCGAACTTCTGTCACATCAAAGGTATAATGAACACGCAGCATATGAAGGACTTTCAATACTTTTGCAAACCGCTTGCACTACAAACGCACGCTGTCTCTGCTCGGCATGATCGTGCCATTGATTCCGACAGGACATGCATAGTACATATCCTCATTATGCCCTCTTTCTTTCGGTACCATAATGCTGTCTTTGCATGCTGCTTTGATCCAGCGGATCGACAGAGCGTTCACGGCATTAATTGGAAACGCTGATTCGACCGTTTCGCGCGCGAAAGGCGACTCACATCCCTGCGTCACTCTCTTACGGGCGACTGGTTTCCGCGGGAGACTTTGAGTGCCCGGGGAAGACCGTGATAATTGTGTGCGCGCACATAGCTTGTTATTCTTTTGCTTCTCTCTTTTATCTCCCTTTTATTGCTCAATGCTTACTCTCTGCCTTCCTCTTTCAATTCCATTTTCCTCCTCCCCCAGTGTAGGGTAGCAAACCGGATGCTGTTCTGGTTGACCTCCCTGCCTTTCCCATCCTTGTTCTCTCTCTCTTATTCGCGCTTCCCTTTCTCTAATGTAGGATAGCAAATCAGGCTCAACCTTGTAACGTTCTTTTTTACTCTCTCTCTCTCTCTCAGTCAATATGGCTAAAGTTCTAGAACCCCTAGGGTGTAAAGTTTCTGTGAGGTGGTCCAATGTGTCGCTTCCCCCGTTGGGGGGCGAAGGCGTCGGCAACGACGTGCTCTAACTACAGATCCTTGTGTCCTCCGTGTCCCCAGGAGGACGGACCAACGCTTTTAACTCGGTTTAGTTGAGCACAACCTCACCAGCCTGTCGCGTCCCAGAGGTCCGCTTTCCGGCTCCCGGCAGCGTCGTGACGGTGGCGTATCGGTAAAGCGTTCGCGTCACACCAACACACTCCGAGTAGGAAGCCTTGAATTGAAAAGAGCAAGAAAAAAAAAGCAAGCACGAAAGAAAAATACTGATTGATTCGCACTGGTCGTATAGAGAGACCCGTAGAGGCCCGGCCGGGAAGCTCCTCCGAGGGATCGAAGGGGACGAAGACACCCGCCTGCCCTTCCGGGCAAGAGATCGCATTGCGCCTTCCTCTGATCGCGACGTATAGACCTTCGGCCGCGAAAACCTATTTGCACCGAACGGCCATTCTCGTGACCGGAGTTAAATCTCCGGCTAGCACTGCTGCGGGGTCCGTGGCTGCGCGCGTTCAGCGTTGATTCAGAGCACGCCGGCGAACTGTCGACCGCTCTCCTGGGACACAGCCTGGAGGGCTCGCAGAAAGGCGCCTCCTATATAAGCCGCGTGTTCCACGGGTGCTGGTGAAAAGCGAAGACCGCGGATGCGCACCCCCCCCCCCCCCCAGTCCCCCATCCCTTTTGTGAAAGTATTTGGGGATGCCATCTCTATCAAACTTTGCTGTTGGAGATTTAAGTTTTCCTTCTTGTCTCTCTTATCTTGCCACTGGTTTTGAAAGTATGGGCAGGGTTCCAGTTGGTGTCGGTTGCTGAGTGGCTTTGGTTTTCTGTCGGAGAGCACGACGTTGCGGGTTCTATTCACGCCTGCTGCGGCCACCTTTCGTGGAATGCAGAGACGCCCGTGTTGTATACATAATGTGTTGCACCTCGGTATTAGAGAGCTTTAGAATAGGGGCCCCAAAGAAATAGCGTCGAAGCCACTGCGCATGCGCGAAACGCAAACTGCACGTTTGAGTTTTCCGTCAGGCACGCTATTTCACTGATTGAGCGGGAGCCCCAAAAGCTGCCTCAAGAGATTTGCATAAACAAACATGGCGGCACCCATCGAAGCGACGGCTCTAACCTAGCGCCAAACTGGGCTCGATTCGTGGTAACGCGTGAAGTTCGCAAGCTAGGAGAAGTGACTGCCGTTATCGCTTTCTCTCAACTAGCGTGGGTTACGAAGGTTGATTCATTACACGCCGCGAATTCCGAATTCGTTTGTGGATATCGTGGCTCGTAGGCTTAACACGGCTTAGCTTGGCTTGTGAAGGCAGGTAAAGTTGGTTACTCAAAACTAGGAGCAAGTAATTGTTTGCTGCGTACAGAATAACATGTAAATTGTAACTAAACGCGAAAACTGGAAAGTCGGAATTACTGTTCTTATTATAAGATGGTACATTTAATTTAATTATTTCTAACAGCTTTCCTTTGGCGCGTAGTGGCGCTTTTAGCGCAAGACGCTATCCGCAAACGCAAAGCCCTATTCTAAAGATCTTCAATCCTGCGTGCCCCAACGCTAACACCCGCAAAGCTTTTTGGGAGCTCCAAACTATTGGGGCCCGTATTCTTAAACTCTATATTAGCGCGATAGCGTTAAGGGTCCCGTGTCGTAGAAAATCCGGCGTCGACGTCCGGCGTCGGAACTACGCCGGCCCTCCGTCTAAGTTAAGGCGGAAAGCTGGGCTAGTTGGTCGTCATTCGTATGGGGGGGGGGGGCATAGCAATATAGCGCGTAAAAAAGTACACGCACAGGAACATGAAAAAGACACACCGAACGCTAGTGTGTGTTTTCGTTCGGTGCGTCTTTTTTCATGTTCCTCTCCGTCTCTTTCTTTAACGCGCTAGTGCAATGTTTCGTCCGTGTAATGCAAAGAAGTTACTGAACTAATCGAATTTCTTACAGTAAAATGCGTCAGAAAAAAATGTGTGCAGCTGGCAAGCTTGCACTACTGGTGCAAGGCATGTTGTCAACAGCGGAGCTAGTCATCCCCTACCTTTTACGTGGCTTGCCTAAGTTGTTTGCAGGTTTGGCGAGGTTATGCTATTTTGCTTTGTTGTTGGCAGGCTTGGCTAAGTTGTTTCTGGATTTGCGAGGGTATGTTAGGTTTTGCTAAGTTGTTGTCTCGGCGGGCTTGACGCTGGAACTTTTCGAGCAGTCGCAGGTCGGGATCGCTTTCTCGGCGACGTCGGGCGTTCAGGCGCGTATACTCTCGCATTCCCTCGACTCGGCGTCGCCTCTTCTCAGCCGCAGCTTCGGCGCGGTGTTCCGGATCAGCTCTGCGTTGATGCATCGCTTCTTCGGGCGTCCGGACTCTTTTTGTCTTCGCAAGGCAGCAGCATGTGCGCACGGCGGAGGCGAGGGGTGTGTCGCCGCGCCCGCTGTTCCGAGCTTTTACTCGGCTGTGACGTCACGACTCCGCCTTACACGTGTGGGTGTGCGAGGAGGTTACGTGGCTCGGTGCTCTCGCAGGTAGTTGCTAGGCAACGCGAGGCGGCTCACATCTGGGCTGAGTTTTCTGGTAACGCTCCACGGTGGAGCTAAAAGCTTAAACAGCTCCGCTGTTGCAGTCGTAAAGTACGACTTACACACGACCTACAGACATGATAGCGCCTAATTGTAATTTTAATATACTACAAAACGTAATTCTGTTACGTGGAAACTCGAACACAAACCCGTTTTGAAGCGATAGCGTTTCCCAGCTGCCGTTTGAAGTCTGTTTTAGGGAAGCGGTGCGGCCCCCTCGGTTCCTTGCACAGCATCAAAAAAAAAAAAAAAAAACAAAGCGCGCCTTCGTGCATAGCGTTCACCGCGAGCGCTTCCCGGTAAACATTACGGTCATAAGCTGCAGTTGCCGGGAAACGTGCGAAGCACTCAGGGATCTTTGAATGCTATCGCGTTCCACCCTTAAAGGGTGAAACTTAAGCGTCCTCTCTCTCTTTTTTTTTCTTCATAGGACAAGTTTATTTGCAGCTCGTATGCGGCATCTGAAGGTAAATTTTCTTCAAAACACAACGTATGTGTCCCTGAAAAAGGTGCGTTTTTAGGGCAAATAAACGAAATCAAAAGAATGAGTGCCAACACGTCGTCACGCTACTGCTGAGTAAAACGTCGACACGGCAACCAGACGGACGCTACGCAGTACACAGAAAACGAAGGCTGAAACATTGAATCACACCCATGCATTGTGCGGCCGAATGCATCGCATTAACGTATACTCCTAGATGGCTTTGGATCTGCATTGTGCTTTTTTTTTTTTTGTTCGCGCGCGCAAGGTATTGAAATACAGCGATTGATCGTCACCGTGTTTTTTTTTTTCACTCTATTTTTCTTTCATTTTTTTTTCACGCTTTATTTTTATTCACGCGAGGCAGTGCCAAATAACAGATATACCTTCCGTTTTCGTTCCACGCAGTACTCAGATTCTGAAGCTGCTCTCTTAGCCGTCAAAGTAGATTGGTTTCAGTGCTGGCAAGAATTTAAACACACCCCTACTGTGTTTCGGTCTTTCTTTTACTGCGTCAGGACGCAAATTCGGTGGAAACGTAAAACGCACTCCGTGTATATGCACGGAGAAAAGGTCGGTAGTGAAAGTTCCGGCTTGAACTGAGGAATCTCCACTCAATAAGCTCAAAGAAAAAAAAAAGGGGGTGGGGAGGAGAAAACAAACAAAAGATCTGCGATAAAGATGGAAATGAAAAGGGGGGGGGGCGCTGAATCTTTGTCCCGCCAGTAACGCCACCCTGCACGTTCCCTATTTACCCCCAGCGAGAATTCTGTGCCGCATAACGTTTTATATTCAGCAGTGGGAACCTGGAGCGAGAATATTTCGGGGTTCGTGTGACGGAGTGAGGTCGCGGCCGTCTCGGATTTTGCGTGCCTGGCCTCCGGCGTCCTCAGCGAGCGAGCATGCGTGCGCGCGTGCGTATAGTTTGGGCTGCACATACTGTATGTACTGTATAGAAAATATTCGGGCCCTGTTTCAGGCGGTGAGCACGCGCTCTTTCAGATAAAACTCAGCTGGAGCGAAGCTATGTCCTTATTTCTGAATGTTTTTTTTAATGCTTTTACGACGAATACACACACATATATATATTACGGCTTTTGTGCTCTCCCCTCATGTGTTTTTTTTAATGATTTACAAGAGGGGCACGCCTTGCACGACAGTTTTGCTTTTGGATCTCCTTTGTTAACGCTTGCATTTTTTTTTCTTGTGCTAATTTATTGAAACATCGGGGAACCACTCAATAACTCCGAACTTTATCGCTTTTGCTATCTACTTTTTCTCCAATGTAGTGTTTGACTGCGCACAGTTGAAGATACGGACACATCCGAAAACATTACCGAAAAGTATTCGTACTTACGAAAAGTGGCTGTTTCGTTCGTTATTCTTCGGAAGTTACGAACACTCGCGCACCCGTAACAAAATCGCGAGCGCATGCACGCATTTCGGGGCCTTCAATTCGCTCACGAAAACCGCACTCTTGGACGGTGGCGCGGAGAAGACGAGTCTTTTGTGACCTCAGCGGGGCGCCGGTCGGACGGCGGCCATCGTGGCCCGTGCACTCATACCCCCCCCCACCCCCCCCCCTTCCTGCGCCAAGAGTTCTCGCGTTGGTTGCGCAAACCCGGCGGCGTTGGGCCAGCTCGCCAGCACGGCCCGATGTCTTTTTCTTCCTCATGTTCGGCCCGCGGATAAAAAAGTTGCGCGTGCGCTCCACGCGGCCGGCCTCTCTCTGGCCGAGGTGCGATAAGCCGGCCAGCTAGGCGGCCGCTTGGTCAAGTTTACTTGTATGGTCGTTGCGCACGTACGTGTGCACAGTACTCGCGCGGAAGATATGTGCTGCGCCTCGCCAACTGTATACCGAGCAGCGTGCCGAAGGCGGCAGGGCTTGTGCTACTATAGCCCGTCTGGTGAAACGGAAATTCGGGCTGGTTGGCCTCTCCTAATTATAGTTGCATTACGGTGTACTTGAAGAGGGACAACGCAAAAAAAAAATCTAAGACACAGAACTCTTACGCACAGTCGGCCACGAAAGGTTGCGGACCACGGTATTTGAAAAAAAAAATGAAAAAGGAAAGCTGCATGTCACCACAGCCTCACAGCGCAGCCTGGTATTTGCAGCCTCTTCCAGTGCTACACTCTAAAAACTGTTTGCACCCTTTGGGGTGTATATTTGTCCCACAATAATAATCGTCATCTGCGTTGCTTGCGTTTCCTTTCTTGAAAACTCGGCGCTCGCTACTTTCCTGTCGAGAATGCTGCGTCACACTGATAACGCGCATGCCGTTCGTGACTGGGAAGTACCGGGCTCGCAGCGTTAAAGAAAGGAAACGCGGGCAAGACAGATGACGATTATTGTTGTGGGACAAAAAAACACCCCAAAGGGTGCAACTGTTTTTAGAGTGTAGCGAACGACATTGCGCTGAGTGGTTTTACTGGCTACTATTACAGGCTGCCCGGAAATTGAAACGTTTTCTCAGATCCCGTGGTCCGTAAAGTTTTGTGGCTGACTGTATACGTACGTACTTTGCATACGTACTTTGCGCGCATGCGTGCGTGTGTAGGTTGTTTCTGCGGGCGTCCCTTGTTTAACGAACTGTGAAATTCACCTATATTAGCGAATCAGCACCGAGAGCTGACTGCTTGTTTCGGGGAAAAAAAAGCGAACGGCTCTCGCCATTGGGCGCTGCACATTAAGTACTTTTTCAGAGTGTTCGGTTCGTTCCCATGGCTAACACCCTTACAGTTAAAGGGTGTAGGGGTTGGAGTACGGGCTTCGGGATGGAAATCCACAAACTTGGGAGGATTTATTCTACATTTTGTACAGGGAGGTGAGCGTCAATTAACAGTTGTACTGTCATTACGGGCCGGCAGCAACTCGGACGCTGCGGCCCGCGGCAAGAAGTTCGAGAGAGGTGAAACAGGGAATCAGGGCATGTCCCAGAATGCTCAGGTCTCTCTGGAAGGCTTCTTATAAGCCCTTCGAGCACTGCAAGTCACGTCATGTTTGACCAATGGGAGAGTCCACTCCGATGACGCCACTTGCAACCAATGGTAGGCGCCCGTGTCGCGGGGCACACCTGTCGGGGCTCTCTGCGGTCTTGCCACGCAGACTGGCAATCACTTCTAGGCCGGAGAAGGAGGGGGGCTGCACCTGCTCCATTGTCCGACGCCCACCTGCAAATCCCGGCGACTCGGCTCCGCAGCGGTGGCAACAGCCTTCTTCAAAGACGAAGGGGGACGATTTAGCTCCATTGTCCCAGGGCCCCTTCTAATCCCGGCGGGACACGACCTAGGGGTCGCAAACTTGTTTGCACGTGTCGTCTCTGGAATGCGCTTTCCTGCTTCTGCATTCCTCAATTAGCTGTGCTGCAATCCGATGTGGTTTGGGGAACTCGAAGTAATCGCAGGAACCAGCTCCATATCTAACAAGGGGTAAGATGCAATCGATGATGGGGACAAAGGAAGTTTTCTCTCTTGGCGACATCGTGTGACAAGCAAAACGAGAATGACTACGCGAAAACGGCGTGAAATAGACTTTACTAACGTATAGCTGCCCAAATTTCGTGACGAATACTTCGGTGCGCACCACGTGGTCAGAATTAATACGCAGATTTGAACCATGAGGCTTCTTCTCTATCAGCTCTACTTCGAGATCGTTGTTGCGTACACTAAAAATTTCATCATAATTTTTTTATGTATTTATTTATTGCAGCCCTGAGAGTGAAAGCGTTAGCCGTGGGGCAACAGTAATATAAACGTTTGTTATTTTTGTGCTGAATATCTCCGAGTATACTGTCCTGGGGTGCGCTTGGAAGACAAAGAGTGGAATCAGGCACACTAAGACACATGCGGACAAGGTGTGTCCTACTCTGTCCTTGTGTTCTCAACCGAATCTGAGCACAGTGTGAATTACCATCTCGCCCAAGAAGCGGCAATCTTAAAAGGCAGAGAAAGATTAAGTTTAGCTGTAGTGATAACTAACCCTTGTACGATACCCAAAAGAAAATGTCACTTTTCCGTCAGGTGTCGTTCTTTGTTCTTAAGTAAGTCGAAAGAGATTCAAGAACAAAAGACTCTTTGCGACGCCGCCTTCAAGTTCCCGCACCAGTTTTGCCGTCGCGTCATGGATTTTGTCAAAACGCGGTCTGCTCAAGCCTAGGTAACTCGTTATCGGCAAAGATGGGCTACATTGTGTTCTAAGGGAGCTAGAAACTGAACTCACGAGAGGCAACGAATGCTGTCAGCACCAGCCTTCTGCAGAAAAAAAAAGGAAAGGAAAAAAAGACAGGCGACCTAAAGCCATTCTGGAGACAGTCCCGCAAGGACGTTTCTTATGCCTGCAGCCCCCCCCCCCCCCACCTCCCGCTGCCTTTCTCTTTCCCAGGTCCGACCCCCTTGCTGACCGCAGGCGTTTTTCTCTGCTTCGAACCCTGTGTTTTGCGACATTGTGTACTGTGTTCAGTCAGAGTAAAAGTGTAATAAAACTGCGTTTCGAAAAGCGCAGTTGTCTCTCTCTCTCTCTGCTTCCCGGAGTTCACGAGGCGCCCTTTGCGTGGGAGCCGCCTGGAGTGGCCGTGCACGCGTGTCATCTGAGTGTCTGAGTACGCGTGTCAGAACTGAGTCATCGGTCGGGGTAGTTTTACACTTGGCAACTTTCAAGAATATTCACTTAGCCACGACGGCTCAAACACACACACGCGCACACGCACATGCACACTAGTTTGAAGTCCGCGACATGGTACTTACGTAAAGGGCGGGGATTCCGGCACGAACTTGTTACCGGTAAATTAACGAAAATATGAAACTATATTTTATTAGTCCACACCAAATGAGTGTTCGTCTCTAGTGCCCATCTGAAGTATATCTGTGAGGCTTGCATTCAGTCGGCGTCGTGCATGCGGTGATCAGGAGAGGGCCGTTAAGACCCCCCCCCCCCCCCCCCTTCCTGTTTTCTTCATTTTAGGTTGGTGGCTGATGCGCGTCCCGTGGTTTTGTCTGCGCGGCTCGGCGTTGGTGCGGCGAAGCATCCGTCAGCGGCGGGAGAGTTATGGCGGGAATGCGAGGTCGGGCGTAATTTCGTGCTCCGTTCTTCTCTGCCCCGGAGCGGTTTCCGTCGGCTTGTTTGTTCGGAAGCGGTACGGCCTGGCTTGGGCGCATTTGCCAGGAGTGGCGGAAAGTTCCGAGCCCCGGCCTGTCTAGCTTCGCGTCGGCCCTGTTCTCTCATCACTGCGCCGCTGTTGTTCCTGGAGAGAGAGAGAGAGAGAGAGACTAATGAGAGCTAGAGAAGTTAGCCGAAGCCTAACGCCCGGCATGCTATAGCTCTGGATATTAGCGTCAACGGCGAAAGCAATGAAAAAAAAAAGGCAAACACCAAGGAGCAACGAGGAATATTCGGCAAAAGCTATATGGTTCAAGGAGAATGAACTTTACACAGGCAGGTGCACTATGTCGGCAGAAAGAAAGACGAGGAAAAAAGATCGCGTAAACAAAGCAGTGCGCGTATGACCTAGTGGCTAACAAGAACTCCAACAACAACGACAACAACTTTGTGCCACGAGAACTTTTCGAAATACCTTGGCTCTCAGGGTGTTACACGTTCCTATGGTTAAAGATTACCCACTGCAAGAATTTGTACTTTATTTTTATAGCATGTTATGGATCAAACTAAAGTGAGTAACCACCGCCAGCAGACGGCGACAACTCTTCCGTAAATTTTTATCTCGATGAAAGAACAACGGCAAACTTCTTAGTGCGTGTTTCCTTTTTTAGTTATTGTTATTCTTGTTTCAGTCACGTATTTCACATTTTCTTGACAGCCGGCCGTATACAGATGCCTGCCTGCCCATATTTTGTACGTTTTATGAAAGAAAAAAAACAAGAATCGACAACTTTGTGCCGTCTATAGAACCACCATTCGAAGCCTCTCGGTGCCTCTCAGTCACTTTCGCCGAGGCTGCTTTTTTTTTTAACCCTCCGCGTGTCTCGTGCCGCCGCTGAGACATACGAGTGTCGCGGTCGAGGCCCCGCGACCCACGCGTTCAGTAGCCCCGGTCCTCCTCCTCCTCATCCTCCTCCTCTTCCACTTGTGCGCCGCAACAGGCCGCGATGATGTGGTGAACCGCCTTGGTTCAGCACGGCGGCTTCTCGTCCGTGTTCCCCCCCCCCCCCTTTTTTTTTTCTCACTGTGTGGTGACGGCGGCCGCGGCTCCGGTCCGGCGGTTGTCGGCCTCTATGGCGCACGTGACCCGAATGTGGCAATCTCTGTGCACAGCGCCCGTGACGCTAATACCGCGCAGCGTTTGTGAGCGCCTGCGAGGCTGTCGGCCGCCTTAATGCTTGGCCTCCGAGAGTGCAGCGGTGCACCTTTGCTCTGTACGATTTTGGAGGCTCCGCTTTGCCTACAAAAAAAAAAATACCAGAGGGAACTCCGGCGCTTCAATTGTTCAGCTGCCATGGGAATGATGGCTAGGACATGGATTTGTCTAATCTTCGTTCTTGTGGCTTGATACGTTTTTTTCTTATATGTCTTTAGTACTCTTTATCGTTCCTATTTTTTAAGCAATAGATTGTTTGTGAAATACAGCGGCCATGATATGTTTCCCGCTCCGCAATGACTTTCGGCCCATGAAGTTCGCGAAATGATAGCCGTCAGCATTTGTTTTTTTACTCGGAGGCAGCCGTCACTGGGGCGTGGATTTGGACACTGTTACGTTTGATCTGCGGGGGCTGGCAATTTTCGGGGAAGCGACCGTCGAACTCTGCCCGGCCCGCTGCGATGACTCGCTTTGTAGAAACAAGAATGCGCCTTGTCAACAACCCGTTAGCGCCGGCATGTCTGCTGCGGCGACTCGCTTTGTAAGGACGACAATACGTCGCGTCCCCAAGTGAGCGGCGCCGGGATGTCTAGATGCAGTCGGTGGACCAAGTATTGTTAGTGGGTTCGCCGTAACCGTCACAGTTTGTTTGGAGCGGGGGAACTCCTGGAAGGAGGTGTTTTGCGCCGCCGTCTCACGGGTCTTAGAAGCCGTCAGTCAATGGACACTGTCTGCGGCATTCAACGGGACTGTCTGCGGGGTCAACTCTGCGACCAAGAGGCGCCTGCTCAGGACAAGAGCCGTGTGTGCGAAGACCCTCTCATCTTAATGTGGTCAGTGAAACCTGTGCGGAAGTGAGTGTGTAAAACCTCCCCCTCAAAGGCCGGTCGGCTACGATGACTTTGGACGCTCCGAATTGGTCGACGGATCAACGGCCGTTTTCCCTCACCTAGGGATCTAGGGAGGACAGAGTGTTTATAAGCAACTGTGGCGTGGCTGCTGGGTGTGCATTTTCTTTCAGTCATGCTAGACTGATGAACTGCAACGTTCTCGTATGGATACTGTAAATGCCATATTCCTCGTTCTCGATGAGAACAAGTCCTTCCCTTCAACAGCGTCCTCAGCGTGGATGAGTTGGACGATGGTATGGGCCGGCTGCCATCTATTTCTTACCCGACCCCAACCCTTACAACATAACTCTATAAGCACAATAACCGCACGATGGCAATGCGTTTCTGCTTACATGCGTAATCCGTTCGGATTTTTACATTTATGACGCATTACTTCTCATAGTTCTTGTACTAAACCTGAAGCTTTTAACCTGTCTTGTGCAGAATTTACGAATCGCCTTTATAGCGACAGTCGGTAAGGGCATACTTGAGCCACATTTCGTGGAAAAACTCGCATTAGCCATTATCATCATGTTGCTTTCGCAGAAGTAACTGAAAAAAAATATTTTGGACAAACGACGGATTTGAACCGGGGTCTGCCGCGACTGTGATGCTCCCTGACGAAGGCGCGCCTAAATGAAGTCTCTTGGAATACATTTTTCTTCCTGCACCTTAGTTTCCAATACGTTCTTGTCAGAAGTAAAGTCGGGTAGGTTTTACCCGGTGTATCATGGGAAGAGAAGCTGGAATTAATTTCAATTCACTTGACGTTTTCAGGAAAGTAAGGGAGTAATCATGTAGACTTGGAACGCGAAGGAACGAACGAAAAATGTGAGGAACGAACGCTATCGTGAGGGAATCGAATGAATGAACTTGTCAGGGAGGCACGATTCACGATACAGTGTAAGTTGAACCCAAGTCATCCGAATCGGAATTGAACACTACACGGGTCTGCCGCTGTCGTCCTCGAACCGTCCTCAAGACCGCGCCGAGTGTTTCCTTGATTTGACTTCTGCTGCTTAGCCGAAGCTATAGCTGTAACTCTTCCGAGGGTCTGCACGGTTTTTTTGCTGACGACGAGAGAATAACAGGGAGCGCTGTCTCCACCTGGCTGCTTTCACTGGAGAAGGAGAATTGCAGGCGGGGTTCAGAGCGCGGCCGGCTGCCAGCAAATAAAGCTCGGCGGCGCTGTGCAGCCTCGCGCAATGCAGTGCACGCGAGGGGGGCCGCCTGCCGACGTGACGACGTCGCCAATAACGGGCTCAGCCGGCGTGGAAGAGCGGCTGGAGCGGCATCAGCGGCGGTGCGGATATGTGGCTGGATAAACAGCGCCCCATGCCCCCTCTCCCCATCCTCGTCCGTCTGCTCTCCGGCCTGACATATTTGCGGAGAGGCGCGCGCCGCTATTCGTCGTCGCCGCCGACGAGAGTGTGTTTGTGCTCGGGCTGCCGCGCGACCGTGCGAAACCACCGGTGAGCCCGGGCGCTCGCTCCGCCTCGTGTTCTCGGGAGTGCGCCCGGTTCCCGCGCTATCGCCGCTCTCGCGGGTGGCGTCCGTAAGCTTTTGCGCAAAGCTGCACTGCACCGAGATTTTGCCGCGCCGCCGGCCTCCTCCGGATTGTGCGTCCCCCTCCCCCACCCCCTTTGGCGGTCGCAGTGTTAGTCCAGTGAGGCATTTTTTGTGCGGTTCTGCACGCCAGAGTTGCACTCGTTTCCGTCTCCCTCCCTCCCCCTCTCTCTCTCTTTCCCCTCTGCACGCGTGCTCGAACGCGCGCATGCGTTTTGTTCGTGTGGCGCTGTCGCTGGCGGTGGATAAATGAAAAAAAAAAAGAAAGAAAAGAAAAAAGGCGAGCGGTTTTGCTGCAATTTACGTGCGCTGGAGCGCGGCGTCGTAGAGAAGCTACTCGAGCAGAACCGCGACACCGGCGTGCTCGAGCGTGAGCGCAGCGCGGTCGCGCTTAAACTTCGCATGAGAATCGGGTGGCTGAGCAAATTGCCCCTCAAGCGGCGTTACGTACGAATTACGTGCGAAGACTGTGCACGTGCCGTCCCGTTATTCAACTTCTCGTTTTCCTTTTATCTCGCCCACCTCTCTCTTCTAATTGGGAATGGCATTCTCAGCATACTTTAACCACTTTGGGTGTATCTATATAGCCTCCTAACGCCGCTCTTTAGTATAAAAACAACAAGAACAAACATTTGCAATTCGTCCGGTTCTGGGCGGAATCGCATCAGCGTAACACGGTTTCCTCAAGCGTAGCAGCACGGCGTTTCAGCGCTGCGCCACTATGGGCAGCGGGCATGCTGCGAGGGATTGGTTTCAATCGTATAAACCTATTAGGTTTATTCGATTCATGAATAAGCCTATTAGGTTTGTTCGATGCAGCCCAGTTTCTCTGCACCTTCGGCACATGCTATTAACGGTGCGCTGCACCTAGACCTGCGATTCCCCGAGGTGCAACGGTGCACCCTCCCTGCAGCGCCGTGCTCGATTGAACAAGGCAGGCTGGACACCGCGGTCAATTGCACAATTGAACCTTGCAGTGAGTGGGTGCGGCCTGGCACACCAAACTGGCACCACTTACATCTTCTCGTCTGTAGAGCCGTGCACCTTTTCTGAACAGAATAGACCTACACTTAATTTTCAGAAGTAAGACGCAAAGGCAGGCCGCGCATCTCGGAGGCCACGAAAAAGTAGGCATAACTTTACGCGGTTTCGCTCGCGCCGCTACGTGGCTCGGCGGGTCCTGAGGGAAAAAAAATAAATAGTGAGAGAGCAACGGCCTGCCACGAGTGCGCTCTCGGAGGTCATGCAAAAAGAGGCACACTTCGCGCGCGCGCCACTGGATGGCGTTGCATGTCCAGCGGCTGGATCCATTGCAGGCTAAGGTAGCGGGTACGGGGTAGCGGTACAAGGTAGATAGAAAAACTTTGAGGGGGAAAGGAAAGAGTAAAGAAATGTATAGGAAAATGCTAGACTGAATATGTAGCATATGTGAATAAATCAAGCACGCTAAGTGACTGTCACCGCCCCGGGTTAAAGGGGATTCCTATAAGTCCTCATGATCATCAAGCTCGAGAGAGAGAAAGAAGCCCGGCTGCGGTACACGGGACATGTCACGTTTCGGCGGTGGCAATACCTTGTGTCGCTATATTGCTCGAATGCTACTAGGTCGCGTTAACGTCGACAGTCATTGCGAGATGGATTCTATATTGTAAGGACGTAGGGTATATATGTCGTGGTCAAAATGTGGAGGTTTGCGAGGACGGACCCGGCCTCACTGTTCCTGTGCGCGGTCCCCGACTCGTGCACCGAAAGCACCGGCGTTGCAGGTCTCTGCTGTTTTAGGTACCGAGGTCGTTGGTGGCGTTCGCTGACGTCACTTTCAACGTGCCCCGATGAATGAAACCACCGGCTATTGCGACCGCTTCGAACGAATCTTCTGAGCGTCTGAGTCTTTTCTGGTAGCGATGTATCGACGTCGCGTTGCCACGGGCTCCGTCGGCCGCATGGGCATCCGGGACCTCGTGACGTCAGCTGTTGTCTCGACACGTCAAAGTATTATTCGAAGAAGACACGCTTGAACGTCAAGAATGTACATCAGTTTAGACTGTTCAAGTATACTTTGAACCAATATTTTCATTCACTTATCTCCATGGCGCGCATTTATCATTTAGTTTCCCGTAATTACCGCGAGATGTTCCGACAGATACATAATCAGGCGCGCACAGATATTAACGTTCCCCGTGTATATCAGCCTGAAAACCTTGCTTCATCCTTCTCATGCCTTCATTCGCAGTCACTTAACCTATACTGCATTGTGTCATTGCGTCATATCTTACCCATTCAGCTGTACTGTAATACGTTCAACTCCAGCCGATCTGCGTCATTACATTCTGTTCGCCCGCAGATACAGCGCGTTAGTACTCTTGCGAAAACGTCGCGTTCTCACAATTCGTATGCTATTTAAGGTAAATATAGCGATCTTTGCTTGCAAATCCTTTCAGTGAAACGTTCCTTCAGTAATTTTTATCCGGCAACCATCGTTTTTTTAATTACTGTGCAACTCTGCATCTGCGAATAATTTCCTCTTGCTAGTTACGGAACTTCTAATTACGGAACATTCATTTCTTCCTTCTCGACCCTGTTATCCTGGAGCTCCGTTTCTACTAACGTAAGATTGTTTCTTAGTATGTAGGCAGTTAAAAAAAAAAGTATTTCCATTCTCTCTTTACTCGGAATTATTACGGCAGTGTCACTTTATGTGATGTACATGTTTTATCATATTTACGATCTGTTCCATATCAAGTTATATTTTCTTACTGCATCTGTGTTTCGTTTTAGCTATGTTAGTACCTGATGATAACCTTACTTTTTTGCTTCATTTTCTTTAACGTGTTACTTCCTTAAATTTGAATAGGAGGTCCCTGTTCCGCATATATACTGGAGGTCCTCCAATGTGAGTTCGTGTGTGTGTGTGTGTGTGTGTGTGTGTGTGTGTGTATATATATATATATATATATATATATATATATATATATATATATATATATATATATATATGGTATTACTATGTTTATTCCGCGTGAACAATAAACGAATAGATGCTTATGATTTTGATATCAAATATTTATTTATTTACGCGGCAGCTGCTGTCATGCTTATCGCCTGGAGTGAGCCCCAACTGTTATGTTGTGAATAAAACCATTTGATTGATTGATTGATTGATTGATTGATTGATTGATTGATTGATTCGCTTCCTTTAAGTAGTTGCAGAGGGCGCGGCAACGTAAAAGACGTCATTTTACCTTAATGATTTTTGCTCGCACACAACTCGTGACGCCGTAGCTGCAGGGAAGCCGCTGCTGTGTCGTTGCGAATCGCGTTCGGACGAGCTTTGCAAAAAAAGGTGCGCACGATGAAAGCGCAGCACGCTCCGGTGCTCGCTAATTATCTTAGAGCCATCGAATTAAGAGCCAGGTCACGATTCAAGGGCGTTAAGTCGGCGCACTTTAATGAGACCGCTCAGTCAGACGCCACTTTGCCGCTGTCGGCATCCGTGCGCGAGCCGGAATGGAGTAGAGAAACGAAAGAAGTCGAGACAGGACGAGCCCGTAGCCGGATAAGTCGAGCAGCTTCGCCGGTATAGTGAGGCCGCTGAAGTTCGCTGTTTACATTGCATGTGTAGGAATCTTTAATCATTAGCTTCAAAGCTCACTGATCCACGTCTTCGCTATTTTTTTTAACAGTTAGGTTAGAGTCCTACGCTACGTCGCTGCACGGTAATTAATTAGCTGTCGAAATTCTTCCTCTCACACCTAGAGGATTACGATAATATGATCACGATTTTTCAATGCGATTATTCGTTTCTCCACTTCTGAAGAAATAGAATATTGGTTTAGCGTAACTAAGTAGGTAGAACGTTTTTGTTCAATTACTTAACCAAGCGTAAAGCAACATTTAGTTTATATTGAGAACCTTTAACGCTTCGTATATATGTATATATATTTATAGAACTTTTTTGTTCAGTTACTTAACCAAGCGTAAAGCAACATTTAGTTTATATTGAGAACCTTTAACGCTTCGTATATATGTATATATATTTATACATACATATAGTCTAGAGTAACCATCTGTGTTTCTCAGGAATACGTGTTCGGAATGTCTTAGTTTTCCTTTTTTTTTTAAATCTACATCAGTCCCCTCGGCGTTCATTTTGGTCAAAGCTATAATATGACCTGGTGATACCGCGCTTGCTTTCGCTGGGTAATCTTTCCGTAACAGTGAACGCGCTGTGAATACTGAACTTTAGTGAATACCGTCTCTTGGTTTCGTAGCAAGGATATTAACTCTTGAATAGAGCTGAAACAGAAGACTAGCTTGTTTTATATCAGAGACAGACGTGTTAGACTATACAGCGCCGCCTGCTTATCTTGGCGGTGCTGCTGTATAGAAAGACTAGATGCAATTCATTAGCTGGGCGTGAATTTTGATAACTTGGAACCAAAGACCGCACATCCCGAATATATCTTCGGATCATATGCTTCTGTACGACTAAATGATACTTATTGTATGGGCTGGCTCACAGGCCTATACGTGCGGGAGATATTCAGGAGTTTCTTTTCTCTTTTTCTCCCGTTTTCGCCCTGCTCACAAGTTAATATTTTGCCTGTTGTCTGGCATATAAAGGAAGCGCACAATAGCACTGGAATAAGTGTAGAGTTACTGCGCGAAATAATTTTCTTTTGTGTGTTGTTGTATTTGGAGACGTTGTTGTCCCCCATATTTTTGGACCTTGCCGTTGGGTGCGGCAGTTGGCCGACGTTGAGGAGAACTTTGAGATGAAAACTGGAGGTTTATTTACATTATTTACAGTGAGAGGACCAAGAAATTAACAGTCATAGAGTCATTACGGGCCGGCCGCAACTCGGACGCTGCGGCCCGTGGCAAGAAGCTCGAAAGAGATGAATGAAGGAATGCTCTCCCTTGCCGCTCCCGGTCTCTGGCTTTTAAGCCCTTCGGTGTCTCGAAGTCACGTCACGTTCGGCCAATCAGCGAGCCCGCTCAGGTGTCGTCATTGTCGGCCAATGGTAGGCGCCCGTGCGATTGTGTCACACCCGGCGCCGAGGGTCGCTCCTTGGGCCCCAATTGTTCGAGGGCTTACTTCTCTCTGTGGTATTGCCTTCCCGGCTTACAATGCGCCGTCACAATAGGCGGATGGGGGCGACGTTTCAGTGCTGTAAAACAGCTTTGCTCGGGACCTGCGTTACCTGGAACCGTGCCAGGCTCCCGCTACACTTTCGGGAAGAGTCAAGCAGTGAGTAGCTCCACCTGCGGCGCACGAGGTGGGGTACGCCAACTCGTTTGCACGTGCCGCGCCTCGGGAATTCGGTATCCGTTCTTCTGCGCTCCTTAATTAGCTGTGGTGCGATTCGATGTGGTCTGGGGAACTCGAAGTAGGTTCAGGAAATGGTCCCGTATCTAACAACAGCAGCAGCATCTCTCGGGCTGTTAATTTTCCGTGCGTCTTGGACGGCGCGTGGGAAGAGGCCTGCGTCGACGTTCCCGCGGCAGCTGCCCCGCTCATAGCAGGACAGATCGGTGTTGGTGGGTTCGGTAACAATAGTTGGTCCGCCGAACGCATTCTGTCACAACGGCGACGAGGCTAGAGTGTAACGATGGCGAAAAAAATGTTTCCGCCGTTGTCGCAACTGGCTGGCAAAACTTGCACCTCAGCTGGGCCGTTCTTAAAAATTCTAAATTCTATTTTGCTTTAGTAAATCTTTTTTACCACCCTATCCATTTCGTTTTACTTTAGGTTGGCGAACGTTGATCTCTACTTTAAAGAAACAAAATGCTTCTAGTCAATACAGCTGTTTATCTGTCGATGTACTTACCACCTCGTAATACTCTGGAAACACACTACATAAGAAAAAGCATTTATTGTTCATTTACCCGGAAATTGCCGCACGCGTCTTCCATTTGTATTTTCTTGCTTTTTAAATGCCTCCACCTACGGTAAGGCGGGCTTTCTTTCTCTCTTTCTCGATTTCTCTCTTCTTGGGGTCCCCTTAATGTGCGTCATGCTTCACTAGCGGCTGAAACCGCGGCAGTTCGGGCTGCATTTTTAAGCACCGCGCCAGGACGGAGTGCTTAAGGAAACTCTCAATGCTCCTATACGTAATTGCAACTTCGCTGCAATCACTCGAAAGAGTACCGTGCCACTCCTTAACGATTCCAGGACAGATTGCTGTATGCGCGCCGATTTGCTAGATGAACCGAGGCCTTCGTAGCGTCATTTACCATAAATAGAGTTTTAGTTTAGGGGACGCAAGCGGCTTGCGTACGCAAGAACTAGGGGCGACGGTACTGCGCATGCGCAGACGCTGACGTAGGGGTCTGCGCATGCGCAGTACCGTCGCCCCTAGTTCTTGGGTACGCAAGCCGCTTGCGTCCCCTAAACTAAAACTCCCTAATAGCGTACAGCACGGCTCTAAGCTGCTGCAGCCCGATGCGTCCCCGCAGCATTTAAGGTGTGAGTTAAAGCGGTGGTGGCGCAATTAATGCTTTTGTGATCAAGAATGTTTGTTTGCTTTGTTAACAGGATTATGAGCTTTTCTTTCTTTTCTTTTTCTGATAATTTATTCTCTTGTAGACTTTTATGGCGTCCAGCGTGGGGTTATGCAAATCTTTCTGTATTTTTTTTTCGTGCGCATTTGTAATAGGAGCACATTTGTGATAGGAGGATGTGGGCCCAGGCCTCAAGCACACAGGGATGGAACAATGAACACAGAGAGGCTTTAATGACACGGGGACGGGACTAGGATAACGTACACGATAACACACACACAGTTCCTTTCATAAATGTCTGTCGCGTAAGTATCGTCGCGCTCAGCGTCAATGTAGGAAGGCGTCCGATAGTGCGTCGGTCTCACACACTCACGGCACGAAGAGGCGCAGAGATGAATCTCGAGCGGCGAGTGGCGCAGGTGCTGGAGGCCGGGGCGGGTGCCCGGCACACGACGAGCCACTCGCGCGACAGCAGGGTCGGGACGTCGGCCCGCCACAGGGTAGACCGTTCGGAAGGCTTAGCTGCACCGGAACATGCCGGTGTCGGATGCTCGCCCAGCAGTGGAGCAGGCCGGTTGAAGACCAAGGACAGCCCGGCCTGTTCTGCCAGCACACCCAGGAACACCGGCCTTGGGTAGATGACTGCTCGGCTCGTTCGGAAGGCCAGCCCAGGCAGCTCAGGCAGATCGCATGGTTGCCGTCTCCGCCCAGACACCGGCTCTTCTCTTCTTCTTCGTCCGTCGCCGCCGCACAGCAATCACGCGCATTCGGCCGCGACATTCAAATAGTCCAAACTCCTATCACACATTTAAACTAATTAGTCGCCTCATTAATCACAAGGTTACCGTCAGTTTGCCTTACGAGGTATCCGTAATGATCCCGGACCTCGTTCGCACGCTCTGTACTCCCGTTATTTCGCGAACAAAAGCAGATCCCGCGGTTACAAAAACCAGAAGGGCTAAATAAGTAAACAATACAGTTTATGAACTAATTAACTAATTAATTAATTAATGAAAATGCCTTTTTTATTCCTCGTGAAGGTCGGCAGGCGAGGAAGCGATACATAGTTGAGAAAAATGAGGTAAGGAGGTTTATTGCAGCAGGTTCCATTAGTCATGTGGTTTCAAAGGTCCTGGGTTGGATCTCTAGATGCGGTGGTGGTCGCATCGCGATGAGAGCGGAATCCATGGGTGGTCTTGTAGTCAGCGCAGAGTGTATGTATACACAGGGTCGGCCACATTGAGGTCAAACACTTCGTCGCCATTCATGAGCTCATAGCCGCTTATGTTTGCCATAAAATCGAGAAAACTATTATTATGGACATCAGCATTAGGCGAATAAAGAACATTTCTTCGTGAAGTAGAACAAATGTCGAAGTTATGCCGGCTGTATGAATCGCGGCGCTTCCCATAAGAGTGTGCGATCTGTGTAGTCAAAATAAAATTGAATAAATTTATAAGTGTGTAAAATTATCCCAGAGACCTTCGTTGCGGCGTCTCTCATATCCAGATCCAGTGTTGATTATTTACGTTGGCTACTATATTAATAAAAAATGATTAATTTTTATAGTTATTTCATCACTCAGTCAGCCAAGCGTTATATCAATCGATCAGTTAAACGGGCTCTTGTGTTCATGTGCCCTTATACAACCCTAGGAGTGGTATTTTGTAACGATCCATTCGAATTTTTTTCATTCTTCATGATGATGATAAAAATATTTTGGCATCTCCTTTGAAAGGGGGCTTTTCATTCTAGCATTTTTGTAAGCATTTCCTTAAACTTCTTTCTCTTCCTCAAAACTTCTTTATCTTGTGCGGCTAGCTATGGCTGTAACGGATCCGGTCGTATCAATCATATCCCCTGATTTTTTAAAATATTTTTTCCACCAATGCTCTAAACGTCTCTTGCTCGTCTCGACTGTTGATCTGTTGGTGCTTCCTTCCACTTTAAAACCAATCGCTTCTGGAAGATGTACGTTACTTATTTGTCTCACTGAATACCTTCGCTCTCCAGTGTGTCTTATATAGACTGGATGACAGCCCATTTACGGAAGCGAAGATCTTAATTGGGAGCCTGGCCTCACAGTTCACTGGCCCAGAAAGCAGTTCGAGCGCTTTTTCGCTACCTGAGGGCAGCAGACTTGAGTGCCCGACTATAGACTTCCTATACCTAAGTTCTCTATCTCCCTCTTTCACTCCCCATTCCCCTCCCCACGTGTAGGGTAGTAAACTGGACTCAGTCTGGTTAACCTCCCTGCCTTTCCGTCTTCCCTTCTCTCTCTCTCTCTCTGAATGCCTGCGCATTCAATTAGGATGCGCTGAGCGGTCTCCGGAATTCTGCTGCATCGTGCACCCTTACAAAAAATTTTAGTAACATTTTATAAACCGTCTTTAGACAAATGTTACTAAAACCTATCGACATTCTATAAAACGTCTTTAGACACCGTAACAACTTCCTAGTAACCTCCTGCCGACTATTGGCCACCGATATTGAATTGAAAGTATAGATATAAAATGTCGATAGAATTCTTACCGACTGCTTATTATCTTATGTCGTTAGAAAGTGTCAACTGTGAAGCGACTATTTATTGACCACCTTTATACATCCTAACTACTTGCTAGTAACATCCTGTCGACTATTCGCCACAGATAGTTGACAGGATATTACTAGATAGTCGTTAGGATGTATAAAGGTGGTTAATAAATAGTCGCTTCACAGTTTTTAGAAAGTACATAAAAATTTTATCCAGAGGTAATTACTTTTGCAATTATATATTGCAAAAGTAAGCTTTGATTATCTCTGAATAAAATTTTTATTTGCTTCCTAAAAACTGTGCAATGACTATTTATTAACCACCTTTATATATCCTAACGACTTGCTAGTAACATCCTGTCAACTATCTGTCTTTGGCGAATAGTGATTGCCAAGTGGCTAGGTGTGGCATGCAACAGAAGAAGACGGGTTTCCATTTGTGCTTGAACACATCCATTTAATATCCCCGGGCTAGTAAGGGGGACGAGTTCTCCAGCTGCCCTGGAAGTAGGCTGAAATGTTGCGTTGTGTAGTCTAGAAACGAGAAGAAAAAAGGCAATATATTAGTTTTGCTACAGTGACATGAGACAAGAAATGCCATGAGAAGTGCACAAGAGACAAGCTTTCAATCCTGTGAGCTATAAACATCTCCAGCTGTTTTGTGCAAAGTCCTAAAAATGCATGAAATGACTGAATTCGTGCATTAAAGCTGGGAGCGTGATGGATGTGCATAACACCAACAGATGCACGACACATAAACTCTATCGTACCAATTGTCATCTACAAACAAAACCTGTAAATCAACTTCAGTTTAATGAACTTCGATATTCGTATTGTGACTAGTACATGGAAGTTTCATGTGTGAATTATCTTAGGAAAGGCAAGGTGTCAGTCATAACTATGCTGCAGCTTTGCTTGGGCACAGGTACATAGAAGAGTTGATTTTTATGTTGCACTTAAGAAACACGAAATGATACAAGCAACATGTAAGCAGTTGAACAGGCATTACGGACGTTCTACAGCAAGATTACAAAATGCCTTTGTTGTGCAGGCAGACATTGTCAAAGTGAGCTTGTTACTAAACATGTTAGCTTTCCACAAGACAGGATATTATATTATCAGTGCATTCACATGACCAGGGCCTCTATCACAAAAATACACATGCCAACAGTAATGACAATTTTCTAGTTATGGTGGCAAAGCTTGCATTATAATATGCTATTATAATCAGGTTAATAGCTATTTTAGCACGAAAGAAAGGAGTATGCCCTAAGATAGCATTGAAATTAGCATGAAAGGAGTTTTGTTGAAAACTGCACAAAGAATATTAAGATGCTTCTTTGTGACACATACCTACTATGGTGTTGACCTTCTTGGAATCCAACGGATCCTTCTGTGGAAGGCATTTGACAGCCGCCCAAAGAAGGACCTCCCTTCAACGTCTTCTATTGAAAAAGGAGCTTTAAGGAGGCCCTCCGCGAAGTGAAAGCCTGAGTTGTTAGCATCCAGGCACAGCCTCTTCAGCAGGCCCTTTTCAACGTATACACCGTCACCGATGTCTACCTGTGAAAGAATACAACAACCAAAGATTCATTTTATACGCATTTGATCAAGGAATGGTTAGGAAGTAGGGTAAGGTTTGCAAAAACGGAAGTCGCTGCTTCTTGTTGATTCGGTTTAAAGAACAAAGCAGCCTTACGTATACCATACATGCATTGTACTGAGCTGTGTACTTTTACGTAAGACTAGAAAGTATTGGGAACTTCAATGCGAAAGAAAGACATGCATCTGCCTAGAACTAAGCAAATGTGTGCCACCCCTTGACACAGAGTGAGATCTGGTGCTGTTTTAGTGATTAGCAGACATTGAAAGCTTCAAGCCTCATCGAGTATAGGGCCAAGCTGTGCTCGATTAGTGGCGCACAAGTGCTCAAGAACTATCAAACAAGATGCAATTGTCTTCAAATGCAATTCTGACTTCCCCTTGCAGGCATGCACTTTTAAATTTACTGACTGCACTTGGGTGTAAAGATTTTGTCTGACAGAGTGAATAAACAATATACGCAAGCAGCATTTTCATAGTTAGCGTAGTCTTTAATAGGTACTGATACCTTCAATTTAGAAAGCGCTGTATATTGGGCCTCATCAAACTAATTTCACAAAAGGTTTGTCAAGGTAGAAGCACAGAACTTTAGTCATTAGAAGACAGGTGAAAGTAGTTAATTATTGCAATTATTACTGAAAATAAATTTCAGACAGCTCATCCCAATGAGAAATGGATGCAAGCAGTTTGTACATGCCACATAAGCATTTAGATATCAAAAATAGGGATTAGAGAAAACCTTCCCTTAGAGGTTCATTATTACAAGCAGCCATGCCCTCGAGAAGACATAACTTCTTTTTCTGTAGGCAGAAAGAGGCTCGAGTATTTTATTGACACATATATGTGCCCATGCATATATGTCATCTCTGTTGTAAACCTTTTTTTCATGTACATGCAAGGTGTGTTTATAACATCTCATTGTGCACAAAATTTGCGTAATAATTTAAAGACCGCGATTTTGTAGCGATGGTATTCCTTTGCGCTATTCGTTAGTAGGCTGACCGACGCCCCGGCCCGTGCTACGTACTGCAGCTGCCGGCCGTTAGCGGTGGGCGAGAAGAGTGATATAGAATCGAGGGGTAAGTATTGCTACAAAATCGCAGTCTTCAAATTATTACGCACTGCCGAATGAACACAAACTTTCAATGTGTTTTCATAATTGTGTGCCCATTCAGGCATAGCAATCAAGGCGGGTAGCAGAATGCAAGTACGCTGTAACATCAGAGGAAGCTTTCGCGAAATTGCTTGCTAAATGTGCACAGCAACATGGCTAACATACGATAGGAAAGCGCTTTGCTCTAGCTAGTTACACAACGCTCATTACGCAAATCATAAGCTTCAAGAATGCGCGCAAGCGCCAAACTTGCTTACCTTTCAAGACTTGGCAAACGCTCCTTCGTCTAACAGGTACAGAAGCACCGACGTTTCTCTGGCGCAAGCACTGTAGAACTGCCGATGAACTCCAGCTCCACAAAAGCACAACCTTCAACAGTCTTCCAAACACTACAATTCGAAGCCCCAGTACCAGACTTTTGACGAGAGCGCCGGCAGAACAGCTCGGCAGAACAGCGCCGGCAGCAGCTCGGCAGAACAAAGGCAGTTCGGACGGGAGCTGTACTAGGGCACTCACTGACGACACTGGTGGATCGCTCGAAACACACGGCGAACTAATGGCGTTACACGAGTCCGGAGGGTTTGGGATGGTCACTGCACACAACAAGCAGCACGTTTTGTCTAGGCACTTCTAAAATTTACCTCAAATACCACCTTACTGCAGGGAGCACTTACGACAACCAACGTGGTGTGTCGACCAAACAAATACTACAGTAGCGCCACTCTGCGGTTTTTTAGAAAAATGTATCTTAAATGAAAAAATTGCGTGTTTTTTCCTAATAACATTTGATAGAGTCTTTTAATAAATTTATTTGGTCCAGAAGTGTGTACTTTGTACTTTGTGATACGAAGTTTAAGGAAATGTATATATAATAAAAACTAAGCGGATGTTGCCTTCAAGATTCGCAATTGCTTCAGGTGCATGCAGGTTGCAAAAGCATGGCCTTCGAGATCAGACTCACTCAAAGGAAGCCGTAGTAGGAGGCGGAGAGGCATTTAGGCCCCAATAATTGGGTTTACAGTGCCTATGTAGGCTTCCTTATTTATAAAGTGTATACGGGGACTTCAGCCGAACCATGAGCGAGCTATACAGACGCACGCGGTACGATTCGGTGTCCGATCCGACGTGCGGCGTGTCAGGATTGGGGGCTCAATCCCTTCGTCCGTGGTCCTTTGCCAAGATTGGAGTACGGCATGAATTCGAAGGTAGCTGGCCCATGCCGTCGTCCAACTTATTTACGCTGAGATCGTTGATGAAGTGAAGAACTGCTTCTCATCGAGAACGAGGAAAAAGGGGTTTATTTACAGAAATTAACTCAGTCTAACATGACTGCTCAGGAGAAGCGCCTCCAACAATCGCACAACCACAGTTTTTATACACTCGATCCGCCCGTCCACGACGCGGCGGCTGTTCGTTTACACATCACCAACTCGCAGCTGCTCTGAAGACCAGTTTACAGACACAAAGGCACACACATTCCGAAGCCCAAGCGACGGTGTTGAAGATGGTGCCGTTCCGGAAAATCGACGTTGTCGATCGCGCGTCGCTCATTGTTCCGAGCCACTCCAAACCTTGAGAAGCACAAAAATAAGTCTTCCCGCGGTAGCTTCTCCAGGCGTGTCAAATCAGCCCCGCGTTGGCGAACTCTGGAATCATTGTCCCCACACCGAATTCGTCTCGTCACCATGTCGAAGCGGGCTGGAGGAAGGCGGCGGATTCCAGTGCAGAGGCCGCTTCTTTGTTCGCCTTGCAGCTGCAGCGGCGGGGAGCGGGAGGTGCGCGTCTTGCACCCCTTGTCGTAATCGGGTG
Organism: Dermacentor albipictus; assembly: GCF_038994185.2. Lineage (NCBI taxonomy): Eukaryota > Metazoa > Arthropoda > Arachnida > Ixodida > Ixodidae > Dermacentor > Dermacentor albipictus. Next base: position 35,729,450 of record NC_091823.1, read on the forward strand.
GCAAGGTGACAATCTTGTCGTGCAACCCGCCGTTCTTTACAGCGCCTCCATGGCCCCAAAAGTCTCGACTGTCTAGCGCTGACAACCGCTAGGCAGGAAGAGAACGGCTGCTGGTCAGGGGGGGATTGATGTCTTGGCTCGCAGCGACCACTTGTGCCTTGATGTCACCGCCCCAAAACATCCAACAAGGACAGGCAACTGCAAAATGAACCCCACAACACGGCTCTGCGCCGAGATGACGTGCATTGGCTCTCACTTTAGACTCGCTAGGCTTCAAAAAAAACAACAACAACATAAGTGCAGAAACAAAAAAAATGCTGCATTTCACTATGCCAATTTCTGAAGCAAATTCCTGGTGACAAATTCAGCAATCATGGAGGGAATCCTGCTAAACGAGAGGGGATCTTCTTCGCTTAATAAAATTAACACTAGTAACCCTAAAATTTAGGCGGGACCCCCAAACGCAGAATTCAAATTAGCCTGCTCAAACCATCCGCATTGCTATGCAACTTTCCCTTCTTATATCTAACGGAGAAGTTGTACTCTTGGAGAGTGAGGCTCCATCGGAGCAAGCGGCCGTTTTTGTGTGACATTTGATTGAGCCACGTCAGAGGACAGTGGTCGGTCTCGAAGATGAACTTCGCTCCGTACAAATAACACGACAACTTCTGGGCGGCCCAAACCAAACATGCGCATTCCTTCTCTGAAGCGCTGTAGGCTTCCTCTCTTACATTTAGTTTACGGCTGGCGTAGAGGATAGGATGCTCCTCGTTATCGTCGCCGACTTGACTAAGTACCACGCCCATACCTCTGTCGCTTGCGTCGCATTGAACTATGAATTCCTTTGTGTAGTCTGGCGCGCGAAGCACAGGGCGAGAAACCAATAGCGTTTTCAAACTTTGGAAAGCGTTCTCTTTGTCCTTATCCCAGAGTACGGTACTCGGTGCTCCCTTTCGGAGGGCGTCTGTTAATGGACTTGCCAATTGCGAGTAATTCGGAATGTACCGTTGATAGTACCCCACAAGTCCCAAAAATGAACGAACGTCCGTTTTCGTGCGCGGCTGAGAAAAATCTCTAATCGTAGCTATTTTCAGCTCAGCCGGCCGTCTCATGCCCTGACCAACAACATGGCCCAGATAAGTAACCTGCGAACAACCAAACCTACACTTTTCCGCTTTCATCGTTAAGCCGGCTTCCCTCAACCGTGAGAACACCTGTTTGAGGTGCGATACGTGTTGTTCCCAGCTGTCCGAAAAAATGGCTACATCATCAAGATAAGGTAAGGCGAACTCCTGCAAGTCTTTTAGGACAATATCCATTAACTTAGAGAAGCTAAACGGCGCGTTCTTCAGCCCGAAGCTGAGTGCGAGAGGGCGAAAAGTGCCCACAGGCGAGATGAATGCAGCATAGCGGCTGGCACTTTCTGAAAGGGGAACTTGCCAGTACCCCCGCACGAGATCTATAGTTGAAATGTATTTAGCAGCGCTAACTCTTTCAATTCGTTCCTCAATGTTGGGTATCGGGTACAGCTGATCCCTAGTGATCGCATTTAACTTCCTGTAGTCAACACACGGACGAGGGTCCTTGTTAGGGGTTTCTACGAGTATTAGCGGTGACGTGTAGTCACTCTCAGCGGGCTCAATAACTCCCAACTCTAGCATGCGCTGTATCTCTGCCTCCATAATCTCTCTCTGTCTTGGAGACACCCTGTAAGGTTTTGATCTTACTGGTTCGGTAGAGGTCAGCTCAATTTCATGCGTTATCAGTTCGGTTCTACCCGGCCGATCGCTGAATCTGTCGAGATATTCCCCTAACACCCCTTTTAGCTCATCTAGTTGCTCGGGTCTTAGAGCATGCGAGCTTACCGAGTGTTCTACTACTTCTTCTAGGCCGATTTCAGAGTTGGATGTCGTCCTATACTCCTTAAACTGGGTACCAATGCCATCCGGCTCTTTGACAGTATAGTTAACGACTCCGCTCCGCTCTACATACGGCTTCATCAAATTACAGTGATATATCCTCACTCCCTTCCTGTGACCGGGCATTCTCAAAGCATAGTTAGTTTCTGAAAGTTTGTGCAACACTTTAACGGGCCCGTCCCAGTGAACTTCAAGCTTGTTCTTTCTTGAAGGTTTGAGGATCATTACCTGGTCTCCGGCGTTAAACGTACGAAGCCTCGCATTCCTGTCGTAATAGAATTTGGCGTTCTTTTGAGCTAGTGCCATGTTCTTTCCGACTAATCCTTGGGTTGCGCTTAGCCGTTCCAGTAAATTCAGCACGTATTCAACCACGGTTGGACTCTCCCCTCTTTCCTCCCACATCTCTCTTAACATTCTCAGTGGAGAACGGAGTGTCCTCCCATACACTAGTTCTGCTGGTGAGAACCCTGTCGCCTCATGTGGAACCGTTCGCAAAGCAAACAAAGTTGCCGGCAGACAGTTCTCCCAGTCCTCCTTGTGCTCGTAACAGAGCGCACGCAAAACTCGCTTAAGCACCGAATGCCACCTCTCTACACTGTTTGACTGAGGGTGATAGACAGAACTGTGTATTAACTTTACCCCGCACTTTTGCAAGAATGTGGAAGTCAGTGCGCTCGTGAATACTGACCCTTGATCTGCCTGAATTTCGGCTGGAAACCCAACTCGTGCAAACACTGTCAAAAGCGCGTCTACTACTTCAGTGGAGCTGAGCTCTTTCAAAGGGATTGCTTCTGGAAACTTGGTAGCCGGACACAGCATGGTAAACAAGTACCTGTAGCCTGATTTTGTTTTTGGAAGGGGCCCTACCGTGTCTATTACAAGCCGTCTGAAAGGCTCTGTTATTAAGGGCACTACCTTCAGTGGAGCTTTCCAAGTCTCTCCTGGTTTACCAGAACGCTGGCAGGCGTCGCATGATCTTACAAAGTTTTCTACATCTTTGAAACAGCCAGGCCAGTAGTATTCCATAAGCAATCTTTCCTTTGATTTGTTTATGCCTAGGTGGCCGGACCACCCATTTCCATGACAAAGACTCAAAAGGTCCTCCCTATACTTCGTAGGTATGACTAACTGATCTAAAATCTTACCCTTTCGATCTCTGTAATGCCGATACAACAATCCTCCTCTCTCATGTATCGTTACGTTGCGCCTAGCAATGCCTTCTTTAGCTGTGTCACGTAATTTAGCTAAGCTCTCATCATTCTTTTGCTCAGCTGTCAGTGACTCTCTATCCACGCGTAAGAGTTGATCAAAGTTCTTTGAGGCCGGTGATAACAACGACCCTGTCTCGCTTGGGAGCGCGTCTGCATGCTCTTCCTGCAGGCTAGAACTCTGACACTCTAGTGCTACGCTCTCATTGAGCTGGTCAACTGGCAGGCTCTCCTCAACTGTTCTTTTGTCCCTCGGGCCTAGCTCGGATTCGGGTATTGAAGCTATCCCCTTTTCTGCTTCAGCTGGAGGAGCTTGAGCATTTTCAGCCGAAAGCGCCGCGATCTTACGAGCTTGGCCTCGGGTCAATGCCTGTACTATGCCCTCTCCCAGTTTGAGCCCTCTGTCACGCAGTAACTGATTCGAACGATTCGAAAAGATGTAGGGATACTGCAGTGACAAAAATTTGGAAACTGCAGCCTCAGTCTTTAGCTCCCCGAATGGTCCACTGATTTTGACTTTGGCCATGGGCAGACACACGCTGTGTTCTTCTACAACCTGTTTTATCCATGCTACTTCTCCGGTGAAGTCCTCTACCATCACGTAAGACGGATGGACAATGTCCAGCGTGGCGGCACTGTCTCTTAGCACTCGGCATGGTTTTCCATTAACTTGCAGGTCGTGGAGATATGGACTTAAAAGTTCCATATTCTCATCCTTTTCCTCCACGTAGGAAAAAACTACGCTTGGCTTCTCGCAGTTTACAGCTATATGTCCCAGTTTGTGGCATTTGTAACAGCGAATTGGTCTGACAGATTCGAATTTTCTTTTCTGTTCTTTTTGTGCGGTTTCTCCGTTAACTTTCTCCTCGCTCTTTTCTGCGGGCTTTTCCGCCATGTCTACAGGCTCGGATCGTCTAGCTTGCGCACCCTTTTTGAACGGAAATGGCTTCCGCGGTCCATTTCGACCGTCCCAGTTTCCCTCCTCGGCGTTCAACTTTCTACGGGTTGCGTACTCTTCGGCTAATTCAGCCGCCCTTTCCACAGTGTTTACATTACCTCTATCTTGCACCCACAGTTTCACAGCTTGGGGAATGGTTTTGTAAAACTGCTCTAGACACATGCATTCAATGATCATGTCTCTGCTGTCGTACGCTTCCGCGCTTTTAAGCCACTCGACTAGGTTGGCCTTTAAGCTATATGCAAACTCCGGATAGCCCTCGCTATCTTTCTTGCCTGTGCTCCTAAACCTTTGCCGAAAAGCTTCGGCTGAAAGGCGGTATTTCTTCAGGAGACTAGCCTTAACTTTCGCATAATCATATGCATCCTGCACACTCAATCTGGCGATTACTTCCGCCGCCTCACACGGCAACATAGACAGCAACCGCTGTGGCCATGTACTCGGACCGAAGTTCATCTTTTCGCAAGTCCTTTCAAAATTGCTTAGGAACAAGCCTATGTCGGTCCCGACCTCATATGGCTTTAATAGCCTGTCCATGCGGTACGATTCTGCCTCACTTGATCGACCCAGAGCTCCTTCACTTCCTTGAGACAACTCCAAACGTCTGTTTTCAAGTTCAAGTTGCATTTTTGTTATCTCGCGATCTTTATCGCGTTCCTCTCTCTCTCTATCCCGTTCCTCTCTCTCTCGTTTTTCTCTGTCCCGTTCTTCTCTTTCTTTTTCCCGTTTCTCTCTCTTTTTGAGAAGTTCCAATCCCATTTCAATGTCTTGCTCACTGGCCTGATTGGAAATTAGCTCCAATAATTCCGATTTGAGCATTTCCTTGCGTACATTTAGGCCCAGTTCCTCACCAACAATCAACAACTCGTCTCTCAGCAATGTCCTTAACTCCATGACTGCTGCTTTACTGCCTTGATTCTGCTCTCTAAATCTAGCTAGGAAAACACAACCTAGCTAACACACAACAATCTAGCTTCCCTACTGTTCTAAACAGAACAACCACAAAATGAAGCCTAGAGAGTCAAAGCAAAAACCAAGCACTCACCACAGATACAGCACCATGTCGCAAAGTCCATCTCACCGCTGTCAGCCAGTTGTCAGGATTGGGGGCTCAATCCCTTCGTCCGTGGTCCTTTGCCAAGATTGGAGTACGGCATGAATTCGAAGGTAGCTGGCCCATGCCGTCGTCCAACTTATTTACGCTGAGATCGTTGATGAAGTGAAGAACTGCTTCTCATCGAGAACGAGGAAAAAGGGGTTTATTTACAGAAATTAACTCAGTCTAACATGACTGCTCAGGAGAAGCGCCTCCAACAATCGCACAACCACAGTTTTTATACACTCGATCCGCCCGTCCACGACGCGGCGGCTGTTCGTTTACACATCACCAACTCGCAGCTGCTCTGAAGACCAGTTTACAGACACAAAGGCACACACATTCCGAAGCCCAAGCGACGGTGTTGAAGATGGTGCCGTTCCGGAAAATCGACGTTGTCGATCGCGCGTCGCTCATTGTTCCGAGCCACTCCAAACCTTGAGAAGCACAAAAATAAGTCTTCCCGCGGTAGCTTCTCCAGGCGTGTCAAATCAGCCCCGCGTTGGCGAACTCTGGAATCATTGTCCCCACACCGAATTCGTCTCGTCACCATGTCGAAGCGGGCTGGAGGAAGGCGGCGGATTCCAGTGCAGAGGCCGCTTCTTTGTTCGCCTTGCAGCTGCAGCGGCGGGGAGCGGGAGGTGCGCGTCTTGCACCCCTTGTCGTAATCGGGTGGCAAGGTGACAATCTTGTCGTGCAACCCGCCGTTCTTTACAGGCGCTGCATGCTACGGCATGAGCGGCGCGTAAGCTCCGCCCACATCCAACTCCCCAGCTTGAGTTGATATCCACGTCGAGAAACGCAATATAAACAACTCTGCACCACACTGCTTCGCTTTACGCGAAGGCTGTCGATAAAATTATGCCCCTGTGAGTGACAGAACACTTCACGACGGCGCGTTGTCCACTGACGGCTCCGCTAAAGCCAGCGATAGGGCCGGTAGGCATAGCTAGGCGGACGCTGCAGCCGACGGCGCTTGCGATCCAGTCCGAGCTCGTCGAAGAGTGCTTATTTTTGCCAAAACAATGAACACTGTACACTTAGGTCGGCCGTAATTAAATACAATTAGTTTACTCGACGCAGTCGTTGCGAAGGGCAAACGTGCAAGCGGCCTCGCTCAGACGGTCGGTGTGTGATGTCTGCTCGCGAAATGCCCTCGCGTCGCGGCTCCCGATCTCACCAGTAGCTTAGCGCTAGTGTACAAGGCACTGGTTTGCGTAACAGGCACACGTTCGAGATAATTTTACTGAACTGGTAACTATTTCATGTCAGAAACAAACTGCAGCAGGCAAGGAAAAAGAATAACTGCGAGAAACCGGAAAGCCAGCACCGCCTCCGTGGAGGGAACGTCAGAGTACGTCACATGCCAGCCGCGCTGGCAATGGCTGCGGCCAGACGACGGTGCAGTTGTCGGACACGTCGAACGATGAAAATCTGCCCGGTTTGTCGCACGCCGGACGTCCGATCCGGCGCTTCGGCACGGCAAAACACCTCGATTCGGGCTGCAGTTTCGGCGCGTCAGACGCCGGATCGGACACCAAATCGGACCGTGTGTCTCCCGCTTTAGTTGGCGAACACGAGCCGATCAGCGCGCCGTCGCGGTGGTGCATGGCCTACGGGCTTCTTTGACACCTACTGAGCACAAATTCATGATCACCGCTCATATACACGCTTGCCATGGCACTAGCTCTCGTGTTTTCGAGAATACGTGCCCACATCTTGAATTGGTGAGACCATATTTTCTCTTAGCGTCCGGTATTAGAAGCATTTTTTTCCTATGAACATTCTGCTATCATCTGTTACTAGGAAGTTGATTAAAAATTAGGAAAACAGTTACTGTGCAAAAAAAAACATTTTTTTTAATGCAGCCAGTCTTTGCATATTCATTTATAGTTCAGATGCTGTTATATGTTCATTTTTCACTACATCATTTTTAACAACTTTGTAGTAACCAGTGTTACTAGAAAGTTGATTGCAAATTGTGGAAAGTTACACCTGTCCATGAAACAACACTGTCTTGCACCAGCTATGTTCACTGAATAATTATAACCTTATTGAATAATATTCATGCATGTTTTGTAACTTGGGTTATGTACTTTAAGAACATAATTATTTTTATTACCTTCCTATTGAATCGTGTTTTTAAAAAGTTAAAATAGTGTGTCTTAACTTTCTAGTAACTTTCTTTTTACATACTGAAGTTAGAAAAGAAGTAACCAACTTTCTTTTGACAAACGTTACTAAAAAGTAAAAGTCAATAGGATGTTACTAAAGTTGATAGGATGTTGATAAAAGTTCTAAAGAAAGTAAGGAAGCATTTTTGTATGGGCACCCGCCTCATCTTGTTGCGAGTATTTGCTCCGTTACGTGTTTGTCCTTAGGAAACCGGCTCGAGTCCCAAATAGCGAGGCACTGCCCTTTGCGTTAACGCACAGAAATTTCCCTTCTAATCTCTTTCTTCCCATTCTTGTAAATCTCCGTCGTCTTTTGTACGAACTGGATGGTAGAAATCGTAAATCTCCATTTCTGTCATCCGTCGCGCCGCCAAGTGGCCAGTCCCGGCGATAAACGGATAAGGACCGCGCAGCGGTTTCCGCGGACAAAGAAAGCGCGCAAAGTATCATAAACGAAACTGATTGCCACGTTAAGGTGCGGCACCGATGGTGGTCAAGTATTATGACCTCCGTCCCGACTCCACAAATGTCGTTTCTCAAAACCCGCAGTGCAGCTGCAGTTTGTTTAAGCCCCAGTTTCAATAATTATACGCCTTAATTAGGAGGATTAAGGAACGGAACACCGAAGCGCACAGGAGAGAGAAAAAAAAAGGGGGGGGGAATGGCACTAGGATGCACGCAACAATCCTCGCTGCCGTTTCCCGCCTCTTATCCTGCTGTACATTCCTCGACAGAAAGCAGAGTCTTGCGGTGAAAGCCGTCTCGTTAGCCGCCGCATCCGAGCGCGCCTCCTTGCGCAAGCGCAGCCGCCGTTGCGTATGCGGCCATCGCCGGCAAGCTGGGCTTCCTTCTTTGCGAGTTGCGGCCCGTGTGCCGCATGGCTGCGGCGGGCCCCCTGCCGCGTATCACCCGGCCGGCCTCGCAACACTGGAGATGCGGGCGGTCGGCTGTAGTAAAGAAGGCGTCGGTGAATTCTGGCGTACGGACCTCGCGCGTCCGAGCGTGAAAGGACGGCGACGTGAAGGCGACGGGTCGTGAACGCAGCAGATGAAAAACGGGAAGAGGCGTCGCGCCAGCGTCTGCGTTTATAGAGTTTCGGCGGCTCGCGGCGCTGCAGCACGTCCGCACGCCGCGTACGCCTCGTGTCACGTTCACCGTCCCGCCTAATTCGTACGGATAAAAAAAAAACATTCCTGAAATGAAGAAAGAAGCACAATTTCTTCTTTCTTCTTTGTCTTTTTTTTGAAAAAAAAAAGAACAAAGATGTCAAAGCCCTAGAACTGAGCGGAGCTGCCCGTCGACGATGTCCCGCGCGCGGCTGCAGCTTGTATACGTAGGGTTCTCTAGCTCCGAGCGGGCCCGTTCGCGCGCTCTGGCGACTGCTCGGGGGGCGCGGCTAATTGGAAAAGAGCCGCGCTCTGACGACGCTAACCGAATTAGCCCGTCTCTGCCGTCCAGCGGCCCTTTGATCGCGTGCTCGTACGCTTGCCGACTACGTGGGAAAGAGACGGGGAAAGAGACGGGGAAAGGGAGGCAGGGGACCAACGGGAGGCGGGGGGAGGGCGGGAGGGGACAGGAAGGCTCCCATGGCTCGCGCACTTCGCGAGCAGCAGGGTGCACGGGGCTTCTGCAGCTGCTGATACATAACGCGGTTGACCCGGGTCACTGACGCGTGTGAAAAAATTGTCTCGCAGCACGCGGGCGAGCCGGTAGAGGTGGCTACGTACGGGGCATAGCAGACGGTGCCAGAGACGTTATAACAGCATCCGCGGATCCAACTCGCCAACGCAATAAGCACTATCGCGAAATTTACGGGTCGCGTCAGCGAACCATGACAGAAAACCAGAAGCGCGGCTGCTCCATCCTGTGATCGCGCTCCGCGCGACGCCGACGGAATGAAAAGTTCGCGGAACGACTAGTCGCTCACAGCGGGCGAGCCTTCCTCAATTTTATTGCGATAACAATAACATGGACAATGCGGGCGAATTTTAGTCGTCGCCGTCGCCGTGCTGTCACGTATATATTTAAGTGTATGCATACTATATGTTCACCTATGGTCGTGTATATGCAAGTTAAATGCTGTAATATTCAACCACGAATGTTTCTCGGACCAGGTATTATCTTCTTGGTTGAATTACTCCTGAGATATTTTTTTTTTCTTTTCTCGAACGCACACGTAGCCGGGGTGGAGAAGGGGGGGGGCTCTCGGTCCCTGGATGGCGGACGCGAACTCTAACCTTCGCTGTAACGCGCGGAGTCGGTTTCTTCGAAGGCTCGGCGGCTTCGGCTTCTTACTGTTGGTCACCAGCTCTCTTCTGGAGTCCCAGCCGCGATTATTGCACGAGGGGCGAGTGCTAAAACACTTTTGTAAATTGCTGGGATGGCGGATGAACTTGTGCGGTTAAAGCCTTTCCGGACGCTGCCGTGTACGACGTCACTCGCTGTTTCGAATCAATCAATCAATCAATCAATCAATCAATCAATCAATCAATCAATCAATCAGGATTTTTCGATACGGTAGTGAGGAACAGACCTCGTAGATGACATACTGTAAGAGAGGAGGGGACAGGAGTTGATGCTGATGGTTGATGCCGCATCGATGTTACATCATATCGAATGCACTTCTCCTGTGTTCCTTCGTTAAACAGAAAGCGGGCGCTGGGCAACAGCGGAGCGACATCTTTCCGCGACCACAGCGCTCGCGGACAACACACATATAGTGCGGGATACACTGGGAGCACAGAGGTGCACAAATGAAGCGTGATTTGACGTAGCCCTGCTTGCAGAAATTGTATTTGTTATACGTGAAGTGGTTATTTCATATAGGAAGTGTCGCTGTACAAAAAAAGAAAAAGAAAGCAACTGCTCGGCGAAAAGCGCTGAAGCGGGATTCATATATGACCGCATACTCCACTGTACGCGTATACTTGCGCAGCTTCTGCTGCAGTGCCGGATGAGTATGAAGCGTAGCGTAGTGTAAGCGAAGACATTAAAATATTACCCCCGTTCCCCCCCCCCCCACAAATGCACCTTAACTCGAGAACCCTCGCTCGACTCGATTTAAATGACGCCTGTCGTGAACGCGCCGGAAAAAAACATTAAGAGTGTCTTAGGCACGTTCGTGCCAGGCGTCGTGTAAATCGAGTCAAGCGTGCGCGCTTCGAGTTAAGGTGCATTTGTGAATACGGAAGCCCCGCATTCTAAGACGGCCCCTTCGCTGAACTCTCTCCGCCTCGACTCGAGAAAGTTTGTGGCAGCGCCGCCGCTTCGAATGCTGGCAGGATCGCTATACTCTTCATTGCGCGCTTCGTTGAATACCGGGGGGGGGGGGGGGGGGGGAGTATGGAGTACACTTGGATTTACTTTTATCATCTGCGATATAGAAAATGAACGACGAAATGACGCTTACGCGAAGGACGAGAACATTACGGTGTAGATATTTCACATTCTTTACTGGTACTTCATATGCGCCGGATTCATTCTTATATTGGCCTCGAGCTCCACCACTGGAAAAGCTGGCGCCACCGTCGGCGTGACGTGCTAGGAGGGATCACGTGGACATAGCGGCCGCGTCGGCTGCTTCGGGCGCGCCGAAGCGAGCTGAAAACGAGCTTAAATTCCCTCGTACGCTGCGGTTTTCATTTAGTGGCGAAATTTTCCCGCTTCGAGTGTCTCCTTTACAACGCTTGAAAGCACTACAATAGGTAGTGGCTGCCTTTGAAGGCGCGCGACATGGTAGGCTACTGCTCAGTGCCGCAGGGCCGGACGCACGTAACGGAAGCCGGTGTCAGCCTTATTCGCACGTAGCCGCAGAACAAGCTGGGTGAAGCTTGGCTCGCGAAACATAAAACCGGTAAACAGTCATCGGCTACAACTCGGGTATGCAGCAAGCCAAGACGCGAGGAAGATTTCTGCTACGGCGCCCGGTCCGCGACGTTCTGAAAACGCGCACTGAGACGCTCGCGCGAATCCGCTGCCCGACTAATGTCATGACGGTTTAGTATATGAACTTGTGATATTATAGATACTGGCAAGTTCAGTTGAGTGGAAAGGCAGCGGTAAGAAGCACATTTGAAGAAAGCATGGCATATGGTCATGCTTGTGTTATGAATTAATGCACTGGATTACAAAAAAGGAGCAGCGGGAAATTGCGCGCTGAGAACGCCGATAAACATACAGTGCGACGCAACTCGAGAAATAGTATTGAAAGGTCAAAGAATTTAGAAGAAAAAAAAGATTGAATCGTCGCGACGGCACATCACAGTCCCGTAGGCGTCAAGTCTCTACAATTAAATTATTTTTGAACAGCTTTGATAGCGCCCACGCAACAATGGTTGCTTGTATACTGTCGAATGCTCATATTCTGCGGCCTTAAGCTCATGGCACGGTGCGAAAACGCGCGCGCGGAGAAAGCGAAACAGTGCGCGGACAAGCATGCAGACGCGCAGTTGGTCGCGGCGAATCTGCGCGATTACTGCATTGAGGCTTCATTCTATTACGCTCCATTTAGTTATACAAACACTATAAGAACATATTTCACATAGTTTGCTCCCAGCGTTTACCTACCTTTCACGCAAGAAACCGGTTCGGGAGACTCCATCGCGGCGACCGCGCGCAGTGGCGTTCACTGTACGTATTCGGTAAAGAGATCGCGGCTGTAAACGATTGTGTGCTTTCAGTTTGCCAAAGATTATTATTTAGACAGTAAGAACTCTCGTTTCGGAAGTACTTACAGAAATGTCCGGGAGAGCTCGCGCGTGGTGTTTTCAGTGAGCGCTGACAGCAAAACCTACGAGGAGCGCGCCACGTGATCCCTCATACTACGCCAGCGAGGCGCTTCCGATAGAGGGCGACTCCGTAACTCCTCGCCGCCAATATGGCGTGCAATCCCATTGCACTATAGCATTAGTTCGCTTTTATTGTTCTCTGGTGCAGCGTTTGCTATGCGTTGAAAGTTCGCCCACCCAAAAGCCCAGTCAAAGTTCGTCCTCTGCTCTTTCTCTTTTTTCTTCTTCTTGCACAGTTCCATATCGCCGAAAAACAAATTAAAGAGAAAAGTCAGCAGCAACAGCAGAAGTAGAAGGTACTCATGTAGCTGTGCTGACGATATAAATGTTCGGTCACGTACTATATGGAAACGGATATCTGCACTTGCTCGCTCTCATTTGTCGCTCGTGAAACTTGTCGTTTCCAGTAATCAGCAGTGTGTTGTATACGCTCCGCGCGGTATTCCGACTCTTCCAAGCCGTGTCGCACAGCGAGCGTAATTTGTCTCGCTTTCGCAAATTTGTCGTATAATTTGGCACGTTTCCTCGAGCCGCCGCACAGCCGACAGCCTGCCGTATCTCGCTAATTCAACTATATATATATATATATATATATATATATATATATATATATATATATATATATATATATATATATATATATAGAATTGTGCCCGGAAAGGTTCGCTTCACGCGTTTTCTTTTTTTTTCTTCATTATCTTCGTTTTCCCCTTTTGCCCTGCGAGCGCTAACAGCTGCGAATATTATTCCTAATATTTATGCACTTATTTACTATGATATCTTTTTGTGTGCGGCCGGGCAGAGGACGACGTCGTTTGAAGTGAAAGACGCCCGATATTTAATAAACGTCCGTCGAAGCGGTAATTCATACAAGGAACCTCGTTTTTCGTGTGCTTCCCGATCTTTTTTAGCCCCTCGTTTCTAGCGCTGGGTAAACAGCTCTTCCCATAATTGCTCGGCGTAACCGATTCGAACCGATGTTCTGGAGAAGCACAGAAAAAAAAAAGAGTATGTGTGGGCGAAAGAGATAGAGAGAGAGAGACTATGCGCAGGAAATTGAAAAGCAAAAAAGAACGAAGGCGACGGCACGTCCCGTTTGTGTGTATCTGCGTCCGTCGAGGAAAATTCATTGGACCCGATGTCCCGGAGTTTCGCATTATAATGCCTCGCGCTGCTCTCCGAACGCGAGCGGGAAGCGCGCGCTGGGGAAAGGGTGCGTCCACCTCGCTTCGCGTGGCCAGCGCACTGGCGAAGCTTCGTGTTGCTGCTGCCGCTGCCGGGGTTCCTAATGGAAATTTATGGACGCTGCGCAGGGAGGCGGCCGCCGGGCGGCTCGCTTGTCCGAGCTCTGCGGCCGTGGCGAATAAGGAACTGTGTGGGCATCGGTGGTCTCTCCCGCGCCTCGCGAGGATGCATGGTGCTGCTGAGTTTTGCGTATGTGTGTAGGGCTCCGATGACCTCCACTTGTGCTAGCGCTCGCATTGTTTCAATTTACTCGATTTACATCCCTCTTTTTATCTAGTGGGGCGTTAGGAAAGTGCAGGCTACAATGTTCCATAGGTGCTACGCACGCTCTGTTATGCCTCAGCTGCAAGCAACGCTGAACCACCCAGCTGTTCACCGTGCCGTGGGCTATAAAGACGAAAAGCATAAGGGCATTTGCCGCTTCAGTAACTTCTCAACTCGAATTCGGCTCGCGCTGTAATCTGTTCTAAATTTCTTGTCTGGTCCTTTGCGATGCTTTTGTATCATTGATGCCGATTGGCTCGCTTAATCAACGCTTGCTCACTCGCTCACTCTTCGGCCATGATTTCAGCTTTGACACTGCGCGACGTAGAATATATCCAGGGCGTCGCACGCCTTTACGCTTTATGCGTATGTAGGTTTAAGCCGGTGAATTCGTCCCCTAGTTTCCCAAAGCAAAGGAGAAAATAAATTAAAAATATGCAGGACGCTGTACGGCTCTTTGGCGGTGCGTTCCGATGCTGTAGTCATGATTTTTCCTAGCGCCGTCAGTCCGGCTCAGGGATTTTCTCATCAGCCCGTCCGCATCCTCTCATCCTGAGAAGCCCGGCACCGCCTGCAAGCGGTGTCGGGGCGCCCCGTATTTTGGGAGCTTGTAACGCCCCAGGGAATCCCGGGGCCGCCCGTCCGGGTTAATCCCTCGGCTGGGACCACGCTCGTAAATACCGCCGTGCTTTGGAAATGGGATCGCGCAACTTTTAGCGTGTTCGCTTACCTATAGGGGCGTCTTACAAAACTATGGCTTAGCTAGCGGGAATGCGCTGCGGGTTTTGTAGGTGACGCGACGCCAGTTAATTGCAACGACAGTTATGGCTCCAGAAGTCTAGACGTCGGTTACCAGAGTTCTGCGGCTGTGAGGCCTTGCAGGTCGCTCGTGCGCTGTAAGCGGCGCTCACGGTGTGTTGTTCAGGTGCTTAAGCATGTAGAATGTAGCTATAGCGCAACATCCTGCCCTCGCGTGTTTGTTTTTAATCTCCTCTCTGGCGTGTGCGTCCGTAGGCAATGTCGGTATTAACGCGAAAGCGATAATTAGCCCGTGTCGCAGAAAATCTGGCGTCGGCGTGCCGCGTCGGCGCTGGGCGTCGCCTCGGCGAAAATAATTTCGAAGCAAATTCCGAACCACGCATATCCAACCACTTCTCTTCCACGAAAGTTGCTAGCTCATACCTTGTCTTTCATTCTTTACAATGTTATTCTTCGGAATTTTGAGAACGGCAGCCCACAAACAAATGTAAAGGAAAAGAACACCGACAGCGCATGTCCTTTATGTTAGCTCTTCTTAGCCTGAAATATTAAAAGTGCCAAACAATTACAGGAGATCGACCCATGCAAGACCAGAAAGCTCGCCTTCATGCATAGCGTTCGCAGCCATCGTTTCCCGGCAAACGTTACGGTTACTTAAGCTGCAGCTGCCGGGAAGCATGAAAATGAGTAAGGGGTCTTTGAACTCTATCGCGTTCCACTCTTAAAGGCGCAGCTTAAGCGTCCTCCAGTTTACTGTATTCTCTGATCTCATGCATGTACCTGCCTTCCAATGGTGTTGAATTAGGTCGCTGGGTGAGGAGTGAAATTGCTTACTCTATGAGAAACCTGTTACAAACACTGAAGGCCTTATTCTAAGGAGCCCCTCCACCGGGATGGGACATTGCAAGCTATCGCGATGCCTGGATCACTCTGGCGCTGACGACGGCGTCTGCAAAGTCCCCTCCCCCTCTCCTTCCCATGTGTAACGTCGATAAAGCCACTGCCGTCCTCATTCGCCATGAAGGTACTTCTTGCGATAGGTGCTGCTCGCTTTTCGTAATTGCAACTGAGAAACTGAATTCAGCCACTTCTAGGCTCGACATATAGCTCCGACGGTACCTGCCCGTCGGCGATCACACAGATCAGTGAACTTGACAGCGCGCGCTTTGCCATCGCTGTGGCTTGGTCGCTGTTTGCTGGGCTCACCTCTGGCCACTGTCGAAAAGAACCAGGTGACTCCAGTACGACGAACTTGCGCACAAGCCGCGGTAGCGGCTGTAGCCGTTGCTGGTACCTTCGTGCATAAAGTCGGGTGGATGACAATATATTGATAATCGCAAAGTTTGCTCCGCCATGCGAAGCTTCCGCAGTACTCCTTTGCCACGTTCAGTGTCTCCGTGCTTCGAGTTGTCGATTGATTCGGAGTCGATCTGCCATAGCCTCCCGATTAGCTCGGAGGGTATAGAGCGACTGCCCTGGCAAGCTAGGCGTTGGTCCCTGGTTAGAGTCCCGGACCAGGACGGACTCCTCTTTAGCTTCGAAGTTTCCCTTCTGTCTGAGAAACCCGTATGGGTTTCCTTCGTATAGCACTCGTGCTATGCGGTCGAGTAGATTAGAGTTTTCCCTTTCCTTAAGTAGTGCTAAACAGCCAGTCTCAGCGTGCTTCGCCGTTTTCGTGCGACTGCTTTCTTTGTTCGCACTACGAATCGTCTATTGATCTCGTGCTCGTGTTCACAAGAAGTGTGCACTCGCCCGCGTGCAGCAAGTCGTCTGGCTTCTCTCGCATTGGGCGTGCTTTCGTCTGGAGTCTCTCGCAACTGACTGCGCAAGATATCTTCCCATATACGGCTTACGCCGCAAACAAAAAAGAGACCGCGTCCATAGAAGAACTTTAGTGTTCGTGGAAGAAAAAAAACTTTTTTTTTTTCCGTGCTGAAATGGCCGTTTTTACAGTGACGTAGTGAACTCATGTCGAAACGTGGGTTCATAGAGCGGGGCTCCAACGTTCGTTCGCTTCTTACGGCTCCACTGGCGTGGAAAATGTTCAACCTTGGGCCACCGTTTCGCGTCCGAGTGCGCAAATGGCGCGATAAGGCAACGTACGAGCTCGGTATTTTGTTCCTCGCCGTTTAGGGGTGCAGGCGAGCCTTGTGGCTCCTTTTACGACCGCCGTTGTGGACGAAGCATTCAGGCCCGTTTATCGCGCAACGAACGGGCTTCTGTGGAAGCGAAAAGAAAGCAAAAATATAACGAAGTGTGTCCGCGGTTGGCTGGAAATTGTCTGCCCTGTGAGGACTCGGTTTTCATGTGCCCCCTGCGCCGAGGTCGTCACAAACCACCGTTGACACTGTAGTGGGTTTCGTTTCTCATATGGTCGCCATTCCGTGAGAGACAGTCTTGCTTGTCTCGCGCCGTGGATGCATGCCGCGCGTTTGCGCTCGTTTTTTGTTTTTCCTGCCTCTTTGTACACTTGTTCGCTTTCGTTCGTTATCTTATGCGAGTGAGGTCTGTCCTGTCTGATTAGTTTTTCGAAGCAGCTTTCGGCGGCCCAGGGGCAGCAAACTCATTTTCCCCGCGACGGCGACGCGTTAATGGTGATTCCGCTCTTTCGGAGAAACAAAAGCCACAGTTTACGCGGTTGCGCTGAAAGCTCTTCGGCAGTAATGAACGTACGGCCCTATAAAGTGGAATGTTAAGGGAGTGTTTGCTTACGCGTAAATTGAGCGCTTCCCCGGCCGCGCCTCTACCGACTGGAAGTGGTGGTCACGAGGCAATCAAAGAAGGACCTCAAGCAGAGCCGGGACAGCGCCGTGGGACACGCATACCGTCTGTGAGGGCTGTTCGATCTTTGCGTTAGCGCGACCCTTTAAGTAGTGTGCAGTGCGTGCACTTAAAGCCACGGGGCGATGACGAGAGAGAAGCCTGTCTGTACACGTACTGAAGTACGTTTACGGAATAGCGGAACGCCAGGGACGCTAACGGCAACAGCATTAACAGCGGCGCTCATATATCGGCATATTGTGGCGGTTGCTTCAACGACAAAGTGTCAGAGACGTTATTTATTGTTTGTTTCTTTCTTTCGGATTCTTTCTTCTTCCTTTCATGTTGTTCTCATAGAAGGAAAATGCTAATAAAGAACCGCTATACATTCATGATTATGCTGATTTCAGTGCTTTTGCACCAGTATCTGAGAAGCACGTAAGCCCGCCTTTGTCATAAGATGCTTTGTTTGACGTCGGCGCCACCAGATGCCGCCTGCACTGCTCCTGCCATATCCTGCCACACGTCTACGTCCCTTGAATTGCGATATTCCGTAACGGCCGTTTACGGAGACGCCAATTTTACCGGCATACGTTTATACAATATGCTTACAGAGAACCTGAACTATCTCGCAAGAAAGTAGTCACGCGTCTTCGTGCTGCATGGCCCGCGGATGCATCGCCGCGTAACGCATGGCTCGCGTGTAGCACGCTCTCGCCATCCTTATTAAATTATATTAGCCCTGGCGCATTGGTTTTAGAAGCATTGCATTTTAGCTGGATATGAATTAACTATGATGATCTAAATCCAATACGTTATGCAGCTTGCATGTATGTGCGAAGCCTGTTGCCAGTGAAAAACCAGTTTCCTAACTAACAAGCGCCTTCATTGGCGCATTACTCATCAGCCTGTACTTTGTTCTGTGCTGCAAGGTGTTGGTGAATGCGATTTGCCTCGTGGGCTCTGCGCAATGCACCGGGACGATATACGGTTACAGTCAATAACCACACGTCTCTCTCTCTCTCTCTCTCTCTCTCTCTCTCTCTGCGGGGGTCGGGGGGAGTTTGCCCCTCAAAAAACCTTCCGTGGCGCTTTTGTTCAACCGGACGTCTCAGGAGGATTTGTGCCAGACAGCCGGAGGAGTCACTCTTTTATTCTCGTTCTATACGAGCGTCTATGGACCTGTAACTCCAGCTGCAGTGCGCGGATATGACTTGCATAGACTGTTGTGGCTTCGACTCGGTTTATTCTTTTCTTTTTTTTCCCCAACTTGCGGCGATCTTCAGCGTCCTAAGATGTAGACATAGCCTCCGAGGTCGCGCTGGCGCGCCTTTTGCTTAGGTGCGCTCCTGTGATCTCTGAAGCTATGGTGTAGCCACGGCCACCTCCGTGCGCGCGTGATCGAGGTGGCCGTAGTGCAGCAAACGTTTTTTCTTAGTTCGACCGCCATGCGGCGCCGTCATCGCTGGTCCGCGTCGTATAGACCAAAATTTTGAGAGCTTGGAGCCGGCAGCCATCTTTTGCCAGGGCCTGCGGGTAGAGACGCAACTAACCGCCTCGATAGTGCCCAGCTTGTTCTTATCCCATGGTTGCAGCCAATGTTCGGTCACAACCAGCTGCGCGTCACCAAACCCGCAGTTCCTGCGGGAGCGGCTCCTACTGGCGGTAACTGTGACAGGTTATTTACGCTCGCTGTAAACGGGCGTGTAACAGTAAAAAAAAGAGATCCACCAAATATTACTAGGGTGAACTATGGCGCTAGTGTCTACTGGAGCTGCAAGTCTGACAGATTAGCCAGCACGTGAATCATGGGTAGTCTGCGGATTTGCCTACGAACTTCGTGCATCTGGCGTCAGAGGGCTTATAACTGGGTCATATTTCACCAACATATTCCTTTCCAAGCGAAGTGATTCGAAACTTACTGCGCTCGCGTGGTTAGAAAAATGATTGGTTAGAAGTTTGGAAAGATAAAAGCGTAATAAATAACGCCAGAAGAACGTCCGAGGCCGTATGCGTGAAGACCAGACAAACCCAGTTAGTGCCCGTCGTTCCCACTGAACAGCTGAACGATTGCAACGGCATGTTTCCCTCCAGTAGTTTTTGTGGGAGAAACGCTCTCGTCCGCGGAGCTCGCGCTCTGCCCTAATCTGGTTTGCGAAACAGCCCTGAACGCGGTGGAGGAGGAGGAGCAGGAGGAGGAGGAGGAGGGAGTGAGGGAGGGGGGTTCTTCGAGTGTTTACGTTGTAGGCTGCGCGGCGAGAGTCTAGCACATTTCCCTTGTTCGTAACTGTCCGCTAATTGCAGCGATGCGAACGACAGCTGGCGGGATAACGATCTCGAGGAGGATATTAATGTGCCGAGTTTCACTTCTTCGAGGGAAAGAAAAAGGAAAGAAAAATCGAAAAGTCGAGTGTGTTTCCATCTACGACATTTCAGCTGTCGCGCCAGGGGAAGCGTTCTTTCTTTTTTCTTTTTGTCTTATTTCGTTATTTTTGGTTACGTCATCTTAATAAGTTAGTGAGGACATGGCCGCTCCCTGTGCAACTATCCTGTCCATGCATTTGTTTGAGGTGTTCGCAGTGGGATCACTTATCCCGTTCTTAATTCGACCGTAAGGGTGAGGTTTGCGTAGTGTAACCCCAATATCTTAATACGGGAATAAGCTTTCTATGCTTTCTTTCTCCGTGTGGGTAGTATATATTCAAGAATAGGTGTTGAACTTCACGTGTATGTATGATACTAAATATTGCCTCCGGCCTTTGTCTTTCTCCGTGCTGCGATTGCTATTGTTGCTGTTGTTTTTGTATTCGTTTTTGCGGTAGTGCGGGTAGTGGTGGTGGTCGCCGCACTACTCGTGTTTGTATTCTGCGGTTGTAACTATTATTAGGGATCGTTATTACTATCGTTCTTGGCCTAGGAACGTCCATGTAGATAGCGAGGCGGAAGCAGGGGGAGCTAATTTTGATTTATTTCCATTGCACAAGTGTCAGTCTAGGAGCGACACAAAAATAACAGCAGCACAGTTCAGCACTTTTTTTTTTACTTGTGTAACGCCGATGTCGGTTTACGCTTGCGGCGGGGACTGCGTCTACGCTTCGCTGGATTTTTTAAAAATATATTTCTGAACCCGTCTGCCGCTGCATCGTTCTCTTGTAAACGCTCAGCTGTTCTCTGTAAGATGAGTTTAAATTTGCTTGAAGCCCGAGAGAAAGCAGTGAAGATGTAGATATTTAAAGAGTGGTTTAAATAATGTTGTGGTTCCGCTGTAAAGGCGAAGCATTTATTGCGATGACAAATTAGTAGATATACGGCTAATTAGTAGTTATACGGCTTCATCGGCCGTATAAACTTGTAAACATTCGCTTACTAACTAAATTAACAAGCGTGGTGTCGTGCAGCCTTTCGCTTCAGCGCGACCAAAACGGCGAAAACACACAGCGCACGAAGCTATCAGCACCCGGCGAACTCTGGCCCCATCGCAGATCACTTTCAACATAGGGCCGTGCCATACTCAGCAGCGGCCGGAGCAGAACCACCCTTCCCTCCTCGGCACACGGTGCCTTGCGCGCGATGGGTTCTTCCATCGTGCCTTGAGCGCGATTTTTCCTCCATCGGTATTTTTTTTTTCTCCTAGTTGACAAGGACCGAAAGTGCCCAGTATAATGCAACGATACGTCCTGTCCAAAGCTTGTCGCGACGAGAAAGTTCTCTGTCGTGACTACAAAAAACTGCTGTCTCTACAGAATCCCCTCTGAATAGCTGCGATGACAGAACATTTTTACAAAGGCCTCTGTCGTTAGAGCAGGCATTTCTGTTCCGATTGCGACGCGTCAGCTGTACCGTGTGCGTCCCAAAAGAAACATGACAGAAATATGCGCCGTCATGGGACAACGACTCTCCCGTTGCGCTGTTCGACATTGATGGCGCCGCATTGTTTGCTAATGAAGGCGCTCTGTCGCGAACCTGGCTGCTAGACTCAGCAGCAGTCATCTTTCTGTGCGGACGCTATATAATCACGAGTTCCGCCTTCCTTCCTTCCGATGCTTTCGCGTGCGTGCTGAGCAAAGGCGGTGCCTATTCGTTGGAATACGTTTAACTTCTGCGCGAAATGAGCTGATCAGCACATTCGTAATGCACCGTTCTGAACGACAATCGCCTGGCAGAAAACTTGTGCTCGCGTGCTCACATTTTCTACAAAACTCATTCGAGTCTGGTCCGTCGCAATTCATTTGTTTGCTTTTTGAGCCGTTCTTGTATTTCTGAAAGGAGTGGGAGAATAACTGCGAGCAAAGTGAAAAATGACTCACGCTAACATCTTATTATAACGCAAAAGCTTCTATGACGATGGTTTTGTGATTACGATCACCAAATTTGATTTAAAAGAGGGTAGTTGCCGGGGTATAGGGAGTCAGGAAGTTTGGATGGCTCATTTGCAGACTTGAACTTGCATGTTAACATCCCAAATGGAGATGATGGAGGTAAGCAGGTGGATGCAGTCATTGTTATCGTAAGTTATGAAATGTTCAATATACATTGACAGAGAGAGAGAGAGAGGGCGGGGAGATGCATCAGACCGTCACTCCTAAAATACTATCGTTTTATTTTTATTTATTTCGTTAACACCGTTCGAGCCCCCAGAACTTAGCTCGGCATCTCATGTGCGTTGGTTTCCTCTATATTTTCCCCCTTTATCGAAAAAGTACAAACATGTGCATTTCAAATCGGTATTTCATGAAGTCTCTTGTTTAGCAAACACAAATTAGCACGTGTCCCGGAGGTAAATATAGGGCTGTGAGCTTGCTGTAAATTATGAGATGCTTTAAAGACTGGAAGGGCGGAAGGGGGTGCGTGTGCATTAGAGGAAAGAGGGGGATTATGACGCCAATTTATGCCGCTTAGCTCAGCGCACTTCGTATGCGCATACAAATTGCCTGAATCACTTGCCATTCGAGCTCTTGCAGACCGTGCTTTCTGTTTAACTTCGAACAGCGGAGAAGAAGCGAACACGCAAATGGAGCAGGCGGCCGAGGAAGAAACGCGAAATGATGTCGACTAGCTCTATTAGCGTTCATTATTGATAACTCTCGCAACACTGGCGGAGGACACTCTAGAAAACGGCCGAAATAGGCTCTCCCGAGTTCCTTATCGGGTTGCGCCGTTCAAGAGCCATTTATACATTCATTTACTTACTTTCGGTACGTGATGCATAACTCGGTCTCGAAACAAGGTAGTGTTTTATGAACGCAACAATTCGCAGTGATTGTGCATGCGCACATTATCAACCTGTAGCGTTTATAAAAGCAAATGATTGCTTCGAAATTTCCGCGAGTAAAGGCGCAGCAAATAGAGCAACAAGGGGAACGTCTGAAGCCACAAGCAAGATCAGCCGAATTCATCTACTATAACAATCATATACGCACGGTGTACCGGAGCCACCGCAGGGCCAGAGTTCCCTCTAGTAACGTAGCCTCCGAGATCGGACGCCGTCGCCCAATAGATTTGTGCATATGCCGACAATTTCTTCAGTGACGTTTCTTTTTTTCTTTTTTTTCCGTTAAGCATAATTTCGCAGGTGTTATGACTGCCCGCAGTTTGAAATTCTAGCAATTTGTATGGAGCGCCTGTACTTTAATAATGAGGGCGGAGAAATATCTGCGAGGCTGCAGTTTTCTTTAAACTTCTTGTGCCTCATTACAGTTCTCTCTAGCTCTCCGCGTTGTGTGACTTCCTGTAACGCTCCCTGGCTCTTTATATATATTATGACGTCTGTGTTGCAGCGACGTTTATTTGGCCCGTGTACTCGGCATCGAACCAGCAAAGGCACACGCACACCCGATGATGATCACACGGAACTGAAGATGAGGATCGATCAACGTAGGACGGTGATGATAATATGCAAATGAAGAAGACGAGCGTAATAAACGCCCACCATATATAGTTTCTTTTTTCTCCTTTCAATTGCGGTAACTACTGGAAGCATTTGAAGTCGTGCTGTGCAAGCAGCTTTTGAAAGAAAATTCTCTAACGTTGAACTTCCTGCCGCATCGGAAAGCAGTAAGAAAAGCTCGACTTGTCTCGAAAAAAGAAATGGAAGTACGATTGGGCGGCGCCGCATAGCCGAGGCAATCGCGGCACCAAAAAACATAATAATAATAAAAATTCACGTTTGGTTATTGTATAAGCCACGCGGTCGACGCTGACGTTCCGCGGATGTTCTGTGCCCCCACCTAAGCGATTCCGTGCACTACAGCCAAAGCTATGGTCAACCGCAAGCGAGACATGGAAGAAAGGCTCCCCCGTTGTCCGCCTGTGATCGCATTCCGCGCAACGCCGACTGTGTGCAAGCTTCACGGAAGGATTAGGAGCAGCTGGCAGTGGGCGAGCCTAATTACTCTCTTAACTGTAATACGTAACCAAATCTCGTTCCCGATTGGCTGAGACGAGCTCTCGCGTTACCTGCGCTGCACGGACCTGGCGACGACGACGCTTCTGTCAAGGCGATATACGTGGGTCGATTTGAAACCGATTTTGGCATTTGTCTCTGTATATATCGCTCTTCTTGGTTGCCGAGGTGGCGGGTATACGCGCGTACTTTTGCTATTCGTACGCTGCGCTGTGCTTTCACTCGAGACGCGGATCATAATTCCACTTTCGTCCATTAGAATATCCTTCTGTTTCGCCCATTTGACGCTGTGCAGGATTGCGGGCACGCGCGGCTGGCGCGCGGCTCCCGTTCGCAGCCGCGTGCACCGAATCTGCCAGCGAGCTCTGGGATCTCTTACTGGAGCACGTGCACTGAACTGACCAAATGATGGCGCGCTCTAAACCGAAAGCCTTAAAAAAAAACAAAAAAAAAACTGGACACAGGAAACGAAAGGAAAGCCTGCAGCGAATTGGACCGACCGGATCTTCCATTAGGTTTCGCCCTCCTCCCTACCCGATATTTTAATAATTTCGTTTTAATACGAAGAACCTGTTCTGAGTGGGTCCCGGTGCACACATGCTTCTTCTGTTTCTGCTGTGTGAAATTTTATTCACCGCTATTTCGACCGCATATCTTAGCTATACCGCTAGAAACCAAATTAGTTCTGTGGAAGTCCAAAAGGTGGACGTTCGCGAAGAGAGGAAATTATGGTCTCCCCTGAGTGCAGCGCGAAAGTATCGAAAATATCCATCCGTGCGTCTTGTGATGAAGGCTTCGCAGTAGAAGAGAAAGAAAAATCCTCCTGGTCTGCGGTTCGAGTCCAGCTACAATGCGTGACCGGGACTCTCAGGGCAGTCGGTATAGACCGGCTGCGCGGCCAGGCTGGTGACGTGTTCCTCGGGCGTGTAAGCTTATTCTACGATTTCTGCGCAAGAATGGTCATTGAATCAGGTTTATAGCGGGTAGAGTACAAAGCTTCTGGAATACGCCTTGTCCAAATCCACGCCCCAGCGACGGCTCCCGCCGAGTAAGAGAAACCAATCTCGGAGGGTATGCTTTTGCTGACTGCATGCGCCGGAAGCTATCCTAGAGCCGGAAACACGTCATGAACGCCCTGTTGTGGACG
Organism: Dermacentor albipictus; assembly: GCF_038994185.2. Taxonomy (NCBI): domain Eukaryota; kingdom Metazoa; phylum Arthropoda; class Arachnida; order Ixodida; family Ixodidae; genus Dermacentor; species Dermacentor albipictus. Next base: position 35,754,170 of record NC_091823.1, read on the forward strand.
CCACTTATGCACTATCACCATCGTCATGACAATCAATAATAAGGTTCAGCATGGTTTCATTTCTCTTTGACGCCGATTCCTTTAAGCTAAGAGAGCATCGATCGGCTGCCTGTCCTATGCGTTATATGACCTGCCCAAATCAACTTTTACGCGTTTCCACGTGACGTCATGGCTCCTGACTAGTTTTACTGGGGGCTATATAGGTAAAAGTTTAAAGAAATATTGCATTCTTTACTTTCGTGCTTCCGTCCTGTATCTCGTCCTCTTTGGCATTCATTCTTTCCAGGGTAGTGTACCCGAGATGTGGGGGGATGTAGCCGGCTCTTGAAAAGCCTACCTTCCGCCATTTCTTTTTTCTTTATCGTCATATGGTATGATAACGTAGGACGCAATGTAGTGCAACGCAAATAACTCATAAATTAAGATCAACCTGCGAGCGTTCGGCACAGATGTAATCTCGTTTTAGGAATTGTATATTAACCCTTTGTCGGTCATAGGGACATATATGTCCCACCCGCAACTACGAGCGAAAACTGCCTCGAGTGCTCAGTGGGAAATACGTAGACCCACAGAAACTGGTGGCGCCATCATGCAGAAGATAGAGCAACTATAAATTTAACTTTTTATTTGAATCGGTAGGTGGCATTAGTAGGTCTTGTTGTTTTTCTGCTGCCTTGTTTTTTTCGGTGCCGGCGCTCCTGAAGTGCGTGAGTTTGGTTGCTCCTTTGCCACGAAAGTGATGTCCGGTAAGTGCGAAAACTACATCTTGCACTCCTGTAATGCACTTAGATCAATTGTATGCAGGTTTGACGTGAGTGTGAGCAATGTTTTTCATCTACCGGCAAATATTCCGAACGTAGTGGTTGGAGGTTAGGCCTAGCAAGCCCCTGTGAGATTCGATTATCATACCCAGACATTTTCAGAGACGTTTCACTTCGCTTTTGCTATTCGCATTCATATTTTATGTTCCTATGTACCACCAAAACCCTGAAATAAATCGACAGAGTGGGCTGCACAAGTATTATCCACATGCAACCATGGGGCTTGCATAAAGTGTTGCCTATCGTTTTTGCAGGAAAGAGGAATCTGACTCCTGAAGAGGCTCTTGATCTTTACTTCAGCCTTCCGGACCTTGAAAGTGCAAGCGAAGATGACTGTGAAGAAGAATCTTGTGAAGAGCTGCCTTGTGATCTTCAAAGTGAAAATGACAGCGAAAGTGATGAAGTTGAGCTTGCAGCTCCTACTGTAAAACGTAAGAAAAAAGCGCGAAGAGTGTATACTGGCAAGCAGAAGAAAAGGCGTTGCCAATCAACTGTAGGATCGTCAGCTGCTGCAGATGATTCTGACACGGAAGATGAGTGGGAGACGACACCAGGAGATGTTGTGACGCCGAGGGACACTGATCCGACGTTTTCTGCGAAGCTGTCGTCAGAGAGCACGGCATGGAATGCCTTCGAGCTTTTCTTCACCGATGAAGTCGTGAATCACATAGTTGATCACACAAATCTTTACGCCACCCAGGAAGGAACACGAGGCTGGCTACCACTCACTGCCGAGGAACTAAAGTCCTATTTTGGCATGCTGGTACTCATGAGTGCTAATCCTATGCACCAAGTGCATCTGTATTGGAGTTCTGACAGCCTATTCTTCGTGAAAGAAATCGCTGCGGTCATGACGCACAAGAGATTTCAACAAATCACAAACAATTTACACTTGAACGACAACACTCAGATGCCAAAGAAAGGCTCAAAAGAGTATGACCGCTGCTTCAAAGTTCGCCCGCTCATCAAGATGATGAATGAAAATTTTTGTAATGAGTACACGCCTTCATCTCGTCTTGCAGTGGACGAAAGTATGATTTTATTCAAAGGAAGGTCATCTATGAAACAGTATATGCCTATGAAACCCAAAATAAAACGAGGTTACAAGGTGTGGTGCATTGCGGACTCGTCCACGGGTTACCTATGCAAGTTTGAAATTTACCAAGGTAAGCACCAGGAGCGACCGAACAACAGAACACTTGGAGAACACGTTGTGTTGTCATTATCAGAAGGTGTTGTAACCACAGGAAATCAATTGTTTTTCGACAACTTCTTCAGTTCAACAACCTTGCTGCAGCAGCTCCGTGACAAAGGCATTTTAGCTTGCGGTACGTACCGCACAAATCGAAAAGACCTACCAGCGGAAGTGAAAGTGAACAACAAGCTCGACCGTGGTGAATACCTATGGAGGAGAAAAAAGAATGTGACCGCCTACCAGTGGCGGGACACGAAGTACGTTCACATAATGTCGAACTATCATGACCCCTGTGAAGACGTTCAAGTCGACAGGACTACACCAAAAGGGCATAAGAAAGCCGTGAAGTGCCCCGCAGCAGTGCGCGACTACAACCTCTGGATGGGAGGGGTGGATCGCTTCGATCAAAAGAGAAATGCATATCCACTAGACAGGCGCTCAAAGAGGTCATGGAGTCGCATTTTTTATTTCATCCTTGATGCGGCGATCGTCAATGCTTACATCCAACATGGCTACAGAAACAGTATCGCATACCTGTCCTTTCGGGTTATGCTGGGAAGACAACTCATCAGTGGGAGGAGCTTCCGCAAGGGTCGGCGCAGTCTAGTGTATCACAAGAGAGGAAGCAAGAACTGCTCGATTATGACAGGGGTGCCAAAAGATGTTCGGTTCAGTGGGCACGGGCACTACCCGTGCAACACCACTACACGCAAAAGGTGTCGATGGTGCTCGACGAAGTCGCAGGAGAAACGCACAAAGCTTGTATGTGTAGCCTGCCAAGTGCCTCTTTGTATCACTTGCTTTGCGCCTTTTCATAAGCAGGCATAAAGGCCATAGACAGAAAGGATGAATGCCAAGGTGTGCAGAGGGACAGCGTGTGTCCCACCTGTGCTCATGGTGCCAAGTTATCAGTGGGACAGGTGTTGTCCCGCCCATATTTTCGATAATACTCTTTTACAAGCAATAATAAATTTTTTTCTGGCTCCTACATGCGGTACAATTTATTTCGGAACATATAGCCCACAAACCATCAGTAGATTTATCGCGCCTCATAAAGGGTTAATGAAGCGTTTCTCCTAAAAGCGGGCAGCCCCTTTATACAAGCATCGTCAGCCAGTTCTTTTCAGCTGCGTGTTTCTCTTCCTTCCTGTTTGGCAACCTTTTCATCCCGCGTGCTCGTCCCCGTGAAAGCAGGCTACTGCTACCTCATTAGGGAGAGCCCCGCTATACATCAGTCATTCATTATAGCCAAGTAACCAGAAATGTTGGCATGTACGTCAAGTCCTTTCAGCCGCTTCATTGAAAGCGGATGCTGCGCGATCATGTTTTCTTCGTCTGCTCTCGCTCTGTTTTTTTTTTTTCTCCTTTCAGATTGGTTTCTCGTTCTTCTTATCGTTAATCTTTGTGCGCTTCTGACGGTCGTTTGTCTTGTTCGTGGGCGCCTTATACGGTCAAGATCGGCCGCTAATGAGAGCACTCTGCTGCCTCCTCGCTAAGGACCGGACAGGCAGTAACCCACGATGCAGAGGCCAAGAGATTGCGACCCCCTTGCTTCTGAGTGCAATGCTTTCCGACAGGAGGTGCCGTATATCGTGTGTCTGTATATGCTACATACCCCTTCAAAGAGGTCTCAGCGCATGTGTGGGGGTCAAAAGTTGGCGGCGACCCTGTAAAAATCCACAGCGCAGCTTTAGGGCGTGGTAAGTTCGTTGTTATGTCATCTTCTTCTTCGTCTTCTTCTTTTCCGTCAGCGGAGAAAAATGACCCTCTTTAGGGCTGTCTTTACCTAATCTGAAACGCTACCCGTGAGAGGAAAAAATGAAAACGGAGAAACAAGGCGGAAATAAACACAACGAACGCATAACAAGGCATGTTACAATTACACAATTATACCGGGTGTTTCCTGTATACCGGGTGTTCCCTGTATTTCCCACTTCCCCTTTCCCCAGTGAGGAGTAGCAGGCTAGAGACACGCTCTCCAGGCCGACCTCTCCTCCTTTCTGTTCATTAAAATCTACTCCTCCTCCTCCGGGTGTTTCAGCGAACACTTTCAGAAATTTTTAAGCGTTGTCCGTGGCAGATTGCTCAATTCTGGTTCATGAGGTGGTCTACTCGAAGAGGTGAACATTACTTGCGCAAAAAATTTACATACATAATCGACACATTAACAAAAGCACTAATTAACTTTTTAACTAATTGCCTTGTGGGCCATATTGCAATTTACAAATTCTAGCCGGGGAGTTCGCAAGGCGAATGGATCCACTTGGAACGAAATCTCAGGATGTCACCAGTTCCGAGATATTAATTCCCTAGCTTTGCGGAGAAATGCATTGCCGTTCCAGTTACTCTTGTGCTTGAATGCATAAAAACGACGCTTGTTTGAGAAAGTAACTGGAATTGGGGGGGGGGGGGGGGCAGTGCATTTCTTCGCAAAGCTAGCGAATTAATATCTCGAAACTTGTGGCATCCTGAGAATATGTTCCAAGTGGATTCATCCCCCTTGCGAACTCCACGGCTAGAATTCGTAAATTCCAATATGGGCCACAAGGTAATTAGTTAAGAGCTTAATCAGTGAATTTGTGTTAGTTTGCCGATTGTGCATCTATATTTTATGTGCAAGTAGTGTACACCGCTTCGAGTACAGACCACCTCGTGAACCAGAATTGTACTACCTGCCAGAGACAGTCTTTAAGAATTTCTGAAAGTGTTCGCTGAAACACCCGGTACAGTGTCATCACTGGCACCCTCCGCGGTAGCTTAGTGATTACAATGTCGCGGATTCGACCCCGACCGCGGCGCCCTAATTTCGACGAGGCCGGATACAGCAAGAACGCTCGTGTATTCTTGGCGGCACGTTTGCTCAAAATATTGAACCGGAGCCCTCCGTTACAGCGTCTGCCGTAGCCCCGGAGTTCCTTTGGCACGTTGAACCTCACGATTCAATCAAACGCGGAATATATATGCTACGTATATGCGACACTGACGCTATATGCGTCTATCTGCATTGATATGTCTCTGTGAAAGCGCACCCCCCGCAGGTAGTTTTATATTGTTCACTCTTACCTTCTCGTTCTTGCTTATTTTCTTTCGTCTTTCGTACCCCTTTTCCCCCTTCCCCATTGCGAGGTGTTTCCCCCGCAGAGTTCCGGTGCACTGCGTCAGTTTTCGCGGAGCAGCCTCGACTGCTGTATTTGAAATGGAAGCGTAGACCAGCGCAACTCAGAGCCATGGCGGGTTGGTTCGGGCGGTACCTGCCGGCCATGGCTCACAAACGAAAGTTTTATTGTTCTGGCAGCCTTGAAAGCAAGCACAGAATGTAACGAGTTCGCAAGAATCTACAAATCATAGCAAAGAGCCCTAATGCTGGACAGTTGCACGGCTTCCAGAGGCGATTTCCTCTTTCCTGTGTTTCCGTTTTCAGAGAAGCAACTCCTCACTCCTTGAGGAGGGTAGCAGCTTCACTTGCCTTGTGACTACTGATATCATAGCCTACCATACTATACTTTCTCGGCGATCATTCCTATTTCGCCCTTGCTCGCTTCGTTAAGACGTCCGCCTTTTCGTCGTCATCGTTGTCGAGCCTGATAGATCTGACTTGGACGGCATTTAAAGTTCTCTTTTCTGTCTGCTGGGGGCCTATACACTTCCTTTGTTTTATTATTTTTTTTACAGACTTTCCCTTTCGGCGCGCTTTCTCGTTTCCTTGTTCTCTCTCTCTTTCTATTCCGTCACCATTAATCCTTTCTTTTTTATGGGTTATTAGCAGACCCGAATGTTTCCCGGTTGACCGATTTATCATGTTTCTTCTTTTTTTTTCACATTGTCCTTCCCCATCATAAGTTCCCGTGGCATGCGCAGCAGTCTTTGTCGTTTTTGCTTCTTAAAACAAACAAACAAGCAAGCAAGAAAACATTATAATATGCTTATTTCGTTGCAAATTAGAGGACTATAACTGTCGCTGGAGGTCTTGTCTCGAGGGCGCTCTGCAAGTATAATGCGGTCTGGGCGCAATGAATCCGCAATCGATCACTGCCGTGTGCGCATTCCGTCTCCTTCTCCGGCCACCCTGTTGTCCCTCTCTCCCTCAAGCTTGGGGAGTGACTTCCTTTCCTTCCGTCTCTCTCTCTCTCTCTCTCTCAATTATCTTCACCAGCTTCTTCCCTTCCCTCAAGTATAGTGATGTTCCTTGCGCCGAGTAATATCCGGCACTGCTGCAGTTCTTGCACGATGCAGAGTTGGAGTCTTTTACTTTATTTTATTCTTTATGCCTTGCGGCATATACCCCTCGAATAACAAAAGTTAATAACGTTCGAGGGCCCAATCACGAGCTCGCGGCCAAATTTCGCTCTCCTCCCAAGAGAGTGTCGCGCTTCCCGGCAAGTTGTCCGGCACATCGCCGATGGTCTAACGCTAGCGAGTCGGCTATACCCGGAAGGCCTCTCGGATTTCCACTCGTCCTGGATCGCCGTGCAGTGTCCGACTCGCCGTCTCCATGGTGACCAAAGAGGGTTCGAGCTTCGGAAACTCGGACAGTGCGCGCTCTATAGCTCGTGCCTCGTACGTACACGCTTTGCACTTCCCGCGCCCCGCAGAGCGGACAAGAATGCGCGACATGCTTATGCCATTAGCGCGCGATCCGGCCGCTCGTGCTCCGACGGGCGCCTCCGCCTATGAAGTCCGATCGCTGGTGCACGAGGGGGAGCAAACAGCGCGACGAGCAGCGGTGCGGTCGCAAGTGCTCGCTTGTTTGCGCGCAGGCTGCCTCTCTTTCCGTATTCTTTTTTAAAGCGAGTAACATGTACCTTAGTTCACCTGGCGCATTATTTTCGCGAGTGCGCGCTGTAGGGGTTGGAGGACGGGACTTCGGGATGAAAACCCACAAACTTGGGAGGTGTTTATTCTACATTATATACAGGGGACGTGAGCGTCAAATAACATTAGTACAGACATTACGGGCCGGCAGCAACTCGGACGCTGCGGCCCGCGGCAAGATGTTCGAGAGAGGTGAATCAGGGAATCAGGGCATGTCCCAGAATGCTCAGGTCTCTCTGGAAGGCTTCTTATAAACCCTTCGAGCACTGTAAGTCACGTCATGTTTGACCAATGGGAGAGTCCACTCCGATGACGCCACTTTCAGCCAATGGTAGGCGCCCGTGTCGTGGTGTCACACCTGGCGGCTTGCTGCGGTCTTGCATCGCAGACTGGCAATGCACTTCGAACAAAGAGAAGGGGAGGGCTGCACCTGCTTCATTGTCGGATGCCCACCTGCTAATCCCGGCGGCGCACGAACTTGTTGGCATGTAAACTCGTTGCCTTAAACTTGTCTGCTCGGCCGCTTCTCTGGAATGCGCTTTCCTGCTTCTGCATTCCTCAATTAGCTGTGCTGCAATCCGATGTGGTCTGGGGAACTCGAAGTAATCGCAGGAACCAGCTCCATATCTAACAGCTCGTCCTCGCCCCGGTTGTTCTGAATGGCCGGTGAAATCAATTCGCTGGCCATGAGGAACGCTGAAAGAAGCTGCAGGGTACTGGGGTCGAGCCTCGTTTGACGAACTTCGGGATCCTTGGCCCCGGAGAACAGACGTCAAACAAACAAAACAGTACAGCGCTGCACCACGCGTAAGCGCAGGCTCTTCACTCCTGACTCGCCAGACTATTACTGAGTCAAAATCAACCCTGATCTTTTATTTCCCCAATTTCGACAAAACAGTTCCAACCACCCCTCCAAACAGCTATCCATTTCTCCTCGATTGCCGACAAGACCAGAGTACTATTGTTGTTGCAAAACAAAAGGGTCGTTGACGATGCAAACAACAAATGAAAACAGCCGAACATAACTTAAGTGGTCTAACCACACGAACAGCATGTTTCCAATCTATCGCAGTGGCGTACTTATCGCACGTATTGGTGCCACTGAACAATCTGGTCAACCTCACAAGTACGTAATCACAAGCGCACTAGCCTTGTGGTCACTAAACAAAACGCGTACTTGCGTTGCAGGCAAACTTTTCATTTACGCTTACTCACGTTTCTTCCCTGAAAGTCCTACAGGACACGTGACGTAAACGAACAATTAAACTCGCGGGACTTACACACTCCGCAGAACTCTTAAAATAATGCGTCTTCTACTAACTCTTTCCACGCACGTTCACTAAAGAAGTCAGAATACGGCTGCCCTCAACACACACTAGCAACCCAGTCATAAAGTCTGCTTCCTTCCGTCCACACAGGACACGCGCTAATGGATCTAAGAACGCTTCACCGTGCAAATCATGCACTCACTGAAAATCTACGCGCTTAACCTTCGAAAATTCAAAAACACATAAAAAGCAGGTTAAATAACACACGCGCTTTACCATAGGCCTCTGAACGATAACCTTGACCCTCAGGTTACTCACACACAAAAATAAGCCTATCTACTTATTAATGAGCATCTCGCGAGACTACATGTTTACACAAACGCGTCTTTCAAATCTCGGAGCTTTTCTAACAAAAACACAAAGCTCAAACCTTACACCTTGAAAGGAATCCTAGTCTCAAATCGCGAAAACTTTTCGATGCTCAAAAATAAAACAAAATAACATTTCACTTCTACGGAAGCTCTCTTGGCTTCCCGTTCCCGATTGCTTACGACTGACTCATACTTTGAGTCGAACCCGTGGTGGGCGTGGTCTGAAAGCTACTCTGGCTGCCGGGAGACAACAAAAGGGCTGATTCACTATCAGCTCCCCTAAGACGTTACGGTCTCCTGCCAATTTGCGTCCCCGCGCCCCGCTTTCAACACGAACTCGATTGACCACGTCGCTACTCCCCACCTGGTCTCGTCCGGCCACATTGCGTTTCTTCGAACTGCACGCTGAGCTATAAAAAGAACTACGGAACGACGAGGAGCTTAACTGCCTCGTGCCCTTTGTCCGCGTCCGTGCAGAACATTCTTCGCGGTCCCCCTTTGACCTGTGGCTCGAACGTTCTGGATGCGTCAACATCGTCCTTGACGACCGCACCTTTTTCCTCGCGCCTTGGCCTTTTGGGTTTCTCGCCATTTTCGGCGGCGCTACATTAATTACCGACTTTCGGTCTTTACTGCGCTTCTTTTTACGGCGCTTTCTCTTCGCACTAGTCTTCATGTCGCCTTCTCGTGCCTCGTGCTGGCCGGTACACATTTCGTCGGCCCGGATCGGTCTCTTACCGGCACAGTCTGAGTGATTCTCACTTAAATCTACTCTCTCTCTGCCTCGACTGGCGGACAGCTCAACCGACTCTGGCACAATGCAGCAGGCTTTACTCGAGTAAGACAACTCGCACTCTTGCGAACTGCCCTCTACTACATTGCCCAGCGCACGCTGTGAATCGGCACACAGCCCGTCGGTATCGATCGCTGTCTCACGCGCACAGTCCGAATGATTAATAACGGAATCATCCCTATCTAGGCTATCTAGACTGGCGGAGAGCCGCACCGATCCCTGAACAATGCAGTTGTTCTCTCGTGAGCTACGGAGCTCGCCACCCCGAGAGCTATTCTCAACTGCATCGTCCAGCTCGCACTTCATTTCTGCACGCAGATCTGGCTCTACATGGGTGTTCGCGTCTGTCGCGTCAACAGTACCCTTTTCCTCGCTAGCAACCTCGCTAACCTTACCAGCGACGCACACACGCGGTAACTGTGCCAATTTGTTCGCAGCTGGCCTAGCTGTCTCTACAGTCATCTGTTGGCACAGCACCTCGTCGCTCTCCTTGCCGCCTTTAACGGCCTCTGTTGCCACTAAGGCATCGTTAGCAGCTAGCCTTTTCCCTTCACCTATCAATCTGCAGCCAATCTCACAGGCACTACTCTTTTCGTCGGCTTCTGGCGAAAGTCTAGACACTTCCTCATTCTTTCGCTCTGTACTTCCTACAGAATTCTCAGACAGCCGTTGTCTCTGTGCCAATAACTGATCACAATATTGTATCTCTTTGATCAATGCTGCCTTCTCTCTCTCATACTTTTTCTCTCGCTCAAGCTCGCGTTCCTTCTCACGTTCGTGACGCTGACACCTAAGAGTAAGTTCTTGAAGCTCCTGCTTCCGTTCATTCTCGCGTTCTTCACGCTGACGCTCACTCCTAAGCTCACGACGCTCTCGCAAACGTACACGACGCACACGCTCCCGTGGCTCCTGTATCACTTCCCAAGCAAGCTCAATGCTTTTGTCATCGTTGCCACTATCGTTAATCGCCTTTAGGATAGCTGGCGTTTTCATCCGTTCGTCCGCCTCAACTCCCAAATCGTCGCACACCAACAACAAGTCTAACCTCGTCAACCTTCTAAGATCCATGGCAGCTGCCCCGACAGGTGGTTAAAACTGTTTTCCTTAATTAATTTGTGCAAACACACAATGCAACAAACTCCCGATTCCCAGAACTATCAAAATTGAACACACAACCTTTGAGTCTGGCGAATCATAAGGAAAAAAACCACGCGCTCACTTACGGTTGCAGCACCCTGCCATCCGGTTCGTTCGTCCGCTGTTGCCGGTTCCTTCCGGACTCCCTGGGTCGAAGGCTCGCTCCTTCTTCGATACTCCCAGTCTCTTCGGACCTCTTTCGACGAAGGCTCTCTCTTCTTCGCTCTTCCCGGTTCTTTACGATCTCTCTCGACGAAGGTTGATTCGTAGCGCTGCCACCAGCTGATGTATTCGGAGGCGATCCTACCGCTGCCAACCAGATGTAGGGGTTGGAGGACGGGACTTCGGGATGAAAACCCACAAACTTGGGAGGTGTTTATTCTACATTATATACAGGGGACGTGAGCGTCAAATAACATTAGTACAGACATTACGGGCCGGCAGCAACTCGGACGCTGCGGCCCGCGGCAAGATGTTCGAGAGAGGTGAATCAGGGAATCAGGGCATGTCCCAGAATGCTCAGGTCTCTCTGGAAGGCTTCTTATAAACCCTTCGAGCACTGTAAGTCACGTCATGTTTGACCAATGGGAGAGTCCACTCCGATGACGCCACTTTCAGCCAATGGTAGGCGCCCGTGTCGTGGTGTCACACCTGGCGGCTTGCTGCGGTCTTGCATCGCAGACTGGCAATGCACTTCGAACAAAGAGAAGGGGAGGGCTGCACCTGCTTCATTGTCGGATGCCCACCTGCTAATCCCGGCGGCGCACGAACTTGTTGGCATGTAAACTCGTTGCCTTAAACTTGTCTGCTCGGCCGCTTCTCTGGAATGCGCTTTCCTGCTTCTGCATTCCTCAATTAGCTGTGCTGCAATCCGATGTGGTCTGGGGAACTCGAAGTAATCGCAGGAACCAGCTCCATATCTAACAGCGCCCGCGTGTGCGAGCGTAGATGTAATGATATTCCTCATTTCTTTTCTGTAGCGAATAGCTCTATTCGGTCTCTCTCTCTCTCCCTCTCTCATTTTACTTATAGTTGCATGAACACGACAATGGCGGGGTCGAGTTGGCTTGCCGATCCGAAATCTGGTCGGCGCCTTCGGGCCGAGCATCTAGTATCGAAGCGAGTTTTGTCACTCCGCCTGCGAGGGGTTGGTAGGCTCACCCAATCCGCTTTGTCGGGTGCATGTACGCGATTGGGTCGGGTTGGGTCAGTTCGATTTCCGAATCGACCCGCTTGCGTCGCGTTCATGTAAGCGAAGCTTGTGACAGCACTGGTGCGTTGTATACAGTGTGTTTCACGTGACTTGAACCACGGATTTAAAGAAAGTGGTCAGCCGCAGCTGAATGAAACCGACGGCATATCGTTTGCCATCATGCCCGTGGAGCTCCTTAGAGTATTTTTTTATGTTGCGCTTCATTAGTTAACAAAAATTAATTATGCAAAATTTTTGATATTCATTTAGGGCCAAGTGCGCTGCGTAGTAGAGGGGATTCAGAAACGACTGATCCAAATATTTTGTGGCAACGTACATGCGGCGTGGCGATTTTTTTCGGCGTTTAAAGAAAGCCCGCGAAATATGAAACAAACCCACGTTACTGCGCTCGGGCGCAATCTTACTGCAGCGCTCTTAGTCATGCGTCGAGCCTATCGCTTGTCAAGGAAGACGGCGCCTCCTTTCCGGGTGCCACCGCCAAAGATGCTGACGCACTGTGAAGCCGATGCCTAGCTAGAGCCGTGGCCGCTTACTTCGCCACGGTCCGCACGCCCGGTCCTTTCTCACGAAGCGCGATTGAGAGCGCTATAATGCAGGTAGCGCGTGTGCGCAGTCACGATCTTTTATTTCATATTTCGCGGGCTTTCGTTGGGAAGCGCGCCGTCTTCCGTACGCGCAAGGCTCCGAGGGGAGGGTAGGAAAGGGGGTGTGCGCATTCTACTCCGGATGGCCCGGGCGGTCCGCGCGCGCAACCCTCGCGCAAGTCTCTATATGTATACCGTGCGCAAAACGTTCCTTACGCAGCGGTGGATAACTTCATGCGCCCTTCTGGCAGCAACTCTTCACACAAGCTGCTTTTCCGCGCGCTCCTGGCCTTCGCCGAAGGCGTCGCCCTCGCTGAACGCCTCTACCGCACCTCCCCACACGCGTTGTAGGGGTTGGAGTACGGGCTTCGGGATGGAAACCAAACTTGGGGGTGATTTATTCTACATTATTTACAAGAGGGGTGAGCGTCAATTAACAGACGTACAGACATTACGGGCCGGCAGCAACTCGGACGCTGCGGCCCGCGGCAAGAAGTTCGAGAGAGGTGAATCAGGGAAAGTTCCAGAATGCCAGGTCTCTCTGGAAGGCTTCTTATAAACCCTCCGAGCACTGCAAGTCACGTCATCTTTGACCAATGGGAGAGTCCACTCCGATGACGCCACTTTCAGCCAATGGAAGGCGCCCGTGTCGCGTGGCACACCTGTCGGGGCTCTCTGCGGTCTTGCCACGCAGTCTGGCAATCCACTTGTAGGCTGGAGAAGGAGCGGGGGGGGGCGCTCGTGCACCTGCTTCATTGTCGGATGCCCACCTGCAACCGGTGACTCGGCTCCGCAGCGGTGGCAAATGCCTTCTTCAAAGACGAAGGGGGTCGATTGAGCTCCATTGTCCCAGGCCCCCTTCCAATCCCGGCGACGCACGAACTTGTTGTCTTGGTCGCTTCTCTGGAATGCGCCTTCCGGCCTCCGCACTCCCCAATTAGCTGTGCTGCAATCCGACGTGGTCTGGGGAACTCGAAGTGATCGCAGGAACCAGCTCCATATCTAACAGCTCGTCCTCGCCCCGGTTGTTCTGAATGGCCGGTGAAATCAATTCGCTGGCCATGAGGAACGCTGATAGAAGCTGCAGGGTACTGGGGTCGAGCCACGTTTGACGAACTTCGGGATCCTTGGCCCTGGAGAACAAACGTCAAACAAACAAAACAGCACAGCGCTGCACCACGCGTAAGCGCAGGCTCTTCACCCCTGACTCGCCAGACTATTACTGAGTCAAAATCAACCCTGATCTTTTATTTCCCCAATTTCGACAAAACAGTTCCAACCACCCCTCCAAACAGCTATCCATTTCTCCTCGATTGCCCACAAGACCAGAGCACTATTGTTGTTGCAAAACAAAAGGGTCGTTGATGATGCAAACAACAAATGAAAACAGCCGAACACAACTTAAGTGGCCTAACCACACGAACAGCATGTTTCCAATCTATCGCAGTGGCGTACTTATCGCACGTAATGGTGCCACTGAACAATCTGGTCAACCTCACAAGTACGTAATCACAAGTGCACCAGCCTTGTGGTCACTAAACAGAACGCGTACTTGCGTTGTAGGCAAACTTTTCATTACGCTTACTCACGTTTCTTCCTTTAGTCCCTCTAGGACACGTGACTTAAACGAACAATTAAACTCGCGGGACTTACACACTCCGCAGAACTCTTAAAATGATGCGTCTTCTACTAACTCTTTCCACGCACGTTCACTAAAGAAGTCAGAATACGGCTGCCCTCAACACACACTAGCAACCCAGTCATAAATCTGCTTCCTTCCGTCCACACAGGACATGCGCTAATGGAACTAAGAACGCTTCTCAGTGCAAATCATGCACTCACTCAAATCTACGCGCTTAACCTTACAAAATTCAAAAACGCTTAAAAAGAAAGAAGGTTACATAAAACACACGCGCGTTACGACAGGCCTCTCAACAATAACCTTGACCCTCAGGTTACTCACACACACAAAAAAAAACCTATCTACTTATTAATGAGCATCTCGCGAGACTACATGTTTACATAAACCTCATCTTTCAAATCACGGAGCTTCTCAAACGAAAACACAAACAAAGCTCAAACCTTACACGTTGAAAGAAATCCCAGTCTCAAATCGCGAAATTTTCCGATGCTCAAAAATAAAAGCAAACACTTCTATGGAAGCTCGCTTGGCTTCCCGTTCCCGATTGCTTACGACTGACTCATACTTTCAGCCTGACCCGCGGTGGGCGAAGTTTCAAAGCTACTCTGGCTGCCGAGAGACAACAAAAGGGCTGATTCACTATCAGCTCCCCCAAGACGTTACGGTCTCCTGCCAATTTGCGTCCTCGCGCCCTGCTTTCTTCACAAACTCGATTGACCGCGTCGCTACTCCCCACCTGGTCTCGTCCTGCCACCTTGCGTTTCTTCGAACTGCACGCTGAGCTATAAAAAGAACTACGGAACGACGAGGAGCTTAACTGCCCCGTGCCCTTTGTCCGCGTCCGCGCAGAACATTCTTCGCGGTCCCCCTTTGACCGGTGGCTCGAACGTTTTCGATGCGTCAACATCGTCCGAGACGACCGCATCTTTTTCCTCGCGCCCTGCCCATTTGGGTTTCTCGCCATTTTTGGCGGCGCTACATTATTTACCGACTTTCGGTCTTTACCGCGCTTCTTTCTACGGCGCTTTCTCTTTGCACTAGCCTTCATGTCGCCTTCTCGTGCCTCGAGCTGGCCGGTACACATTTCGTCGGCCCGGATCGGCCTCTTACCCGCACAGTCTGAGTGATTTACATTTAAATCTACTCTCACTTTGCCTCGACTGGCGGACAGCTCAACCGACTCTGGCACAATGCAGCAGGCTTTACTCGAGTAAGACAACTCGCACTCTTGCGAACTGCCCTCTACTACATTGCCCAGCGCACGCTGTGAATCGGCACACAGCCCGTCGGTATCGATCGCTGTCTCACGCGCACAGTCCGAATGATTAACTGAATCATCCCTATCTAGGCCATCTAGACTGGCGGAGAGCCGCACCGATCCCTGAACAATGCAGTTGTTCTCTCGTGAGCTACGGAGCTCGCCACCCCGAGAACTATTCTCAACTGCATCGCCCAGCTCGCACTTCACTTCTGCACGCACATCTGGCTCTACATGGGTGCTCGCTTCTGTCGGGTCAGAAGTGCCCTTCTCTTCGCTAGCAACCTCGCTAACATTATCAGCGACGCACACGCTCGGTAACTGTGCCAATTTGTTCGCAGCTGGCCTAGCTGTCTCCACAGTCATCTGTTGGCTGTAAAGAACGGCGGGTTGCACAACAAGACTGCCACCTTGCCACCTGAATACGACAAGGGGTGCAAGACGCGCACCTCCACCTCTCCGTGCTGCAGCTGCGAGGCGTTCAAAGAAGCGACCTTTGCGCTGGAACCCGCCGCCTTCCTCCAGCCCCTTCGACATGGTGACGGGACGAATTCGGTATGTGGACAATGTTTCCAGAGTTCCTCAACGCGGGGCTGATTTGACACGCCTGGAGAAGCTACCGCGGGAAGACTTATTTTTGTGCTTCTCAAGGTTTGGAGTGGCGCGGAACAATGAGCGACGCGCGATCGACAACGTCGATTTTCCGGAACGGCACCACCTTCAACACCGTCGCTTGGGCTTCGGAATGTGTGTGCCTTTGTGTCTGTAAACTGGTCTTCAGAGCAGCTGCGAGTTGGTGATGTGTAAACGAACAGCCGCCGCGTCGTGGACGGGCGGATCGAGTGTATAAAAACTGTGGTTGTGCGATTGTTGGACGCACTTCTCTTGAGCAGTCATGTTAGACTGAGTCACTTCTCTCATGCAGTCCTGTTGGACTAATACTCTTTTTCTCAAACAGTCATGTTAGACTGAGTTAATTTCTGTAAATAAACCCCTTTTTCCTCGTTCTCGATGAGAAGCAGTTCTTCACTTCATCAACGATCTCAGCGTAAATAAGTTGGACGACGGCATGGGCCAGCTACCTTCGAATTCATGCCGTACTCCAATCTTGGCAAAGGACCACGGATCACGGGATTGAGCCCCCAATCCTGACAACTGGCTGACAGCGGTGAGATGGACTTTGCGACATGGTGCTGTATCTGTGGTGAGTGCTTGGTTTTTGCTTTGACTCTCTAGGCTTCATTTTGTGGTTGTTCTGTTTAGAACAGTAGGGAAGCTAGATTGTTGTGTGTTAGCTAGGTTGTGTTTTCCTAGCTAGATTTAGAGAGCAGAATCAAGGCAGTAAAGCAGCAGTCATGGAGTTAAGGACATTGCTGAGAGACGAGTTGTTGATTGTTGGTGAGGAACTGGGCCTAAATGTACGCAAGGAAATGCTCAAATCGGAATTATTGGAGCTAATTTCCAATCAGGCCAGTGAGCAAGATATTGAAATGGGATTGGAACTTCTCAAAAAGCGAGAGAAACGGGAAAAAGAAAGAGAAGAACGAGACAGAGAAAAACGAGAGAGAGAGGAACGGGATAGAGAGAGAGAGGAACGCGATAAAGATCGCGAGATAAGAAAAATGCAACTTGAACTTGAAAACAGACGTTTGGAGTTGTCTCAAGGAAGTGAAGGAGCTCTGGGTCGATCAAGTGAGGCAGAATCGTACCGCATGGACAGGCTATTAAAGCCATATGAGGTCGGGACCGACATAGGCTTGTTCCTAAGCAATTTTGAAAGGACTTGCGAAAAGATGAACTTCGGTCCGAGTACATGGCCACAGCGGTTGCTGTCTATGTTGCCGTGTGAGGCGGCGGAAGTAATCGCCAAATTGAGTGTGCAGGATGCATATGATTATGCAAAAGTTAAGGCTAGTCTCCTGAAGAAATACCGCCTTTCAGCCGAAGCTTTTCGGCAAAGGTTTAGGAGCACAGGCAAGAAAGATAGCGAGGGCTATCCGGAGTTTGCATATAGCTTAAAGGCCAACCTAGTCGAGTGGCTTAAAAGCGCGGAAGCGTACGACAGCAGAGACATGATCATTGAATGCATGTGTCTAGAGCAGTTTTACAAAACCATTCCCCAAGCTGTGAAACTGTGGGTGCAAGATAGAGGTAATGTAAACACTGTGGAAAGGGCGGCTGAATTAGCCGAAGAGTACGCAACCCGTAGAAAGTTGAACGCCGAGGAGGGAAACTGGGACGGTCGAAATGGACCGCGGAAGCCATTTCCGTTCAAAAAGGGTGCGCAAGCTAGACGATCCGAGCCTGTAGACATGGCGGAAAAGCCCGCAGAAAAGAGCGAGGAGAAAGTTAACGGAGAAACCGCACAAAAAGAACAGAAAAGAAAATTCGAATCTGTCAGACCAATTCGCTGTTACAAATGCCACAAACTGGGACATATAGCTGTAAACTGCGAGAAGCCAAGCGTAGTTTTTTCCTACGTGGAGGAAAAGGATGAGAATATGGAACTTTTAAGTCCATATCTCCACGACCTGCAAGTTAATGGAAAACCATGCCGAGTGCTAAGAGACAGTGCCGCCACGCTGGACATTGTCCATCCGTCTTACGTGATGGTAGAGGACTTCACCGGAGAAGTAGCATGGATAAAACAGGTTGTAGAAGAACACAGCGTGTGTCTGCCCATGGCCAAAGTCAAAATCAGTGGACCATTCGGGGAGCTAGAGACTGAGGCTGCAGTTTCCAAATTTTTGTCACTGCAGTATCCCTACATCTTTTCGAATCGTTCGAATCAGTTACTGCGTGACAGAGGGCTCAAACTGGGAGAGGGCATAGTACAGGCATTGACCCGAGGCCAAGCTCGTAAGATCGCGGCGCTTTCGGCTGAAAATGCTCAAGCTCCTCCAGCTGAAGCAGAAAAGGGGATAGCTTCAATACCCGAATCCGAGCTAGGCCCGAGGGACAAAAGAACAGTTGAGGAGAGCCTGCCAGTCGACCAGCTCAATGAGAGCGTAGCACTAGAGTGTCAGAGTTCTAGCCTGCAGGAAGAGCATGCAGACGCGCTCCCAAGCGAGACAGGGTCGTTGTTATCACCGGCCTCAAAGAACTTTGATCAACTCTTACGCGTGGATAGAGAGTCACTGGCAGCTGAGCAAAAGAATGATGAGAGCTTAGCTAAATTACGTGACACAGCTAAAGAAGGCATTGCTAGGCGCAACGTAACGATACATGAGAGAGGAGGATTGTTGTATCGGCATTACAGAGATCGAAAGGGTAAGATTTTAGATCAGTTAGTCATACCTACTAAGTATAGGGAGGACCTTTTGAGTCTTTGTCATGGAAATGGGTGGTCCGGCCACCTAGGCATAAACAAATCAAAGGAAAGATTGCTTATGGAATACTACTGGCCTGGCTGTTTCAAAGATGTAGAAAACTTTGTAAGATCATGCGACGCCTGCCAGCGTTCTGGTAAACCAGGAGAGACTTGGAAAGCTCCACTGAAGGTAGTGCCCTTAATAACAGAGCCTTTCAGACGACTTGTAATAGACACGGTAGGGCCTCTTCCAAAAACAAAATCAGGTGTAAAGAACGGCGGGTTGCACAACAAGATTGTCACCTTGCCACCCGATTACGACAAGGGGTGCAAGACGCGCACCTCCCGCTCTCCACCTCTCCGTGCTGCAGCTGCGAGGCGTTCAAAGAAGCGACCTTTGCGCTGGAACCCGCCGCCTTCCTCCAGCCCCTTCGACATGGTGACGGGACGAATTCGGTGTGTGGACAATGATTCCAGAGTTCCTCAACGCGGGGCTGATTTGACACGCCTGGAGAAGCTACCGCGGGAAGACTTATTTTTGTGCTTCTCAAGGTTTGGAGTGGCTCGGAACAATGAGCGACGCGCGATCGACAACGTCGATTTTCCGGAACGGCACCACCTTCAACACCGTCGCTTGGGCTTCGGAATGTGTGTGCCTTTGTGTCTGTAAACTGGTCTTCAGAGCAGCTGCGAGTTGGTGATGTGTAAACGAACAGCCGCCGCGTCGTGGACGGGCGGATCGAGTGTATAAAAACTGTGGTTGTGCGATTGTTGGACGCACTTCTCTTGAGCAGTCATGTTAGACTGGTTCACTTCTCTCATGCAGTCCTGTTGGACTAATACTATTTTTCTCAAACAGTCATGTTAGACTGAGTTAATTTTCTGTAAATAAACCCCTTTTTCCTCGTTCTCGATGAGAAGCAGTTCTTCACTTCATCAACGATCTCAGCGTAAATAAGTTGGACGACGGCATGGGCCAGCTACCTTCGAATTCATGCCGTACTCCAATCTTGGCAAAGGACCACGGACGAAGGGATTGAGCCCCCAATCCTGACAACTGGCTGACAGCGGTGAGATGGACTTTGCGACATGGTGCTGTATCTGTGGTGAGTGCTTGGTTTTTGCTTTGACTCTCTAGGCTTCATTTTGTGGTTGTTCTGTTTAGAACAGTAGGGAAGCTAGATTGTTGTGTGTTAGCTAGGTTGTGTTTTCCTAGCTAGATTTAGAGAGCAGAATCAAGGCAGTAAAGCAGCAGTCATGGAGTTAAGGACATTGCTGAGAGACGAGTTGTTGATTGTTGGTGAGGAACTGGGCCTAGATGTACGCAAGGAAATGCTCAAATCGGAATTATTGGAGCTAATTTCCAATCAGGCCAGTGAGCAAGATATTGAAATGGGATTGGAACTTCTCAAAAAGAGAGAGAAACGGGAAAAAGAAAGAGAAGAACGGGACAGAGAAAAACGAGAGAGAGAGGAACGGGATAGAGAGAGAGAGGAACGCGATAAAGATCGCGAGATAACAAAAATGCAACTTGAACTTGAAAACAGACGTTTGGAGTTGTCTCAAGGAAGTGAAGGAGCTCTGGGTCGATCAAGTGAGGCAGAATCGTACCGCATGGACAGGCTATTAAAGCCATATGAGGTCGGGACCGACATAGGCTTGTTCCTAAGCAATTTTGAAAGGACTTCCGAAAAGATGAACTTCGGTCCGAGTACATGGCCACAGCGGTTGCTGTCTATGTTGCCGTGTGAGGCGGCGGAAGTAATCGCCAGATTGAGTGTGCAGGATGCATATGATTATGCAAAAGTTAAGGCTAGTCTCCTGAAGAAATACCGCCTTTCAGCCGAAGCTTTTCGGCAAAGGTTTAGGAGCACAGGCAAGAAAGATAGCGAGGGCTATCCGGAGTTTGCATATAGCTTAAAGGCCAACCTAGTCGAGTGGCTTAAAAGCGCGGAAGCGTACGACAGCAGAGACATGATCATTGAATGCATGTGTCTAGAGCAGTTTTACAAAACCATTCCCCAAGCTGTGAAACTGTGGGTGCAAGATAGAGGTAATGTAAACACTGTGGAAAGGGCGGCTGAATTAGCCGAAGAGTACGCAACCCGTAGAAAGTTGAACGCCGAGGAGGGAAACTGGGACGGTCGAAATGGACCGCGGAAGCCATTTCCGTTCAAAAAGGGTGCGCAAGCTAGACGATCCGAGCCTGTAGACATGGCGGAAAAGCCCGCAGAAAAGAGCGAGGAGAAAGTTAACGGAGAAACCGCACAAAAAGAACAGAAAAGAAAATTCGAATCTGTCAGACCAATTCGCTGTTACAAATGCCACAAACTGGGACATATAGCTGTAAACTGCGAGAAGCCAAGCGTAGTTTTTTCCTACGTGGAGGAAAAGGATGAGAATATGGAACTTTTAAGTCCATATCTCCACGACCTGCAAGTTAATGGAAAACCATGCCGAGTGCTAAGAGACAGTGCCGCCACGCTGGACATTGTCCATCCGTCTTACGTGATGGTAGAGGACTTCACCGGAGAAGTAGCATGGATAAAACAGGTTGTAGAAGAACACAGCGTGTGTCTGCCCATGGCCAAAGTCAAAATCAGTGGACCATTCGGGGAGCTAGAGACTGAGGCTGCAGTTTCCAAATTTTTGTCACTGCAGTATCCCTACATCTTTTCGAATCGTTCGAATCAGTTACTGCGTGACAGAGGGCTCAAACTGGGAGAGGGCATAGTACCGGCATTGACCCGAGGCCAAGCTCGTAAGATTGCGGCGCTTTCGGCTGAAAATGCTCAAGCTCCTCCAGCTGAAGCAGAAAAGGGGATAGCTTCAATACCCGAATCCGAGCTAGGCCTGAGGGACAAAAGAACAGTTGAGGAGAGCCTGCCAGTTGACCAGCTCAATGAGAGCGTAGCACTAGAGTGTCAGAGTTCTAGCCTGCAGGAAGAGCATGCAGACGCGCTCCCAAGCGAGACAGGGTCGTTGTTATCACCGGCCTCAAAGAACTTTGATCAACTCTTACGCGTGGATAGAGAGTCACTGGCAGCCGAGCAAAAGAATGATGAGAGCTTAGCTAAATTACGTGACACAGCTAAAGAAGGCATTGCTAGGCGCAACGTAACGATACATGAGAGAGGAGGATTGTTGTATCGGCATTACAGAGATCGAAAGGGTAAGATTTTAGATCAGTTAGTCATACCTACTAAGTATAGGGAGGACCTTTTGAGTCTTTGTCATGGAAATGGGTGGTCCGGCCACCTAGGCATAAACAAATCAAAGGAAAGATTGCTTATGGAATACTACTGGCCTGGCTGTTTCAAAGATGTAGAAAACTTTGTAAGATCATGCGACGCCTGCCAGCGTTCTGGTAAACCAGGAGAGACTTGGAAAGCTCCACTGAAGGTAGTGCCCTTAATAACAGAGCCTTTCAGACGGCCTGTAATAGACACGGTAGGGCCTCTTCCAAAAACAAAATCAGGCTACAGGTACTTGTTTACCATGCTGTGTCCGGCTACCAAGTTTCCAGAAGCAATCCCTTTGAAAGAGCTCAGCTCCACCGAAGTAGTAGACGCACTTTTGACAGTGTTTGCACGAGTTGGGTTTCCAGCCGAAATTCAGGCAGATCAAGGGTCAGTATTCACGAGCGCACTGACTTCCACATTCTTGCAAAAGTGCGGGGTAAAGTTAATACACAGTTCTGTCTATCACCCTCAGTCAAACAGTGTAGAGAGGTGGCATTCGGTGCTTAAGCGAGTTTTGCGTGCGCTCTGTTACGAGCACAAGGAGGACTGGGAGAACTGTCTGCCGGCAACTTTGTTTGCTTTGCGAACGGTTCCACATGAGGCGACAGGGTTCTCACCAGCAGAACTAGTGTATGGGAGGACACTCCGTTCTCCACTGAGAATGTTAAGAGAGATGTGGGAGGAAAGAGGGGAGAGTCCAACCGTGGTTGAATACGTGCTGAATTTACTGGAACGGCTAAGCGCAACCCAAGAATTAGTCGGAAAGAACATGGCAATAGCTCAAAAGAACGCCAAAGTCTATTACGACAAGAATGCGAGGCTTCGTACGTTTGAAGCCGGCTTAACGATGAAAGCGGAAAAGTGTAGGTTCGGTTGTTCACAGGTTACTTATCTGGGCCATGTTGTCGGTCAGGACATGAGACGGCCGGCTGAGCTGAAAATAGCTACGATTAGAGATTTTTCTCAGCCGCGCACGAAAACGGACGTTCGTTCATTTTTGGGACTTGTGGGGTACTATCAACGGTACATTCCGAATTACTCGCAATTGGCAAGTCCATTAACAGTCGCCCTCCGAAAGGGAGCACCGAGTACCGTACTCTGGGATAAGGACAAAGAGAACGCTTTCCAAAGTTTGAAAACGCTATTGGTTTCTCGCCCTGTGCTTCGCGCGCCAGACTACACTAGGGAATTCATAGTTCAATGCGACGCAAGCGACAGAGGTATGGGCGTGGTACTTAGTCAAGTCGGCGACGATAACGAGGAGCATCCTATCCTCTACGCCAGCCGTAAACTAAATGTAAGAGAGGAAGCCTACAGCGCTTCAGAGAAGGAATGCGCTTGTTTGGTTTGGGCCGCCCAGAAGTTGTCGTGTTATTTGTACGGAGCGAAGTTCATCTTCGAGACCGACCACTGTCCTCTGACGTGGCTCAATCAAATGTCACACAAAAACGGCCGCTTGCTCCGATGGAGCCTCACTCTCCAAGAGTACAACTTCTCCGTTAGATATAAGAAGGGAAAGTTGCATAGCAATGCGGATGGTTTGAGCAGGCTAATTTGAATTCTGCGTTTGAGGGTCCCGCCTAAATTTTAGGGTTACTAGTGTTAAATTTATTAAGCGAAGAAGATCCCCTCTCATTTAGCAGGATTCCCTCCATAATTGCTGAA
The DNA here is from genome assembly GCF_038994185.2 of Dermacentor albipictus. Lineage (NCBI taxonomy): Eukaryota > Metazoa > Arthropoda > Arachnida > Ixodida > Ixodidae > Dermacentor > Dermacentor albipictus. Next base: position 35,777,481 of record NC_091823.1, read on the forward strand.
TTTGTCAGCAGGAATTTGCTTTAGAAATTGGCATAGTGAAATGCAGCATTTTTTTTGTTTCTGCACTTATGTTGTTGTTGTTTTTTTTGAAGCCTAGCGAGTCTAAAGTGGGAGCCAATGCACGTCATCTCGGCGCAGAGCCGTGTTGTGGGGTTCATTTTGCAGTTGCCTGTCCTTGTTGGATGTTTTGGGGCGGTGACATCAATGCACAAGTGGTCGCTGCGAGCCAAGACATCAATCCCCCCCTGACCAGCAGCCGTTCTCTTCCTGCCTAGCGGTTGTCAGCGCTAGACAGTCGAGACTTTTGGGGCCATGGAGGCGCTGTAAAGAACGGCGGGTTGCACAACAAGATTGTCACCTTGCCACCCGATTACGACAAGGGGTGCAAGACGCGCACCTCCCGCTCTCCACCTCTCCGTGCTGCAGCTGCGAGGCGTTCAAAGAAGCGACCTTTGCGCTGGAACCCGCCGCCTTCCTCCAGCCCCTTCGACATGGTGACGGGACGAATTCGGTGTGTGGACAATGATTCCAGAGTTCCTCAACGCGGGGCTGATTTGACACGCCTGGAGAAGCTACCGCGGGAAGACTTATTTTTGTGCTTCTCAAGGTTTGGAGTGGCTCGGAACAATGAGCGACGCGCGATCGACAACGTCGATTTTCCGGAACGGCACCACCTTCAACACCGTCGCTTGGGCTTCGGAATGTGTGTGCCTTTGTGTCTGTAAACTGGTCTTCAGAGCAGCTGCGAGTTGGTGATGTGTAAACGAACAGCCGCCGCGTCGTGGACGGGCGGATCGAGTGTATAAAAACTGTGGTTGTGCGATTGTTGGACGCACTTCTCTTGAGCAGTCATGTTAGACTGGTTCACTTCTCTCATGCAGTCCTGTTGGACTAATACTATTTTTCTCAAACAGTCATGTTAGACTGAGTTAATTTTCTGTAAATAAACCCCTTTTTCCTCGTTCTCGATGAGAAGCAGTTCTTCACTTCATCAACGATCTCAGCGTAAATAAGTTGGACGACGGCATGGGCCAGCTACCTTCGAATTCATGCCGTACTCCAATCTTGGCAAAGGACCACGGACGAAGGGATTGAGCCCCCAATCCTGACACAGGCTACAGGTACTTGTTTACCATGCTGTGTCCGGCCACCAAGTTTCCAGAAGCAATCCCTTTGAAAGAGCTCAGCTCCACTGAAGTAGTAGACGCGCTTTTGACAGTGTTTGCACGAGTTGGGTTTCCAGCCGAAATTCAGGCAGATCAAGGGTCAGTATTCACGAGCGCACTGACTTCCACATTCTTGCAAAAGTGCGGGGTAAAGTTAATACACAGTTCTGTCTATCACCCTCAGTCGAACAGTGTAGAGAGGTGGCATTCGGTGCTTAAGCGAGTTTTGCGTGCGCTCTGTTACGAGCACAAGGAGGACTGGGAGAACTGTCTGCCGGCAACTTTGTTTGCTTTGCGAACGGTTCCACATGAAGCGACAGGGTTCTCACCAGCAGAACTAGTGTATGGGAGGACACTCCGGTCTCCACTGAGAATGTTAAGAGAGATGTGGGAGGAAAGAGGGGAGAGTCCAACCGTGGTTGAATACGTGCTAAATTTACTGGAGCGGCTAAGCGCAACCCAAGAACTAGTCGGAAAGAACATGGCACTAGCTCAAAAGAACGCCAAATTCTATTATGACAAGAATGCGAGGCTTCGTACGTTTAACGCCGGAGACCAGGTAATGATCCTCAAACCTTCAAGAAAGAACAAGCTTGAAGTTCACTGGGACGGGCCCGTTAAAGTGTTGCACAAACTTTCAGAAACTAACTATGCTTTGAGAATGCCCGGTCGCAGGAAGGAAGTGAGGATATATCACTGTAATTTGATGAAGCCGTATGTAGAGCGGAGCGGAGTCGTTAACTATACTGTCAAAGAGCCGGATGACATCGGTACCAAGTTTAAGGAGTATAGGGCAACCTCCAACTCTGAAATCGGCCTAGAAGAAGTAGTAGAACACTCGGTAAGCTCGCATGCTCTAAGACCCGAGCAGCTAGATGAGCTAAAAGGGGTGTTAGGGGAATATCTCGACAGATTCAGCGATCGGCCGGGTAGAACCGAACTGATAACGCATGAAATTGAGCTGACCTCTACCGAACCAGTAAGATCAAAACCTTACAGGGTGTCTCCAAGACAGAGAGAGATTATGGAGGCAGAGATACAGCGCATGCTAGAGTTGGGAGTTATTGAGCCCGCTGAGAGTGACTACACGTCACCGCTAATACTCGTAGAAACCCCTAACAAGGACCCTCGTCCGTGTGTTGACTACAGGAAGTTAAATGCGATCACTAGGGATCAGCTGTACCCGATACCCAACATTGAGGAACGAATTGAAAGAGTTAGCGCTGCTAAATACATTTCAACTATAGATCTCGTGCGGGGGTACTGGCAAGTTCCCCTTTCAGAAAGTGCCAGCCGCTATGCTGCATTCATCTCGCCTGTGGGCACTTTTCGCCCTCTCGCACTCAGCTTCGGGCTGAAGAACGCGCCGTTTAGCTTCTCTAAGTTAATGGATATTGTCCTAAAAGACTTGCAGGAGTTCGCCTTACCTTATCTTGATGATGTAGCCATTTTTTCGGACAGCTGGGAACAACACGTATCGCACCTCAAACAGGTGTTCTCACGGTTGAGGGAAGCCGGCTTAACGATGAAAGCGGAAAAGTGTAGGTTTGGTTGTTCGCAGGTTACTTATCTGGGCCATGTTGTTGGTCAGGGCATGAGACGGCCGGCTGAGCTGAAAATAGCTACGATTAGAGATTTTTCTCAGCCGCGCACGAAAACGGACGTTCGTTCATTTTTGGGACTTGTGGGGTACTATCAACGGTACATTCCGAATTACTCGCAATTGGCAAGTCCATTAACAGACGCCCTCCGAAAGGGAGCACCGAGTACCGTACTCTGGGATAAGGACAAAGAGAACGCTTTCCAAAGTTTGAAAACGCTATTGGTTTCTCGCCCTGTGCTTCGCGCGCCAGACTACACTAAGGAATTCATAGTTCAATGCGACGCAAGCGACAGAGGTATGGGCGTGGTACTTAGTCAAGTCGGCGACGATAACGAGGAGCATCCTATCCTCTACGCCAGCCGTAAACTAAATGTAAGAGAGGAAGCCTACAGCGCTTCAGAGAAGGAATGCGCTTGTTTGGTTTGGGCCGCCCAGAAGTTGTCGTGTTATTTGTACGGAGCGAAGTTCATCTTCGAGACCGACCACTGTCCTCTGACGTGGCTCAATCAAATGTCACACAAAAACGGCCGCTTGCTCCGATGGAGCCTCACTCTCCAAGAGTACAACTTCTCCGTTAGATATAAGAAGGGAAAGTTGCATAGCAATGCGGATGGTTTGAGCAGGCTAATTTGAATTCTGCGTTTGGGGGTCCCGCCTAAATTTTAGGGTTACTAGTGTTAATTTTATTAAGCGAAGAAGATCCCCTCTCGTTTAGCAGGATTCCCTCCATGATTGCTGAATTTGTCAGCAGGAATTTGCTTCAGAAATTGGCATAGTGAAATGCAGCATTTTTTTTGTTTCTACACTTATGTTGTTGTTTTTTTTGAAGCCTAGCGAGTCTAAAGTGAGAGCCAATGCACGTCATCTCGGCGCAGAGCCGTGTTGTGGGGTTCATTTTGCAGTTGCCTGTCCTTGTTGGATGTTTTGGGGCGGTGACATCAATGCACAGGTGGTCGCTGCGAGCCAAGACATCAATCCCCCCCTGACCAGCAGCCATTCTCTTCCTGCCTAGCGGTTGTCAGCGCTAGACAGTCGAGACTTTTGGGGCCATGGAGGCGCTGTAAAGAACGGCGGGTTGCACAACAAGACTGCCACCTTGCCACCTGAATACGACAAGGGGTGCAAGACGCGCACCTCCACCTCTCCGTGCTGCAGCTGCGAGGCGTTCAAAGAAGCGACCTTTGCGCTGGAACCCGCCGCCTTCCTCCAGCCCCTTCGACATGGTGACGGGACGAATTCGGTATGTGGACAATGTTTCCAGAGTTCCTCAACGCGGGGCTGATTTGACACGCCTGGAGAAGCTACCGCGGGAAGACTTATTTTTGTGCTTCTCAAGGTTTGGAGTGGCGCGGAACAATGAGCGACGCGCGATCGACAACGTCGATTTTCCGGAACGGCACCACCTTCAACACCGTCGCTTGGGCTTCGGAATGTGTGTGCCTTTGTGTCTGTAAACTGGTCTTCAGAGCAGCTGCGAGTTGGTGATGTGTAAACGAACAGCCGCCGCGTCGTGGACGGGCGGATCGAGTGTATAAAAACTGTGGTTGTGCGATTGTTGGACGCACTTCTCTTGAGCAGTCATGTTAGACTGAGTCACTTCTCTCATGCAGTCCTGTTGGACTAATACTCTTTTTCTCAAACAGTCATGTTAGACTGAGTTAATTTCTGTAAATAAACCCCTTTTTCCTCGTTCTCGATGAGAAGCAGTTCTTCACTTCATCAACGATCTCAGCGTAAATAAGTTGGACGACGGCATGGGCCAGCTACCTTCGAATTCATGCCGTACTCCAATCTTGGCAAAGGACCACGGATCACGGGATTGAGCCCCCAATCCTGACATGGCACAGCACCTCGTCGCTCTCCTTGCGGCCTTTAACGGCCTCTGTTGCCACTAAGGCATCGTTAGCAGCTAGCCTTTTCCCTTCACTTATTAATCGGCAGTCAATGTCACAGGCACTACTCTTTTCGTCGGCTTCTGGCGAAAATCCGCTAGACACTTGCTCTGTACTTCCTACAGAATTCTCAGACAGCCGTTGTCTCTGTGCCAATAACTGATCACAATACTGTAGCTCTTTGATCAGTGCTGCCTTCTCTCTCTCATACTTTTCCTCTCGCTCACGTTCGCGTGCCTTCTCACGTTCGCGACGCTGACACCTAAGAGTAAGTTCTTGAAGCTCCTGCTTCCGTTCATTCTCGCGTTCTTCACGCTGACGCTCACTCCTAAGCTCACGACGCTCTCGCAAACGTACACGACGCTCTCGCTCCCGTGGCTCCTGTATCACTTCCCAAGCAAGCCTAATGCTTTTGTCATCATTGCCACTATCATTAATCGCCTTTATGATAGCTGGCGTTTCCATCCGTTCGTCCGCCTCAACTCCCAAATCGTCGCACACCAACAACAAGTCTAACCTCGTCAACCTTCTAAGATCCATGGCAGCTGCCCCGACAGGTGGTTAAAACTGTTTTCCTTAATTAATTTGTGCAAACACACAATGCAACAAATTCCCGATTCCCAGAACTATCAAAATTGAACACACAACCTTTGAGTCTGGCGAATCATAAGGAAAAAAACCACGCGCTCACTTACGGTTACAGCACCCTGCCATCCGGTTCGCTCGTCCGCTGTTGCCGGTTCCTTCCGGACTCCCTGGGTCGAAGGCTCGCTCCTTCTTCGATACTCCCAGTCTCTTCGGACCTCTTTCGACGAAGGCTCTCTCTTCTTCGCTCTTCCCGGTTCCTTACGATCTCTCTGGACGAAGGTTGATCTGTAGCGCTGCCACCAGCTGATGCATTCGGAGGCGATCCTACCGCTGCCAACCAGATGTAGGGGTTGGAGTACGGGCTTCGGGATGGAAACCAAACTTGGGGGTGATTTATTCTACATTATTTACAAGAGGGGTGAGCGTCAATTAACAGACGTACAGACATTACGGGCCGGCAGCAACTCGGACGCTGCGGCCCGCGGCAAGAAGTTCGAGAGAGGTGAATCAGGGAAACAGGGAATGTTCCAGAATGCCAGGTCTCTCTGGAAGGCTTCTTATAAACCCTCCGAGCACTGCAAGTCACGTCATCTTTGACCAATGGGAGAGTCCACTCCGATGACGCCACTTTCAGCCAATGGAAGGCGCCCGTGTCGCGTGGCACACCTGTCGGGGCTCTCTGCGGTCTTGCCACGCAGACTGGCAATCCACTTGTAGGCTGGAGAAGGAGCGGGGGGGGGCGCTCGTGCACCTGCTTCATTGTCGGATGCCCACCTGCAACCGGTGACTCGGCTCCGCAGCGGTGGCAAATGCCTTCTTCAAAGACGAAGGGGGTCGATTGAGCTCCATTGTCCCAGGCCCCCTTCCAATCCCGGCGACGCACGAACTTGTTGTCTTGGTCGCTTCTCTGGAATGCGCCTTCCGGCCTCCGCACTCCCCAATTAGCTGTGCTGCAATCCGACGTGGTCTGGGGAACTCGAAGTGATCGCAGGAACCAGCTCCATATCTAACAGCGTGCGGCGTTTCGGCTGCTGCTGCGGCTGCTCCTCCCCTTTCTCTCTTTTCTCCTTCCAATCACTATCCTCTTGCGCAGTGCGGTTGAGGTGTGCTGTGTTGAGAGACAGTTACTGCGTTGCACTCTACCCCACCTTTTTCACAAGCTTTACCAAAGAACCGCTATCGGGCGCCCGCGCGTGCCCGCCTGGGTAGCTGTATCGTGAAAGCCATCTGCGACGGCTACAGAGTCCGCCGCGCGCTGTTTTCGCGGCTTAGTTGGTGCGAGAAGCAGTACGAAGGTAAATTCGCTCGCTACTGCATGCTGCCGCGTTTCCTCACTGCAGCGTTTTGGCAGCGAGTTTCCGCAGTCATCGAGTGATGTGTGTTCACGTTCGCTTGTGCTCGCGTGACACCACGCTTGTTAATTTAGTTAGTATGCCTAGGTTTACAAGTTTATATGGCAGACCAAACCGCTGCCGTTACTACGCGTATAGCTGTCCACTAATTTGCTATGTCGCAGTCGATGCTTCGCCTTTCGGGCGAAACTGCGAATTTTTTTCCAAACCGATGTCGCCTTTCTGCTTCTGCGCCAAAGTGACACCTATACTGAGTTCATTTGGCACGCCAACGTTTATATCGCTAGAAATGTTCTCAGTTCTAAGGGCCGTCATTGCGTTTTGTGTGTCACGCGCGATTGTTTAGCGCATGCATGTTGCCCTCTAGAGGTCCGCTTCTTCTCTATAGTGAAAAATTGTAATAGGCCTAGTGGATGTCCGCACGTTTTCAGCCGCGTGAAAATGTCCAGCAGTTACATATCCACCGCCACGATGCGGTTCGTCCGTCGATCCTCATGGCGCGGAGCAGCTCGCTGTGGATGCTGAATTTGTGTGTAGAATTCATCTGCGTTTGGCCATAGAAGGCAAATATTGTCAATAAACTCAAGTGGCTGGCACTGTCGGTCGGACAACACGACAGCGACCAAACGGCCAGAATCACGCGAGAGCCTTGCGTTCGTTACGGCTGCTTGGCAGTTGTTGTAACCTTGTATATAGTTGTAATTTGTTAATACGCGCTATCCGCGTAAGATTTTTTTAACGCACATTGACAATAAGAGAGTGCCGATTATATCTGCGTTGGAAATAAAGTTTCGTTTTCCCACCTGTATAGTATTATGCACTCACCCTTCTTGTGGTATATTGATGGCCTCTGCATGATAACCAAGCTGCGACATCGAAGCACATAAAGAGTAACATAGTTATTTGATTGCGAATTCTTGCCCTGAGCTTCGTATGCTGTATTAGAACAAGCCACCCAGGTAGATGTGTTCGGGCCGCAGTTAGTAGAAGCCATCTGAATATTATGGTATCCAAATGGTACTTGTAAATAAAATTAAGGTCAAGGACGCCGCCCACCTCGGGCGATTTCACCGTCCGATCATTTCTATATATAAATATTGCTCCTCCTCCTGCGGTATTACTCGCCAAAACTGGGGTTTTACATTTTACGGTCTGATTATGAGGTACGCCGAAGTGAAGGACTCCCGATTAATTTGGACCACCTCGGGTTGTTGAACGTGCACTCTCAATGCACGATACTTGAGCGTTTTTGTGTGTGTGTGTGTGTGTGTGTGTGTGTGTGTGTGTGTGTGTGTGTGTGTGTGTGTGTGTGTGTGTGTGTGTGTGTGTGTGTGTGTGTGTGTGTGTGTGTGTGTGTGCGCATTTTACCGTCATCGATATGCAGCCGGAATGCGATTTCGCGACTTCGTGCTTAGCAGCGCAACATGATAGCCGCTAGGCCACCACGGTGGGTTCAAATGGCAGTTTTGCTTATAGTTATCGTTTGTTATCTTATAGTTATCGCTTATAGTTATAGTTTGCTTATAGTTTTGCTTATGTATCGTAGTCCTAGATACAGGACGTCCGCCTTTTCCATTAGTGCCGCAAAGAAACGCGCCTTGAGCAGGAACAGGGTTGTGTGGACGACAAACATGGACGATGTTCGACACGCACTTAACGGTGCGTGTCGTCCAAGCCCGTGATCCCGCTACCGTACGTCTTGTGTTTCCGCTTAGCGCGCTATCTGTTTGTCGTGCACTTTCCGTGCTCGTGTTGGAGGGACGAATGACTGGTGGCGTGCTTTATAACATTAGATTGGCTCGCTTTCATATCCATGAGTCGCGAATGAATGATTTATTCGGGCGTAGTCGGGAATATTGGCAATGGTTGTGTGTAATTTTATGTGTGTAATATGTCGAATATTACCTGTTTGCCGTATATGCCGTGCGAACGCTCCTGCGCGCGCCGTCTGCCACCGATGGTTGGAGTACAGCGGCTTCTTCTCTTTTCTCTCTTCTTTTTTTTTCAGGAGTAACGCTAGTATTTGCGCGTAGTTCCCGCTAATACCATTTTCACGGACACTCCCTGATTGGAGATTTTTTTTCACTCCTGAGCCTATCTATGGCACTGGCATCTGCCAATGGCGGTGGTGGTTTCTTACTAGATGCGTATGTAAAAGGAATGTTCTGGCAAATCGAGTGTGGTTAACATTCTACCGACCATCTTACTTTGGCATTCGACAACGTCTCTTGTCCTTGCACTGCGACTGACGGCGGCTCCCTCTTCTCTTTCCAGATGGCGCGCGCGAGGTCTTGTCGGTGAGCAGCGTTCATCGAGTATGAAGGGTCCCTTGGTGCCGCGTTGATGGTGCAGCGGGGCATCTGCTCCGGTGCGGCGGTGACGTCATGAATGACGCCGCGGACGACGAAGGGGGCGCCGCCGTTGACGCCATCGCCCTCTACCTGGCCCAACTGAACCAGCGCATCCGGCGAGGATGCACGGCCCACGTGGACCCGGCGGGGCGCATTTACTACATGAAGTGAGTACCCGTCGCCGTTACCGCGTGATCGATCAATTTGATCGACGGTGCGTCGTTGATGCATCAAATAGAGGCACTCACATGCGTCGCGAAAGTGCGGTCGCGAATGTGCCGTTCTACATTGATGAAAAGGATCCTCCAGACTTCTCCGTCGCTGGCGGATGCGAGCCCACGTCACAAGGGTTCTTCAAGCACAGCAACCCGCTGCATTAGCAGGCTGCGCCGCACATGCACTGGGTGCCGCTTTTCAACAAACTGTGTTTCGTGACATCGTTTTAGGCGGCTTTGCCATGAAGGCACCGGATATGTGCCGCTCTTCGGTGAACTTCTCTCCAACTTGGGTCTCTGAGTATGTGCCGCTTGGAGTGCGGCAAGCGAGGGAACGATTTTCGGCGTTCTCAGGCACCGGCGAGCCACGCATTTCATTTCGGAGGCCACGTGCGGGGACGTCTCCGTAGCGCCACTAGATGGTGCAGCGTGTCCCGAAAGAAGCGCGAGAAAGGAGTCCGGCTGCCTCGTTAAGGTTGTACAACAATAGCGACTGGAGCGAAAAAAAAAAAAATCGTTGCTGCCGCTGACGTGGCTGAACGATTTTCGCTGCCAGCTTTCACACGCGTCGGCGACGGCGCGATTTCCATTAGAGCGACGCTTAAGATTGAACCCTGCTCTCAATGTGTTCGCGCAACTATTTTTACAATGAAACAACGCAGAAACCGGTAATACGTTTGAATGTTGTTTCTCACTTAAAAATAGGAGAAGTAGTATGTTTTAACGCGAGAGCGTTAAGGAGCTCGTGTCGCAGAAAAGGCGGTGTCGTCGGCGTCGGTGTCGTCGGCGTTGGCCGTGAGCGATAAATCCTGGCAGGCACATCATGAATAAAAAACAACTTGCAACATGGGATGGGTGGGAATCGAACCAGGGTCTCCGGCGTGTGATTGTGGTCGTTCATAGTTGCACAATTACGATTGCTTTGTGCTCACCTGCGGATACGCCAGCACTACGCGTCGTGACGTAAACGTCAGCTGAGCAAAAAAGCCCAATTTGGGCGGCGCTTGCCGTCGGCCCACCCAAAATTGCGCCGATCGGTGTGACTCCGCGAGGGCACAACCAATTTGGCCGAACCCAGGCGCAGAGGGCGTGAGACTATCGCGGCAGTCGCGGTGCGACGGAAATCCCGGTGTCGTTGGATGAAAGCTGCGCCATGTGAAACAGCCTTTACGCGTTCGTCAGCGTTCGCACGCACCGACGCGCCATGCATTTTGGAGGCCAAACGCAGGCTTTGTGGCGGCCCCGCTAGATGGCGCCGAGTGTTCTTAAGGAAGCGCACAAGGAAGGTCCCACTTCAGCACACGCCTGATAGATTAGTTGTTTCGAAGTTGGCAATAGGTCGCGTCGTTAAATATATCCAATGCTAAACGCTTCACCGTCGACAGTCATCGTGAGATGGGTTGTGTCGATCTTTTTTCTGCATATGAAGGGTGGTTGGGGAGCGGGCGTGCTTTTTCTCGTTTACTACAACAATATAGTTGCAGCAATGCTGTAGCTGTCACTAGCTACCATTCGCCGAACTGCGTCCACATGTTTTACGCTATGGACGAGCAGCAATGCTGCTGGTTTCCTCGTTCCGGCGTTTCTCATGAAGAGCTTTGTTCGGAGGAGGATCAGTGTTCGCGACGTTGTTCAAGCCGCAGCTACCGCATTACAGGCCTACCGGCTGTCACTTGGTACTGACGTACATTATTCCATCGCTAGGAGGCCGAAAAATTTTGGAATATGCTATAGTGTGTTCATAATGAACCGAAGCAACAGCGAGGACAGAAGCTCACGCACAGCGCTGGTCCCGTTTTTATGTGTGGTTCCTTCTGTCTTGCTCTTGTTTGCGCTGAGAAACAAAAACCGTCATTCCCGGAAGCACGTTGCTCGCGCTGTGTCCTCGGCTCACGATGCCCCGATGTGCTGACCCAGTAAGGCTTTTCAACAGCATCTCTCCACTCTACGTTGGGAGCTTTACACTGTTTGCAACTATTCCGGTAGTCCAGTGACCCGCCATTCAAGCTGCCAACCGCCGCGCTAAACGCAGGGAAACTCGCCTCGGTGAAAGCCCCGGGTGCGTGCATACGATAAGTGGTGGCGAGGTCAAGATAGCGCCATTCATCGCCGCCGGAGCCCCCCTCCCCCCTCCCCGTGTGTGTGTGTGTGTGTGTGCGGCCAACCTGTGAGTCGGGGCGCGTGCCGCGGGAGGAGGGACGTCTACGGACGCCCGCTCCAGGCGCGCGCCCCCTGAGGTGCCTCTGCGCAGCCGGCGGCCCCTTTGACGCAGTGCAGGACGACGACGAGCAACTCGCTCGCGCTGTTGTACGCCGCGGCCGCTACGTGTATCGATCCTGCCTTTCGGAAGGCCCGAGCCATCCCGGCGCGCGAGCCGAACCTGACCGCGCGCGGGTTCGCTCACGGAGTCGGGCGCGTGGGCAGCGGCCGGGTTCCGCCGCTTGTAATTGCGTGCAGCGCCTCCGCAACTTGGCCGAGCCGCGCTCGAGCGGGCTCGAACGGTGCTTCGCGCGGCAGAGCGCGCTGCCAGTGGCACTGATGGACGCCGGCATATATGTAACACGGCGGACGTAAGGAACGCAGGGTAAATATTAGCTTCGCGTGCGGAGGAGGCTTGCGCGTATACGTAAAGGTCTTGCGTGATATAGATGCTCTTGCTCTAAACGAATAGAATACGTCCTCGCATCTCACTTATGCACATGCTAAGTCTATGCGCGATTGCGTTCCACGCCCTATACCTGCGTGAAGTGCTTTAAGAACTTATCACGTTCTACGATTCATTTCATTTACGCCGTAACAGTGAACACATTACAGCTTTGTCCGTCCAACTGCTCGATCTCCCATGTGCGCGGTTGTCGTGTAATCCTCTCAGTGCGTGCTCTTGCCGAAACCAGCGTGCTGTGCTATGAACTATCGCCACTTATTCTTGCTATATAGGTGTCCGAACTGGACGACGTAGCGCTTGTCGAAACTATTCCTGCGGTATAAGTTTCTGCGCAGAGATGACACACGACATGCATCGACAAAATGACCCGGCACTTACTCGCCCAGCCTCTTCGTTTTGCTTTCTAGGAAGAAATTCAGCACAGAATTGTTGGCCAATCCGCAAGTGTGGGTATGAGCCATAATATGAAGCAATCAGCAATCATCATCATAGAAGACTACATTTGTCTGTAGCGATGATCGGATATATATATATATATATATATATATATATATATATATATATATATATATATATATGTGTGTGTGTGTGTGTGTGTGTGTGTGTGTGTGTGTGTGTGTGTGTGTGTGTGTGTGTTTTCTATACATGCTTGCCTTGCGGAAACTTGCGAGCAAAGAGACGTTGTCTCGACCCCATTTCAGGGACGGCTGCGGTGGCCCACGTCGCAGCCGATCGGTGACGGAACGATAAGAGACAGGAACGATTATACATCGGCGCAGAGGCGATGAATGCTAAACTTGGAGATAGAGAGAGGCGATAGGTCCTATTTATGCCGCAGTAAAGAAAATGTGATGAGACACCTAGTTCAATCGATCACCTCTAAAGCGAAGAACTAAGGGCACTTTTACTCGATGATTAATTCAGTGAATGTACGTGCGCTCATAGCGTAGCATTTATTTATGTACTTATTTTTTACTGTTGGGGTCTATGCCAGCTCTTGTGGCGGACATGGGAGCGTATTTTGTTTACAGTCCTCGGCGCCTGCAGACGATGCGAACGCCGATGCGGCCGGTGCGTGGGAGCCCCAGGCACATGAGCGCCCGCGCCGATTTCGTTTTGCTGGCGCTCCAATGTAGCTCGGAGAGCAGCGCGTAGTTTACTGCAGCAAGAAAAGGCGCGCACTAGTGTCTGTGTGCGTGCGTGCGAGCGCGCATCTGTATGTCGACTCAGTGAAGAAAACCGACGCGTGACGTTCAGAAACCGAGCGTCTTGCCCACGGGGCTGAACACCCACGCTTGCGAAAGGGGAATCTATCTGAACGATATGAATGTGTTGTACCTCGTTGTCTGTGTTGTCACGCAACACAGACAGATAAGCAGTCAATAATTTGATAAGGAGTTATATGGGTCTGATCGCGGTTGATAATGGTTCGACGCGGATGGATAAGATGCTAAAGAGCGATAACGGCTTACAATGTTCGGAACAACTCTAATAAGGTTGATAAAGACTGATAAGGGTCGAATCATGTCCAGTGAGGTCGATAAGAATAGATAAGGGTTGATAACGGTCGGATCGAGTCCGATAACGGTTTATAAGGGTCTGGTCATGTCTGATACGGTTGATAAAGGTCAGAGTGGTTCGTATTAGGTTGTTAACGACCGATAAGGGCTGAGAAGTGTTTATACTGGTCGGATCAAGAGCCAAAAGAAAGATTGCCCACGCCGTCCTCCGAACTTTCACGACGAGAGTTGCCAACTTGGTGAAGTGCTCGAGGTCGGCAAGCTGAAGGATTGCAACAGGGGGTTTGTTCACATGAGGGGGAGAGGGGGAAGGGCAAACTTATTTACAGGAAACGGCATACTCGTTCTGGCCCGGGCACGGAGTACGCCCACGGCTGGGACACCACCAAGTCCCCCGTTGATCGTGACCGCCTTAATGATTCAGTTACGCAGTTCTGCGCGTGGTGCGATTCATGCAGACGAAGATTAACTTTAGCTAAACCGTTTTCATGACGTGTTCCAATCGCGCTTCACCTTCCATGTTTATTTACTCTTCTAGCAAAGTATATAGCAGTAACACCGGTTAAATGCAAGTTCGTGGGTGTTACTGTCGCCAATAATGGCCAAAGCACATTGATTCAATCTGCAATAAAGCACTCAGGGAGCTCGGTTACTTACAGCGAACATTTAAGGGAACACCCAGTCACATAACGCTGTTATTATTTAAGTCCCTGATACAGCCAGTGTCGGAGTATGCTTTTGTTGTTTGGTGTCCTCGCAAGCATCACAAAATTAATCTTTTCTGACCAGTTCAAATGAAGGCAACGCGTTTTATCTTTCACCACACCGACGGCGACATTTCTCCTTCCACAGTGTCTCTGAATCTAACCCCTTTCTCCCAGCGTCGAAATAACGAGACCTTAAAGAAACATTATACTGCGTCGTCAAGTCTTCCTGCAGACTGTCAAACATCTTTTCGACGTTCTTCAAGGAATCGTCAACTATTAGTGGCCATGAACTAAACATTACACCTTCATAGCATTTGCACTGTCAGGATTGGGGGCTCAATCCCATCGTCCGTGGTCCTTTGCCAAGATTGGAGTACGGCATGAATTCGAAGGTAGCTGGCCCATGCCGTCGTCCAACTTATTTACGCTGAGATCGTTGATGAAGTGAAGAACTGCTTCTCATCGAGAACGAGGAAAAGGGGTTTGTTTACAGAAATTAAATCAGTCTAACATGACTGCTTGAGAAAAAGAGTAACAGTCCAACATGACTGTATGAGAGAAGTGACTCAGTCTAACATGACTGCTCAAGAGAAGTGTCTCCAGCATGCGCACAACCACAGTTTTTATACACTCGATCCGCCGGTCCTACGACGCGGCGACTGTTCGTTTACTCATCACCAACGCGCCGCTGCTCTGCAGAACAGTTTACGTACACAAAGGCAACCGCGCTCTGATGCCCGACGACGGCGTTGGCGGGTGCCGTTCCGGGAACTATCGTTGCCGATCGAGGGTCGCTCGTTGTTCCGTGCCACTCCGAACCGTGAGAAGCACAAAAATACGTCGTTCCCGCGGCAGCTTGTCCATGCGTGTGAAATCAGCTCCGCGTTGGGGAACTCCGGAATCATTGTTCACGCACCGAACTAGTTCCGTCACAATGTCGAAGGGGCTGGAGGAAGGCGGCGGATTCCAGCGCAAAGGCCGCTTCTTTGAACGCCTCCCAGCTGCAGCGACGGAGAGGGTGCGGGATGCGCGTCTTGCACCCCTTGTCGTAATCGGGTGGCAAGGTGGCAATCTTGCTTAGCGGCTCGCCATTCTTAACAGCACCAACTAACATCTTCCAATTCAGCTCCTTCCCATGAACAATTGTCTGCCGCAAGATAAGTTTGCGTTCACACATAGTGAGATGTAACCGCTTTTTAGAAAATATGTATTGCTTCAACCTTGCTTGATTCGTTTGCGCTTGTATCGCTCTTTTCACTTTTGCCCTTCGTTTATCACCACTCCCACTCTCGCGATAGCCCCGGCTCTACTGCATTACGTAAAAGTAAAATAAAAACAAATTAAACATAGTAAATATTACCTCCCGTCCCAGCGGGCCTGTGTTGTATGTGCATACATAACGCTGTTACATGTAGCAACGTTTCCTCCTCTTGCTCGCGTTCTGAGCGCCGCTTGTGCGTACAGAGTTGCCGGCGCGCAGACGGCGGTGGCTTTCCGTGCCGTCGCTCTGTTGCACGCACACTCAGGAAGCGAGCGGTCGGCGCGTCGTACACGTATAGACACGCGCGACACGTTTCCTGCATTACAGCCAGCGTCGGCTGCAGGGTCTCCGCCGGCTTCGCGCTCGTTGCGAAAGCCAGGCGCGCGCGCGCGTGCGGTTGCAGTGCGGCGGGCGGCCGCCGAGGCGGCCGAGCTAGCGCCGGCAAGCCGGCCTGTCTATCGTCTATGGCACTGTGCACGCTGCTCAGTTACTAAGAGAAGCTGGCTTCTCTGCACTGCGCGCATTCCCCGTCGATGTGTGCTACGTCGCGGGGAAACTGCGCACGGAGCGGCGCCGCCGGTTCCTTGTAATGCCTCCAGCTGGCGCTCGCCTCCGTCGCATGTACTGAGGACTAAAACGTACTGAGCCAGATACCAGGAGATAGATTTGGTGTGCGAGGCGTGTAGAGAGGAGGAGGAAATGGCGGAACACCTGATACTTGCTTGTAAACAACTTCACCCTGCAGTTGAATCTAACGGGGAAATATTCAAAGCCTTGGGTTTTAAAGACAGTGAAAGTAGAATAGACTTTGAACAGGTAGAAATAACTTAACGGAGGCTATCTGATTGGTGGACAATATCAACGCAAAAGTAAAGGAGTAAATACATAGGTATGCATGCATATAGAACCATTAAAGGCTAGGTGGCGCGCCCGCCGCCGCCCGATTCAAAGGGTTGAGCCACAATCATCCATCCATCCATCCATTCGCGGCCCACGCAAGAGGCCGCGTTTCTACCACAAAGCCCGCCTTCGCGGCCAGCGTTTCGCTGCTGCATACGCTCCAGCTGCCGGGAAGCGTGACAAGCAGTCAGGGATCTTTTGAATACTATTTTTTTTCCCCTCGCAGCATCGGCCCAACATGTGACCTCGGAGACTCGGCGTGTTGGCCGAAATATTTGGTACTTGTTCGGCCGCCCTCTCGCATACAGTTTCCTACACAGTAATTACCAGAGCGAAGTCTGGTGCTGCGATCGGTAAGCCACCATGGGAATGATGGTTAGTACATGGATTTATCTTCGTGCTTGTGGATTCAGACGCCCTTATGGCTTCGTTTAAAAATAAATTATGGGGTTTAACGTGCCAAAACCACTTTCTGATTATGAGGCACGCCGTAATGGAGGACTCCGGAAATTTCGACCACCTGGGGTTCTTTAACGTGCAGTCTTCGTTTGTCACGCGTTATGTGCCTTCATTGGCTTAAATTTCAAAGTAATGCATTGACCGTTTTTATTAAGGGCGGCGCCATTTTGAGATAACAGCGCCGTCTATCGTCCGGCGTAATGCTGGTGGTAGGTGGGATCGCGCTTTAGAGTTCACGGCGCACGGGCTGTTGACGACGAGGGGCAAGTTTTCGTGCTTTCCTGAGAGGTGTCAACAAGTTGTTTGGATTGAGAAACTTCATAGCGTGTCGTCACTAAGCTTTTAGCTTCGATATAGCCGCAGTATCAAACGGCGACAGGCATAGAGGCACTCCCGCAGTTCTTCCCACGATCGAAGTAGGAGGATGGCCAAGTTTGAACATTGTCGATACGTAACGTATACACGTAACGTATTATTATTGTATGTCTAGCCTTCAACTCTGTTAAGGTATCCCTCAAGTGACACAGTCAGAAGCGTCTCCATGTGTCATGCGGTGTGCCGCACCAGCGTACATCCCAATCCAGGTAACTGCACAACTCGGAGGAAACACGTTTTGCTATCTTTCGTGCTCCTAAAATTTTCGGGGTACGATTTTCTAAACATTGTTCAGCTGGCACCCGGGAATCAAGCTTTAGAAAATAAGGAACTGTGAAATAACTCGATCGAAAGGGCTGTTGACGTGAGTAGAATGAGCTGATGATAATGACCGCGAATATGCCACGATCAACCAGACGCACGCGACGCGTTGAAATATTATGCGCATCCTTAAGTGTCGAATGGTGCCTGTGCGTGCAAAGCGCACCTCGCCTACTCGAGAAAGCCGAAAGATGACCATCTACTCATTGCAACAGCAACTTTACTTTCTGCGTTAATACAGCACGCGATGAGCGGCGTGGGCAGCGTGCCGACGAGATGCGGAAGCACGGGAGAGGACATGTGAACTATATGGCCGGCCATCACACGGTATGCATGCATTTGGTTACAGAATGAGTGGGAGAAAAAAAAACTTCATTTCTTTTAGTCCCCACGTACTGTTTTCATAATACGTCCTCGGTCAATTTCCGCCAGAACCGTGGTTGCCAAGCACGATAATCTTATAGCACACGTCTGAACAGAATAAGTTTAATGTGCGTGCGCGAAGAAATCCTTACCTTCATCCACTCGCAATAGCTGACCGACTCGAATACGCACCTTTCTTTCATATCGCAGTTTGATCATGGGTGCCGAGTTCCGGGTTATTCGCCGAGCGCTCACTGGGAACAAAACTCCGAACGTACACGCGATGGCATCAAGTCCTTTCTGCCTATGCTGACAATACAATAATAATATTTGGGGTTTTACGTGCCAAAACCACTTTCTGATTATGAGGCACGCCGTAGTGGAGGACTCCGGAAATTTTGACCACCTGGGGTTCTTTAACGTGCACCTAAATCTAAGCACACGGGTGTTTTCGCATTTCGCCCCCATCGAAATGCGGCCGCCGTGGCCGGGATTCGATCCCGCGACCTCGTGCTCAGCAGCCCAACACCATAGCCACTGAGCAACCACGGCGGGGTGCTGACAATACAAAGCGGACGCTTCTCTGCCATGGCGGTGTCCACGAACTCGCCGCGGCTGAAGATGCGCTTTACGCTTGCTTCCCAAAGTAACTTTTGCAGCCGAATGCAGCAGCCCTGGTAGCTCGTCGACCTTGAGTCATCTGACATCGCAGAAATCCCAGACAGAACACGTTAGAATGGCATTAATTGGCAATTAAGCTGCTACCTTTCCAAGCTGCCGCTGGGAGAAAACGGAATCTGCACATACCAGCGCAAAGAGCAGATCGGCGCGGCGTGCTGGTTCGAGGCTACGTTCCTCATCGCCGATAAAACCGTCTACACTTTCTTTAAGATGCAGAAAGCAATAAGACTCTGCGAACACGCATAAGCGCTGTAGTTTGCAGTGGCTCCGCTTGTCCGTGCGTAATGGTTTCAATATCGGTATTCTGTGCTAGAGGTCCTGCGTTCTAACCCTTTCATCGGGGAACAGTAGTAATACCTAATTTTTGATAGCGCGGTATACCTTGTTAAGAATGATCAGCTGGCAAGATCACGAAGCCGTTCAAAGCCAGAAGGACGAATTTTAGCCAAATCCGTATACTAGCCATCATTCCCGGACCACGCATGATGTCGGAATCGCCCTGCTTGCAGCTCTCGTAATTTCTGTAGCGCCACAGTTCCCTCTCGTAATGGCGTGGAACTCGGTGCTCTGTCGTAGATCTGCCTGCCGAGAGGGAGCACTAAAACCTACCGCGCGCTCTGACGTGACGATCGTGTGTTGGTCCGATTCGTCTGGCCTCAATCGTGTTGCGCCAGTGCTCCCTCTATAGTTCTTTCTGTGCACGTGTTCCACGTGTTCTTATGAGAAAGCCTAATTGGCCTTGCCTCCCCCCCCCCCCTGGTTTTATTGCTGTTGTTTTCTGGTGTCGCTACTCTATTTGCACGAGAGATTACCCTCGTTCCGCATTGAATACTTGCGTAGCTCATTGGCCTATAGTTACCGTTATTATATACTAAACACAGCGTTATGTGACAACTGAGTCGGCAGTCAATTCTCGCTGTGCTCATAAAAGTGCACACAAGACATCGTCTTGAAGGATGCACCGTCATCATGATTTATATGTTCCACAGCACCTGCCGCTTACAAAACCGTGTTCATGTGGCTTATATATAGTGACTTGCGATAGGTCTGGCGAGGGTTTAAGCAGATGCTAAAAAAAAAGGTAGCTCGGTGCTTTTAGTAGACGCGTGAAAACATTTGAGCACGAGTGCTACAGGTGCGACCGGCAGGTTTTTCGAGAGGAAAGTAAATTACTTTCTTTTAATTTTCGCGCTCACCGGAAATGTTATTCTGAGAAAAACCATCGCGAGTGTTGTTTCCATTCTTTAGTCATTAACGATTACCATCAAGCCTGCGCCAAGTCTTCGGCGCTTAAGCGCTATAAAACGTCTAATTTCCATGATTTCTGTGGTGACTGACTTTATGCTTCGATATTCTTTTTCCTGGTGCGTGGCGTTCCAAGCTGCCCTCAAATACTATACTATTTCATAGGAAGGAACACAATTTCGCCAAGTAAGTTGGGAGCGCGCCTATTTTTCTCTTACATATCTGTCTCTGTTTCTTTCTCTCTCTCTCCTTCCAATGCTTGCCAGAAACGCTAGACCCTCTCTCGTAATTTGCGTACAGTGGAAGCAGTGCGTCGCTGGGGCCTCTGTACGAAAAAACTGACTCAGCTCCCGCACGCGTGGCTTCTGAATGATGTAGAGGGTGCACATAGACCATTTTCTTCGGAGAGAAGGATCTGCGCCATGTTTCGACGTCGAGCCACTCTCCTTGAGCCACGTCGGCCCATTAATGTTGCAAGTTCAATTACTCCGAGTGGCGGCTTTAAATTTGCTCTGGTTTGGGCGTTAGAGAGAGAGAGAGAGGCAGACAGAGACGGCAAGAAAGTTTCGAAGCGCCGAGCAAAACATTATAGTAAAGTGGCCAGCGCAATATTTCCTCGAGGGGCGCTGGAGCTTGAAAAACAATAAGGGAAGAAAACGAAATAATATTTTTTTTTTTTCAGCAACGCTTGGCCGGCAGCTTTCGTTTCCTCAGCCGTCCCTGTTCCTTCTTCTTACTGTTTTCGTTTCGGGAGTGTTTTAATTTCCGATGGCGTCGCTTCTGTCGAGCGGGACACGTGAGGTGCCACTGCGTGCGAAAAGCCGACATTCCCTATTCCTCCCCTTCCCCCTGTTTTTATTTTCCGTTCTCGTTTCTTTCCCTAACTTAAAGCACCAGAGCGCTTTCGGAATGTCGGAAGGAACCAAATGCGCGCACGATCGCGGGCTTAAAAAAAAAAAAAAAACATGGAGGAGGAACTAAGCAATACAACAAAATCCTTGCGCTGGTCGCGCAAGTTCGTCAGCAACGCGTACAACATGCCTCGGAATTCCAAATCAATCAGAGCTCTGGGAGCTTTGGAACTCCGTACTTTTGCATTGTTTCCCCCTGAATAAAATTTTCTCTGATTTCTTGTTACATTTCTTCTGTCTTTGTTTTTTTCGCCGCTAGCCAGTATCTTGCAGCTTGCTTTGTTCAGGCGGTAAATGCTGGAGAGGAGTTAGTGAGAGGGAGAGGGGGAAAGTAAAGCACGAAGGGGGAGGGGGCGAAGGGATTCGGTTAGTGGCTGTGGTCGATGGTCACGCCATTACGGGAGCGCCGCTGAATACGCGGGCACCGACAGACGGCAGGGCCGCAGTGGCAGCTTGCAACTTAATCGACGCTTTTCTGGAGCATTAATTAGTTGCCTCCGCCGGTATTTTGGGGGGAAGGTGGCAGAGGGCGCTCGGTTTTTCCTCACTGGCCCTCATTGTCCCTCGTTGTCTTGTGCTTGCTCATTTCGCGTTGTAATACTTGTTGCTGTACGCTATCTCCCGGCCTTCTAATTCTCCGCTCCGCATTGCATCGTGTAGCGCGCCAATAACTCGCCGCGCCGTTCATACAGGGGGGGCTGCGAGAAAGAGAATGGCGCCATTTATTTTGCTGTCTCCCTCTCTCTCTCTCTTCCTTCAACTGCTTGCGCGAGTGCCACGGTACGCATCTTTTTGTTTATTTTCGTTTGCAAATTGGCTGCTTGAATCTCAACTCTAGAGAATGCGCAGTACGTCGACGAAACTGGTGGCGTTCCGTGCTTCTCTGGCGTTTGATGAGGGCATGCTGCTGCTTCTCCTGAGGCTGGAGATTTCTTTCCTTCTGACAAAACTCTCGAAGGACACTTCAGTGGCATGCCGCGCCTAATTACCGTTGTCCCTTCTTAACAACAACAAAAAAATATTAGCGAAGGCACAAGAAAAAAGAAAAGCAGAAAAGGAAACGCGGCGCGACGCGCCCAGCGCAGCGGAGGCAGAAGTCGACTTGCAGAGCGACACGCCCAGTTTGCGTCGACGTTCCGCCCTCCCCCCTCACCGTGCGTGTTCTACAGCGACGCTCTGAACTTGGGGTAAAGTGCAGCGCAGTAACTGTCTCTCAGCAGAGGACACCTCAACTGCAGCGCGGTTGAGGTGTCCTCTGCTGAGAGACAATTACTGCGCTGCGCTTTACCCCAACTTTTCCTTCCCATCAACAAGAATCTCCTTCTCTCTCTCTAGTTGGTTGGGATGTTTCGTGCCCGCGGGCGCGGTGCTCACACAAAAACAAACGGCAGCTGGAAGCGTTGATTTCACATGTGGCAGAATTATATTTTCCGGTATACTTCACGATTTTTTTTCTTAGGCATTTTATCTTGGGAAATTCGTTTAGCTCAACGTCGCACTTGCGCTTAGGCGGAGGGCCTACAAGAATCAGAATGTATGCTGCGCTAACGCTACCGCCGCCTAGCGGTCGCGGCCACAAAAGCCGACCCGAGACGACAGCTTAAACGGCAGCCCCCCCCCCAAAAAAAAAAAGAAGGGGGGGGGGGCTTTGTCTTGCGGTTGCCGCGTAACAGATTTACGTTTTCTCGAATATTCGAATAACACTCCGAAGCTGTGGTGTCTGCAGCTTGTGTGTAAATTCGTATACTTTACTAATTTCTTTTTCTGCCGGAATTTACCTTTAAACATTTATTTAGTTTAGTAATGCAGTTACGCCTGGCGGAGGGCCTGGAAGATGCGTGGTGCACTTTCGCACACCTGCGTCACTTGTGGTTGTGGTGCTTACGTAACCTCGGCAACAACTTCGTTGTACATCCACTTTCACTGGGTAAAATGGAAGCGGTTTTCGTTTTTTTTTCTTCTTCTTTTTTTTACGTACCGTAGCGCGACACGCGTAAAATGTAAGCACTTTTCGTGCCGTGTGCGAACTAACGTAAGTGTCGCTATAGTGCGTTTCCAGCAGCACCTTAGTACTATGCAGTGTTGTCGTTGCGACGCTCGATGGCGACATGAAACGGATCGTCTTCGGGTGCTGATGTAGGAGCATGTGGACCGCAGAATGTGGTACACGGTAGAGAGTAATGATAATCTTGCTTTATAGATAAGATGCGGGCGAGGTGGAGCTCGATCGAGGATTTCGAAGAAGCTTGATAAGTATAGGCAAGGAGCGCGCACCGGGCGATTGAACGAGAAACGATATGAATAACGTGGGAGATGGGAAGTATGCACATTGAGGGAATGGTTGTGTAGCCGATATTTCACTCATTAAAATAAAAAATTTGGACTTGGGCAGGTCTTGTAGTGCGTCGAGCCAGATAACCCGTACTTTATACGGGAGAAACACGGCGGAGGCCAAAGGAGACGGAACGCAGCATGTCGCGGACTATAGGAAATTACAGGCATATAAGATGGAGTCAGCTTACGCTAAGCAGGAGTAACCCAGTATTACTGTCCTGCAGCGGGCAGGAATATTGTGAGTACGCAGTGCGGGTACTTCAGGCTCTCTCTCTCTCTCTCTTATCCTCGCTTAGGTAACGATGATCGTATTCCCAACCGCGCGAAGGCTTTCCTGCAGCGCACAGAAGCCTATAAGAGGGACAAACAATGATAATAACGTCGCTTGGGGGCAGTACATCCGTCCTTGAATCGAAAGGCGCAGCGTGTACTCCCCCGCACGACCACCCCACCTTTCATACCAATTCTGGTGTTGGCCAAGTGTGGCGCGGTCGCCCAAGATGTACAAAACTTTCACCAGCTTCCGAGCGCCAAAAAAGCTTTTCTGCATGCATTGCACACGTTGCTAGCGTGCTACTTGCTAACTAACGACTAACGCTTCGACGAGAGCCCGCACTGCACGACGAGGTCGCAATCGCATCTCTCAAACACCAGCGCGCAGAATAAGTTCGTGCCTCTGATTGGGCGTATACGTCTTTCCTCTGGCAATCTGCGCGCGCCGCTTTGTGAACCGCGGGCCTCCCGCGGCTGCACGGGACGTTCATTGGCGGCCCCGCGGGAGCTGCTGCACATTGCTGCAGAAAGAAGCGTGTCGGGTGAACCACGCTCAAGGCACGCGTCACGATCAGGCGTTCGACTCTCTCTCTCTCTCTCTCTCTCTCTCTCTCTCTCTCTCCGAACTCGACGCTTTGTACGTCGGCGCCATCCGCACGCGCCCGAGGGTGCAGGCGGTGCCGGAAGCGGGGTTTGCGGGAGACTGGCGCGCCGTTGTTGCGACTCAAACGCTGGAGAAAAAGCTGTCGTGTTGGAATGCTGAAAGGAAACGCTTACTGGCTCTAGAATGATCAGCGGCGATTGTTGTTTTGGTCCTGTAGTCATGGGGGGGGGGGGGGGGGGTACTTCGCCGATTTCAAACGGTTTCTTTTACTTGGCTGCAAAAGCGTTCCGGAATGCAGTGGCTTCGCGATTCTGTTAGAGAAGAACACACAGTGTGTTAGAAATCATGCGTCGCTTCATAAGTTTGGAATGTGTGCTGTCAAACGGTAAAATCAAGGCTTTTCTTTGACCTAAGATTATATACATCCAGCAGATGTGGTCATTGTTAAAAACAAGCTCGTGATTTAAAAATTGCATTTTATTCCCTGTGTGGCGTCCATGCAGCTGGTAAACTGAAGGCCTTTTTCTTTCAAAATTTGAAGCACTTGTTCTACAGCCCCGTCAAAACACGGGAACGGGATTACCAGAGTGTTTTAAAAGTAGCAAATAATTATCCACATATCTATACACCTTCATGACGTTCGTCTCTGATAGGCTGCTTTCTATCTCTCTGTCCACTTGGGAAATGACTATGTCACAAAGCGCCGGCGCTACCGTAGAGCCAATATATATGTAAATATACCAGATTCTTGGACAAAGAAGTCTTCGTTGTACACGTGCTTTAAGGCATTTAATTGACCCGAAAGCTTTTGTATTTTGCTAGTCATTCCACCTAAATATCGCGAGTGGTGCATTGGTAAAGCCTTCGACAATGGATCTCTCTTATTAAAACTTCAGTCTCTTTCGGCTTTTTCTAAGAGTAGGAATCGAACCCCTCATACTTAATATTTCGCGGTCGCCTCTTGCTATACCGTCTTGCGACCGGCGCCTTTGCTTCCTTGTTAGCCACACGCGCATGGCGGGACAGCCGCCAAGTTCTTCAGTCGCGGAGAGCGGCGGCCTCAACACGAGCGGGGAAAGAGGTTGGAAAACGGCTCTAAGCATCCACCATCTCCGACCGGGGTATACGTGCCCTTCTGCGCACATACCGCGTGCAGTACGGATAAGCGCGCGAGCCGCAAACAATCGGAACGCTGTTGTTCGCCGCAGCCCGCTATCATCGATGGTAGCGACCGCTGGCTTTCCCGCGGTACCGTGCCAAACCTTGAGCCCAAACCCTGAGATGTGCCGAACCCCGAGCTTCATGGATCGAGGTCGGGGATGTCACACGGCGGAGCGATTTTCGGGGGTTCTCGATCGGAGCTCGCGTGCCGCAGAGTGTTGTGTTGTGACGGCGCGGCCACGAAGCTGGCGCGCGCGCGCCTGTGAGCGAGCGTCTTGCTGTGTGTTTTTTTTTTTTTTTCCACTGCCTAGCGCCGGTTCCCGTGCGCGAGCAGCTGATGAATGGGCGCATCCTCTTCGCTGTCGTTCCCAGCGGCCGCCGCCGGTCGTTCCCGCCCCTTTCCTGCTTCGCTCGATGTCGACTCCCCCCCCCCTTCCCCCCGCCACCCCACACCCCTATCACTTCTATACGCTTTTGCCTTCTCCGAGAGATGCGTCAGCCCCGGGACGGCGCTAGCTGGAGCAGAAGTGTAGATCGTGTGGGCGTGTGCAGGGTTGCGTTGCTAGCAGTATTTGACATATAGATAAAAGGAAGGGGAAAAAAATCGTTTCTTGTTTTACTGTCGGTTCTTCTTCGTCCTTTCTTCGTCTTCTGTTGTTATTATTACTTTTTTTTTGCTCCGATAATTTTGTAGCGCAGCGCAGTTCACTGGGCTGGCCCAGTGGTAATGTCTGTTCAAGTCGGCGTGAGCGCAGACAGCCTCCCAAAAGGAAGGCCGGGAGGCGCAGAGCACGAGACGACGCAGATGAAAATATGGGGAGAGTGTGGATGGCGTTTCTCCTAGTTGACTCTCGCTCGACGTAGAAAAAACAGCTGTACGGTGGCGTCGCGTCTTTCTTGTTCGTCTTTTTCTTTCTTTCTTTCTTTCTTTCTTTCTTTCTTTCTTTCTTTCTTTCTTTCTTTCTCCGAGCTGTAGTCTTGACGTGTAGTATATCGCTATTGTGTAAGATACGGCTAACAGGTTAGAATGGACGCCAGGTCAGAGGGGCCTTGGAAGAAGGCCAAGGAAAGGACAGTAGCCGACGAAGTATGTAGGAAATAGGGGCAGTGTGCGGGTGACGTTGCTGTTGGCCGTAATGTCGGATCGGCAGGAGCTTCACGTATCTACATGCTGTATGGCTTGGTGTTTTGGGCTCATTAAGAGAAAGGTGTTGCGCTGTCAGGATTGGGGGCTCAATCCCATCGTCCGTGGTCCTTTGCCAAGATTGGAGTACGGCATGAATTCGAAGGTAGCTGGCCCATGCCGTCGTCCAACTTATTTACGCTGAGATCGTTGATGAAGTGAAGAACTGCTTCTCATCGAGAACGAGGAAAAGGGTTTATTTACAGAAATTAAATCAGTCTAACATGACTGCTTGAGAAAATGAGTAACAGTCCAACATGACTGCATGAGAGAAGTGACTCAGTCTAACATGACTGCTCAAGAGAAGTGTCTCAGTCTAACATCACTGCTCAAGAGAAGCGTCTCAGTCTAACATGACTGCTCAAGAGAAGTGTCTCAGTCTAACATGACTGCTCAAGAGAAGTGTCCTCAGCATTCGCACAACCACAGTTTTTATACACTCGATCCGCCGGTCCTACGACGCGGCGACTGTTCGTTTACTCATCACCAACTCGCAGCTGCTCTGAAGATCAGTTTACGTACACAAAGGCAACCGCGCTCTGATGCCCGACGACGGCGTTGGCGGGGTGCCGTTCCGGGAACTATTGGTGCCGCTCGAGGGTCGCTCGTTGTTCTGCGCCACTCCGAAGCATGAGAAGCACAAAAATACGTCGTTCCCGCTGCAGCTTGTCCATGCGTGTCAAATCAGCTCCGCGTTGGGGAACTCCGGAAACATTGTTCAAACACCGAACTCGTTCCGCCACAATGTCGATGGGGCGGGTGGAAGGCGGCGGATTCCAGCACAAAGGCCGCTTCTTTGAACGCCTCCCAGCTGCAGCGACGGAGAGGGAGAGGTGCGCGTCGTGTCGCCCTGTCGTAACTGTGTGGCAATCTTGTTTCGCAGCTCGCCATTCTTGACAGCGCCTCCATGGCCCGGAAAGTCTCGACTGTCTAGCGCTGACAACCGCTAGGCAGGAAGAGAACGGCTGCTGGTCAGGGGGGGATTGATGTCTTGGCTCGCAGCGACCACTTGTGCATTGATGTCACCGCCCCAAAACATCCAACAAGGACAGGCAACTGCAAAATGAACCCCACAACACGGCTCTGCGCCGAGATGACGTGCATTGGCTCTCACTTTAGACTCGCTAGGCTTCAAAAAAACAACAACATAAGTGCAGAAACAAAAAAAATGCTACATTTCACTATGCCAATTTCTGAAGCAAATTCCTGCTGACAAATTCAGCAATTAATGGAGGGAATTCTGCTGAATGAGAGGGGATTTTCTTCGCCTAAAGAAAAGCTAACACTAGTAACCCTAAAATTTATTCGGGACCCTCAAACGCAGAATTCACATTAGCCTGCTCAAACCATCCGCATTGCTATGCAACTTTCCCTTCTTATATCTAACGGAGAAGTTGTACTCTTGGAGAGTGAGGCTCCATCGGAGCAAGCGGCCGTTTTTGTGTGACATTTGATTGAGCCACGTCAGAGGACAGTGGTCGGTCTCGAAGATGAACTTCGCTCCGTACAAGTAACACGACAACTTCTGGGCGGCCCAAACCAAACAAGCGCATTCCTTCTCTGAAGCGCTGTAGGCTTCCTCTCTTACATTTAGTTTACGGCTGGCGTAGAGGATAGGATGCTCCTCGTTATCGTCGCCGACCTGACTAAGTACCACGCCCATACCTCTGTCGCTTGCGTCGCATTGAACTATGAATTCCTTTGTGTAGTCTGGCGCGCGAAGCACAGGGCGAGAAACCAATAGCGTTTTCAAACTTTGGAAAGCGTTCTCTTTGTCCTTATCCCAGTGTACGTTACTCGGTGCTCCCTTTCGGAGGGCGTCTGTTAATGGACTTGCCAATTGCGAGTAATTCGGAATGTACCGTTGATAGTACCCCACAAGTCCCAAAAATGAACGAAGGTCCGTTTTCGTGCGCGGCTGAGAAAATTCTCCAATCGTAGCTATTTTCAGCTCAGCCGGCTGTCTCATGCCTTGACCGACAACATGGCCCAGATAAGTAACCTGCGAACAACCAAACCTACACTTTTCCGCTTTCATCGTTAAGTCAACTTTAAACGTACGAAGGCTCGCATTCTTGTCGTAATAGACTTTGGCGTTCATTTGAGCTATTGCCATGTTCTTTCCGACTAGTTCTTGGTTTGCGCTAAGCCGTTCCAGTAAATTTAGCACGTATTCAACCACGGTTGGACTCTCCCCTCTTTCCTCCCACATCTCTCTTAACATTCTCAGTGGAGACCGGAGTGTCCTCCCATACACTAGTTCTGCTGGTGAGAACCCTGTCGCCTCAAGTGGAACCGTTCGCAAAGCAAACAAAGTTGCCGGCAGACAGTTCTCCCAGTCCTCCTTGTGCTCGTAACAGAGCGCACGCAAAACTCGCTTAAGCACCGAATGCCACCTCTCTACACTGTTTGACTGAGGGTGATAGACAGAACTGTGTATTAACTTTACCCCGCACTTTTGCAAGAATGTGCAAGTCAGTGCGCTCGTGAATACTGACCCTTGATCTGCCTGAATTTCGGCTGGAAACCCAACTCGTGCAAACACTGTCAAAAGCGCGTCTACTACTTCGGTGGAGCTGAGCTCTTTCAAAGGGATTGCTTCTGGAAACTTGGTAGCCGGACACAGCATGGTAAACAAGTACCTGTAGCCTGATTTTGTTTTTGGAAGAGGCCCCACCGTGTCTATTACAAGTCGTCTGAAAGGCTCTGTTATTAAGGGCACTACCTTCAGTGGAGCTTTCCAAGTCTCTCCTGGTTTACCAGAACGCTGGCAGGCGTCGCATGATCTTACAAAGTTTTCTACATCTTTGAAACAGCCAGGCCAGTAGTATTCCATAAGCAATCTTTCCTTTGATTTGTTTATGCCTAGGTGGCCGGACCACCCATTTCCATGACAAAGACTCAAAAAGTCCTCCCTATACTTAGTAGGTATGACTAACTGATCTAAAATCCTACCCTTTCGATCTCTGTAATGCCGATACAACAATCCTCCTCTCTCATGTATCGTTACGTTGCGCCTAGCAATGCCTTCTTTAGCTGTGTCACGTAATTTAGCTAAGCTCTCATCATTCTTTTGCTCAGCTGCCAGTGACTCTCTATCCACGCGTAAGAGTTGATCAAAGTTCTTTGAGGCCGGTGATAATAACGACCCTGTCTCGCTTGGGAGCGCGTCTGCTTGCTCTTCCTGCAGGCTAGAACTCTGACACTCTAGTGCTACGCTCTCATTGAGCTGGTCAGCTGGCAGGCTCTCCTCAACTGTTCTTTTGTCCCTCGGGCCTAGCTCGGATTCGGGTATTGAAGCTATCCCCTTTTCTGCTTCAGCTGGAGGAGCTTGAGCATTTTCAGCCGAAAGCGCCGCGATCTTACGAGCTTGGCCTCGGGTCAATGCCTGTACTATGCCCTCTCCCAGTTTGAGCCCTCTGTCACGCAGTAACTGATTCGAACGATTCGAAAAGATGTAGGGATACTGCAGTGACAAAAATTTGGAAACTGCAGCCTCAGTCTCTAGCTCCCCGAATGGTCCACTGATTTTGACTTTGGCCATGGGCAGACATACGCTGTGTTCTTCTACAACCTGTTTTATCCATGCTACTTCTCCGGTGAAGTCATCTACCATCACGTAAGACGGATGGACAATGTCCAGCGTGGCGGCACTGTCTCTTAGCACTCGGCATGGTTTTCCATTAACTTGCAGGTCGTGGAGATATGGACTTAAAAGTTCCATATTCTCATCTTTTTCCTCCACGTAGGAAAAAACTACGCTAGACTTCTCGCAGTTTACAGCTATATGTCCCAGTTTGTGGCATTTGTAACAGCGAATTGGTCTAACAGATTCGAATTTTCTTTTCTGTTCTTTTTGTGTGGTTTCTCCGTTAAGTTTCTCCTCGCTCTTTTCTGCGGGCTTTTCCGCCATGTCTACAGGCTCTGATCGTCTAGTTTGCGCACCCTTTTTGAACGGAAATGGTTTCCGCGGTCCATTTCGACCGTCCCAGTTTCCCTCCTCGGCGTTCAACTTTCTGCGGGTTGCGTACTCTTCGGCTAATTCAGCCGCCCTTTCCACAGTGTTTACATTACCTCTGTCTTGCACCCACAGTTTCACAGCTTGGGGGATGGTTTTGTAAAACTGCTCTAAACAGATGCATTCAATGATCATGTCTCTGCTGTCGTACGCTTCCGCGCTTTTAAGCCACTCGACTAGGTTGGCCTTTAAGCTATATGCAAACTCCGGATAGCCCTCGCTATCTTTCTTGCCTGTGCTCCTAAACCTTTGCCGAAAAGCTTCGGCTGAAAGGCGGTATTTCTTCAGGAGACTAGCCTTAACTTTTGCATAATCATATGCATCCTGCGCACTCAATCTGGCGATTACTTCCGCCGCCTCACACGGCAACATAGACAGCAACCGCTGTGACCATGTACTCGGGCCGAAGTTCATCTTCTCGCAAGTCCTTTCAAAATTGCTTAGGAACAAGCCTATGTCGGTCCCGACCTCAAATGGCTTCAATAGCCTGTCCATGCGGTACGATTCTGCCTCACTTGATCGTCCCAGAGCGCCTTCACTTCCTTGAGACAACTCCAAACGTTTGCTTTCAAGTTCAAGTTGCATTTTCCTTAATTGAAACTCGCGATCTTTATCGCGTTCCTCTCTCTCTTGCTTTTCTCTGTCCCTTTCTTCTCTTTCTCGGTCCCGTTCTTCTCTTTCTCTTTCCCGTTTATCTCTCTTTTTGAGAAGTTCCATTCCCATTTCAATATCTTCCTCACTGGCCTGATTGGAAATTAGCTCCAATAATTCCGATTTGAGCATTTCCTTGCGTACATCTAGGCCCAGTTCCTCACCAGCAATCAACAACTCGTCTCTCAGCAGTGTCCTTAACTCCATGACTGCTGTTTTACTGCCTTGATTCTGCTCTCTATATCAAGCTAGGTAAACACAACCTAGCTAACACACAACAATCTAGCTTCCCTACTGTTCTAAACAGAACAACCACAAAATGAAGCCTAGAGAGTCAAAGCAAAAACCAAGCACTCACCGCAGATACAGCACCATGTCGCAAAGTCCATCTCACCGCTGTCAGCCAGTTGTCAGGATTGGGGGCTCAATCCCATCGTCCGTGGTCCTTTGCCAAGATTGGAGTACGGCATGAATTCGAAGGTAGCTGGCCCATGCCGTCGTCCAACTTATTTACGCTGAGATCGTTGATGAAGTGAAGAACTGCTTCTCATCGAGAACGAGGAAAAGGGTTTATTTACAGAAATTAAATCAGTCTAACATGACTGCTTGAGAAAATGAGTAACAGTCCAACATGACTGCATGAGAGAAGTGACCCAGTCTAACATGACTGCTCAAGAGAAGTGTCTCAGTCTAACATCACTGCTCAAGAGAAGCGTCTCAGTCTAACATGACTGCTCAAGAGAAGTGTCTCAGTCTAACATGACTGCTCAAGAGAAGTGTCCTCAGCATTCGCACAACCACAGTTTTTATACACTCGATCCGCCGGTCCTACGACGCGGCGACTGTTCGTTTATTCATCACCAACTCGCAGCTGCTCTGAAGATCAGTTTACGTACACAAAGGCAACCGCGCTCTGATGCCCGACGACGGCGTTGGCGGGGTGCCGTTCCGGGAACTATTGGTGCCGCTCGAGGGTCGCTCGTTGTTCTGCGCCACTCCGAAGCGTGAGAAGCACAAAAATACGTCGTTCCCGCGGCAGCTTGTCCATGCGTGTCAAATCAGCTCCGCGTTGGGGAACTCCGGAAACATTGTTCAAACACCGAACTCGTTCCGCCACAATGTGGATGGGGCGGGTGGAAGGCGGCGGATTCCAGCACAAAGGCCGCTTCTTTGAACGCCTCCCAGCTGCAGCGACGGAGAGGGAGAGGTGCGCGTCGTGTCGCCCTGTCGTAACTGTGTGGCAATCTTGTTTCGCAGCTCGTCATTCTTGACAGCGCGTACAATCTTAGAAAATCACTTAGTGCCGAGAAGAAAGTTAGTTACTATAAACCTCGCTACTTACGTGTCAGTTACTAATTTTAACTCATCAGAAAAGGAAAGGAGGCGAGGGGGGCTATTCTGCAAGTGTGCACTTCTTCTGCTTCTGAAGTGCTGATTGGCTAGGGATGCCTGGATCCTGATGACGCACATTCCAGCCCAGCCAATCACAACTTCAACAGCGAATGAAATGACCATGTCCACTATAGATGGGCACTTAAAGCATATCTCCCCAGGTGCGTTTCGGAGTCCTTTTTCTTTTTTTTCCGGAGTGTATATCGGTACAGTGTTGCTTTGATTAAACTTCGCGCTGTTAGAATGGACATGAACACGGACGGCACAAACGATCAGGGTGGCTCACAGGATGTGTTCGCCATACTGCTTCAATTTCTGTTCGTATATAGTCCGTACGCTCTGTCATGCCTTGTAACATTTACACGAGCTGCGAGCGTTTGGTGCGGTTTGCTTTTCGAAGAGCCTTATTCCATCTCGTTTCACTTCTCAGGGAGAAATGCTAATAAGGTTGGCACGCGTGCGTTACACGATCTCGCATGTCAGAGCAGTTGCCCTTCGAGGTTGACTGCCCGCGTGCAGCCGTTACAAGAACCAGGTGGGGTCGAGTAGCGCTCATTTACAGCAGAGGGCGAGAATTCGGACGGCTCCGAATAATTTTACACCTGACGGCTGCCGGGCGTGTTTACGTAACAGGTTTACCTTTCCATGATAGTTTTGAAGGGTAGGTTTGCCCTAGAAACGAGCGTATTAGGTGGTCGTCTCTGACGTGCATGGCTAACCTTAGATTTCCATGTTTCAACGAATCCTGCTGTGAGCTCTCAATGAATTTGCCATTTGCTTTCTATATTCCTGCCGTGGCAGCGAGTTCACTTCTCGCCTATTTCATGTCGCGCATTCATATATGCCTTTGGCGACGAGATAGAGATAGAGGAAAGGGGAAAGGCAGGGAGGTTAACCAAAGGGGAAGATCCGGCGAAACACCTTGGGGCGTATATGGATATTTTATCGATCGCCTGTTGTCTCGTCCGTGAGCAGTTCGTTTTTCTCAATATTTTTTTTCTCTTTGTTTATTTTTCAGACCAGCATGCAGCAAATGGTATAGCCCTCTGCTGACAGCATTTCACTCACTGTTTGATAAAAAAGAAGTAATAGAGAAGTGTTTCTTCACGTACATTGCCCCTTCATTTTCGCGAAGACTCCGAGGTGTTAAATCTTTCCATAGAGCGAGGCGATAACGAGCTAGCATATCGCTGTCGGGTTGTAACACCTCGATCCACGCGCCGTCGAGGCGATTCGGCGGCACCGTTCGGAGCGCGAGTCGTGAATGACCGACCCTGCCGTTAATGGGCGCGTGCTCATCGGAGGTCGGGAGGCGAGACTCTGTAATCGTTAATCAATGGCCGTGCGGCGCCTTGATGGTCCATTATAGCGCGTCGCGTATGCCCTGGCGCCGAACGGGCCAGCCGCCGTCGTCTGCTCCGCGAGCTCGTTTTGTGAGCGACAGACGGCGACGTTTCGCGCTTGTGTTCGGGTGAAGTCAGCTCATCTCTGTACGGGCAGTCGAGTTGTGCACGCCTGGTCATCTGGGGACGTATTCTCGGACGATCACTTTCGGCGATACCATTGCTTCCACGTGACGTAGTGCTCAACCAGCCAATCAGCACATCCGGTTTTGCTAAACTATACATGATATGCACGTGACGTCACATCCGCTGCTTTCGTCTCCTTCCGTTACCTTCCGCCATATTAGGGAACCTTATCAACAGGCGCACGCATAGGCCTATAGGTTCCCCAACATGGCGCCGCGGTAAACCGGAAGTCGCGAAGTATCCTTGAATGGTGTACGTGCATACTATGTATAGCCAGTACGCGCGCACTGAAACTGATGTCGCCGAATGCGACCGTTCGAGAATCCGTCCCCTGCGCAAGGGTTGACGAGTGCGTGTCCGTCTGCACATCTGGACGTGGTAAGACGAGTTGTGTTTTCATTTTTAATAGTTGATTTTGCCAGTGGCACATACTGTAAAGAACGGCGGGTTGCACGACAAGATTGTCACCTTGCCACCCGATTACGACAAGGGGTGCAAGACGCGCACCTCCCGCTCCCCGCCGCTGCAGCTGCAAGGCGAACAAAGAAGCGGCCTCTGCACTGGAATCCGCCGCCTTCCTCCAGCCCGCTTCGACATGGTGACGGGACGAATTCGGTGTGTGGACAATGATTCCAGAGTTCCTCAACGCGGGGCTGATTTGACACGCCTGGAGAAGCTACCGCGGGAAGACTTATTTTTGTGCTTCTCAAGGTTTGGAGTGGCTCGGAACAATGAGCGACGCGCGATCGACAACGTCGATTTTCCGGAACGGCACCACCTTCAACACCGTCGCTTGGGCTTCGGAATGTGTGTGCCTTTGTGTCTGTAAACTGGTCTTCAGAGCAGCTGCGAGTTGGTGATGTGTAAACGAACAGCCGCCGCGTCGTGGACGGGCGGATCGAGTGTATAAAAACTGTGGTTGTGCGATTGTTGGACGCACTTCTCTTGAGCAGTCATGTTAGACTGGTTCACTTCTCTCATGCAGTCCTGTTGGACTAATACTATTTTTCTCAAACAGTCATGTTAGACTGAGTTAATTTTCTGTAAATAAACCCCTTTTTCCTCGTTCTCGATGAGAAGCAGTTCTTCACTTCATCAACGATCTCAGCGTAAATAAGTTGGACGACGGCATGGGCCAGCTACCTTCGAATTCATGCCGTACTCCAATCTTGGCAAAGGACCACGGACGAAAGGATTGAGCCCCCAATCCTGACAACTGGCTGACAGCGGTGAGATGGACTTTGCGACATGGTGCTGTATCTGCGGTGAGTGCTTGGTTTTTGCTTTGACTCTCTAGGCTTCATTTTGTGGTTGTTCTGTTTAGAACAGTAGGGAAGCTAGATTGTTGTGTGTTAGCTAGGTTGTGTTTTCCTAGCTAGATTTAGAGAGCAGAATCAAGGCAGTAAAGCAGCAGTCATGGAGTTAAGGACATTGCTGAGAGACGAGTTGTTGATTGTTGGTGAGGAACTGGGCCTAAATGTACGCAAGGAAATGCTCAAATCGGAATTATTGGAGCTAATTTCCAATCAGGCCAGTGAGCAAGATATTGAAATGGGATTGGAACTTCTCAAAAAGAGAGAGAAACGGGAAAAAGAAAGAGAAGAACGGGACAGAGAAAAACGAGAGAGAGAGGAACGGGATAGAGAGAGAGAGGAACGCGATAAAGATCGCGAGATAACAAAAATGCAACTTGAACTTGAAAACAGACGTTTGGAGTTGTCTCAAGGAAGTGAAGGAGCTCTGGGTCGATCAAGTGAGGCAGAATCGTACCGCATGGACAGGCTATTAAAGCCATATGAGGTCGGGACCGACATAGGCTTGTTCCTAAGCAATTTTGAAAGGACTTGCGAAAAGATGAACTTCGGTCCGAGTACATGGCCACAGCGGTTGCTGTCTATGTTGCCGTGTGAGGCGGCGGAAGTAATCGCCAGATTGAGTGTGCAGGATGCATATGATTATGCGAAAGTTAAGGCTAGTCTCCTGAAGAAATACCGCCTTTCAGCCGAAGCTTTTCGGCAAAGGTTTAGGAGCACAGGCAAGAAAGATAGCGAGGGCTATCCGGAGTTTGCATATAGCTTAAAGGCCAACCTAGTCGAGTGGCTTAAAAGCGCGGAAGCGTACGACAGCAGAGACATGATCATTGAATGCATGTGTCTAGAGCAGTTTTACAAAACCATTCCCCAAGCTGTGAAACTGTGGGTGCAAGATAGAGGTAATGTAAACACTGTGGAAAGGGCGGCTGAATTAGCCGAAGAGTACGCAACCCGTAGAAAGTTGAACGCCGAGGAGGGAAACTGGGACGGTCGAAATGGACCGCGGAAGCCATTTCCGTTCAAAAAGGGTGCGCAAGCTAGACGATCCGAGCCTGTAGACATGGCGGAAAAGCCCGCAGAAAAGAGCGAGGAGAAAGTTAACGGAGAAACCGCACAAAAAGAACAGAAAAGAAAATTCGAATCTGTCAGACCAATTCGCTGTTACAAATGCCACAAACTGGGACATATAGCTGTAAACTGCGAGAAGCCTAGCGTAGTTTTTTCCTACGTGGAGGAAAAAGATGAGAATATGGAACTTTTAAGTCCGTATCTCCACAACCTGCAAGTTAATGGAAAACCATGCCGAGTGCTAAGAGACAGTGCCGCCACGCTGGACATTGTCCATCCGTCTTACGTGATGGTAGAGGACTTCACCGGAGAAGTAGCATGGATAAAACAGGTTGTAGAAGAACACAGCGTGTGTCTGCCCATGGCCAAAGTCAAAATCAGTGGACCATTCGGGGAGCTAGAGACTGAGGCTGCAGTTTCCAAATTTTTGTCACTGCAGTATCCCTACATCTTTTCGAATCGTTCGAATCAGTTACTGCGTGACAGAGGGCTCAAACTGGGAGAGGGCATAGTACAGGCATTGACCAGAGGCCAAGCTCGTAAGATCGCGGCGCTTTCGGCTGAAAATGCTCAAGCTCCTCCAGCTGAAGCAGAAAAGGGGATAGCTTCAATACCCGAATCCGAGCTAGGCCCGACGGACAAAAGAACAGTTGAGGAGAGCCTGCCAGTTGACCAGCTCAATGAGAGCGTAGCACTAGAGTGTCAGAGTTCTAGCCTGCAGGAAGGGCATGCAGACGCGCTCCCAAGCGAGACAGGGTCGTTATTATCACCGGCCTCAAAGAACTTTGATCAACTCTTACGCGTGGATAGAGAGTCACTGGCAGCTGAGCAAAAGAATGATGAGAGCTTAGCTAAATTACGGGACACAGCTAAAGAAGGCATTGCTAGGCGCAACGTAACGATACATGAGAAAGGAGGATTGTTGTATCGGCATTACAGAGATCGAAAGGGTAGGATTTTAGATCAGTTAGTCATACCTACTAAGTATAGGGAGGACCTTTTGAGTCTTTGTCATGGAAATGGGTGGTCCGGCCACCTAGGCATAAACAAATCAAAGGAAAGATTGCTTATGGAATACTACTGGCCTGGCTGTTTCAAAGATGTAGAAAACTTTGTAAGATCATGCGACGCCTGCCAGCGTTCTGGTAAACCAGGAGAGACTTGGAAAGCTCCACTGAAGGTAGTGCCCTTAATAACAGAGCCTTTCAGACGACTTGTAATAGACACGGTAGGGCCTCTTCCAAAAACAAAATCAGGCTACAGGTACTTGTTTACCATGCTGTGTCCGGCCACCAAGTTTCCAGAAGCAATCCCTTTGAAAGAGCTCAGCTCCACTGAAGTAGTAGACGCGCTTTTGACAGTGTTTGCACGAGTTGGGTTTCCAGCCGAAATTCAGGCAGATCAAGGGTCAGTATTCACGAGCGCACTGACTTCCACATTCTTGCAAAAGTGCGGGGTAAAGTTAATCCACAGTTCTGTCTATCACCCTCAGTCAAACAGTGTAGAGAGGTGGCATTCGGTGCTTAAGCGAGTTTTGCGTGCGCTCTGCTACGAGCACAAGGAGGACTGGGAGAACTGTCTGCCGGCAACTTTGTTTGCTTTGCGAACGGTTCCACATGAAGCGACAGGGTTCTCACCAGCAGAACTAGTGTATGGGAGGACACTCCGGTCTCCACTGAGAATGTTAAGAGAGATGTGGGAGGAAAGAGGGGAGAGCCCAACCGTGGTTGAATACGTGCTGAATTTATTGGAACGGCTAAGCGCAACCCGAGAACTAGTCGGAAAGAACATGGAAATAGCTCAAAGGAACACCAAATTCTATTACGACAAGAATGCGAGGCTTCGTACGTTTAAAGTTGACTTAACGACGAAAGCGGAAAAGTGTAGGTTTGGATGTTCGCAGGTTACTTATCTGGGCCATGTTGTCGGTCAGGGCATGAGACGGCCGGCTGAGCTGAAAATAGCTACGATTAGAGATTTTTCTCAGCCGCGCACGAAAACGGACGTTCGTTCATTTTTGGGACTTGTGGGGTACTATCAACGGTACATTCCGAATTACTCGCAATTGGCAAGTCCATTAACAGACGCCCTCCGAAAGGGAGCACCGAGTACCGTACTCTGGGATAAGGACAAAGAGAACGCTTTCCAAAGTTTGAAAACGCTATTGGTTTCTCGCCCTGTGCTTCGCGCGCCAGACTACACTAAGGAATTCATAGTTCAATGCGACGCAAGCGACAGAGGTATGGGCGTGGTACTTAGTCAAGTCGGCGACGATAACGAGGAGCATCCTATCCTCTACGCCAGCCGTAAACTAAATGTAAGAGAGGAAGCCTACAGCGCTTCAGAGAAGGAATGCGCTTGTTTGGTTTGGGCCGCCCAGAAGTTGTCGTGTTATTTGTACGGAGCGAAGTTCATCTTCGAGACCGACCACTGTCCTCTGACGTGGCTCAATCAAATGTCACACAAAAACGGCCGCTTGCTCCGATGGAGCCTCACTCTCCAAGAGTACAACTTCTCCGTTAGATATAAGAAGGGAAAGTTGCATAGCAATGCGGATGGTTTGAGCAGGCTAATTTGAATTCTGCGTTTGAGGGTCCCGCCTAAATTTTAGGGTTACTAGTGTTAATTTTATTAAGCGAAGAAGATCCCCTCTCATTTAGCAGGATTCCTTCCATGATTGCTGAATTTGTCAGCAGGAATTTGCTTCAGAAATTGGCATAGTGAAATGCAGCATTTTTTTTGTTTCTGCACTTATGTTGTTGTTGTTTTTTTTTTTTGAAGCCTAGCGAGTCTAAAGTGAGAGCCAATGCACGTCATCTCGGCGCAGAGCCGTGTTGTGGGGTTCATTTTGCAGTTGCCTGTCCTTGTTGGATGTTTTGGGGCGGTGACATCAAGGCACAAGTGGTCGCTGCGAGCCAAGACATCAATCCCCCCCTGACCAGCAGCCGTTCTCTTCCTGCCTAGCGGTTGTCAGCGCTAGACAGTCGAGACTTTTGGGGCCATGGAGGCGCTGTAAAGAACGGCGGGTTGCACGACAAGATTGTCACCTTGCCACCCGATTACGACAAGGGGTGCAAGACGCGCACCTCCCGCTCCCCGCCGCTGCAGCTGCAAGGCGAACAAAGAAGCGGCCTCTGCACTGGAATCCGCCGCCTTCCTCCAGCCCGCTTCGACATGGTGACGGGACGAATTCGGTGTGTGGACAATGATTCCAGAGTTCCTCAACGCGGGGCTGATTTGACACGCCTGGAGAAGCTACCGCGGGAAGACTTATTTTTGTGCTTCTCAAGGTTTGGAGTGGCTCGGAACAATGAGCGACGCGCGATCGACAACGTCGATTTTCCGGAACGGCACCACCTTCAACACCGTCGCTTGGGCTTCGGAATGTGTGTGCCTTTGTGTCTGTAAACTGGTCTTCAGAGCAGCTGCGAGTTGGTGATGTGTAAACGAACAGCCGCCGCGTCGTGGACGGGCGGATCGAGTGTATAAAAACTGTGGTTGTGCGATTGTTGGACGCACTTCTCTTGAGCAGTCATGTTAGACTGGTTCACTTCTCTCATGCAGTCCTGTTGGACTAATACTATTTTTCTCAAACAGTCATGTTAGACTGAGTTAATTTTCTGTAAATAAACCCCTTTTTCCTCGTTCTCGATGAGAAGCAGTTCTTCACTTCATCAACGATCTCAGCGTAAATAAGTTGGACGACGGCATGGGCCAGCTACCTTCGAATTCATGCCGTACTCCAATCTTGGCAAAGGACCACGGACGAAAGGATTGAGCCCCCAATCCTGACAATACCCATTTTGAAGGGATTTGCAAATGACCAGTTGGTGCGAAAAGTAAACACATGACTAAATAAGTAAATTACGTCAGTTTGTTCACGAAGGAGGCACAACTTGAATGTAGGCAGGCGGATATCAAAAGGAAAGGAATTGGCTAATGTAAAGCACTGAGTTAGTGAAGTGACCGTTTGGAACCATGAAGGAACCCTTAGGCGTAGCTCAACAATTGTTCCTGCGGTTGCGCTGGTGAGCTTATGTTACCCAGGGAGAGGCGAACACGCACATTCAAATCGAAGCGGAGCTGGCAAGGCTGTATTTGCGAGTTGCTTCTCCATAGTTTTCTTCAGCAGATAATTGTCCTTGGACTGCGTACTGATTGTACGCATTGGAAAGAGTGATTTTTTTCTTCTTTTGCGTTTCCGCTACACTTGCCTTCTATTCAGGCACGTTGGCGCTAGATGCTCGTCAATTATTTTTTTCTTCTTCTTTCTTATTTCTCTCAATTTCTCATGTCGTTTCTGTCGTGTGTTCGTTGAGGATTGAGAATCAAATGTTATGAAAAAGCACGTCACCAAAGCCTCCGACATTTCAATTTTCATAGACTAAATAAATAAATATTTCCCCTAAAGAAGAAAAGGGCATCGTCGATAATAAAAGGGGTACAGAGAAAGCGGGAGTGTCAGATGTGTGGCTCCCTCTTCGCCGTGAAGATTAGCATAGCGGGAAGGGCTCCACTGCGGTTCTTCGCGCGTAAAACATTATCCCGGTTTGCGTGCCTCTCTTTTTTTTTTAGTCTTTTCTGGTTCACATGTACAGTAGACGCATGTTCATTTCTTCTTTCGTTCTCGCCCCGTCTACTTCCTGCTGTCTCCTTTGTTTATTCGCCCAGCAGGATGACCGTCACATGTCCATTGGGGCTCTCTTCGCTCCATTGGTGCTGAAGAAGGAATTCATTTCGAGCAGACAAGAAAAAAAAACAAAAAAAAAAGAAACCGCCATGCGGGATTCGTTTCGTGTTCCGTCCATTTCGCGCGACATTCACTCTGCCCGCCCGATAATGAAAGGCCAGCCATCCAGCCTTGGCTATCGACATAAATCTCAACTCTTTTCACTTTACTCTCCTCCCGTGTTAGTTACATTCTCGAACTTTTTTAAAGGCAGAGTTTCGACAGATTGATTAGATTCCACCATCTCTTGGTGCGAATAGACCTGTAGTTTTAGTGTCCTTCACTCTCTCGTTGTCTCTCCGTCTGCTCTTCTTTCTTTTCTTTTATCTACTACAAGAAAAAAAAAGGAGCTGTTTGTGGCCTATTGCACATTTATTTTGTCAATTTTCTTTTTTTTCTTCCTTTTTTTTTCTTTCGTGAGGAGCGGGGAACAATGGGAGAACTGCAGTTTTTTGTGTTGGTTCCCAACAGGCCAATACGTTCCTCTCCGAAGGGATTCCGAACTGCACTGAAATACTTTCCGCGAAGAATATGCTCTATGGGAAAAGTCCAGGGCCGCGATGCCTTTGTTCAAGAGCGTCTAGACAGCGGCGTTCCGTCGGGAAAAAGACATCGGCAGCCAATAACGCATACAAAAAGCTCGGCCCTAATTTCCTCTAATTGCGGAAGCAGTTCGCGTAGCGAGAAGGGACGGACTGACACGATCTGGGCAGATTAAAACTTCCTCTGGGCGCTTGACAGGGAGAGGATGCAAGTGCGGCTGCTTTACCGTTGCTTGGACGCAGACTATAGGGCTCTTCCGCGCGCTATATATATATATATATATATATATCCCTGCGACATCAAAGAATGTTACGTGTTTGCGCTGCTTCTTGAAGCCTCTTGTTTTAAGCCTTTTGTGTGACGTATGTGCCTCTTAGATGCTTAATCAGGCACAGTTCTGCTCGCGGTAGCAAGTTATACTGCGCTTGTTCGTGCTATTTTGTTTCAAGCCTCTTGTATGTCATATACCTAAACAAGCAAAAAAGAAAGAAAACCTCGGAGGCAACAGCTGTCATTCGCCGACCTCATGATAGATGATGCCGCAATGCCGCTCCGTAGCCAACACAGATAAGATGTTTTATCAATGCGTGTGGTCTATGCGCCTTCCTGTAGCTCGATCTGTGCGCCCACTGTGGCGGCGATTCGATTAGTGAATAAAAGCGTGCAACTCAGCGGCGTCTTGTGACAGAATTAACGCGTCGTCGTAGTTCCTTTCGATTACGCGGAGAGCCTTTCGTGACCCGTCGCGGTGGCGTGTGTTTAGAGTGAGCTGCTCGTTCAAGAACCTCAACCAGTAGAAGTTACGTAGCTTTAGATTAAAAGACGCAAGCGTTCGCGTCCCTTATAATTGAAAGCTGTATTTTAATCCGGAGCTTTATAACTTGTGTTGCTTTGGAACGTTTGATCAAACCAAGTCAATCGATCAGTGAGTAGCCGTTCGTGCTTCTTTATTTCTTCCCTCTTTCTGCTTTTTTATCGAAAACATCCAGTGGTTTGGAAAGGGAGATAGAGAGAGGGAGATAGCGAAGAAATAGTTGAAGGCAGTGAAAATGGAATCCACATGTAAGTTTCAGTTTAGAATGAGCTAAGCGGAGCCACTATTTCTCTTGAGTGAGTGAGTGAGTGAGTGAGTGAGTGAGTGAGTGAGTGAGTGAGTGAGTGAGTGAGTGAGTGAGTGAGTGAGTGAGTGAGTGAGGTATTTAGGAATGGCAAGAAGGTTGGTCCTGCTATGAGTCTTCTACCCTGCTACTCTTCAACGGAAGGCGAGTATTAAGTATTGCTCTCTTTTTTTAAAGATTTTTCCTCGG
The DNA here is from genome assembly GCF_038994185.2 of Dermacentor albipictus. Taxonomy (NCBI): domain Eukaryota; kingdom Metazoa; phylum Arthropoda; class Arachnida; order Ixodida; family Ixodidae; genus Dermacentor; species Dermacentor albipictus. The sequence goes on from NC_091823.1 coordinate 35,820,161, forward strand.
GCGTTGTCTGCAGCGGCCATTCTCTCTTTTCCGCTGGACATGCGTGCAAACACACACACACTGGGTGAAACGCGTCTCGTTTGCGCTCACTCGCATGAAGCTGTCCTGGGTGGTCGGTCACACCCATAGCTTTCCGGGGACTCCTCCCAAGAAGAGAACTGCGAAAGCACGAAGCAGTTGCAACTGTGCACGTTCCGGCACCCTTTGTGCGGTTTATCTGGAAGCCGTCAGCGTTCCCAAACGCACTCCGTGCTGACACCTCGCAATTTTCGCTCCTCTTTGATCTTGGCGCGTCCTCCTCGTGCTCTTCTTTATCGCCGAGGCAACATCAAAAGACGCTCAGAAACAACGCTCCTCTGCGCTGCCTCGCGATCCCAATTGAGCGACGGCTCTCGTCGCTTCTGTGCTTATCTTTCCGCAGTCTCCTTCGCTTGATGAAGACAAAGTGCATCATGCCAGAAAAGGATGTGCGCGAAGCGCCACCAGCGCGCCGTCTGTGTTTCAAGCAATTCGTACCTCGAACGAAGCAGCTACCGCTCCTTTCCTTATTTTATGTATTTTTTATTGCCCTTTTTCTTGCCGTTTTCTTGCGCTATGTATTCCTGCGTCTGTTTTATCGCGCTGGCTGCTCGAACGCGTCGTGTGAAAAGCATTCCGTCTTCGTCCGAGCCTATATATGCCAATTTTTTTCCCTCCCCTTTTTGTTTCTTTTTCTTTCTCCGTCTCTTTAGCCGACAGGCTTCACGTGGCCCGCGCGCGCGTGGAATTGCGTCCGGGAGCAAAGGTAGAAAGCAAATCGTGCGATGCGCCCGGGTGCAGTCATATTCAAAAATGCACATAGACGACCGGATAGCCCGGGAAAGTGTGCTATCGATCGCGAACAGCGCGTTGGCATTCCGCGATATATATATTTCTGCAGAGCTCTCGAACGAGAGAGCTAGCCGCAGGGTGTCTCATTGGATGAAGCTTCCAGTTTCGGTATGTTTCCGCGTGCATTTTTTTTCTTGTTTTTTTTTTTTTTTGCACTCGATTCCTCCTCTGCGAACAAGCGACGCTCGCTCGGAAGTTTGGTCGCAGCGGGAATCGCGCTGCGCGACGTTGTTTGTTGCGGGCCGCTGTACCGACGTTTTGTAATCGGCGTCCTGGTGCCGGGACAGAATCACCCGCACCTGTCGGCTAGTTTTGGAGCGGCGTGCCGACCCCGTTGGCGCAGATTGAAAACGCTGATGTCGTCCCGCTACATGTCACGGCGAGACCAGGCGCGCGCGTCATCCGCAGTCCCGAAACGCGGTGATACCCGTATAGCGTGTGTGCGTGTGTGTGTGTGTGTGTGTGTGTGTGTGTGTGTGTGTGTGTGCGCGTGCGTGCGTGCGTGTGTGTGCGTGTGTCTTTCAATCTGTGTGAGCATAGATTGAAACGCAAAGGAAAAGGAAAGGCCAATAGGAATGCGTTCTGCCTTTTTTTTTTTTTGCATTTAGTGCGACTGACAGTCGATGTGTACCGGGTTTCGAAGCATGGTGTTGATTGCAGGGTATCTGTGTTGTAGCTTGAGTTTATCCACTGTTACAAGCACATACATGCATAAAGACGCAGCAACGCCTTCTGTGGTTTTTGTTGAAACGTTTGTATTTACTTATTTCGGCAGTTGTCTTCCCTAGTCGTTTTCGCGTCTCGGTTTGTGCCAGCTATACGAGCGGCGATGTTTTCGTATGTTTTATTGTGCCTGGTTGTGGCCCGTGCTTGGCGATATAGTGCCGAAACCAGCGCACCTATGTAGCAAGGTGGGAAACTAAGCTGCATGGTCAGTGTTTACATTTTAGTTGATTCGGTGGTACGAAACACAGCAGAGAAAGAACTGCAGAAGTAGTGCCGTCAAACGGCGCTGCAATTGGTTGCGAGATTCTCGAGTCATGTTATACCAGCGCGATTGAAACGGGACACAAGTAGGAATCGCAGACACCAGAAGCGCTGAGCTACAACCGAAATTTACGCAGCACAAGGGTACCCCAAGCAAATAAGCGTAACCCGTACCGCATTATTATTTGGCATGCTTGCCACTCATCTTCTGACTGAGATGCACCTCGCAGTTCTATCTTAATGCCATCAAAACGGGTGCTAGTGCTGCTATCGCCTTCTTTTTCGATGATACAGAGGCCTTTTGCTGGGTGACACGCGTACGACCAAAATTCGGGCTGCGCTGACTTGCTCTCTCCCTCTCTCTAACACACACATACACACGCTGCCTTTTCTCTATCTATCTATCTATCTATCTATCTATCTATCTATCTATCTATCTATCTATCTATCTATCTATCTATCTATCTATCTATCTATCTATCTATCTATCTATCTATCTATCTATCTATCTATCTAATCTCTTTGTATCCGTCTATCATGTCTGCAGCTTTCTGATTGCCGCTTCGCACACAAAACAAAAAATGTAAGCTTTTGAACAATCGCAGGTCTACTGACGAAACAATTTGAGGAGCGTGGCGCCGAGCTTTTGCGCAATTTCTCACGGGGATGTCGCGGCCCCCGGGAGTACTTTCGCAACAGCCACGCGGTGTCTACCTCGCCGAGCCTTTCGATGTGCGAGCCGTGTGGGCGCTTCGCCGCCGTGCATCCGTCCGTGCTTCTCAATCCGCGCTCCTCTTCGGACTTCTGCACGGATTAGTTGCAAAACTGTAAAGTCGGCTTTTCGGCCCAGCCGGCGCGCGTGATGTGTGACGGTGAAGCCGAAACTATAAGATTATTGCGCGTCTGCTTTGAGATTCTCGCGTTCGTTACGTCGTTGGCCGTGGGTGTTGCCTACTTCCAATTCCCAGCGATGGTTTCTTCGGAGCTACGAACGCAGATCTCGAAGACTACGTTTTCGCTGGCTGAATGCGCCGGAAGCGATTGCTGGAGTAGGAAGCACGTTTGGATGCTATGTGTTGACACCATCTAACGCCACAGTGCGTATGCTCCGGCCAGAATGGTGGGTACTCGCAGTCTTCTATGTTCGTGGAGAGCGTTGCACCGGTTACTGGCTTCTAAAGGAGCACTGACGGGACAATTTTTACTTGTTGTGCTTTGTAGAGAAATGAAGGTCGAGAGTGTTGCTGCTCGGCCAGGAATCCTTCAGGCACAGGGATAAGTATGTCTGGGAGTAGGGGTGAAAGTTGAAGGGCTTATTTTACATTATTTGCACTGGCTCCATATATGGAAGCCCACTTCATGTAGGACTTTAATGTCTGTGCTCGCTACATGTCTGAGCACACATCAGGGCATGTCAGGATACGTCGGGTTACGCTCACTGCACCAAAGGTGTCCGCTTTTAAAGCAATTCATTTCCTTAGATGCAATTTCATCAACACGCGTTTTTTTTTTAATCAGCTGGAAAATTGCGCGGCACCGGGATTCGAGCCATGGTCCTCTTGCACGCGAGGCGGATGCTCTGCCTCTACGCCACCGTGCAGCGGTGGCGTAGAGGTAGAGGATGAGGTAGGTATACGTGGTTGCCTCGTATACGAAGCAACCACGTATACGAGGCAACCACACGGAGGAAAATGGGCGTGGTCTACTCCGGGCGTCCAGGGCGGTCGCGCGCAGCCCCCCGGGTCGCTGTCTCTTGAAAGCTATTTGCGACGGGTACAGAGTCCGTGCTGCGCTGTGTTTCCGCGACTTACTTCGCATTGATGCTATAGCGGCTGCGCGAAAGACAATTCGCTCGCTGCTGCTGCCAGGTTTTCTCACTGCAGCGTTTTGACAGCGAGTTTGCGCGGTCGTCGAGTGAGTTATGTTCACGCTTGCTTGTGCGCGCGGGACACCGTGCTTATTAATTTACTTATAGTCGGATACAACTTTAGAAAAAAGGGGAGGCCCCGCCCAGGTGACCGAAGCGGCGAAGTCACCGGCCGTCCGGCGCATGACGTCGGTCCAGAGTGCGCGCCCGTTGGTGGATGCTCGTGTGCATCCGCCTCGGAGGAGTAAACGCCCCCTTTTTTCTAAAGTTGTATCCGACTATAGTATAGCTATGTTTGCACGTTTATACGGCCGAGAGAACTACTATCCTTACTTCGTATAGGTAGCTGTCTGCCTGGTGAGGGGCTTTTTAAAAGGACCACTTCGTTGTCAACTGTACATTATCTTCGACATTTGATTTCCAGTTTATAATTTCCTTAATATACATTCAGTTAGATACCGATGATATACAGACAAGCGTCCTAAAGTAATATAGGTAAAACTAGCTGGGGTGGAACACACGTGATTTCGCGTTTCTCGTGTCTGTTTTCGTTTTGACTGGTTGGTCTTCCTCTGAGTACTCTTCAGCACTTGCCTCCATCATCAAAAGGAAATGAAAGAGAAACGAATGCTTAAGTGGGGAGAGAGAGAGAGAGAGAGAGAGATGAGAAGCTGCCTAGTGCGCATGCGTCGTGCTGTATATGCAGCTTTCTAACAACGCATTCAGTTTGCCGTATCTGTCACGCAGCCACTCTCTCTCCTTTTTACTGGGGCGTCAAGCACCTGCTCCCCCGCCTCCCACGGGGCCAGAATCCATTTGGCAAACTGCGGAAAGCAAATCTCGCCGCTGTTCCGTGGCCCGCGCGGAAGCAGCGTATACATACACACACACGTACACAGCGGAGGGGTTGTACACACGCGTTCTCGTGCTTTTGCGCGGAGCTCAGCAGAGCGGCATGCATGTTCGCGCGGCGCAGATGGATGGCGCGCCGCTACACGTTAGCCCCGCGTCGCATACCTTTCTCCGACCGTGCTTTTCGCACGAAGGATAGCCCGGGCACGGGCGTATGTATACACCGTCCATAATATATGGTCGCATACCGTGGCGGTGGCGGCGGCTGTTGGGCTCATGTATTTATATACGTGAAACGCCGTGGCCCTCGCGTGTTTAGCGGGGCGCGTCGAGGAGACGATGATGGTGAGCAGTTCGCCCTGTGTTTGCAGCCGCGTCGTGCCTTTGATTTTGAGCGGCCCGGCCGCGGCGATTCGACGGCGTAAGTAAGTGAATAAATTTTATTGAATTGGAGGGTGGGTTCACGGGCAATGTATACGGCCATGGCTGCAGGGTGTTCGGGTGGGACGTACATTTTAACCGCTGCCCCCCCCCTCTCTCTCTCTCTCTCCTAATGTCATACCTATCTTTCTTTTTACCGGACAAAAAACTACCAGATGTTGTGAACCACTATTGGGAACATTGTTTTTCTACACTTCAATTGTTCGTCGTCTCCCTACTTTTCTGCCGCCATGCCTCCAATCGCCTTTTACTAATCCCTGTAGCGCACATGCTTACTTATTCCCTGTTATCCGTGAAACCAAGGGCTTCAAGGAGACCAGATTAGTCTAAGCCCACAGCTGGGTTCAGATCTTCAGATTCTAAAAAAAAAACATGCTCCATAGTTTCCCTAGCTTTACCAAAGCAAACGCATGCTTCTTCCTCCTTGGTGTGCATCGCTTTATAACTAAGCGTTCTAAGGCATTCTGATCTCGCTTCAAAATGTAAGGCACTTCTTTTTGATTTATCATCAATTGTTTCTTTCCTGATTTCGTTTTTTTTTCTTAGATAGTTACTCATAGGCAGTTTCTTTTTCATTGCCGTCATCCACTGCAGGAGATTGTCTCCTCCTCACTGACTTTGCGTTCAACGTTCTTTATTGCCATGTAACTTGCTGTACCGGTCGCATACTTGCTGGCGACCGTCCTATTTCATTTCTTTCACTGTAAGTCAATATTTTTCCAGTAGAAATACTTGAGCACTCAGCAACCCCTTTACTTTCTTTCATATTCTTCAGTCGTTCTTCTAAATCAATTTTGTTCTGAACTTCCCTCACTTCAAAGCCTTCTCTGTCCATATCGCGCTGTACGGCTTCATTTATTGTCTTCCCTTGGGCGCCCAGTGCGAGGCGTCCCACTGACCTATGGCTCGCATCGAGTCCTGCTTGTACCCCTGATTTCAGACAAACAACCGAATTTCCAAATGTAAGTCCTGGAACCATTACACCTTTCCACATACCCTGGAGCTCCTCGTACCTATTTTATCCCTTGTTAAGAACGCTCCGTTGAGATGCAAGTTTTGCCAGCCAGTTGCGACAGCGGCGGCAACATTTTCTTGGAACGCCACCGTTTTACGCTCTAGCCTCGTCGCCATTGTTCATGCCGGACTCCAATCTTGACAATGGGTTACGAGCGATGGGACTGAGCCCCCAATCCTAACACCCTATACGCTCTATTAGAGCCGGATTTATTTTACGATTTGCTATTATTGTTTCTTCCTTTGCTTCGATATATCTAATGCCTTCGCTTATCCATGCATTAAAGTGTTTGTGTTCGTTTACCCGAGGTATTTTCTGGCTCTGCAATGACACTTTCTTTCTACAGTTATCACTAAATACCAAAAGACAATTTTTTAACGCTGAATTTCAATCCTAAATTTTCACCTTCCTGTCCACAGGTATTAGCCAGACGTATATCACTTTGCCATTAGCAACCAACACAATGTCGTCCGCATAGAACTAACCTGGGAGCTGTTGATCTACCATCATATCTGTCGGCTTGTATGAAAGATTAAACCCGATATTGATTCTTTCTAGCGCACTTACCATCCTTACCACATACACCTTAAACAGCAGCCCTGTCTCAGTTCTTTGGTTATATCAATTTTTTTCTTCGCTCTTTGTCCCTTCCAATTCAACGCAAACGGTATTTTTTCTATGTAAATATCCCTCAAAAGCTGTTAGAGTCGTTGTCTAAGCCTTCCCCTTCTAGGAAATCCCACAAAATGTTGCCATCTACGTTGTCATACCCTCCGGTTACGTCTAAAAAAGCCACGTATAGCGATATCTTCTCTGGATATTTGAGTACACTGAGTAAGATCAAATAAGTTATCATCGAGACGCCTACCGATTCTGAGGCCATTCTGAAGTTCTCCCAATTTGCCATTATTCTTGCCCATGCTTGCAGCTTTAATTTAATCGCCTGCATTGCTGGCATGCATATAACCGATGTAATGTTCTGCGATCTATGTGAATGAGTTTTATCTTTTTATCTTTTAGCTTTATGAAATAAGTTCATTCTACTTCGTCGCCCACTGTCTGGTATTCGCCTGTCTCGTAGGCTTTCTTCTACTGCTTTCAACAGAGCACCCTTACTTTTTGGTCCTAGTACATTAATCAGCCTAACGGGAACCCCGTCTAACACGGTGGCTGTGCGCTTAGGAATTTTCCCTTCGGCTTTCTTCCAATCGAAATTTATCAGCAACAGCACCTTTTCCATCTGGTTCTCGTTCGTACTCTTCATATATATATATATATATATATATATATATATATATATATATATATATATATATATATATATATATATATATATATATATATATATAATATTATAAACCACCTCGCCATCCATTGCCTCGAAATGATTCGGCTCCTATTTTTCGGATGTAATTTAATGCCCTGTCCCCTTCCAATTTGTTTCCATCTCCGTCTAGGATATGTTACATTGTTCTATGCTTCTTGGTGAATAAATTAATGTGGTTCCAAAATATTCTTGGTGCGGCCTTCTTTTCCTCTCATATTCCTGACAACCGACGTTCACTTTCACCTTTAATGTTTTGCTTGAACCAGTCTTTGAAGCGTAGATCATTTTTGGCGGTGTGTGCTCCATTTTCTGTCTACTTCATGCTGCGGCAACCGCGCTTTTTTTTTTTCCTGCGTATGCACTCGTAATGTTTCCTGTCGTTCACCGATCGTTTCCCGCATCTCCCTGTTCCGCCAGCTGTTCGATTTCCCGTTTCCTTTCCAACAAACATGTTGCTTCTCTTGCCTTATTTGTCTCTATTACACTTAGATGTTCACTATATTCGAACTCCTTGCTTGGCCCTTTCTAAACTTCTGCTACACTTGTGAATATATTTATTAGTTCAGCGTTCAAATTTGGACTGGCCATTCTTCGCGCCTTGCTCTGTTTCCCAAGCACACATCCCATTTTCAAAATTATGAGCGTTTATGGTAACTCCCTATGTTGCTGTCCCCGTTCCTCGTCAATGACCATTACTCTCAACTTATAAAGAAATATTAGCGGCCGGGTTGGTGGCGCCAACTAGTGGCGCAGAGTTTAACCAGAGAGGTAACCGAGCTATTATTGCCGTAACGAAGCGTGGTTACTCAGCTGGTGGTCAGGGCGACAGCTTCGTAATCGTTAACATACCGGCTTTCGCTTAATTTTTTTTTATTCGACAAGAACGCCCTTGCAACACGCAAACTTGACTAACGCGCTTTTGGTTGAACAGAGCGTCGCAAGATGGAGCTACCAGCGTTGTTGCCGCCGTCCACATATCCAGTGATAGTACGTTTCTTGTCAAGCTGAGACTCCCCGACGTTAAAAGACGGAGTTGGGTCGCAATTTTGCTATTCTCGCGTGTGTCGCAATCGGAGCTGAACGAACAGACAGGTTGTGCGCGGGGAACTGCAGCTCACATCCTTTGGGACTGTGCTAAGAATCCGCATGAAGCTGCAACAATAACAACGATCCCGCCGCGGCTCGAGGCCGCAACGAGATGCTATGACCAAGATGTCCAAACCCAGGCCGTCCAGCAGATCTCGGCGGCCCTCGAAAGGCAACGACCGAGCGAAACCGGAGGGAGGCTGCCACCCCATAGGAGGGGCAGGCGCGGTCGACCAAAGGGAATAGTGCGGCCGCGGCCGAAGTAGAGGCGCCACACGCCGCGAAGACGTCATGGCCACATCACGGCAGCGCCTCCCTAACAGGGAAAGGCTAACCGTTCTGCAGGCGTTCACAACAAAGTTTCGTCACTCACTCACTCACTCACTCACCAGAATACTTACAGCCGACCTAGCTGCTGTTTTTGCCGTTATGCGCGTAATTGTTAGCGGCGAGGCGCGTAAAAATGCCGGAACACAAGCGCAGAAGCGTTTGTGTTTTGTTTGTGTTGTTACCTTGTTTTTATACACGCGTAGCGCGTTGCGGCTGACGGCGCAGTCACATAGTTTTCTGGTGACGAAGCAGATCGAAAAGCAGCCGCCACGAGCGTTGCGCGCTTGCAGAAAAGCGGAACGAAAATAAAACGCGCACGGCTGAAAGGGAAGCGACGCACTGCGGTATATTGCGCTTGCACTCGCGCGTCGCTCCGGGCGAGACGTGAGCGCGCATCTAAGTGACGTCTAAGTGACGTCGTGGCGTTGCGTGTATTACCTGGAGGAAATTGCGCAACGTGATCGGCGTCGCTGAAGTCGCCGGCGTGGCCCAGAGCCGGCAGCCTAGGCTTCGCGCGTCGGCGAAAAAATGCCCAAGTGAAATGGCTCGTGTGTGGCGTTTATGTGAGTGGTTTTAAGGGGGAAAAGGAAGAGATAAGTACAGCGCTGTTACTACCTCTCTTGCGAGGGCACTTCCACGGCGCTGTACGGGTGAGGGGAAAGGGATAAGAAGGGTAGCGATGAAAACAGGGTATAGAAGTGAGAGATAGCCCAGCGGTATAAGGCACGTCGGGAAGGCGCGGCGGCTACAGCCGCTCGTACAGTTCGGCGCCGTCCGAAAATTCTTTCTTCGCCGCCTTTGCGGCGCGTGGTGCTGCATCGCGAGGAGGAAGCGCCCGAGCCACCCACTGTGGCTGCTCGCCCCGTGGTGTGACGTCACGCTGCTTGCCAGCCAATCGCAGAAACCGTGGGTCGGATTTTTCCCGTGCGCTGGTTATACGCCGTGTCACGCCTGTCGATTGCATAATCTGGACGTAGGCTGGAGCGTAGAGTTTCTTGCAATTACTATCGTTCAGCCGACATGGGAACGGTGGGTAGTACATGGCTTTGTCTGGTCTTCGTGCTTGAGGTTTTAGACGTTCTTGTGACTTCGTTTGTTACGCTTTGTATGGGCCTAACTTGGCCTAAATTTCAGAGCACTTTATAATTTTAGGAAGTAGTTAGTAATAATTCTTCAAGCACGCATAATCGCTCCTAACTGCAGTGGTTGCGCTTGTCCATGCTTTTGGGACGTGATGGCTTCAATATCAGGATTTTCTGCTGTGATTCTGAAGGTGTAGCTAGCAGCGCTGTCTTTTCTGCGGCTTTGTAGTATCCCCCTAAAATGCAGTGCACGTAGAGATACAGGCTAGAACCGTTTCCGCTTCTACGCATTTATATTAACTTAAGACCGGCGCCCTCCCCCCACCCCCTTATCCTTTGTTCCTTGAACCCATCCTTGGAATAAATACAAAAATTTATGTTTTATTTATTATACTCAGCTGATGCCCACGCTCAACTGTAACCGCTAGAGAGGAAAAGTTGACCCCTCAACATCGCGAATAAAGAGGTCGTCTTCGTGTGATTTTTCATTGCACTTTGGGTGACGAGTAACTTCGGTCGTGCCGTACACGCGAGGAGAGCTATTGGACCGGCTATCCTGCAGTGTAGTTTTTGCTGCCTATGTGATCGGCGCGCTGTGCTGTATTCTATCTAAGCAAACCGAGCTGCAGTTGTGCAAGCCGTTTTTCCTCCTATGCCCGTGCCACACGTGCGAGGTTATTGCCATGAAATGTGTAGGACGTCATGTTTCTTTAAACTATACCCGAAGTAGGTGCACCCTCACACACGTTTAATGACACGGAATGTTGCGACAAGAATAGCTGCGGTGAATGTAGTAACTGTTCGATAATTTTGATATGAAACAGACATTAAAGAAAGGATTCATCTATATTCAGAGTTCAAGAAGAAACTAAATACATTAATATGCTTATTTCCTGTAGATTTATTTCAGTTTCTTTCAGAAATGTATCTTTCCTGTGCAGACGCGACTACTAACATTGGAAGTGAGATTACGTATTTTACTTTCGAATGAGTTGGAAGGACCCACTACGCCTTAGATGGCATTAAGTTTATTGCCATTAATTACGTCCGTGTGGCACCCGCGTGAACGGCGTTAAAATTTGAGGCATTCAGCAGCTGATGTAAGTTTTCTGTGCCCGTACTACGACATGGTTACTATGCTGTGAGATGCACACCACCCACTCATTGCACAATACCTCCATGTCTGCTGGTATCTCTACCGAATCAAATGCCTTTTCATAATCTATGAAAGCCATATAAAGAGGTTGATTGTGCTCCGCAGATTTCTCAATTACCTGGTTGATGACATGGACGTGATCCATTGTAGGATATCACTTTCTGAAGCCAGCCTGTTCTATCGGTTGATTGAAGTCATTTCTGGCCCTGATTTTATTCGAGATTGTCTTGTTGAAATTATGCGATACTGAAAGCAAGCTAATGGGCCTATAATTCTTCATTCCTTTAATGTGTCCCTTCTTATGAGTTAACACAATGTCGGCATTGTTCGAGCTCTCTGGCGCACATTAAGTCGGGAGGCATTGCGTACAAAGGGTCGTCAGCTTTTCAAGCATATCACCCACTTTGATTAAACCGACTGTTATTCCGTCTTCACTTGCCGCTTTTCCCGGGAACATATCTTGCAGGGCCCTTTTAACTTGATCGCTGGTTGTATAGGGAGTCTTTGTATCCCATTAATCACTACTTTGAATGAAGGTAGCGTGGCTGCTCTGCGTACTGTACAGGTCATTATAGAAATATTATGCTGCTTTTACTATATCACCAAAATCGCCGATCACATTACCATGCTTATCTTTCAGTGCATAAATGTAGCCGCGTCCTATGCAAAGTTTTCCTCTCACTGATTTTATGCTGCGGCTATCTTCTACTGCGTCCTCAATCTTTCCGACGTTGTAATTTCGAATATAGCTTAGTTTATTTCTGTTTATCACCTATGACAGTTCATCGAAATCTGTCTTATCTCTTGAATTAGACACTCTGATGCTTTGTCGTTTCTTGATTAGGTCCTGTGAGGATTGGGAGGTCAATCCCACCGTTCGTAACCAGTTGTCAAGATTGGAGTCGGGCATGAATTAGATGGTAGCTAGCCCATGCCGTCGTCCAACTTATCCACGCTGAGGATGTTGTTGAAGGGAAGGACTGCTTCTCATCGAGAACGAGGAATATGGGTTTATTTACAGTATCTACATAAGGACGTTGCAGTTCATCATTCTAACATGACTGCGAGAGAAAGTACACTGAGCAGCCGCTCAACAGCGGTTTATAAACACTCGGTCCTCCCTCGATCCCTAGGTGAAGGAAACGTTCGTTCAGTAGACGAGCCACCTTTGAACGGGAGGGCTTCCGCACCGGTTTCACGGTCCGGAACACGCTTCCGCACCGGTTTCACGGACTCCACCGAGGGCAGACGGACTTTGCAGAACTCGGGGCTTACGTCAGGAACGGTGCGTGGGAAGGGGCCTCCAAAGACGTTCCCTCGGGAACTCCCTTGCTCACGGCAGACCAAGTCGGCGGTGGCGTGTTCAGTCACAAAGCCTGGTTCTCCGAACTTAGTGACGCCGTATGGCTAGAGCGTGGCGATGGCTTTTCAGGAAAAGTCGACGCCGCTCTCGCACCTGGCTGGCAGAACTTGCACCTCAGCAGGCCGTTCTTAACAGTCCTTTGTTACTTGACATTGCGTAGTGAAGGAGTACAGGAGGCATGCGTGAAATCTTGGGAAATATCTACAAAGATTTCACAGCTACCTTGTTTCTCCACAGGTAAAGTAGAAAATCACCTATCAAGAAAGAAGTCAGGCAAAGAGACATAGTCTCTGTAGGGCTATTGACCGCATGCTTAGCAGTATTCAAGCTATTATACTGTGAAGGCTTACTAGTGAGAAACAACTGCGAATACCTCAACAACCTTCGGTTTGCTGGTAACATTGACCACTTAAGCAGCACAGGGGACGAATTGCAACACATGATTGAGGACCTTAACAGAGAAAGTGCAAGAGCGGGGTTCAAGATTAATATGCAGAAGACAAAGATAATGCTCAATAGCCTGGCAAGGGAACAAGAGTTCAAGGTCGCCAGTCAACCTCTGGAGTCCATACAGGAGTACGTTTATCTAGGTCAATTACTCGCAGAGGGCCCTGATCATGAGAGGGAAACTTACAGAATAATTAAAATGCGCCGGAGTGCGTACGGCAGGTATTACCAAAATCTGACTGTAATCGTACTAATGTCGCTGAAAAGAGCAGCGTACTATCATTACATTGTACCGGTGCTAACATATGGGACAGAAACTTGGAGGTTAACAAAGAAGCTTCAGAACAATTTAAGGACTGCGCAAAGAGTGATGGAACGAAAAATTTCAGGCGCAACATTAAGAGATCGGAAGAAAGCGGTGTGGAACGGAGAGCAAACGGGGATAGGCGATGTTCTACTTCACGTTAGGAGGAAAGAAGTGGAGCTTGGCAGCTCAAGTAATGGGTAGGGCAGATAACCTGCGGACCGTTAGAGAATGGGTGCCAAGGGAAGGGAGGCGCAGTCGAGGATGGCAGAAAATTAGGTGGCGTTATGAGATTAAGAAATTTGTAGGCACTAGTCGTAATCAGCTAGCGCAAGACAGGGGTAACTGAAGATCGCGGAGAACAAAAATTTTCATAGAACCCTAGCCAAATAGAAGTCTTCGCTGTATATGCGACGGCGCAATTTGTGTCGAGGCTTGCCGTCAGCTGCAGAAAGCAGCGTTTCACGGCGCGCTCTCGCCTGTTCCAGGAGTGGGCAACACACCCCAGCCCTACCTGAAAAGCTGCTTCCTTTAGCTGCTGGCAGATGGCGACACAAGTTTATGCTTGCGCCAGCGCGGGAGCAGCTCGCGTCTCCATAAGCGCCGGCAAATGTGCACTTTTTTTTTTTCTTAAAAACCACGCGGTTAACTGTGCCAAGTGTTATACTAAACGAAGTCGACGCCAAAATGCGACCGTTCTGCAAAATTTCAGCAAGAAGAGTGATGCGGTGAGCGCAGAACCTTTTTTTCGAACACGCGCTGCGAAATATTCAGGACCCCGTGTAGTTGAAACGCAGGCGAGAGCTCGCGGGTAAGGAACGCGCAGAAAAAGAACTTCGCATGACGCTGGTGCGAGTTAGTTGGTTCGTGATATTGTAGCAAACTCTGACCTGCGCGAAGAAAACAAGACGAGAAACACGAAGATACGCATACGAGCGCTCGACACAGCGCTCGTCTGTGTTTCTTCGTGTTCCTCGTCTTTCGTCTCGTTTTGTTTACGCGCTGGTCAAATTTGCTTCGAGAAAAAAGAAAAAAAATTTCACCAGAAATACATAGTGCTTTCGCATTCCTATACGTAAGCTTGCACTCTGAAGTGTCTCTGCCGGATTATTATTATTATTATTATTATTATTATTATTATTATTATTATTATTATTATTATTATTATTATTATTAGAGCAACGTCATCAGAGCTACCATTATTGCTACAAAACGTCGGCAAAATTTTGCTCTGTCTGGCAATCATGACGCCACTATAATGGTGGCGTCAGGCGCGGCATTTACAGATCAGGCTAAAATGTCTAAATCTCAACGTGATCATTATTTAATTATAGTACCTATGTCTCCCAACCTTCGTACTTACTAAGCGCCATCATTTTACGTGCCTGATCCTTGTGGTAGAGCTTCTACAAGTTCAAAAAATATGCGTTGGGTAGCCGTTATGACGATTTGCGTGTTCCCATGTCCTCCCTCCCTCCTACTCTCTCTCTCTCTCTCTCTCTCTCTCTCTCTCTCTCTATATATATATATATATATATATATATATATATATATATATATATATATATATATATATATATATCACTCACTGCGCGTGTGCGCGCATCCACGCAGTAATTAAATGGTTGTTCCGTGCCGAGCGAACTCGCCGTTTGCGGTATCCTCATGTATAGCTCTCTAGTAGTCTTTGTACGCTCACGAGTATACCGCACAGAAGACCGAGGGATTGCGAACGTTGGCGCGTGTGGCCGGTAATTAGCTGAAGCATCGAGGTAGGTGAACTCCGCCGTTACAGTAAGGGGGGTGGGGGGATTCGTTTGCCGGGGGACCGCGGTAATTACGTATCTCTGATAGAAGCACCTTTGCCGGCGGCGAACTTTAGTAGGCTGGCGATGACGACTGCGTGCGGCTCTCGAAGAAATGTTACGCTGTAGAACAACTCTGTTGAGTCGACTCGGCCCGTTGTTCAGCTAATGACATAGCCCTACACCGTCAACGCAAATGCCGTTGAACTCTTTGATTGTGTCATCTTAATTTGCGGGTATGACAGTAATTATAATAGGAAGATTAAAACAGTGAAATATTTTGAATACAGTGCATGGAGCCCGCATGTGCAGTATTGTTATTGTTTTTTGTTTTCGACCGCACTAGTCAAACATATGGTTGGGATTAATACATGTTATAACCGCTTGACAGCGACATCATTATATAAGAAGCGTGATTGATTTTGATTAGGAATTTATTTACTGTCACTAACGCACCTGTGAGTGGCTAAAAGGAGCTTCATTAAAACTTCTTTCTGGGCGAGTTGGTGCATACTTGACATAAAAACTGTTTACAGCGCAAACACATGCAACCACAAAGTCCTGTCCCTTACTTTGTGGTTGCATGTGTTTGCGCTGTAAACGTTTTTATGTCAAGGCTAAAAGGAGCTCACGCTAAAGTCTGCTCGACTCCTGCGACAACGACAAGTGCTCGACACCTGCTTTGGATGTGTCCTAAAGCGCGGACGATCAGAAATAAGAACTTAAGAAAGACTGGACTGAAGCCAGACCTACCTGAAAACTGTGGCCGTTGGGTGATGGACATCGATTTGCAAAGACACTGCTGCAGTTCTTGCACGATGCAGAAGTGGAAGCTTTCATCTAATCTTTTCTTTTTTTTTTCGTTCTTTGTGCCTCGCGGCAAAACCTACCAAATAAAAAAAAATGTGTACTTGAAATTGCGCGGCAAGAACAGCCTGGTTCAGTATGGGAAATAACGCTGGAAGATTTGCGTAGGTACACTGAGAACTCGCGATAACGTGATAGCGAATTTGTCGGTCCTCTCTCCTTCACCTCGTTTGTTTTTAGTGTACTGAGTGTTGCAGAAGTAGTATCGCCAGGTGCGCAGGAGTCTTCCAGCCAAACACCTTGCCGATTGGCGCTCAGATGATGCAGCGCGGTGAGAAATTTGCTGTCGGTTCACATTAATACCACGTTTGCGAGAATTGCCCGTTTCGTTCGCAACAAAGGCGAAGTGCGCGTCTGCGGCGGCGGCGGCGCCACTGAGAGAAAAGGTAATGTCGATTTTGCTGCAATGGAGCGGTGGTGCCATCTGTCGGTGCTATAGTAGGACGCGCCTTTTATCGCAGCAGTTACAGATGGCGGTGTCGTTTAAAACTGTTTAAAACGGTTGTTGTTTAAGTGTAGGGTAGCCAACAGTGAACAGTCAAGATCCCAGCCTTTCATTTATCATTTCTCTCTCTCCCTCTATCTGTTAATTCATTCATATATATATATATATATATATATATATATGGCAATACTTCTACCTACTGTTTGGCAGCCAAAGCAGGGGTGGTACATAAATTAAGGGACTCTTTGACAAAGCAAATTATTGTAAATGTTCAATTATATGCAGGAAAAATAATAATAATATTAAAATAAAAGGAAAGGAAAGCCTGAGCAATAAGGGCATGAAAGATATAGTAAGATCAGCGGTACACATCTTACAATCAGTACACACGCATAAAAAAAAAGTAAATGAAAGGTAAAGCAGCAGACTTTGCTGCAATATCTCCATTTCTTTAAACTCCACGGCGTTGTCGCGGACGACACGCTCTTCGGCATTTTTGTGAACCAATAGGCAAGCAGTGCTCGTAAACACGGTATTAAACTGAGTCCATTAAAGGGACCCTGAAACGATTTTGGCGATTTTCTACAAACGTACTGAGTCGTTAGAGTAGGTTCTTCTGATCATTAATTGATGCATCTAAGTGCTCTGCGTAAAGCGTGTAATTTATTATAAGGTTTTAAAAATACCCATCGCTGCCGATCGCAGCGCACTGCTCGGCGGAATTTTAAGCCGCCCCTACCCATATGATGCAAATAACCCATATTACGTCACATGGGCGAGCTATCTGATTGGCTGACCAGGGCGCGTAGTCGATAATTTTTCCAACTTTATGGTGAACAAATGATGCTCGTAATAGTTGGAATGTTAGTTACTTTGTTTTTGTAAAAAGAAAGTAACTTAAAGAGAATACACAAGAATAGTTTTTTAGTACACTTCAGCACTTCCGGCACACAGCAAGTGTCGTCTGCTTGTGTTACAACGTACTCCATTTTGACGAGAGCTCCGCGGTCAGAGTCGGTCTCAGTCTTTTCGCGAGCACTATGATTCGACTTTGTTGCCTTGTGGACTGCAAACCTAGCGACCTCCAAACCGCGAGTCCAGTATTAGGGCAAATGCAAGCGCAGGGGGTCAGGGTCTGGCCGCTTGACTGTGCCGGGATGAGCCACGAGATGAGCAGAAGGGCAAATGTGAACTGTCTGCACGGTGCAGCCACCTGGTGGCACAGAGCTCAACCATACACAGTAGCAGCAACGAAGTGTATTCTTTGCTGCTGGTGTGTATTTTTCGCAGGTGTGTAATCATCAACACGTTGATTTATAAATGTTTAAAATGCTTTACACTTGGTTAGAGCAATATTAGCGCTTTGTTTGACTGGTTAAGCGCTGCGCCAGCAAGTGTCTGGACCGTGCAGACCGATCAGGCTGCTCACGTACGTCTACGCTAAAGTTCCTTCATCAGATTGAGTTTATGCCTCCAGTCATTTGCCGAAATGACCAGCTTGCCTGTTTTTAGCGGAGTACCGGACACGTTCGGCGCTACGACAGAATGCTCGCAACGCACGCTGCTTCGATAGCTCTCGGTCGACGGCCAAGCGGCTAGCGGAGAGGTCTCGCGCGGGATGGGGCGTGCTCCTAAACAACCGGAAGTGAGCGATGTGACGTCGCATCGTGACGCTGAACCAGTGAAGGCGGAGCTTAGCGCCGCTCGCTCGGCGAGCGAGTTGAGGAGGAAAAGCATAGCTAGGGAGGAGGGTAACTTCTAATCGCTTGCAGCTCCATTAATACGTAACGCTTCACTTAAATTGTGGTGCGAATGTTCTACTTAAGCTGTACCCCACGCACCTACAAAATTTGTCCGAAGCGTTTCAGGGGCCCTTTAAGAAAGTCTACTGCTTCGCAAAATTTTAGCGCATATCAGCCAGCGGCTTTAGTCTTCCACATACCTGGTAGGCACGCTATTCGTGCAGCACTTTGAACAGCTTGAACGTCGAACTGCGGGGTTTGTCTCGCCAATTCGAGCACTATATATATATATATATATATATATATATATATATATATATATATATATATATATATATATATATATATATATATATATATATATCCAGCGTCGACTTTGGAACGTGCCGGCATGTGCCACAAATCGCGCTGTATATACGGCCGTGCGCATCTATATTAGCCATGCCTTGTGCGTTGGTGTTGACCGCCGCGTACCTTAATTGGCGATACGGTTGGACTGCGCAGTCGAGCTCGGAGAAGACAGGCTATACAGCGCGCGACTGCGATTTCTCGCCAATATGCGTTGGCCGTGGGTGTCGGCGCAAACTTTGTACTTTCTTTATTATTATGTTTTTTTTTCTCAGTCCCTAAGCGTTCTCCCTGTCGAGATTTAAAAAAGGCGCTGCGGCGCTGGTGTGGAGGCGCGCGTGTGTATTGTTCAGCTTTCGACGTCGCGTCGCGTGCATGCGACGTCTCCGTTGCTGTGGAACGCGCGCGGGTCCCGCTGTCGTTGAAAGAAACCGGGAAACAAACAAGCAAACAAAAAAGAGGTGAGATTGAGAAAGAACTTTTCGCGCGCAGTTTCCACGTAAATTTGCATAAACTTGCCTACCGTTGTTTCGCTTCTTTTCTGCTTCGCTGTTGTAAGCCCGAGGTCGGGAGAGCAAATCCCGACCGCGGCGGCCATGTTTCGATGGGTGTGAAATGGAAAAAAAAAAAGAAAGAAACCGTGCACTCTTGTAACGAATCCCACGTCTTTTCGGTCGGACCTCTGGCTGATGCTTTCTCGGTACGTGTGCCGTGTGGACGATTGTTGTTTGTGATGTTTAACTGGGTTTCGGGTTAGCTTGACGGACCCCCCTCGGAGAACCGCCAAAAATACATTTTCGTCGGAAACACTGCGCAGGGAGCGCAACACGCCTATATCGTAAAACCGGCATATCCGTTGCTTCCTGTACAATGTGATATATTTCTTTTTCCTGCACGAAGGTCACATCTATTTGCATTTCACTTTCCGTGAGCTTCCCACAATTCCCCGTTGGTCTCCCATTTTATAGGCGACAAATACGCACTGCGCGGCATTGGGTAAACGATGGAAAGAAAGTCTACACGATTTCGCGTGTATTCATTTCGTGATTTCGCGTGATTTCGCGGCACTGCGCCGCAGTGCCGAATACCTTAATGGCAAGGGTGTCCCGTGCGCGCAAGCGCTGCAAGGTGGGCCTGGGTTGTGGCGCGCATTTCTGTTTGGATTCTCACCGCCCAGCATCCTTCGAAATAGTAAAGAAACAAGACCGCTCTCGCGGCTTGATTAATCACGGTCGCGGTGCTCCTCCTGTCATTCTCTGCCCCGACCCTCTTTCTCGTGTTACCTTGTCGAATACGCAAATCGATGAAACCCTCTTTCTCGTGTTGCGTTGTCGGATACGCAAATCGACGAAGACGTCCTTGCCTTGGGTGCGGCCGACCGATAATAAAGTGGTGGTAATAAAGTGGTGATAAAAGTGGTGATAATAAAGTGGTGATAATAAAGTCGAGAAGTGGTGGACTTGTCTGTATCCTGAAGGGGCCCTCAAACGCTTTGTTTTCTAGAATCATAGAACGGCCTCTCTATTAAGGGTGTTGTCTCGCGAATCTCATGCTGCAAGAAGTTTTCGAATCCTTCAACTAAAAGTGGAGTCATCGCACGGCTACCCGGCTTTCTCTCTCTCTCTCTCTCTCTCTTCGTCTCCGCTAACGCGCTGGAAGCTACAGAGCGGAGAAGCGAAGAGGGCAAGGCCCCGGCCAAAAGTCGATGGTCGTGGCGGTGAAAAAGGGCTCGTTGCGGATGCATGGCGGCCCTGGTATACGCAGCATGCCGCTGCCATCACGAGAGGTCACTTGCAGCTGACTCAGCTATATATACGCGCAGTCCAAAGCTGAAATGTTTTTTGCGTCTTTCTTTTTTTTTCAGGTCGCAGACGTGTATATTTTTTCATTTATTCAACTCGAAGTTAGCAATTTTGTATTGCTGAGCGTGCCCTCGCGATCACAAATCCAACTAATTAGAATTGGTGGGTCCGGCTGCTTTTGCTGACGCGGCAAGACGGCATTACGGAAGCAATATTTCGCAGTGTTTGCCACGAGATTGTAATTTCCTCGCTGCATGCGGTGCAGCAGTATTTGGTTCACATATTCACAGTAGCCTCAGCGACACATCGACAATGCTTTCTTACTGTGTTCAAAAAGTGTTTGAAGGCCCTTTCAATACAGCTGTGAGTCACGCTATAGCATCATGTCTTGGTCTCTTTATCTGTTTTTTTTTCTAATTATCATGATTATTATTATGTATGGAGACGAAGGTAAGCAATGGAGCCAACGTCACCGTATGCTGACGACGTCCGCTCCCTTTTTTAGTCACTTTGCTACGAGCTACTTAACGTCTGCTGTTGAAGACCAGAACGTTATTTTATCGGCCTTACAGTAGCAATTCTCGAATCCAAATCGTTGGTGTCAATGTTGCTAATCGAAATAACCTTGACTGACGTTTTCTACCGATACGCCGCGATGCGAGCCAATATTTGTCATGGCTCTAAAGTAACACAGAAAACGTCAAACGAAAGCATCGTTTCCAAGGCGCTACCGGCTGTCTCCGGTCATTCAAGAGAAACGCATGCGTGTTCGACTCAGTTAAAGACGCCGCGCAAGTAGCGTTGTCTGGCATGTAGGTAGGTGGTCGTGCGCCTTTCTTCCCTGCTCCCAAGTGATCCTATACGCTCCCGCCGCCTTTTTTCTTTTGTGTGTTTGACGCCGCCAACTGTTTCGTAACGTGCATTGTCTTTGAAGCGAAAACAGTGGTCTCTCTCATCATGTATGGCCGCGCTATGATTGCAGCAACGGCACACTGTGAAAATTATTGAGCACCGTGGTTTAAACTCGGCCGCGGGCTGCTGTGAGTCTGCTCCCGTTCCCCATTGGTTGAGGCTGCCTCCGTTTTATTGACGAACATCCTGGAGGCAGCCTCACCCTTCCCCTTTTGCAATAATACCCCTCCCTTTCTACCGCATCGCTCTCGGCGCATTCTAATGTGGAATAAGCGTGGATTCGTTCATTCATTCGTTTCCCATGCTGCAGCTTGACTGTAAGCACAGGATTTTACATCGTTCCCGAGAGCTGTCGGCACGTATATTTAACTGGCTTACAGTGGTAGAAGGGAACAGTGTATTCAACCTTTAAGCGGAACTGACTGTTAATAAGGCCTAACTGGAACATTTTGTTGTCGTAAAACGGAGACTCATCTCACCGCCTATCGAAATACATGTAAAACACTTTTCTCAATTAAATAACCCCTGGACCGATTATAATGAAATTAGCAGTATTTGAGAGAGAAGCTTAAACTCTAGTGACTGTTGGAAGCGGAATGTTGATTTAGGGTCTGAATGGTTTGAAAGGAATTTTCAAAATAGTGTAAGTTAAAAAAAAGAAAAATAGAAGCACGTAGTTTACAAATTCGTAGTTCAGCACCAAGAATAGATATCGCATTTCTGTAAACTGCATCTGGATATTTGAGCATCCAAGGTGGACAAATTTGATATGTCAATTTAAATTTTACGTGAATTTGTTACAGTGTTTACAAGTGTTTTGCGAAAGGTCTATTCACATATTACTTCCATGTGTAAGGTATCGGTTTTGTCTGCTTTAGAGCTATTCGATGGAATTAACAGAACTGTGATATCGTGTTTTATTGCTGAGTTACAAAGTTGTAAACATTATAGTTTCGTTTTCTGAGAATTTGCAATTTTTGCCCATTTTTATTAATAAATTGCTTTCATGACATAAATGAAGCATTCACAACGAACAGTCGCTAGGTTTTAACTTTTTCTTTTATATGCAACAAGCCTCATCAAATTTCCTCATCAAAGCCCGAGAAATACGATTTCGCCTTTCCCACGTATTTAGATAGGGGTCCCCGAACTAAAGCTTCCTCTTAAAACTTTCGACGCTAAGCTGTCGTCAAAATTTGATCGTATTGCAGTGATTTGGTTTATTCCACGTCTGAGAAGTACAACTTCGGAGAACAATAACCTGCAGGAACGACATGCGGTGGCATATTATTTCAGTTAACTCGCTGAAGTGAAATCCGTGCGGGCTTTATTTACACCGCTCGCATGGTTGTTGCGAGAATACTCCTTCTTGTAGCCACGAATCTGCCACCTACTAATCGGTAGCTAAGTAGGTTGAACGACGTGTCTCAAAGGGCGCTTCACCTCTCGGTACTTCAAATGCCGCGCCATACGAAGCGGGGCGATAGGAATCCTGGGCGCACTCCCTTTTGCCCGCTGAGGGAGCTGGCGCCACCTGTGATCAGCGGATGCTACCAACCTACCTCCTTCTCTTCCAGCTTTTTTTTTTTTTTCCCCAGTCTCTATTGTCTTCGCGTCTCCACAGATGGCGCCTCATACCCTGCATTGGCGAGAAAAAGAAGGCCGCTCGTAGAATATTTTGGAACCACAATAACTTATTAGGATGGAAGTCTGGATAAATACAACATTTCCTAGACGAAGATGGAAACAAACTGGATGGGGACGCGGCATTAAATTACATCCGAATAAAGGTATTGGCGAGGTGGTTTCTGAGGGAAAAAAAAGAGCATGAAGAGAACCAAATGGAAAAGGAGCTGTGGTGCTGACAACTTTCAACTGGAAGAAAGCCAAAGGGAAAATTCGTTATCGCACATCCACGGGGTTAGACGAGGTTCCCGTTAGGCTGATTAATGAACTAGGACCAAAACATAAGCAAGCTCTGTTGAAATCAGCAGAAGAAAGCTTACAAGAGAGGTGAGTACCAGGCAGTTGGCGATAGCATAGAATTAGGTAAGGGGAAAACATAGAATTCAGAGATATACACTGTTGACCATTGCATTGGTAATACGTAGGTTAGCAAAGCAGGCAATTAAATTAAAACTACAAGCATGGGCAACACATAATGGCATATTGGGAAACTTCAATGGTGACTTGAACGAACATTTTTCAAATGAAATAATAACGATTTTAATGAGATTTTATTAAACGTTCCCTAGAATACTCGAACTTAGCACCTAGGCTACAGGGATCGCGGGAGTCTCCAACTGCGCGCAGCTGTCTCTAGCTTAGCGGCCGCTCATAGATCAGTGGTACGACATCTCGATAAATATGCAGGTGGAATGCTCGGTAAACATGTCTCTTCTGACTAGGCCTCTGGCTCGTTCGCAGTCATATTTCGCAGTGAACACGTAGGCGACCGCTTACTGCAGCGCCTATAGCACAAAGTGTAGAATTTGCTGTAACAGAACAGTGACGTCTTCTGACACTGTGAAGGTGAAGGCTAAACAAGACAGGCGCCGTGTTTTACCATTCTAACGATAGAGGGCACTGTGGTTCCGTCCCCGCAATTTCTACGCTTTCCACTTCACGAAGTAGGCGACGTGTATTCCGATTTAATCCGAACAAGACAAGCAATAGCGCATCCAAATGTGGCCTTAAAATGCATGAACAAAAAACAAATGCTTTCTTTCTTTGTCATTTGACCGCTAACGAGCAATTCAGCAGAAAGACCAGGCGCACTTTTAAGCAACACAATGTGTGATCTCCGCTGTGACACCTTCATTTCACAGCAAAAGACGCAGGCAGGAATACCGGGAGCAAATGTTTTTATTTAGAGCAATACATGCGGTCTAATTACGCTTAGACAGTTCTCTTACACGAACATTACGAACGTAAGCGTAAATTGTGCGGGTTGTTAGAAAACTTTCTACGTTTCCGACAAACACTTATGCAATAGACTACGCGGGTACATATATACTTTCGCGCACCGTGCTTACGTGAAAGTGGTGGTTTCGGCAAGACGAGTTTCCGGGACTGATCACAACGTGCGGTTGTCAACAGTTAGCGCATTGCTGTTGCTCGTGCAGGCAGAGTGCGTGCAACGCATGTTCAGGGTACACGCTAAACCTGCGTTAACATACACTGTAAAAAATTTCCGTAATTTTACGGTCAAACCTGCCGTAAAAATTACGTAGACCGTTCAGTTTCATGAAAAACGGCGGAATTCTACGTAAAAAAAACGGACGTGAGCTCTGTTTTTTGAAATACGGAGAACCGTCCGTAATTTCATGTGGAGGGCAACTGAGCACGTTAAGAGCGAAAAATCAACACGCAACGAATATAAAGAAAAGACACCGCCCACGTTTACCAGCAGTTACATAATATCATCATAGGTAACGCTGCTTGAACATTATTCATAGGCGAATCGTAGTACGCACGCACAAACGGAAGAGGTTTCAGCGGTGGCGCTGCTTACCACCCTTCATCGCTTCTACACGACGGGTTGCATTTCTCCGCCTCAACTGTATAGAGTGGACAGCGGCTGGAAATGGCGGTGTGCGGTGGTGGTATACCTGTTGCATTTGGGATTTCACTGAAAGAATAAGAAGGAATCGACGATGGACTGCTACGCAAGTAAGTGATTTAAGTGTCCTTTTTTGTTGTCGGTGCACGTCGCGCGTGCTAAATGCACCGCGATGGCCGGTGACGGGCTCAACTGTGTTGTGTGAGCATGCCCTGTCAATGCCCTGTAACGACATTCCCGCTTGGCCATGAGAATTGATAAAGCCGCGGCATTGCGAGACTGTGATAAACGGTGTAGCATTTGTTGTGCTGATTGCATATAGAGTACATTGAGGCGCGTAGGCAACATCAGCGAAGATGTCGTCTGTAGCAGTTCGTTATCGGCTGTATGTGCCAGCTGACGTTGGCATTCCAGTTTTGCAATGTGTTGTGATGTGTTCTTGGCATTCCAAAATAAAGTGCAGTTAGTGTTCCCCTTAGCAATCTCTCACGGCGCGGTGTAAGACTATGTTAGCCGTATTCGGCGACGCATTGCATCACAGCGGAATTCTATTTTTCCTTAAGCTTAGGACGCAGTGTGCTTGGCGTGCATAATCGCTGTGTTCATATGCGTAATTGAAAGACTGCTTCTGGAATCGAAAGTCTGCTTGTGTATGAAGACCTCATAGAGCATGTTGCATGCGATGCTTCTACATCACAATGAATGGACGGTGTAGCGTGCTTGCTGCCGTAACCTCGTGCGATCTGCAGTGTTACGTAACACTGGTGTAACACGGTGCCTTGGAACACTTTGGGATCGAGCCCGAGCAATCGTGCGCGATCGCACTTGAAAGTTTCCGCGTGGATACCCATTAACGGTCGCTGGAGAAGAAATTGATTATTTTGCTAGCTGGTAATCGGCATCAGATGTCTCGCGAATTTTTGTTTTTGTTTTGTTTTTACTTCAGACAGCTACCAGGCTG
The DNA here is from genome assembly GCF_038994185.2 of Dermacentor albipictus. Classification (NCBI taxonomy): domain Eukaryota; kingdom Metazoa; phylum Arthropoda; class Arachnida; order Ixodida; family Ixodidae; genus Dermacentor; species Dermacentor albipictus. Next base: position 35,845,732 of record NC_091823.1, read on the forward strand.
ACTATCAACGTTCTGACGCAATACGTCAGCATTTAACGTAATCTGGGAGTGGATTGCCACGTAAATTTTGCCCATCTGCGGCCATAATTGTAAAGCAAGTGCATGTGATAAGTGATTTTTAACGTAACCTTGACACAGAATAGCGGTGCCCAAAAGTGTGTAATGGACATCCAAAATTACAAATGTTCCAAACTAGTATAAGAAAATCAAAAGATGTGTCAACACTGATGTTAAAGGCTGGTTCTAATACTGACTGTCTCTAGTTGCGTAGACTAATTTTCAGCATATAGGCATCAATACAATAATTATTCTAAAATACATGTTGTGAGTTATGTAGAGCAAAATGTCTGCTGTTTTGCCGAATAGAAGGTGCTTCATGAAGTCTTTTTTTAAATGAGCTGAATGAAACAATTGAAGACACCAAACAATACCACAGCAATCGGTAATTCGGTGACAAGCTTATGTGCAAGAGCATTTGTATATGAAAATGTTTTTGCTTTACTGTGGATGACCGTCTGAAAATACCTGATAATATTTGCTTCAATTGCAGCTATTGCACCACTGAAGGATGTCTGTGTGCCGGTTTGTGCTCAGTTTCTCAGCCAGTGGGCCTGAGAAAGTGTGCCACAGCAGTCTGTCTAGTAGTGCTCTTTGTTCTGGTAAGCTGTGCCATTCTATTGTATATCTGTCTTGCATATGCAGTCTTAATAGACAGTGACTGCAAATGTTGGTGGAATGACGAGGCCTATGCAAGTAGAGTAATTTTTGCAGATGCATTCAAAGGATAATTGATGATTTGTTTTCCTGTAGCAACAAATTGGTTCAGTATGAGCACGTCGACTTGAAAGGGATATTGTTTCGTACCTGACTTGGTTGCACATATGAGTGGTGTTTAAAAAACACTTATAGTGCCAGAGTTCAAGATTTGAGGCAACAGATAAAACATGCACCAATAAAATAACTGTTTGTCTAGTGTTGGCTTAATGAGTATGCAACAACACTGCACACTGATCGTTAGCACTGTCATGCATGGGCTCCATGGTAACTAAGATTAGCCACGAATAAGCTCACTGTGAGCTAGTGTTGAGCTAACTATAACAGGCGAGTATGCGATGATGTAATTAAGTGCAACATTAGAAGGCAATGTAACAATGTAAAATTATAGCCTGAGCTCACAGCTGCGTTGCGTGGTCAGGCGACCAAAAGATATGAATATTTAAAAGGGAACGAACAGTGCTACTGCCAGTATGAAGTGACAGTGTTGTACACAGCAACATATTCCCTTTGTCCTGTCTGTAGCCCTGTTCGGTTCCCTTCTAAACATGCACCAAGCAGCCCAATTCAGAACGTTCGGCAGGTTGATCTGAATACTTCAATTTGCCAAGCAGGTTAAGTGATGGCACGCTAGCATAGTGGGAGCTATTCTGAAAGTTATGTCTGCTATGAAAATGTGTCATGAAGATACTTCACTGCTAAAAATTTGGTGTACAACTGCACAAAGCAGCATCAATAGCTATGTTGCTCCCGCATGTTGTGTCAAGGGTCTGTGCATGTTTTGTAAGATAATCCTTGAGTCGTCGGCCGGTTTGTCCTACATAATTGCGGCTGCAGGACAGTGGGATATTGTAAACAGCACCAACCGTAGTACCTATGAACTCCAGCACATACTTTTTGATGTAAACTTCACGTGTTGCCCTGGTCCGGTTAACATTTTGTACATGCCCAGATTGCTTGGCACTGAAAATAAAAAGGTAGTTTCAACTCTCTGAGCAATTTGCTTGAATTGATGGTTGCCTTTGTGTACAGATTGCATAACAGTCATAGGCCTTGGCTTTCTCGAAGTTGTCTGACCTGAGACGTCAACTACGTTCAACTCCATTAAATGCTTCTTGGCAATGCATGCTAAAAGGCAGTGCGAACGCACTGTTAAAAGTAAACATTGTACTTGGTTATGGAAGCTCCCCTCCACGTCGGGGTGGTACCAAAGGTTAAATGTGCTCTCTGGTGTTCCTGTAGAAACAACATGCTTCAGTGTTCACGTGCACCAATAGAAAAGTTAAAAACACCTTTGAGTGCAAGGAATAGCTCCAGCTCGATGCTCACCACAGAAAATCTTCAGGCCCAGATAGTGGAGCTTGCCTTTCAGTAGTATTGCTTACTTGAACATGCGTGGCACTTTGTAGGAGACATTAAAAAGTTGCTCAACCACTTTAATTGCGACTTTTCACTGCCGAGAACACTGTCAGCTAGTCGTAAAACACTAGCTGCTGTAAGAACCAGCGTAGTAAAGGTATTCTGCTTCATTGGAAACTTTTTACCATATATGACGTGAAGTAAGGCTACTAAATGGGTTGAGTGATTTGTTTTCTGTCTTCTTTACAGTGCTAGATGAGCTCATGGAAGGGGGAAAACTACATTTCAATAGATGAAGTGCCAACAGAGAAAGCACAGTCAGAAAGAACAAAGACAGGACAAGGTGCTACTTGCAACTGTTTATTGAGGTCAAAAGCACTGAATATATAGCCATGAAGAGAGGGGGAAGAAAAAAAAATACGCACTGATTATGTGAATGCGCATGTGCAAAAATATGTAAGATGTATATGAAGGGAATCATAAGATTAACCAAAATCAAAAATTTATCTAAAAACATGCGTTCATTTCTGTAAATAGTCGGAGACGGGGTGTCGACACAGGTGTCCCCTCTTTTCTTAGTCTGGTTGGCCTCCAAAAGTTCACGTGCCACAGTGTCATTGCTTTTAAACATGATTGTTGTATCAGGAAGCCTTGCTTCACGTACTTGCTTATTCTCATTCTCACATGCCTTGCAATGAAGCAGCAAGTTTGAGCCATAACCATTTTTGAGTGAAAGCTTGTGCTCCTGCAGGCGTTCATTAATACATTGGCCAGTTTGTCCGGTTTACTCCTTCCCACACTTCAGCGGTATGCAGTATACGACCCCTTCTCCGTACTTCACAAAAGGGTTTGTGTGTTTACTAGAACACTCTACTTTCTTAGTCATCATATCCAATCAGACAGCACAAAGTAGCAAGTTCTTGGGGCTCGGAAGAAACCACAGGAATTTTGTATTTCACGATGACATGTTTAAGATTATGCGCTGCTTTGTGAGAATACGGTATCACCACTGGTTTAGCTTTCTTTTCCAATGTTTGACCTTCTTCACTGCTTCAGTTTCTTTCTTTTTGCACCTTTTTCAACAACGCCTCTGAAACTTTGCTCAAAACCAAACAAGGAAAGGCAGCTTTCTTCAACTTCAAAATCTGTTCGTCAAAGGTTTTGTGTGCCTTATGACAGCACAATTTTTTAAGGGTAAATTCAAGGCACATAGTGGCAATCGCATGTTTAACAGTCTTGGAGTGCATAGACTTATACTGCAACAATTAATTGCAGGGTCGGTATACCGACCTCATGCCCGCAAGGAATTTCTGCCTTATCCAGTGGCGATACCGTATTCTCACGAAGTGGCGCACAATCTTAAACACGTCGCCGCTAAATATAAAATTCCTGTAGTTTTTGCTGCGCCCCGAAAGCTTGCTACTTCGTGCCTCCTGATTGGATCTCATGACTCTAAAAGTAGTGTTCTATTAAACATACAAATCCTTTTGTGAAGTGTGAAGAAGCGGTCGTATACCGTGGAAGTGTGGGAAAGAGTATATCGGACAAACTGGCTCATGTATCAGCGAACACCTGTGGGAGCACAAGCTTTCGCTGAAAAATAGTTATGGCTCAAACTTGCCACTTCATTGCAAGGCCTGCAGGAATGAGAATAAGCAAGTATGTGAAGCAAGGCTTCAGGATACAACGATCGTGCTTAAAAGCAAATACACTGTGGCACGTGAACTGTTGGAGGCCAACCAGATTAAGAATAGAGGGGATGCCTGTGTCAGCATGCCTGTGTCTGAATATTTACACAAATGAATGCATGTTTTTAGATAAGTTTTAGATTTTGGCTAATCTTATGATTCCCTTCATCTTCTGTGTTCTCGCGCGTGCACCTTCACACAAGCAATGCTTCTGTTTTTTTCCTCCCCTTCTCCCCATGGCTGTATATTCAGCTGCTTTTGACCTCAATAAACAGTTGCAAGTAGCACCTTGTCCTGTCTTTGTTCTTTCTTACTGTGTTGTCTCTGTTGGCGCTTCATCTTCTGAAAGCCCTTCACCAAGTAGCCCCACAACGTGTTCTACTGGAAAACTACCACTAGACAGTGATCTTCCATTTCTTGACCTCATTGTTTTCTTTGGTGAGTGTCATGTGCACTGCATCTATGCCCCGTCTTTTAAGGAGGGAATTCTGCCTTTCACATCAGTGCACTGTTCGACTGTGAAGCTCTGTCACAGAAGCACGAAATAGCATCCTCAACAAGTCGAGAACTTCTATACCTAGGTCTAACATTGGCCTACAGTGGTGTGACCACTGTTAGATCACATTCAGGTCAGCCATAGTCTCAAAATCTGCGTTCAAAAAGGTGAATCAGACCAGGCCTTGACGCAAAGTAGCAAGAGGCACATGCAACAGTTCAACTGTGTGGTTGTTTACAACATCCCGCTGTCCTGCAGCTGCAACTAGGCAGGACAAATAGGCCTAATATTTGTTTGTGTGTGTGTGTGTGTGCGTGTGTGCGCGCGCGCGCAATTAACCAAAAGTCTTAGCCTGCGCTTGTGTTGTTTGGCCTTCTGTCTTTTCATGTTGTCCCCAAGTAATCAGTCGGTGTCACATTCTTATAGAATTTGCAGTTATGAGATTCATGCTTTGGAACATGATCAGAAGCTACCAAATGGATGACATAATCCATCTACATGTGTTGGTGTAGATAAATGTGTCTGTGCAGTAGGGGTAGGGAGGGGTAGGGCATCATATGTGCTTGTTTAGCACTTACGTATGCACTTTTGTTTCCAGAGCTTGTGACACAGTGATTCAAACTATGTCTGTGAAAACAGTGCTGCACGTTGCAAGGAAATGTTACAACACTTGTAGGAGAAGCTCGGTGTTGTGAGAGGTTATAGAAACTTGCTTTTTGCAAGTTTCTAGAGCATTTTTTAAAGATGCTTAACTCCCGCGTGCATCGCGTTCATGACTCGCATGAAACTGTCAACAAGTATGTCCTTTATGCCATCCGTTTCTAAAGATTACATGAATATAATTAACCCTTTGAGGGTCAATCTTTTTCGCCATATTCGACCGCCCAGGGCCGATTTTTTTTATTGCAGATTCCAATTCTTAGGGACTTATTTCGAAAAATAGTTACCGTAATTTTTCTAGGGTGTCCGTAAAGCCAGAAAAAAATTATTTTGCGTTGGTATACTATATGTACTCTTTATTCATGAATAACAATAATAAAAAAGGAAATAAACCTATAAGAGTAAAAAATTTGTTACATTGTTATAGTTCAAGGCTTCGAAAATGTGCACATGAGAATACTTTGCAAGACTCAAATGTTCGAGCTCTTACACTAATACATACTATTATGAGCAATATCTAAGGGAACACAGGAACGCGTAGAAAACACCCTCAGACCCAGCTATATGGGTGATACGCAGCGGCCACCATCAGAAACAAAGTGGAAAGGGGGACGCTGTTGTAACAATTGTTCACACTCCCGCCATGCGTCTGCAAAGTGCGGAATTTCACATCGCCAGCAGACAGTGATAACACTGTTCGATATTGCGTCACTGGTAACCTTTTGCGTCGAATCATTACGAAAGATAGCACTGTTCTGGACTTCTATATTGATTTTTGGTAAATCTTCTAAACCGGGAAAAAATTGTCTTTAAGGGTGAGTTCAAAATAAATTTATTGGCGCTTGCCGAATATTAAAAAGATATTGAAGCAAATGAAATAAGGCAATAGCGTTATTGCAGCTTATCCTCGTCCTTTGCTTTGTTCGTTGGTGTCCTAATAACGCGTCATGCCGCCGTCGACTTAACGACGGCCTCCATTCTTTGAGGCAAAGACGCGTAGACAGCCTCGATGAATGCGGTATCACGCTGAAGGCGGGCTTCCACTCATGTTCTATTGCTTCCCATAGTTGGTCGGAGTTCGCCAGTTCTAGTGAGCTCTTCGAAAGGTTCACTTTCATACGGCCCCAAACGTGCTCTATAATGTTCATGTCGGCACCCTTCGCACACCACTGAAGTTGCATTACCCCTCGCTCTTCCAAAAGGCGCGCCACGTCCTTCGATGTGTGAACGGGAGACAAGTCCTGCTGGAAAAAATAACACCCATCCGGGTGCGGCCTGTTCAACACATAGGGGATCATCTGGTGCTCGAGCAGAGTGCAATACGCAGCACTGGTGAACCTCCCATCAATTCTCACCAGTGGGCCTAGGCCTGCGTGGGAAATCGCCCCCCAGACGTTCACAGACACGTGTCCACTGGCGGCCACCTCCTGGATATTCTGCGGACTAAAGCATGTGTTAGCGGTCCACCACACTCTCTTTCGTTGGTCCCAGCGGCTCGAGAATGTGAACTCATCAGAGAAAACTACATACTTCTACTCACTCTCACTCCAGCTGCAGTGTTCATAGCGAACCTCAGGCGAGCCGCTTTGTTGGCTGCGGTGAGCAGAGGTTTCTCTGCGGCGATGTGACTTTGCAGTCCTGCTTCTCTAAGCCTTTGTCGTACCATGCTGTCGCTCAAGTTGTTCAAGCCAAGAGCACCTCAAACGTCTTTTGCACTTTGAAATGGCTTGTCGCTGATGGCAGCCACGATGCAAAGGTCTTGGTCGTTCGTTGTTGATCGAGGTCGTGTGCAGTGCGGTGCATCGTTTATGCGTCCTTCGTCTCGGTAAGCCTGGATAATCCGGTTGACCGTTTTCAATGGGCGGCTTGTCACGAGAGCAATATTGCGCTGCGTATAACCTCTTTTACACATTTCTATTATATCTTCCCGCTCTTTAAGAGGCACTCGAGGCATTTTGAGGTTACAAATTCAGAGTTGACTGCTCTGCGTGGGCCACTGCAGTGTGCGACGTGAATTTTTTCTGAACGAACTTCGTGCAACAGTCGCATGAGAGACAGTTTGTCAATGTTCTTCTTTTTAAAATTTTTCTTTATTCTATTCCTCTGTCGTCATTGGTTCGAGCGTCGCCGCTGTTCAAGGTGCCACTGACAACCGAGTGCGTCGATTCAAATAAAGAATTGGTTTGAAATACAGGGCAAACTTCTCGGGGTACTATCAAGCGGTTGCACGAACAAAAAAAAAAAGAGAAAAAGAAAAGAAAGTGAAACGGTGTAGGTCACTGGCGACGATCACCGTCTTATCGGCTGTTGGACGATCCATGACGTAAGCTGCTCCTTTGTAGAAATGCCAGCGTGGTGGGAGTGCCAACAGTTAGTGGAAGAGCGCTCTCCTTTCCCCCTTCGTTTTTCACAGCGCCATCTGTGTATCGCTCCGAGTCTGTTTCAAGGCTGTTTGCCATGCGTTCTTGTGTTCCCTTTCATATTGCTTATGATAGTATATCCATAGCGTAATCGAACTGTGTAGGTGCACGCACTCAAGAAAACTGTGCGGTTGTGTGCCCATCAAAAAATCAAAACGTGTGACAAACTTCCACTAATCTTCATCTTATCGCCAACCAGATGCAATTAGTTTTCGCGAGTCTAAAAAAAAAAGAAACGGAGCAACAGAAGCGCATGCACGGCAGCAACCTTCCTATGCGCACCCCTGCAAGCACTAAATGAGCGAGAAACAAGCAGTAGCCTTTTCAGCGATTAGTAACGAGATAGCCATCAGTTTTGCAAGCGCAAGAAGCCGAAACGGCCTGCGAAAACAAAACCCAAACCGCCACCCGCCCGCGCGCATGCCAATGCGCTAGCGGTAGTACATAGACGCGCAGGAGCAAACTAGCTCTAAAACAAACCATGCAACGAAAACTGAGAGACCGAGGCGTGCTGAAGAAATTCCCTGTATTTCCACATAATGGCAGCACATGACAGAAAAGAAAAGGTTAGGAAATTGTCGCGCTTTTTAAACCTACAGACAGCACCGTAAATATACGGCATTGACCATTTTTGTACTTCGCGGTGCGGTATATTTACGTCATTGACCCTCGAAGGGTTAAGGAGTCATGCTCCTTGAAACAATTTCCCATAACAACATTGCAAAATACCACCTGAGGGTCTTACATCTGCTGTTTTGCACATCATAATTTAATAAAACTGCATTTAGTAGCTGCTCAGCTCAGGCCCCACTTTGTTTTATCACACTTTGTCTTTTCTCCCCCTGCCCCAGGTCTTATTTCAACAACTGCTATCTGCAGGCCGTCATAAAATTGCTTCAACATTGTTGACAGATTCGAATATTTTTTTCGAACCATTCTCTCATGTGATCTAAAGAAAATTAACTTGATTAGCCTGACATGAAGATGAATTTGAAATAATTTATTTATTGTACTTGCTTCGTAGCACTGAACTGTTTCTTTAATCAATAAAATACTTACAATTCACCTTTGTGTTGCTGGGTACCCGTACAGATATGGTTAGTTATTCACCAGAAAGGATCCCGAATTTTCCACCTTCTTAGTGTAGGTTAGACACTCACTTGTTGCACTTCACAAAGAGCAACTTGTGGTTGCTAGGAAAGAAAAGTTCACTGAGAATTTTCATGCATCCAATTTGATTCTGTGTACTAGCATGTTTGTATTAGCATGTATTTCATGGAGTTGAGGCTCCATAAAAGTACATTCTGTCATTCAATGTCTGTGACATGGTTAAGCAGGTTGACCATATCTAATTAGAACTTCCTATGTTCTCGGGCACTTGTTTGCAACTTAAATTATGTGGTTTGGTGCTGTCAGTGTAAGCCTAATGTCGTTTCTTGTTCTCCCAGGAAGGACGCAAGCATTGCAAGGAGCCATTTGACCTGCCGCCACACTAATATTGTATTTGGTAAGGTCTATTACAGATATTATTTCGTGTAGTATGTGCTATAATTGTGTACAATGTGTTCAAAACTTCAGTAGGTGGGCTGTTCGACAACAGGTGTTTACAAATTAATAATTATAAGAGATGTTCAAGGTCATTAGTGGTACAATTGCTGCTCACTGCTGAATTTTTTTCCAAATTAAATGATGAGCCATCCAGCAAGTGCGGCTCTCCTGGCTAATTATACAAACTTTCAAATACGGTTAATTCTTTTATCACAAGTGTACAGCAGTCGGGGACAATTGTTCACAGCGACAATTTCATAATATTTACTTACATGCAAAAGTGAGTCAAATGTCAGGTGTACTTATGAAGTTTTGTGAAACAAGTTCATCATCATATTGCTTTCTTCATTGAAAAGTTTGTCGCGGAATTCTCACTTCTATGAACAGATCAACAGTTGTCGAACGATGGTCGTCTCTATAGCCAATGTTTGGGCAAGAGCCTTGTCTTCACAGCACTAACAAGAGACTTCTTTGCCATGCAGCTTGAGCTGATCAGTATGAAGAGATTACATAGGATAGGAACACAAAGCATTCGTGGGCCTCTTCGATTATCAGTCCTTGACAGTCCTGGACTGCTTAGCACTGCTGTCCCGCATTCGATTTTCTCAATCAGCTTCCGAAGCCCCATCCACCAGTCTGAGGGCAGCCAGTATCGCATTCGTTTTACCAGAAGTCACAGACTCTGCGGACTCTCGGAGCTGTCAGCAGATATTTGTTCAGACATATGCAAGTAGCTACCAGACGGCGGCTGTCTTAAAAAGATGCATGGGGCTTGACGCCATGTTTTAAAAGAGGCTGTGTGTTTATGTGTACTTTGCGCCTTCCAGACAGAAAATATCATGCACTCAGCTATTGCTTCTGTTAAATCGATGCTTTGTGTGCCATAATGCGAGGTTTTCATGAGTGGTCGAATTGCTGCAACCTTAGTCCTTGTGTTTTTTTAGGCCAAAGCACAGTGATCAGGTGCAAATGCTTGCTTTTCTTGATGTGTTTCGTGAAATCTGTCATGCTCATTGCTATATGCATAGTAAACAGGTAGATTTCGCTGTTCAGATGAGTGAAACTGGTGGACGAGGAAACATATCATATTGCATGTAGATATTTAATGCTGGTAGCTGGCGTCGCATACAGGGTGTTTCACGTAACTTGAGCCAAACGTTGAAAATATGCAAATGCCACGTAACTGCACAGAACCAAGGTAATGTTGTTTGCCCTCGCTTCGAGATACTCATTTTTTTTTTTCATTTTGCCAGGTTAAATCATTAGTATTATGTAATTAATCAACTTCTCAAATATTATGATTAATACATGCTACATAAAAGTGTTTTTCCTAGCGTGAAAGAAGCCTGCAAATACACACTAAATACACACATTCGCAGCACTTTGCGTGTATTCGCAAGCTTCTTTCTCGAAAAAACACTTCTACGCAGCATGTCTCGGACAACAGAAAGCTGTATGGGGAGCTTTTCATGTTGCTCTACAATTTTCTCATGGACACTTCTAATCTAATTATAATATTTGAAAAGTTGATTAATTAATGAAGATAAAATATTTGTTGTGGTGGAATGAAAAAATATCTAAGTATCTCCAAGTTACAGCAAACAATGTTACCTTGGTTCTGTCGAGCTACGTCACATTTGCATATTTTTATTGTTTGGCTCAAGTTACGTGGGACAACCTGTATAATCAGAGCTTCACCGATTGCCGTTGACATGTGTGCCGATTCCTTCTGTTACCCAAATTCGAAATTTTGCTTTTGGATGTGCAGGATTAGTAGACAGTGTAGACGCGCTTTGTCCTAGACACACGTCAGGCCTTTAGTAGACGGTTTCACGAGCTTAGAGAATATCGGCCTGTGCTTTGTGGGTGAACAGTGATGTGGCACAACCGTGTTTTTGCTTATTTTTGTGTGGGAATGACGCTTAAATTTTACAGGAAATGAATGAGCTGGCTTGAATACAGCGGTTAAGGGGCCCGAAGAGCGAGAGCACGATGTAAACTGAGCTTTGTTAACATGTTCAATGTGCTCAGGCTGCGATTCCATTATGCAAGCTTTATGGTTGTGTCGGCGGCATGGCCTCTGAGACTGCACCATTTTGATGACCACGCTACTGAATTTGCTGGGTAGGGCGCTATCTACAAGTAGCTAAAAGCACGAGGTCACGGGGTTGAATCCCGTACACGGTGGCCGCATATCAATGGGGGCAAAATATGAAAACAGCCGTGTACTTAGATCTAGGTGCACGTTAACGAAACCCAGGTGGTCGAAATTTCCGGAGTCCTCTACTACGGCTTGCCTCGTAATCAGAAAGTGGATTTGGCACGTATAACCCCATAATTTAAGTAGCTAATAGCAGACAACAGCAGCCAGGAGAGCGACTTCCAATCACGGTGCTTTCAAACAAAACCTTGGACAGTCCCAGGCAGCGGGATCACATGACTGTGATGTGCCCTTCTGTCAATGCAAGCCAGACCAGAAGCCGCAGGTGGTTTGCGGACAGTCTGGGACTGCATAATCGAAGGGGCACAGTGCTCTCATATACATTATGTCCACTGCGGGACGAAGGCCTTTCCTAGTAATCTGTAAATATATATGGCTTGCGCCAACTGACTCCATCCTATGCTTGCATATTTACAAATTTCGTCATGGTGCCTAGTTCTTTACCGTCCTCATCAGCGCGTTTTTTAAAATTTATCATGCATCATTTTTTGTCGTTCTGTTGCTTGTTGAGCAAGCCTTCATTCTCAAGCTCCATTTTTATCATGTCAGGTTTCAGTCTCTTAGGTTAGTTTTAGCACAATGGAATGATGGTGCCTTTATGTGACTTAAGTCTTCTAAACAATTTATAGTCTTTAATTTTTTTTCTACTGATCCAGGACTCCTGTGACTAATTGCCTTAAGTAACATACTTCATTGCCTTCTTGCCCTAGAAAATATAACCGGTGCCTTCTTGCAGGCCTTTAAAGTGGCAACATGTGTACTGCGGACAGTAGGGCATGTTCAGATAAATTCAACTGGACATGCCTGGCGATCACTTTTAATTTTGATTTAAAAATTTATTTTGCTGCCCGAGCCTGGCGACAATAAAATTAACCTTAGTTTTCCAAGAAAAAAAAAGGTGTCTCTGCAAAAAACAATATAGAATTACCAGTTTAGTTAAAAGCATTTTCCCTGGATTTTACTGAATCTGCATTTTGAATAGATCCGAAGGAAATAGTGTTGTCGCTGCAGTTTTAAAAATATTTTGTACCAGACTGCAGGCCAATAGCATTAATTCCAACTAATTATCACAGAGTATCCCCACTATGGTATAAAGACGAAAAATTTTGGAAAGAAACATTGCATAAATTTACCAAAGTTTTTTTTCTTTGCATTTACTAATAGCACGGAATTTGGCCATCCTGTTGCCATGAGTCGTAGAAATTTGAGCAAATAGCTCTGTCCTCATTGGCTCTCAAAATCCACGGGAAGTGCTCATGTTTAGGCACGTTAATGAATTACTCTACTTTAAAATTTTTTAGGAGAGGCTTGATTCATTTCAGAAATTTCCCAAATTAAGCACATTCACATGAAGCAATGCAATCTGGAAAAATATGTTGCATTATTTGTTTCGTTATGGGATTGCAAGTCAAGAAACGGACAGAATAAACAGTACTGCCTGCCAGAGCCATGTATGGGGTCCAGGCATAATTGCAGGCTTCGTTACAAAAAGGGCAAATTTTTCGGTGAACACAGTGCAATATTATAACTTTTTATGAAGATGGGAAGGGTATGTTGATGCATTCATGACCGTAACTTTCAATTTTCACTGCTTGAGTAAAAAGAATATTACACATTGATACTTCTTCCGTGACACAAACCATATCCGAAAGGGGCTGACAGCTGTTGTGACACAGTTGTGGTGCAAGCATGGTTTTTTTGTATTGTTGCTATTGTTGCTATTCTACCAGCCTATCAGCTGGACAATATCTTTGGCTTGCTTGTTCTGGGTCGGAAGTAAACAACATGCATGGTTTGCGCTTGTTTCAAGAGTACTTCATAGTTTTGGGAAACAGTAATATCTCCAAGGTTGTTTAATGGAGCAATTGAGCAGTGAAAGTTGAAAGCTATGGTCTGCAGTATGTGGCCATGGCAGCTCTACCTAAATATGGGAGATGTAATCTCCGAATGTCATAATGTGCACGTGACATCCAAGCAAACCATCAATTGACTTGGGTCCTTTCTATCTGAAGCTTTTTATGCTATAAGGCTACGAATGAATATATACCAACATGGCTGAGTCTGAACCATTTCTTTTGACAAGAGCACTTGTAGTGACAGTTGTGAATACGAAATCATTGTTTATCTGAAAAACAATAGTGATAATGATAGTAAATAATTGAACAGCCTTAATTGATTGGTGTTTCTTTCTTTCCAGGCAAAGCCGAAAGCCTCTGCAAGCAGCCAGTCATTCCAAGTCTCAACCAATCCTTCCTCCAGTCAGCTAATTTCTAGTGTCCATGCGGAGAGGACTTGCGCAAGAGTGGACACTGGACACTAAAAAGGCGACAAGGACAGACGTAAACTTCCAACCGGTGTTCATTACAAAAAGGTATGTATATGTACTCTTGCACACTTGATCATAATCTGTTACAATCATGCAAGTCAACATGGCCATCACAAATAAACGAGTGCACCAAGGCCTAAGGCGGCTTCCTGCATACAGACCCCAGATAATCAAATTCTTTAACAGTCAGTGCTATAGGGATGGCTTGCTAACGCAGTTGCATTCTACAATAGCCGCTGCCTCAATGATGAGTCTAGTGTTTTCTTTCACACTGCTTGCTATTATTTCTGTTTTTTCAAACAGCCGATGACATTTGCATTGAGAGCAATGGATTCCAAAGAAACCTTCTTTCCCTTTTTGTACTTTCCGATTATGTTCCTGTAGTCTCAAGTTTAGGGAACTTCCCATTTGTCCCACGTAACGCTGCCCGCAGGAAAGAGGTATGCTATACACTATTCCTCTTGAGCATTTGATGAAACCCTTTCTCTGCACAATGTTGCATGATTTTGATTGTCTGCTGACAGGGCTGGTTTTGGCACATAACTTAGATAGCTTGCGGGGCGCGGAAGAAATGACCAAGATTGCAGTCCTTTGGCCTATTTTCTTTAGTTACACCTATGTGATACTGTTCGCAGGAATCTAGCAGTCATCCCATACATTCACGTTATCTTGCATAAACTAAAGAAAATAGGCGAAAGGGCGGGAGTTTCGGTCGTTTTTCTCGCACCCAACAAGTTATCTCAGTTATGTGCCAAAACCAGCCCTGTCAGCAGACAATCAATTTCATGCAACATTGCTCACAGAAAAGGTTTCGTCGAAATGCTCAGGGGGAGCAGTGAATAGCACACCTCTTTTCTGTGGGCAGCGTTATGGGGACAAACGGGAAGGTGCCTAAATATGAGACTACAGGAACATAACACAAAAGTACAAAAGGGAGAGAGGATTTCCTTGGAATCCACAACTCCCAATGCAAATGTCATGCACTCTGAAAAAACAGAAATAATAGCAAGCAATGCACAAGAAAGCACTAGGCCCATCATTGAGGGGGCAGATAACGCATAAGGCAACTGCATTAGCAAATTATCCCTAGCGTTGACATTAAAGAATTTGCATACCTGGGGTCTGTATGTGGGAGGCCGCCTTAGGATGTGGGGCGGCCTCAGTGGGCTGTTGTAACTGATTAGGATCAAGTGCACAAGAGTATATATACATGCCTTTTCGTAATAAACACCTATTGGAAGTTCGCACCTGTTCTTGTCACCTTTTTAGTGTCCCGCGTTCACTCTTGCGCTGGTCACTTCAGCATAGAATACCAACTAGCCCGGTCTCACCCTGCTTTTTTCAGTAAAGCAGAATAAACACAGGTTTTTTCAGATTCAAGTGGCTTGTTGTTTCTCGAACACAAATCTGTGTGTATGCTGTGTACATGTTGGGTGTAGAACCCAAGTGCAACATGACAACACTGACACGAAGAATAAGCGGTGTAGAAAACAATGACACTAGGAGGAAACATGCAAACACAGCACATTCTGTGTGGTGTATTTCCTGTGTGCTATGATTTCTGCCCCATTTCCAGCTATATCTTAAATGATGTTGCAAGTTATCCACGTTGTAATGTACGACTTGGGTGGTTCATTGCCGAAAATAACTTATTCCAATGAACGAAACAATTTGGCTCGAGAACACAAGCATTCAAGTCCCCGTTTCTTTATTACCAAAGTACGGTCATGTACTATAATCACAAGTACGGGGCTCAATTTACAGCATTTCCGTTTTACGGAACTCACCGTTTTTCTTATTTGCAAAATACGGTCAATTCTGTGATCACAACTACGGAGCTCACCGTTTTCCATTTAACGGAAATAATTTTTACGGCCTGTCCGTTCTACGGAAACACCGTTTTCCATTTAACGGAAACATTTTTACGGCCTGTCCGTTTTACGGAAACACCATTTTCCATTTAACGGAAATAATTTTTACGGCCTGTCCGTTTTACGGAAACACCGTTTTTCATTTACGGAAAAGTGTCCGGCAACGTTTTACCTGCAACTTTGACCGTAAACTGAAGAAATTTTTTTTACAGTGTACGGCGCGCTCAAACCCATTGACCAACTCCGTCGCATGCAATCTATACACAGCTGGCACATTCGCTCTGAACCAAAATCGGCTGCTTTAGGCGCAAGTTGGCCTAACGCTATCCACTGAAATGCTGGGCCCTTTCAGCGGTGCTCTTCAACTGAAACACTCTTCACGCCGCGGTCAGAGCAGTGCGACGAGCGTATGAACACACCACTGTGATTTTCGTACTCGCAGACCACGACACAACGGCACAATTTTCACATAACGAGGCTTGGAACCGCGCTCACAGAAGCCGCGTCTAGCTCACGTCAACACTGTTTACATTCGGCGACTGCGGAGACTGTGCTGCATGGATTGGCTCCTTCGCTGCTGAATATTTTTTTGTGGAGGTGAAGATGGCGTACGAAATCATCCCAACATCTTTGATGATCCAAAGAAAAAACGTCCAGTTGGCGTGAGTTTGGCGGACGGACACCGAGAGACGGGACAGATTTCAAGTTTCAACGATTGACTCCCATGTTCACGAGGCCAGTTGTTCCTCAGCTTCCCAAGCCTCAGCAAGAACCTTATCTGTTTGATTAGTCGAAAGAAGTCGCACAAACGCATAACAGCCTCAATAACGTCACTTCTTTAATTGAAGAATTAGAACGCACCATGTGTCGTACACCTCTTCCCGAAAACGAGTTAACAAAACCTTGCTAAAATATTATGTCTGTCTTTCTTTTTATTTTTTTAAGTCCGAAAATATGCTTCCTTTTTCTTAATTCCGACACGGCGATATCGCTGGTTTGTTCTAGTAAACTTGTCCCCCGAATCCCGCAATAAAATATTGCCTAACTCAGGCGACAAACTTATTAAGAGGCATTAAGAGGCGGCCCTTTCAAGTGAAATTTCCTGACCAGTATATTCAATATCTAGGGTGATCTACGGAGCGTTTAATGAGGCGTTATTGAAGTCGTTAAATAATTGGTAAATCTTTGTGCAAGCTGCCCTAGAATGGCTTCAAAATCGGCAGGCGTCTGGATGATAACTGATTTGTTCTTACTCAGTGTATTGAACTATTCAGAGAAGAAAGGAGACAGTTATAAGTGGATTTTTTTTATAGATTGTTGGAGGATGTGACAACGTAGACGGCAACATTCTGTGGGATTTTCTGGAAGGGGAAGGCTTAGGTAATGAGTCTGTACAGCTTTTGAGGGATATTTACGTAGAAAATGTACGGTTTGCTTTGAATGGGAAGAGATGAGGAGGGAGGAGGACGTTGATATCACCAAAGGACTGAGACAGGGCCCATATCCCCGCTGCTGTTTACGGTGTACTCGGTAAGGATGGTAAGGGCGCTAGAGGGAACCAATATCGGGCTTAATCTCTCATACAAATAGACGGGCATGATTGTAGACCAGCAGCTCCCAGGCTTGTTTTATGCGGAGGACATTCTGTTGCTTAACAGGCAAAGTGATGTGCAACGTCTAATATAAATAAACGTCGTAATATCTGTGGACAGAAAGGGGAAGATTTAGGATTGGAATTTTGCGTTAAAACATCGGGTATTACAGTATTCATGAAAACAGCGAACAGGAAGTGTCAATATTGGTGCAAGGAAATACCTCCAATAAAAGAACACAAACACTTTGGGGTAGGGATAAACGAAGGCATTAGATATGTGGAAACGGGGAAAAAAACAATAATAGGAAAGGGGAACAGAAATCCGGCTTTAATGAAATTCAGAGGGCTATAGGGATACAATACGTATGATGTACTGAGGGGTATGTGGAAAAGTGTAATGATATGGACGTCAGACTCTGGAGTTTTGCAAGACGCCTAGCGCCAGCTATTGGTGTGAAGAGGCAGTAATTGAGCGTGCCAAGCCCGACTCCCTTGTTAAGTTGCCTATGCAGCTAGCGACTGCGAAACAACGATTTAACTAGATTTTGGTCCATATTGCAGTGTTTTACGCATTCAACACCCAGACAGATAGCTCTGAATTTCTCCGCTACTCGGACGCGTCGCCCAACTGCCATAAAGCGCTTGCTGGCTGACTCGTCAGACTGATCGCGGAAACGACGGCAACCTCGATATCTCCGCGCGCTACGAAGAAACACCGCAATCGATGCTACTGTTGTGTTGTTAAATTGCCATGAACGTGAAGGACTGAATGACAACGTTCAGTTTTACCGATTTCCAACGCGATCGTATGAAGGGGAAAGGCGAGAGTGCTGGATACGGGCCGCTCAGCGTGTTGGGTAATCGAATTACTTGCATTCCCCACAACACAGCGACTCGCATGAAAAAGTGCGATAATGTTGTTCTGCTGTAATTGTGCTACGGGCGTGGCCCTGACTTAGGGCCGTGGCAACCAAGCGAAACTCAAGAATCTGGAGCCGCCACTTCGTCGGCAGCAGAACAAACGTTACGAACCACCCTGCGTATGTGCCGTCGATATTTCCACCTGTTAACAGACGTCCGCCTCCGCTTGACTCAACAGGTGGAACGGAGATAGTTAACAGGTCAGTTTAACCAAACATTTGGTTCGTTTATGAACTCAAAATCCTGTTCTAGAGCATCGTTGTATCGCGAGCTCATTTCTAGTTTCGGTATTTGATATGTCCTGCGCCGATTTTACCCCGCTTTTACCCCGCTTTTACGCCAAAGTTAAACGAAAACTGTCTATTACTACTCTATTTCTTTACGTACAGAGAGCGCCCCTTGCGATAAAGAAGGAAACAAACACCAGGCTTACTTTGTATCGATGTGCTGCGGCACGCTTGGCTATAATTCGCAAAACTGGGGAAAGGAAGAAAGAAAAGGGAAGGGTCCTGGCGGGGCCACCTTAGTATAGATTTCCCAAGCCGTTCTTCTGACGTCAAAACGTAAACTGTCGCGCAACCACTGGCAGGAGCTGTTGTTGATTGGTACGTGGGGAGAAAGCTTCCTGGTTCCGCGGTCACGTGCTAAAGTAGCTGCGCAGGCACCATGCGCACACGTGATCGCGTGAGGTCACTATGTCGTCATCATTCTTGTCACGTGGTGGTTAGCCAAAGAAAAAAAAAATAAGGCGCAAATGAGTAGTTGGCTAAGTGGATTTTGTTTTCCACTCGAACAAACTGTGATAATGAGAGAGCCTGGACTTTCTTTCTTTCTTTCTTTCTTTCTTTCTTTCCTTCTTTCTTTCTTTCTTTCTTTCTTTCTTTCGCTTTAATATGTAGCTTTGACGTCAGCGTTTCTCCTTTCTGAATTGTTGTTTACTTTTCTCGACCTTTTTTTTTTTCACGCATGCGGGCTCAGGGAATAACCGCTCATTTTTACCTCGCTGTAGCTGTTCACGTTATATTGTATGCTGCGCATGACAGGCCGTCCTGCGCCTCACTTCTCGTCTGGTCCACCTACAGGCTCCGTGAGTTGTGCGCGAGGGTACCTATATATATATATATATATATATATATATATATATATATATATATATATATATATATATATATATATATATATATATAGCAGCTATGCACACTTTCTTCCCATCGCGTCTGTTCACGCCTCGTGGTGCATCAGGCTCGCGTGTCGACTAGCGCATGTGTTCCTTTCCTTTTTTTTTTCTTTTCAAGCGATATTATAGCCTTAATCACGCCTTTCTATGGCTCAGCGGTTAAACCGCTTAACCGGGCTGCGCTGTCGAGCGAAGTGCAGTTTATGCGACTCATCTAGGCGTGGGGCACAAAGAAATAGATTACGGTGCAGTTGATCCCTATATCCCCAAAATAATAGCAATACAAAAAGAAAACCGGCAAAGTTCACATTTCGCGGGCGGCCGTGTAAAATGAGCGCACTGATATACCAAAGTTAATGAACGAGCATTGGGAAGACTCGCTTTTTTTGGGGGGGAGCCCCGGTAAAGCGGCTTATTCTGACTTTTTGCTGCTTTAGGACGCACTCGCTGTATTAGAGAACGGGAGCGAAGCTTCGATATGACCTCGCGATATATCCTGTAGAGCTCTAGCATCCATATGGAAAAAAAGAAATGAAACGGACATGTAAAGAAAGTCTCAGCTGTTATTGGCGGCCACAACAGCAACAAACTTAGCCTTCAGATCGCGAAACGAAATCATCAAGACGACTGCGAGGGTTTTAACGCAATTTATGGAAAATGTGGAGACGTCAAAACTGTCAATTGTTTTTGGAATTAACTCCTAAAAAAAGGTTGCACCTCTTGCATCTTAATTTGTCCTCACACAATCATAGTCATCTACCTCTACTGCCTTTCCTTTAACCCTTCGCGTCCGGCATACTTCCACTTGCGAAAGGTATGCGAGTTATCAGCGTGACTTTGCATTTTAGACAGGGAAGTAGCGAATCCGGAGTTTTTAAGAAAGGGAATTCACAATCCAGCCAGATGGCAAATATTGATTTGTGGGCAATATCGGTCCTAAAGGGCGTAAATTTCCTTTCTTATCATTATTTTTTATAATGTTCTAATATCGGTGTGTTCGGTAAATTTCCGGATTCAACCTGAGACGTACAGTCGCGGACAGAATAAAATGGACCACGAGATCTCTGAAAACGTTCAATTCCCGAGCAGCCTGTAGCAGTAACCAGTAAAACTGCCCATGACAACGTTGTTAGCATATTCTAGTCGAGGTACAAAATGCAAATACAAGATTACGTTGTGAGGTTGCGGAGATATTCAGCTTTTTCTTAGATTTCATGGTCCGTAATATTCTGTCCGCGCCTGTACATACGTGTATACGTTTTCGCAGGGTGTCTACCGACCGGGAACACCAGGAATTCTCGGGTATCTTGAATAGTCTGAACATACTCGGGAAAAATTTCGTGAATTTGTTCCTCTATCAGGGAAAATGAACAGTAGTTTTGTTGAAGGGAACGAAAGTCGCGGTAATGCTGGCTCGAATAAAAAAGAGCAATCGTAACGAATCGTCTTTGACGCCGTGTCGTCGGCTGGAGGTGTACCGCCAACGACCGACTTTCCGTACGCCCGATAATTCGGACGGTCGCGGCACTACCACGTACTCCATATGGTCTTTGTATAAGAACGTCTGAAATTTCGGACGCGAGAACCCTTCGCCGTCCGATTTTCGGGACTTTTCGCCGTGACTCCAGGTCCGAAACGGCATCAATCAAAGCCACCACCGCCGCCTCGATTTTGATTACCTTGCGGCCTAGCTCGAATCGGCCCTCTCGCAGGCAAATCCGCTGGCAGCCGTAGCCACCACCGCGGCAACGCTGGGCCTAGCTGCTTCGACGTCCGCTATTAAGCTTCTTGCCGTTCTATGTCGTGTTTTGCATTGAAAGATATCGCCGCTGTCAGCAACGGCACCGACTCAGCCTTTGTGCTCCTCGCGATTGGGTTCGAGGCTCGGTAAGCACGGCGCGTTGCATAACGCTGTTTTCCGAAAGTCAGCTTCACCTCAGTACGGCAACGTTACGCGGTGAAGCATAACAAACGTGGGAAGGCGCAATTGTCACAGCACATAGCGTGCATTCCTTAATTATGCACGCATGCACCCGCCATATCCTGTCAAATTACGAGCATCTGTATGCCTAATACGTGTAAGACCTTCAGAGCTTTTTTGGATGTGCCTGTGGCGATTTGAGCCTTTAAGAGCAGTAAGAGACGTGGATGCATTTTTTTCGAACTGCCCGATTTTTCCGACGCTTTCGCGTCCCCGAGGGAGTTCGAGAAATTAAACGTTGTCTGTACAAGTGAATAAGACGATGCTTCAAACGGTCAATGGGGTGTCAGGATTGGGGGCTCAATCCCATCGCTCGTGATCCGTTGTCAAGATTGGAGTCCGGGATGAATTCGAAGGTAGCTGGCCCATGCCGTCGTCCAACTTATCCACGCTGAGGACGTTGATGAAGGGAAGGACTGCTTCTCTTCGAGAACAAGGTATATGGGTTTATTTACAGTATTTATATCAGTCTAACATGACTGCTTGAGAAAGTACATCAGTCTAACATGACTGCTTGAGGGAGAGTCTCAGTCCAACATGACTGCTTAAGAAAAGTGTGTCGAGCATCTGCACAACAGCAGTTTTTAAACACTCGGTCCTCCCGCGATAGAAGGTGACGCGAACGTTCGTTTAGTCATCGCAAGCTAGCCGCCTCTCCGCAGTACGGCCTACGCACACAAAGGCACACACGTTCGAATGTCCGGAGCCGACGTCAGAAGGGCCCCGTAGAACTCGGAGCCGTTCCGGGTAGCGCGTTGGAGAGTTTGGGAACAATAGTTGGCCCGCCGAACTCATTCCGTCACAAAGTCGGTTTAGTCACGCTGTGGCTAGAAGTTGGCGGCGAAGCTCCCGGTATGTTGCCGTCATAGTCGTAAGCGGGTGGCAATCTTGCACTGCTGCTGTCCATTCTTAACAGCGCCGGGAGGTTACCGTCATTGTCGTAAGTGGGTGGCAATCTTGCACTGCAGCTGGCCATTCTTAACAGCGCCGGGATGTTGCCTTCATAGTCGTAAGTGGGTTGCAATCCTGCACTGCAGCTGGCCATTCTTAACAGCTTCTAGGCTCTTGTGTTTCAAGGGCTCTGGTCAGACAGTAGTTCTCTAGCGAAATTTAGCATCTCACACGTTTTGTATATCGCATCATTGTTTCGCAATGCATCTTAATGCTCATGGTACACGTCATTAGTCATTGCCATAATCTTATTTCACGTAGATTTGACGTAATCTACAGCGACTATTTTAGGCCCCGTCAGTCACGTCACATCAACTTCATAAACTCCACTGCGAACTCATTAACACTGGCATGGCGCTCTTTGACCATACCTGGCCCTTGCGCCACTAAACACCACACATTGTTAAGAATGGCGAGCTGCAAGGCAAGATTGCCACCCAGTTACGACTGGGGTACACGACGCGCATCCCCCACTCACCGTCGCTGCAGCTAGGAGGCGTTCGAAGAAGCGGCCTTTGTGCTGAAAACCGCCTCCTTCCACCAGCCCCATCGACATTGTGACGGAACGAGTTCGGTGTGCGAACAATGGTTCCGGAGTTCTCCAGCGCGGAGCTGATCTGATACGCATGAACAAGCTGCCGCCGGAAAGCCGTATTTTGTTGCTTCCCATGCCTCGGCCAGCCGCAGGACAACGAGCTACCCACGATTGGCACCGAAACTTCCCGGAACGGCACCCCTCCAACGCCGTCGTTTGGTCATCGGAATGTGTGTGCCTTTGTGTACGTAAACTATTCTGCGGAATGGCAGCAAGTTGGCGATGAGTAAACGAACAGTCGCCGCCTCGTATGGCCGGCGGACCGAGTGTATAAAAACTGTTGTTGTGCGAATGCTGGACACACTTCTCTTGAGCAGTCATGTTAGCCTGATACACTTCTCTCATGCAGTCATGTTGGACTGACACTCTTCTTTTTTAAGCCGTCATGTTAGACTGATTTAATTTCTGTAAATAAACTCATATTCCTCGTTCTCGATGAGAAGCAGTTCTTCACTTCATCGGCGTCCTCAGCGTAAATAAGTTGGACGACTGCATGGGCCAGCTACCTTCGAATTCGTGTCGTACTCCAATCTTGGCAAAGGACCACGAGCGATGGGATTGAGCCCCCAATCCTGACAACATTCATTAATCTATGTATCTAAACTAACTTACTAACTAACTGACTAACTAACCGTTAATTGGAGGGGAAGTGGCAACAGGGGAACTACATTTTTTCGCATTTCGACAGCGCCTCAGCGGCTCCCGTACAGTTCTAGCATGGCTGCACGGGCTCACCGAGACGAAGTGTTGAGTAGACGTATACTTTTCGATCCCGCCCGCACTGGGCGTGCCAGGAATGCGGTAGAGCCTCTCGACGCTCGCTTCACTTTCTATTCTTCCTCTTCCTCCCCCTCCTTTTTAGTCCACGCGAAAAATAAAGGTGCGAGAGCGACCTTCTCCCGGGCGCGATCTTCGATACTTTCAGCTGAAGCCGCCTCCTTCCTCCCGCGCCGGCGCCCGTCTCGTATGGGTGGCCAATTTCTCATTTCTCACGAGGCTGCGTTTTGATAAGTACGCACCACCGGGTTTCTGTTTGCTACTGTGTACGCAACCCCTCCCTCACCCCGCACTCACCGCCCCTACCCCTTCGTGTTCTGCGCTCTCTCGAAGTCTTTTGTTCGCTCACACTGCTTCCTCTGGCCCAGCCGCGCGCACCAATGTCGCGCTCTCTCGCTCTCAGGTCTCTCCGTTTCCATTATTCTTATTCGACTGGCACGTTCATTAGGTCTGGAGCCTCCTGCGCAGCGCACAAAGGGAAATCCAATTCATTACTTCATTGCCTTTCTATGGCGCCTTCTACGTAAGCGAGCCGGGCCCCTCGCTACGCGTATATTCGGGTCCACGAACGATGAGTTCTATTCCTAAAGAGAGGGGAAGATAAATAAATAAAGACCCCGAACGCCGCCAATGCCAATGTTTTTCTTTCTCCGCGCGATAATATTGTGTTCGATTTTACACAGTCTTTTCTTCCTTGTTTCTTCGCCTCCATTCTCCCCCCCCCCACCCCCCCGTTTTTTTTTTTTTCGCCCACACAAAAAAGCAGAGGTCGAGTAAAGTCTTTTTCGCGCCGCCTCTGTGATACTGTTCGAGAAACAAGCCTGCGATAAAGAAATATTAACGACGCAAGACCTTTGCGCAGACGATACGACAGGGACCTCTGCCTTTTCTTTTGTCCCTGCTCTCTGTTCTCGTCCTTAAAACGAGGGCCGCTAATGCGCTCAGTTTACTCTCTCCTTCCCTCTACAACGTTTGAGCTTGCTTCTCTTTCCAGAAGGGCAGCCGCCGAGACTCTGTTCTTGCTTTTTTTTATTATTTGCGTAGCGATATGTTTTCGTCGCCTCTTTGTTTCTTACGTTGAGTTTTCTTCGTGGGAGTGCAAGTCTGTCTGGTGCTGCTGTTGGGAGGTTTGGGGCCGCGGGGTTTCTGTCCACTAAAGCAGCACTTAGGGGCGCTTGCCTGCAATGATCCGCGTGCGCTGTCCTCGCCGTTCGGGGTCCGAGCCCTCTGTCCTTTCTCGGCTGTTGTTGAAATAAAGAGAGAGAGAGAGAGAGAGGTAAAAGAAAACCCCGCCGCTTTCAAAGCGAAATCCCAATGAACGTTGTCGTGCGAAGCGGAGGAGGACCGCGGTCCTTGTTTAAGATCTCCGGAGAACGGGCGATGATGGTTTTGGTCAGCTGGCTCTCGCTCTTTCTCTCTCTCTCTCCATCACACACACACACACACACACACACACACACACACACACACACACACACACATATATATATATATATATATATATATATATATATATAATATGAACAGCATGATGGTAGCGACGATGGCTGCGGGCCCTCTGTTGTTCTGGCGTCGTGGCGTTTGTTCAAGCGCTGTTAGATATGGAGCTGGTTCCTGCGATTACTTCGAGTTCCCCAAACCACATCGGATTGCAGCACAGCTAATTGAGGAATGCAGAAGCAGGAAAGCGCATTCCAGAGACGACACGTGCAAACAAGTTTGCGACCCCTAGGTCGTGTCCCGCCGGGATTAGAAGGGGCCCTGGGACAATGGAGCTAAATCGTCCCCCTTCGTCTTTGAAGAAGGCTGTTGCCACCGCTGCGGAGCCGAGTCGCCGGGATTTGCAGGTGGGCGTCGGACAATGGAGCAGGTGCAGCCCCCCTCCTTCTCCGGCCTAGAAGTGATTGCCAGTCTGCGTGGCAAGACCGCAGAGAGCCCCGACAGGTGTGCCCCGCGACACGGGCGCCTACCATTGGTTGCAAGTGGCGTCATCGGAGTGGACTCTCCCATTGGTCAAACATGACGTGACTTGCAGTGCTCGAAGGGCTTATAAGAAGCCTTCCAGAGAGACCTGAGCATTCTGGGACATGCCCTGATTCCCTGATTCACCTCTCTCGAACTTCTTGCCGCGGGCCGCAGCGTCCGAGTGGCTGCCGGCCCGTAATGAGTGTACAAATGTTACTGACGTCTCACCTCCCTGTACATAATGTAGAATAAATCCCTCCCAAGTTTGTGGGTTTCCATCCGCGAAGTGCCGTCCTCCAACCCCTACATCTGGTGGCAGCGGTGGGATCGCCTCCGAATGCATCAGCTGGTGGCAGCGCTACGAATCAACCTTCGTCGAGAGAGATCGTAAGGAACCGGGAAGAGCGAAGAAGAGTGAGCCTTCGTCGAAAGAGGTCCGAAGAAACTGGGAGTAGCGAAGAAGGAGCGAGCCTTCGACCCAGGGAGTCCGGAGGAGCCGGGAACAGCGGACGGATGAACCGGATGGCAGAGTGCTGCAACCGTAAGTGAGCGCGTGGTTTTTTTCCTTTTGATTCGCCAGACTCAAATTTTGTGTGTTCATTTTGATAGCTCTGGGAATCGGGAGTTTGTTGCATTGTGTGTTTGCACAAATTAATTAAGGAAAACAGTTTTAACCACCTGTCGGGGCAGCTGCCATGGATCTTAGAAGGTTGACGAGGTTGGACTTGTTGTTGGTGTGCGACGATTTGGGAGTTGAGGCGGACGAACGGATGGAAACGCCAGCTATCATAAAGGCGATTAACGATAGTGGCAATGATGACAAAAGCATTGAGCTTGCTTGGGAAGTGATACAGGAGCCACGGGAGCGTGTGCGTCGTGTACGTTTGCGAGAGCGTCGTGAGCTTAGGAGTGAGCGTCAGCGTGAAGAACGCGAGAATGAACGGAAGCATGAGCTTCAAGAACTTACTCTTAGGTGTCAGCGTCACGAACGTGAGAAGGCACGCGAACTTGAGAATCAACGTAAGCTTGAGCGAGAGGAAAAGTATGAGAGAGAGAAGGCAGCACTGATCAAAGCGATACAGGATTGTGATCAGTTATTGGCACAGAGACAACGGCTGTCTGAGAATTCTGTAGGAAGTACAGAGCAAGTGTCTAGCGGATTTTCGCCAGAAGCCGACGAAAAGAGTAGTGCCTGTGAGATTGACTGCCGATTAATAAGTGAAGGGAAAAGGCTAGCTGCTAACGATGCCTTAGTGGCAACAGAGGCCGTTAAAGGCCGCAAGGAGAGCGACGAGGTGCTGTGCCAACAGATGACTGTGGAGACAGCTAGGCCAGCTGCGAACAAATTGGCACAGTTACCGCGTGTGTGCGTCGCTGGTAATGTTAGCGAGGTTGCTAGCGAAGAAAAGGGTACTTCTGACCCGATTGAAGCGTGCACCCATGTCAGGCCAGAGGTGCGTGCAGAAGTGAAGTGCGAGCTGGACGATGCAGTTGAGAATAGTTCTCGGGGTGGCGAGCTCCGTAGCTCACGAGAGAACAACTGCATTGTTCAGGGATCGGTGCGGCTCTCCGCCAGTCTAGGTAGCCTAGAGAGGGATGATGCAGTTATTAATCATTCGGACTGTGCGCGTGAGACAGCGATCGATACCGACGGGCTGTGTGCCGATTCACAGCGTGAGCTGGGCAATGTAGTAGAGGGCAGTTCGCAAGAGTGCGAGTTGTCTTACTCGAGTAAAGCCTACTGCATTGTGCCAGAGTCGGTTGAGCTGTCCGCCAGTCGAGGCAAAGTGAGAGTAGATTTAAATGTAAATCACTCAGACTGTGCGGGTAAGAGGCCGATCCGGGCCGACGAAATGTGTACCGGCCAGCACGAGGCACGAGAAGGCGACATGAAGGCTAGTGCAAAGAGAAAGCGCCTTAAAAAGAAGCGCGGTAAAAACCGAAAGTCGGTAATTAATGTAGCGCCGCCAAAGATGGCGAGAAACCCAAAAGGGCAGGGCGCGAGGAAGAAGGTGCGGTCGTCTAGGACGATGTTGACGCATCCAGAACGTTCGAGCCACCGGTCAAAGGGGAACCGCGAAGAATGTTCTGCACGGACGCGGACAAAGGGCACGAGGCAGTTAAGCTCCTCGTCGTTCCGTAGTTCTTCTCATAGCTCAGCGTGCAGTTCGAAGAAACGCAAGGTGGCAGGACGAGACCAGGTGGGGAGTGGCGACGCGGTCAATCGAGTTCGTGTTGAAAGCGGGGCGCGGGGACGCAAAATGGCAGTAGACCGTAACGTCTTGGGGGAGCTGATAGTGAATCAGCCCTTTTGTTGTCTCTCGGCAGCCAGAGTAGCTTTCAGACCACGTCCACCCCGCGTTCGACTCAAAGTATGAGTCAGACGGAAGCGTTTGGAAAAGGAGGCCTGGAGCGCTTCCGTAGAAATGAAGTGTCTTGTTTTTGTTATTTTGAGCATCGGAATGTTTTCGCGATTTGAGACTAGGATTTCTTTCAATATGTAAGGTATGAGCTTTGTTTGTGTTTTCGTTTGAGAAGCTCCGAGATTTGAAAGATGCGTTTTAAGTAAACATGTAGTCTCGCGAGATGCTCATTAATAAATAGATAGGCTTTCTTTTTGTGTGTGTGGGAGTAACCTGAAGTTCAAGGTTATCGTTCAGAGGCCTATGGTAAAGCGCGTGTGTTATTTAACTTTCTTTCTTAAGTATTTTCGAATTTTGCAAGGTTAAGCGCGTAGGTTTTCAGTGAGTGCATGATTTGCACGGCGAAGCGTTCTTAGTTCCATTAGCGCGTGTCCTGTGTGGACGGAAGGAAGCAGACTTTATGACTGGGTTGCTAGTGTGTGTGTGAGGGCAGCCGTGTATTCTGACTTCTCTGATAAGTATGCGTGGAACGAGTTATTAAAAGACGCATTATTTTAAGGGTTCTGCGGAGTGTGTAAGTCCCGCAAGTTTAATTGTTCGTTTATGTCACGTGTCCTGTAGGACTTTCAGGGAAGAAACGTGAGTAAGCGTAAATGAAAAGTTTGCCTACAACGCAAGTACGCGTTTTGTTTAGTGACCACAAGGCTAGTGCGCTTGTGATTACGTACTTGCGAGGTTGACCAGATTGTTCAGTGGCACCATTACGTGCGATAAGTACGCCACTGCGATAGAGTGGAAACAGGCTGTTCATGTAGTTAGGCCACTTAAGTTATGTTCGGCTGTTTTCATTTGTTGTTTGCATCGTCAACGACCCTTTTGTTTTGCAACAACAATAGTACTCTGGTCTTGTCGGCAATCGAGGAGAAATGAATAGCTGTTTGGAAGAGTGGTTGGAACTGTTTTGTCGAAATTGGGGAAATAAAAGATCAGGGTTGATTTTGACTCAGTAATAGTCTGGCGAGTCAGGGGTGAAGAGCCTGCGCTTACGCGTGGTGCAGCGCTGTGCTGTTTTGTTTGTTTGACGTTTGTTCTCCAGGGCCCAGGATCCCGAGGGTTGTCAAACGAGGCTCGACCCCAGTACCCTGTAGCTTCTATCAGCGTTCCTCCTGGCCAGCGAATTGAGTTCACCGGCCATTCAGAACAACCGGGGCGAGGACGAGCTGTTAGATATGGAGCTGGTTCCTGCGATTACTTCGAGTTCCCCAAACCACATCGGATTGCAGCACAGCTAATTGAGGAATGCAGAAGCAGGAAAGCGCATTCCAGAGACGACACGTGCAAACAAGTTTGCGACCCCTAGGTCGTGTCCCGCCGGGATTAGAAGGGGCCCTGGGACAATGGAGCTAAATCGTCCCCCTTCGTCTTTGAAGAAGGCTGTTGCCACCGCTGCGGAGCCGAGTCGCCGGGATTTGCAGGTGGGCGTCGGACAATGGAGCAGGTGCAGCCCCCCTCCTTCTCCGGCCTAGAAGTGATTGCCAGTCTGCGTGGCAAGACCGCAGAGAGCCCCGACAGGTGTGCCCCGCGACACGGGCGCCTACCATTGGTTGCAAGTGGCGTCATCGGAGTGGACTCTCCCATTGGTCAAACATGACGTGACTTGCAGTGCTCGAAGGGCTTATAAGAAGCCTTCCAGAGAGACCTGAGCATTCTGGGACATGCCCTGATTCCCTGATTCACCTCTCTCGAACTTCTTGCCGCGGGCCGCAGCGTCCGAGTGGCTGCCGGCCCGTAATGAGTGTACAAATGTTACTGACGTCTCACCTCCCTGTACATAATGTAGAATAAATCCCTCCCAAGTTTGTGGGTTTCCATCCGCGAAGTGCCGTCCTCCAACCCCTACAGCGCGATGAAATATATACGAGGCCGCGTCTCCTCTGCTCGGTGGTTTCCACTTGTTTGTTTGACGCGTGTCTCTACTCATATACAGGGCAACGAAACCGTACAAGGGCGATGTTTAAAGCCGCGACTGATCGCCAGTTATTACTATATTTTTTTTTCCCCAGGAAATTCCGCCGCGCCTTGCGTGGCGTTATAGTTGTGTGGCCAAGACTGTTGCGTCCAGACGGCCGCAGACTTGTTCGAGACGAAAAAAAAGAAATTGTAATCAGAAAACGGAGAAGCCTTCTCATCTTGCGCCGCGAGAGCGGGCTGATTGCGTTTTGCAATGTCGTGTGTGTCTCTGTATTGGGTACCGTACGATCCGCGGGAGCTTGCGCTGCTCCGCAAACATTGTCGGCCGGCCAGCGATATGCGGGAATGAATGATTGCGTGCGCTGATCTTCTGTCATTCGAGCCTTTATTATTCTCTTTCTTTCTTTCTTTCTTTCTTTCTTTCTTTCTTTCTTTCTTTCTTTCTTTCTTCACGGGTGGGGTCGGATGTGGCAGCGAAATGCGCAGGCAATGTTTTGCCTGATGAAGTCATTCAATAATCGTGCTTGTGTAGCGATCAAAGCGGCAACTCTGAAAAAGAAGTAAATAAAAGAGATAAGTTTTTTTGAGGGCGAAAGGTTAGTTTTCTCCTTTGTAAGGCAAACACTCTGTATACACTTATAAGTACGCTAACTTTCGTAAAAGTGAAAATTTTTTTAGTTATCGCCACTCTTCGCCTGAAATCATGATTATAAACTGGGTGATGGTAGAGTTGAATGTTTTTGACGTTAACCGACAGAGCTTACGCTTCAGCGCCAAGCGTCGTATTACACCTATGCTTAACCAAGGAAGCTTTAAAGTAAATTTTCCTTTAGAACTAACTCTTTGGTTGTAACATGACACCTGGCGGCACAAATACCTTTATTATTCGCTCCTACGTATAATATTAGCATTGATGTCAACGTTAAGCCCCCATAAATCCAGAATATTTCGGATGTTATTGTTTCTGAAGGTAAACAAAGAGCTCCGAATACCTTTTTACATGTGATAATGAGCACCTTTATAAAAGCTGCCGCGTTTAAACTTCGACTGCTTATGACGTTGATGATGACATACGTCCCTTTGAAACGATCGGTACAGCTACCCAGCCGCACGTGCACTCGGCCAAAGAAGTTTATAGCGCAGGGGTTCTGTGAGAAATACTGTTATCGCATAGCGTTTCTAATTTGCGAAAATCGCTACAGATTCAAAATATGAATTCTAGGTTACATGGCCGGACTTCGCTGGAATTGAGCTTTCGTGCAAATCATGCGTCCCCTAAACTTCTGTAACCGACTACACGATTCCGAGAACACAGCGCACACGAAGCCATCAGCTATATCCGGTCGGCTAGCCTTCGAACCCATCGCAGATTGCCCCCAAGCTAGGACGCTCGCTGCCGCCTTCAACCACCGCAGCTGGAGTTAGAAGAGGAGATGCGCACAAACCAGCCCTCTCCCCCTCGCCCTCTCTTAACGCGCGCATCTTCCCACTCCTGCCCTTGCGAGTGCGAGAAGCCGCCGACGCATCAAGTCCCGATACTTCTCGGCTCACCCTTGCAAGCTTTCGCTCGCACTACGGCATACGGCGCGCGGCCGCGGTGTTATTGTACTCGGACTTTGTACATACCATCACGGCGACGGCGGAAATTCGCCTGGAGTTTTCATATAACCGCTATCGCGATAAAATGGGTGGGAGATGACGTGACGCAAACTTCATAAAGACGCGCTCTCGCAGCAGGGGAGGAAAGACACGAGCAAATACTAGGGAACTGTGTTGAGTCATATCTCCCTTCCTTAATTAAAAAAATAAAATAAAGTTATGGGGTTTTACGTGCCCAAAACCACTTTCTGATTATGAGGCACGCCGTAGTGGAGGAGTCCGGAAATTTCTACCACGTGGGTTTTTTGAACGAGATTTCTCTTAAGAGCACCAAAAGCTCCTCCGTCGGGTACAACGCAGAGGCAGAGTTCCGTCCTTGAAACGAATTTTTTTTTTTTTTGTCTGGAAAGGGTTACAGCGACCAAGAAAGGACTAGCGGAACAGCGATGCCACAACGCTCTTTTAACTCCTCCGTTGTTTTTTTCTCTTTTTATTTAGGTCGGTGCGATTTTTGTTCTTTTCCCGCTGACCGTCTTTGTCCATTCATGTACAGCCAAGTCGCGCCACTTTTGTCGATCTTGTTTATCTTGCTTGGCATGGTCCCTCATTTTCTAACGCCTCCCCCCCCTCCTCAAGGACAAAGAAAAAAAAGGAAAAGACGGCAAAAGAAAAAAAAAAACAACCTCGAAGTGCGTCGGCTGCATCCAACTTTGTAGTAGAGAAACACATGCCGTGGGAGCACCGGCACCCCCACGTCCCTTTATAGCCGACCGGGCATCACCGAACTCGGTAACGCGCTCTGAGTCGGCTGCATGCAATGTTCCCTTCCGCGTACAACGACGCTTCCGCCGCCGCTACCGCGTGCTTACTTGGCAAAGATAGAATCCGCCCTGCCAGTCAGTACAGGGACAGGTGTTGCCCCCAACGACTCGCTCCGCAGGCTCTTCTCGTTCCCGTAGATTGGGGCGCAATAAAGCGCGCTCTCTTCACTTCCCATTTTCGCACGCGTGCCGCCTGTTTACGACGTGCGCCCAGTCGACCAGCCGCCCGTACCGCCGCGTTTTTGGCCTGCCGACGCGCTTATCGCTTCTTCGACGTGATCGAAGTTTCCCCCCCCCAGCGGAAGCCTTTTATGCCGCCGAACGCCGGTGTCTGACGGCGCAACGAGTGATTCTCTCCGGAGAGTTTGGCGGGAAATTTCCCCTTCCGCGTGGCCGTCACGTTGCTGGCAAAGGCGGGAGGGGAAGCGAATGAGATTTAACTCCCGTATGCTTTATTTACTATCGCTCCCTGTTTCGCGCGGCGACTTGGTTGTCCCTCGGTCCGCGTACATCGTTACATCCCTTATCACACGCGTTTCAATCCCTCTCGTACCTAATGCCGGTTGGGCTTTCACCGCATCCAAGATTAAAGAGAAGTGAAAACAGACAGACATACCATGAACTTTTATTGAGGTCCTGAGAGACTAGCCGGCGGAGACCCGTTGGGGCCCCCGGCTCGCCGCTGGCTGCTCCCATGTCGGAATCGGGAGGCCAAGCCTCTCCGCTCTTTCACGGGCCCTCTGGACGACCATGGACTGGAGCTTGAGTTCCGTACTAGATGTGGCCTCGTCCCAGTCCCGTTCGCTGGTGAAGGAGGTATCCCGTAACGCAGGACACTGCCAGAGCATATGAGATAGAGGGCCAAAGTCCTCCCCACAATCTGGGCACTGTGGGTCAATTTATGGGTAAACTTCTTTCTTTTTTTTCCTCGTGGGTGCTGCTGCCGGCCTTCCCGGAAGTCGAACTTTGCGGATTCGTGCGTGGAAAGGAGTTTGTATCTCGTGTTGCGTGGGTTAAGACGCCGCTCCTCAACTGCTGTCGAAAGCAGAGGCGAGAGTGCCACGTGACGGAGAAGGTGGAAGGGAAGGGAGCGGTTGGACTCTATACGTGTGCCGGAGGGAGAGGGACATTGTTTTGATCATACGGAAGGTGATGTGTCGCCGGGCCCTGTTTATACAGTGAGCGATCGCTAACAAGTCGCCGAGAAAAATGCTCCGCCTTTATGCTATATACCTCTCTCTCTCTCTCTCTGTTCGTGTGTTTGTTGTTTTTATTTTGCTCTCTCGTTGCCCTTTCGTCCGTGCTAGTGCAACTCCAAGGGGAAAGTGCAGGGCTTCTCTCTTTTTCTTACTTTCCTTTTTTTTTACATGGCCGTTGTCAACGCAGCCGCGTTCGCATAATTTTTCTGACGGTAAGAACCAGTCGCGTGCTGGCCGCGCCGCTGTGCGACGATTCTGTTACCCAGACATCCGATCGTTGTTACGAGTGGCGGGTGCATGAATCCCGACGGGATATAGGAGCGAAGAAATCCTTTTTCACGGCAACCACAGCACCGATATCGGTGAGGATTGTTGAAATTAAAAGGAAAAAAAGTTATAATCTAATAAGCATAGGAAGTGAATTTTCACTTTGTGCCCTATATTCATCAGAATTTTTGGAAATTGCTAACTTTTAGTTAAACTCGAATATGAATTTTAGGACTCCCAACTCGGCAGTAACAAATAGTGGTATCGTGCTGCTGTAAATTACATCTTTGTTTCAAAAACAACTTAAGCGGACAAATTTGATACCATATACTACACCCCTCTGAGAACTATAACAAAAATTTGTAAGTAGGACTTTTGCGAAACCCGCCTAAATGTACTGTATCAATATCACGCAAGCTGCAAATTAATAGAGGACATTTGTCTGCCTTTAGATGCTCTGACACGTGCGGTTTACAGGAGTGTGGTATATGATGTTGGTGCAGAGTTACTAGTTGGTAAAGCTCGTGCTTCTATATTTTTTTTTTAATCTTACGGACTTTCGGCAATCTTTTAAAAATAATCGATCACCTATAACAGTTCGGCTTCTAAAAGTTGTTTGAATTTACCTTTTTTCTCTCTCTAATTCTGCAGACTTAATTCATATCCGTCCAACAGTTGTCCCACAAAATCATTTCTGAGTTTTACATGCATTTGAGTAGCATAATCGTAGTTGACCCCCAGCTAAAGCTTCTTCTTACACTGGCCATGTACTAAGAATGTGGGCACGTACTTTAAAAAATTCACCTTTTACAACTGCCGCCGTCCGTGATTGGCCATCGTCGCGGCGATCGATCACTTCGTCAAACCACTCGACATGTCCTCTGTGCCGGGCGCCTGTGCGGCGGCCGACGAGAAGACGCTCTTGCATGAAGGGATTTCAGCGAGCGCACGTCTTGCGGTTTTGCGCGAATTGGTACGACGGCAAATAATTTTAAAACGGATATGAAAAGTGCTCGGGGATGTCTGGGAAGAAATTGGCAAACCATAGCAGCCGTTCGTGTATGCGGGTTCTGGGGAGAGGGGGTGGTGGAGTGGGGGAGGACTTTTTATTTCTCAAGATGGGGTAACACTTTGCGCAAGCGTTCACATCTCGCGTTTTTATATCCGCGCAGAGAACTTCAAAAAGGCGCGCGCACGTCCACACACACCGCCGTGGTTTTGAATCGAGCGCTCTACCTCCGGCTCAGCTGAAAGGTGCATCAACCACTAAGCCGTTGCAGCGGGTTGTTTGTGACGTTGATGATGCATGACGCGCATGCTCTACTTATAACTTGCTTTAGTTATGCTTTCCTGCTTTTATGTGGCGTCCCGTTTTGCACATTTCTGTTTTAGATGCCCTCCCCCCGCCCCCCCCCCTTTTTTTATACATGCTTTCTGTTTGAAGCTTCCTTGTCTTTGCTATCACTTTACCGCCCCCTGCCCTCTCTTCCCAACGTAGAGCCTCCCCTCTCTCTCTCTCTCTCGTGCCGAACCTCTCATTTCTCCGTCTTAGTCCAAATTTTCGGTTGCAACGATGTTCTTTTTCCCTGCGTCGCAAACTTAAAAGCCATATATATTGACGCCGCAGCGCTGAAGCAAGCGCCTGTTCCGGCGACATCGGAATTCAGCATGCGTTCGTTCAACTGAAGCTCCTTCTGGTTTAAAGTTCTTTTTTTTTTTTTCGCAATGTCCTCCCTGCTGGTCGCACATAGCGTGTTTTTTCCTCTTCGTTCCTCATTAGGCAACTTGGGATTGCTAATTGAGAGAAACTGTGATTCGGGCAATCGGAGACGCTGTTCTTTTCGCTTTTAGCAAGGGAAGCAGCCATCTCTACACTTATAATCTTCTTTGGTCAGTGCTTTTTGAATTTTTTCGTGTGCGCGATGACCAGACCAAGAATGGAGAGATTTTCGGAATCGCGACAGGCTTTCTTCTTCCCATCGTGCTCCAGCATTAGTGCCTTTGAAGCGAAGCTTTATTTTTCTAGCTCGACAGGATTCGTCTTGGCCCGCATGTATAATCAATCTAGCGTACGTGCCTGCGTGTGGACAGCGCCGTGCCGATGGTTAATAGCCGCACAACGCGGCGATGCTTCAGCAAAACTAAAGCAGTGAACGCAAGCACAAGTGCAGTGTGGTGCAAAACAGCATAAGTTTCGCTTACTTTGACAGTCTGAACAGGCTGTTCTTGCTTTCATTAAAGGAAGGAAAACCTGGAAGGTTTTCCTGGAAACCTGGAAGGCCACTGTGTAGTGTCGATTGCCTAAACTCGCTCCTAATTAGTGAACAATTTATGTGGTTATGATGACTCATTCGCCCAAGTGGAGAAGGAGCTTTAGAGAAAAAAAAAATAACAGAGAAAAAAGGACTCCAGGGACGGCCCTGTGCCCGAGCCTGTGCTTAGTGTTTTTCTTTCTTTCTGTAAGACCTTACAGGTATATATATATATATATATATATATATATATATATATATATATATATATATATATATATATATATATATATATATATATATTGCGCCAAAAAACACAACACACACAAGAAAGACGACAACACCACGGGCGCCCGTGGTGTTGTCGTCTTTCTTGTGTGTGTTGTGTTTTTTGGCGCAAAATCTTTCCAGTATGCAAGAACACCAACTAGCCCAGCAGTTAACTCTTCTAAAATATATATATATATATATATATATATATATATATATATATATATATATATATATATATATATATATATATATATATATATATATATATATAGCTGCGTCGTTGGGAACGCTCGTGCCCACGGCTTCGGCACTAATGCAGGCGCTCGCACTCCCCTCCTCTGGACTGACCGGAAAAGCACATTCGCGTGCCTCCCTCCCCCTCCCCCCCCCTTTCTCTCTCTCTATCTCTCTCTCTCTCTCTCATCATTATCGTCATCTTCATTTTCAGTACCACGCGGGACGCCGCGGGAGGCCTACTTTCAAAGGTCAAGTTTGTTCCGCAGGTTCGGCTCCCGCAGCGATACCACCCCCCGCAGCGTCCTTGTCCCGGGACCCTGATGTTTTATTCCATCTAGATGCTAACACACCACCGCACGGCCTCCCCACGCCCGCGGCGCCCGTCACTGTCGCCCGCTGGCCGCCGGGCGAGCCTGGAGAAAGCGCGGGGCTTATACGGAACCTTGGCGACGACGAGGCTGCAGGCTTGTCGCCTCTGATTACTGCGCGGCGTCCAAGCGACGTCGACGGGCCATTGTGCCGGACGCGGCCCTCCGTACACACGCCGAAGAGCGTTCCCTCCCCCCCCCCCCCCCCGCCTCGTCTCCTCTTGCAGTGTGCTCCCAGAGGAGCCCATCTACTCCAATTTTAAGGGGCAGGAGCAGCGCCGCTGTTCCCGTTGGTTTGTCGAGGGAAACGCACTTTTCTCGACACTTCCGAAAAATGTAAGGGGTGGCGGGAGGGCGACAAAAAATATAGCCCTGGAAGATTGTCGGGACATAATTTATTGCTGTGCCCGTCGTTTATAAGCGCTTGCTTTTGGTCCGTTTCGTTACTGCGAAAATGATGAAGGCAACGTAACCGAGTGCGACGTTTATTATTAGCCGTATTCCCTAGAGTCGAAGGGACGGGATTTCTCTATCTCTCTATCTCGCTTGTTTACGTCGCTGTGGCTCAGCGAAGAGTTAGGTATCCGCCGCCATACCTTTACTGTTTGATGTCCGCCGCTCGCACTTGGAGAAGCCGCTGTCTTCAGTTCTTTTGTGACTGCTTTATTTGTTGTTATTATTTTTTTTTCATTTTCCATTACCTTGCAGAAATAATAGATGAGCTACGCATCGCCTCATTGCGGCGTTTGGCGCCGTACGGTTAATTCTGCAGCTCGAATTATCCATATAGCAGTGTGGGACCGTGCTTCCTTGTGTCCCCTGGAGAATAACATCAGTCGCAAAAGGTTTTGCTGCAGTTGTGTAAGGTCTTTTGCTAAGCGATATATATATATATGAGAGAGAGAGAGCACTTCTAGCCTAAAACTAGCTGATTCATTGAGACGTGCAGAGAGGGCAACAGATTCTTACGTGAATCAGCTTGTTTTACCGAATAGATAACGGAACAGTCGCGAGACCCACGAATCTGCTCAAATGCTAAGCTATTGGTACTTACTGGCCCATACAGGTCTGTCGCGGTGACAGGCGTTGTTCTCTGCGGAATCACGCAACGAATGAAGAAACGGTACCTATATTGCCGCATTGCAACAGTTATCCGGCTTCAAGCGCACAACTTTTCTTTATTTCGTAGTAAACCTGAAATGGTAGTTTGCTGGATCGCGTGTGCGGTTGCAGACGGAGAATACGCATGTACCAGCGAAAGATATTATAAATGCAATGAGAATGTAATGTGAAGGCAACGGAATCCTAAATATATTTAGCGGTTAAAATGGGGCGGCTCGCCATAGCGTCTGTTTATTTTGTCAATGCGCGATAAGGAGCGCGGAAACATAATCAAGATCATTGCTTTGTCGAGCCATGAGCCGCATTTTTGTATACCGCCTCACTTTGTAAAACGGTGGCTTAATTACAGTTTTTTTCTTGTTACTTTGTTGATTGGGCGTGTGGGGGAATGTGACTGGGATATACATATACGTGTATCTTTTCCTCAACCAGTTCAGCTGCAGACGGCACCAGAAGTTGAGACGTACGCACGTGATGTCTATTGCTGTCGTCTCAATGCACTTAACGTTTCTGCGGCGCTGGACTTGAGTGCGGCAGACTTTCTCCACTTCGCCCCGCTATCTTCTTCCTCTTCGGTTGGGAAGATCAAAAGCACGAAGTAAATTTGTTCGACGTATCTCCGGCGATTTTCGTTCGAACGGATCTGCGGCAGCGAATGCGATCGCATCTTCTCCGTGTCAGTATGAATGCAGGAGGTCCTCACACGGCGTTCCTTACAAATCGGTGGAAAGTTTCGCGACGATGAACCCGACAGTTTTGACGCGCCTGCGTTTTCTGCCGCTTGCATCGCATTTCGAACTTGTTCGCATCGATTCAGACGAGCAGAGAGCGGCGGGCCTTTCCCACTGGTGTGCTGCCTCTGTGTAGCGCCGCTTTTTTTCGTGCCACGCAAGAGTGACGGACTGTAACTGACGATTTGTGTGCTGTGCTATGTGCTTCCTCTCTCTCTCCTCCCCATCTTTCATGTGTAGGGTAGCAAACCGGCTGAACAAAACTGGTTAACATCCCTGCCTTTCCTTCTCCACTCTTTCCTTCCTTCCTTCGTCACCAGCTTGGGCGCGCTCGAGCGAGCGAGCACCGAAGCAGCCTATAGACGCTTCGAACTTTCCCGCGCTCGCCGGCAGAACGCAGAAGCGCGCGCGCCGGGTCACGTGGGGCGGGGTGCGAGCAGGGGAGCAGGGCGATCGGCGTCGCGAGCGCCGAGTTGAAGCTCCGGCGTTCCGGTCGCCGGCGCCCAACGCTGCTGTGCGCGCGCGCTCGCGAGGGAGCGCCGTCACGTTC
This sequence comes from Dermacentor albipictus, assembly GCF_038994185.2. Taxonomy (NCBI): domain Eukaryota; kingdom Metazoa; phylum Arthropoda; class Arachnida; order Ixodida; family Ixodidae; genus Dermacentor; species Dermacentor albipictus. The sequence continues at coordinate 35,884,809 of NC_091823.1, forward strand.
TGTTACCGTCCCGCTGACGTTCCGCAACAGCAACCGCTTCGTGTCGTGTCACCGTGCGTCGCGGGTCGCCGCGTCGTGCTTCTAGGACTCCGCGGCCCGGAGTCTGAAGTGACACACGGTGCGAATCTGCGAGTGTGTTCCGGAGTGCAGTCCGGAGCCCGTCACCGGAAGCGCGCCCTGGATGTCCTCCGTCCCCTCCGACCCGAAGGGCTAGGCGAACTTTGCCCGTCGAGGGCTGTCGACTTGTGACCTCGAGGCGGTGGAAGTCACACCTGGGAAGCTGACGGAGAGAGTACGACCGCATCGCTTCGTCGGGGCCCGGTGTCAACCGTCCCTGCACTCGTCGTTGCGAACATCTTAGTGTCGTTTTAGATCGGCCTTCTATAGGCACGTCGGCTGCAATTGTCCACGAATCGCTACTCGGCGTAGCGTCATCGCGCCGCAGTTTCTGTACCCTGATGACCCAGCGGCATTGTGTTTCGCTGGCCGAGACACTCAGTCCACGCCGCAGAAATTTCCTGTGAGCGTCGCCCAGACTTCCGGACGTGCGGCGAGACGCCGAAAGGCGACAGTGCCTCGTTTGCGAAAAGGAACCTGGTGTCTCTCAAATTGAAAGGCGACGTTTTCCCCCCTTTGGCTCGTCAAAACCCGCTGTGTTTCCCGAGAGCAGAATATATATCGCAATGTAAAAGGCATCGATCTGGCTTATTCTCACTCGGCTTTCATCGGAGGCAGCAGGAGACAGCAGAACAGTGGCGAAGAAGGATTCTTATATCACCATCTCGGCATATCTTTATGTCAAACTCACTCTCTGCCTGCTCCTTTTTCTCCCGAGCAGCCGAAAATTCTTGGCGGCGCTTCCTCCAACTGCCTAAAAGGCGGCCCTGGCCGTCGCACGAATGGAATTTTCTTTCCGTCGTGGCGCGCCGTCTGCTTTCGGTGCAACATTTCTACACTGTCGTGCCGCCGCACCTCCCGCCGCGATATTTCTTTTGCCCCACATCTCGAGATTGGTTCAGTTCTTCTCCAGAAGGGATTTTCGACATCGGGGATTCGTTTATTCCCATTGAGACAGCTTGACGAACAGTTTAAAACGGCCGACTTCTGGGTAGCGCGCCACTCCAATTAGGTCGGTGTCGTCGTCGTTACCTCCTGAGATTTCTTCTCGAGCGCTGTGGATGGAACGAGTAATTGTCGCTAGCCAGCGAGCCATTCTTCTTCGTTTTCGAAATCGGAGACGCTCCGTGTTCTCAGAGGCGGCGACGGCCTCTCCCATTTTCCGAATGAAAGGGTCCCGTTCCTGCTCGGGCATGCTGTCGGATAGGTCCTTTTGATCCCTGAATACCTCGGGTTGCCGCCTTTCTTCTTCTTTCCTGTCTCTCGGTATCGTTCTTTCTAGCATGCTCGGAAAGCTCGATTTCACGCGTGCGACAGCTGATGCCTCATGCGTTTTGTTCGTACTCGCGGCACTGGTTGGCTGATCGCCTGTCGGGAGGTCGTGAGAATGAAACTGTCAGCTGTCGCCAACGCAGTGCTTTCAATACCCCCTTGTTCGAACCTTTAAGGACGTTGTTATTCACCCGTTTCCTTTTAGCCGTGGGTTTCTGCCAAATGACACAGAGAACTGTCCGCCGTCATTACAATATAGGAGGTGAAAGAGGGAGTTTCTCCATGTGTTGCGAGGCACTTTGTTGCAAAGTCGTTAGCAACGAGTTGTGTTAAAGCAGAAGGCGACCGGCTGTAGTGTTTTGAAAACGCGCGATTCTTGTCCAGGATTCTTGTGGCCTCTTGAAACGCGGCGCTACCAGAATGGTTCTCTGGCATTTCGGTTGAGGACAAGTCTACGCACTTTTTTTTTATTAGATACGGCTGTTTCGGCTTTTGACGTACGACTTCGCCAATGCTACTGAAAAAGTAAGACGGCCGTGTGTTCAGGGCGCGTGGCATAAACTATTTGTCTGGCGAAAATGTCTTGTTCTGTCAGAGACAACCATTCGACATTTGTGTTTCCTCAGTGTTCCGCGCATGTGCTCGATTAAAGCACCTCAGCTTCTCTCGAATTTCACTCGTGCGTGTGAGAAAGTCACCGCACACTTCGGTCGAGCTTATAACGAATACCTTGCGGAAACTTTTCCAAGCATGTCCATTTCAAAGTGATTCAAGGAGGCTCCTTGCTGGACATTTGATTCCACTCGGGCCATAACTGCGAGATCGGAGACTTCGGTGCACCCTCGGCCTACTCAATAGCGTCTTGTGCGTCGTCGTATTTTCTGCATTCGCTTGCCCTTTAATCGATTCCGTCAGATAGTCGACAGCCGTCTGTGCGCGCGCGTTTTCGTCCGCATCTCGGCACTGATACGGCCAATTAATCGCAAAACACTCAGATGATCTCTGTTGTCCATCGCAGACCTTCGTCCGCCGCCATTCATCTCCCATCCACGTTTCACTGCGTTTGCCCCGTTCCTGTTACGAGGCGTTAGCGCTGTTTTATCGCCGAGCATTTTGGTCACTGACGCTAGACAACCCTGATTCCGTACCGTTCTCAGTCGTTTTACTGCGATACACGAACACGCTGCAAGTTTGTTTGCCGGCAGCGTCAAGAAAAGGCTTTTGTTGGTTCCTTCGACTTCCAACAACCGTCCTTGCGCGCAAGCTACTGTGCGCCGGTGGCGACGTAAGCGTGTCAAGTCTAGCCCGTTACGGGAAATGAACCGGGAACCGTGTTTGGGATTCTCGAGCGGGAGCCCGCCGCCCTTTTGTGTACGGTGGACAGCACTTCGCTGCTGGAGCAACTGAGTGAGGCGCCCTCGTGATCATCAGTTTCAGCGAGGGAAGCCCGCCGAGGGTCACCGCCGAGCAAAACACCCGACCAAGCGCAAGTCCAAGCGCGAGGCCGAGTGCGACTCTCGTGCGGCCCGTGTTTGTCGTGCCCGCGCCCGACCGCCGTGCCGAGTACGGAGAGGGGCCCCGTGCGAACGCATGGGCAACGTAAGGTCCCGCTGGAGGTCCTGCTTCGGCGGCCGCCGGTCGAAGGCCTACCCGGCGCCTGGGTAAGTGCCCGTTGTGTTTGCCGATCAATAGCACGCCGGCTGATCCCAACCCCTCGGCGAGAACACTCGCGCAGCTCCTGCTGATGCTGCTGTTGCTTCCTGCCGGCTCCAGAATCCGCCCGAGCGGCTTCTGTTTTCTCAGCGTCGTGCTTCGCCGATCTTCTTAAACTTGCTTCGCCGAGGCGGAAATGGGTGCAACCCTTTGCCCGCTTTCTATGGGGACCGGCTTACCAGCGAGAGCGCTCCCTTTGTCCCCCCGTCAGACTCCCCAGCGTCCTTACACGCTTGATTGGAACGTTCTTCTTATTGTAGAAGCTTGTTGTACTTGCCTTACGCCGCGCGAAACTATTTTCGTTTGCGTTACTCTTATAGTCCACGCATTGCCCGGCTATCGAAAGACTGAGTGGTCGCGCTCCTCTGGATGGCGTTAATGGGAACACGATGTGATTGGCCTCGGGTCTTTGCCTGCCGCCCGCTACTTCGATCGACGCATAACCTGCCATCCTCGCGCGGTGAGTAGTTCGCGCGCGTTAACTAGACCGAGGGTCCCGTCTCACTTGTATCATAACTCATCGGGCGTATGCACATATGCAGCCCACCGTTGAGCAGATTTGTAGCAGCGTCTTTGTCGCTTCTTGAGAAAGACAGACAGAGAGAGAGAGAGAGAGAGAGAGATAGAGAGAGAAAGCTTTTTAATGAAACGAAGGTAATTCAACCGCCCTATATGTAAACGCCTATACACGCTATTCTGCATAGGAGAGCGAATCGGGGGCAGAAAGACTTTAAGAGGAGGGAAAGGGGGAAAAAATGAAAAGTCAAAATAATCTATTGTCATTATGTGCAAAGATCAGACGTAGGTGACAGTATCGACGTAAATAGATTGGAGCTTGTTAATTAAGCCAATGTCTTGAAGGAATTAAAAAAGAGAAGAAAATGTATTGCTTGACATTGCTTTCAAGGGAGAAGGCATGGGAGCTGGTATGTTTCGTAGGTCTAGTGAGTCCAAATTAACTCGTGAACTAATTCACTTGCATCTTGCGTTGGGCATTTCCCGGAGCCCGCAACTAAGCCATAGCCCTACATGTATTATTATGACACTGCAGGTGCTATGGATGTTCTCCTTTGTGTGCAGATAAACCTTCATCGACGCTTAGCACTCAGGCAACGATTGCGTTATGCCACGTGCATTGACTAAAGCGCACGTTAGGTACACAGATCGTAAGCACACAGTATTTTTAATGGCACAAAAGGTATTTGCAAAGCATAGACTGTTTTCTGGTGGTTCTTATTGGCAAGGCAGTAAATATACTGGTTCGAGCTTGTGTGTAAACATGCGTAAACGTACCTACGTACGTAGACGTACGTACGAAATTTGTCCCAAAATATCGTGACGGTATGCGGTAAAAAAATAATTTCACACGGTTTCAGATCAATGTGGTCACCTTCAAAATACTCCCCAATAGACGCAGTGCAATGATTCTACTTCTCCTTCCTTTGCTGGAAGCACCCTTGGAAGTCTTCTGCTAAGCGCATCAGCAACGATGTCTTTTCTTTTTGAATTGTCACATCCCTGAAATGCTGCCCCCGGGAATTCTGTGGCAGTCTGAGAACACGATCAACATATGACTTTGATGTCTGCTTCGTTCTTCCCCCCTTTTTGTTATTTTCTCATTGTCTAATATTTATTTATTTATTTATTTCATTTTTGGCTCTGCCACTCCAGGTGTCGTGTCCGTAAATCCTTTTTGTTGCGGCTGACGGCAAAAATTTGTAATAATTTATCGGCTGTCGCCCGAAGCTTTCTTACCTTCTTTTCTTGCCAACGTTTGCTCAGCAGGAGTCAGCACTTCCGGCGCCATACTGGCGCAAACGTTATTTGTTTTTTTTTCTGCGCCACAACTAATAGCGGCAGACGCAGAGCCAAACCTCCTCGCTGAAACGTGGGAGGCTGCGATCTCCAAGCCGGACCTGGTCGACCAGCGCGAGCTCGTCGCCCGGGCCCGGAGGGCCATCCAAGCCAGAGGTTTCCTTGAATACGGGACCCTCCCACCTCGACTGACATATCACTAATTCAAATGAAGGTTTCTTTCTCTCTCTCTCTTCGTTAAAGGCGACTTTTCCAAATTAATTAAAAAAGTGATACCTCTATAATTCTAACAGTCATTAGGCGGTGACCAAGCAGAAGAGAGCGCTCACGATCGATGTTTTTTGCATCTTCACGCGAAGTTGAGAGGCGTCCTGATCCTGTGTTGTCCTCAGCGTCTTCATGGCCTTGCCGAAAACACTGTGCCCCACTTGAACAAAATTCTTTCTTTGAGGGCATGCTTTCCATAGGCCTTTTTGCAACATTTGTCGAAAGTTTGCAACTATAATTGCCCAATTCTCTCCCCCCCCCCATTTGGAAATGGTGTTGTGCTGCCGAACTCAAGGTAGCGGGTTCGATTATGACCGCCGCGGCCGTATTTCGGCGGGGGCGAAATTCAGGAACACTCGTGCGCTTATATTTAAGCGCACGTTAGAGGATAGCCCCCAGGGGATTCAGAATTAATCCGGAATTCACCACTACGATGCGCCTCGTAATCAGATCGTGGTTTTTGGCACTAAGACCCCTAAATTTAAGTCAATTGAAACTTTTAATTTGGCCAAATTTACGAAAATGATTAGTAGTGATCCTTTGTTTCGTCGGTATCGTCGATCGCGATTTCGACTAGATAAATAGTTTGCGCGCAAAGTGCAGACAAAAGTTTCAGTGATATACAGCAGTCCGACTCGTTCTAGAGGTCAACTAAGTCCTTTATTGGGGAGGGTGAAAGAGTGCCGCCGTTACACCATCTGCCCCCCCCCCTTTTTTTTTCTTTTTTGTGGCTCAATGCACGACCTTCCGGGACAGACCTCGTAGATGGTCTGTCGTAGTAAGCCGTTCTCGAAGCCTGCGATTCGAGGCTTCTACGCACGGTGCTCTTCGTCGGGTTAAGCGGCGTTAACTATTCGCCGTAAGATGTGCGGCATATTGCCAGATCCGCTAACGGCGTGACTTTACTACTTCCTTGAGGGGTCACAGAGATAACCTGTTTCTCAGAGGGGATCGCGCGGGGATGCCGGTGTAGCGGTTCTCTCTTGACGTACGCAGCGCCCAGCGACTGGTCGCCTTGGCGGCGATGGGTTCGGCGCCTTCGTAACGTTAATTGCCTCGCGGATGCAGGAGGTCCACTTCCCCCTCCCCGTCTCGGTCGCTCTCCCATGTCCAACCACGCAATCGATACGCGGCCCTCGACAGGGCCCTGCGGTCCATTAGCCGCTCCTCCGAGAAAGCCGGACGTTGGTCCGAGACAACATCATCCCACCCCCCACCCCCCCACTCCTCTCTCTTTCACCCTAATCTCACACCAATCTTACACCGTTAGATATAGCCTCCGTGGTTTCCAGCGCGTTTAAAAGCTTTTTCGCTGGCGCGCATCCGTGTGAAAGCGTTGGAGAAAGGCGGGAGGGGGGTGGGGGAGGGGTAAACTTTGGGCGAAGTTGCGTAGGCTGTTTGATATCGCCAGTGCCGCTACTCGGTGCCGCGTTGTGTGCGAAGTGTCAACATTTCAAGCTGCCTTCTCGTTTCGCCACAATATGCGCGAAGTTTGCGTTCTTTCTTTTCTTTTTTTTTTCTTTTTGGCTGGAGCTCTGCCTGTCTGCAGTTTGCCGAGCCTGCATTCGCGTTATGTGCGCAACAAACTTTCGATAATATATCGCTTAGTCCAGTTGAGATGCAGCTCTATGCATGCTTTTATGACGCTCTTAGGTGCAGCAGCCTGCTTAAACGGCGTCCTATGTGCGTGTGTGTGTGTGTATGAGAGAGAGAGAGAATGTATGCTTTCAATTTTATTTCCCTGTAGTTTTAATGCCTCCCGCGCTTTTGCAACGCGTATTTGTAGGGTATCCTTAACCGTCTCCATCGGAACTGCCTATTGAGCTCCGAGCCGAGTCTCTATACTGTGCATTAGTAAATACTCTTGAAATGCATCGGCGTTTGAACATTGAACATGGAGAGGATTTTCTTTTAAGTTCGGCTTTATGGTCTGAATGAGTTCAAAAATATATTGGCATATGCACTCTGGTTTATTTACCATGAGGTTATATTCGCTTATGCAAATATATCGTTCCTTTTTCGTTTCTTCTATTTCGATTTCCTTTTTTTTATTATTCGCCTGGAGGTTGTAGCGCAATTAGGCATATTAAAGTGTAGATTACTTGAATAGGCAGGCGTTACTTGCGCAACAAATCGCAATGTTCATGTTGCTAATAGAAAATTAACTTAATAATTTCTTAATTATTTACATTAAGTCAAGTTTTTCAATTGGGACTTGAAGTCTAGAAGAATTGGATTTCCGTCTCCTTAGCAGAAATCCTAAGACCAGTATAACTTTCAAGATATCCGCCTCGAAAACCTGTTAAAAAGCTGCCTTGGTGTTGCAAGCAAGATATAATCTTGGACTGCTTGACACATGCTTTTTGTTAAATTGGAAGCTGGAACGTCCATGTATTTCGTCGAAAACTGTAAAGCCGTATATTTCGAAAGTGGTACTTATGATTTCTGTATAGCAAACATGATTTCACCGTTGTTTGACTTGAATTTCCCATCTGCAACGTGTGCCCTAAATTGATAAATAGATGAGGCGTTCTAACACCACGCTTCTTTTATTATTCAAATGAAAGTAAAGGAAAGAGATGTATTCACCCAATAATGGCAACGGGTACTCCTTCTCTCATAACAGAAATAACAATATATATAAAAATTATGCAGTAGGAAACCGAAAAGAAGCAGTCGCGCGGCACTTTTGCGTGTATTCGCGGGGTTCTTTCCATTTCGGAAAAACACTTTTATGTAGCTCGTATTGAGCAGCATATAACCCCATCGGGAATTTTTCGTGTTGCTGTACAATTTTCTCATTGACACACACTGTATAAGTAAAACTTGTCACCGTAGATAAAACGATTCGAAGGGTTTGAGACCAGACTAAGGTCGCATCCTAAAAAATTACGAGGAGAGGGTTTCATTGAGCGGTTAAAACATAATTGGCGGTTGCCTCCAGTTCTTGCGTAAATGTAAATTTGACATCAGGAGATTGGGATAAACTCAGAATTCACCAACTTTATTTTATAGCGCCCATGATATATGTTACTCCGCACACAGTCCTTCAGTCCGTAGTCCTTTCTATTTTAATACGTCTTTATTTCTGCGTTTAATAGGCCTTAGTCCTTTTAGTCCATAGTTTTTAGTCCTTCACCAGTGCGTGCCCTGTAAAGCGTGCTCTGCCTCATGCGTAGTCAGTATGCGGGAAAGCAATCTTACTGCTGCGAAAACAAGTTACGGTTTCCGAGGCAACGCGCTCCTAAATTCACACTTTTGACGTAGTAGTTCTGCGGAAACCCGCAAGATGGAGAGAAGTTGAATAAAGGGAAAATTATTCCCTGCGGAAAAAGGGAATAAAGGGTTTCCTTTGTAGCAATTGCCACGAACGGGTGGATGTCTGATTTTCCCTTTATTCACACTTTTGCAAGTCATTAAAATTAAAAAAAACGAACAGCTCGATTATTATGCTGTCGATAAAGCTTAACCATTACTGAATGCTGTAAAGAACGGCGGGTTGCACAACAAGATTGTCACCTTGCCACCCGATTACGACAAGGGGTGCAAGACGCGCACCTCCCGCTCTCCGCCGCTGCAGCTGCGAGGCGTTCAAAGAAGCGACCTTTGCGCTGGAATCCGCCGCCTTCCTCCAGCCCGCTTCGACATTGTGACAAGACGAGTTTGGTGTGTGGACAATGATTCCAGAGTTCCTCAACGCGGCGCTGATCTGACACGCCTGAAGAAGCTACCGCGGGAACGTCTTATTTTTGCGCTCTCACGGTTCAGCATGTTGCAAAACAACGAGCGTCCCTCGAGCGGCGTCGATTTTCCGGAACGGCACCACCTTCAACGCCGTCGCTTGGGCTTCGGAATGTGTGTGCCTTTGTGTCTGAAAACTGGTCTTGAGAGCAGCTGCGAGTTGGTGGTGTGTAAACGAACAGCCGCCGCGTCGTAGGACCAGCGGATCGAGTGTATAAAAACTGTGGTTGTGCGATTGTTGGACGCACTTCTCTTGAGCAGTCATGTTAGACTGGTTCACTTCTCTCATGCAGTCCTGTTGGACTAATACTATTTTTCTCAAACAGTCATGTTAGACTGAGTTAATTTTCTGTAAATAAACCCCTTTTTCCTCGTTCTCGATGAGAAGCAGTTCTTCACTTCATCAACGATCTCAGCGTAAATAAGTTGGACGACGGCATGGGCCAGCTACCTTCGAATTCATGCCGTACTCCAATCTTGGCAAAGGACCACGGACGAAGGGATAGAGCCCCCAATCCTGACAACTGGCTGACAGCGGTGAGATGGACTTTGCGACATGGTGCTGTATCTGCGGTGAGTGCTTGGTTTTTGCTTTGACTCTCTAGGCTTCATTTTGTGGTTGTTCTGTTTAGAACAGTAGGGAAGCTAGATTGTTGTGTGTTAGCTAGGTTGTGTTTTCCTAGCTAGATTTAGAGAGCAGAATCAAGGCAGTAAAGCAGCAGTCATGGAGTTAAGGACACTGCTGAGAGACGAGTTGTTGATTGTTGGTGAGGAACTGGGCCTAGATGTACGCAAGGAAATGCTCAAATCGGAATTATTGGAGCTAATTTCCAATCAGGCCAGTGAGCAAGATATTGAAATGGGATTGGAACTTCTCTAAAAGAGAGAGAAACGGGAAAAAGAAAGAGAAGAACGAGACAGAGAAAAACGAGAGAGAGAGGAACGCGATAAAGATCGCGAGATAACAAAAATGCAACTTGAACTTGAAAACAGACGTTTGGAGTTGTCTCAAGGAAGTGAAGGAGCTCTGGGTCGATCAAGTGAGGCAGAATCGTACCGCATGGACAGGCTATTAAAGCCATATGAGGTCGGGACCGACATAGGCTTGTTCCTAAGCAATTTTGAAAGGACTTGCGAAAAGATGAACTTCGGTCCGAGCACATGGCCACAGCGGTTGCTGTCTATGTTGCCGTGTGAGGCGGCGGAAGTAATCGCCAGACTAAGTGTGCAGGATGCATATGATTATGCGAAAGTTAAGGCTAGTCTCCTGAAGAAATACCGCCTTTCAGCCGAAGCTTTTCGGCAAAGGTTTAGGAGCACAGGCAAGAAAGATAGCGAGGGCTATCCGGAGTTTGCGTATAGCTTAAAGGCCAACCTAGTCGAGTGGCTTAAAAGCGCGGAAGCGTACGACAGCAGAGACATGATCATTGAATGCATGTGTCTAGAGCAGTTTTACAAAACCATCCCCCAAGCTGTGAAACTGTGGGTGCAAGACAGAGGTAATGTAAACACTGTGGAAAGGGCGGCTGAATTAGCCGAAGAGTACGCAACCCGTAGAAAATTGAACGCCGAGGAGGGAAACTGGGACGGTCGAAATGGACCGCGGAAACCATTTCCGTTCAAAAGGGGTGCGCAAACTAGACGATCCGAGCCTGTAGACATGGCGGAAAAGCCCGCAGAAAAGAGCGAGGAGAAAGTTAACGGAGAAACCGCACAAAAAGAACAGAAAAGAAAATTCGAATCTGTCAGACCAATTCGCTGTTACAAATGCCACAAACTGGGACATATAGCTGTAAACTGCGAGAAGCCAAGCGTAGTTTTTTCCTACGTGGAGGAAAAGGATGAGAATATGGAACTTTTAAGTCCATATCTCCACGACCTGCAAGTTAATGGAAAACCATGCCGAGTGCTAAGAGACAGTGCCGCCACGCTGGACATTGTCCATCCGTCCTACGTGATGGTAGATGACTTCACCGGAGAAGTAGCATGGATAAAACAGGTTGTAGAAGAACACAGCGTGTGTCTGCCCATGGCCAAAGTCAAAATCAGTGGACCATTCGGGGAGCTAGAGACTGAGGCTGCAGTTTCCAAATTTTTGTCACTGCAGTATCCCTACATCTTTTCGAATCGTTCGAATCAGTTACTGCGTGACAGAGGGCTCAAACTGGGAGAGGGCATAGTACAGGCATTGACCAGAGGCCAAGCTCGTAAGATCGCGGCGCTTTCGGCTGAAAATGCTCAAGCTCCTCCAGCTGAAGCCGAAAAGGGGATAGCTTCAATACCCGAATCCGAGCTAGGCCCGAGGGACAAAAGAACAGTTGAGGAGAGCCTGCCAGTTGACCAGCTCAATGAGAGCGTAGCACTAGAGCGTCAGAGTTCTAGCCTGCAGGAAGAGCAAGCAGACGCGCTCCCAAGCGAGACAGGGTCGTTATTATCACCGGCCTCAAAGAACTTTGATCAACTCTTACGCGTGGATAGAGAGTCACTGGCAGCTGAGCAAAAGAATGATGAGAGCTTAGCTAAATTACGTGACACAGCTAAAGAAGGCGTTGCTAGGCGCAACGTAACGATACATGAGAAAGGAGGTTTGTTGTATCGGCATTACAGAGATCGAAAGGGTAGGATTTTAGATCAGTTAGTCATACCTACTAAGTATAGGGAGAACCTTTTGAGTCTTTGTCATGGAAATGGGTGGTCCGGCCACCTAGGCATAAACAAATCAAAGGAAAGATTGCTTATGGAATACTACTGGCCTGGCTGTTTCAAAGATGTAGAAAACTTTGTAAGATCATGCGACGCCTGCCAGCGTTCTGGTAAACCAGGAGAGACTTGGAAAGCTCCACTGAAGGTAGTGCCCTTAATAACAGAGCCTTTCAGACGGCTTGTAATAGACACGGTAGGGCCTCTTCCAAAAACAAAATCAGGCTACAGGTACTTGTTTACCATGCTGTGTCCGGCTACCAAGTTTCCAGAAGCAATCCCTTTGAAAGAGCTCAGCTCCACTGAAGTAGTAGACGCGCTTTTGACAGTGTTTGCACGAGTTGGGTTTCCAGCCGAAATTCAGGCAGATCAATGGTCAGTATTCACGAGCGCACTGACTTCCACATTCTTGCAAAAGTGCGGGGTAAAGTTAATACACAGTTCTGTCTATCACCCTCAGTCAAACAGTGTAGAGAGGTGGCATTCGGTGCTTAAGCGAGTTTTGCGTGCGCTCTGTTACGAGCACAAGGAGGACTGGGAGAACTGTCTGCCGGCAACTTTGTTTGCTTTGCGAACGGTTCCACATGAAGCGACAGGGTTCTCACCAGCAGAACTAGTGTATGGGAGGACACTCCGGTCTCCACTGAGAATGTTAAGAGGGATGTGGGAAGAAAGAGGGGAGAGTCCAACCGTAGTTGAATACGTGCTAAATTTACTGGAGCGACTAAGCGCAACCCAAGAACTAGTCAAAAGGCACACGGAAATAGCTCAAAGGAACGCCAAATTCTATTACGACAAGAATGCGAGGCTTCGTACGTTTAAAGTCGACTTAACGATCAAAGCGGAAAAGTGTAGGTTTGGTTGTTCGCAGGTGACTTATCTGGGCCATGTTGTCGGTCAGGACATGAGACGGCCGGCTGAGCTGAAAATAGCGACGATTGGAGATTTTTCTCAGCCGCGCACGAAAACGGACGTTCGTTCATTTTTGGGACTCGTGGGGTACTATCAACGGTACATTCCGAATTACTCGCAATTGGCAAGTCCATTAACAGACGCCCTCCGAAAGGGAGCACCGAGTAACGTACACTGGGATAAGGACAAAGAGAACGCTTTTCAAAGTTTGAAAACGCTATTGGTTTCTCGCCCTGTGCTTCGCGCGCCAGACTACACAAAGGAATTCATAGTTCAATGCGACGCAAGCGACAGAGGTATGGGCGTGGTACTTAGTCAAGTCGGCTACGATAACGAGGAGCATCCTATCCTCTACGCCAGCCGTAAACTAAATGTAAGAGAGGAAGCCTACAGCGCTTCAGAGAAGGAATGCGCTTGTTTGGTTTGGGCCGCCCAGAAGTTGTCGTGTTATTTGTACGGAGCGAAGTTCATCTTCGAGACCGACCACTGTCCTCTGACGTGGCTCAATCAAATGTCACACAAAAACGGCCGCTTGCTCCGATGGAGCCTCACTCTCCAAGAGTACAACTTCTCCGTTAGATATAAGAAGGGAAAGTTGCATAGCAATGCGGATGGTTTGAGCAGGCTAATTTGAATTCTGCGTTTGAGGGTCCCGCCTAAATTTTAGGGTTACTAGTGTTAAATTTATTAAGCGAAGAAGATCCCCTCTCATTTAGCAGGATTCCCTCCATGATTGCTGAATTTGTCAGCAGGAATTTGCTTCAGAAATTGGCATAGTGAAATGCAGCATTTTTTTTGTTTCTGCACTTATGTTGTTGTTTTTTTTTTTGAAGCCTAGCGAGTCTAAAGTGAGAGCCAATGCACGTCATCTCGGCGCAGAGCCGTGTTGTGGGGTTCATTTTGCAGTTGCCTGTCCTTGTTGGATGTTTTGGGGCGGTGACATCAATGCACAAGTGGTCGCTGCGAGCCAAGACATCAATCCCCCCCTGACCAGCAGCCGTTCTCTTCCTGCCTAGCGGTTGTCAGCGCTAGACAGTCGAGACTTTTGGGGCCATGGAGGCGCTGTAAAGAACGGCGGGTTGCACAACAAGATTGTCACCTTGCCACCCGATTACGACAAGGGGTGCAAGACGCGCACCTCCCGCTCTCCGCCGCTGCAGCTGCGAGGCGTTCAAAGAAGCGACCTTTGCGCTGGAATCCGCCGCCTTCCTCCAGCCCGCTTCGACATTGTGACAAGACGAGTTTGGTGTGTGGACAATGATTCCAGAGTTCCTCAACGCGGCGCTGATCTGACACGCCTGAAGAAGCTACCGCGGGAACGTCTTATTTTTGCGCTCTCACGGTTCAGCATGTTGCAAAACAACGAGCGTCCCTCGAGCGGCGTCGATTTTCCGGAACGGCACCACCTTCAACGCCGTCGCTTGGGCTTCGGAATGTGTGTGCCTTTGTGTCTGAAAACTGGTCTTGAGAGCAGCTGCGAGTTGGTGGTGTGTAAACGAACAGCCGCCGCGTCGTAGGACCAGCGGATCGAGTGTATAAAAACTGTGGTTGTGCGATTGTTGGACGCACTTCTCTTGAGCAGTCATGTTAGACTGGTTCACTTCTCTCATGCAGTCCTGTTGGACTAATACTATTTTTCTCAAACAGTCATGTTAGACTGAGTTAATTTTCTGTAAATAAACCCCTTTTTCCTCGTTCTCGATGAGAAGCAGTTCTTCACTTCATCAACGATCTCAGCGTAAATAAGTTGGACGACGGCATGGGCCAGCTACCTTCGAATTCATGCCGTACTCCAATCTTGGCAAAGGACCACGGACGAAGGGATTGAGCCCCCAATCCTGACAATGCTAACAAATATTGTTTAGCGTTAGCTTGTAGCAGTAAAAGAAGCATGACCTGCAGACTTTCCGTGTAACGCTTCCCGCTACGAATGTTGCAGAGGCAGCCCTATCTTTCGACTTACTGCACTCAGTGTGCCGCTGAATTTCAGGTTCCATGCCCATAGGAGAGAAGAGTAAAATCTGTCGCGTGTTTTGCTTCGCTCGAAAATAATTTCGCGAGACGTCTTGCTCGGCTTTTGTACAGCGTTTTGCAGACTGTGCCGTGCTGCGTGGGTTCCTCCTATTCCAGATTCTTCGGTGCACGGGCTTTGCTTCCTAAGGTCACGAAAACAATTTGCTCGGCCACCGGTCGTCTCTGCATTTCGGCATCTTGTGTCTTTCTTCAGACACTCTTTCCTTGCGAAAAAGGAAGAGAAAAAATAACGGAGGAAAGCAGCGCTTCGATCCATTCCACGAGCCAGTGCTGACAAGTGTCTCGTTCCGCGTTCTCAACGGAGGGAAATGAAAATGAGTAAGGCGAGATAGCAAAAGCGCGCGACTTGTAGAGAGACGCTCCGTGCTTGCAGCCGGCCACGCGGGAGAACACATCGGGGCGAACGCGGTCCGCCCCTTGAGAAAGCAGCGGCTGACACTGACGTGCACGCAAGCTTTGCACGCGTCCCCTCTTTCGTGACCCGAGACGGCCGCCGGGCCTCGGTGCGGGCGGCTTAGCTGCGCTGGGAACGTTTCCATCGCGTGTGCCGCGCTCCTGTCTGCACGGCCTGCGTGCTCTGATCGAAGAAGGGGCCCGCAAAGGAAATCGCGGTTCGTTCATTGAGCCTGCCTTCTCCCGGCATCTCCTCCCTCGTCGCGTTATTTCTGACCACCCCAAGAGCGAGCACGTTCTGAGTGAAAGCGTGGGGCGCGTAGAATCTTGGAGGTTGCTCTCGGTTATCGGTGGGCCGGTTCCGCGAAAGTTCCTCGCTCGCCTGTATACCGTACACTGGGCAAACGATCGCGAGAGAGAATGCTTCCAAGGCGGGAAGATCTTAGTGACGGGTTTCCGGGCATGTAGTCCGCACTCCGTGTTGAGACCGCAACAAAAAATTGATTAAGTTGCGGGGTTTTGCGTGCCAAGACCACGATCTGATTTTGAGGCACGCCGTGGTGGGGGACTCAGGAAATTTGGTCCACTTGGGGTTCTTTGACGTGCACCTAAATCAAAGTACACGGGTGTTTTCGAATTTCGCCCCCATCTAAATTCGGCCCCCGTGGCCGGGATTCGATCCCGCGACCTCGTGCTTAGCAGCCCACAACACAGAAACTGTATTATTAAAGAGTTAATCATTAAAAGACCGTTGTCGAAGTGTTCCTTTTTTAGATATGTTGATTATCTTTACTTATTTTTATTCCCCGACCGTTCAGAAGGCACAGGAAGAGTGGTGATATTAAAAAATCACGTCTGATCTAGATTTCAATATTTGATGCCGAAGTACGAGTTGGAACCAGACTTGCTGGTGCGTGCCGTACAGCGCGCGGGATTATAGAAATTTGCGACGCGGTGCTCATAATTATTTTGCTGAAAAAAGCAAAAGCGTTGTAAATAATGTGGAACGCCGAATGAGGTGTCCTTTGATGTTTTATTTCAGTACCTTTCCACGACGTATTTTGCTGTCGTACATATTGTCGGTTATTTCACGCATATCATATGCTCTTTTCAAGCGGATCAGCGCGACGACCTGCTCGGATAATGGCGCGGGAAGAGCCGCCCGTTCCGCTCATGCACGATCGCTTAGTAGTCACTTTCCAGGCACGTCTTGCTGTGCAAGCGTAATTTTGGAACCTTAAGCACAGAAGTTCTTTCCGAAGCGCGCATTTTCGTGATTTGACTCGCCCTTATAGTCCGGCTTTTTCTACTGTCGCGTTCAGGTTACTGATGGCGAGTAAGGGATTGTTGCCATAAAAATAGAGCTTAGGTAAAACGTGGCGGGAAACTTAAGTCCCTCATATTATGTGAACCCAATACAGAAGTGCTGGGACTAGCTGCGAAATTGAACACACACACACACACACACACACACACACACACACACACACACACACACACACACACACACACACACTGTCAAGAATGGCGAGTTGCGCAACAAGATTGCCACCTTGCCACCCGATTACGACAAGGGGTGCAAGACGCGCACCTCTCCCTCTCCGTCGCTGCAGCTGGGAGGCGTTCAAAGAAGCGGCCTTTGCGCTGGAATCCGCCGCCTTCCACCCGCCCCATCGACATTGTGACGGGACTAGTTCGGCGTGTGTGAACAATGCTTCCGGAGTTCCCCAACGCGGAGCTGATTTGACACGCCTGGACAAGCTGCCGTGGGGACGACGTTTTTTCGTGCGTCTCACGCTTCGGAGTGGCGCAGAACAGCGAGCGACCCTCGATCGACTCCGATAGTTCCCGGAACGGCACCCCGCGCGGTTGCCTCTGTGTACAGAGCGCGGTTGCCTTTGTGTACGTAAACTGGTCTGCAGAGCAGCTGCGAGTTGGTGATGTGTAAACGAACAGTCGCCGCGTCGTAGGACCGGCGGATCGAGTGTATAAAAACTGTGGTTGTGCGAATGCTGAGCACACACTTCTCTTGAGCAGTCATGTTAGACTGAGTCACTTCTCTCATGCAGTCCTGTTGAACTAATACTCTTTTTCTCAAGCAGTCATGTTAGACTGATTTAGTTTCTGTAACTAAACCCTTTTCCTCGTTCTCGATGAGAAACAGTTCTTCACTTCATCAACGATCTCAGCGTAAATAAGTTGGACGACGGCATGGGCCAGCTACCTTCTAATTCATGCCGTACTCCAATCTTGGCAAAGGACCACGGACGATGGGATTGAGCCCCCAATCCTGACAACACACACACACACACACACACACACACACACACACACACACACACACACACACACACACACACGCACGCACACACACACACACACACACACAAACACACACACACGCACGCACGCACACACGCGCACACACGCACGCACGCGCACGCACGCACGCACACGCACTACGTCATGTAGATATGTATAGGTGTTTATCAGTGTGAATGAAACTTTGTTCTTTGTAGCACCGCAGCAGTCTGCATTTGAAACACGCACGATTGGTGCTTTTTACCCCACGGCGATTATCCGTTTACCAAGTTGCAGTACTACGTATAGTGTAGTGGCCAGCAGGGTAAAGCTTCCGAAACATCCACAGCTCGGCTGCCCAGTGCGGCTACATCTGAAGGCTACGCCGAGCTGAGCAGCACGCGTGTTGGCGTGCAGTTCCAGCGACCCGCCGCGTATACACATATTGTGCTTCGGGGGAAACGTTCAGCTGCAGCCATGAGCGCAACCTCTGAGCGGGCGAGGCTACCGAGAAGGAAGGGGTCGCCACTCTTGTTTTCTCACATCAGTCATTTGCGGTTGGCAAGGAAAGAGAGCAGGCTGGAGAACGACAAAAGGCATAGAAAAATACAAATAAATGAAGGTCAATAAGATTTTTATCTCACGCTTGCGCATTGTCCCTTCTAACATATTCCTTCCATCGCTGAAAAAAAATATGCTTCTCGTTTGTTGGTCGATTTCATCCTCCGTATTGTCGAGATCAATAAGTCGCTATAATTGCCGGATGCTATATTGGAGATGGGGAGGGGGAGAGGGGAGCGCAGGCTTTGTTTTCGAGAATGGTTGCCGCGGGCACTTCGATTTTTCTTAAGTGCAATCGATTGTGACGCGGTGTTTTTAGCCGTCGGGGATCTGTTTCTGGATAACGTCAGCGGTGGTCACATGCCCGCCTCCTCCCTTTTTTTCCCGTCCCCTTGAATGACGCGCGTTCGTCAGTTATAGGTAAGCGGCGTTGACCTTCGACTTCGCCTGTTGACATGTGGCGCTTGCCGGGCTTTCAAAGCTATAGGTTCTGCCGACGAGACGGATCGCTGACTGACTGCGTTCACGAGCATGACGCAACGCCGTGCATCCGAATCGCGTTGCACACCTAGACGCCGCCGACGTGCTGCTGGCGGAGCGATATTTACTGCAGCGATTCACCCACGTGGATCTGAGGACTGAACCAGCGATCCGTCCCGCTGGAACGAAACGCCACTGGACACGAGAAAGCTAACTAGAAAGCCGATTTTAAAACGCTTTGTGCGCTTTTTTATTTTACTTTTCTTACCTCCCTGATGTTTGGCGTGTCGGCGGTCGTCTCGCCGACTCAACTAGACTGATCCCGGAGACAATGTAATCTAACGAGGTGACTTGATGACATGCGATACTAACTAAAAAAAAATTTAATGGTTGACTCTTGCGTGCCAAAAGCAATCTGATTACGAGGCACGACGTGGAGGGGGGATGGATGGAGGTACTCCGGAAGTTCGGACCCCCTGGGGTTATTTTACGTGTTTACACGGGTGTTTTCGTATTTCACTCCCATCGAAATGCGGTTGCCGTGGCCGGGATTATATCCCGCGAGCTCGTCTTAGGAGCCCAACACCATACCCACTAAGCGAACACGACAGGCGCGATCCTAACTCTAGTGCGCGATATGTGACTTCGCAATGGTTTTTAATGTTGTTCGTAAAGCCACCCAATCCTGGAGGCAGTGCAGTTAAATTTGTGGGTGGGCCGATCGTCATGCTTTCGTATATTCGACACGCCCAGATTTGTCGTGTAGATTTATAGTTTCTTTGCCTCTGTCTCTGGTTTTAGCGTCGGTGTCTCGCCGATTAGACGCAGAAAGGTGTATTTCGCACTGTGCTGATGCTCAAAGATGGAAAGCGCGAATAGCCGGTCGTAACGTTAGCGTACGTGACGGAGTTTGTAGAAGCGCTTGTGTAGGTGGCACTGGTTTAGATGTCACAAATGTTGTTCGCATAATAGTTCCCTACGACCCTGAGTGGACGTCTGTACGAACGTATCGATAGGGAAACGGATCGATGATGTTTTTCAAGGGGGGGTACACGCGTTAAACGTCAAGTGTTACGTTTATAATTTATCGGCACATGGACGTGTGCTTGAAATTGTACCTAATTGCATGGCGTGACCAACAGCGTCTCGGCATTTGAGAGCGTGATAAAAGCCGTCGAGAAGCATTTCTTGACTACAGCACATGCGGCGCCCTGTTCGAAATTTCAAGTAACTGTAAGCCTACGGTCTGTTGTACTTTGGTTCTGTTATCACTCGTGTTTCATTATGGCGCCATGTACGACAACTGTGGTAGCGCGATGCGGCGTGCCTCGGCCCTGTAATTTGGTCTGTGTCGTGTTGGCTTCGAATTAGGTTCCCGACATTGTTCTGACAAAGTTTTGGTGGAGTGTATGTAAGCGCAAAAGACCCGAAATGAATTCGTAGCCTACTAGCGAACGGCCGTCCCTCGAGCCGCATCTCGCGTTCTTTCCGCCACAATTACTTTAGAGGGATACTGGACAAAGCTTTTGCCGCCGAGATTTTTTGCCCTAGCAGAAACTTGGGTGCTGAAATTGGTCGACACAGCCTTGTTCTCAGGCAGAAACTAGCCGAAAATAATGAGTTTAACGCGTTCTTCGCAAAATACCGCGTCTAGCGGCCGCGCCGTGAACTAGAGGAAGTGACGTTTCGTGTGACGCTGTCTGTGCCGGATACCGGCGTGCCAGCCATCGCCCGCGTCGCTCCACCCGCGTGGACGACGCCGGACGGCAGCGAACGACGTCTCAACTGCGCAGTTGCTCGCGGCCGCAATACATGTTTCCGCATGCGGAGATTGTGCCCAAGTCTTCAAAATCGTCGTTTGCGTTGTGTGCTGCTTTTGTAACGTGATCAGTGAAGCACCTGGGACAACGCAGGAAAAGGCCTCTACGCTGCTGCGCGCAAGGGTGTGAGAAAAGTATCGTCGGGCGAGACAAGCCGTGTCACATATACCTTTCCGGTAGAGCCGAAGTTTCGAAGGATATGAAATCGCGCTGCGCGCCTATCGCAGCCAACATGGGTGCGAGGAGCAAGGACCGCGGACGTTAGGCAGGCGCCGGCTGCCCAACTCTGTCGCTGCCAGAGAGTTTCGTACAACGATCACTAGAGGGAGCTCTGGCGCTAGTGTCTGTGGGAGCTGCAATGGCGGTGGTTTATCAGCCAGCATGTGAATTTGTGGATTGCGTGGATTAGCCTGAACCTCGACCTTCTGGCTTCAAGCGCCTTCGTGACTTTGTAAACTAGTCCTATTTAGCGACGTACTGCGTAATAAACAATTACATGAAGAATATTAAAATTGTGCAACGAGAGGATTCGAACGCAGGGCCTCTAGAGCAGAGGCCCGGTATTGAAACCATTACGCCATTACGCCATCGTAACGACGTTAAGCGCCCTTACGAATTCGTCGCAGGCAACCCAACGCCTTGAGAAGTTTGGCACGTTTCGATTTGGCCACCTCGATAAGCTGAATCGTCGCAATTAGTAGCGATCGTGCATGTTGCCAGCGCCTTCAGCACATCGAAAAGTACAGATTGCTCTGAAATTTGTGGCAGTGAAGGCATAAAAAGCGTGGTAAACAAAGCCACAAGAGGGTTGGAAACCACAAGCATGGATATCAGGCAAATTCATGTACTTCCCATCATTCTCATGGTGGCTGAACGATTGCAGCGCCAGATGTTCCCGCTAGTAATTATTGTAGGAAGCTCCCTGAGGGGACGCGTGACGTCACGGCGGTCGGTGCGGAGCCCCGCGCTCACAATCCTCCAAAAATTCAGCCATCCGTTTATAAATATATGTGAAATGAACACTGCGTATCGGAACAGTTGCGTCTTCCGAGTCGATGCTTCCCTCATTTTGTTTTCTTACTTATGATTTCACTATCCCTCTAAGAATTAACCTTGTGCTCGGAAGCTTTTATGATATGCGCAGAAATGCGAACTGAGTGAGCGTGTCATGAATTGCCTCGCTGGGTTAGGATTGTTATAACGGTCGTTCGAAAAAAAAAAAAGTGCTTGCTTGTTTGCTGTCGTGCTGGTTTCGTACGTTCGTTCGTTCGTTCGGTCGGTCGTTTGTTTGTTTGTTTGTTTGTTTGTTTGTTTGTTACTCGCTGTCGTGGCCCAGTAACTATGCATTCTATAGCAGAATGCGAACTTCAAAAAAGGTGGAAGCTTTGTCCGGTTGGTGTATAAGCATGGTCGAGATAGCGCCAGTGCTCAAACGAAGCACGAGCAAAAGAAAAAAAAAAGCCGAAACACCTACATTGCGCATTGCGCTTTCGTCTAAGCGCTGCTCCTGCGACATCTAACAACATGAGGTCGCGGGTTTGATTACCGGGCCGTCTGCCGCGGTACAACTACGGGGGAGGAATGTAAATGAGCTCGCCTACACTGATGCCTTTACGTGGTATCTGGAAAGCGCCGGCAGGTCAAAATTTAAACGAAGCCGATCGACACGGTGCATGCCCGTTACAACCTCTGGCCTTATTTTCGTGCGGTAAACCCCGTTAAACTTTTCAGCAAGCATTATTTTGTTCGTTTGCTCCAAAGTGTTTCACATTCTCTCGGTGCATTTAAACCGTTTAAATTGTAAGCGTCGCACTCTGATTGGTTGTGGGAAGACTTACTAGCTCGAACCGCGCCTTTCAGTTGCTCGTCGATCAGAGACCGCATTTCATATAGCGTGCCTTTGGGGATTTCAAGGTTTCGTGTGTAGTTTCAGGCTGTGCACATTCCTGGGACTCATTATTAAAAGAGTCGAAGCGTTAGTAGTAAAGTCGCGTCTCGACTTTCCTCGTCGTTGTGGAAGCAGCTTGGAAAGTTCGTTCTCCCGAATTGCGCAAGTTTTGCGCAAGAATTGCGCAAGCCCAGTGCATGCGCCTGTAGCGTAAATATTTGTCAACACTAAAATGAACGGCTTTTAGCGACGCTTGCGAATCTACTCGGCGAATATACCCGCTGTTTATGAGATTTGCTTTTCCCCTATGTGGGCGCTTAGCTGCGTATTTTCTCTATCTTTTTTTCCGAGCTGGTATATTGCAGGCGTCATTCAGTACACGCGAAGCCTGGTTTGCGGCTTTTGAGCATTGCTAGAATTTATTACTCTCGCAGTTACGACGTGCACGCGGATTTATCGCCCTCTGTATTAGCGTTTGTGCAAGTTCGTTCGCCGCGTTAGCGCTTTTATTCTCCCTCCGTCTGAAATATATTCCTTCCGAGTGCGCGCATTGTGTTGCGAAAAATATCAAAGCTGCCAAGGATGAACGCCATAGCGTAGACGGCAATGTGCTTAATGTTGTGAGCCGGGGTTTCCCTTTCCCTCCCCCCCCCATTTTTTTTGTTTCAGACAGTTGTTCTACGGTACAGAGACTGAAGACTGGTCGAGTCTGAGCAGGGAAAATGAGAGTGCAGTTTCTTAAGTTCCGTGCCGCTCCTTAGCAGCGCAGATTTTGGTCCGCTCCGTCGGTCTCATTTATTTGGAATGGACGCGGCGGGCGGTCGGACGGGCGCTCTTTCGAAGGGAAAGAACGTGTCTTCTTAATAGAGATATTGAGGTTACTTTGAATTTTTGAAGTGTGTGGCTTCATTAAGACATCTTTGCAGAGGAGATGAAAGCGTGCTTTTCTTGCCCGGCTCTCGAGAGCCTGAACAGTTTTCTAAGCCGTGCAACCGCGTATTCCACACGTTTTAATCATACAGATACACGTTTCGTCGAGATACAGAGTGAGTCTTTTGATCAGGACGACGATGGTAGATGAGCTTCAATGCTAGAAACAACTGTGTTTCAATCTTCGAAATTATACTCTTCTGTTGCTGTGCTGTGCGTGGTGGAGAATTTTCCCTGAACTTTCCTTCTCCGTTGTCGCATCGTATTTTGTACTCGTGTCCTCGTTGGCGGTGAATCGTGAAACAATGTTTCTTCTTTTTCTTGTTTTTTTTAACAAGGCTGCAGAGCCTGACGTCATGAAGATAAAGCGGCTGTGGCGCCATCCCGTTCATAGTATATTCATTGCTCTGTACTATAACTCTGTAGTGCCCCTTTGTCAAGCACGAGAAATCTACTCATTATTTTTTACCTTCGCATTACCTGCTATACCTTGTTCGAAATGAGCTATGCCACATGGAAGAACCGCAAGAAAATTTCTTTTACAAGAATATTATCATGCTGTTGGGGCACCCCTATAATATGTGGTCTTGTCCTGCCTGTGCTAGGCCACAGTTAATACATTTAAGCAGCTCCTCGTTTTTCATAATTACGGCCAGCCTTCTCGGGCTTACTGTGCAATGTGTTTGAGTCCTTCTCAGCGTCGTCGCCTCGGCCCGGGTTCATGATTCGTCTGGCGGTGGATAGAGCCGGCTTTGTTCCCTGAGCCGGCTGAGCCGGTCTCCGTAGCTGAGCGCCATGCTCACTCGGGGTTGGTTCCTGGGGCCGCACCACCTCCCGGTTTATGTTTCCTCGGGCTGTCTTGTGGGAGGCCTCATTTGTCGGGTTATCGTTGTGAAGTTTTATTGCGGATTTGCTAACTGGGCCTGCAATAAAATATAGGAACGATGAAAACAATTCGAACTACTAGTTACACCTACCAATTCAAATAAAGACTTAAATTTATAGTTGCTTTATTTCCTAAGATATAGCGCTACCTGTTTCTGTGGGGCTACGTATGTCCCTCGGCGCACTTAAGGGAGTTTTTGCTTGTGGTTGCTGGGAGGACACGTGTGTCCCAGTGACCAACAAAGGGATAGTGCACAAACGGAAAATGGAAAGAAAAAGAAAATGTTTCGTTCCTTCTTGTCAGCCGCCATATTGCTTTTCCGAGTGTCAAGATGCCCTCCCCGGCCCTTGCTCTCCTTCTTTTCCGCCCTTGAGCTGTGTCAACTCAGTTTGTCAACTACTGGAGGCCCGCTTTGGTGTCGCGCTGTCGCCATCGCGATATAGGACCGTTCCACTCGTGCCCGGGGCAAACTGGATGATGTCTGTCGGAAGAGGTCCCGGCTTGAATTGGAAGGCACTCGGCACGGTTCCAGAACGCCGGCCCCGGGGTCAATGGCCGTGTACATGCGCGACCCGAAAAGCACTGGGCGTAAAACGTAGCCATCTTGCGAATGTTCCGTGCGGTCGAGAAACGATCCGTCTCTGGAAATTATGACTGCGGAATAGGGGCCGGGTCAGCTCACGTCTAAAAAATTGGCGCCGTACGTTCATGCGCGCCGAGCATGTATGCCTAAGGGAGAGGTCAAGGAGAAACAACACCCGCAAATAAATGATTTCGCCCCTTAGCCACAAATCCGCGACGAACTAGGTTTTTGACGAAGTATATTTGGGCTACAATATGACTACAATATAGCATATTGAGCTTCCGATATAACGTCCGGCACACGGTGCCGCACGTTATATCGGAAGCTCACTATGCTATTTTGTAGTCATATTGTAGCCCAAACGGTGCCGGACGTTAATCATATTGAAAGTGATCGCGCCCTTGCCCTGAATCATTCTCGATCGTCCAGATGCTAGTTAAGCTTGCAAAACGGAGCCTTATTTTTATTTATATTTCATTATTACTTCCTTTGAGTTCGCTGAACAGGTTATACTGTTGTACCGTTTTCGCTATAGTCAGATTTGTCATAAAGGCATCGAAGCAATTTTCAATCGCCATACAATTCTCCATGTCATCTGTGCTGATGTTCCTATCAAGTGTAGTTGATAGCGCGATGGTCGGATTTATTTTCCTTTCTTCTGGCATTTATTCCACAGTCTTGAACACAATGTTGAACATTCGTATGCTTCGCTATCGCTACAAATGTTGAACATTCGTAGCGACTTTGTCGTCCTGCGCTTCCTGTTTGCGCTACACGTACATCACGTCATGTGAATCATGTTAAACCGTCCTAAGGATAATCGGGCGGCTTTCTTTTTGCAGTCCCAATATGTTTGCAAGTGCACACAATTAGGCTATCTCCGCGTAGCATACACGGAATGCCAAGTCTCTGTTGTATTGCCGCACCTCGGCTAACACGATTAACATGCTCTCGGTAGTCTGTCTAGTCAGCCGAGCGCTGTTCGAGTAGTGGTTACGCTAACCAGCTTGTGAACGTGAAACCATTAGTGCGAATCTTACTTTGGGGCGCTCTCTTTTGTCATTCCTTTTCATCTCAATAAGGATTTTGTCCTCACATGAATGGCTAATGTCGTTAATTGCTTATTTGAGGAGCAGTGGAAGGAATGATTGGTACTCTCTTTAGGAGCGTCGGTAAAGAGCGACTGTTAGTCCATGAAGGAGTAATTCGCTGGGAAATAACAGTTCATCCTCGCGCTGTTACACCCCAAATGGTCCAATGGTTGTGGCGTGTCAATTACGCCCCAAAAGAAGTAAAACAAACACCCCTTCTCGTCCTTTCTTAGAGTGTGTAGCGCTGCATGCCGCTCCATAAACGACGATCTAATGACATTAAGAAGTGTTTAAGCACTATACTTTAGGCTGTCTCTCTGGCGCGAGCAAGTGGCTGTACTCGCGCCTCGCGGGGCTCACCGTACAGCGTGCAAGATTGAATGCTTCGCGTGTTGGTATAAATTCATCCACGAGAACAAGAGAGAGAGAGAGCAACACGGGGACGTAGAAAAGGAGCAGGTCTGCTTGCTTTGTCTACTTATTTTATGCCTTCTTGCGTTTTCTGGCGTTGTTTTCTTCTTACGCTCAGCAATTTATGCAGAATTTTGCCACCCTCAACTCGCCACCGTTTTTCTTGTGTTAAAAGCAGCCGCACCTGCACCTCATCATGCAACTGCACCTCATTAAATTTGGTGCATCGTCGCCGAGAAAAATGAATTCTCCTTTTATACGCGTATTTAGATAGGAGCACCCGAGCTAAAGCTTCCTCTTAAAACCAGACTAAACTTTTACATTCCTCTAATGCGTCATCTTTAAGTTCCGCACTCACTCACTTTGTCTCGACGGCCCCGCAACGTGTTCGTTATGATCGGTTTTCGTCAGGGGAGAACTTGTCCAATACTGGAGTCCTGTCGCACGGAGCGCGACTGGCTCTATCTATCTATCTATCTATCTATCTATCTATCTATCTATCTATCTATCTATCTATCTATCTATCTATCTATCTATCTATCTATCTATCTATCTATCTATCTATCTATCTATCTATCTATCTATCTATCTAATCTAATCTAATCTAATCTGATCTCCGTCTCCTTTCTTCTTTTTTTTCTTTCGTTGAGTCGTTCAGGCCTGATGAACTAGGGCATTGTTTTGTTAGTGGTCGGCTCTTGTTCTGTCCTTACGAGAGACGCTTTACGTAAAAAAACGATTACGACATTAAACTCGTCTCCCTTTGTTACCTCATCCGTTCTTGCTCTATGTTTTCATTTTCAAACTGTGCGGCCACCGAGGAAATCATCGTATGCGCCCCCCCCCCCTCACCCGCACACACACTCTCTCTCTCCGCTCAGTCTCCATGGCCTTCAGAGAACCCGCCTGGATTGATCGATTGCAGCGCCAGACCGACGCGTTCTTCTAAAAGCCTCTCAAAAGCGAACTGCTGAAGTGCTCGCGCGTGAACATTCCTTTAAAATTGGTGAGGGAGAGGGGGGGGGCGACGGGGCGAAGCAAGCGTCTCCGGGTTTGAGTTTGGGCTTGTTAGTGTCCGTATTTGCGTTGACGAATTCATATTCGTTAGGGATTTGTGTGCACTTCCGCGTGAGCACACCCTACTTGTTCGATGCTTCGGAAGAAAAAAAAAAAGGGGGGGGGGGGTCGGGTGTAGTTGTGCCTACGTGTCACGTCCTCTGCAACGTAGCCGCCCGCCTTGGCGTTGCATTTCCTCGATGCTCATCTTCCAACTTGAAATTTCCATATCAGCCGCCCATTGCATTGCTTGCGGTAGCGTAATACTGTGCTATCTCAGTCAGCTCCGCTTTTCTTCCCTCCACCGTGTTTTATTTCTTCATATATCTATGCATGGTGAGCTTGTGTATAATAATAATAATAATAATAATAATAATAATAATAATAATAATAATAATAATAATAATAAACACAGTGATTGGGAGCTCCACGCTCAGCGTCGCCCGAAGGAACGTTTATCGTGAGTAGTTTAATCGTTATTTTTCAGGCGCATTCGAATTACGATTCTTTGGTGATAAATATTTTGTAGATGCCCAGCGTTAAAGTGCGTCCACGTATGGCAAGGCACGCGCATTATACTGGCTCCATTGTGTATAAACCTGAGGAGAGGAGGTGGAGACAAAGGAGAGGAAAGACAGGGAGGTTAGCCAGTGTAAATACCGGCTGGCTACCCTGTGCTGGGGAAAGGGGTAAAGAGAATAAAAGGAGAAAGAAGAGGAGGAGGAGGCCTGAGCATGTATAGTGCGCCTTTGCCGTCTCATGGCGTTCCATCGCCAACAATTACGTCTTAGCCGTCATCTCAAAGTAGGGTGCGCCCGCCGCCCGTAGTGCACGTATAACGGTGGTCCTTTGTGCGACGTCATTGAAAGCGCTTGCGGCGTGCTATATAGCAGCAGAAACGTATTGCTCCCGCGTCTTAGCTCGTGAATAGAATGACGGACTACTTTCGTTTCTCTCTTCCTTTTTTTTCGTTTTTCTCTCTCTTTTGTGTAAATGATGCCAGCCTAACGTTGTTACGAAAGTATAGGCGCACGCGGAAGCAATCTGTTGTACCAAGCGGCCATGCGCTTCTTCCTGAACTACGCCGTCTTTGCGATGTGTTTGCTGTGTACACTATATGGCGTTGGTATTCCGTAGGCAGTGGAAGAATGTTAACGTGCAGTGTGCAGTTTTGTGTGTCGTTTGTCTCCGTCTCTCGACAGCCGCCGTTCTCGATCAGCGCGCAGTTATTCTGCTTAGTCATTGTTGCTTCGGTTGCTGTTTGTACAGTTTTTCGAAGGGAAGTGGGTGAAAGACGAGGCAGGCGCATGGCAAGCCCGCATGCTTTACTATTTGTCCCAGGCAACCTTTCTGAAAGCGAAAAGGTGAGGCGGATGGGTGCACGAGAAGCCGTTTAGGATGTGGTTCGATTCACAAAACTTGGGTAAACGATAGCCCGTCCTAGAAAGTTCTTTTTCCGGTGCCTCCTCTTCCTTCATTTCTTCTCGTAACCAGCAGCAACTGGTGCGGCGGGCCCGGGGGACAGCAAGAGCCGCAAGAGCCCTGTACTGAGGGCGCCTCCCCGCACAAGTAGAAAGACACCTGCTTGTCCCCCCCCCCCCTTTTTTTTTCTTTTCAATAAATGTTTTTCTTCCTCCTCCGCCTTCTTCACTTTCCTCCTTATTCTTTCTCTTTTTTTTCTTTTTTTACGTTGAGGTGCGATAGCGCTTCGTAATTTCTCGGCGACTGATTTAAATATAAAAAAGGGGGGGAGAGGGCGGGGTTGGAGCTTTTTATGCAAAGCATTGCAGCACTTCGGGTACGCACGTCGCGTTACAGATGGCGTCGTGTTGACGGTTGCGCTCGTCGCACATTTCCAGTGCCCCGATACCTTGCGTAAGCTTATTGGGTCGCGTTACTTCCCATGCTTGCCGTGCGGTAGTTGTGTATTCAGTGTACACACAACCGAATTGGGATCGCGCGCGCGGGCGCGGCACATTAATGGCCGCGATAGTCTGCGAACCCGTGCCGCGTCGTGGGCTGTGTAAACTACCGCGAGCAGCGGAGGAAGACCGTTTGCGAGGGTAATTACGGGTTCGCCGGGACGGTTATTCGCGACCCCCTTGGCGCTGCGCACCCCGCAATTAGAACTGGCGTGAATGCGTGTCTCTTAACTTTCTCTTGTTTTCTAACTTCGTGTCGCGGTTGGCGCGCAGTACATGTATAACACTGTCGGAGAAAAGCGCCGCGGCGTTTATGCTTTATTCTTTTCCTTTTTTTCTTCTTTTTGCGCGCGCGTATATTGCGCGTGCTTCATCGAGCAAGGCCTCGCAGATTCCGCGCCAGAAGTTTGGCGGTTTCCTGTACCCCATAGGTGCCGAGCGCTTACCGCATCATTAGTTACACCGTCCGGCTGCAGGCGCGTAGTGCCGACGGGTTTTGGGCCGTCGCTTGACCGAAGTTTGCCTCATCTTGGGGGCGCGGGGAAAGCGTTCCGGTAACCTTTCCTCCTTTCTTTCTTTCTTTCTTTCTTTCTTTCTTTCTTTCTTTCTTTCTTTCTTTCTTTCGTTCTAGGGAAGGGGGCGCTTCACTTACACCTTAACAACCTGTCTTGCAGCAATCCCTTCATTTTAGGTAGACGGAAACGGGAGGCTAGAAGAAGCTGGGTGAGCGTTGGGCGATAGACCTGCTATTATGCGCTTACGCGCGATGATTTCAGCGGGCAGTGTTCTTATGACCAAGACTTTTCCAGCTCTGCCGCTTTTTGGAAACGCACTGATGCGCGATTCGTTGTGGAAGCTCGGTTTTCGAGGCGTTCCACGCTGTGTCTTCTTCTCTACGCAGGGAGTTTGGAAAAGCGAGAGGCGGGGCCGGAAGTGCGTGAATTTTTGTTTTTGTTTTGTTTTGTTTTGGTGTGCGACGTCGCGAGCGCGAAATCTCTATTTGCGGTTGTCTTAAAACGGGCCGTGTGATCATCGCCACCTGGTATGGCTCATAGCTTGGACGGCAGGCGCGGAATATAAAGCAGTCGAGACGGGGAAGTCTATAACTAACTATAGGACGTGCAGGCGATCGCCCCTGGTCCGCGCCTTGATCCCGTCCCGTGTCCTCCGTCCAAGTTACCGCGCGCTGGTTTGCGTGCAGAACTGTATAGCTGGGTGATAGCTGTATGGTATATATACACGTTTGAGAAATTCCTAATTATGCTTCGCAGCAGGTCGTCCTGCTCCCAATCTCCGGCAGTGTTAATTTCTCTAATGTCCCACGATAAGCCACAGTCAGCCGCATAATATAGTAGTTTTAGCGCCCGCTCCAGCCTTGTGCTCTCTCGCGCATTTCAAACTGAGTGCGCCGTTTGGACGCGGCGCGGCGGGCTGCCTTGGCTGACGCGGGAACCGACTAAACGGATGATCCGCGACCAGTGGACCCTGCGGCGTTCGTTCCTTGCGCGCTCTGCCAACCTTCACGTTCCCGCATTCCGAACGTGTATACACACTCGGACGAATGGTCCTAATTTCACCGGCTCGCAGACGGCGCGGAATTTCCGTAACGATCCTCCTCCTCCTCCGGAAACGCATGTAGGCGGCCACGACCGTTTCGTGCGCACCGACCGTTTGTCTGACTTCCGTTACACGGGGCGCTCGCTCATCAGTGCCGCGGCACGCTCTTGGCTAATGAGGCCGACCCGGGTGCGATCGAAATCCTGGCCCGGTGGATCGAGGCGGAAACGGAATCGTTTCGCCTGTAGCTCTCCCGTTCGCCTCCCGTGAGAGCGCCGCCGGATCTTCCTTCGCGGCATGTGTTTCGACCAGGGGACCGCTTTGTCTCGCTTGATCGTGGACGTTCAAAAAAGGACGGACGACGTGTGATAGAGGAGCGCGTGTGTGTGCGGTATGTATTTTTTTCCCCTCGGCGATTTTTCCCGGCTCTCGCTGCAGCCGAAATTAAAGGCGGACTTTCGAGTGTGTAAGCGTTAGCTTCTTAGCTCGTCTATAGCGCTAGCGATGGTCGTGGCTGCTTATTGTTGATGGTTACGAGGGCGGCTGTAAAATTAAGCGATCCCTAATTATGGTGACAGTGTAAGCTTCACAAAGATAAGTTTCGTTGCCCTGTAGCGTTAGAAATTAAAAGAAAAAAGTACCGACGAACATAACGAACTATTGAAGAGGGCGGAACACCGAACTGTTGCAGATAGTTGTTTTGGCAACTTCACTCGCGATTCGCTTGCGATCTTCAAATCGACAGCGTGCGTTCAACACAGACGGTAACCGTTCGCGCGGTAGTGGTGTTCAGCTCGATATAGTGGTGCATACAGATAGAAGCGATCGTTGTTCCTTGCGTTTAAGTAAGCTCCAGCGCCGAATTATGCACCTCCCATGTGGTCATACGCGTTGCTCTCCTGCGGAACACGATGTCCCAGGTTAGATTCCCGTCCGAGGCTGTCGCATTCCGGTGGAGGAGGAATGCGAACTCCGGCGCGTTCCAAGATGAGGCGAAACCCCCGAAAATTAATCCGAAACTCTTCAGCATCTAGCTTTCACATAGCACATGCGTTGCCAGGTTATATATAACCCCATCGCATAGTCAACTTCTGCGCCTTTGTAGTCAAATGTCGGAGTGCGCGTTGCACTAGCGCTGTCGTGATCTACAAATCCTCTCGCTTTCAGTTTTTCTGGGCGATGCTTTGGAGATGGAGAAGGCCCGCAATGTTTAGGTCGTCAGTCGGCTTAACCTGTCTGTCAAAAAAAGCTCCGGAGAAGATGGAAAACTCCGGCTTTCCGCTTCGACTTCCCGATCAGGGCGTACTCTTTTCACGATGTTTTTTCTTATGTTTCATTTCTGGTGTTTGGAAGTTTGCAATAGTTTCGGGATGCCAGTGCGTTTCTTTCTTTCTTTCTTTCTTTCTTTCTTTCTTTCTTTCTTTCCTTCCTTCTTTCTTTCTTTCTTTCTTTCTTTCTTTCTTTCTTTCTTTCTTTCTTCGATTGCCATATCCCTTCTTTTCCTGTTATGTTATTGACTTAAGCGTCTTGGTTTAGAGCGAAGGCAAAATTGGCGAACCTTTAACTTTTGAATTGCGTTTCCTCTCAGTATAAGTTGCGTTCAGACTTCCTTGTTCGGCAAGTCTCAAGCACACTGCAATCATGCGCACCATAAGTTTGGACAGGTAGTAACCTTCTTTCTCTCTCTGTTTTGTCCTATAGCACGTGGCAAACTGATACTTTTCTTTCTGAGCACAAGTACGGCCAATAAATTATTAGCATTTATGCATTAGCGCCGTCACTGTACAATAATAGGAGACATGCGAAATACTGAAAGTAGGCTCTCCCACACTATTTAGTCGCCCTACGCAACATGGCTGACTTGCTGCTCACCTCCAAGTCCGTGAGTATTTCTCGCAGACTTGGAAGTTTCCTGACTTGGAAACAAGTGTGGGTGATGTGTGAGCAGCACGATTGTTGCGCAGCACAGCAGCTCGTGTGCTCCTGCTTCTATAGAACGACGTCCGCCCTCGTGCGTAGGTTGTGAGAGTTGGGATCGGGCATTACAAAAAGGGGTAGCTGGCCCATGCCGTCGTCCGACTCATCCACGCTAAGGACGTTGTTGAAGGGAGGAACTTTTTTCATCGAGAACGAGGAATACGGGATTTATTTACAATACAATACAAATAACGTGACATTTCATCCGTCTAGCATGACTGAAAACGAAGCGCACCGAAGAGCCGAAAACGGCTGCTTAAAACCCCCTTTGTCCTCCCTGCCGTCCAACCTTCGTCCAGTCGTAACGTTCAAAGTCGTCGAAGGAACCATCTTTGAGGGCGGGGGTGCGCACACTCACTCCCGCACTTTTGCGTCACTGAACACACCGAACGGAGTGGAGCCTCGTAGACAAGGGTCGTCACGCGTGACTCAAGCTGGCACGTCCTGGTACCCGAGCTCACTCCGCAGTTAGCCGCTGCGACTGTCAAACGACAGTGACGATTACTGGAGTCCCCGGGAGAACGCCTAAGAACACCCTTTTTGCAGGAGTTTGCTTGCTCCAATTGGTCCGTGAAAGCGACAGCGAACCAGCTAACAATACTCGGTCTGCCAGACATGTCTCGCTTTGCGGCGCCGGTAGTCTGTCCGAGGGAGACGCATTGTTGGCTTCACGAAGCGATTCGTCGGCCTAGGAGAGGCTAGAAGGTCACTACTCCCGCTGGCCGATCGTAACAAGGTCAAACGAGGTGTGTGAGGAAACGCACTTGCAGGATTTCTCGTATTCATATATAGTAGTGATTTTACAGATGCGCCTTGTGGTTGTTTTGCTGTCTCGAGGCCCTTGCCTTTGGTGTTCTCAGACGGCACCGTTTTCTAGCCGTAATGATGTCGCCCGACTTCCCGCGACGCCCTTTTTCGCTAAGTATGTGTCTGCCAGATCAGTTATTATAATTTTTTATAAGGCTTCAACAGGGGCTGCTTGGTATGATATCGTTGTGTTTGCTGCGCTGTACTTTTAGCGCGAAAGACGAAATAAAGTAAGCAGGCAAACATTGCGCACATGTTTGTCCGGTTCATTTATTTTGTCCTTTATGTGAAAAGTACAGTGCAGCAAACACAATGGCCTTAGATATTTTATTTCTTTCGGTAGAAAGTGGGGCTAGGAAATCGCTGGTGCGGAAAGGCAGGCGTACGTACAGGACGCGGACACAGGGAGGACCTGATGTCGTCCCTGTTTTTCTTGTGTTCCTGCTTTGTGCAACTGCCTTTCCGTACCATGAATCCTTATAGGCACTTGCTCTGCACTGTGTCGATCAAACAAATCGTTGGTTTATATAGCTATACACTGGCACCCGACTTTGTTTATCCTTTAACGCCCGATCGCTCATCTTCCAAAGTGCGTTTCAGCACCTGCGAGGTGATGCTTCTCAGATGGCAGAGCGGACGGACGGAGAACGGAGCGGGAGAGAAAAAAGAAAAAGAAAGCGGGGGGGATTTGTAAGGATTGGGAGGTAGTGGGAAAAGAGGGGAAGAAACGTAATTTCACAGAAACAACATTTCCTCCAGCAATGCCCTCCCGTTTGTTTTCACTTTATTTTCCTCGTTAGGCCTCGAGGAAATTTTTTTCTCGCGCGGTGCCTCCGCGTCCCCCCTGCTCACCGCTTCGAGGCACCCTACATGCTTTCTCGGCCCTCACTCCGAAGGCGCCGGCCGTTGCGCTGGCCTCCTCGGAACTCGGCCTCCAGCACCTTTGCCTTGCACCGGGGGGAGTCTTAGCTGCGCTCTATGGGTGTACTGTATGGGCGTGCGCCGCTTCGCTCGCTTCAAATCCTTGCCATCCGTTCCTCGGACGGGGCGAATGCGCGCGGATAAGAGATTTGAATTTAGATAGCAGGCGCGCCAGTGGCCGATGCGCTCGGCTGCAGCCGGACATCGGCAGCGCCGAGAATGATCCGCACCGGGCGCCACTTGTATGTGCATTTGAGGCAGATATCGACATGGCTCTTATTTTAGCATTCGTGTTTCACTCTGTTTCGGATGTTCGCTGGACTGAAACGCGTGCGCGCTTTATATATACTCCGGGGACTTTCGGGGTTTTGTGTTTGCCGCTTGGGCGGTGTTTTCTCTTCGTGGCAAATCGGAGTATATAGAGAGCGACGGCGGTATGGGTACCGGGCTGAGTACGGGACGTAGTGCAGTCGTGTGCGATATAAGTTGGAACGTCGAAATCGCTTTCGAGCGAAGATTACTGTTGATGGGTAGATACGAACGGGGTACATTCGTATGGTAGCATGCAACTTTCTCTTTGAGCGCGCAGTTTCATCCAACGCTTTTGTGCGCGTCGTGTGCGTTCAGCCACTGCAGCCTGTTGAATGTGATTGGGACCTCTACAGAGGTGATGTTTGGGCTAGCTGTCCTTGTGTTTTCCATGTCTTCCTTCCGTCCCGTGTGTTCCGCGCTATATGCATAGTTTAACCCTTTTTGTGGGTACTCAGACCGGCATACCTATATATTCTAATAAACTGACTCGCTAATCGCGAGTACATTGAATCGCTCCACATTCATGTCACAAGCGTCCGATATACGTTATGTAGTACGTGATGAAGGGTGTGGGTCGGCGTGAGTATAGACGGCACTGAGTTGCGGGGAGTTTGAGTAGACGCGGGTCTGAAGAGAAGCGAGTACTGTACTGATTAACGTCAGTAGGAACGAGATGGTGACGGTGCGCCTGAGTGGGCGCGTATAGTGTCAGCTTCAATGACTCGGCGATTGGGAGTGGACGTGAGTGTATATGTGAGTGAGTGACGGTGAATGGGAGCTGACGCGGGAATATGAGCGAGGGTGGCCGCCGTGAAGTGTGAATGAAAGCGACTGAGTCGACGCCGGTGAGCGGATGCGAGCATGAGTAGCAACACAGTGTAGGGGTTGGAGGACGGGACTTCGGGATGAAAAACCCAACTTGGGAGGGATTTATTCTACATTATTTACAAGGAGGTGAGCGTCAGGTAACAGACGTACAGTCATTACGGGCCGGCAGCAACTCGGACGCTGCGGCCCGCGGCAAGAAATTCGAGAGAGGTGAATCAGGGAATCACGGAATGTCCCAGAATGCTCAGGTCTCTCTGGAAGGCTTCTTATAAACCCTTCGAGCACTGTAAGTCACGTCATGTTTCACCAATGGGAGAGTCCGCTCCGATGACGCCACTTTCAGCCAATGGTAGGCGCCCGTGTCGCGATGTCGCACCTGGCGGCTCTCTGCGGTCTTGCCTCGCAGACTGGCAATCCACTTCTTCTAGGCTGGAGAAGGAGGGGGGGGCGCTCATGCTTCATTGCACAAGGGCCCACCTGCACCCGGTGGCTCGGCTCCGCAGCGGTAGCAGATGCCTTCTTCAAAGCCGAAGGGGGACGATTGAGCTCCATTGTACGAGGCCCCCTTCTAATCCCGGCGACGCACGAACTTGTTGGCACGTGAACTTGTTGCCTTAAACTTGTTTGCTCGGCCGCTTCTCTGGAATGCACTTTCCTGCTTCTGCATTCCTCAATTAGCTGTGCTGCAATCCGGTGTGGTCTGGGGAACTCGAAGTAATCGCAGGAAACAGCTCCATATCTAACAGCTCGTCCTCGCCCCGGTTGTTCTGAATGGCCGGTGAACTCAATTCGCTGGCCATGAGGAACGCTGAAAGAAGCTGCAGGGTACCGGGGTCGAGCCTCGTTTGACAACCCTCGGGATCCTGGGCCCTGGAGAACATACGTCAAACAAACCAAACAACACAGCGCTGCACCACGCGTAAGCGCAGGCTCTTCACCCCTGACTCGCCAGGCTATTACTGAGTCAAAATCAACCCTGATCTTTTAGTTCCCCAATTTTGACAAAACAGTTCCAACCACCCCTCCAAACAGCTATCCATTTCTCCTCGATTGCCCACAAGACCAGACTATTATTGTTGTTGCAAAACAAAAGGGTCGTTGACGATGCAAACAACAAATGAAAACAGCCGACCATAACTTAAGTGGCCTAACAACACGAACAGCATGTTTCCAATCTATCGCAGTGGCGTACTTATCGCACGTATTGGTGCCACTGAACAATCTGGTCAACCTCACAAGTACGTAATCACAAGTGCACCAGCCTTGTGGTCACTAAACAGAACGCGTACTTGCGTCGTAGGCAAACTTTTCATTTACGCTTACTCGCGTTTCTTCCCTGAAAGTCCTACAGGACACGTGACGTAAACGAACAATTAAACTTGCGGGACTTACACACTTCGCAGAACCCTTAAAATAATGCGTCTTTTAATAACTCGTTCCACGCATACTTATCAGAGAAGTCAGAATACGGCTGCCCTCACACACACGAGCAACCCAGTCATAAATCTGCTTCCTTCCGTCCACACAGGACATGCGCTAATGGAACTAAGAACGCTTCTCAGTGCAAATCATGCACTCACTGAAAATCTACGCGCTTAACCTTACAAATTTCAAAAACACTTAAAAAGAAAGAAGGTTAAATAACACACGCGCTTTACCATAGGCCTCTGAACGATAACCTTGACCCTTGGTTACTCAAACACACACAAAAAAACCTATCTACTTATTAATGAGCATCTCGCGAGACTACATGTTTACATAAACCTCATCTTTCAAATCACGGAGCTTCTCAAACGAAAACACAAACAAAGCTCAAACCTTACACATTGAAAGAAATCCTAGTCTCAAATCGCGAAAATCTTTCCGATGCTCAAAATAAAAAAAACAAGACACTCCATTTCTACGGAAGGGCTCTTCGCCTCCCTTTCCAAACGCTTATGTCTGACTCATACTCTGAGCCGTCCTCGCGGTGGTCGCGGCTTGAAAGCTACTCTGGCTGCCGAGAGACAACAAAAGGGCTGACTAACTATCAGCTCCCCCAAGACGTTACGGTCTCCTGTCAATTTGCGTCCTCGCGCCCCGCTTTCAACACAAACTCGATTGACCGCGTCGCTACTCCCCACCTGGTCTCGTCCTGCCACCTTGCGTTTCTTCGAACTGCACGCTGAGCTGTGAAAAGGACTACGGAATGACGAGGAGCTTAACTGCCTCGTGCCCTTTGTCCGCGTCCGTGCAGAACATTCTTCGCGGTCCCCCTTTGACCTGTGGCTCGAACGTTTTGGATGCGTCAACATCGTCCTAGACGACCGCACCTTCTTCCTCGCGCCCTGCCCTTTTGGGTTTCTCGCCATTTTTGGCGGCGCTACATTAATTACCGACTTTCGGTTTTTACCGCGCTTCTTTTTAAGGCGCTTTCTCTTTGCACTCGCTTTCATGTCGCCTTCTCGTGCCTCGTGCTGGCCGGTACACATTTCGTCGGCCCGGATCGGTCTCTTACCCGCACAGTCTGAGTGATTCTCACTTAAATCAACACTCGCTCTGCCTCGACTGGCGGACAGCTCAACCGACTCTGGCACAATGCAGCAGGCTTTACTCGAGTTAGACCACTCGCACTCTTGCGAACTGCCCTCTGCTACATTGCCCAGCGCACGCTGTGCATCGGCACACAGCCCGTCGGTATCGATCGCTGTCTCACGCGCACAGTCCGAATGATTAATAACTGAATCATCCCTCTCTAGGCTACCTAGACTGGCGGAGAGCCGCACCGATCCCTGGACAATGCAGTTGTTCTCTCGTGAGCTAGGGAGCTCGCCATCGCGAGAACTACTCTCAACTGCACCGTCCAGCTGGCACTTCTCTTCTGCACGCAGATCTGGCTCTACATGGGTGCTCGCTTCTGTCTGGTCAGCAGTACCCTTTTCTTCGCTAGCAACCTCGCTAACATTACCAGCGACGCACACACGCGGTAACTGTGCCAATTTGTTCGCAGCTGGCCTAGCTGTCTCTACAGTCATCTGTTGGCACAGCACCTCGTCGCTCTCTTTGCGGCCTTTAACGGCCTCTGTTGCCACTAAGGCATCGTTAGCAGCTAGCCTTTTCCCTTCACTTATGAATCTGCAGCCAATCTCACAGGCACTACTCTTTTCGTCGGCTTCTGTACTACCTACAGAATTCTTAGACAGCCGTTGTCTCTGTGCCAATAACTGATCACAATGCTGTATCTCTTTGATCAGTGCTGCCTTCTCTCTCTCATACTTTTGCTCACGCTCAAGCTTTCGTTCCTGATACTCCCGTTCGCGTTCATTCTCACGTCCGTGACGCTCACACCTAAGAGCAAGTTCTTGAAGCTCCTGCTTCCGTTCATTCTCGCGTTCTTCACGTTTAAGCCCACTCCTATGTTCACGGCGCTCTCGCAAACGTACACGACGCATACGCTCTCGTGGTTCCTGTAACACCTCCCAAGCAAGCTTAATGCTTTCATCATCATTGCCACTATCGTTAATCGCCTTTATGATAGCTGGCGTTTCCATCCGTTCGTCCACCTCAACTCCCAAATCGTCGCACACCAACAACAAGTCTAACCTCGTCAACCCTCTAAGATCCATGGCAGCTGCCCCGACAGGTGGTTAAAACTGTTTTCCTTAATTAATTTGTGCAAACACACAATGCATCAAACTCCCGATTCCCAGAACTATCAAAATTGAACACACAACCTTTGAGTCTGGCGAATCATAAGGAAAAAAACCACGCGCTCACTTACGGTTGCAGCACCCTGCCATCCGGTTCATTCATCCGCTGTTCCCAGTTCCTCCGGATTCCCTGGGTCGAAGGCTCGCTCCTTCTTCGCTACTCCCAGTTTCTTCGGACCTCTTTCGACGAAAGCTCTCTCTTCTTCGCTCTGCCCGGTTCCTTAGGATCTCTCACGACGAAGGTTGATCCGTAGCGCTGCCACCAGCTGATGCATTCGGAGGCGATCCTACCGCTGCCAACCAGATGTAGGGGTTGGAGGACGGGACTTCGGGATGAAAAACCCAACTTGGGAGGGATTTATTCTACATTATTTACAAGGAGGTGAGCGTCAGGTAACAGACGTACAGTCATTACGGGCCGGCAGCAACTCGGACGCTGCGGCCCGCGGCAAGAAGTTCGAGAGAGGTGAATCAGGGAATCAGGGAATGTCCCAGAATGCTCAGGTCTCTCTGGAAGGCTTCTTATAAACCCTTCGAGCACTGTAAGTCACGTCATGTTTCACCAATGGGAGAGTCCGCTCCGATGACGCCACTTTCAGCCAATGGTAGGCGCCCGTGTCGCGGTGTCGCACCTGGCGGCTCTCTGCGGTCTTGCCTCGCAGACTGGCAATGCACTTCTTCTAGGCTGGAGAAGGAGGGGGGGCGCTCATGCTTCATTGCACAAGGGCCCACCTGCACCCGGTGGCTCGGCTCCGCAGCGGTAGCAGATGCCTTCTTCAAAGCCGAAAGGGGACGATTGAGCTCCATTGTACGAGGCCCCCTTCTAATCCCGGCGACGCACGAACTTGTTGGCACGTGAACTTGTTGCCTTAAACTTGTTTGCTCGGCCGCTTCTCTGGAATGCACTTTCCTGCTTCTGCATTCCTCAATTAGCTGTGCTGCAATCCGGTGTGGTCTGGGGAACTCGAAGTAATCGCAGGAAACAGCTCCATATCTAACAACAGACATAGTAAAATTTTAATATAGCGGGACGAAAAAACATCAACAGATGTTCCTGCTAAGTAGTAGGATTGTCTATAGACATGTGGTGTAGTGGTTCATCACGTCTACAGACTATTTTTTAGTGAACCGCCAGGAATTTTATGGACTGCAATGGAACTAAGAATTTTTTTAACAGCTCTTCCGCATAGACTGTATGTAATGTTTATAGTCGACAGGACACACACGTAAGAAAGCGAGAAAAACAAAGTGGTCTAGAACATTTTCTTTTTTACAAAGGTATAACTAGGATCGCCTCGCCTACATCTGTACGATTGCTTCCGGAAGGCTGACAGAAGAAGGAGATGGATGGGATAGAGTGTTAGGGGCGGAGAAGGTTACGCAACCATGACATCTCCTCTGTACAAACTGCTGGGCCACGTGCCAAGAGACTCGTTTCTGATATCACCATGTACAGCCGCCCTGTCGGGCAAACGTGCCGAGACTTATCCTAAATCGTTTCTGGCGGTTCGATTTATGGCTGCCAGCCTGACTTCTTAGGGCAAGACCGCTTTCCGTCTTATGCACATACGTCGAATCGTACCGCCGTTGGAGTAAATGACCAAAATATTTGCATATTATTCTCTCGTTTTTGGTCTCATTCCTTTTGTCTCCTTTTCTACATATCCTTTTGAAGCAAGCGTTCCGCTATTTACCGCACCCCCCCCCCCCCCCCGCACCCATTATCTTCAGTTTCTCTCTTTTATTTTTTTCGTTTCCGGCATCCGTTAGACGCTCCTGATCATCCAGAGATGGAGGAAAGTTTAATGGAATTCGAATGCCGGAAGTCGTTCGCAGGAACATGCCTCTTCTCTGGCCTCCTCGTCAATGCGCGATTCAAAGGGGATAGACCTGGAAGTGCAGATGAGTACGAGATGCCGAGTTCGGATAACACGATGAGTTGAGTAAGTGTAGGCGAAGTTTAACGGATAATTTCCGCTGTTTGTATACGGTGCAGAGATCACTCGCGCGAAATGCGGGCGCGCGAACATGCCATATGTGTGCTCCGGGCTTATTGCGCGCACGGCATCTGTTCCCTGCAGCCGTTGCAGGCATGCACGCGTGTCCTCGTGTAAGCGGCTTCTGTAGGGCATTCGATGCCATCTTTACGCAACACAGTGGCCGTGTTGGCTTTGTGCGTCTGTGAAAGACGCTAACCACGTGCACCCGGCCGTCCTTGCATGCTCGCGCGCGCACCGGTGAACCTCTCGTTTGGAAGTCCCGGCTGTTGCGATCCCCCTATAGCTTTACCCTTCCGACAAAGTCTCGAAATATCCGCGCCCTCGGAACCCGTATATTCACGTCAATACGCTAGGACTGTTTCGCAAGTGCACCTGTAAGCCATTCGTGATTGGAGGCATGTGATTAGCGAGGGCGGCCGGCCAATGGCAAACGACGTTTACGAACGAAAAGCCTTGCGAATTCGGCCCCTGATTGCTCTGCATCTACACGCTTTCGTGCTGCTGCGCTGTGGCTTGTCTTTCCTGCGTTGCGCTGTCAAATTTCGTCGCGATCGACAGATCTTGTTTTCTTGGAAATACCGCGCCTGCAGTCGATCGATGACTCTGTGTACAACACTATTTGTTATTACCCTCTCTTTGACATTGTGTGGGCTTGCGAGTGAATTGTCATGGGTCACTGTACACCTGTACTGCCCCGTGCGTTTATGCTTACATAAATGTCACAGCGACATCCTTGGATATAGTTCGTTGCGCTTCATATTTCGTCCTCCCCCTTCGGAAATCGTCATTTCTCATTCTCTGCATTCTTCTGAAATCCCAGCGCTTGAATATATTGCTGCGTGTCCTGCGTGCCGATTCATGCGTTCCAGTCTCTTTCCGGTTTCATCATTTTTCTTCTTTTCTTTTTTCATTCATTCATCGTATCCGTATCGTTCGTGCGTTCAAATCTTTATAGGTACGCCCACCAGGAATCAGGCGAAACAGAGCCGTCCCGATTCCGATTCGAAACACTTGCGCAATGCGCGCGCGTATGCATCTCAAATGAGCGAGGAGCGTACACGTATCGGGAAGCTTGTTCTCTTGAAAAGCAACCGGGCGCGCGACAAACGACATCAATGCGTATTTATACCCCACGCACCCGGGCGGGTCGCCGGCCGTAAAACCGTTTTCATGAGCCGTCATCCAGCACACGCCCCTTTACCGCCCCTCTTTCTGGGCTTTCGTTTTGGCGCAGCTCGTTCGATGTTCTTGTGTCGTTTTCCATCACAAAAAAAAAGAAAAAAAGAAAGGAAAGGAAGAAGACGACGAAGAGAGCGAAGCCGAAGAGCGAGCCTGGGTTCGTGCTGGAACTTCGTCGTGCGCTGGCATCGTCATTGATCGCTCGCCTTGGTAGGCTGCCGTCGGTGCGGCCACGGTGCCGAGCTGCTGTACCGTTGCTGCTTTTCGTGTGGGTGCCGCGTGCCTCCCACACGCGCGCCCTCCTCCGCCTCGCACATACGTGGTAGGGCCTGCGTGCGATG
Source organism: Dermacentor albipictus (assembly GCF_038994185.2). Lineage (NCBI taxonomy): Eukaryota > Metazoa > Arthropoda > Arachnida > Ixodida > Ixodidae > Dermacentor > Dermacentor albipictus. Next base: position 35,927,313 of record NC_091823.1, read on the forward strand.
GGTCATTTGCGCGCTGTCCCGCCTTTACATGGACGTGTCCCTTGTTAACATCCGCAGCATTGAAATTTCCAACTCCTGCGCTTGGCTCCTCTCTCCTGTCCGTTCTCTTTTCTTCGCCTGTTCGCCCACTGTCGCTTCTGACGGCGTCGTTATCATTTGGGTCAGCACGGTGTTCCGCGTGTTGATGTCTCTCCCTCTCTGTCTTTCTTTTTGTGTGTGTATGTGCCGAATGGTGTTTCCTAAGTCTGTCTCCCTCCCCTCCATTTTGGAAGCTCTTTGGTCGTGGTGATATTAGTCGACTCTTCCTCCGCTCCCGTGTGCGGCAAGTTGGGCAGATGTTGTAGGGGTTGGGGGACGGGACTTCGCGGATGAAAACCCAAAACTTGGGAGGGATTTATTCTACATTAGAGACAGGGAGGTGAGACGTCAAGTACCAGTCGTACAAACCTTACGGGCCGGCAGCAACTCGGACGCTGCGGCCCGCGGCAAGAAGTTCGAGAGAGGTGAATCAGGGAATCAGGGCCTGTCCCAGCATTCTCAGGTCTCTCTGGAAGGCTTCTTATAAACCCCTCGAGCACTGCAAGTCACGTCATGTTTGACCAATGGGAGAGTCCACTCCGATGACGCCACTTGCAGCCAATGGTAGGCGCCCGTGTCGTGGTGTCACACCTGGCGGCTTGCTGCGGTCTTGCATCGCAGACTGGCAATGCACTTCGAACAAAGAGAAGGGGAGGGCTGCACCTGCTTCATTGTCGATGCCCACCTGCTAATCCCGGCGGCCACGAACTTGTTGGCATGTAAACTCGTTGCCTTAAACTTGTCTGCTCGGCCGCTTCTCTGGAATGCGCTTTCCTGCTTCTGCATTCCTCAATTAGCTGTGCTGCAATCCGATGTGGTCTGGGGAACTCGAAGTAATCGCAGGAACCAGCTCCATATCTAACAGCTCGTCCTCGCCCCGGTTGTTCTGAATGGCCGGTGAAATCAATTCGCTGGCCATGAGGAACGCTGAAAGAAGCTGCAGGGTACTGGGGTCGAGCCTCGTTTGACGAACTTCGGGATCCTTGGCCCTGGAGAACAGACGTCAAACAAACAAAACAGCACAGCGCTGCACCACGCGTAAGCGCAGGCTCTTCACCCCTGACTCGCCAGACTATTACTGAGTCAAAATCAACCCTGATCTTTTATTTCCCCAATTTCGACAAACAGTTCCAACCACCCTTCCAAACCGCTATCCATTTCTCCTCGATTGCCGACAAGACCAGAGTACTATTGTTGTTGCAAAACAAAAAGGTCGCTGACGATGCAAACAACAAATGAAAACAGCCGAACATAACATAAGTGGCCTAACTACACGAACAGCATGTTTCCAATCTATCGCAGTGGCGTACTTATCGCACGTAATGGTGCCACTGAACAATCTGGTCAACCTCACAAGTACGTAATCACAAGCGCACTAGCCTTGTGGTCACTAAACAGAACGCGTACTTGCGTTGTAGGCAAACTTTTATTTCGCTTACTCACGTTTCTTCCTTTAGTCCCTCTAGGACACGTGACTTAAACGAACAATTAAACTTGCGGGACTTACACACTCCGCAGAACTCTTAAAATGATGCGTCTCTTAATAACTCGTTCCACGCACGTTCACTAAAGAAGTCAGAATACGGCTGCCCTCCACACACACTAGCAACCCAGTCATAAATCTGCTTCCTTCCGTCCGCACAGGACACGCGTTAATGGAACTAAGAACGCCTCTCAGTGCAACTCATGCACTCACTGAAAATCTACGCGCTTAACCTTAGAAAATTCAAAACTTAAAAAGAAAGAAGGTTAAATAACACACGCGCTTTACCATAGGCCTTTCGACGATAACCTTGACCTTCAGGTTACTCACATACACAAAAAAAAGCCTATCTACTTATTAATGAGCATCTCGCGAGACTACATGTTTACTTAAAACGCATCTTTCAAATCTCGGAGCTTCTCAAACAAATCATAAGCAGAGCTCATACCTTACACCTTGAAAGAAAGCCTAGTCTCAAATCGCGAAAACTTTCCGATGCTCAAAATAAAATACAAAACAACACGTTTTCCTACTACGGAAGCTCTCTTGGCCTCTCATTCCAAACGCTTACGTCTGACTCATACTTTGAGTCGTACCCGGGGAGGCCGCAGTTTCAAAGCTACTCTGGCTACGGAGGAACAACAAAAGGGCTGATTCACTATCAGCTCCCCCAAGACGTTACGGTCTCCTGCCAATTTGCGTCCCCGCGCCCCGCTTTCAACACAAGCTCGATTGACCGCGTCGCTACTCCCCACCTGGTCTCGTCCTGCCACCTTGCGTTTCTTCGAACTGCACGCTGAGCTATAAAAAGAACTACGGAACGACGAGGAGCTTAACTGCCCCGTGCCCTTTGTCCGCGTCCGCGCAGAACATTCTTCGCGGTCCCCCTTTGACCGGTGGCTCGACCATTTTGGATGCGTCAACATCGTCCTAGACGACCGCACCTTTCTCCTCGCGCCCTGCCCTTCTGGGTTTCTGGCCATCCTTGGCGGCGCTACATTAATTACCGACTTTCGGTCTTTATCGCGCTTCTTTTTACGGCGCTTTCTCTTCGCACTCACTTTCATGTCGCCTCGTGCCTCGTGCTGGCCGGTACACATTTCGTCGGCCCGGATCGGTCTCTTACCCGCACAGTCTGAGTGATTCTCACTTAAATCTACTCTCTCTCTGCCTCGACTGGCGGACAGCTCAACCGACTCTGGAACAATGCAGCAGGCTTTACTCGAGTTAGACAACTCGCACTCTTGCGACCTGCCCTCTGCTACATTGCCCAGCGCACGCTGTGCATCGGCACACAGCCCGTCGGTATCGATCGCTGTCTCACGCGCACAGTCCGAATGATTATTAACTGAACCATCCCTCTCTAGGCTATCTAGACTGGCGGAGAGCCGCATCGATCCCTGAACAATGCAGTTGTTCTCTCGTGAGCTACGGAGCTCGCCACCCCGAGAGCTATTCTCAACTGCATCGCCCAGCTCGCACTTCACTTCTGCACGCACCTCTGGCCTGACATGGGTGCTCGCTTCTGTCGGGTCAGAAGTACCCTTTTCTTCGCTAGCAACCTCGCTAACCTTACCTGCGACGCACACACGCGGTAACTGTGCCAATTTGTTCGCAGCTGGCCTAGCTGTCTCCACAGTCATCTGTTGGCACAGCACCTCGTCGCTCTCACTGCGGCCTTTAACGGCCTCTGTTGCCACTAAGGCATCGTTAGCAGCTAGCCTTTTCCCTTCACTTGTGAATCTGCAGCCAATCTCACAGGCACTACTATTCTCGTCGGCTTTTGGTGAAACTCTGCTAGACACTTCCTCATTCTTTCTCTCTCTACTACCTGCAGAATTCTCAGGCAGCCGTTGTCTCTGTGCCAATAACTGATCACAATCCTGTATCTCTTTGATCAGTGCTGCCTTCTCTCTCTCATACTTTTCCTCTCGCTCAAGCTTACGTTGATTCTCACGTTCGCGTGCCTTCTCACGTTCGTGACGCTGACACCTAAGAGTAAGTTCTTGAAGCTCCTGCTTCCGTTCATTCTCGCGTTCTTCACGCTGACGCTTACTCCTAAGCTCACGACGCTCTCGCAAACGTACACGACGCACACGCTCCCGTGGCTCCTGTATCACCTCCCAAGCAAGCCTAATACTTTTATCATCATTGCCACTATCTTCAATCGCCTTTATGATAGCTGGCGTTTCCATCCGTTCGTCCGCCTCAACTCCCAAATCGTCGCACACCAACAACAAGTCTAACCTCGTCAACCTTCTAAGATCCATGGCAGCTGCCCCGACAGGTGGTTAAAACTGTTTTCCTTAATTAATTTGTGCAAACACACAATGCAACAAACTCCCGATTCCCAGAACTATCAAAATTGAACACACAACCTTTGAGTCTGGCGAATCATAAGGAAAAAAAACCACGCGCTCACTTACGGTTGCAGCACCCTGCCATCCGGTTCGCTCGTCCGCTGTCTCCGGTTCCTCCGGACTCCCTGGGTCGAAGGCTCGCTCCTTCTTCGCTACTCCCAGTTTCTTCGGACCTCTTTCGACGAAGGCTCTCTCTTCTTCGTTCTGCCCGGTTCCTTATGATCTTTCTCGACGAAGGTTGATCCGTAGCGCTGCCACCAGCTGATGCATTCGGAGGCGATCCTACCGCTGCCAACCAGATGTAGGGGTTGGAGGACGGACTTCGCGGATGAAATACCACAAAAACTTGGGAGTATTTATTCTACATTCTATACAGGGAGGTGAGCGACAAGTACCAGTCGTACAAACCTTACGGGCCGGCAGCAACTCGGACGCTGCGGCCCGCGGCAAGAAGTTCGAGAGAGGTGAATCAGGGAATCAGGGCCTGTCCCAGCATTCTCAGGTCTCTCTGGAAGGCTTCTTATAAACCCCTCGAGCACTGCAAGTCACGTCATGTTTGACCAATGGGAGAGTCCACTCCGATGACGCCACTTGCAGCCAATGGTAGGCGCCCGTGTCGTGGTGTCACACCTGGCGGCTTGCTGCGGTCTTGCATCGCAGACTGGCAATGCACTTCGAACAAAGAGAAGGGGAGGGCTGCACCTGCTTCATTGTCGATGCCCACCTGCTAATCCCGGCGGCCACGAACTTGTTGGCATGTAAACTCGTTGCCTTAAACTTGTCTGCTCGGCCGCTTCTCTGGAATGCGCTTTCCTGCTTCTGCATTCCTCAATTAGCTGTGCTGCAATCCGATGTGGTCTGGGGAACTCGAAGTAATCGCAGGAACCAGCTCCATATCTAACAATGTGTGCTGTACAACGCTGTACTGGCTATCTCCTTTCCGTTGCAGCGTGAAAATGTTCCTTTCCATTCATTTTATTCGTTCTGTCATTTCCTTCTTTTTTCCCTTTTTTTTTCTTTTGTCTATTTTCTTTCCACTTTGTCACTGAGTGTTCAGTTGTGGTTTTCTGGTAACCTAACCTGTAACCAGTGTCACGAGTTGGTCACAGATCGGTGCACTACAAAATTTTTAACTTCCTTCTGTTACACTGTAGCTGTACCTGCAGAAGTTCAGTGTGAAATGGCACTGAAATCATTTCTATTGTCACATCAACGCCCAACCTGGCTGCATTCCAGGATGGAAGTGCGCTTTCGGACTGTAGGGATCGTGAAAGGGCTGCGAAGGAGCAGACGCAACGAGCGATCCAGGAACAAACAGCTTTGCAGTTTTAATGAGAAATTAATTTAGGAGTGTTCGGATATAAAAATTTTCGAATACGAATCGAACAGGAATACTCAGCATCGTATATCGAATTAATGATGTGCACATGGATTTATTAGCAAGTTGGTTTATTTTAAAATCTTCGAACATTGCAACTACATTGTCATTGGTAAAAAAAATGTAACTTGTGAGCCGTTATTCTAAAAGATTGTGTATTTGGCTCATGTTAGCTTTTGAAAATTGAATAATTTCTGCTAGGTGTCCGTTCTCATCAGCCAGCGCCTTATTATACCGCATAAATTTTTCGTAAGCTCGGAAGTATTTGACCCTGTACGAGTCGTCACCCATCGCATTCGCTGTCAAGCAATAAGCACAGGACTAGAGGGGGAACCTGCAAGAAAGTGCAGCCTCGCTGTTCGGAAACCCGTGGCTCTTGAGAGGCTGGCTTTGCTGCACGACTTAGTCATTCAGTGGCTAAGCATGCTTTACAGGCAAATTTCGCTCGCAGCATGAAATTATCGCAAAATTTTGCACAAAATCAGACACACTTTCTTAGGTTAGATCGAAATAAACACTAAAAACCATTTATTGCAGGCATAACAGCAGCGCAAAAAAACGCAAATGTGTGTCTGTGTGTATTTTTTTACTCTGCTGTTATGCCTGCAATAAGTGACCAACTCGCCCAAGAACTCGTATTGCTAAAAACCCTGTTTCCTCCCGCACAGCCAACAGTATGTTCGATTTGTTTCTTTTATCTCCTTTACTCCCACCTCCTCCACCCTGCTGGCGCTGAGCCGTGCTCCCGCAAGGGTTGCAGAAGATAGTGCCAGCCTTTCCTCCTTTCCCTACAAGAACCACTTCTCTCAAATATTTGTATCCCATTGAATATTCGAAAATTCTCGAATACCCAGTTTTTTAATTGAATACGAATATTAAAAGATACAATATTCGGTAATATTCGAACTTTTAGAATATTCGCACGCCCCTAGAAACGATGAAAGTGTAGTAACTACAACGAGAGCGCGAGGAAGGACTTTCAGCGGGATGACTACATTTTCAATGAAAAGCTCGGTGGGCGCTGTCGTATTGAACAGTGTATGTACCGATGCTGGCAAGATCCAGTTCTGAAATAACCTGAATTGAAGACGCACATAAGGCTCCCTCACGTAGCTGCCGCAGACCAAAAATCACATACCGGCTATGCCAAAATAGCACATACTCTACTTCTTCATTAATTCAAATAACTTTATTGAGTGCCCTGCGATTCGGTACTTGACAAGAAAAAAAATGGAAAAAGAGAAGCACGAATACAGTGTAAGCAAGCACTAAGCACGCGAACACAAGTCACAATCACAAGCTGTATATAATATAAGTACCGAGTACGTTTGCGGACCGGTGCTCGATATATGTTTTGGGCTCTCCTGGTCTAGTCAGGTTTAGTCGTTTTGCGAGAGGTACGCAGGCTCAGAACAAAGGGAGGCCTCGCAAACTATTTCACGGGTATACCGCATGGTTGCCTCATTACTCGAAAATGTTCGAGAGTCATATAAGTTCCCGATTGACTATACGTTTGTTCTGCTTGCGCTCACAAGTGTTTTGAACACGCGCCAACGTTGAAAAAAAAAACTCGGAAAAAAAAAAGAATGAAACGTGATTTAGACGAGCAATATACTCCTCCGAAAATGAGCCTTCTCCTCTCTCGTTGCTCTCGCAAAACGTGAATTATAGGCACCTCATTCCCGGCCCACTAGGTAAATTAGGTGAAGAAAGTTTCACCGCACTTACTACAGGCACATGGTATTGCCGCGTTAATTACCGATATCTGAAGCACAGTGCTGCGTGCGTGCGTGCGTGCGTGCGTGCGTGCGTGCGTGCGTGCGTGCGTGCGTGCGTGCGTGCGTGCGTGCGTGCGTGCGTGCGTGCGTGCGTGCGTGTGTGTGTGTGTGGACATCGTACGGAGTGCTGCGAAAAAGCTCCCTCACCACTCTTCGTCGAAGTCGCTGCCACGTAGCTCAACGAACAACGGCTCGCGCCAGTGTTGCTTTGAAGCAAAACGTGAAAGCTATTGTCGCCCTGATTACACTATAGGCTGCACAAGCAAAAGTCTCGCTTCGCACTGAAGAGCAGCAGCAGCAGCCTGGCGAGAAAGCGCGTCATTGCGCGCTCTGTGATGACATTTCGCCCGAAGCGATTCCTGCGTCTTCTCCGTGGGGAACACATCGACGGCTCTATATAGGATACGTTATGACGGCGTTGCGTTCTCCTATCTGCCCTGCTGTCTGCCTACGCTGGTGTATGTGTTCGCACTGCAGCGCTTTCCTCGAGGGAGCGGCCTATGTGCGAAAATGCGTTATTGGCGCCGGAAAGCTTAGGAGCGCTACTGCTTCGTCTTTCATTTCATTTCGCCCTGTTTATTTCGCAATTTCCGCGGGCCGGAGATCGGCTGCGGTTTCTGAAGAGCGGGCGTCTCGCCATTCGATTTCCGGTTTCTCGAAATGGGACTGGGGCTTCGGGGAAGGCTTCCTTTCCGGCAGGATGTTTAGTTCCGGTGAGAGTGGGCTGGAGTACGGCTTCCACCCTTTCCCCGGCAGTTTACGCTTACCGCACTCGGGATGCCGGTGCCTCCTCCTTGGTCGCTGCAAAGATGTTGTGGTCCCACGACGTCGGTATGCCGGGAGACGTCGTCCTTTCACCTGCCGTCGTTTCACGTCGCTCCTTTGTCGATCATTCTGCCCCCTCTTCCTCCTCCGCCTCCTCCTTCCCCTCAATCACCCGCCTCCGCCTGCACTGGCTTTGTTTACGTAGTTCCTTGTTCCCTATCTCCACCTGTTCTGCGCATAGGAAGATGACGTTTGTGACATTTTCTTGGTGTCGTACAAGTGTGACACAAGTGTTCGTGCACGATGTGTTTGTTGTATTCTTCTTCTATAGTTCGACGTCCTTGCCTGTCCTTCTTAACCGTTTGTTGGTTTCTCTTGTTGCTGATCGTTGTATAATTGTGCCAATAATTAGAAAGAAAGAAGATTGTCGAAAGAAAGAAACACTTTATTTTATTATGAGATGTTGGAATAAAACGAGCACTCGCCTGAGCTAGGGATACTTCTACTACCGTCGTTCTGTTAAGCCGTTGCTGCGTGATGTGCGTACGAAAGAAGATAGCGCACGCATGCCATTATCATTTTCTGTCTCGTTTTTTTTAATCAATTCCCTTCTAACAGCGAAAGCGTGACATGAAAAAAAAAGAGGGGGGGGGGGGCAGGGGGCCAGGTAAGAGCGGCTCCGAGTAATTACGGAAGCCGCAAACAGCTGAACGTGACTCGTAGACTATGAACATTATTCTGAGCAACTTTCCAAGAACTGGAACGCCCGTTCATTTAATCCCACGCTATTGTCGACGACGGGAGCTTGCGGAAGTTTTCGACATGGAAGAATGGAAAACTTGGTCTCCTTTCGATGAGTTTTATTGTGTTTAAGCAGCGAGAAAATGCAAGTGCAGGTGCTCAGAGTGTGTAAAGGCGACGAAAAAACTTTGAAAAATGCGAGGTAATTCCCAGCCGGGTTCCCGCACCACGGAGAAATTGTGTTTTTTTTTTCCTTCAGCGTGTAAAAAGTTCGTTCCTGTAGCGGTCTTTGTTTTGGTCTTTCTTAAAAGCAAATGAATATTCGCCACAGAGGGATGAAAAAATGAAAGAGTGCATGATGGTTTCCGGACCCGTACTTGTTCCTTGTTCACAAAGCCGAATGATGTTCGTTCTTGCCTTATATAAGCAGATAGATGGCGCTATGGTCTGGGGTAAATTAGGGTGCCTGAATAACATCTCTGGCATCGAAGCACCCGAGTGTAATTGTCAGGCAGATTTCCACGCGTCCGATTAATCGTATTCGGAATAGATTGCGTTAAATAGTATGGCTGGGATTTCCCTGCGACGATGACAACCTTAGAATGCCAGTCAGCATTGTAACCTGTGCTAAGATGTTCAGCTAGCCCGTTAGGGGCCGTGTGTCCCCTGGCTACGTCATTTCGGCGCTGTGTGATATACGGCAGGGGCTCTGGAGAGAGACATACAAGACCTGCCCAACGAGCGTTCCCTCGGAGTCCCCATAATGCCCCCTGGACGGCTGTAATAACGCGTGACCCCCCCCCCCTCCCCACACACACAAAGGCATTGCATTGCATTGCAGAAGCTGTAACACTTACCTTTGTATTCACACGCAACAGCCCACAGAACGAGTAGATGGAAGGTTAGGGAGGAACTAAAGAGAGAAGAGAGAGAAAGGCTAAAGGCCAATGCTGCCACGAAACGAGTGAATAACAAGGTCGCCGCTCCTGGCTCATGGTAGCTTGCATTATACAAGGGAAGGAAAAGACGCAGTCAGAAACCGCGGCAAATTTGGGGTCTCATAATAAAGAAAACGCTACCGCTACACATGGCTATAGTGTTGTGGAAAAACAGGAGAAATTATGATTCAAGGTGCGATACGGCACCTTTCTGCTGTTTCTAAAATAATAATAAACACCGGGCGCATTTGTGCGTGCGGGCAACTGACGCATTGTCTAGGCGGCGTTGATTAAAGCACCGCAGCGTCAAGACGAAAATGCGCAACGAAACCAACACTTCAGCCACGATGTGTTGCGCCGTGTGAGGCAATGGTAGTGCTAACCTTCTCGCAGGCATTCGAACAGTGGTGCACCACAATGCCTCGAGTAAACGCGTCTCGCGGTGTGTTATTTGTACTGCGTACGCCGGCGGCAAGTGGGGCAGGCAAGGTTTCATTCAGCATCACCTCACGACTGTCACATCCCGTCGAAACCACCGCCAAATGTCGTCAGTCAACGTAAACTGAGCAGAAAGCTTCGCTTTCATTGATTCTTACAGTGCGTGGGATCTGCATAATTTTTTGTTCCATGTGGTCTCCCACGCGAAGCCGGTGGCATTTTAATTACTACGTTGGCACACGGCAATAGAAGCCTATATGTTCGACACTCGTGGTTCATATTAAATGTCAGTGGCCTCCCCTGTTACAAATTGGCGATATCTTCATGCACTTCCTCCTGTCCGTGTGTGTTCCACACAGAGCCTTGACGATTGCATGTCGCGCAGTATCATGATTCCTATTGCCCAGTCCCTAATTCCCTTCACCCGTGTATAGAACAGCGAACCTCCCTTTACTCGTGTTCCGCAGGTGTCGTACTATGTGTATTCACATAGAGTAGTCTATGCTTTACTTATGCGATAGTTTAGCTGTATATGCTGTCGCTCTTCCTTTCTGCCTTTGTTGTCTGATTGCTGTCTTTATGTTTCTAGGATACGTCGCCCTTAGGTGGCATATTTGTAGGCTTTCCTCCGGCTCTGGTTGAGGACACACCAATACATGAGTGCAAGCGACTGCACGGAGTCTCTTCCTAACTTAGCCTCTTTTTCACGAGTTGTGGCTTTTCCGGCTAGGTCGCAGAGTGCCGCGGTGGTCCGATTCAAAAGGCAGTGGCGACTTCGACGTCGAGTGTATGCTTACTGCCTTCGGAGGAGTGCGTTCAGAGGAGGAATGTTAAAGAACATGGGATTGATACGATCGGTTAGGCGAGACCTGTGGCCGGGTGGATAGTCGGGCGAACCGGTTGACATTGACTTGGTTTGCACATCGTAACACTGAACAGAAACATGCGCGCGTACAGCAGGATGCCACATTAAGCAGGAAGAAGTACGCATGAAGTGCACAGAAAATAGGCAATTTTAAAATTGGGAACCGGTAATTTTGGGTCGCAGAGCTGCGCTGGTTTGGCCGCTTTTGGTGCAAAGAACGCTTCAGTAGTGTTTGGTTGCTCGTTTCATGCGCCGCCGTGATGAAAACTAAAGGTCTATGAAGACAAAAGCATGACATACCGCTTTTGAGGTCTTAAAATAAAAAAGAGAACGAGAAAGGCTAAAGTTATAATTTCTAGAAAACTTTGTCCTAAAACTGCATTACTCGTTTATGCCAACTTCATTCGATAACGCGTAGCTGCATCACTCGTCATCCGTTGTAGACCGCATCTATCTTGGTATGTCATGATGCGGCCAGACACCGGATCGCTCGGCGCACTATAGGGAGCCTTCTGATACGGTCGCATAAACTGGCCGTCGAAAGCAACTTGTATGTGGATGAAGGAAGGCATGAGTATTTGGGTTCTGTCCACGGGATTCTTCAAAACCAGGGTCCACCACGCAGCTTACTCGACCGCGTTTGTGGCGTACCCTTACGCCGTTTTTTGTGGTCGATCCCCCGCATACATTGCAAGCCTTTTTTGACATGGGCGCTTCGGCTTGCATTAGCCGTCAGACAAATGATGTTATAGGATATACTCCAGCCGAAATCTTCCTTCAGGCCTACGAACTCTCTTTCCACAACCGAGCTCAATGATGCCGGTGAGTTATCGTTCAAACTTTGTCATTTAAAGGGGATACGTGAATACGACAGCCTGAATCTTCAGCTATTTTTTTATAACCTAACGACGTATACCCAGAAATGGGGTCAGATTTGTTGCTACACAGGAGCCATCGCTTCAGTGGCTGCCACAATGTTTGTTTACGTTAAGTTTCTCGGGTGACCTATACAGAGCTGCCCTGAGGCACCACGCTTTTTGTCAGTTTCTGGGTCTTTGGTCGACTAGAACAAAAAAAAAAATACTGCCACGGATTCTGCGCATGCGCACTGTTAGCCCGCTATTTTCCGGGGTCCTCCAGGTGTTTGTGTCCACAATTCTAAAGCTCCCTTGTTCGAATGACCTTCTTCAGAAACGTTACTGACGTTTTATTTTTTATTTTTTTTTTTCGAACAGCATAATTGTTCTTGAACTATATAACGGGCATGAAAGACAAGCGTAGTGTTTTGGATACGAACCGGTCATAACGGTAGAGCAACCGTACGGTCCCAAAGCACCTCGCGACTATTTGCATCTCGCCCTCGGAAAGCGCAATAAAACGATCACCGCGGTTACACGGCTCGTCTGCCACTCCGCGTAAGCGCCCCACCGGCCTTGCAGTGGCCGGATGCTACTCTCCAATCGTGCCTCTATTTTTTTTTTCCGCCGAAGGCTGATGCGGCCTCATCACGAATCCATTCCTTATAGCACCGAGTGCCCATTCCGTCATTTCAGTTACTGTGCGCGGCCTTTGTTGCGTCTTCGGCTTTGCTGAGGGACGGGGGGGGGCAGATGGCTGGGCGGCTTGGGGGTCATGGCGCCCTTTGCCGATTCGTACGAGCCTTCAGCCACGCGCAGGCCCGCGCAAGCCCGTTTGCATATGTGTTATTGTTTCCCATTCCACAAAGAAACTATTCGCGCATTCATGCATCCTACTTATAAGTGGAACAAAGCGTCGGTGGTGCTCCACATTCCTTTTACGGTGCAAGAATTCTGCTAACTTATTCGTTTCAGTTTATATTTCCGCTCCCCCTCGCCATCGTTTTGAGAAAACTGGCGCACGTCGCCTTTTCCTGTTGCATAACCCGCGACTTGAATGCTGTGTGTTTCTCTATACTCCGACTCTCTCTCTCTCTCCTCTCTTCTCTCTTGAGGGCTGCAAACTGATGGTTTTATTCCATCAAGAAATGAGACAGGCTCCATAGCGGCCCGCTCTCAATACGCTGTTTCCGTCTCCGCAAAGAATGAGGGCCCAGTAGCGGCTCCACTCGCTCTTACATAGCAGCAGTAGCGGCGGCCAGTCTAGCGCTGGTACGGTATGGGTCGAGACAGACAGCGGGGGAGAGGATGAAGAAAAATGGGAGCGAGCCTATGAAATGGTGCGCGGCCACGACGGGTACGGAAAGGGTTTTGCGCCTGGCGCCTAGGGACCCGCGCCGCAGCTCCTGCTGCTGAGAAAGGAACGCGCTTTCGATCGGGCCCGGCCTGGGCTCGGGCCAGCGATGCGGCCTGTACGCCGGCTTTCGCCGCCAAACGTCATGCGGAGGTGCGAGATGCGCTGCCACCTATGCCCCGGCCGCCGACTGTCGGGGGCCCGAGCTATATGGGAGGGGCTTCATTAGGTTTCGCGGAATACGGAGCCCGCGGCGACCCCGGAGCCACTATACGGCGTGCCGCTTATATGGCCGCGCGACGTAATTGTCCTCCGACGAGTCTATCCGACTGTTCCGCTGTGCGGGGCAGCTCCGCTTTGTTTTTATTATTTATTTCGCCGCATTTCCCGCGGACAAATCGTCGGTCCCGTTCCTCTTTGACTCCGCGTACGCGTGGACCGACTGCACCGGGGGGGCTGCTAGCGAGATTTAAAGGGCGGGTGAGTATGAAGTGTGGAAGCGCGGGCGAACTTTCGTGGGGCATTAATAAACCTGGCTTCATTAATGACCTTCGCTTTGTGAGCTAGCTGAATGCAAGCGTGATTAGATACCCCACGAGTGCGGTTATGCGAAGCCGAGCACGTCGCGTATACTAGCACCCTATAGTGAGTTGTGTGCAATTGTTAACGCACGCGTATACCGCAGCACTCTGGTAACGGCACGAAAGACAGGAACGCGAAATGGGACGAGCTGCTTCTTTTCGTTCACCGGGGTTACTTCGCTCGGTATGCAGTGTGGTTCCTAACGTAACCTAACGTAACCTACCGTAACGAAATCATGTCAGCGCCGTAACGTTGCAGCGTGCACTTTTGTAGCCACGAAAGGACGCGGGTACCGTCTTCCTTTTTCGATTCTCTCTCTCGCTTCTCTTTCTGTGTGGGCTTTTTATGCCCGCTAGCCGTACATGAAAGTAAAAATTATCCTACACGGAAGTGTTGCACGAAACTATACGAAAGAAACTGGTAAGGGTTCCCGCAGGACTGTTTTGACGCACTGGAAGTGTAGTGTTGCACCGTGCATAAGCAGCACTGAAGTTGGCCTCCGCTCTCGCGTGCATTTTCGGTGTCGTGTATCTGCGCGCTTTCTGTGCAGTATAGTGAACTACTTCAGGAGGATGTTTCTGTTCTTCGCTTCACTTTCTCGACTTGTAGCGTGCCTATGCTAATTCTCGTTGTTAATTTTTTTTTCGATGCCTTTGTTATTCTTTGTCATCACTTCCAACTTACCTGCGCGCCTGTGCGAAGACGCCTCGGGAAGTGGACGCGGCCACTTTTGCCAGCTTCACGCGCGCAGCCGGCTGCAGCCACAGCCGCCGCCGCTATCACCGTCTTGTCCTTCCTGCATGTAAACCGCGTTGAATGCGATAAGTTTGCCGCCGTGCGAAGCGGTACGAATTCGCGAGTCCTCCGTGCTGTCACGAAATGAGAATTACCTCGTACACTTCGTAAGCGCTCGGAAAGACATTCAGCGGGGCCTTTCTCAGCTCTCGCGCTGGTGCGCACTGCACGCGCCGTCGCTTTACATTCGCGTCGGCGTGCTTGGAGGAGGCACGCTTTGACGCAGCGCAGTGCGCGCCGCTAGACAGCGCGCGTGTCGCTCCACGCCCACTGTCTCCGAGCGAAGAGTCACACTCGATCCGACACGCGGTGTCACAGAAAATGTTGGCTTGACGCTTTTTTTTTTCCACACTGAACGAATGTAAACAAACGACTTGGTCTTTCTTTCTTTCTTTCTTTCTTTCTTTCTTTCTTTCTTTCTTTCTTTCTTTCTTTCTTTCTTTCCTTCTTTCTTTCGTTTTTAAGACAAAGGCCAGGTTACGCATTGAACAATTTATCCCCCTGTTGCAGTTTTATGCTGATACGCAATACTGCACATTCGGTCTTCTTTTTCTTGATTTCTTTTTCCTTCCTTTTCACCGACATCTTCTGTTACTAGGCGTTATTCCTTTGGCGAAACTGTTAACTGTTATGAATGAACGAATGTGTGGTGTTTAATGGATAAAAGAGCACCAAGCCAGCGTTAACTGTTAGTTTGACGTTATATATTGGAAGCAGGCCTTCTTCTTTCTCCGTGAATAACCTTATGCGCATTGCACTATATTTATCGCGATATTGTTGCACATTTAACACGAGACCTGTCAGAGGCTCCTTCACGCACCTCGGACATATTTCTTTCTAACCCCCCCCCCCCCTCTCTCTCTCTCTCTCTCTCTCTCTCTCTCTCTCTCTCTCTCTCTCTCTCTCTCTCTCTCGCTCTCTCTCTATATTTTTTTGCGTTTTTCGCTCTTTTTTTTGGTGAATGTAATGCTTGCAATCTGATTCAGGCGAGCAATTAACTTGGAGTGTAAAACTTGCAATCCCACTCTGACCGTGCCACTTTGACCGCAAGCATGCCGGGGTATGTGATTGTAGACGACGGAATTGTCCATAGCATGATAAATTCTTGATGGCCTGTTTAGTACTCGTTCGGTCCTGAGATTTGGCCCTAAACAACGGACGCAAGAAACGCAAAGCTTTGTCCTGATTGCATCGTCCCTTGCGTCTCTTGTTTTCGTTTTGCGCAGAATCTAGAGATAGACATGAGTAGGTTGCTATGGTGCCGAACTCACCTTGAATCCTAATGATCTGCTGGTAAACTGGGCTGGAAAATCGGCTAGCTTGACCGCGGCATTCCCCTTTTCGTGCGTTTCGTCACGCATGACCCGACATGCACCGCTGCCTTCTCATCTGGGCCAACAACGCAGGTGAGGGTCACGTTTTCAAAAACGAAGTAAACTGGAGAGAGGGAAATAGATAGAAATGGAGAGAGACCACAACCATGACATTCAGAAATGCGTGGCGACGTTCATTCGACGCACATTCGAGTGATGTCTGATTGCCGTGCATGTCGTTAGCACGCGGTTTAATGCCGAGCGGCTGACAAATGTGAATTCGCGTTGCTATTCAGCCGGTCTACTGTCACTTGCAATTGCTTACTTCATTTCTTTAATTTCTTTTTCTTCTTCTTTTGGTTGCTTTCATTGTGCCGCCCGCCGATGGTATTGGGTCCGGCCCTTCAATGGGCCGTGTTCCGTTCACCGAGTACTGTGCTCGTTGTTGGAGAGCGAATAGGTCAGTGCAAGGAGGCGGCGACACAGCACATATATATATATATATATATATATATATATATATATATATATATATATATATATATATATGCACGGGACTTTATTGGTGTTTCCAGTGGAGTGCTCCGCGCTCGCAACAAAGCCGCGGCCCGGCACACAAGCGGGAGTAGAGAGCGAAAGCGGGTCCTCCTCATACGGTGGCGCGTGGAGGTCGTTGCTCTACAGCAGTGTGTATGTGGTGCTGTCTCAATGTGCGTGCAATTTGGGCGCCATATACTTTGCCGGTGACATACGCGGGCCGCTCGGCTCGACTCTGCTCGGCTTGGCTTGACTTGGCATGGCTATACCGTCTTATATGGCGCGCCTTCTTGCCTTTGGGGCGCTTTTTGTTCTTGGGAGGGAAGTGGGGGGAAGAGGGGGGAGGGGGCTTCCTTCTGGCTATATGTCTCGGCCTCATCTGGAAGGATGGATGGTATGGCCCATATAGCGCGGAAGGGCTTGCGAAAAAAGGCGCGGGGAGGGTGGATTGGGGGGAGGGGAGATGCACTTTGTCCTCTCGCGAAGGGGCTCGATTTATGGCGGCAGTGACTCTCCCAGCGTCACACACAAAGCCGGCCATGCTTTTTGCGCTAGACGGCGCACTTTTGTTCTCCAGCGCGGTGTACCCTGTTCGCCGTTGCACCGATGGCGGCAGCGGGGAGATTGGAATTAAGAGAAGCGAAGAATTTGAAGAAAACGCGTTCTCTTTCGAAGCGTTTGATTGCACCAAGAAAAAAAAAGAAGGAAACTTCAGTCGTCCATTCCATGGAGAGCAACTTGCGAGAAAAGGCAGTTTGAGGAATGCCGAGCGGACAGTTCGACAGTTTTGTCGGAGCTCTGCGCACGCGCTCTCTTATCTGCAAAAGTTCGTGTTCAAAAATAAAATAATATAACTAATATTAAGAGATAAAGGCGGAAATTCCACTTCCATACTTGCGCGCTTTGAATGTTTTGTCTCAAGGTTAGTTCGATTATAGCCACGCGCTCTCTTACTTCAGAATATGCTAGGCCTCGCTCTTTCTTTCCCCAGTACAATACATGGTGTTGGTACACTTGTTTTGTTTGTTCTTTCTTTTCCCTCTCAGCTAAGCAGGACCGCATTGCATTCTAAAAGAGTCAAGCACTCTGTGTAGAAACTTTCAAGCGCATTTATTCCGGCGCCACAATAATGCAAATACGAGAAAGTATACTTCGAAATTCGTGAAATCACACTGACGTTACTGGGGCTCAGGTTTGGGCGTGAAATTCAGAAAGGCTATGTTTGACCTTCCTTTTCTCCGGTAACAAAAAAAAACATTTTCCCGCCGTATTAATTACAGTAACGTTTAGAAACCAACAGTTTACCAGCCGTTATGTATTCAGTGTCGCTCTTTAGTGTGCACTTCTGCACTTGCGTCATCCAGACGCCAGTATTCGCTCTGTATATTTTTTTTTTCTCCACGCTCTCTCTCCCCCTCTTATTCGTCCTTGTTTACGCATGTCACTTTCTCCCCCTACTTTCATTCCCTACCCCCTGTGCAGCGCGATTGAGGTGTCCTCTGCTGAGAGACAGTTACTGCGCTGCACTTTACCCCAACCTTTCCTTCCCATCAACAAGAATCTCCTTCTCTTGCACGCCAGAGACGCACCGTCGCAATCGCGCACCGTCGAGCTCCCGCAGCTGCGCTTCGCCGCAATGCCGCCGCGCCGCATCTGCAAAAAAGCGGCGACTGTGAGCACTGGCTTCGAAAAGCGCGGTCGTGGCGACCTCCAGGGAGCGAGCGGTCCGCGTGCCCTTCTAATGAGAAGTTATCGGCCACTAGACTATACGCGCTTGGTATTTGCTGTACGCGGTCGCGTCTGGCCGCCGTCTCGCTTCCCGTGCGACGCGCATTGTTTCTCCGAGGACCCCGAAACTGGGGTCCGTTTCGGCACACCGCGCGGCAGTGCCCGATGGAACGACGGCGCTGTGAAAACTCGTTTGACGAAAATGCCGCCTGCATGCATACCCCGCCTCGACCATAAAGACAGGGATGCGAGCGACGTATATAGGCCGCGCGCGCGTGGAAGCTAGGGCTTTCGAGGCAGCGTCTCGAGGGCCGACGCCGCGGTCCTTTTTCGCGCGGGCGCTCAGATTAGGCGTTTCCGCGCACGCACGCGCGCGCGCGCTCGGTTGGGCTAACGGCGGCAATAAGGAGCGATTCCCCGCTACCCTGAACCCCCTCTACCCCCTTCCCTCCCTCGATTCACCGTTGCGCGTGATCTGCATGCGACGAGTGAACCGAACACACAAGGTATCGTGCTCTCCAGTGCGGCGGAAAAGGAGAACAGCAGGAGCCGAGGGAGGCAGAGTGTCAGCGAAAGAACGAAAAAAAAAAATGTCAGAGCATGACCTAAGAGAAGCCACCCGTCAGTTTGTTTGGTTCCTTCGGTATCTCTCTCTTTCGTTTTTTTTTTCTTTCTTTTTATTTGCACGGGACAGTTGTTAAGTATACCGAGCATGCAGATTGTGTTCACACACGGTGTGGGGGCATGGGGTTGCTTCGATTTCTTAACATTTCAGGTATAGCCGGCTCTAATGTAGCCTGTCTTCCCGTTGTTAAACAATCGTTAAACAACGATAACAATAATAAGGGGAGACACGTAAATAGGAAACTGACTGACAAATTGTTTGTAACGGCACGGCTACGATGGCGGCGCGATTGCTGCACTTCTTTCGTTCATTCGACAGTCTTTTGTTCACTCATCTAAGGCAGCGAGTAAGTACGGTTTTCAAGATGCCGTACGGATCTTCAAAAGTACTACATAGAGGAGTCCGGTGCTCAGTCTAAAGAGCTTTTCCGTTTCTTTGTTGTTGTTGTTTTTCTTGAAATTGTATAATGGGCAATTTTTACTGCTTTCCCGCTGTGTATCGTCGCCCGCTTGCCGCTTTCCCTACATATTAGCACAGGGTCGCCGAGATCGACGCTGGAGAAGCGGAAAGAGCGCTGCTAGCACATGAGCGCCTTGGCCGGGTCGCACGGTGGGAAAAATCGTTGGTGGATTCACAAGCGCCATCAGGGAGGCTGTAGTCTCGCCTTGGCATCGTCGAAAAGTGTACGTCGCTCATCCGGGACCGCCTGCCTCGTGCGCAACTATTGGGCCTGAAAGCCGGGAAATATACACGTGTGAAGGGATAACGGGAAAAAAAATGGCACTGATGCAATTGCCTCATTTACGCTGTTAAGATTTCTTTTTTTTTTTCGTAACACTATTTCGTGAATGGTGGATGGTACTGTCTGATGAAAATATACGCCTGATTTGAATACGAAACATTCTTGCCTCTTACAAGGCACCTTGCGATGGGTAGGTTCCTGTTTATAGCCTCACTAGGGGCCCCTTCAATAAAAATCACCAATGCTGTAGTCATTTTGGTTATAACCGAAGTGACTCGATCTGTTGTAACGTTTCTTCGCTGCAGTGCAATAAATCAATCTTCAATAAATCAACCTTCAAGCCTTCGTTGTCGCGCCATCGCCTTGCCGTTGTCGTCTCGCATGCAGACCTGCTCGCCTTATACGCTGACATGTTGCACCATCAGATAACACTCCGGAATCACGGTGGTGCTTGATAATCACCTGCGTACCGGCAAAATGTTTAGCGTAACATTGAACCTAACTGTGTATATGGTAGCGTTCTGGGGCGCCTGGTGGCGATATCGAACTTAACATCGTTGATTTTTTACACGCTTTTTCGTCCCGATTTAATCATTTAAAAAGAATAAGAGAAAAAAGAAAGATGGTCCGGATGTTTATGTCCGACGTAGTCCACCGCTTGTTTGTTCCTGTGGCCGCCGTGTCTATTTTTCTTTTGCGGTCATTCTTCGCTTGAACATTACGCTTTAATGTTCGAACATTAATTGTTGATAGTTGAATTATTAATAATTCCTTTAATACTTACTATTCTCACGCTTTGCAGGGCACTGCAAAGAAATAGCATCATCAGGGGTTCACATTTACAGCATCGTTCGCCCGGTTCTGTTCAGTGCTCGAAAAACGAAAAACAATCACCTACGATTCATGTATTCTCTGGGCGTACCCATTCGGCTTCTCGCTTCGCAAAAGCACACTCTCGCCGAAGTTTACGACGCACCGCGTCTGCTGGTGGCGGGTTCTATCCACCATATATTAGTTTGCGACCGAGCGGTGAAATTTGCTGGAGCGCTGATGGGGAGGGGTTGGGGGGAGGGGTGCGAATGCGGCGGGCTTTCGCAGAAAGCACGATGGGGGAGCAAGAGAAACGAAAGCTAGACGTAGATGGGCCATCCCACTCGTGGTGTAGCGCTGCACTTAGGCGGCCAAGTTCTTTCGATTCGGTGGCCAAGCGCTTCCTGATTTTCTTTTTCTCTCGTCTCACAACAGTAGCACGCTCTTCGCGGTTAGAATTTGTGATGACGGACCAAAGAGGACGATAACGGACGGTGTATGATCGCGCGAGGGGACGAGTTTTGTCTGCGGTCGCGCGTAAGTCTCTTTCTTGTTAAAAACGCGACGGAGAGTCGGATCTGATGCCGCGATGCAACCAGACGCGCACTGTTCTCAGCGGATGGCGGTTGTTCAAAACTGCGGCTTCACTCCCTAGAGGTATAAACTTATATTATGCTGTTGTGTTTATTGTTATATTAGGCATGATTTCACTGGGGGCCTTCTGCTTCGCAAATTGCATGCGTCATGAAGGGACCCCGGTACCTTGCCGACTCCGTGCAGCACAGCAAATGCTACGCGTAGTTTCAGCCAGTCATAAAAAAGATAACCAGAAGAAGCGCTCCGCCGTTGTCCGCCACTGATCGCCCGACTGAATGGAGGCTTCGCGAAAGGATCAGCAGCGCGCAACGGGCGAGCCGTCCTCCCATCTCGGTGAACACACAGCCGACTGTCCTTATACACTGATTGGCTGACATGAGCCGCACGATCATCGCTGCACTCTCGTGGAGTTTGATGGGGCGAAGTATACACACTGCCCTGAAAGTCGTTTCTCTGCGCTCACCCCACACCGTGTCGCAACCGAGACCACTCACTCTTGAAGATATATTGCGGTTCCGTTGTTGCCTTTGAGTCGCTGGTCCGTCATTCGGGGATGAGATGGTTCTTTTTTTTTTTTGTGTGTGTGTGTGTGTGTGTGTGTGTGTGTGTGTGTGTGTGTGTGTGTGTGTGTGTGTGTGTGTGTGTGTGTGTGTGTGTGTGTGTGTGTGTGTGTGTGTGCCTTTCGTCTTCGTACCGACTGACGCAATAGCAGTAGACGGCCTGATGGGCTATTTCTTCGTATGGTTCATTTTTCTTGTTCGTTCTCTTCTTGCCCTAAGCCTCGCCTTAGCGCACTATATAGTTAGCGCACTTTTAGCACGCCCGCTCCCTTTCCCGTTGAACATCATAACTATTTAACTAGAGCTTCTGAACTCTGCGTCAAAGACACGCACGGCGGATGTTTGCAGTCTTGATGCACGTTGCCCTCCAGCTTATTCGTAGCCCTCCTCTGTCCCTTGCTCTGTTTTCAGGCGCGCTTTATTTCGCCGTCGCGGTGTCCTACGCACCGACTTAAAGACACGCGGTGCCTCGGGGTCTCTCGCGGATAGATGAAATTAAGCTCGCCACGAACTTCACTCGCGGCGGGCCAAATCCTCTCGGCCTGTCATCTTTTCTGTGTGATCGGTGCGCGTTCGCGAAGCATTTCTTAATATATTGGCTAAGCCGACAGCTTAACTCCCGGCTAACGTCTTAGATAACGAGAGGCCGCAGGCATAATCGGCCCCTTCCTTCTTGCCGAGTAATCGCGCGCGATTTGGTAAGAGCAAAAGTGGTCATTAGGCGCGGATTATCCGTTCCCGAGCGAATGGTGCGTTGCCCATCTCACCGCCAGCAGCGGCCCTCCTTTTCCACCCTTTAGTTGGCCGACCGGATTGGCTTGGCTTGACTTGGCTTGTGGCTGCCTCGTGCCTCCTTTGACCGAGCAGTGCATCGTTCTAGGAGTAAATGGGGCTGACCTGGGAGAGACTGCCGCGGTGACTGTAGAACTTCTTGTCAATTGGAGGATAATTTTGCTCGTGTTGTCCGCGTATTATATTCGGGCGCAACAACAACATCAAGCTATAACTGGCAACGAAACATCATTGTCCTGAGAAATTGTCCTTTCCTCCACTATAATTGGCGCTTTTCTTTATTAATAATGAGAAATAACGATAATCGTTGACGGGGATAAATGAAGTCATCTTTCTGTGTGACTTTCTTTATGGCAGGTAAAGATGACGATAGGCGCGCGGCACACGACACGAAAACCGCACGAAATACTTTTTACTAGCCATCGCTGTCAGATATTTCGACACGCACCCGAACGATCAGAATCAGTAGACATTCGTCAACCGCGGCGTCGCTCATCGTCGGTGTATTTCAAGCTCACTGTCATGTGCAGTAATTTTCTTTAACCTTAAGGACAATCCTGTTAGCTATGAGACAAACCATCACTCTTAAAAGTTGCAAATGTGTTTACTGTGTACGCGAAAAAAACTAAACGGGTAACCGATTCTTCGTATTTGTTGGCCTCGTTATTTTTGTGATTCGCGTTGTTCTCGCTAAAGATTGAGCCACTTCGGTTGACCTTATTCTTCTGGTTATGGTTTAGAAGAGTTATGGTTTAGAAGAGCTGTGAATTGAGCTAGTCGGTGTGTCTTCATTTTTCTCGCGCTAAGTACTGTAAGACGCAAGGGGGTCGAAACAGACACTGGAAATGGAGCAAACACTAAGTAGCACAGAGGAGTACTCCACTGCGTCACGTCGTGTCTGCTCCATTTCCAGTGTCCTTTGCGTCTTCCAGCACTTAGCTCGAGAAAAAATGAATCGCTGTGTTTACGCTATTTTTCTTCTCTAAGGCCAATGTCGAAACACTTCAAAACCGTCCGGTCCTCTTGTAAGTGAATGAACATTTCGAAGATGCTGTCATTGCGAGGGTCGGATGCTGTACGTGTAGCATCTGGACTCGATTAAAGCTCGTCCGCCGCCTCTGAACCCATACTTACCGAAGTTCACTGTTCTCGAGCCTGTCATGTCTTTTTTTTTCTGTTTTCTTCCTTTTGTATTGCCACAGCGTGCCTTTTGGCAAAAAGAAATTACTAGTGTAGATTGCACGCTGGATTCTCCGACGAAGTCCAGCGGGGCCCGGTGGTGCTCTTCGTCATATGTCATCTTGTTCTTCCTTTTCTTCAATTTTCTGTCTCCGACGTTATCTCCACAGAGTCTTTCGATTCCTTAATACGACAGTCACTATTTTTCCAGCCAACCGCTGCACACACCTTCCTTCTATAGCGGTCCACATTTTTGCTGCCGAAAGCGCCATCTCGTTTCTCTATAGAACAAACTGATCCGCGAAAGGGTTCCGTACGGTCACGGGAGAACGCTCTGCCGAAGAACAGCGTTCTCGTTCCGAGGTGGCTGCGAACGCATAACCACTCCCCGGCCATGTGTTTTGCTCGTGCACTGAAGGCGCTATTTGGAAGTAGAAGCCGCATACAATATCAGCGCGAAGAAAAAGTAAAAGGTGCGATCCTATTAAGCTTTATTTAGTTTATTTTCTTTATAAGTTCGAAGCATATATGGTTCGAAGGCGCCGTTTCGAGAAAGAAGCTGCCGAACTCCGAATGCGAAGAAACATTTTTAAAGGCGCAGCTACTTGCATATATGCATTGTCTGATTAAACTTGATTCGATTACAATTTGGTTCTGCTTCATCCATTAGTTCTACCACGATGAGTTCTACCATCTTGTGATGGCCAGGCCTAAAATTGATTAGGTTATTATTCGGTTCGACTTCATGCATTCGTTCCTATCGCTGCCAATCTTGTGATGGCCAGGCCTCGCTGACCGAAAATAACGGAAATCGAATTTTCTTTCCTTTTATTAATAGTATTTTCTTTTTTTTTGTCAGTAAGACGCGCGGAATCGCAGGCTGCGCAACGTTCTCTTTGGCCCTCTCGTAGAGACAACCAACGGATTGATAGCGGTCCTGCATCGGCGTCAGCAGCAGCAGGAGCAGCAGTGAGTGTTGCGTCGGCAAAGCTTCCATAGCGTCGGTTTGGTGTAGCGATCGGCGCGGCGAGGACTCCGATCTCGCATCCGAGCTCTTCTTTCGAGGTTGCGAAAGTTGCGAAACAAAGCGGTCGCTGCTCTGAATCGATGACCCGGACAGCGAGCTTTATCTCTCGAGCGAGCTTCGTCCGAGCCGGGGAAGAGGCTTGCGAAGGTAACCAATCACCCGGACGTCGATGTACCTCTGGGACGGATATAATACCTGTATGCGCTTCTTCCGTTTTTCTCCTTTTTACGGTGATGGCTCTTGAAGGCTCAAATCCCTGGTCGTTTCAATGTCCGTCGGGTTCGCCGGCGCTGCATGTTACCATCGCAGGGGAAAGAGAGAGAGAGAGAGAGGGGGGGGGGCAGATATGTTACGCACACACAGACACATATCTATACAGTCATATTATGCTATAAAACTGACGGTTCCATCGTCCGGAAAAAGTTTTACGTAGCGCGTATTGAGCAACAGAAAGCTGTATCGGGAGTTTTTAATGTTGCTGTACACTCATTGACACTTGTCATCTAATTATAATGTTGAAGGAGTTGATTACTTAAGACTAATTATACAATTAGGCAGAATGCAAAAAAAAAGCTAATCTGAGTATCCACAAGCTTGAGCAAACAACCATTACCTTAGTTCTGTCCATCTGCATGGCATTTGCATATTTGTAAATCTTGGTACACGATAGTTGAAACACCCTATATACAAGCATCTCAGTTTACCGGACGCCCAGTTGTAAACGGCATTACATGTATCAAGTAATTTAAACGAACTTTCTTTTTTTCTTTTATCTGAACGGACGAAATTGGTTTGCCAGTTTTTCTGCATATGAAGATGTATTCGGTAGTTGATTCGATATTTGCAATTTTTTTTCTCGCATATTTGTTTTCGAGTCAATTCGAAAATGTTATTCTAAAACCTGTACTTATGATTTTTTTCTCCTTCATATTTTCTTTATTTTTTTTTTATTATCGCTAGTTGTCCGTTCTCAGCATGATATGTGTGTGTACAATAATGTGCGAGCAGTGCACCGTCCCAGGCGGATACTGCCGCATTGCTTTCGTGCGTATGTGGCCGCAATGATAAGGGGCCAGGCACCGCGGAGCAATAACCAACACGCCCCCAGGTGTAATTTATTTATTTATTTATTTATTTATTTATTTATTTATTTATTTATTTATTTATTTCACAATACTGCAGGCTGTAGGGGTTGGAGGACGGACTTCGCGGATGAAAAACCCAAACTTGGGAGTAATTTATTCTACATTATTTACAAGGAGGTGAGCGACAAGTACCAGTCGTACAGACATTACGGGCCGGCAGCAACTCGGACGCTGCGGCCCGCGGCAAGAAGTTCGAGAGAGGTGAATCAGGGAATCAGGGAATGTCCCAGAATGCTCAGGTCTCTCTGGAAGGCTTCTTATAAACCCTTCGAGCACTGTAAGTCACGTCATGTTCGACTAATTGGAGAGTCCGCTCCGATGACGCCACTTTCAGCCAATGGTAGGCGCCCGTGTCGCGGTGTCACACCTGGCGGCCTTCTGCGGTCTTGCCTCGCAGACTGGCAATGCACTTCGAACGAGGAGAAGGGGAGGGCTGCTCATGCTCCATTGTCGGAGGCCCACCTGCTAATCCCGGCGGCGCACTTGTTGCCTTAAACTTGTTTGCTCGGCCGCTCCTCTGGAATGTGCTTTCCTGCTTCTGCATTCCTCAATTAGCTGTGCTGCAATCCGATGTGGTCTGGGGAATTCGAAGCAATCGCAGGAAACAGCTCCATATCTAACAGCTCGTCCTCGCCCCGGTTGTTCTGAATGGCCGGTGAACTCAATTCGCTGGCCATGAGGAACGCTGAAAGAAGCTGCAGGGTACTGGGGTCGAGCCTCGTTTGACAACCCTCGGGATCCTGGGCCCTGGAGAACAGACGTCAAACAAACAAAACAACACAGCGCTGCACCACGCGTAAGCGCAGGCTCTTCACCCCTGACTCGCCAGGCTATTACTGAGTCAAAATCAACCCTGATCTTTTAGTTCCCCAATTTTGACAAAACAGTTGTAACCACCCTTCCAAACAGCTATGCATTTCTCCTCGATTGCCGACAAGACCAGACTACTATTTTTGTTGCAAACAAAAGGGTCGCTGACGATGCAAACAACAAATGAAAACAGCCGAACATAACTTAAGTGGCCTAACTACACGAACAGCATGTTTCCAATCTATCGCAGTGGCGTACTTATCGCACGTATTGGTGCCACTGAACAATCTGGTCAACCTCACAAGTACGTAATCACAAGCGCACTAGCGTTGTGGTCACTAAACAAAACGCGTACTTGCGTTGTAGGCAAACTTTTCACTTACGCTTACTCACGTTTCTTCCCTGAAAGTCCTACAGGACACGTGAGATAAACGAACAATTAAACTTGCGGGACTTACACACTCCGCAGAACTCTTAAAATAATGCGTCTTTTAATAACTCGTTCCACGCGTACTTATCAGAGAAGTCAGAATACGGCTGCCCTCAATACGCACGAGCAACCCACTCATAAATCTGCTTCCTTCCGTCCACACAGGACACGCGCTAATGGAACTAAAAACGCTTCTCCGTGCAAATCACGCACTTACTGAAAATCTACGCGCTTAACCTTACAAAATTCAAAAACGCTTAAAAAGAAAGAAGGTTAAATAACACACGCGCTTTACCATAGGCCTTTCGACGATAACCTTGACCTTCAGGTTACTTACACACAAAAAAAAGCCTATCTACTTATTAATGAGCATCTCGCGAGACTACATGTTTACTTAAAACGCATCTTTCAAATCTCGAGCTTCTCAAACGAAAACACAAACAAAGCTCATACCTTTACATATTGAAAGAAATCCTAGTCTCAAATCGCGAAAAACTTTCCGATGCTCAAAATAAAAAAACAAAAAACACTTCATTTCTACGGAAGCTCTCTTGGCTTCCCTTTCCGAACGCTTATGTCTGACTCATACTCTGAGCCGTCCTCGCGGTGGTCGCGGCTTGAAAGCTACTCTGGCTGCCGAGAGACAACAAAAGGGCTGACTAACTATCAGCTCCCCCAAGACGTTACGGTCTTCTGCCAATTTGCGTCCCCGCGCCCCGCTTTCAACACGAACTCGATTGACCGCGTCGCTACTCCCCACCTGGTCTCGTCCTGCCACCTTGCGTTTCTTCGAACTGCACGCTGAGCTATAAAAAGAACTACGGAACGACGAGGAGCTTAACTGCCCCGTGCCCTTTGTCCGCGTCCGCGCAGAACATTCTTCGCGGTCCCCCTTTGACCGGTGGCTCGACCATTTTGGATGCGTCAACATCGTCCTAGACGACCGCACCTTCTTCCTCGCGCCCTGCCCTTTTGGGTTTCTCGCCATTTTTGGCGGCGCTACATTAATTACCGACTTTCGGTCCTTACTGCGCTTCTTTTTACGGCGCTTTCTCTTCGCACTCACTTTCATGTCGCCTCGTGCCTCGTGCTGGCCGGTACACATTTCGTCGGCCCGGATCGGTCTCTTGCCCGCACAGTCTGAGTGATTCTCACTTAATTCAACACTTTCTCTGCCTCGACTGGCGGACAGCTCAACCGACTCTGGAACAATGCAGCAGGCTTTACTCGAGTTAGACAACTCGCACTCTTGCGAACTGCCCTCTACTACATTGCCCAGCTCACGCTGTGCATCGGCACACAGCCCGTCGGTATCGATCGCTGTCTCACGCGCACAGTCCGAATGATTATTAACTGAATCATCCCTATCTAGGCCATCTAGACTGGCGGAGAGCCGCACCGATCCCTGAACAATGCAGTTGTTCTCTCGTGAGCTACGGAGCTCGCCACCCCGAGAACTATTCTCAACTGCATCGTCCAGCTCGCACTTCACTTCTGCACGCAGATCTGGCTCTACATGGGTGCTCGCGTCTGTCGCGTCAACAGTACCCTTTTCTTCGCTAGCAACCTCGCTAACATTACCAGCGACGCACACGCTCGGTAACTGTGCCAATTTGTTCGCAGCTGGCCTAGCTGTCTCTACAGTCATCTGTTGGCACAGCACCTCGTCGCTCTCCTTGCGGCCTTTAACGGCCTCTGTTGCCACTAAGGCATCGTTAGCAGCTAGCCCTTTCCCTTCACTTATCAATCGGCAGCCAATCTCACAGGCACTAATCTTTTCCTCGGCTTTTGGCGAAAATCTGCTAAATGCTTCCTCATTCTTTCGCTCTGTACTACCCACAGAATTCACAGACAGCCGTTGTCTCTGTGCCAATAACTGATCACAATACTGTATCTCTTTGATCAGTGCTGCCTTCTCTCTCTCATACTTTTCCTCTCGCTCACGTTCGCGTTCATTCTCACGTCCGTGACGCTCACACCTAAGAGTAAGTTCTTGAAGCTCCTGCTTCCGTTCATTCTCGCGTTCTTCACGCTGACGCTCACTCCTAAGCTCACGACGCTCTCGCAAACGTACACGACGCACACGCTCCCGTGGCTCCTGTATCACCTCCCAAGCAAGCTCAATGCTTTTGTCATCATTGCCACTATCATTAATCGCCTTTATGATAGCTGGCGTTTCCATCCGCTCGTCCGCCTCAACTCCCAAATCGTCGCACACCAACAACAAGTCTAACCTCGTCAACCTTCTAAGATCCATGGCAGCTGCCCCGACAGGTGGTTAAAACTGTTTTCCTTAATTAATTTGTGCAAACACACAATGCATCAAACTCCCGATTCCCAGAACTATCAAAATTGAACACACAACCTTTGAGTCTGGCGAATCATAAGGAAAAAAACCACGCGCTCACTTACGGTTACAGCACCCTGCCATCCGGTTCATTCGTCCGCTGTTCCCGGTTCCTCCGGACTCCCTGGGTCGAAGGCTCGCTCCTTCTTCGCTACTCCCAGTTTCTTCGGACCTCTTTCGACGAAGGCTCACTCTTCTTCGCTCTTCCCGGTTCCTTAGGGTCTCTCTCGACGAAGGTTGATCCGTAGCGCTGCCACCAGCTGATGCATTCGGAGGCGATCCTACCGCTGCCAACCAGATGTAGGGGTTGAAGGTACGGAACTTCGGGATGAAAACCACAACTTGGGAGTATTTATTCTACATTATTTACAAGGAGGTGAGCGACAAGTACCAGTCGTACAGACATTACGGGCCGGCAGCAACTCGGACGCTGCGGCCCGCGGCAAGAAGTTCGAGAGAGGTGAATCAGGGAATCAGGGAATGTCCCAGAATGCTCAGGTCTCTCTGGAAGGCTTCTTATAAACCCTTCGAGCACTGTAAGTCACGTCATGTTCGACCAATTGGAGAGTCCGCTCCGATGACGCCACTTTCAGCCAATGGTAGGCGCCCGTGTCGCGGTGTCACACCTGGCGGCCTTCTGCGGTCTTGCCTCGCAGACTGGCAATGCACTTCGAACGAGGAGAAGGGGAGGGCTGCTCATGCTCCATTGTCGGAGGCCCACCTGCTAATCCCGGCGGCGCACTTGTTGCCTTAAACTTGTTTGCTCGGCCGCTCCTCTGGAATGTGCTTTCCTGCTTCTGCATTCCTCAATTAGCTGTGCTGCAATCCGATGTGGTCTGGGGAATTCGAAGCAATCGCAGGAAACAGCTCCATATCTAACAAGGCCAGATTGGCCCGAGCAGGAGGGACATGAAAGCAGAAACCATAACGGCCTGTGTGAACGACGTTAACTGGAACGCCTTTGTGTGTGTGTGTCTCTATGTGTGCGCGTTCTTTCCCCCCCCCCTTTTTTTTAGCGTTTTCCTCTCTGTCATCTTTCTAATCCCTATCCCCCATCCCCAGTGTAGGGTAGCAAACCAGAGACTCATATCTGGTTAACCTCTCTGCCTTTCCTCTTCATTCTCCCTCTCGCATAACAGCACGTACATGCAAAAAATTAATTAAAATACATTGCTTGTGACACACAACAGAATAAAAAATTAAGAGTTGACAGAGCAGAAACGAAAAGCAGTGAATATTGAAATTCCTCATAAAATTTTTTTTTTCCTTAGTACTGAAGAAACAATGTTTGAAGGGCCTGTTCCACGTCAGGAGAGCGAAAAACCGATTCAGGAATTGTGTTACAATCAGCTATTGTTTGAGGGAACTGTGCTTAAATGGGTTTCTTTTAGCAAAAAATAAAAATAGGCTGCAATGAGTGTTCCCCATTTTGACGGGTCCTTCGAGTAGTGGTGTGCCTGAGGAATGAGTGGGAAGCAATTCTAAGCTTTCCTGCCATAATTTTATGAAGGAAAGAAACGAGGTTCAGTTTTCTACGTGTACTAAGCAACGGTCTGCTACTCAGGTCTGTGGCATGGAGGGGTACTACATTAGAAAATGCTTAAGGATCATATCGGATTATTGAATACACGGTTTATCGTTCGTACGATTGTTTTAATATAGTGTAGTTATCGGAACACTTTACCGAAATTTGGCGAGAGTTTAAGTGTACTGTTCTACATACATGCACGTTCAGGTCACTTCGAGTACGGCAACGTTCCTATTCATTCATTTATGTTATTTTTATTCTTTGTTTTCAGAGGTGGGGGGATTGCTCCGATGGATGTGCAATGATAAAGAGATGTGCATGTCTCTTCGCCCTTTCGCGGAATTCCTCGAACGAGCAGCCAACGTCTCACTGCACCAGTAGCGCCGATAGCGTTACTATGGAAGAATACCTACTATGGATCAAATTCGTGCGCTTCGTGTTTACGCGCCACAGGCCCCACATTCGGCGCCACGGACGCTGACCAAAAAAACGACACCGTCCTTTTGCGCGGTATACTCGGACCGGCCGGTTGTCTAGTCATTCGCGAAAGACGAGTGGGCGTGGTCCGTTGTGCGAGGCACGCGATTTCACCCCCCCTGAGGACAGTGCGGCTTTCGGCGCACGTGTAGATGCATCGAGGCACCGTTCTCCGAAGGCCGAATTTCGTTGGTACTTTGATCAGCGCTGCATTGAGTCGCGCGTCGGTTTGGGCCGTACCGCGACCGAAAAAGGTCAGGCCCGGGCCGAGGCGTGCAGCGCGCTGGCTTCCTTTACACGAGAGTGGTTCCCTTTGGAGCATAAGGATTCCGCGGCGGTGGCTATGCAGAGCTGGCCTTTGGTTCCTTTGTAACTGTGGGAGCACTTACGAAGCTTCCGTTTTAACCTCGCCCGTGTACGTATACACGAGACGCACCGTCTCAGAGGAAAGCCAAGTCGCATCTGACTTGTGCCCGCGTTTATCGATGGTCTTCTTTCTTTTTTTTTCTTGTTCTTTTTCCTCGAAAAGTAGGGCCGTTTGATTTTAGTTTCGTTATTAGTAGTGTTCAGAAATCAGGGTTACGGTTAACGTCGGTCCGCAACCGCTTTTTACTGCAAAAGTGAGCTTATATATGAGCTTTCGGAATAAATGTGCGCCCGGTGATCAAATGTGGGTGCGCCGTCAAGCTTCCGGGGACGTAAAGGTTGGTCCCGTGGGAATTGGGCGGGATTTGCGGGGAGTGCACGTCTGACCGCGTGGCAGTTCTTGGTGCAGAGGATTGGTACGGCAGTGAAACGTTGTGGAAAAGGCACAAGATGGGGAACGAGGAAACGTCTTATGCTGCTTTCGTCGACAGTGCAGACGCCGGCCGAGATTTATGCGTTGTCTTATTTATTTATTTTCCCATGTTTAGTAGGAAGGTAAGAAGGAAGTGAATCTGATTGCCCACGTTCACTGTGAATAATAGAAAAGAGGATGCGAGAGGAAGGGGGCGGGGGGAGGGAGGGGAGAGGCTTTGCGCGCGAGAACGTGAGGATAGAGCGTTCCTCACTCAAGCAAAAACCAAGCGAGGAGATATTAAGTCCCCTGTATACGTATAGACATATCAGTCGATGTAAGAGCTTGTCTCTTTCTCTCTCTTCCACTTCTTTTGGTTACAAGCACTTAAAGAGAAACAGCCTTAGGTCTTGCGCCAGAACTGTAGTGGCTGCATACAACTTCCTAGAAGAAATACGGGAAGTAGGTCTCGATAAGCTACCCTGTGCATTTGCTATAGGTCGACATACCAACGGAATATTGCGATATGTGGTTTCTATTTCGTACAGTCGATGTTCACGAAATGTGGCATTAATAATGACGTAACGGAATGGACGGAAGAGGCCAGAGCGCGATACAGAATCGGCCTCGCTAAACATGTGAATATCTGCAGTTCTTTAGAATTTTATTTTCCTGGCGGGCACATTACCGTGTCGCTGTCAGTTGATTTTTCCTTGGCCGTGTCCTGGCGCGGATGCCCATATATTAAGCGCGCTCATACCGCATGTTTCCTGTGTAGCTTTCTGTTCACCTTTCCCCCACCCCCAGTGTAGAGTAGAAAACCGGATGCTGTTCTGGTTGACCTCCCTGCCTTTCCTATCTTTGCTCTCTCTCTCTCTCTCTCTCTCTCTCTCTCTCTCTCTCTCGACGCGGTGCGCGGTCGTTTCTCCTTGATGCGACAAGCGTCCTGGCGGTGGTGTGTTTGCTTAGCGCTATCGATCGTGCTATGGCATGAGCTTTTTGTGTTCAGCATTCGCGAGGGATTAGAAAAGCAAGCCTCACATAAGATGGTGGTGCATAATCATGCCTGCAACATCCACGCGCGCGCGATGAGCGCAGGTGCTGTTGCTATGCTTTTTTTTTTAGCTGCACCAAATTTTTAAATTTAGAAAAGTGTAAGTCACGGTAACGTTATGTTTACCACTCAAGTGTACGGATAGGCAGCCTCTAGATACAGAGCAATTTTCGCAATTACGTGCGTAATTAGCGAAGTTACGCTAATTAACTTTATAATTACCAACAATAAGTGGCTACATCAAATGAGTACCTTGGGGCAGCCCGTCCTCGACATTACCCATTCCAGCGATTAAATTTTGAATAGCGAATTTCATGTGGGAGCTACGCGAACAATTACTTCACTTTAATCCACGTGCGCCAAAATTATGCCTAGCGTACTCACGATGATCAAAAGGCGCATACGCAACGGCGTCTGGCGCGCGTTGTTAATAAGCGAAATGTGCGCGCCTGCGAAATTCGGTAGGTGGCGTGACAACGCGTTTTGATGCGGAAACCGTGTTCAGGCTTACTTTTTATCCCCGCGCAGCCGCTCGTGGCTTTAATAAAGCCAGAAAATAAAAGAGAGAGACTCACGCCTCTCGTACGTGCAATTACTTGAAAGCACTGCACGGCTTCGTCGCTCGTCCGATCGGCACGCATTGGGCAGACCAAAAAAAAAACTCACCAAAAGTAATCCTGTTGGCGTCACGCATATTGAGGACATATAATTAGTTAATTCGCTTATAAGCTTCGTTGGGGCAATTTCAGGAGATCGGTAAGATACAGTCCGCCGAGACAAAAACACAGCATAATTAAACGAGAGTGGTCGAAACAGAAAACAACACACTGAAAGTGAACAGGCGGATGCTACAAGCAAGCCGACCGTCTCTCGTCAGGCAAGCACGGTGCATGGCATGAAATCCCGTTCTATATCTGGCTTCCAAGAAAAATGGTTCAACTATATGAACGTGCATTCCGCAGCGCAACCGGCTAATCATTGGCTGTACCTGAAACTATAAACTCGTGTTCTCTTAGCACGGCACTGATCAAGGGAACGCATCTGCGGACACATTTTTCCGGCTGCCTTCACAATTGCGATGAAGCGTATTGTAGGGGTTGGAGTACGGACTTCGCGGATGAAAAACCCAAAACTTGGGGGGGATTTAATTACATATTATACATGGAGGGGTGAGCGTCAATTGACAGTCGTACACTCATTACGGGCCGGCAGCAACTCGGACGCTGCGGCCCGCGGCAAGAAGTTCGAGAGAGGTGAATAAGGGAATCAGGGCATGTCCCAGCATCCTCAGGTCTCTCTGGAAGGCTTCTTATAAGCCCTTCGAGCACTGCAAGTCACGTCATTTTTGACCAATAGGAGAGTCCACTCCGATGACGCCACTTTCAGCCAATGGTAGGCGCCCGTGTCGCGTGGCACACCTGTCGGGGCTCTCTGCGGTCTTGCCACGCAGACTGGCAATCCACTTGTAGGCTGGAGAAGGAGCGGGGGGGGGGCGCTCGTGCACCTGCTTCATTGTCGGATGCCCACCTGCTAATCCCGTGACTTGGATCCGCAGCGGTGGCGAATGCCTTCTTCAAAGGCGAAGGGGGACGATTTAGCTCCATTGTCCCAGGGCCCCTTCTAATCCCGGCGGGACACGACCTGGGGGTCGCAAACTTGTTTGCACGTGTCGTCTCTGGAATGCGCCTTCCGGCCTCCGCACTCCCCAATTAGCTGTGCTGCAATCCGACGTGGTCTGGGGAACTCGAAGTGATCGCAGGAACCAGCTCCATATCTAACAGCTCGTCCTCGCCCCGGTTGTTCTGAATGGCCGGTGAAATCAATTCGCTGGCCATGAGGAACGCTGATAGAAGCTGCAGGGTACTGGGGTCGAGCCACGTTTGACGAACTTCGGGATCCTTGGCCCTGGAGAACAAACGTCAAACAAACAAAACAGCACAGCGCTGCACCACGCGTAAGCGCAGGCTCTTCACCCCTGACTCGCCAGACTATTACTGAGTCAAAATCAACCCTGATCTTTTATTTCCCCAATTTCGACAAAACAGTTCCAACCACCCCTCCAAACAGCTATCCATTTCTCCCCGATTGCCGACAAGACCAGAGTACTATTGTTGTTGCAAAACAAAAGGGTCGTTGACGATGCAAACAACAAATGAAAACAGCCGAACATAACTTAAGTGGCCTAACTACATGAACAGCCTGTTTCCACTCTATCGCAGTGGCGTACTTATCGCACGTAATGGTGCCACTGAACAATCTGGTCAACCTCGCAAGTACGTAATCACAAGCGCACTAGCCTTGTGGTCACTAAACAAAACGCGTACTTGCGTTGTAGGCAAACTTTTCATTTACGCTTACTCACGTTTCTTCCCTGAAAGTCCTACAGGACACGTGACGTAAACGAACAATTAAACTCGCGGGACTTACACCCTCCGCAGAACTCTTAAAATGATGCGTCTTCTAGTAACTCTTTCCACGCACGTTCACTAAAGAAGTCAGAATACGGCTGCCCTCAACACACACTAGCAACCCAGTCATAAATCTGCTTCCCTCCGTCCACACAGGACACGCGCTAATAGAACTAAGAACGCTTCTTAGTGCAAATCATGCACTCACTGAAAATCTACGCGCTTAACCTTACAAAATTCAAAACCGCTTAAAAAAGAAAGAAGGTTAAATAACACACGCGCTTTACCATAGGCCTTTCGACGATAACCTTGACCTTCAGGTTACTCACACAAACACAAAAAAAGCCTATCTACTTATTAATGAGCATCTCGCGAGACTACATCTTTACCTAAAACGCATCTTTCAAATCTCGAGCTTCTCGAACGAAAACACAAACAAAGCTCATACCTTTACCTATTGAAAGAAATCATAGTCTCAAATCGCGAAAACATTCCGATGCTCAAAATAACACACAAAACAACACGTTTTACTTCTACGGAAGCTCTCTTGGCTTCCCGTTCCCGATGGCTTACGACTGACTCATACTTTCAGCCTGACCCGTGGTGGTCGAAGTTTACAAGCTACTCTGGCAACGGAGGAACAACAAAAGGGCTGGCTCACTATCAGCTCCCCCAAGACGTTACGGTCTATTGCCAATTTGCGTCCCTGCGTCCCGCTTTCAACACAAACTCGACTGACCGCGTCGCCACTCCCCACCTGGTCTCGTCCTGCCACCTTGCGTTTCTTCGAACTGCACGCTGAGCTATAAAAAGAACTACGGAACGACGAGGAGCTTAACTGCCCCGTGCCCTTTGTCCGCGTCCGCGCAGAACATTCTTCGCGGTCCCCCTTTGACCTGTGGCTCGAACGTTTAGGATGCGTCAACATCGTCCTTGACGACCGCACCTTTTTCCTCGCGCCCTGCCCATTTGGGTTTCTCGCCATCTTTGGCGGCGCCTCATTAGTTACCGACTTTCGGTTTTTACTGCGCTTCTTTTTACGGCGCTTTCTCTTTGCACTCGTTTTCATGTCGCCTTCTCGTGCCTCGTGCTGGCCGGTACACGTTTCGTCGGCCCGGATCGGTCTCTTACCCGCACAGTCTGAGTGATTCTCACTTAAATCTACTCTCTCTCTGCCTCGACTGGCGGACAGCTCAACCGACTCTGGCACAATGCAGCAGGCTTTACTCGAGTAAGACAACTCGCACTCTTGCGAACTGCCCTCTACTACATTGCCCAGCTCACGCTGTGCATCGGCACACAGCCCGTCGGTATCGATCGCTGTCTCACGCGCACAGTCCGAATGATTAACAACTGAATCATCCCTATCTAGGCCATCTAGACTGGCGGAGAGCCGCACCGATCCCTGAACAATGCAGTTGTATTCTCTTGAGCTACGCAGCTCGCAATCCTGAGAATTACCCTCAACTGCACCGCTCAGCTCGCACTTCACTTCTGCACGCACATCTGGCTCGACATGGGTGCTCGCTTCTGTCGGGTCAGAAGTACCCTTTTCTTCGCTAGCAACCTCGCTAACATTACCTGCGACGCACACACGCGGTAACTGTGCCAATTTGTTCGCAGCTGGCCTAGCTGTCTCCACAGTCATCTGTTGGCACAGCACCTCGTCGCTCTCACTCTGGCCTTTAACGGCCTCTGTTGCCACTAAGGCATCGTTAGCAGCTAGCGTTTTCCCTTCACTTAAGAATCGGCAGCCAATCTCACAGGCACTACTCTTTTCGTCGGCTTCTGGCGAAAATCTGCTCGATGCTGCCTCATTCTTTCGCTCTGTACTACCTACAGAATTCTCAGACAGCCGTTGTCTCTGTGCCAATAACTGATCGCAATCCTGTATCGCTTTGATCAGTGCTGCCTTCTCTCTCTCATACTTTTCCTCTCGCTCACGTTCGCGTTCATTCTCACGTCTGTGACGCTCACACCTAAGAGTAAGTTCTTGAAGCTCCTGCTTCCGTTCCTTCTCGCGTTCTTCACGCTTATGCTCACTCTTAAGCTCACGACGCTCCCGCAAACGTAAACGACGCACACGCTCCCGTGGCTCCTGTATCACCTCCCAAGCAAGCTTAATGCTTTCATCATCATTGCCACTATCATTAATCGCCTTTATGATAGCTGGCGTTTCCATCCGTTCGTCCGCCTCAACTCCCAAATCGTCGCACACCAACAACAAGTCTAACCTCGTCAACCTTCTAAGATCCATGGCAGCTGCCCCGACAGGTGGTTAAAACTGTTTTCCTTAATTAATTTGTGCAAACACACAATGCAACAAATTCCCGATTCCCAGAACTATCAAAATTGAACACACAACCTTTGAGTCTGGCGAATCATAAGGAAAAAAACCACGCGCTCACTTACGGTTGCAGCACTCTGCCATCCGGTTCATTTGTCCGCTGTTCCCGGTTCCTTCCGGACTCCCTGGGTCGAAGGCTCGCTCCTTCTTCGCTCTTCCCGGTTCCTTGCGATCTCTCTCGACGAAGGTTGATTCGTAGCGCTGCCACCAGCTGATGCATTCGGAGGCGATCCCACCGCTGCCAACCAGATGTCGGGGTTGGAGGGACGGGACGTCGGGATGAAAACCCACAAACTTGGGAGGATTTATTTTACATTAGAGACAGGGAGGTGAGACGTCAGGTAACATTCGTATAGACATTACGGGCCGGCAGCAACTCGGACGCTGCGGCCCGCGGCAAGAAGTTCGAGAGAGGTGAATAAGGGAATCAGGGCATGTCCCAGCATCCTCAGGTCTCTCTGGAAGGCTTCTTATAAGCCCTTCGAGCACTGCAAGTCACGTCATTTTTGACCAATAGGAGAGTCCACTCCGATGACGCCACTTTCAGCCAATGGTAGGCGCCCGTGTCGCGTGGCACACCTGTCGGGGCTCTCTGCGGTCTTGCCACGCAGACTGGCAATCCACTTGTAGGCTGGAGAAGGAGCGGGGGGGGCGCTCGTGCACCTGCTTCATTGTCGGATGCCCACCTGCTAATCCCGTGACTTGGATCCGCAGCGGTGGCGAATGCCTTCTTCAAAGGCGAAGGGGGACGATTTAGCTCCATTGTCCCAGGGCCCCTTCTAATCCCGGCGGGACACGACCTGGGGGTCGCAAACTTGTTTGCACGTGTCGTCTCTGGAATGCGCCTTCCGGCCTCCGCACTCCCCAATTAGATGTGCTGCAATCCGACGTGGTCTGGGGAACTCGAAGTGATCGCAGGAACCAGCTCCATATCTAACAGTATGTGCGGTCTTCGCTCTATTTTGCAGTCTTCTTGTATTTCACTTCTTCCCTGTGATTGACCGGCAGATTGACCTGTTTGTACAGAGTGAGCGGATATTAAAAACAATAAAATTTTGTGTGGTTTTACGCGCCAAAACCACGACCTGCAGCTTATGAGGCGCGCCGTAGCGGGGGACTCTGCAATAATTTGGACCGTCACCCGGGGTTCCTTAACGTGCGCCCAATGCTCGGCACTCTGGTGTTATTGCATTTCGCGCCCGTCGAGAGAGAGAGAGAGAGAGAGAACGTTATTGACCAGTTAATCGGAGTTATGGCAGGTCTGGGTGGGGCCCTCAGTCCAGGGCTCCACTGGCTCTTGCGGCTCGCTGAGCTTGGACCAGGAGGGCCAATTGGCTCCCCTGATCCTCGCTTGCGAGTAGCGCGCCTCCCGCATGCCGTAGGAAGTCCGTGACGCTTAGAAAAGGTGAGTTGACGTTGCTTGGCCGAGCCGTGTATTCCCACGTTATGTGGGCCAGCGTGGGTTTTGCGCCGCACCACGGGCAGGTGTCCGTGTAATATGTCGGTTGCTTCGTGTGTAAGAGGTTTAGGTGTGGATATGAATTGGTTTGTATGCGACGCCAGTCTTTGGCTTGTCTTTTATTTAGTTTGGAAGGTCCGTCTCGTCGAGATGCGGCGGCCGCCGCCGGGATTCGATCCCGCCACATCGCGCTTAGCAGCGCAACACCAAAGCCACAACACCGCCACGGTGGGTCGTTGAATTGATGTCGACAGGCAGAGTCGAGTTCTGTTTGAGGTGTTTTGTGACATCGATAAAGAAGCCGCACGCACGTACAAAAGAAATGCGCTTGCTGGTACATTCATTCGCTTGTTATGCGGAGAAATCCATAGCTCACTTCTTGTTTGGTGCTGTGCGTTTCATTCGGGTTTAATTTACTTTTCTGTATCTGTAAGAAACGAAACGGGGTTGTAAAAGAAAAAAAAACCATTAGCGTAATTTTTTTTAAATGGGTGAATCTGCGGAACGTTTATTCTTGAATGTTTGCTAAAGCGGTTTTTGAGTTCCTGCAGCGAGATAAGAATTTAGCGCTAAATTTTCATGTGCATTGATCTTTTTCAGTAGCATCTATTTAGCTATTATTATTATCTACTTTATTAACTAGCTCTTAATTTCAGAATTTACAGTAATTAGTTTCGATTCAATTTACCATTGTATAACTTTGTATATTCTTGACCGCTTCCGTGACGCCCGATTCTTTGATTGCGCCACTGAGAGTATATGTAGGCTGCACCATTGCACTGTGGAATATACGTCAACGAACTCACTGCGCGCTGCCGCAGAAGTAATGATGACACATCTCAACTGTACAGTGTGTCCCCGCTTACGTTAGCCAAGCTGTTCAACAAAAAAGAAAGGGGGGGGGATTGCAAGATACAATTATAAAGCCTACAGTGTTCGGTCGTTAGAGGGCTGACAACCGAACACCGTATGTCATAATATCTATCTTACCCCGTGTTTTTTATTATTATTTTTCGTTTTCGTTGAACAGCTTCCCTAAATTTAGCCAGGACATCCTATATAGGGCACGTGCCCACAAATGGGGATGCGTGAAAGATCGAATGGCACGGGGAAACTTAAAGCTAATAATTTAAGGAGAGAAAAAAAGAAATAGCCAAATTTTCGCCCGAAAGGAGAAGCATCGATTGCGATAGCAAATTGGTGGACAGCTATACGAAGTAAGGATAGTAGTTTTTATCAGTCGTATAAGCTTCTTAACATAGGCATACTAACTAAATCAACAAGCACTGTGTCACGCGCGCACAAGCAAACACGAACACATCTCGCTCGATGACCCCGGAAACTCGCTATCAAAACGCTGCAGTGAGGAAACGCGGCAGCAGCAGCGAGCGAATTGACCGTCGTGTTGCGTCTCGCACCAACGCGGACGAAGTCCGGAAAACACGGCGCAGCACGGACTCTGTACCCGTCGCAGATGGCTTTCTACATGCAGTGGCCCGGCTGGGCGTGTCCGACTGCCCTGGCCGCCGGAGTAGAACGCGGCCCCCCCGAAGCCTTGCGCGCGACCGAACGCGGCGCGCTTCTGCCCCGCTTTCGTCCGTTGTGTGCTCGAGATTGAGGCGCGATCGCCGGCTCAAGCTCGCACGCTTTCACTCGCACATGCACCGCGCTGCGCGCGGCGACGAATCGCCCTTGGACTTTATACGGAACCTCACAGCAACGGCGACGCCAGCGGCAGAAATGCCCCTGGAGTGTCCATATAATTGCTATCGCATTAAAACACGAAAAGAGAGGTGCTGTAAACCGAGACTATATGGTCCATTTCTGCACAAGTGTGTGACTGGGAACGCGTACAAAGGCGCGCGCTTTTAACGCGATAGCGTTAAGGAGCTCGTGTCGCAGAAAAGCCGGTGTCGTCGGCGTCGGCGTCGGCGGCGTTGACCGTGAGCGATAAATCACGGCAGGCGCTTCATAAATAAAAAGCAACTTCCAAGATTGGCCCGGTGGGAATCGAACCCAGGTCTCCGGAGTGTGAGACGGAGACGCTACCACTCAGCCACGAGTTCGTTGCTTCCAAGCGGTGCAAACGCGCCTCTAGTGAATGCGGTGTTGCCTTCGAAACGAGCCGTAGAAAGTTATACTGCGGTGTATATCGGTAATTATGAACATGTAACGTACAGAAGTCACAATTACACGAGTTGCGAAGTGCGTTTCCGCTGCATTTCTTCTGCGCTTTCCGCACACGCAGAGCCATCTTGCGGCAAACACAGAAGACCCCCTCCTCTCAATGTACGGCGCTGCCCCGACAGGAGGCGCGCCGCGCGCGCATTGGGACCGCTGCCAGGCGCGTCGCGGGACTCCCTCTCCCCTGACGACGCTTCGCCGTGCTTCCGGTTTAGATTACTATCTATCTCTCTGCCCGTGCCGATCACGAGATCGTTTCCCCTCCGAGACACCGAGTTCTTTGGTTCGTTTCGTTCGCTCAGGCGCACGTTTCGTTGCCGCGCCCAACGCTGCGTTGCTCGACGCTCACCGCGTGATAGGTGGGCGCTAAGTCCGATGCGGGGCGCATCGTAAGTGATTGCTGTGCCGTAGCGCATTGTCATATACCCCTTGGCGGGTCGACGGGAACGCTGTCGCGTCCCACTCTTGAAGGCGAAGCTTAAGCGTCCTCCAATTTTTATCGTCGTTGTCGCTGTTCACGTTTGATCTTCCGAGCGTGCTCTTTTCTGGGCGTTCCTTTCCGTTGCTCTCTTCCTGCATTCCCTGATGCATCGATACGCGTGGCCGTGACCCAGCACTCGGCGGGCAAACCGCGCGAAGGAGGCGGCGTCAGTGGCATCGGCACTAACAGACCGGCGGGCTGTTCGGTTCCCTTCCTCTACGCTCGTCCGTTCGAGCACTTCGCGAACAATGCGGAAAAGGGGGCGTACATTAAGAAGCTGCGCGGCGGCTCCCTGTCGCAAGCACTGGACTACCCCGTAGGGCGTGTACGCGCTCCTTCGTCGTGCGCTCGGTGCTTTCTCTGACACACACACACACACACACACGCTGCAGAGTGCAGAGTTCTTTCGGCGCTCGTCCTGTTGCAGCAGCTCTTCTTGTGTCTCTCTTATTAGTGCTCCATGGATAATGCCTTCTAACAAGGCCGTTACAGAACTTCTCATCTGCAGCTGGTCGTGTCTCCGGAGAGTCCGGTGTTTTGTTCCTTAAGTGAACAAAATCCGGTTCGCTTTCGTTAACTACGGTTTCTTTCTTTCTTTCCTTCCTTCCTTCTTTCTTTCTTTCTTTCTTTCTTTCTTTCTTTCTTTCTTTCTTTCTTTCTTTCTGCCTCTCGATTGCATTCAGAGCTGGAGGATTTAGCGCTTAGCTCTGAAAACGGGCCAAATTTGAGCCTGACGTTCGTATGCTTTTCGGGTGCTTGCGACGAATTGCAGCACCTGTAATTACTGCAGCGACAGGGGCAGCTTAAGTTATGCTCTTCAGTTGTCGTCCAAGTATCGTGCCACGCCGTTTTCGAGGCCGCAGCACGTGCGACTGGAAATACCATCGGCACGACGTATATTGCAACGTCCCTGTAGTTTCCCTCGCTTTGAAACTGCGACCAGGGATAGTGCTTTTCACTGCCCCCCGAT
Source organism: Dermacentor albipictus (assembly GCF_038994185.2). Lineage (NCBI taxonomy): Eukaryota > Metazoa > Arthropoda > Arachnida > Ixodida > Ixodidae > Dermacentor > Dermacentor albipictus. The sequence goes on from NC_091823.1 coordinate 35,970,053, forward strand.
TCGTAGCGACAGCCCTGCTTCGGCAGCCCTGCAACAAGGTCCGGCATCGGATGTCGTGACCCGCAAAGTTACTTTTTGACAAGAGAGAGAGATAAAATGAATGCAGGGATGTTAACCAGTCAAGAGTCCGGTTGCCTACCCTGCGCTGGGGGAAAGTTTTTGACAAAATACCGCGCACCTCTACAGGGCTAGCGTTGGAGATGACAGCGCCTCAGACGCCACTCGGTGGCTTCACCGCGCAGCCAGCGTGACTGGAGGCATTAGGCGCGCTTCGGCGTGGCTAGAGTGTTCTATAGCGTGGCCATCGCGCTGAAGTAGAACATGTCTTATCTGGCGCCGCCAGACCAGAGTGCATCGCGCGTTAGCTTGGTTGGCCGGCCTACAGTTCTGGTGCAATGAAAAGATTGCGCTCAGTTTGCGCCTTCGCTAATCGAAAAAGCGCTCGCTCGCCTCGCCCGTGTGCGCATGCGCAGTGGCAGCAGCTTATCGCCGCGCTGCTGCGGCCCACGTGTAACGCGTTGAACTATGCAGGGGTCAAATTTTAGGCAATCCTGGCGTCGCCGGCTTGACGTATCCGATTTTGCTGACTGCTGCCTGACACGCTAGAAACGACCGACTATATGCGGTCCTTCGTAGTCGTAATCATTCGGGTGTTTTTTAAGAGCCTGTGTTTCGCGCTTAACCAGGACCGGCGGGCAAGGAGAGTAAGGCGTGGAGGTTAGCCAGGACGGTGAACCATACGGTGATATTCAGTCCGGTTTGTTGCCTTACACCATAGGGAGGAGGAAATGTAGGGATAGGTGAAGCATATAGGGGTGGCACGCGCGTCATATGCAGCTTGATTATTTAACCACACATTCCGACTCCTTAAGCGACGTGACTTTCGCTTTCGTTGTGAGCCTTCTTCCATTTTCTTGAAGACGAAAATGATCTTCTCCTCCTCCTCTTTCTCCTCTTAGCGCAGTCCAGTTCTCCCCAGAGTGCGTGCGGAGTGCGCGATAATCACACCACGGCGGGCACCGGCTGGGCATTGGTTATTGTGTCGGCTCCCGGGCTGCTGCTAAGCTAAGAACGGCGTTTTCGAGAGAGAGACCAGACAGGCAGACAGACAACGAACTTTATTTAATCCTGAGGAGCTACTGTCAGGACCTCCTAACGGGAGGCCTGACAGACCACTGACTACTGTCACCTCTGACACTGACTACTGACACAGACTACTGTCAGACCTCCTAACGGGAGAGAGACCAGTGAACATTTATTTGGACATACATTTCAAACTGGCCGTGCTCAGAGACTAGGCGTAGTGTGGTGAAAATGTAGTGCTAATGTGCGTCTGGGGTTAATACCCAACGAAATTCGTGGGTGACCATGCGTACGTTGTCTGTGCTTTTTTTCATTCCCTTGGTGTTCACGGTGTTCACGTAGAGAGAGAGAGAGAGAGAGAGAGAGAGCTGTCATAGAGTGCAGATAGTTATACTTCTCTGATGCCTTCGCGCCCAAAGTCTCGCTTCGACGTCGCCTTGTAGCCTGCCAAGGCGGGAAAGAACAGTGCGCCTCACTTAAGGCTGTCCGCGAGCGAGCGTGCCCGTATTTGCACACTCTGTCAAGAATGGCGAGCTGCGAAACAAGATTGCCACACAGTTACGACAGGGCGACACGACGCGCACCTCTCCCTCACCGTCGCTGCAGCTGGGAGGCGTTCAAAGAAGCGGCCTTTGCGCTGGAATCCGCCGCCTTCCACCCGCCCCATCGACGTTGGGACGGAACTAGTTCGGGGTGCGTGAACAATGATTCCGGAGTTCCCCAACGCGGAGCTGATTTGACGCGCATGGACAAGCTGCCGCGGGAACTACGTATTTTTGTGCTTCTCACGCTTCGGAGTGGCGCAGAACAACGAGCGACCCTCGATCGGCTCCGATAGTTCCCGGAACGGCACCCCGCGCGGTTGCCTCTGTGTACAGAGCGCGGTTGCCTTTGTGTACGTAAACTGATCTGCAGTGCAGCGGCGAGTTGGTGATGAGTAAACGAACAGTCGCCGCGTCGTAGGACCGGCGGATCGAGTGTATAAAAACTGTGGTTGTGCGAATGCTGAGAACACTTCTCTTGAGCAGTCATGTTAGACTGAGTCACTTCTCTCATGCAGTCCTGTTGGACTAATACTCTTTTTCTCAAGCGGTCATGTTAGACTGATTTAGTTTCTGTAAATAAACCCTTTTCCTCGTTCTCGATGAGAAGCAGTTCTTCACTTCATCAACGATCTCAGCGTAAATAAGTTGGACGACGGCATGGGCCAGCTACCTCCGAATTCATGCCGTACTCCAATCTTGGCAAAGGACCACGGACGATGGGATTGAGCCCCCAATCCTGACAACTCGCGCAGGCATGGCGCATTGCTTCGGTGGGACTGCCCCGGAATATGGAGAGAGTGTGTGCGAGTGAGGCCAGGCCTCACGGAGATGGGGGGGGGGGGGGGGTCAATGTGCGGGGCCGGCGGAGGACGATTCGAGAATTAGGCTGCACGTCTCTCGAGAGAACAGCGCGCCACGCACCGACTGATGCAACCGCGCCGCCTAGCTGCGCGCTCATCTGCCAGGCAAATGAGCACCGACGCGTGCGAGCACGCGACGACCCCTTGTCGCTAGCTGTGGGGTGAAGCGGGCTTCGCAGGCGGCTCCTCTCCAGAGTGTTCGACTTCGGTCCATAGTGCTTCTCATTTCACGTTGCCTAGTCAGGTTATCATTCAGTCGTTGTTGTGCTTCACTCATCGTGTTGCTGAAATTTAGGCTTCTCTATTTTTTTTCTTTTTTCTTTCTTGTCAATGCGTAGCATTGAGACAACATGGCTCCGCGGGTGCAGAGCATTCTGATTAGGCAACGAGTCGCACTTGTTTCGTCGAGATTCGGGATTCGTATGCACCACTGTGAGGCATTATACTTTGTTGCAGCGGAGAACTCGTGTGCGCTTTGCGGGGCGGGCCATTCGATAAATTGGTATAGAAGGGCGAATGGCGTCTCCCTTTGCATTGTTAAGTAGCCGCCAGTATGTAAATGATGTGTTAAGCAAGAGAGCAGGCGATACGCGCAGCTCTCAAAGAGTCGGCAAGCACAATAGTGTTGCGACATGAAGTTTCTTTCGTTCACTAATCAGCGCCTTCGTGAGAAATTTTTCACGCGTCCACAGGGGCGTTTGTTCGAGGCTGGTTTTCATGGTGCTCGTCATTGGCCAGTCGAAAAGAGGCCGGTAACTGTTATTCGAACTCTATGTAAACTCACAGATTACCCTGTCAAGACTCTTTCCCGCTGCCTCCTTTCTCTCTCTCTCTGCATTTCCTCCTCAGCAAGAGGGGAGAAAACGAAATTAGAAACTTTGTTCTTCAATGTGGTATGTATGTGGCTCCGTCGGGGCATCTTGCTTCCTCTTGTCCAGACGTAACCCACAGAAAGGTGACGTTTCACTTATTTGTCAGCACGATGCTTATGCAATAATGATAACTCTTACCTCTATTATTTGCTAGACCTTGCCGAAATCTCTGACGGGGAAAAAAATAGTGCAGAGATTTCAAGTTGTCTTCGATCGTCACTGGCATTTCGTTATTCTGTTGTCTTGTGTTTCATGAAGCCCCTTCCCGCTGACTTTCTTCTTATTTTTTTATTTATTTTTACACTCTACCGTGAGCCTCAAGGGTCCAAGCAAGGAAACAGCTTTCAAAAACGAGGAAGCCGCGTCATTTCATTCGCGTGCAGAAATAACACGGCGATTGGTTCGAAATACGCCTGTCTGCCTTACTCGAAACGCTCTGTGTACCGTCGTTCCGTCGAAGCTACAACTTGCTTTCAGTGATGCCGGTGCAGGCGATGCCAGCCAGGCACAGAGAAGTATCGCCAAAGCCTGCGTTCCTCTCGGCCGTTAGCAAGCCTTCTTCCGCGCATCTGGCGCGGAGAGATCGTGGCCTTCGCGTGCCTAGCTCCGCCGACGACGAGAATTGAAGATGAAGCGCCGCGTGACCGCATGCAGCTGCGAAGACGACCACTCGGAACCCGTCTGTGTTTGTGACCTGCTCAAAGAGGGCGCCTTGCTTGATCGAGTTTAGTCGAGGCCTCGGCGTGAATGCGTCCCTCGACCATGCAGCAGCAGGGCCCCTGCGGCGCGCTTTAGCGTTGCAGGCGGTGCCGAGGCTTTTTCAAGCAGTCAATTAGCGAACACTGGTGCATGACAGGACAGGACACGCCCCGCGCGCCTTAGCGGAGCTCGGCGCTGTGATCGGTCATCTCGCGGCCGCCGCAGTTTTGTGTTCTTCCTGTACTTCGATAATTTCCATGCGGTGCACTTTTGTGTAAGCGCCTTTATATATATATATATGTATAATATGCGTATTTGTATTGGAAATTAAGCTTTCCTCACAACTGCAATTAATAGCTGAGCAAAAGTAAGTTTCCTAAACAAATATTTATTTCGACGTTTCCGCTGTGGACCTGCCTGAGTCGTAGGTTTTATTCGTCATGGGGGTCTTTTGCCGGTCTACTTTTGTAAATAATATAAATAAATAATTTCAATGTATATAAAGTATTTCATTAAAAGATATATATATATATATATATATATATATATATATGTGTGTGTGTGTGTGTGTGTGTGTGTGTGTGTGTGTGTGTGTGTGTGTGTGTGTGTGTGTGTGTGTGTGTGTGTGTGTGCGCAGGCTGTTCGGGTGTCAAACTCAAAGTTGAACAGTTGCTACGATGCGGTCAACAGCCCTTTCCTCTCTCCCTGCTCCTTCAGCTGACACTTCCCCTCATTACCAGTGCCATCAAGCACTGTAGCGCGCCGTACTACACTGTAACAGTAAGGAAGCAATTTGTAACGCCTTCATAAGCAGTATCTTTATCAAGAGAGAAGTGTGAGTGAAGTGCAAAAGTATCGGAGGTTTTCCTCGACACAGCATATGCGGTTTTTTCTATACACGCAGCACGGCGTGTCAGTTGAACCCGCGCGCGTCTGTGTTAACCCCACAAAACACAATTCCGCATGAAGGAAAATTGAAATGATTTGATGGCCTTTATATCTGGCTCTGGAGAGTGTACATTTCCACAAAAGTTAGTATCAACTCTATAATATTAATAATATTTGGGGTTTTACGTGCCAAAACCACTTTCTGATTATGAGGCACGCCGTAGTGGAGGACTCCGGAAATTTTGACCACCTGGGGTTCTTTAACGTGCACCTAAATCTAAGCACACGGGTGTTTTCGCATTTCGCCCCCATCGAAATGCGGCCGCCGTAGCCGGGATTCGATCCCGCGACCTCGTGCTCAGCAGCCCAACACCATAGCCACTGAGCAACCACGGCGGGTGTTTAGTATCAACTCTCGAATAAATCGTTAGGATATGGTAAATGATTAATTAGTGATTGGTATCCTGGCGTGTCCGCAACCTAAAAAGCGTGCTCCAGCGTTTAAAGGAAAGAAAGAAAAAAAAAACGCTATGCTATTGGTCTTACTATACCTAAATCAGGGTTTGTAGGTGTCAAATTGAGCGTATAAAAAAATAATGCTGTGGGCTAATGTCACGTGCGCTTGAACGTCAATGCCGCATCGATGGCGTCGTCGTATCCTCCCGCTCCCTCGTCCACACACTCCTCCCGTATATCGTTGAAATGGCAGCCGACTTGCGTGCCGGGTCAGCGGGACCGGCATTCGTGCCCTGAATGCGGCTCACGTTCCAACCGTTCGTCTCGAGCAGCAGGAACAGCCGTTGACGCTGTCCTCTCCGTGCAAGTTCCCAAGGCTGTCCCTGGTAAAACGCCACGAACTTCTTCTCACACAGCCAATGAAACGGTGCCAACAACTGGGGAGAAAGTACGGCGACAAAACAGACGGCCAGTTCCTTTTTCTTTGTTTTTCCGTCTATTTGCGCCAGCCTGAATAGTGTATGCCCTGATATCTACACCTTATCGGCTGTGCAGAAAGTCTGTACTGAGAGAAGTGGGATATGCCTGAGAATACGGAAAACGTGTCGTGCATCTGTCCTCGGTTTTATTTGCAAAGGCAACCGCTGGCAGAGCTTCTGTCATAGTTGAGCAATCAACTTTGTCAGAGAAATGTCTTTCTTTTCTTTTCTTTCTTTGACCTTGGCCAGATTCTTGTCGTCGGCGTGACGTCCTAAAGACTGTCGTCAACTTCCTGCGCGAGGGCGATATGGATTTATCACTTTAATAAGGACTTCGCTATTCACGTTCGTTCACAACGCCATTATAATCATCATCATTGCCATCGTCACTTTTTCTGTCTCCTTTTATTGCCACTCCTCTTCTCCACTGCCGAGTAGGCGGTCATAACTTTAATTCAAAGCCACCGCTCAGCTTTTACATCACAAGAGATAGCCTTTCTGAATTAGCCGATTGTTGAACTGGTTCACGCGCATTGAAAAAAGTAAGTCACGCAGTTCTCAAACATGCACATATCTGTGGTTATGAGTCATATACGGTTCTACTCTCTGCGAAAACGTATTGCCGTGTGATGTGTTTCCATTACTGTGTTTTCTTATCGCCGCCGATGTGACCGCTTTGTCGTTCTATATTACGAAACGGGAATCGTTCGTTGCACATCGGTGCGCCATGTCTGCGTTCTCAGACATGCGCTGCCGTCGAGAGCCTATCAGAGTGCTTTCAAGGCAACGCTTCCGGCTTCTTCGCGCGGACATTCGTCGGGCTATGTGTATGTGCAGGGTATCGGAAACATTTTGCGTCATTACTAGCTTTATACAGGTATGTATGCATTGCGAGCGCCGCCGCTTATTAAGTTTGTATTTGTGATATGTTTGTATTTTGTAAGAGTTATCGTTTAAGCCACTTCGTGGAGCGCATTTGACAACGGTGGAGCACAGTACGCGAGACCAAGGGAAGACGGAGGAGGAGGAGGAAATAGAGCGAGAAGGCAGGGATGTTAACTAGAAATGCAACGATACGGACGGCACATGGGAGGAGGAAGGAGGGCTGCTTCTTTCTGCATGCAGGCGGACCTATCCTTGCTTTTAAAAGTTGCCGGCGATTTGCTCCGCCTGAACGCCACCTATCAACCGCGATATGCGGTCTGCAACACGTCGGAGTACAACTAATCACATTAGGTTCCAAAACTAAGTTGACTCGTAGCTCAATACTTTGCGCGTTTTCCGAACCCCGACTATACCCGTGCGGCTTACCCTTGTCAGGATTGGGGGCTCAATCCCGTGGTCCGTGGTCCTTTGCCAAGATTGGAGTACGGCATGAATTCGGAGGTAGCTGGCCCATGCCGTCGTCCAACTTATTTACGCTGAGATCGTTGAGGAAGTGAAGAACTGCTTCTCATCGAGAACGGGGAAAAGGGGTTTATTTACAGAAATTAACTCAGTCTAACATGACTGTTTGAGAAAAAGAGTATTAGTCCAACAGGACTGCATGAGAGAAGTGACTCAGTCTAACATGACTGCTCAAGAGAAGTGCGTCCAACATTCGCACAACCACAGTTTTTATACACTCGATCCGCCGGTCCTACGACGCGGCGGCTGTTCGTTTACACATCACCAACTCGCAGCTGCTCTGAAGACCAGTTTACAGACACAAAGGCACACACATTCCGTACACAGAGGCAACCGCACGGGGTGCCGTTCCGGGAAACTGTCGTTGTCGATCGCGCGTCGCTCATTGTTCCGAGCCACTCCGAACCGTGAGAAGCACAAAAATAAGTCGTTCCCGCGGCAGCTTGACCAGGCGGGTCAAATCAGCTCCGCGTGGAATCATTGTCCACACACCGAACTCGTCCCGTCACAATGTCGAAGGGGCTGGAGGGAGGCGGCGGATTCCAGCGCAAAGGTCGCTTCTTTGAACGCCTCGCAGCTGCAGCGACGGAGAGGGGGAGGTGCGCGTCTTGCACCTCTTGTCGTAATCGGGTGGCAAGGTGGCAATCTTGTTGCGCAACTCGCCGTTCTTGACACCCTTCACTTCCCAACACTGCATCACGGAGGAACTTTAGGAGGAGCCGAAGCACCTCCCTCCTAAATATCCAGTGTCCTCACGGGAACGCGATGTCGTTTGCGTTTGAGGGTGGTGACGACTTGCGCTTGGATCCATGTATTACTATCTTACGCTCAGCTTGAGGGCACATTTATATAAAATGTTCAGTGTCACCAAAACCTTGACAATGCACTCACGACACTGGGACAGACGGCTAAACTACCAACTGTTGTTAGCGTACCGCTTGATCCGCACGTGTCGTATTTCCTTGGTCCCGTGTATTGCGCTCCACCGTTGTCAGACTGAGTGCGTATATGTGTACAAGGTTAGCCCCTGGCAGCATTAGCCATTCATGGCCAGGGCGGCGCGCGGACGTGGACTGTCGCTTTTAAAACAAAACTGCCGGCGTAATTATTTACGAATAATAGTTTCGACTCGTTAATAATTATTTCTGATGCTTTTCCCGCTTAATCGGCGTCACTACACAACGCGACAGCATACGCAGCCGCGGAGTCGAACGGACGACCTCCTCGAGCCTACAGGCTGCAGTAACGCCGTTGGTGCCGTATAGCCACTTCATTTGTCACTTTTACCGCCTGTTCTCTTTGTTTTACGACCTCCTCGAAATGATTAACGTTTCTTCTCGAACTTCAGTTTCTCGCGGGACGGCCAACTCCCTTTTTCCCAACATTATTCTTCCCCTGCCGCCGTGCATGCAACCGGCCGCATTGGCAGCCAGCCAGCTGGGCCTCTTCTTGTTCCCTATTTGTTCCGTCGTCACGTCGTAACTGCCACAACCACGCGCCGTTCTCGCAGGCTCGAGTGTTTCTCTTTATTTTTTTTAATCTTTATCTGATATTCGGGCTCTGTATACATATTATGCCTGTTTGCCGAAAAGTTGAAGAGCGCTATGCCCTCGCTACCATGACGTTCCCATGGAAACTGGTGAAGTGATTTACTTGTCTAAGCTGACCGCTTGCATCTTACAGCGATATTTCTAGCTTTCTTTTTTTTTTTCCGCCTTTCACCGTCCACGCCGGGAAACCAATTTTACGGCTCACCGAGACCAGTGCAGCGTCGAATCCATCAACGCAGCCGTGCCGTCCTGTACCTATCTTTCTTACTTTCTGTTCTGTTCTTTGTGAATGCTTCTCGCGTGCCGTTTAGCACAATCCACCCCTCTCTCTTCGGCAGCGGTCCTGTCCTATGCCTCGAATGGCGTGCGTTGGTCGGAGAAACGTCGTCGCGCTGCGTGCGAGTTTGTCCACAACGGACCACTTTTCTTGGCTCGGTGCCCGAACGCGGTTTTCCGACTGCGCTCGACATCCGTGGTTGTATGGCTGCACGTTTTTTGCATAAAACCGTGCCGCTCTTCTTTCTCTTTATTTTCATTTTATTTTATTATTATTAGGTGCAACCGCTTTCAAGAAACGGCACGACCCTGCAGCAGCACGTGTTGCCATTCTGCCGATTTTCACGCCAGTTTGCTACATCTATCTATCTATCTATCTATCTATCTATCTATCTATCTATCTATCTATCTATCTATCTATCTATCTATCTATCTATCTATCTATGTATGTATGTATGTATGTAGTGTGTGTGTGTGTGTGTGTGTGTGTGTGTGTGTGTGTGTGTGTGTGTGTGTGTGTGTGTGTGTGTGTGTGTCGTTTAGCGACATTTGGTCAAGTTTACTGGCAACTGCTTTCATTTATTAAAACCATTACTAAAGACCACTCTAGCGGCCGATGGCAGTAAGATGACATGACACGGCATTGTTTGCAGTAACAAAAACGCGAATGCGATACGCTAAATATTTTACGAAGCCATGTGATGAGTTGTATTAGTTAGTTAGTTAGTTAGTTAGTTAGTTAGTTAGTTAGTTAGTTAGTTAGTTAGTTAGTTAGTTAGTTAGTTAGTTAGTTTAGATAGTATTTTTAGAGAATTGTCCATGATTCTCAGTATCTGGAGTAGCTACTCTGGACACGGTAAAATTCTGCCACCTGGCCAAGTTCTGTAATGGTGGCATTTCGAGGCAATCAGAAACGCCATAGCAGCTCTCTGGGTCAATCAGAGCCAACAAGATGCCGAATTCGATACTGATTTGGCGGGATTTGACAGCGGTCAGAATGGCACCTCGGCTCCAAACCGATCTGTGTCAAAAGACAGCAAGAATGGAGACGGGCTCTCTGCTATAGCTCTTCGGTTTCACCGTGAAAATCGTCGAGCACGGCCGTTAACCCTCTTTCTTTTTGCACCTGTCTGATTCTTTGTGCCTCAACAGTTCAGTGGGGATCCGCGATCTCTCTGTGGTGGACTCGATATTCGCCCCGCGATGAACGCAATTGGCCGCAGCTTTGTATTAATTTTGTTCGGCGCAACCAATATGGCACACGAGGCATAGAAGAGCTCTCGACTAAAGGCTCCAACGCAACCGCAACGAGTGATCCCCGTCGGAGGGGATTCTACTTTCGTGGCGCACTCCCGTACAGCGCGGAGCCCCTGCCTCCCCCCGCCTTCCCTCTCTCTCTGTCTCTCTACTTGCATTCATCACCGAATTCCTTTCTCGTCTTTTGAAGTACTGTGTACCTCCGGCGAGGAAATCTGATGTGGGCGATTCATTCGTAACGATCTTGAACGAATGGAAGGAATGAATTATAAAACGGCTGCGCACCGTTCTGGCATTGAACTTTAAATTGGTCGCCAGGGGCGGATAAAGAATGTGGCTTGTCGAGGGGATCGACCGCAGGGTCCCCTGTGCGCATGGAGCTTGCTACGCCACAAAAGCGGACCGATGTTTCTGCATTGATGGGATATGCGGGTAGGATTGCGTATACAGAGCATATGCCCTATACTATGTGCGTCTCTCTCTCTCTCTCTCTCTCTCTCTCTCTCTCTCTATCTATCTATCTATCTATCTATCTATCTATCTATCTATCTATCTATCTATCTATCTATCTATCTATCTATCTATCTATCTATGTGTGTGTGTGCGTGCGTTTTTTAAAGAGAAGCTTTTTTTTTTTTTGCCTCTTCCTTTGACGTTTCCACTGCTACCGCTGTTGCTTTTAACTGCGCAAGAAAAACGAAGACACACGAAAGAAACACGCACCACACCACGAGCGCAGTGGTGCGCTTTTTCGTGTATTTCTTTCGTCTGTCTTCGTTTTTTTTTTTTCCGCGCAGTTGAAAGAGACGTCTGAAGCTGTGAACTAACTAGCCCGCCTGAACGTCCTACTACTGCTGTTGCCGCGTCGAGGGTTGGTTCAGAGCTCACGGCAGGGATGCGGGAGACGAGATAGGCGACGTCAACGACGTTTCGGTCCAGCGGAGCCTCAGTATACCCTCTGGCGCGCCCTGGGGGACGCAGCGTTGCCCTCTGGGCGCCGTAATTAGGCGTGACCTCCGTTGAAAGCACTGCTTTAGCTGCCGCGCTTGCCTCTGTGCTACCTCGCAACAGCAACGAACGTCCAGGGAGTAGGTATTGATAATGTTTGAAAGGGAGTAGAAAGAGGGGTGGCAGGGAATGGGTGCAACCGGATCCCGTACCAACGCAGACCGGAACAGGGTGATTAACCTCACCCTCTGCGCTCGTGGCAGTTTACCTAGCAGCGCAGAAAGCTTCGCTTGCATCGATTCCTACAGTGCGGGGGATCTCCTTACTTTTTTTTTTTTCTTCGTGGCCTGTACCCGTGATACTGGGCCAGCCCAGCGTGCATGGACGAGCATTTGGGGCACACAGCGAGTCTATACCGTACCGTACGCAGCTGTGCCAAGGCTGTTGGACACGCTCGCCCGCACGCCTGTCCCGCCGTATATCTCCCTATAGTCATGCGCACCCTCGGGTCGTCTTTGTTTCCTGCGTCGCTTCTTTTTCCGCGCCCCAAGCTCCAATCAAAGATCCATTGAACGCCGTTCACCGGTGCACCCGCTACTGAATAATGAAGTCCTGCGCGTGAATGGAAGAGGCTTCGCCCTGGAGGAGGAGGGGTCCGGCCGCGTTCGGTGCCGAAGGGGAACGGCGTCCCTAATTAGGTCCGAGACCGCCCCCGTCCGCACCATCGGCTTCGCAATTTCGTGCACTAACCCCCCCCCCCTTTCCGGTTGGGCTTAAAACGACGCGGAATGGCGTGCTCGCGGACAAAGAGCAAATTCCGGGCCATACATCACGCTTCGATCGAGCCCCGAGACTAGATAACCGGCGGTGCAAACAGGTGCACTCTTCGACGACAATGAAGCGTCCCAACAGGCCTTCAGGCACGCCAGCGACGAGCGTTCGACGTCAGCGCCAATTATAAGGCAGGCCATCGTCGGTGAGGCGCGCACTCGCGTTCGTCCGCTCGCGCGCATGAGCTGTTGCGCCACCCGCTCGCGGTATACGCGTGCATCTCCCCAGACGCGATCTCGTTTCCTCGTTTTCGTTCGACAGAATCTGCACCGTAAATGGAGGCAGGCTTCTGCGCCGTGACAAGCCGGCTTGTCAAGCTGCGTCGGTACCACAGGGATGAAACGCAAGCCGCGTGAGAAAACTGTGCGCCTATGTCTATCGCTGGATGATATTTATTTATTTATTTATTTATTTATTTATTTATTTATTTATTGTCATACTGTTGGGGCGTCTCCCAAGAGCGTCGTCCGATCACTTACTGCTCTTCCGGCAGTCGTTGCAACCACTACGGCGTCTTGACGTAAACGGTCGAGGAGAAAGGGACATGCCGACCCTCTAAGCTTCGTTTGCACGGCGCGGGTCGAGTCGGAAGTCGAGCCGACCCAACCTGACCCAACCGCGTTTACATGCGTCTTGCGTAGTGGATGAACCGGGCGAGTCTGTCCACATCTTTCATTGCGGGTTTGACTTGAGTCGCCTCAACGCTCGCGCGGTCCGACTTAATCGGGTTCACGTACACGTATCTACAAGCAAAATGCCTGGTGTGCTGATGTATGTGTGTGTAGGGGGAAATGTAAAATGACGAGCATCATAAACACGCGCGCAAGCACTCACTCACTCACTCACTCACTCACTCACTCACTCACTCACTCACTCACTCACTCAATCAATCAATCAATCAATCAATCAATCAATCAATCAATCAATCAATCACGCATGAACACGCACGTCTCTCTATTACTCCGTTTCATACATAGCAGTCAATGCTGTGAAGGCTAGAGAGACTTCTTGCAGTGGCTTAAAGGGACACTAAAGGTTACCAGAAAGTCAAGTTAAAGTGGTAGAGCAATGTTCTAGAACGTCTAAGGCGTCAATATAATCGCGAACAGAGCTTTAGTAACCGAGAAATTGAGGTAAATGCATGACACGATTTGAGACCCCCCAGCGACATTCCGGTACTAAACCGATGACGAAAGGTCTCCCCGTAATTAATGTTACTAATACTCAACTACTCGTATTAAAAATATCATTTCACTCGATTATAAGACGGAAAAAATGCTACTTGTCTACGTCTATTCGATTCTAAGAAAAAATAACATTTTGACGTTATCCTTCAGTAATATGGGTGTTCGAAAGGTTTCGTTTTCGCTCGACTCTGCGCGCTCGACTCTGCGCCGCGCACGCTTTGGAGTTTCAGTACTTTCGTTATCGCGTCGTGCTGTGAGGGTTCTGCTGGCTCGCGAAACTTTCATTTGGAACAAGCAGCGAGAATGCCACGTCCATGTGATGTCGTGGGAAGCCCTCGTTGCTTTCCCGCTCCGGAGAGCCGGCGTCGAGGCCGCCGTCGTAGTACGCAACGACGCCGGCAGTGCGAGCCCTCAGCAGCAGGTCGCGCTCGTCGGTGCTCAAATCGCTGAAGTTGAGCCCACCATCGCGAGCCAATCTGTCGGTGTCAGGGTCCATTGCGACGAGCGTCGAAGTTTGCGTCATAGAATGAAGTACCAGCTTATGAGCGTCTTGCGCTGGAGCTTGAGGTATAGTAGCGGCGCCTGGTGGCGGTGCGGGAAACGACATCTGGGTCGGCTGTGGCGAAGCACGTTTCTAGGCCGAGTTTTGCGTCGATTCGCACTTTTTTATGCCCTGTTGCGAGTGCGGAAAGGCTCGTCACTTCTCACAGACCACGCCGACCACGCTGCGAGCTCGCCGCAGCCTATAGTTTAACGAAAACGGACTTTCCGTGTGCCGTGGGACGTAATGTGGGACGTAATTAGTTTCTCCTTCCGCTAGCCACTATACTCCCGCTTTCGCTCTGCTGTCGGCTCTGTCTTGGCTCTGTTTCTGGCCGCGCATTTGCGTTTTGCGCAGAAAAGCCGTAGCGCCGTCTGCGGACGCCGTTCTACTCACCGATGGCGCAACGTCACTATGAGACCATGATGTCAGTTCTCCTCGATCGGAGGGCGGGCGATTTGAACTGCGCTAGAGGTACGCGGACGCTTCAGAACGCATTTTCTCTTAAAATAAGTCTCTCCTTGCCACGAAACAAGCGTTTCGAGGTTTCTGTGATGGTATTTCAACAGTCCACGTTGACTTAATAGTAACCTTTAGTGTCCCTTTAATCGTTCGCACTTGGATATAGTTCGATATGCTTTGACCGCAGTTGTGTGCAACTGTTATTTATATAGGCTCACTATGAACGAAACAATTTAACCCACTGTGGTATGCGGTTGTTGATGCGTCGTACGACCTTTATTAAAATTTTTGTTGTTCTTTTAGTGTTTTTTTATTTGCAACCCGTCGCGAGGAGCCTCGCGTGCATGCTCGCGCGAGCGAACGCTTTTGGCACGCAGCGAAGCGTGGATGGAACGCAGCGGAGCGATAACTTCACCTAATTTCTTGTATAGCTTCCGCAACGTTGACTGCTATGTATGGGAAGGAGTATAGTTTCCCTGGCGTTCGAAACCACGTCTTGTTCATTATCAGCCGTTGTTGCTGCTTCGACGCGCCACTGAAAGTCCCCTTTAGTGCAGTTAGGCTCGACTGAACTGGCGTTCGTCGACGTGCGCATCGGCATCTCGTTAGTCTGTGTTCTGACTGAGAGGAAAGCGCGCGGTATACTGACTAGGATGCCGACAATACGTTGAAACGCTTCTGCACTTCTCTGCATGTCTATATACTCTAACCCAGTAAACAGCGCAGCCTTCCTCCTGCGTCCGTTTGTTCCGACGGATTAAATACGTTTATAGTTCGCTAAGCAGATTCAGTCTGTGCATATAATGCCCGTGTCTGTTCTGACAGATTAAATGTGTATATAGTTCGCTAAGCAAATTTAATCCGTGCATATGATGTCCGTGCCTTAATCCATTTTTTTTGTCGTATTTTTACTAGAGTGTGAGGATTCGCGAACTCTTTGAACGCCATCTCTCTCTCTCTCTCTCTCTCTCTCTCTCTCTCTCTCTCTCTCTCTCTCTTTCAGCTGAAGCTAAACAGAAGCAGTAAATCTACCTATACTTACGCTAGGTTAATCTTCCACGCAGGTACGTGCAAAAGAGGGGGGGGGGGGGGCAGTTGGTACCTTTACTAGTACGAATGTGAATAATGCCCACCGTTTGCCATGAAGACGCGTAAGCCCGCAGAAGAGAAATGAAATAAGGTGTATCTCACAGGTATACGCCTGTGAGATACACCTCTCCTTTTCTTGAAAAACAAGGAACCACATCAAATGGACTCGTGCAGGAAAGAAGCGCCATAATAACACCGCCAAGAACAAGTAAACAAGCGGAAGTATAAAGTCATGTTTTCCAGTAGCGGTTTTTTTTTAATTAGCTCTGGAAGAAATATAGAGAAATATATTTTTGTGGTACAATGACAGTTCTTTTGGGTCCCTTGTTTAACGCTCTACCAAGTGCCAAAACCGACTCGTTATTTGGGAAGTCGCGTATACGATGCGTGGTCACCAGGTCCGGTACAGCCGCGTATAGCGCAGGACGCTGTGGTTCTGGACGTACTGTTATGATTGGGGGTTCAATCCCATCGCTCGTGATCCGTCGTCAAGATTGGGGTCAAATTAAGCCCGCTGCTTTCCAATTAGCATAGTCGCGCACAATAAGCTTCGCGCACAATAAGCGCCGCCCGCCTTATTATACCTGCTGTAGACCGTTCTGGCTTCGTCGCTATACATCCGATCCCACGGTCTTTATTTATTGAGGCCCTCGTCCCTGCCCTTCAGTCGACTCCCCCTTTGTACTCTGATAAGCTAACCGATGAGCGTCTTCTTCTCGGTCAGCTTCCACTCGGAGCTGGATTCGCGACGCTGGCTGGTTGCATGGGCTCTCGCCCTGAGCTCTTCGTGAGGAACGAGAAAAGCGTAGACGGCGGCTCTTCGCAGCGCGAAGCTGCTTGACGGACGACGGGCTCGGATTTCTGGCAGTGACGCATCCGTCCCGTCTCCACCGGAGCCGGCTTGCCTGATTGCGTAATTGGATGCGTCTCCCTTTTCGTATATAAAACTGGCTGCGAAATAAAGCCCTGCCTTTTTTTCACAGGCCTATATTATAATCTCGCCGCTCTTGAAGCTTTCGCGTGCGCTTTGAACGCTGCCTTCCTGTGCCCGTTCTCTGATTGGCACTCGGCCATGTTTGAGGTCCGACGTGTGTTTTAACGCGAAGCTTTTCTAGGCGAACCTTTCCTGATTCTCCTGACCTTTCTTGACAGCTGGCTTCCTCCGTACACTATACCACCTCTTCGTATCTTTGGCCCTTGAAGTGCATAGAGAGGTTGAGAGTCACCTAAGTGTACAGACATCCTTACGTGATTTGAATGCGAAAGCATGAGAACTTGTCTAAGTTACCACCTTAAATTAGAACTCCACCTTAATCCACTTTGCTCTAATTTGTACGAGCCTTAATCCACCTCAATCCAATCTTGGGACGAGGCCAGGTCGTTTTGTTTTTCTTTCCTTTTTTTTCTTTTCTTTTTTTTCTTTTTCTTTTTAATGAACGACCATGGCGTTCGTCCAACGCCGTGGCCGCTCACCGTGGCGTTTCGCAGGGCTAGCCGCAGCAGGTCCACGTAACGTAAAGTCATCACTTGGTCACGTGGGTTTGGTTACCACCGAATGACACCACCAGGTGCGGGAGTTTCCGCTTCATGGGACATATAATGATTTCGCACTAAAATTCGAATCGCTGCTTGTGCTTCGACCAATTTTCCCGAGGGACCCCGCCATTTTTCTTTTGATATACCGTAACGGTGTTTCGTGGCACTGTATACTAGACAAATTTCATATTCCGCCATAACTATAAACACGTGATCGTTTTGATGCCCATTGTGTACGCCTGTTGCAAATCTATGGCACCGGTAATGCGAACTTTTCATAATGAACGCCCCCCTCGTATTCCTGATGTTTGCTAGCTACCAACTTAGCTACGTACACTACGCAGCGTAGAAATGGTAGTTATTCTAGGCCACTCTGGCTGTTGTCAGGATTGGGGGCTCAATCCCATCGTCCGTGGTCCTTTGCAAAGATTGGAGTGCGGCATGAATTCGAAGGTAGCTGGCCCATGCCGTCGTCCAACTTATTTACGCTGAGATCGTTGATGAAGTGAAGAACTACTTCTCATCGAGAACGAGGAAAAAGGGTTTATTTACAGAAATTAAATCAGTCTAACATGACTGCTTGAGAAAAAGAGTAACAGTCCAACATGACTGCATGAGAGAAGTGACTCAGTCTAACATGACTGCTCAAGAGAAGTGTCTCCAGCATGCGCACAACCACAGTTTTTATACACTTGGTCCGCCGGCCATACGGGGCGGAGACTGTTCGTTTAGTCATCACCAACTCGCCGCCGCTCTGCTGATCAGTTTACAGACACAAAGGCACACACATTCCGAAGCCCAAGCGACGGCGTTGAAGGGGGTGCCGTTCCGGAAAGTATCGACGCCGATCGAGGGTCGCTCGTTGTTTTGCGCCTGCCAAAAACGTGAGAAGCGAAAATATACGTCGTTCCCGCGGCAGCTTGTCCAGGCGTGTCAAATCAGCTCCGCGTTGGGGAACTCTGGAATCATTGTCCACACACCGAACTCGTCCCGTCACAATGTCGAAGGGGCTGGAGGGAGGCAGCGGATTCCAGCGCAAAGGCCGCTTCTTTGAACGCCTCCCAGCTGCAGCGACGGGGAGGGTGCGGGATGCGCGTCTTGCACCCCTTGTCGTAATCGGGTGGCAAGGTGGCAATCTTGTTTCGCAGCACGCCATTCTTGACAGCGCCTCCATGGCCCGGAAAGTCTCGACTGTCTAGCGCTGACAACCGCTAGGCAGGAAGAGAACGGCTGCTGGTCAGGGGGGGATTGACGTCTTGGCTCGCAGCGACCACTTGTGCATTGATGTCACCGCCCCCAAACATCCAACAAGGACAGGCAACTGCAAAATGAACCCCACAACACGGCTCTGCGCCGAGATGACGTGCATTGGCTCTCACCTTAGACTCGCTAGGCTTCAAAAAAAAAAACAACATAAGTGCAGAAACAAAAAAAATGCTACATTTCACTATGCCAATTTCTGAAGCAAATTCCTGCTGACAAATTCAGCAATTAATGGAGGGAATTCTGCTGAAAGAGAGGGGATTTTCTTCGCCTGAAGAAAAGCTAACACTAGTAACCCTAAAATTTAGGCGGGACCCTCAAACGCAGAATTCAAATTAGCCTGCTCAAACCATCCGCATTGCTATGCAACTTTCCCTTCTTATATCTAACGGAGAAGTTGTACTCTTGGAGAGTGAGGCTCCATCGGAGCAAGCGGCCGTTTTTGTGTGACATTTGATTGAGCCACGTCAGAGGACAGTGGTCGGTCTCGAAGATGAACTTCGCTCCGTACAAGTAACACGACAACTTCTGGGCGGCCCAAACCAAACAAGCGCATTCCTTCTCTGAAGCGCTGTAGGCTTCCTCTCTTACATTTAGTTTACGGCTGGCGTAGAGCATAGGATGCTCCTCGTTATCGTCGCCGACCTGACTAAGTACCACGCCCATACCTCTGTCGCTTGCGTCGCATTGAACTATGAATTCCTTTGTGTAGTCTGGCGCGCGAAGCACAGGGCGAGAAACCAATAGCGTTTTCAAACTTTGGAAAGCGTTCTCCTTGTCCTTATCCCAGTGTACGTTACTCGGTGCTCCCTTTCGGAGGGCGTCTGTTAATGGACTTGCCAATTGCGAGTAATTCGGGATGTACGGTTGATAGTACCCCACAAGTCCCAAAAATGAACGAAGGTCCGTTTTCGGGCGCGGCTGAGAAAATTCTCCAATCGTAGCTATTTTCAGCTCAGCCGGCCGTCTCATGTCCTGACCGACAACATGGCCCAGATAAGTAACCTGCGAACAACCAAACCTACACTTTTCCGCTTTCATCGTTAAGTCGACTCTAAACGTACGAAGCCTCGCATTCTTGTCGTAATAGAATTTGGCGTTCCTTTGAGCTATTTCCATGTTCTTTCCGACTAGTTCTTGGGTTGCGCTTAGCCGTTCCAGTAAATTTAGCACGTATTCAACCACGGTTGGACTCTCCCCTCTTTCCTCCCACATCTCTCTTAACATTCTCAGTGGAGACCGGAGTGTCCTCCCATACACTAGTTCTGCTGGTGAGAACCCTGTCGCCTCATGTGGAACCGTTCGCAAAGCAAACAAAGTTGCCGGCAGACAGTTCTCCCAGTCCTCCTTGTGCTCGTAACAGAGCGCACGCAAAACTCGCTTAAGCACCGAATGCCACCTCTCTACACTGTTTGACTGAGGGTGATAGACAGAACTGTGTATTAACTTTACCCCGCACTTTTGCAAGAATGTGGAAGTCAGTGCGCTCGTGAATACTGACCCTTGATCTGCCTGAATTTCGGCTGGAAACCCAACTCGTGCAAACACTGTCAAAAGCGCGTCTACTACTTCGGTGGAGCTGAGCTCTTTCAAAGGGATTGCTTCTGGAAACTTGGTAGCCGGACACAGCATGGTAAACAAGTACCTGTAGCCTGATTTTGTTTTTGGAAGAGGCCCTACCGTGTCTATTACAAGTCGTCTGAAAGGCTCTGTTATTAAGGGGACTACCTTCAGTGGAGCTTTCCATGTCTCTCCTGGTTTACCAGAACGCTGGCAGGCGTCGCATGATCTTACAAAGTTTTCTACATCTTTGAAACAGCCAGGCCAGTAGTATTCCATAAGCAATCTTTCCTTTGATTTGTTTATGCCTAGGTGGCCGGACCACCCATTTCCATGACAAAGACTCAAAAGGTCCTCCCTATACTTAGTAGGTATGACTAACTGATCTAAAATCCTACCCTTTCGATCTCTGTAATGCCGATACAACAATCCTCCTCTCTCATGTATCGTTACGTTGCGCCTAGCAATGCCTTCTTTAGCTGTGTCACGTAATTTAGCTAAGCTCCCATCATTCTTTTGCTCAGCTGCCAGTGACTCTCTATCCACGCGTAAGAGTTGATCAAAGTTCTTTGAGGCCGGTGATAATAACGACCCTGTCTCGCTTGTGAGCGCGTCTGCTTTCTCTTCCTGCAGGCTAGAACTCTGACACTCTAGTGCTACGCTCTCATTGAGCTGGTCAGCTGGCAGGCTCTCCTCAACTGTTCTTTTGTCCCTCGGGCCTAGCTCGGATTCTGGTATTGAAGTTATTCCCTTTTCTGCTTCCGCTGGAGGAGCTTGAGCATTTTCAGCCGAAAGCGCCGCGATCTTACGAGCTTGGCCTCGGGTCAATGCCTGTACTATGCCCTCTCCCAGTTTGAGCCCTCTGTCACGCAGTAACTGATTCGAACGATTCGAAAAGATGTAGGGATACTGCAGTGACAAAAATTTGGAAACTGCAGCCTCAGTCTCTAGCTCCCCGAATGGTCCACTGATTTTGACTTTGGCCATGGGCAGACACACGCTGTGTTCTTCTACAACCTGTTTTATCCACGCTACTTCTCCGGTGAAGTCATCTACCATCACGTAAGACGGATGGACAATGTCCAGCGTGGCGGCACTGTCTCTTAGCACTCGGCATGGTTTTCCGTTAACTTGCAGGTCGTGGAGATATGGACTTAAAAGTTCCATATTCTCATCTTTTTCCTCCACGTAGGAAAAAACTACGCTAGACTTCTCGCAGTTTACAGCTATATGTCCCAGTTTGTGGCATTTGTAACAGCGAATTGGTCTAACAGATTCGAATTTTCTTTTCTGTTCTTTTTGTGCGGTTTCTCCGTTAAGTTTCTCCTCGCTCTTTTCTGCGGGCTTTTCCGCCATGTCTACAGGCTCGGATCGTCTAGTTTGCGCACCCTTTTTGAACGGAAATGGTTTCCGCGGTCCATTTCGACCGTCCCAGTTTCCCTCCTCGGCGTTCAACTTTCTACGGGTTGCGTACTCTTCGGCTAATTCAGCCGCCCTTTCCACAGTGTTTACATTACCTCTGTCTTGCACCCACAGTTTCACAGCTTGGGGGATGGTTTTGTAAAACTGCTCTAGACACATGCATTCAATGATCATGTCTCTGCTGTCGTACGCTTCCGCGCTTTTAAGCCACTCGACTAGGTTGGCCTTTAAGCTATATGCAAACTCCGGATAGCCCTCGCTATCTTTCTTGCCTGTGCTCCTAAACCTTTGCCGAAAAGCTTCGGCTGAAAGGCGGTATTTCTTCAGGAGACTAGCCTTAACTTTTGCATAATCATATGCATCCTGCACACTCAGTCTGGCGATTACTTCCGCCGCCTCACACGGCAACATAGATAGCAACCGCTGTGGCCATGTACTCGGGCCGAAGTTCATCTTTTCGCAAGTCCTTTCAAAATTGCATAGGAACAAGCCTATGTCGGTCCCGACCTCAAATGGCTTTAATAGCCTGTCCATGCGGTATGATTCTGCCTCACTTGATCGTCCCAGAGCGCCTTCACTTCCTTGAGACAACTCCAAATGTTTGCTTTCAAGTTCAAGTTGCATTTTTCTTAACTCGCGATCTTTGTCGCGTTCCTCCCTTTCTTTATCGCGTTCCTCTCTCTCTCGCTTTTCTCTTTCTCTTTCCCGTTCTTCTCTTTCTCTTTCCCGTTTCTCTCTCTTTTTGAGATGTTCCATTCCCATTTCAATATCTGCCTCACTGGCCTGATTGGAAATTAGCTCCAATAATTCCGATTTGAGCATTTCCTTGCGTACATCTAGGCCCAGTTCCTCACCAACAATCAACAACTCGTCTCTCAGCAGTGTCCTTAACTCCATGACTGCTGCTTTACTGCCTTGATTCTGCTCTCTAAATCTAGCTAGGAAAACACAACCTAGCTAACACATGACAATCTAGCTTCCCTACTGTTCTAAACAGAACAACCACAAAATGAAGCCTAGAGAGTCAAAGCAAAAACCAAGCACTCACCGCAGATACAGCACCATGTCGCAAAGTCCATCCCACCGCTGCCACCAGTTGTCAGGATTGGGGGCTCAATCCCATCGTCCGTGGTCCTTTGCAAAGATTGGAGTGCGGCATGAATTCGAAGGTAGCTGGCCCATGCCGTCGTCCAACTTATTTACGCTGAGATCGTTGATGAAGTGAAGAACTGCTTCTCATCGAGAACGAGGAAAAAGGGTTTATTTACAGAAATTAAATCAGTCTAACATGACTGCTTGAGAAAAAGAGTAACAGTCCAACATGACTGCATGAGA
Source organism: Dermacentor albipictus (assembly GCF_038994185.2). Classification (NCBI taxonomy): domain Eukaryota; kingdom Metazoa; phylum Arthropoda; class Arachnida; order Ixodida; family Ixodidae; genus Dermacentor; species Dermacentor albipictus. The sequence continues at coordinate 35,992,599 of NC_091823.1, forward strand.
GAAGTGACTCAGTCTAACATGACTGCTCAAGAGAAGTGTCTCCAGCATGCGCACAACCACAGTTTTTATACACTTGGTCCGCCGGCCATACGGGGCGGAGACTGTTCGTTTAGTCATCACCAACTTGCCGCCGCTCTGCTGATCAGTTTACAGACACAAAGGCACACACATTCCGAAGCCCAAGCGACGGCGTTGAAGGGGGTGCCGTTCCGGAAAGTATCGACGCCGATCGAGGGTCGCTCGTTGTTTTGCGCCTGCCAAAAACGTGAGAAGCGAAAATATACGTCGTTCCCGCGGCAGCTTGTCCAGGCGTGTCAAATCAGCTCCGCGTTGGGGAACTCTGGAATCATTGTCCACACACCGAACTCGTCCCGTCACAATGTCGAAGGGGCTGGAGGGAGGCGGCGGATTCCAGCGCAAAGGCCGCTTCTTTGAACGCCTCCCAGCTGCAGCGACGGGGAGGGTGCGGGATGCGCGTCTTGCACCCCTTGTCGTAATCGGGTGGCAAGGTGGCAATCTTGTTTCGCAGCACGCCATTCTTGACACTGTGCGGCTATATACGTGCGTGCGCGGCACACCCGCGCAATCTTCGGCACTGACCACGTGATGAGGGTGGCGCTAGAAGTTCGCTCTACTATAAATGCGTGCATGAATCGTTTCGCTTCTCTGCGACCGGTATGTCCTCTCCCTGACATAATTCTGAATGCATACCCCCCCCCCCTCTCCACTGCCGCGGACACACTACACCGCAAATTACGGAGCAGTCGCACCGCCCTATCGTTGCTAGAACTCGCGGATGAATGATTGCGCAGGGAAACTCGAGCTGCCGAGTTGGCCACAGAAAAAGAAGAAATGTAAAGTGTGGGAGCTCGTGTCATCCTAAGGAAGCGCGGTTAACCCACCCCCTTCCCCCATCTCCTCCTCGTCCTCCTGATCACTCTTTATTGCGGCGTGTTTCGCGATGCCACGCCGGCCGCGTATGTGTGCGGGCCGCAGCTCTAAAAGCGTGCAGTGTTGTGGAAAGTCTATAGAAAGCGCGAAGTTGTTTTCGCACTGGTTCCGCGCTTTGTCGTTCCTTTCGATATGTGGCGGCGACAAATAGTCACTTAGCTTGCTTGAGCTAATAAGTATTATATAAATGCATAGCAGTCCAGCATGTTGCTATCTCTCTGATTGACAAGCGGCTGTGACATTGATATCACGTACCATGCCAGATTGATGGACTCTAACGGACGATGTGTGTGTGCTGTGCTATGTGCTCTCTCTTTCTCTCTCCCCCTTCCCCATCTTTCATCGCCCCCATCCCTCTCCCATGTGTAGATCAGCAAACCGGTTAAGCTAAACTGGTTAACCTCCCTGCCTTTCCTTCTCCACTTTTTCATTCCTTCCTTCCTTCCTTCCTTCCTTCCTTCCTTCCTTCCTTCCTTCTATCTCTTCGTTAAAACCTATATTTCTATATTATACGGTTACCTATGCTTGTGATGATCCTGGCTTTGTCAATATCTAATTGCCTGCTTTTTATTGCGATAGCAATTATATGGACACTCCAGGCACATTTCTGCCATCGCCGTGAGGCTCCGTATGAAGTCCAGGGGTGATCAAATCGTGGCCGCGCGCCGTATGCTATATGTGCAAGTGAAATCATGTGAGGGCGAGCCGGCCATGGCGGCTCAATCTCGCGCACGCAACGGCGGAAAGCTGGGAGGAAGCGCGCCGTCTTCCGTCGCGTTCAAAGCTCCTGGGGAAGATCAGGGAGGGGGAGGGGGAAGGGGCGTTCTACTCCGGGCGGCCGCGCGCCCGTCCGCCCGGGCCGCTATATCTTGAAAGCCATCAGCGATGAGGACAGAGACCGGCGCGCGCTGTGTTTTCGCGGCTTAGTCCGCGTTGGTGCGAAACGCGGCACGAAGGTCAATTCGCTCGCTACGGCTGCCGCGCTTCCTCACTGCAGCGTTTTGACAGCGAGTTTCCGCGGTCATCGAGTGAGATGTGTTCATGTATTATGGTGCACGCGTGGCACCATGCTTGTTAACTTCGTTAGTATACATGTCTTTACTAGCTTATACGGTCGATGAAACTACTACCCATACTTCGTATAGTTGCCCACAATTTTGCTATCGTAATCGATGCATCGCCTTTCGGGGAAAACTGCGACTTTTTTTTCCCACCAATATTCTGAACGCCTCTTGCAGATCTCTGCTGTGGGCCAGCTAATATTGTAAAAAACAGCGCTAACTACAGGGCCACACGTAGACAAACAACACAGGCCTATATATATATATATATATATATATATATATATATATATATATATATATATATATATATATACACATATATAGTGTCGATTACGTGCGGTCTTGTAGAACGTTTGCCTTATCTGGTTTTCGCTGTTGCGTTTCCCCGCGGAGCGCTCGAATGGCAATGCACTGTTTTAGTGAGAGAGCAGGTGGCTGCGTACGCGTATATACGCAGGATTGAAGAGCTCTGGGAAGGAAACAGGTTCGAGGGGCGCGGGTACGCCTCCCTAAAGCTCTTCGCTACGGAGCTCCACAGATTGCCGCTAGCTGAGCGCGTCTCCTGCCCGCACAATCTCATTCCCCGCGGGCCACCCTGAAATTCCAATTGCGCGTCTCGGCAGCGGACAGGGTGGGCGGAACGCGACGAATAAGAACAAGGTATACTTCACACACTTTCGCTTCGGTAGCGTCCTCCTCCTCCTCCTCCCTCTGGAATAATTTTTCAATTTTTCGCTTGTTAGGAGGAGTCCGCGAATGAGGGAGCGACAAAAAAAAGGGGGGGGGAGAATTAAGGAAATAAAACAAAAGAAACAGAGGCGTGAATTGATAATCGCGAAGCAGCGATAGCTGCCGTTGCATATTGGTGTTCTTGTTTGGTCTTTTGCTGCGTTGTTCTTTGTGCTCCTTGCGTTCTTTTTGTCCTTATACGCGGATCGCAAAACAGTCACGTGTGTGTGTAGGGGCTGTGTGTATATATCGCTCTCTACAAGCTCTTCCAAGCTGCGGGTTCCGTGATTCGGAAACTAACTGGAACCCGTATTATACATTCTCTGCCGCCCCCGCTTCTATCGAGATAAGAGTCTGCAGCGTATGCCTCGTTTCGTTTCCATTTGAAAGTTTTGAAAGCAGGCGAACCAAAGTTTGCGGACGGCTATATATCGCCCTTGCTCATGAAAGAACCGAACCACTGCAGTGCGTTGTAAGTCATGCGCACATGCTTTTCCAGCGGTGTGTGATTTTTCATTTTTGTTTGGGAGACGCCGTATACCGCGCCTTTAGCGTGCGCGAGAAACGCGGATAATATATACCCTAACATTTAGCAGACGCTGTTGGGATTGCCCGTATACCGATGAAATCGTGGAGAAAGAAGAAAATCAACGCGAAATTCAATCACGAATTCTCGAGCTCGTCGGCAAATAACGTTGCGGATTATCGAACTTGTCACGCAGAAGGCAGCAGTCGACAGACAACACAGATGACAGACCGACGCAGTAGGACGAATTCTAAGACCTAGAATATATCTTGATGCGGGTCTGAAACCTCGGACAAGGGGGTCGAAATTTATGGTTATTTTTCTAGCGCGCACAAGCAGTTCGCGTCCTCTGTTCTTAAAATTCTGTAATAGAGGGTTGCTGAAATCGCTGACCGAATGTTTTTGGACGTTATCGGTCCAGCGTATAGAGATAAGTCGATTTTAGGTGTCGCGCATGCGCAGTGCCGGTTTTCACGCTATTGTTTCGGTACGCGATCTGCCTCTCATGCCTGCTGCGCTCCTGAAACAAACTGCCCCGGCCGCGGGAAATGAAGTCGAGAGTTGGCATTGCGTTCATGCGGAGTTTGTATACCCGTGCACGATGGAGGTTTCCGCCTTACGGGACGGGAGCGGCTTGCGTACCCAAGATACCAAAGACTGCCTGTATTTTTCTAGGATCCAACCGACTCGCGAATATACGCCGGCAGGACGCTAGCTTCTGCGTCCCTTAATCTAAGACTCTCTAACGTCTCACGATGCGAGTACAAGATCTTCAGGCGAGGCCAGGCGACAGCGGCATGCGTGGTGCGCGCGGCGGATGCGTCCACTTCCGCTGCCTCGGGGTTTGTTTTTTTTTTCGGGGGGGGGGAGGGGGCTGATTTCTGAAACGTGGCGAGGCGAGCCCAAACCTCAACTCCCTCGCTCCGGGGTCCCATCTGGAGACGCAGTCACGTGGACGGGCGTGTATTTTTGGCGCAGCGCGGCCCGCGAGCTGGCTGAGTGCGACCGCCCCCCGGCGGCCGCGCGGCCATGGCGACCGGATGGGTCTTCGGCCGGTGAGTCTGGCGTCACCTGCGCTTGTTCGCAGGCCGCATTTTCTTGCTTCTGCCCAATCTTTTTTTCCAACAGCCTTGTGGGCCCCGCGCTGCTCTTTTGTTCTTTTCTAACTCGAGCTGTGGTGGAGGCAGCCTTTGTCGTGCTCCACGCTCTATTCTGCCGTCGCCTATATAGTTCCTTGCTCTAAGCTGTGGATCGCGGCCGCTCGAAGGCTCGCGAGGCTTCGTCGTGGAGGAGAGCCAGCTCGAGGCGTGCGCCGCAGCCGCTACCTGCGGCCGTTCCAGCTGCGGCTAGACCTCGAGTGTGTACGGAAGACGACCCACACTGGAAGCACGCGGTGCGGTGTATACGCTTGTTCGCGCACGCACGCGTGAAAGTGGCCCCTCGCGAGAAGACGATCCACGGTGACGCAGCGTGGACCGAACAGGAGCCCGCATCTTTCTGGCGAGCGATCGCTTTCTCGACCATCTTCACGTGTGTGCCGCGTAATACCCGGTTAGACTTCTCTTTTGCGAACCTGACTTACAGCGCGTGCATAGACAAAAAAAAAACGAAAGAATGAACGAATATAAGCGCCTTTTGTCCTTTTCTCTGTGTATACTCACTGTAAGTCGAGTTTGCAATGGAACCCCATCTAGCCGGAACCCAGACCCTGCTTCGGTATATAGACTTCTCACACTGAGGCGCCGGGCGTCCTGTCACTTCTCTGCCGATTCCTATACAACGCTCACTGAAGTGACATCCCCGAAAGTGATCTCTCGAGTGTGCCGCCGCCGATGCTCTCTCGTTGGGCGTCCCTTACTGAGCGCGGCCGATGCACGTCTCTTCTCGGGCTGACTGTATAAGTATGCGCAGCAATGCGTCGCGCGTGGTGTCCGCGCTTCGTCGAACTTGTTTCGCATTTTGCTTCTGCAGGTAGTAAAGTCAAGCGCGGAACTATCCACGGTGCAGGTATTGGCCATGCTGGTGCTGTTTTTATTCTTTCTTTTTTGTTGCGCTATATACACGTCGCCACGTGGCGCGTGCGTGGGCTGTGGTGGCACGTGGCCAACCCGCGTCTTGCGAGTGGGCGTCACACAGCCTGAAAAATAAGCAGCCGTCTTTCCACGCCGAAGCTTATTTTTCGCCGACCGCCAGTGAGCCGCTCTTTGCGTGACCAACTGACGCTGCTTTCGGAGTTCGTGTCCGCACGCACGTATACGACTCCGGGCTTCGAAGTTCATATCGGCCGCACTGGAATGGGTGATCTATAGACAAACCTGCGGAGACTTCTCTGTGTACCCTTGTGGGACATTTATGACGTTCACAAAAGGGGCCAATTTTGTGCGAAAGGACGTCTCGCGTGGCGTCTTGCACTTTTTTTTTTTTTGCGCGACTCTGAATTCACCGAACCTTGGTGGTACAGACATGTCTGCGCGCGAAGCTCGCGTGTTGTTAAAATACTCGGTGGAGGGTGGCCGCAGTTATCTGTAGCCGTGCAATGTGCTAGGTGATTGATGGCTGTCTGTAAGTTCTTGCAACCCGTCCTTAATTTGCGTGCACCCCGCAGATGTTGTCAGATGAACTACTGGTCTTGCATCACCGTATCGCGCGAGAAACTGCGATGTCATTCATAGTTATTTGTTTGTGCATTTGCACACTGCACAGTTACTTATCAGACCCCCTTTGTATTACTGCATCGTGCGTCATGGAAGGCGCCGTGTTTAGGTGGCACAATCGAGGAGGAAACTCTAGCGCACCGATCGTTCAGCCTCCATGAGACTGATGGCTAGTACGTGCATCTGTCCATTCGTTTTTGTTGCTTCAAACGTTCCCGCGACGTTATACACGACTCTTTGTTTCTCCGAATTCCCGAGCAGTCACGATTCTCTAAGTGCATGAAGTCGCAAAGTTTACGCCCACGTACATGTGCGTTACAAATGTTTGCATTTATGGCCTAATATATTTGTTGAAGGCGATCAACGTGCGAAATCGCAGAAGTCGTTTCAAGCCTCGAAGTCATAAAGTTTAAGCACTTGCACTGACTCAACCGTCGTTACTTGCTATATGTATATACTTGCAACACTGTATATACCGCCAGATTTCTTTCTATGCGTGGTGGTGTATACATGCAGGCTGTTGCAGCGCAATAGGGACACGCAAGACGAAGACAAGGCGCTGCTATGCAATTGACGACTTGTTGTACGTGACGAATGCGTGTCGTACAACAGGAAGCAAAAAATTAGGAACAACAACGTAATATTAATTATATATCCCAGCAAAAAAAAAGTACATATGTCTTAGGCCGATACCGAGAAAGGAAGATGACTGTCTTTTCTCTTTTATTGAAACAGATGGACTTCATGAACAAAAGATGAGCATCGCTTAATGCGACACCGACCATACCATCAGCGTCTCGTTTTTATATTTCCCTCTAGTGACTGTCGTACGAAAACTGCATGGCCTGCTGCGCTGACTGTTACGTGCTAGCACCGCACGAAGCAGCAGTACCGACGCAACAACTACCGAGAGCGTCTTTGAGCATACGTTCTCCAAATTTTTGCCGACTGGCGTATAGTATGCGTCTCGCACTGTGCCCGATCTAAGTGCGTTGCCGCTCCATCTAGGGTGAACTAACGTTCGCGCCGCGCTCTTAGCGTGACATAGTGCCGTGGTCCCGGGTTAGCGCCGCAGCGGCTTCCCATTCCCTCCAGGTCCGCGCCCTGATCGCAAAACCGTGTTCCGCTCACTTTTGCTATACGCGCTGGCGTATACGGTGAAGACCAGTCAGCACTGACGCTGCTTACCGGAAGAGACTCGTCTCTGGCGCGAGCCAGTGTTGTCTGACAAGGAAGGATGCACGTACCTGAAGACCAAACGTACAACAAACAAATACGCCAGGCAGAAAACGAAGGACACGACAGGAACGCGAGTGTGCGGCCGCATGAAGCCCGAAGACGGGGGGGAGGGCTCGCCTGCATACTGCGCAGTACACAAGCGCTTCGCCACGTGAGCTTAATTACCTGCCCCCTCAGCTCTGCGGCTTTGCATGCCGGTCCCCTTCGTGTGCGGGAATGAGGTGGCATGCAGGAAAGCCCGAGCTGTGTAGGCCCATTCCCCGGATTTGGCCAGAGTTCGCGTAATTTCGCGATGTAGTAGCGGGGGCAGCATATATAGCGTGCGCCTCCCTTGAATCATAGCTTGGGTATTGTGGCGCCTAACTTTCCGTCCCTCGTAACCAACTCGCAGTTGGTTACACAGTTGGCCCCTAAATATTTCTAACTACACGAGTGCTTTTCTTTTCTTTTTTTTTCTTTTCTTTCGTTTCGTTCCCACGAAAACTGCTGCGGTCGCGGCCAGAAATCTAACCTGCGACCTCCGTGCTCAGCAGCAGAACGCCGTACTCTGAACCGCTGCGGCAGGTACGCGCTGTTTGACCGGCATAAACACACACACACACACACACACACACACACACACACACACACACACACACACACACACACACACACACACACACACACACACACACACACACACACACAGAGAGAGAGAGAGAGAGAGAGAAAGCGGACTTTAATGCGAGAAAGGCGGAGAGGTCGGCCTGAAGGACGTGAATGTAGCTTGCTACTGCTCCACACTGGGTTCGACATGCAGAGACAGTGTATGCAAATGCAGGTGGTAAATGTCGTAGAACATGATGGCTGCTGCGCAGGCTATAGTGTCCTTGTGCAAGGCGCGCGCGCATGCTTTACGGCGCGTTCATCTTGACAGAGAGGGGTCCACGCTACGTGGTCAGAAGACCGTTTATGGCATGGATGATTTGCCACAGCCGTCCACTTACCGCAGGCGCATTTGAGCCCGATAGCATGCCGCTGCGTGGCGTCAGTTATTTGTTCGCAGCATAACCGCCATTCGGCGCCGTCATTCACCGCTGCTATACGCGTGTCTGTATGGCACCATTTGTTCATGCAACGATGTGCATCCGTTGGCCGCCCGCGAGATGACATCCATAGTTTGGTCATTGAAACTTATACCGCACCGCGGAGACTGGATCTGATGTCTCGAGAACACCCGACACTGCGTTTCGTTCACTTGATGGCGTCGCCTATATGCTCGGGAGAGTCCCAGCTTCGCCCAGGCAATGGCTTTTCTGCATCGAGCTAAACTGTTATTTCCTTTTCCGTTCTTCTTCGGATGCGCAATATATGCATTTCTGCTGCGAAAATCGCTAGAAGCGGTTAATGGCTAACTTGAATTACCGTATAGAGAAATTATCGTTAATTTCTCTCGATCATTTGCTTTACGAGCGCCTCGTCTGCTGACCCTCGCCTGGATTGCACCAAGTATTGCACACACGAGTAATATTACGCTCGACGAAGCGCGGAGCACGAGAGAGAAAATGACACTATCATTGTAACTGCTTTGCGCAACCGTTCTGCGAGTAGCTGAACTCATGACCTATAGGCAATTTTACGCGAATGGGCTTGCAAGGAGCAGTGTCTATTGTAATGCCACGGCCGCCGGGTAGAGATCCTGTAATTTCATCGAGAGGCCGCTGTGCTGCTCTCGTTTAACTAATTAACAGCTGCGCGCCCGGGCAGATGAACCAGAAACATACCAGAAAATTGCAGGAGCATGGAGCACGAGAGCGTTCATCACTGGCTCCCAGAGCATTCATTTTCTTTCGGGTTTCGTCACAGTTGTTGTACTTAATTCTAACGCTCAAATTCGGGGTTGAGTGACGGTATTTAACAGACAAAAGGACGCACAGAAAGGCAGGGAGGTTAGCCAGGGGTAGTTCCGGTTGGCTACCCTGCACGGAGGGAAGGAGTAGGGGGAGAAGAAGAGAAGGAAAAGTGGAAGGGGGAGATAGAGATAGACAGGTTTACGCAATACCGTTGAACTGTTATTGAAATCAGGCATTAAGGGCTGCTATTAATGCTTTACGAATTCGTTGACTGTCGTACCCAGCGCGATGCATCAGCCGTAGAGTTTCTTGCACGACTTACTAAAAGTAACCTTGGCGCCATAGTGTACGTGGAAACTACAAGCAGGGTGTTTCAGCTAGCGTTTGGAATGACGGTTAGTACACGGATTTGTCTAAACTTCATCCTTCTGGCTTCAGTTGTCCTTGTTACTGCAAATTGATAACGTTCAGCAAGATATTGCGTAATAAATGCACCGGACCGCAATGATTACGCATGCGCGCAAATATTTGTTGTCTTGCTGTGTTGGGAATGCTGCGAGTGCTTCGAAATTTAGAAAGGTTGAAGCGTAATAGGCAGCGTCGCAAGAACGTTTGAAGTCACGAGCACGAATAGTATAGACAAATGCGCGTGCTGACCATTACTCCCGTGATAGAAGCACGATCGCAGCGCCAGAATTCCCCCTAGCGGTCTTTGTAGGAAAGTGTATGGCCTGGGCGGCTTCGTGCTGCTGAGCACGTAATTTCGTTTTGGGCTTCATCCGGGTGGAATTCAAGTTGTCCCGTGTGTGCCTATAGATTTAGGTGGGCATTAAAGAACGGCAGACGGTCGATATTAGAGCTAGTTCATTGACTGCGGCGTCTCCTACAGTCCAGACGGATGTTGCTTACGGACGTTAACCTCAGACCGCCAATAAATCAATCATGTCGAAAAGGGTGAGGGCTTTTTCTCGCGTTCTATATCGATAGCTTCAGCAGGACCGCGTTCAACCTTTTGCATGACGTAACCTTCGGTAGCGGGCACTCTTTCAGTGCACTAGAAAACTGCGACTCTCTTTAAGAACATGCAGCGTTTCTTTTTTTTTTTCATTTTTATATCGTCTTTGGCAGATTGCACAGTTCTTGTCCTTGAGCTGAATTACTGGAAGACGCGAACGGGGTGATTCGAAATTACCGTGGGACGGTATTCGTAAAAGCCATCTTGCGTAAGTGCTGCCTGGGATTGGTCGTTGCTATACCGGAGTGTTCTCGCTATTGCTCAAATCACTGCATCGTGACTGCAGCGGCTCCCGAACGACGGCCAATGAGGTAACACGCTCTCTCCTGTATAGGAGAGGCGAGCCTTGAGTGAGTCATAGTTTTATACCCAAGTTACTGCATGGAACTCTGGCCGTTACGGGCATAAAATCCCAGCCGCATTTCGATGGGGCCGAAATGTAAAAGCGCCCGTGTATACGATGCATTGGGTGCACGTTATATAAGGACCCTATCTAGGTGGTCACTATTGATTCGGAGTCCTCCACTACGGCTTGCCTGGTAATCAATTCGTGGTTTTGGAACGCAAAGCGTCAGAATTTAATTTCAGTTTTTAATCGTTCCGCTACCGCTGGATTGATGGGTAACAACATCGTACATGTTTTTGGCTACGTGCTTGTGGTTTGCGAAGTTCTTGTGGCGTGTTACTTATCCCGCTTAGTGAATTTCCAAGAAAGGGAATTCTTTCGAATCCCATCAAGTCAATATAAGTTTCCGAGTACATGCGTAACCATTGCGAATCGTAGCATATATAACGCAATGTAGATTGGTGGAAGCCACAAAGCCGTTTGAATACCGAGGAACGTAGTTTAGGCAAACAGCTGCCTAAATTCGTTTTTCATGCTGGAGTGCTAGTTTATACGGACGACCTCAACTTCCGCCATATATTGTCGAATTCTTCAACGGCGACATTTTGAGCCAATCGGAGACGCCGTAGCGACTTTCTGGGCCAATCAGAGCCGACAAGGTGGCGAGTTCCATAACTTGACAGTGTCCGTAACAGTACCCCTATCCACGCTTGCAGCTTCCGTATAGACGCTAGCGGCTTGCAATATTTTGGGGTAAGTGCTTTTGCAATGAGCCTACAATTTTTGTCGCTGTCTGACTGATCTTTTTTTTCTTTCATTTCTTTCCAATTGCCGAATTCCTAGCCTCCTCGAGCGTCATTCCTGAAAGGGAGCTTGCGCTCGCGTTACGCTCTCTTGACTATACTATAACAGCCAGCTTGATATCAAGCATTAAGGCTATATCGTGGGCGATATAGTTTTACAAGGTTCAACTTTTGATGACGTCGTGCAGGCGAGGCACGGGAGAACTTTTATGTCGTGTGTGAATAGCTTGCGGTCGATACTGCATGCTTAACGGACCGCGGTGATTCGAATGAAAGTTTGGAAGGTCGTAAACGCGATGTTGAAGTTCCGTTTTGCTGCTTTTTCGCGTATATATGGGCTGCGCGCTTTGCTGTTTTCTTCTTCTTTTTTTTTAGCGCAGATGCGCCGGGACGCATAGAGTACATACCTAATTGGCTATGCGGAAGGGTCGTAAAAAAGGAAGTCTTATCTCTTCGTGTTGTTTTTTCGCGCTCTATTTGTACTCGGTATAACACTTGGTTAAGGCAGGTATCGAAAATTTGGTCTCAGCGTGCTTGACCATGGCCATCAACCACAATTTTGGTGTGTGTGTGTGTGTGTGGGGGGGGGGGGGGGGAGGGGTGATTAGCGAGAGAAACAGAGGGACAGCGCATCTACATGTGAGCGCGATTTATAGCTTTGTCCTGTGTAAATAATGAACGGGTGCACTTTACGACTTGAAGTAGGCCGGGCCGCAAACACTGTAATGTTCTTTCACAGAGGGTGTGCGTTTGCTTAGCTTTAAACCTTGCGGTATAGCATAAATTATGTCAAAATTTTAGTTGTAGAGTGTTGCCCCAACCTTTTATAAACCGCGTGCGCAGACGATAAAATGCAACTATCTAACAGTGTTATGCGATTTTGCATATGGTTTATTCCCTCTCACAGTCGCATGTTCTTAGACGTTTTCTTTACTACTTCGTCTTTTTTCTTTCTTTCTTTTCCTCTTTCTTTCTTTCTTTCTTTCTTGCTTGCTTGCTTTTCTTACGCATAGGATGTTGATTTGGTACCCGTGTGCTTGAATCTAGTCATGCGAGGTTGCAGCAGCTACAGCGGGAAAGAAAAACTGACAGGAAGAAAAAAAGAAAGAAAACAAAAACAAATGGAGCGTGCGTGGGACATGGCCGAACCTTCGGTTCTAACAGCCGTATTTCTGAAGAGCAAAATTTTCCATGTTCTGGTCGACCTGTCAAGTCCACTCGCCAAGCAAACGTGACTTAGACGCTTTGACCAAGCTCTATTGTTGCCGTCGTCAGTAGAGACCGCGTCTGTTTCCGCTTTATAACTGTCAGAAAGGTGTCCGACGTAACTTGCGCCAAAATTTAAAGATATGCGAGTGCCACGTATATAGCTAGACAGAACCGATCGAGGTAATGTTTTCTGTCGCTTAGAGCAAGTCAGGTTGTCTTGCGTGTGTGCGTGTGTGTTTGCGTAATTGTATAATTAGTTATATTGATTAACTTCTCAAACATTATTATCAGAGCAAAATTGTCACTCAGGATATTGTAGGCCATCCCGATCCATCTTTCTGTCACTCTATTTACGTGCTACAGAAAAGTAGTTTTCTTCTTTTTTTTTCCTAGCCTGAAAGAAGCCCGCGAAAGCACGCGGGAAGTGCCGCGTGACGTTTTAGTGTATTGCGGGCTGTCTGGAAAAAAAAATTGATGTAGCACGTATTCAGCAACAGAAAGATTGATCGGGAAGTGATACTCAGTGTATCTGCGTATGACGTCAGTTGCGCACCGCACAGTGTGGCGTGCGAGTGCAAAAGTTTAGAAACCACGGCATCAGCAAAATAATAATAATAATAATAATAATAATAATAATAATAATAATAATAATAATTTGTTCTAGCACAGTCGTGCAACGTGAAATAGTATTAATGCATGACGCTGGTCAAACTGGCGTTCCCGGATAGGCACTTTACCGCTGGTCCTGAAACTTTTGCACCCGACTGTACGTAAACGCTTGCGTGATAGCGTTGCCCTGCGTGCTTCAGTTTCAGGAACGATTGACGTGTGCAAGGGCAGCTGCGTAAGCAGGACGAACAGATGCGCTGTCGAAGCGCAATGGTGACGGACCTCGCCTTGCCCGGCTTTTGCTCGCGTTGTGCCCCTTCCGGTGGCAGTTGCCAGCCTTCTCCTCGCTTTCCCTTTCCTGTTAACTGTGTATATGTGTATATGTGTTCAAAACAAATAATAATAATAATAATTGCTCGCTTGCACTTGGCACGGGACGAGTGCGCGCACTCCCTAAGCTCCCGTAAATATGAATGTGAACCGGCCCTAGCTTGTGTGCAGACCTCCGGCGGACCGTTTCGCCTTCTTACGTACTTGTACTTTCGGTTTTATAAAGCCTCTCTTTTATCTAGTCTTACCCCTCCCTAAAATGGTCACACGACCAAACAGTCTCACATCTTTTTTTTTTTCGCACTTCTCGCAGCCGCGGCAATGAACTGCCAGATTGCTTCCTTGGTCTCCGCTTAAAGATGTATGCTCTTGCAGGCGCTTATTAACACGCCTACCTGTCTGGCCTATATAGACTTTACCATAAGCCAACGGAACGCGGTAAGCAACACCACTCTTGCACTCGGTAAAGGGTGTCACGTGTCTAACTTTACAGGCCCTTCTCTTTGTCCCCTCGTTTCCAATCCTCGCGAACAGGCTAGCTAGCCAGTTTGCAAGGTGCGGAAAATACGCAAGATGCGGTTATGCAAGGTGCAGTCGTGTAAGGTGTGGTTATGTGAGGTGCGGTTATGTGCGGCAATGTGAACTCCAATAAAGCACAGTTGAAAGCCTAGCGTCCGTCCGTGTCTAACGCCTTTTTCTTGTGCGCGCGCCCTTTGTGTTTCGCTGGTACCCAATTTTTCATGTTCGCCTTGCGCCAAGCGGCCCAAGAGCTTGCGCTAATGCATAACTCCTTAGGCTTTGTTTATGGACGATCTTTACAAAAATACGTCCCGTAGACATTTTTTAAATTGTCTAAATTTAATCTTCGCGCGCGGGTTTTCTGTTCAACTGATTGCCACTCCGCGATTTACTGCGAGCTGTGATCGAGTTTAGTGGTGTAGCGGATTGGTCACAACATCAGCGCGCGAAATCGGTCGCGCGGCGAGCCACGGATGGATGTATGTTACGAGCGTCCCCTCTGGATCGGGGCGGTGGGTTGCGCCACCAAGCTCTTGCTGTTACACTGCCTAATCTCCTACCTAGGTTAAACAAGGAAAAAAAAAAAAGAAAAAAACTCTATGAACTCCCACAACCAAATTTTCCTGATCCCCTATTGCGAACTTTGCTTTTTTTTTTTTTTTTGCCATGTTCGGCGAAGGGAGCGCCGACTGCAGGCAACCGGCGTGACGAAGAGGCAGTGATTAAACGACCGAATTCCGCGGAAATACAGAATCTGGAGGAATTTTCATCAAAGAGCGTGTGCAGGATTAATTGTAGATTCGATTCCCACGCCGCGTATAATTTTTCGTCCCGACAACGTAGCTTTCTTTCCGAAAAAAATCCGAGTGGATTTCCCATAGAGCTTTCGTACCAAGTTTATTTTTCAAAAGTATAGTGAGTAAACTATACTTTAGCGCCTGCTGCCTGATCCTCCACGGTTCGTGTATTCTCCTTACGAAAACGAAGAAATAATTGGAAGAAACAAAGGAGTGGGCACGGCCGCAGTTTGGTTGAGACGAGGTACAAACGGAACCCGAGGTGACGAAGGACGTTGGGCACACTGCGCTCCAGTTTTTGGCGCTCCGTGACACCGCGCCTAGCTTTCAGCTTTGCGAGAACAAAGCTTGGACTTTCGTTGTGTGTGCAAGCAGGATCCCTCGGGAGGATTTAGACGAGGAGAGCAAAAAAAAAAAAAAAAGTTGCCTCGGTTCCTTGCGACGCCTCCTCATCTCGATACCCGATGCTCAGCGACTTTTTTTTTTTCTGTTCTCCCTCTTCTCATTCTTTCGTTGCGTCTTTCTCACTTTCTAATTTTTTTTTTATCCCCCATTCGTGCGTCTATATCCATGCAGCAGAGTTTGTATTCCCAGTGACGCTTGCCGCTGTTTTCTTTTTTTTGCGTATTTTGTGCCTCGACTTCAGGGTGGCATTTCTCTGTATTCCATACTCTCCGGTTCTGTGCACTGCGGCGAAGCATACGGATCCCATCAGCCAACGCAAGAGGAGCTGTGGCCGCAGGGAACGCTCGTCCGTTATCCACCTCCATTATCTGTATCCATTACCTTCCGTGGGCCCGCGCCCGTTGGACGGAAGGACCATCGCAGGATTTATCGGTGCACAGTGGGCGATACGTGTTTTTTTTTTTTTCTATCGGACGCACGGCGGGTTCGCGAGCGCTATAAATGAAATTTCGCGTGTGTAATAATTACCAGCGAGAGACTTTTCGCGAGACACGGTTTTGCTCACCTCAGCACGGTATTGCGTTGGCGAGATCAGTTTCCGATTCGCTAACGCGTCTCGCCTACGCTTTTCTGCATTGCACGGAACTGATGAGACGACGCTTGTAGTATGGTCGGGCGCAGCTGGCGAAGTGTCGGAGGCGCGAAGGCGTCGCCACACTGTTCGGTACATTTCGATTTTTCGGTTTTCTCCACTGATGCAGTTCTTTGAAAGGGAGAGAGATAGTGTGTGTGTGTGTGTGTATGTGTGTGTGTGTGTGTGTTTGTGCGCGCGCGCGCGCGCGCGCGCGTGTGTGTGTGTGTGTGTGTGTGTGTGTGTGTGTGTGTGTGTGTGTGTGTGTGTGTGTGTGTGTGTGTGTGTGTCGCCCGTCGCTGCTGGTATTTGCCAGGCTATGCATCGCGTTCGGGTAGTTTGGCAAGCCTGTGCTTGTGATTCGCATCAATAGTCGAGTCTAGCTTGTGCGCATATAGCTGCTGTGTCTGAAGCGCCCTGTTACGTAAGTTCTCTGGGAACTCTCAGTGTCGAAAACTTTCTCTTTTGTACCGGTTATTGTTCTTTTTGCGCGCGCTTCGTCGGTTCGGTGCCCATTTTATAAACGACTGCAGCTCTATGCTCATATTTGTTGGTCTCGATCCCGCTCCCTTGATTGTTGTTCATTCATAGCGACCACGCCTTCGCAAATGGATCTTTCCTTGTGGTCCCTGCCCTCGCTCCCAGAGTACACGATATACACCGACTCCCAAGCCGCCATTCGCCACATACAGAACCGCACCCTACCCCATTCACTCCAACAAGAGGTCGAACGAGCGGTCTCCGCACTGCAACCTTCCACCGTTTTCCTCCGCTGGGTCCCTGGGCATTCGGGGATTGACGGCAATGAGCTGGCCCATCAGCTCGCCCGTGATGTTTTTAACCGGGCACCGTTGATCCCCTGGTCGGGGCCCTCGCAGGATTCTGGGGGACTCTCCCTGCGCCGCACTATCAAGGAAGTTTACCTCCAGCTCCGTCTCGACAAGCGCCTCTACCCTCCCCCTCATCCATCACTCACTGTGCCGGAGGCTCGCCTCCTGCGGCACATCCAAATGAATGCACTGGTTACCCCTTCCCGCCTCTTTCTCTATCGCTATCGCTCCGACCCCTCCTGTCCCAACTGCCCGTCTACTTATGCAGACCTATCCCATTGCCTATTCTACTGTCCGACTGCTCAGCAATCAAGTTCCTACCCTCCCCCTTCGCTTTCCATCACCACCTGGCTCGACTGGCTTGGCGCTGAAGGTGAAGAAGAACAGCGTCGACTGGCCGCCCAGGCGGTCGATATGCTCGGCCTGTAATTTTTGGCTGAATAAAAGTCTTATACTACTACTACTACTACTTCCTTGTGGTCTATTGTCCGCGTAATTATGTTATTCTTCCTATACTGTAGCGCGAATCGTTTTCCAGTTGACTTCTGATATGAGTTGCAAGTATGGCAGTCTCCTCCTGCTTTCATTTTTTTTCTCTTTTTCTCTTATAGTGCTTAGTTCAGAAGCTGCACCCTTGCTTCTGTATCTGCATTATACAAACCATGTTCCTTTTTTTTATTTTTTTTTACAAGTCTAGTTTATGTTTCGTAATCGTTCTTGCTGCAACTTATACAAATTGAACGTCTAAAATCGCAAGCGACTTCAGTCGGCACTATACTGCCATTAGTCCTGTCCTTATGGCTAATCAGTTGCTAGGCTACTGTTTGCGATTGATTATTAGTGTCGAGTGGGCGCGGTTAGCCATAATTATAGCTGTACACTTCTTGCTGCAGCTTTGAAGAGATGCAGTCTATTGCCACTTGCCGTGCTAGGGTTTTTTTTTTCTTTTTTGTATATTTGTGTCTTTAGGACCTTCGCTTCGGTTAGCATTGACAACTCTGTGCTCAAATTTCATTACAATATCGAAGTAAGAACAATGTTTATTCGATTTCTCGAAATTCGGGCAATCAGCGTTATCGGCTTTGTCTGGGACTTTTGCTGCTAAGTCAACTATACAGCGTCGTCATTGAAATTGAAAAAGGGATAGCTGCCTAATATGTAAGGGTTTGAACAGTTCGACGTCTATAAAGGGAAGAAAAAAAGAGAAATAGGTAAAATTCAACTTCAGTAAGGTTATATAAATTTAGTTAACTCTCAAGTGATCTGCCATCCACGTAAAAACCATAATTCTGAGTTAAGGTATATGTGATAATAGTACGACAAACAAAGTAATCTGTGAATATCTCCTCCCCTCCCCACGCGCACTCGCACGCCCGTGCGCATGAAGAAAAGCTCGAAAATATGAAAAAAAGGGAATAAGAAGAGAAGTGAGTAGTAATGCTAGTAGTAGTAGTAGTAGTAGTAGTAGTAGTAGTAGTAGTAGTAGTAGTAGTAGTAGTAGTAGTAGTAGTAGTAGTAGTAGGATGCGTTTCTTAGAAGGCCGAAGAACAGCCTTCGGGCCAGGGCGTCGGTGTTGGACATTCCCCGTGAAGCGACCGCAAAATACATCCACTCAGAGAGGCGTCTAAGAAGTAAAAGTACGAAAATGCACAGGTCAGAACACGTGGCAAGAGGAAAACGTTTCCGTGCGCGTACATAAATCGCTTATCGCTGAACTTCACCAATTAGTGATTTATTGGCGACGCGAACTGTTAACTATGCCGATGGGTTTCACTTCAGCTGTCATCACCCTTCATCATTAATTGAACAATTTAGCATTGTGGAGAAGCCGGCGACGTGCTGTAATTGTTGCCAGCATTTCCTATGCACGATCATAAGCCGATCTGTCAAGCAGCATAACGATTGGTCATTACGCTGAGCTCGAGTATTGTATTGTTCCATCGACATGGGACTATAATAATAATAATAATAATAATAATAATAATAATAATAATAATAATAATAATAATAATAATAATAATTGGTGATGATGCCCGTCTCCAGCCATTGATGCTCGCCTTGGCGTCGCACTTTCTACCTCGCTGCGTACAATCGAAGACGAGGGCGTGGGCTGGCGTGCGTCTTTGTTATCCTGCACGTCGGTATGCGCGGCACGCAACAACTTCATCGTGCTGCGGGTCCAGTACGCCTACTTTCGCCTTTTGTCAACTCTTTTTTTTTTTTCGTTGTCCCCCAGCTGCCTGCAAGATGGGCTTCGCTCCGCAGTTCGTAAACGCACCGTTCTGGTGTCCCCCTTTCGCGAATTTTTCGTTTTAGCCATCTTAATTTTCTCTACAGGGCAGAAACCTGGAGGCTTAGGAAAAGTGTTCTACACAAATTGAGGACGACGCAAAGAGCTATGGAAACAAGAATGATAGGTGTAACGTTAAGGGATAATAAAAGAGCAGATTGGGTGAGGGAACAAACGCGAGTTAATGACATCTTAGTTGAAATCAAGAAAAAGAAATGGGTATGGGCAGGACATGTAATGAGGAGGGAAGATAACCGATGGTCATTAAGGGTTACGGACTGGATTTCAAGGGAAGGGAAGCGTAGCAGGGGGCGGCAGGAAGTTAGGTGGGCGGATGAGATTAAGAAGTTTGCAGGGACGGCATGGCCACAATTAGTACATGACCGGGATTGTTGGAGAAGTATGGGAGAGGCCTGTGCTCTGCAGTGGGCGTAACCAGGCTGATGATGATGATGATGATGATGAATTTTCTCTCGCTGTCTACGTGCGCTTAACCGTAGCGTTTCTGGCTTTCTCGCACTAAATCGGTGCTGAACGCACGCGCCGCCGACGCACAAGGGGCGCTGCCGATGGGCAGTGATAGGGCGATTGGAAGATTGGTGGAAGGGAGAGTTGGGAAATGGCTAAAAACGGAGACGTACAAAAGCAAAGTTCACAATAGGGGGTCAGAAAATTTGGTTGTAATAGCTCATCGTATTCTTTTTTCTTTCTTTTTTTTGCCTTTTTTTTACCTAGGTAAGACAGCAAGAGCTTTTGGTAACGCAACCCACCGCCCTGTTCCAAAGGGGACGCTCATAACATCCATCCATCCATCCATCCATCCATCCATCCATCCATCCATCCGTCCATCCATCCGTCCATCCGTCCGTCCGTCCGTCCGTCCGTCCATTCATTCATTCATTCATTCATTCATTCATTCATTCATTCATTCATTCATTCATGGGGGAAGGAATCCGGTATTTCAGAGGACACCGGAGAACACGGCGTACAGCGTGGACAACGGGACAGGTGACGCGGACGGGACAGACGCGCTGTCCTGTTCGTATCACCTGTCCCGTTCTCTGCTCTGTCCACTATTTTGAACCTAGACCAAGCGGTGCCGCTCAGGAAGTTAAAGAGTTTAACAGTGCGTTATAAGGTAGGGCTATTTGGGTAGTTGTTGTTTCGCCTTCTGCACGGGAGGAGGAGAGGGGCTCTGTAGCGTAAACACACACATACACAAGGCGTGAGACAAACGCCTGGCGCCTAACTGAACTCCAACTAACTTTTATTACGTAGTACATGCTTTATCTGCATTCGCAGAATCTCGGGAAACGACGCGAAAGCCGTAACAAACGAAAGGTGACAGCCGCGTTAAAAGTAATGGGGGCCACGGGCTGCATGCACGAAGCCCAGAAAACGCAGTTCTTCGCTCAACATCGAAGAGAAACGCTGAGCTAGTGTAGGCTGACGAAGCGTTCTTTCAAAACTGTTTTCGTTCCTGCGACGGGAGAAATAAAATGTTGATTACTAGCGGATAAAATGGAGGCCAGACTTTTTTTTTCTCCTTGAATTTCGCGAATGCCTCGCAGCGCCAGTGCCTTGATGCGACGTCGCGGATTGCAAAGCACTTTTGTTTTTATGCATTGGGGCCGTATTTTCGCTGAAGAAAAAGGTTCTCCAACCTTCTTGCGTTGAATATTGAGTTCATGCATTTTAATAATTATATTTCAATGAGCAATTAGCGAGACGGGAGCAGACGCTCCGTCGCGTCAGGGAAAGCTGTCGCGTGGGCCCGAAGAAGAGGCCGCCACCGGTATTTCGCTTCCGCGTGTTTCCTGGCTTCTCAGCCTCCCTCTATTTACGCCAAGAATGAGCCGTAGTCTAGAAAAGTAAGGTACTAATGCAGTTTGCTATTCCTCTTTATTTGTCCGTCTAAAGCCAGCCGAGCACTTTACGAACAGGCCTGCGCTGTGTCTTAATTTTTTTTCTTTATTTCTCCTTTTCAGTGTCCATTAAGCAATGTCCTTCACTCTGACATCTCTTCGTGCGGCAAGTTGCTCAGCTTGCTGCTGCTCCATAACTCGGGCGCCCAAACCCGAGTCAAGTCGGTGTCTCACAGGCCGACGAACTTGTAAACACAACTAAGGGCGCCTCACGCAGACTTTTCTTTGACTTGATCGCGTTTCAATTTATGTCGACACAGAGAAAATGGAGAAAGCGTGTCTGCTCCCGCCGTCGTTCTGGAGTCTGGAACTTCAACAGGCCGCCTTCACGTTACGATCGGGAGGCCCTTCCGCTACGGCCTTAGGGCGACAAGCTCCTGTCATCTAGTTGTCAAAACAGCGAACTTCGCTCACTCTTTTTTTTTTCAATCTCTTTCTTCGTTTCTAATAGTGCGTAGCCTTTTATTCACGAGCTTTTAAAGACTAAGACTGTCCGGGCAGACAATTCCGACATACACGAGGTGAGGAAAACGTCAGCGACATTGTTACGTCTCCGTCAAGCACCTTATCGGGAACCGCTGTTAACAAACGGTGAAGGAAAGTCGTGCTGAAGAGCTGCTGGCATCTGTAGATTGGCAAAGGAAGGAACCTTTGGGAGGCGTTAAGACGTGGGTTTTACCTTTTTGTGCGCCGATTGAAGTTCACCTTCGTGACTTCCTCCTCTGTGTCGACTTCTTTCGCGTGTTCCGTCGTTATTTCTCCTTGGAACCTGTTCCAGATTCGAAAGGCGCAGATTGGTCGCTGTGTTGAAGAAGGCTGCAGGCAGTAACGAAACGCGCCGAACGCGTCGGCACTATATAGAGATGCGAACTCAGCTGTGGTCGAAAGTTTGATTTCTGAAGACTCTTTGCACACGTGACCTTTAAGAGATGGCTTACTTTCGTGTGAGTATATTTGTGTATAGCTGTCTTCTTGGAGCTCACGGCCTAGTCGAGCTGTTGATTCAGCTTTAGCCCATATTTCTTTCCGTAGCGTAATTTTCTTTTTAATGCATTATAGGCGGCCTTCAACCGCATTGGAGGTACCTAGCAGAAAACAGGGCTCGATCCTGGAGATAGTGCGATAATAAACTGGACCGCTGTCATGCTAAGCTGTTCCCAGTAATCGCTGTGCTGCGAAATGTGGTGCAGGAGATGAATGATTTTATAGGCGTTTAAATAACCGCGTCACGATGCCATCACTTCATATCGATTCCAGCACGTGTGTTTGATCTGACATCATCGCACCTATATAAACATATGTACTTCTCGAACCTATAAGAATGGTATCGCACCCTTTAACAGTTATCGGTCGATAGATTCTGCCGAAAGTACCCTTTTTTAAAATTTCTTTAGTGTATAAGCGTGACTTGAATAAATTGCAATGAAAAGAAAATGAAAACGATTGATTAACATGGCCTACTCCTCTTGCCCTCTGGTAACTAGTTCGTGTGCGTGCGCTGGAATAATGTCTTAAGAATAAGCTTGAGCTCGGAGTCAACTTCTATGCCGGCATTTCAGATGCACGTAAAACGCGAAAATGCATTTGTGAAACAAACCCTGGACCGATTTGAATGAAATTTGCTGAATTTGAGAGAAAAAGGAAAATTCCAGTGACCGATAGCAAGCAAAATTTCGATTTAATACCTGACCTTTCTTAGGAAAATTGACTAAAATAAGCAAATTTAAAAAAAAAACTATAACCACGAAGCTTACGAATTCGTAACTCTGCACCAAAAACAGATATCGCAGTTCTGTTAGCTGCAGCTGTTAGAGCATGTAAATCGATCAAATGTATATTTATTAACTTACATGAATTGTATGTATTACGTGAATTTGTTACCATGTTTACGAGGGTTTTGTAGAAGTCCTACTTGCATATGGATACTATATTTGAGATCGGTGTATAATATATCAGTTTTGTCCGCTTTAGATGCATTATTAGGCTCAGCTTACAGAATTGTAGTGTTATTTTTTATTGCTGAGTTGCAGAATTGCTAACATGATAATTTCTTCTTTTTTTCTTTTTTTTAATTCTGCGATATTCAACAACCTTTACTCTAAGATTGTTCTTGGAGTTCCTGACTTTAAAGATCCTTCTGTGTCTGAATCAGAATACTTAACAGGTTTTGAGCCAATAGTTGTTAGCTGTTCACTTTTATAAAGATTGAGAATATTATCAGCAATATTGGTATCAAAAGAGTAGGAGGCTCAAATATTTCGCCACTTGAGTTAGAAACTACAATTTTGAAAAACTGTTGCTCATGACTATAAAGGTTGGAAGAAGGCAGTAGAAAGAAGTAAAGCATGGGTAGAAAAAAAATGCACAATAATTACGAATCCATCAGGGTTAAGTACTCAAAATTTACTGGCAGGTAAAATATTTGGTATTGAGTCAGAAAATATATTAGTTGGCAATGGTGCTGCAGAGATAATTAAAGTAATTGGAGATGTACTAAAAGATCGGGACGGCCTAATTCTGCTTCCTTCAGTCACTAGATTTTAACTCTTTATCTTAAGTTCAACCTGAAGAATTTCTTAATTAGCGAAGTCATCGGGAAATTGTAAAATAAAAGTTCGATGTAAGCATTCTTGAGGGGAAAACCGAGTTGTCACAAGTGTATTTTGTAGTTTACTGAACCGTAAAGGGTCACGACTGAAATAGTTCTGTGAACACTGCGATTTCTTCGCAATTCTATATTCGTCAAGGTTGAGATTCTCTGTGAAACAAGCAGGAAGCGCCCTGCTTTCCTAAACTGCAGAAAGCAAAGCGTCTGTGCGCGTGGCTTCTCTTAGACGTCACAGCGACGTCATCATTCGTGGCCTTGCCCTTCCCTCTCTCCCGTCTATTGGGCCGTCCCTGGGTCCTTTCTGCCGCCACCATGAGTTCATATTAAGACCATTTCACTCGGAAGCACTGAAATAGCACCGGACCCCGTCGCGTCACTTTTTCTCTTCCTTAGCTGCAGCTTGCTCTGCCGCGCTACACGTAAGCGAAGCCGAAAAGTGCCCTTTGCAGGAGGGCGGATTGGAGGCCTGAGCGTGGTGAAGGTTCCTTTTCTCTCGATGACTAGTCGACAGAAGAAAGAAAGAAAGAAAGAAAGAAAGAAAGAAGAGAGAAAGAAAGAAAGAAAGAAAGAAAGAAAGAAAGAAAGAAAGAAAGAAAGAAAGAAAGAAAGAAAGAAAGAAAGAAAGAAAGAAAGAAAGAAAGAAAGACGAGTACGGCAAAAAACGAGAAAGCCGGATAAATGGTCTGAGGCGTCGCTGGCAACTGCATCTGTGAGAGCTAACTAGCAGACATTGCCATTCACGGAACCAATTCGCACGCCAGCGCTGCCAGTGGGCCACAGCACATGTGTCGCGCAGCGTGGAGCTTAGCAGTCGCCTCTTTTTAGCAGCGCCTGTAACGGAAGGCTTTGAATGGACTTGCACGCGGCTTCCTGCGCGGTTCCCGGAAGGCGGTAGCTCTTCATTTCCTTCTTCGGTGCGCTCGCTAAGTCCGATGCGAAACTAGTGCGGTGATAAATTACAGAGTTAGTCGAGCGTCGGGTTCTCGCAGTGTACATTTGAGAGCAAAAGAAAATTAATAGAAATCGGGGAAGAGCGCGGGAACGTTCGGAAGTCTTCGCGTTTTCGTTGTGTTGAAAAACTGTTGTTTAACCGAACGAGCTCGGCGAAGATTCACGAGAAGCAGGAAGTTTCATGGAAGGGAAGATTTTCTTTCTTTGTAAAAAAGAAGGGGGGAAGGAAAGAGGGTGGTGGGCGAATTTCCCTTTTACGTCTTAAAATACGCTTATAAAGCAAGACACTTTTCTTTAAAATCTATTTCGTACATTGGAACCGGGCCGCATTTGTCCCATTGAAGCTTCTTTTTTTTTTTTAATACCGAGCGTAAACGCTATAGTAGCGTTCATTCCTGGTTGATTGTTAACACTTTTTGAATACAATTGTGGTGTGTCTGTTGTGTGTCGCAATGTGTTCCGCAGCAGATCATTCACTTGGCGATTTAGGCGTTCTGATTGCACGTTACTGCCTTTCTCTCATTTGCTCTTTCTTTCTTTCTGCGCGTGTTTCAACGCATATTTTGAACTCGAACAAAGGTCGGCATTTTTCTTTTGTCTAATATGACAGCATTTCGTTTTATGCTTCCTCTTTGTATTTTCTATACTGCCGTGGCAATTCGCAGGCAGCGACGGCTTGGCTTGGATTGTTTGCATATTTCCATTGTTTACAGCTGTGTGTGTGTGTGTGTGTGTGTGTGTGTGTGTGTGTGTGTGTGTGTGTGTGTGTGTGTGTGTGTGTGTGTGTGTGAGAGAGAGAGAGAGAGAGATACCGAGGGGTAGGGGAGTTTGTGGTTTGCATTTTGCAAACACCAGAAAGTGGCACAATATACTTCTGCTTCTGCTACAGCTAGTGTTCTTTTTCGAGCAGGTGCTCGCGGCCGCTCGAAACTGTCCAGCGCGGATTTTATGGGCCTGGGAGCTCTCGTTGGAATAGGTCCGTACACTGCGGTGCATGCGCATACTCCACTCGTTCTTATTGATAGGTTTTGTCTTTTGTTGCTTGGAAGCCAACGAGAAAGATAGCGTGTCGTAACAGCGCGTACGCGGCCCAGCTCGGTGGAGCGGGGCTTTCCCACCGATGTATATTGGGCTGCCCGACTGCCGGTCGTGGCGACTCCATTTGTTTGGGTCTGCGCGAAATGCCGAGACCGTCGCTGCCGTTGTGGCGCTCGTTGGGGATGGGCCTCAGGTGCCGGCTGCTATTTGCATGCGCACCCATCGAACGATTCGAGCGCTGCCGCAGCGGAGCGCGGCGTAGCCTTTGCCGCACTCCCACCCTTCTGCGTTGCCTGCCCAGCCATTCGAGATGCGGCGAAGCCACGTTACCATGTAACAACAACCCTGTGTACGCGAGAGCATGAACAATTCCCGAACTTCGGTCGCAGCCTCTGCTTCGCCGTCCACGTTCTTCATAAGTGCAGCGGCAGCGCGGTCAGAAAAATGGATGTTGCCGCCGTATGCGCCGCGTAAACAGTGGCCAGCGTTTGAAAATATGGCGCCCTCTGAGTGTACTTAAAGATTCGACGCGATTCAGGGGAGGCTGTGGTGCGAGAGTGCGACATTGTTCTTGATGGTATAAAACGTGCCAGCGTAACTTGCCTGAACTCTAGCGCAACTATTGTTGTTGTGGAGTCTTCCGCAACGTAAATGCGTTGTTCTGGTTCCAGGTGGACATGGCATTCTAAGTACTGCGGGCAACAGTCGCTCTAGAAAAATAGTACCAGAGTCCTTCAAAAGCATTGAAAGGCTCTGGTAGTACTTATCCCAAACCATGCGGTGCTGCGTGAATCCACGTTGGCGACCAGCGTGAGCGCGTCCACCTTCCCGGAACTCAAATAACCACCATGCAAAGCTGCATACGGATGCTATATACCTATGTACGTTGTACGCGTAACCTACTATTTGGGTTCTCAGCTAGCGCTGCTATATAATTAGGCACCCGAGAAAGTGAGGGGGGGGGGAGGGGTTATAACAGCCGCCGCCATAATAGCTCAATTGAGCATCGTGTACGCCCCGTGTGGAGACCCTGGGTTCGGTTCCCATCGGCGTTTCCGGAAAGTTAACGTTGCTTCCGCTTTCTTTTTCTTTATTATGATAATGAGGTTACACGCAAATTTTAAAATGCTGTACTTTTATCGGACAGCTTGATTACTCAAAAAAGAAAACAGGAAGGGAGAGGTTTCTTCCCCTGTGATCGTCCTGGCTTTGGCGTTTTGTATATGTCGGCTCTACATGGGCATTCTCAAAACGCAGCGTTCCGTGCGGGGAGAGCATGTCTCATTCCGTAGCGTCCAACATCGCTCTCTTCCTCAATTCCTTCGATAATTCCTCTCGGTCACGCAATGTTTCTGGCAGTCTTTACGTCACTAAGTCCAGAGGCATGTGACGGAGGTAACGAAGCAAAGTGTCTGTGTCACGTGCAAGTATAGATCGATTATTTTTACCCACCGCGGAGTCGCGTTGTGGCTTTGCCGTTGCCCGAGGGCGCGGGATGGAATCCCGGCCGCGGTGGCCGCATTTCGATGGAGGCGAAATGCTAAAATGTCCGTTTGCGGTGCATTGGGCGTAAGTCAAAGAACTCCAAGCGGTCAAAATTAACCCTGAGTTTCCCGCTACGCCGTGCCTCATAATCGTATCGTCGTTTTGGCGCGTGAAGCCCCGTAACTTACTTACTTTTTTTTAATCGATTACTCTTCCTATCCACCCTGTATTGACCCGTTGCAATTTGCCGCGCGCGGTCGCTCTGTTTAGCAGCTTGGTCACACGTTGCGGCGCTGGTTGGGGTGGGCCGCAGGTGTTGGCTGTTATTTGCATGCGCGCCATCGAACATTCTGGAGCGCGCTGGCAACACGCGACGGTCGCATACCGCACATGGGCGCATCTTTTCAAGCTTCGCGACCGACTGAGTGCAAGATGGCGGATTCATTCGCGAACCCTCCACACGGCTATACATCCGTATATATATAGTGACCGTATAATGAGCGAAACGAGTAAATTAACGCCCGTTCGTGTCTTACCTGGTTGTT
This sequence comes from Dermacentor albipictus, assembly GCF_038994185.2. Lineage (NCBI taxonomy): Eukaryota > Metazoa > Arthropoda > Arachnida > Ixodida > Ixodidae > Dermacentor > Dermacentor albipictus. Next base: position 36,019,930 of record NC_091823.1, read on the forward strand.
CCCGGCTTCCTTTCGCACTACAACTCCACGCATTGTGGTGTATAATATCCACTGTGTCCCCACGTGCATCTACGAAGTTGAGAATCAACGGTCTTAACTAATGCAGAAGACAGCCCCGGCCTCGCTCTCCTGGGAATAGGGCCCGGCGCTGCCCTGGATTGCACTTGTCTAAATATGCTACACTTAACCCACCCGGTACTTTCATTGTTCTTTTTTTTTGCCACCAGACGACGACAACAGCCGGTGGTGACGGTCGCGCGAATCTTGATAAATAAAGTAGTTTCGTCACCACCGCCGCCATATTTTGCGTGACGGTGCACTAACCTGTGTTCCCCCTGTGTTTTGTGTCGCTGCAGCCACGAGACGCGGACGTCATCATGGCTGCCCCCCGTGGACTCGTGGAGCTCGGCGTGTACGGGGCTGCCCTACGGCTGGGAGGCGGCCGTCGACAAGAGCGGCAGGACGTACTTCATCAAGTGAGTGCTGCTGCTGCTGCGCCCGGCATTTCTCGCGAGGGCCGCGAATTTCGGGCGCTGCTCGGCGAACCCTTTCGCCTCGTCACTATGTAGGACAGATTTGTGAGCACGCATACGTGCGCAGAACGTCAGCTGCCAAGTGAGCCGATGTCGCGCCCTATGGACACTTGTATTCGTCCAACATTCCGCGTCGTTTAAGAAGCTCACATCGGCGCGTAGTCCAACATGCGTAGTCCAACATGGTGGACAGCGCAGACTGCAGAAAGATGCGTTCTTGTCCCGACTTCTGCGCTGTGCACGATGTCGAACGTAAACCAACTACATAGCCCATCTTAGAACTCTCGCGCAGTTCTTCGACATGTGCGCCAAGCCATCCATTACAGTAATCATTGTGAACATTATAATGAATTCCCGTTGAGCTTTTATCACCTTAAATAAGTTTCCTTTACAAAAGCTGCTGAATTTCAGTAAACATGTTGCTATGGCCGACGATCGCCCCCTAGACAAGAGCAAGTTTCAGGTTAGCATACTTAATGAATGATGTTTTTATTTCTTTTCACATTGAAAAAGAGGAGACAGGACTAAAAGCTGGGGTACAGCTTGACGAGGGCCCCGCCCCCTTATACATTTGACAGCAGAGCACTGCAGAAACCATCACAAAAGATGCAACACTTGCAACAAAATAATATAGGAAAACAAATGCACTTCTAACAAAGGAAAAAACCTAGTATGAAATTACACAAAATACATACATACTCATATAGAGATACAATTTCGCATTTATGCATATTGTCAAGTACGGCGAGTTGCGCAACAAGATTGCCACCTTGCCACCCGATTACGACAAGGGGTGCAAGACGCGCACCTCCCCCTCTCCGTCGCTGCAGCTGCGAGGCGTTCAAAGAAGCGACCTTTGCGCTGGAATCCGCCGCCTCCCTCCAGCCCCTTCGACATTGTGACGGGACGAGTTTGGTGTGTGGACAATGATTCCACGCGGAGCTGATTTGACCCGCCTGGTCAAGCTGCCGCGGGAACGTCTTATTTTTGTGCTTCTCACGGTTCGGAGTGGCTCGGAACAATGAGCGACGCGCGATCGACAACGACAGTTTCCCGGAACGGCACCCCGTGCGGTTGCCTCTGTGTACGGAATGTGTGTGCCTTTGTGTCTGTAAACTGGTCTTCAGAGCAGCAGCGAGTTGGTGATGTGTAAACGAACAGCCGCCGCGTCGTAGGACCGGCAGATCGAGTGTATAAAAACTGTGGTTGTGCGAATGTTGGAGGCACTTCTCTTGAGCAGTCATGTAAGACTGGTTCACTTCTCTCATGCAGTCCTGTTGGACTAATACTCTTTTTCTCAAGCAGTCATGTTAGACTGAGTTACTTTCTGTAAATAAACCCTTTTTCCTTCGTTCTCGATGAGAAGCAGTTCTTCACTTCATCAACGATCTCAGCGTAAATAAGTTGGACGACTGCATGGGCCAGCTACCTTCGAATTCATGCCGTACTCCAATCTTGGCAAAGGACCACGGACGATGGGATTGAGCCCCCAATCCTGACAACTGGCTGACAGCGGTGGGATGGAGTTTGCGACATGGTGCTGTATCTGCGGTGAGTGCTTGGTTTTTGCTTTGACTCTCTAGGCTTCATTTTTTGGTTGTTCTGTTTAGAACAGTAGGGAAGCTGGATTGTTGTGTGTTAGCTAGGTTGTGTTTTCCTAGCTAGATTTATAGAGCAGAATCAAGGCAGTAAAGCAGCAGTCATGGAGTTAAGGACACTGCTGAGAGACGAGTTGTTGATTGTTGGTGAGGAACTGGGCGTAGATGTACGCAAGGAAATGCTCAAGTCGGAATTATTGGAGCTAATTTTCAATCAGGCCAGTGAGCAAGATATTGAAATGGGATTGGAACTTCTCAAAAAGAGAGAGAAACGGGAAAGAGAAAGAGAAGAACGGGAAAGAGAAAGAGAAAAACGAGAGAGAGAGGAACGGGATAGAGAGAGAGAGGAACGCGATAAAGATCGCGAGTTAAGAAAAATGCAACTTGAACTTGAAAACAGACGTTTGGAGTTGTCTCAAGGAAGTGAAGGCGCTCTGGGTCGATCAAGTGAGGCAGAATCATACCGCATGGACAGGCTATTAAAGCCATTTGAGGTCGGGACCGACATAGGCTTGTTCCTATGCAATTTTGAAAGGACTTGCGAAAAGATGAACTTCGGCCCGAGTACATGGCCACAGCGGTTGCTGTCTATGTTGCCGTGTGAGGCGGCGGAAGTAATCGCCAGACTGAGTGTGCAGGATGCATATGATTATGCAAAAGTTAAGGCTAGTCTCCTGAAGAAATACCGCCTTTCAGCCGAAGCTTTTCGGCAAAGGTTTAGGAGCACAGGCAAGAAAGATAGCGAGGGCTATCCGGAGTTTGCATATAGCTTAAAGGCCAACCTAGTCGAGTGGCTTAAAAGCGCGGAAGCGTACGACAGCAGAGACATGATCATTGAATGCATGTGTCTAGAGCAGTTTTACAAAACCATCCCCCAAGCTGTGAAACTGTGGGTGCAAGACAGAGGTAATGTAAACACTGTGGAAAGGGCGGCTGAATTAGCCGAAGAGTACGCAACCCGTAGAAAGTTGAACGCCGAGGAGGGAAACTGGGACGGTCGAAATGGACCGCGGAAACCATTTCCGTTCAAAAAGGGTGCGCAAACTAGACGATCGAAGCCTGTAGACATGGCGGAAAAGCCCGCAGAAAAGAGCGAGGAGAAACTTAACGGAGAAACCGCACAAGAACAGAAAAGAAAGTTCGGATCTTTTAGACCAATTCGCTGTTACAAATGCCACAAACTGGGACATATAGCTGTAAACTGCGAGAAGTCTAGCGTAGTTTTTTCCTACGTGGAGGAAAAAGATGAGAATATGGAACTTTTAAGTCCGTATCTCCACGACCTGCAAGTTAATGGAAAACCATGCCGAGTGCTAAGAGACAGTGCCGCCACGCTGGACATTGTCCATCCGTCTTACGTGATGGTAGATGACTTCACCGGAGAAGTAGCGTGGATAAAACAGGTTGTAGAAGAACACAGCGTGTGTCTGCCCATGGCCAAAGTCAAAATCAGTGGACCATTCGGGGAGCTAGAGACTGAGGCTGCAGTTTCCAAATTTTTGTCACTGCAGTATCCCTACATCTTTTCGAATCGCTCGAATCAGTTACTGCGTGACAGAGGGCTCAAACTGGGAGAGGGCATGGTACAGGCATTGACCCGAGGCCAAGCTCGTAAGATCGCGGCGCTTTCGGCTGAAAATGCTCAAGCTCCTCCAGCGGAAGCAAAAAAGGGAATAACTTCAGTACCCGAATCCGAGCTAGGCCCGAGGGACAAAAGAACAGTTGAGGAGAGCCTGCCAGCTGACCAGCTCAATGAGAGCGTAGCACTAGAGTGTCAGAGTTCTAGCCTGCAGGAAGGGCAAGCAGACGCGCTCACAAGCGAGACAGGGTCGTTATTATCACCGGCCTCAAAGAACTTCGATCAACTCTTACGCGTGGATAGAGAGTCACTGGCAGCTGAGCAAAAGAATGATGAGAGCTTAGCTAAATTACGTGACACAGCTAAAGAAGGCATTGCTAGGCGCAACGTAACGATACATGAGAGAGGAGGATTGTTGTATCGGCATTACAGGGATCGAAAGGGTAAGATTTTAGATCAGTTAGTCATACCTACGAAGTATAGGGAGGACCTTTTGAGTCTTTGTCATGGAAATGGGTGGTCCGGCCACCTAGGCATAAACAAATCAAAGGAAAGATTGCTTATGGAATACTACTGGCCTGGCTGTTTCAAAGATGTAGAAAACTTTGTAAGATCATGCGACGCCTGCCAGCGTTCTGGTAAACCAGGAGAGACTTGGAAAGCTCCACTGAAGGTAGTGCCCTTAATAACAGAGCCTTTCAGACGGCTTGTAATAGACACGGTAGGGCCTCTTCCAAAAACAAAATCAGGCTACAGGTACTTGTTTACCATGCTGTGTCCGGCTACCAAGTTTCCAGAAGCAATCCCTTTGAAAGAGCTCAGCTCCACTGAAGTAGTAGACGCGCTTTTGACAGTGTTTGCACGAGTTGGGTTTCCAGCCGAAATTCAGGCAGATCAAGGGTCAGTATTCACGAGCGCACTGACTTCCACATTCTTGAAAAAGTGCGGGGTAAAGTTAATACACAGTTCTGTCTATCACCCTCAGTCAAACAGTGTAGAGAGGTGGCATTCGGTGCTTAAGCGAGTTTTGCGTGCGCTCTGTTACGAGCACAAGGAGGACTGGGAGAACTGTCTGCCGGCAACTTTGTTTGCTTTGCGAACGGTTCCACATGAAGCGACAGGGTTCTCACCAGCAGAACTAGTGTATGGGAGGACACTCCGTTCTCCACTGAGAATGTTAAGAGAGATGTGGGAGGAAAGAGGGGAGAGTCCAACCGTGGTTGAATACGTGCTAAATTTACTGGAACGGCTAAGCGCAACCCAAGAACTAGTCGGAAAGAACATGGCACTAGCTCAAAAGAACGCCAAATTCTATTACGACAGGAATGCGAGGCTTCGTACGTTTAACGCCGGAGACCAGGTAATGATCCTCAAACCTTCAAGAAAGAACAAGCTTGAAGTTCACTGGGACGGGCCCGTTAAAGTGTTGCACAAACTTTCAGAAACTAACTATGCTTTGAGAATGCCCGGTCGCAGGAAGGAAGTGAGGATATATCACTGTAATTTGATGAAGCCGTATGTAGAGCGGAGCGGAGTCGTTAACTATACTGTCAAAGAGCCGGATGGCATCGGTACCAAGTTTAAGGAGGATAGGGCAACCTCCAACTCTGAAATCGGCCTAGAAGAAGTAGTAGAACACTCGGTAAGCTCGCATGCTCTAAGACCCGAGCAGCTAGATGAGCTAAAAGGGGTGTTAGGGGAATATATCGACAGATTCAGCGATCGGCCGGGTAGAACCGAACTGATAACGCATGAAATTGAGCTGACCTCTACCGAACCAGTAAGATCAAAACCTTACAGGGTGTCTCCAAGACAGAGAGAGATTATGGAGGCAGAGATACAGCGCATGCTAGAGTTGGGAGTTATTGAGCCCGCTGAGAGTGACTACACGTCACCGCTAATACTCGTAGAAACCCCTAACAAGGACCCTCGTCCGTGTGTTGACTACAGGAAGTTAAATGCGATCACTAGGGATCAGCTGTACCCGATACCCAACATTGAGGAACGAATTGAAAGAGTTAGCGCTGCTAAATACATTTCAACTATAGATCTCGTGCGGGGGTACTGGCAAGTTCCCCTTTCAGAAAGTGCCAGCCGCTATGCTGCATTCATCTCGCCTGTAGGCACTTTTCGCCCTCTCGCACTCAGCTTCGGGCTGAAGAACGCGCCGTTTAGCTTCTCTAAGTTAATGGATATTGTCCTAAAAGACTTTCAGGAGTTCGCCTTACCTTATCTTGATGATGTAGCCATTTTTTCGGACAGCTGGGAACAACACGTATCGCACCTCAAACAGGTGTTCTCACGGTTGAGGGAAGCCGGCTTAACGATGAAAGCGGAAAAGTGTAGGTTTGGTTGTTCGCAGGTTACTTATCTGGGCCATGTTGTTGGTCAGGGCATGAGACGGCCGGCTGAGCTGAAAATAGCTACGATTGGAGATTTTTCTCAGCCGCGCACGAAAACGGACGTTCGTTCATTTTTGGGACTTGTGGGGTACTATCAACGGTACATTCCGAATTACTCGCAATTGGCAAGTCCATTAACAGACGCCCTCCGAAAGGGAGCACCGAGTAACGTACACTGGGATAAGGACAAAGAGAACGCTTTCCAAAGTTTGAAGACGCTATTGGTTTCTCGCCCTGTGCTTCGCGCGCCAGACTACACAAAGGAATTCATAGTTCAATGCGACGCAAGCGACAGAGGTATGGGCGTGGTACTTAGTCAAGTCGGCGACGATAACGAGGAGCATCCTATCCTCTACGCCAGCCGTAAACTAAATGTAAGAGAGGAAGCCTACAGCGCTTCAGAGAAGGAATGCGCTTGTTTGGTTTGGGCCGCCCAGAAGTTGTCGTGTTACTTGTACGGAGCGAAGTTCATCTTCGAGACCGACCACTGTCCTCTGACGTGGCTCAATCAAATGTCACACAAAAACGGCCGCTTGCTCCGATGGAGCCTCACTCTCCAAGAGTACAACTTCTCCGTTAGATATAAGAAGGGAAAGTTGCATAGCAATGCGGATGGTTTGAGCAGGCTAATTTGAATTCTGCGTTTGGGGGTCCCGCCTAAATTTTAGGGTTACTAGTGTTAATTTTATTAAGCGAAGAAGATCCCCTCTCATTTAGCAGGATTCCCTCCATGATTGCTGAATTTGTCAGCAGGAATTTGCTTCAGAAATTGGCATAGCAACATGCAGCATTTTTTGTTTTCTTCTGCACTTATGTTGTTGTTGTTTTTTTTTTTTGAAGCCTAGCGAGTTTAAAGTGAGAGCCAATGCACGTCATCTCGGCGCAGAGCCGTGTTGTGGGGTTCATTTTGCAGTTGCCTGTCCTTGTTGGATGTTTTGGGGCGGTGACATCAATGCACAGGTGGTCGCTGCGAGCCAAGACATCAATCCCCCCCCTGACCAGCAGCCGTTCTCTTCCTGCCTAGCGGTTGTCAGCGCTAGACAGTCGAGACTTTTCGGGCCATGGAGGCGCTGTCAAGAACGGCGAGTTGCGCAACAAGATTGCCACCTTGCCACCCGATTACGACAAGGGGTGCAAGACGCGCACCTCCCCCTCTCCGTCGCTGCAGCTGCGAGGCGTTCAAAGAAGCGACCTTTGCGCTGGAATCCGCCGCCTCCCTCCAGCCCCTTCGACATTGTGACGGGACGAGTTTGGTGTGTGGACAATGATTCCACGCGGAGCTGATTTGACCCGCCTGGTCAAGCTGCCGCGGGAACGTCTTATTTTTGTGCTTCTCACGGTTCGGAGTGGCTCGGAACAATGAGCGACGCGCGATCGACAACGACAGTTTCCCGGAACGGCACCCCGTGCGGTTGCCTCTGTGTACGGAATGTGTGTGCCTTTGTGTCTGTAAACTGGTCTTCAGAGCAGCAGCGAGTTGGTGATGTGTAAACGAACAGCCGCCGCGTCGTAGGACCGGCAGATCGAGTGTATAAAAACTGTGGTTGTGCGAATGTTGGAGGCACTTCTCTTGAGCAGTCATGTTAGACTGGTTCACTTCTCTCATGCAGTCCTGTTGGACTAATACTCTTTTTCTCAAGCAGTCATGTTAGACTGAGTTACTTTCTGTAAATAAACCCTTTTTCCTTCGTTCTCGATGAGAAGCAGTTCTTCACTTCATCAACGATCTCAGCGTAAATAAGTTGGACGACGGCATGGGCCAGCTACCTTCGAATTCATGCCGTACTCCAATCTTGGCAAAGGACCACGGACGATGGGATTGAGCCCCCAATCCTGACAATATATACACACATTCAGATACATACTATATGCACAAGCAATGCACACAGATCTATTACACATATGAACAGGTGTGCTAATATGACTAAAATATTTTGACATTCTAGTCTATTTGGCATAACTGACAAAATAGTCTTATTTCTTTATTGGAGTTGCATAAAGGATCAAAGTCTTCTTGTGCGAGTTGATTAAGTAGAATGGGTACAGTAAGTGTTAATGATTGTTTATCGTAATTGGTCCGAGGTGTGCGTACGTGCCATTCCTCTTTATGCCTTGTATCACGGGTGCTACGGTTAGCTTTTAAGTCAGCCATGTTAAACACAATAGAGTTATTAGACTTCAAGTATGACCTGTAGTTCAAAATTAAACGATAATTGTATAAAGAGAATACAGGCAAGATTTCGAACTTTGAGAACAGATTTGCCGTAGAAAATAAACGAGGGACATTGGCAATGTATCGCACCGCTCTTTTCTGGAGCAAATGCAATTTCATAAGGTTTACCTTGATAGTAGTGCCCCAAATGAGGTTACAATATTGCAGAACTGACAATACTAAAGCATTATAAAGTAAAATTTTAATTTTAACAGGAAGAAAGGATTTCAATCGACCTATGATACCTACAACAGAAGATAGCTTTTCACTTACATTGTCCACGTGATCATTCCAACTTAAGTCTTTAGCGAATGTTACGCCTAAGACAGAGACCGTGTTAACAATTTCTAATTGATCCGTATCTATTTTCATGTTTATTGTGCTTCGTAACTTTTTGCCTCTTTGCATATAGACAACAACTTTTGTCTTGCTGGCATTTATTCTCAAACAGTTTCCATCGGCCCAATCTTTAAATTGTCTTAACGCTCTGGTCCCCTGAAGCTGTAGTTCAGTTTCTGACGTAGCAGTGATAAACATTGCTGTATCATCAGCATAAGAAATAAATTTTGCCCGTTTTGAACTTTGTGGCATATCGTTTACAAACATTATGAACAGGAGTGGTCCAAGGATGCTTCCCTGAGGCACTCCAGCTCTTACAACCTGAAGACTGGACTTTTCCCTTTCCAACTCTACATATTGTACTCGATGCGATAAATAAGATTCAAAGAGCTCCAAAGCGATACCACGGATACCATAAGCTAGCAGCTTAGAAAGTAAGATTTTATGATTTACAAGATCGAATGCTTTGGAAAAATCTATATATATTCCCATAAGTAATATTTTATTGTTGAACGCTTGTAGAATGGTTTCTTTATGAATTAAAAGAGCTGTTTCGGTTGAGCGATGCTTCCTAAAGCAATGTCGGAAATCGCCTAACAAATTATTTTTGTCAAGATATGATGATATTTTAGCGTGAATTATTTTTTCAGTGCCTTTCGAGAATACTGGTAGGATTAAAATTGGACGATAATTGCCTAGCAAATTTTTGTCACCTTTTTTTAAACACAGGCTGCACTCGAGCAATTTGCATGCCTTTCTGAAATTGGCTAGACGATAGAATCAAGTTGTAAATGTGAGTAAGAACAGGACAAATGATGTCAAGGACATGCTTTATAGGTCCAATTTGAATACCATCTGTATCCTCCGATTTACTATTTTTAACAGAGCTTATAAAAGAAAAAACCTCAGCACAATTCGTAGGGGTGAAGAAAAATGATTTTGCACTCTTGTTTTTAATGGGTAGGGCATCATAATGACTACTCTGTAAATCACTACAGGGGTTAACTTGTTGGATAAAGAAATCGTTAAACGCATCGGCTAGTGCTGCGCCAGATAGCTGTTTGCCTTGATGTATAAAGTTATCGGGAATAATGTGAGGTTTACCAGGGCCTAACAGAAAGTTTAAATTTCTCCATGTCACAACGGATCGCGTAGGCACCGGATTTGAAAATAAATTTTGTAGGTATAAGTTTTTAGCTGTTCTCAATTTACTTGTAAGTTTATTACAGTAAGACCTATATTCTTCCAAACTAGCTGGATTTTTATGTTTAACAAAATGGATGCTATTGGCCTTGCGTACAAAATCCAAAGCAGTATTTAAGTTTTGTGCATGTACAGAAAGTGTGATTTTAATCTAGCGGTACGTCATGCCGCTTGCCGTTTCCAGAACCCCCAAGACAGGCCTGCGCGCTTTGAGTGGTGACGTCACTCGGTAGGGCTATTTGAAAGCGGTACTCCGTGGGGCGAGACTTAACGCCATACTTCCTTTCTTTCTTTTCCTGTTTTTCTTTTTAGTCAGAAGATTAGTTTCAACGGGGCCGTCGGCCTTCCTAAATGGCTATGCACCCTCCAAGCGCATCGCCTCGCAGGCCTTGCTATCAAGTAGATAGAACGCGCTGTCAATGCCCAAAGTCGCTCGCCCCGGTGCAAGGGTGCGTTCGCGTCCATCTTCCACACCGAACCGCGGGAGGTAAAGTGAGACGGAATGCAGGCTGGCGCTGATTAACACGTTGCCAGCCCGCTTCGACGGCCCTCTTCCCTCTGACTCGCTCTCCGTCATTCCCTCCTCCTTTCCCCTACGGACACCACTATGGCGCCACCCCGTCGAGAGCAGGGTAAGCGTGCCCACTTTCGGTGATCCCGAGGCACGTCATTCAGCCAACCGGTCTTTGCTCGCCCAATAAGCCTAAGCGTGTCGCGGCTTGTTCCTGCAGTACGACGTTCTAATACTGTTTCTCTCTATCTATCCCTCTCCCTTTCTCGTGCCGATACTCATTACGGCGCTCCCCGCTGCTTTCATTACTCGGGCGACCGCGCTGCCACCGAGTTGGTCGCATAATCCTATTCGCGCCCCACCCCCTTTTGCCACGTCCTCCCGCCCGTCGGCGAATGTTTACGCTCGCGCTGGACATCCATCACTGCCCTGTCGCTCTCCAAGATCCGCCACGGGAAAACGGCGGGATCCTCCTCCTCTCTCCATCTTGCTCTCCACCTCTCCCCTTTCAACCCATGCGCGAGGCAATCGCGCCTATCGAATCGAGGAGGCCCGGGAAAATAGGCTCCGCAGGCTCCGCCGCACATCTTTTGCCTGGGGGCCATAAAGCGCCTTCACCTACTTCGATGCCACCAAGATGCCAAAACGAAAGTGCCAAGCCTGATTATAGGACGGCCCCTTAACTATGTTACCGCCGACGTATCGACCTCCGGTCGTCACCAAGTGCAGCTGCCCTCTCAGAACTTTTCTCGACAGGACATGCGCGCCGGCCACAGAAATCGAGCACTTTCTGTTACTTTCACCGTGCTCTAGCCACGCGGAGATTCTTTTTTTTTTCGCCGCTTCTGTTCCGACAACTCCTCCCATCATCCGTAAAAGTAGGCTGTCGGAAGAGTTGTGGAAGCTGATAGTAGGGAAGCCAATTAGTGTTCTCACTGAGGCGTGGACGTAATTATTCCTTCAACAGGAAATGCGCTCTACCGCTAATAGGCTATAGTCGCGCAGCTTGTATGCTCCTTTACTGCGTTGTTGCAACGAAATGCAATAGCCACTCGAATATTGGGCAACGTACGAAAATATTTCTTGCGAGGAAAAGCATTTGATGGTAGGAAACTTTCGTTTTCATATGAAGCCAGCGTAGGCCGTCTCGACTGTAGCGAAAAATATATGAAATTTATGCGGCTCAGCATGCAGTGCTCATAATTTGTCATTCACGTGAGGTTTTATCATGATGGTTCGCTTAATTCTTTGTTTCTCGCTTCTGTTGCCCAATGGAAATTCATTGTGCCGCGTAGTGATTTTTCTGTGGTCTTTCTTCGGCACTGTGTAGTCTTTCTTCGTCACTTTTCGTAATGAGCAGAATATATCCATCGGAACTAGCACTTTAGTGGCCTTACTTATCCACACTGCTGAAAGGTAACGCAGGTAAGAAACAGTCAATGATTTTTCGTATACGTATCTGGTCTGAATAACGTCCCATGCCACCTAACTGGCTCTCACAGAATTCCAAGGCTCTTATAAAGCAATCCAGCATCATTTACGTTTGACTCTGTTTTGTCCTTTAACTGAAAATAATAATTATGATCTGGCATGAATAGAAAGGTTGCTGAGTATTCGGGCCTTCCGATTTTCCTTGTATTAAAAAAAAAGCTATATGCAGTTGTCTTTTTCTTTTTGCAAATAAGGGAATATAAATTGATTGGTTAAGAACAGTCATCCTTATGGTAACACACTACAAACTAAGCAAAACACAGCGCTGCAGAATTACAATGAACAACAAAAAGCCAACAAACAAGGACATCGAAGGGGAAATTTCTTGTTTTTAATAATTGAATTAAAGAAATTATAAATAAATGCAAATGTGTGTGGATGAAAGAACAACTGGCCGCTGGTGTGTTACGAACCCACGTCTTCGCATTACGCGTGCGATGCTGTTACAGGGTGTCTACCAACCGGGAAAACCGGGAATTCTCATGGATTTTGAATAGTCTTGAAACACTCAGGGAAAACTCAGGGAATTTGTGCTTCTATCAGGGAAAATTAGCTGTAATTTTATTGGAAGCGAACGAAAGTCGCGGTAATGCTGGCTCTTGTAACATAGAGGGATTGTAACGAATTGTCTTTTGACGCCGTGTCGTCGGCTAGAAGAGTTGCGAGTGTACAATCAATGACCGACTTTTCAGACGCCTGTAATTCGAATGGCTGCGCGGCACCATCACCCATAGAGTTAATGTATAAGAAAGTCTGAAATTTCGGACGGGAGAGCCCTTCGCCATGCGATTTTCCAGACCTTTTGCCGTGACCGCAGGTCCGAAATGGCATTAATCGAAGCCATCACTGCCGCCGTTTTGATACCTCGCCGCCGTGGTAAATGCTAGGCCTAGCTGCTTCAGCGTTCGCTATTAAGCTCCTTGCCGTTGAGCACCGTGTTTTTCATTGAAAGAATTTGCCGCTGTATGCAATGGCGCCGACTCCGTCTGTGTGGTCCTCGCGATTGGCTTCGAAGCTCGAAAAAGAATGGCGCGTTGCACAATGCTGGTTTCCGAAAGTCATGTTCGCCTCAATACAGAAATGTTAAACGCGAAAGTATTGCGGTGAAGCATAACAAGCCTGGGAAGGGGCAATTGTCACGGGGCACAGTATCTATTCCTTAACTATGCACGCGTCCATCCGCCATCTCCTGTCACAGTTCGAACACCGATATGCCAAACAAGTGTACTGGTAGGCCATTTCGGATCTGCCTGTGGCGATTTGAGCCCTTAATGACAGTAAAAGACATGCGTTCATTTTTTCTAACTGCCCGATTTTATGGGTGCTTTCGCGGCCCCTAGGACGTCCTAAAAATCGGACGTTGACTGTACAGTTGACGAAGAGGATGCTTAAAATGGTCCGTGGGGAGAACGCGATGTGGGAGGGGAACGAGAATAGAAAGGACCTACGTATTGAGGAATGAACGGGAAAGGAAGCCTACCGCAGTTCCTTTCAAGAGGCTTGAGCTCAAAAAACAAAGTGTTGGCTGACGCCGAGATGCAGGTGTCCCTCATCCAAAATAAACTCTTAAAGCAATGAAACGCAACACTGAGGTGTGCGCGGGCGAGTATGTCAGTACAGTAGAGATTGACCACCACTTGTTGAGAATCTCACTTGTGACAAAGTTCGGGCCTCATACCAATGAGCTTGCTATCAGTTGATAAAAATAGCTCATATCTCCTGCAGTCATGGCATCCACATTTGTGGACGCGACTTATATTAGCCATTTCTGTGAAGTGGTAGCAAGGAATAGAGTACAAACATTAAGCTTAGGGTAAATGGCACATTCTGATAACGTAAATTGCTTCCATTTTGCTTCTGAGTGATATCTATCGTTACACAGTGTCGCTTTGGTGAAGGCACTACCATGTTTTACGTGACGCTTGATGTGGGGCATGTCGATAGCAACCTTGAAATAGTTGCCGGGCCGCGGCTTTGTTGCGAGCACGGAGCACTCCACTGGAAACACCAATAAAGTCCCGTGTGTGTGTGTGTGTGTGTGTGTGTGTGTGTGTGTGTGTGTGTGTGTGTGTGTGTGTGTGTGTGTGTGTATATATATATATTTGTTTTTCTTGAAATGCTTGAGGCCAATGAATAAGCTTGTGTATGTGATTCGAGTGGGGGATTTAATCCTGTTTATGAAGAAGCGTAGCATGACTGACTTTACAATATTCAAATATTTAGTTACTCTGTAATGCTAATGACTCATCATAAAATGCTCAGAGTCATTCTATCACCTTGATTATCTTTCAGTGGAGTCTCAAGCACCACCTATGTTTCATACAAATGCATCGACAGTCGATCATAATTCGTGACTGAAGTGGATATTTTAAAACATTTATTTCTGTATGCATCTCCTTTTTATTCGTATTTGAGAATGTTCGACTTGATTTGCAAAACTGAAATGAAAGCTGAAAGCAAACTGAAACTGAAAGTAGTTGTTACACAAGTGTTACAATAGACGCGCTTGTTATTATAGGATTGAGGGCCTTCTGATGCAAGAAAGAATGTCAGTTAACAGCAGTGGTACATTGAAACACGGGGAACTTCTCGCCGAACCTGGCAGCTTGCCTCTTCAATTACCTTAATTTGTTTTCGATTATCATGTGTGCTAAAATGACTGATGTCATTTATTGCAGCTAGTAGAGGGTTGCGCTTACATTCAGTGTCATGTTCATGATTTTTCTTGTAATCACTAGTCAGAACATTCAAAAGTATATTGCGTCTTCACGTATAGACACCGTGAATGAAATTATCTATGTGTGGATATCATTCGTGTGTGGAAGTCTGCATTACCACTGCTGCTTTCCAGCTGAAGGTTGTGACTGCTCTCGTCGCATCATGGAATTTTCTTAGAAACCAGCCTGGAAAATAACAGTCATGTCGCATTTTTTCTTTTTGCTTTTTTTACAGTCTAAAACCAAATTTGATGCATGTTAATTTAGGATGCTCGACTTTGGCCAAAGTCTTGTAGAAACCTCAATGACACCTTTAATGTTTCCCGGCAGTCACGTGAGCAAGACGACCACCTACGAGGATCCTCGAAAGGACTACGAGGAAGAGCCGCCCCCGTCTCCTAGAGAAGTGGAGCTCTTCCGGGACCCGCAGCTTGGCTTTGGCTTTGTGGCCGGCAGTGAGAAGCCAGTCATTGTACGCTTCGTGACGGAAGGTGTGTGTGTACGACACGCTTTGTCTTATGAACGACGCGCTCGGTGGCGTACATTTGTTGTGCGGTGAAGCTACGTAGGTAGCGCGTGCTGTTTCGCTGCGTATAATCTTGTTGCGAAAAGCGCCGTTATGACTAGCGCGTGTTTCTCGGTACCATGTAGGTGGCTTTACGCACAAACCTGTAAGAGCCTCCAGCGCCGAATCTTGTTGCGAAAAGCGCCGTTATGAGTAGCGCGTCTTTCACGTTATCATGTAAGAGGCTTTACGCACAAACCGGATCGTATTTGCCTCCAGCTGTGCGAGTGCCGACGCGAAAGCCGCTGGAGCCCTCTCCCGCAGCTTCCCAAAAGGGGAGAGGGTGGCGAGAAAGAAGGGGAAGGCTGTCCTTCCCGAAGTGTGCACCACGAGCGAGTTGCGAGGGGTGTTCTGCAGCGAACGTGCCCCTCTGAAAAACGTCAACTTTTTTGAATGCGGCTACTTGTTCAGGATACATGCGTGTTTATATTTTGTATTTCTTAGTGGGAGGTTTCAAATGAAAAACGCGTTTTGAGCGAATATATATCTCTCTTAGCTCAAGGTTAACCAGTTGTACCCTAAGAATCTTTATTTTGTCGCAAGCTATGCAGTGGTGAAAATAAGAAAGGGTAGTTAAAATGGTGTATGAAACGTCATAAGTCTATACTTTTGACATTGTTTTTTTATGGGAATGGCGATTTAAGAAACAAATATTTCTTTTTTTTTTCTTTCCGCTCATGAGCGCTTTGGTTTGCAAGGTTTTGGTTAGAACAGTGGCAGCAGCCGTCATTGCGAGTATTATAGAGCACCGCTTATTATCTCCTAACGAGCTTGGACCTGCATGTACTGTGGCATCTCCTCACTATCATTATTTAGTAAGTTAGTCACAACACCATCGAAATAAGAATTCGCGCCATTTCGTTCATTTGTTTGCATGAAATATTTATACGTTCTGTAGATACTCTGTTTTGGAAGGGGGAACAGAATAATGTTTTGGCTGCTTTTTCCTTGCAGCCTTTGAAACTTCTTGTGAGGTTTTCAAATGCTGTATCTGCAATGGCGTTGGTAATTAGTATAGTACACGTTTTACTTTTAGCGTGCAACTTTGAACAATGAAGTTTGCCCTGTCTTGTCCTGAAGGTGGTCCTAGCGAACACAAGCTCCAGCCTGGGGACCAGATCCTCGGCATCAATGGCGAAGATGTCAAGAATGCACCCCGGGAGCACGTGATTGAGTTGGTTAAGTGAGTGTCAGTTCGATATAGAATGGTTCGATCGCTGGAGATTAATATTTGTATTAATGTTGATATCAGACTGATTAGATCCCATTGCTTCAGGTAGAGCTGCAAAGAAGGACACACCACTGCGCGCTTTCGTTTCTAATTCATTCCTTCTATGCATTAACAACACTCCAAATTGTTGAGTTGAAGCCAAGGTCACTAAACTCGCTCTTTTTTTCTTTTGTCAAGAACAAAAAAATTTTCAAACTCATTCCGTGACTTGCCCTTATCACTTATCACACTTATCACAAGGCATGTTGTGGACAGGATATAGTTTTTGCGTGTTTGCACTGTAAACACTCACTGCAGGGGTAAAATACTTACGTCACAAAGACGCTCAAAAAGGTCCAAACTTCTGTCTAATAGGTAACATGACGAACCCTCTTGTGAACACGCATGGCGTTACTTTCCGTTTCTTCGTTTTATTGCGACAGCAATTACACGGACATTCTAGATGAATTTGCGCCGTCGCCGTCGCTGTAATGTTCTGTGTAGTCCGAGTGCGATAAGATTGTGCCCTGCATGCTGAGATTTCGAGGGAAAGATTGCGATTGTGAGCCGAGGAGGGCGCATGGTGGATTGATGCGCGCAGTCTTCCTTTGCATTGTGTGTTGGAGGTCACGTGATGAAGCACGCGTCCCTTCCGCTACCCCGACCGTGGCGCTGCGCATGCTTATCCGTGTGGCTGAGCGCATAAACGGCCCGTGAGCCGTATCTACGAGTAATCTGCGGCGGGTTCAGTATTTGAGGCGAGCTGAGATAACCAGGCTGATGATGATGATGATGATGATGATGATGAGATGGCTGGTGGCTTTATGCGCGTTGTGTTTCCGCCACCTAACAGTGCAGGTCGTCTAATCTCAAGTTTCTGAGAGGAGGCTAAGCGAGAGGCAGCAAGCGTTCGTTCCCCGCTGCCGGCGCTCTTCATCAAGCCAGCGTTGTGACATCGAGTGTTCGTGGTCATCATGTTTAGTTTTGCGCGTGTGATACTATGCTTGTTAATTTAATCAGTAAGCAAATGTTTATTGCAGTGTGGCAGGAAGAGATTTTAAGTGGGGGTGGTTGGAGCCCCCCAGTCCAGGGCCCCACTGTCCTCTGCCGCCTGCCTGACCTGGCAAATAATTTCTCTCTCTATCTCTCTCTGTGTGTATATATATATATATATATATATATATATATATATATATATATATATATATATATATATATATATATATATATATATATATATATATTATTGCAGTTTATACGACCGAATAAATCTACGAACCTTGCTCTGTGTAGTCATCTAATACTTTGCTATCGCTATTAGTTCGTCGTTCTTCGGGCGAAACTGCGAGTTTGTTGTCTTTTTAATCTGCGACACACTGGCGTTTTGTGTTCTAATAGCGTTCCAAGCCCATATAGCAACATTGGCGCGTTAGAGAAATTACTTCGTCCTATAATCGGAACCACGCCGTGAATATGACGCGATACCGCTTTACCCCCTCCCTATTTCATGCAGCACGCTCAGCCACCAGACAACCTAGCTCTACAGAAAAGCCAGATTTCCGGCATTGCACTGAAAATACAGACGTGAGTGGCCGGGCTAGAGCGCGTCTCCAAGAGACCGTGAGCAGATACGAAGTGGAAAGTAGAGGTTTGTTTAGGGGGCTTAGTCGGAACGCCCACTTCACTGTAAGAATGTTTTAGCATAATGCGCGCTCGACTATCTGTTTCCGGGATACACGCCCACAGTGTATGTGTGGGTGGTCCCGTGGGAGCACGCGTGACAATGCAGCACGTGGCATGCCAGGATATGCAAAAAATATCCAACTTTTAAGCCCATGCCTGTGGTTATATGCGTGCAAATTCAGTGCGTCGGTTAGCTTTCCGATTGAGTGTTCATTTATTTATTTCTGTACCTTTTCAGATCATGCAAGCTCTCTGTTAAGTTGGTCGTCTGTCAACCTCATGTGAACAATGTAAGTCTGCTTTTCATTCTCAATACTTTCAGTATTGAAGAAAACAACCTATTAATATCATGAACCTATCATTTGTGCTTCACTCATAACTTATTATCCAGTGCATCAATGCATCAATCTGCTTCCAATTGTTTATTGTATTTAAGGAATGACATCTGTTACGTTTGTGCCCGTGTGCAAACAAATTCAATAGGAGTTCCTGTAGATGCCATGCCTCTCGGCGTAGTTTCTTGAATTTGGGCAGCACTGTATGGTTTTCTTGTTTATTGTAATTCCTAAGTAAGAATAAGCAGCCGTTGCTTCCGTTATGTGTCAAAATTTTCTGTGTTTAACTTGATTGCAAATAAAGAGAACACATAAACACAAGAAGACATCACAAGTGTGTTCATCTTATCTGAAAGAAAACTTGAATGAACTGACTGGGAATCTCTATGGGAGTAAAGCTTATTGAAGTCAATTATTAAACATAATTGAAGTTAACAGAGCCTATTGAAAAATAATTAGTTATTTAAAAGAAAAAACGAAAGTAAGAAAGGTCTAGATTGGCCTGTCAAGTATTTACAACCAGTGCTATCTCCCAGGAGCTTTGGATAGGAAACTTGTGGGAGGAATCCTTTCACAAGGTTAAAAAAAATGTGCCTGTCGCCTATGCTTAATATACAGGGTGTCTCCTTTCACAAGGTTAAAAAAAATGTGCCTGTCGCCTATGCTTAATGTACAGGGTGTCCTTTTTTTTTTAGCTTCAGGAAAATTTTTATAATCACCTGTGGCAGTAGCACAATTATAACCATTGAACTAAATTACTTGGTGAAGTGGACATTACTTTCATGAGTAATCAAATGTCTAATTGACTAAACAACAGAATTTGCACTAATCAGCCTTAATAATTAAATTACAGCACATATTGCAGTTTACTAATTGTAGCTAGCGAATTTGCAAGGCATATATGGGACAAATTCTGAGGATGGCACTGGTTTCGAGAAATGCGCCATCAAACTTGCAGTAAAAATGCAGTGTTGTTCCACTTACTTTTTTATGAAAATGCTGTTTTATGCATTGAAGCATAATAATAACTGGAACACTTTGAAAATAATATATTGAAACTCGTGTTATCCTGATAGTTAGTTCCAAGTGGATGCGCATTGCAAACTCACTGGCGATTTATAAATTGCGATATGTGCCATAAAGCAAATATTCAAAAACTGAAATAGTGTAACTATGTTAAATATGAAGTTAAATATTTTGGTTTCTTATAGAAGTACTGCCTACTCATTGAGTAATCTAGTTCAAAGGTTAAAATTGGGCTATGTGCCATAGCCCACTTTTAAATATTCAGTGCAGTTAAAAAAAACACCTGGTAGATTCAGGGCATTCAACAAGCTTCACACGAAGCATTCTCACCAATATAATTATGCTTGTGACCTGCACTTCCTGTGTGAGTAGTCTCAAAGTGCTCATGCTGTGTTCTTTTCTTTTACAGGCAACACGAAAGTCAGCCCTCCTAACTGCAGCCAAGAAAGCAAAGTTAAAGACGAATCCATCTAGGGTTCGCTTTGCGGAAGGTGTTGTCATCAATGGTTCACCTCTTTATTGTGTAAGTTGTTCATTCTTTTAATGTTCAGGAGGCTTTACTTGGTTATACCACTGAGAACATTGTATGCGAAAAGTTTCTGCATTAAAGCAATACTAGGAATATTATCATTATTTTTTAATCTAAGAACCATGCTAATGACAGTAAAGATGCAATAATGTAGTAGTATTTACTTCAGACAAAATGTTACAAAGGTTTCACACCATTCAAAGTTCCCATTACAATTTTTCCACCAAGCAATTGAGGTTAAAGGCAACATGTTGCCTGATGAGACCTTGTTCCTGTGCATTGCAAACAGCAGCTCACATTGGTTTAGCAAAAAAACAAAGCATGACAAGAGTTTTAGATTACATTGATGCTGCGATGCATGCTGTGATGAGACTGATATTGTAGCGGCACGACTATTGCCTCCAAAGCAAGCGTAGAAGATGGGCTCACATGCAGGTAGCGCGAGAATAGAACACGTTAGCGCTCTTGACGAGCGGCCACGGTATTGGCCGCCCCCGAAATCTCGTTGCACCATGGCTGGCCGGTCTGAATAAACCGGGGCCACGGCAGCTACCTCTTCGAGCTGCCTCCCACAATATTTATTTAGTGTAATGTAGAAATGGCCATCAGTTGCTTGTACTTACACTGTACCGATATGACTTTGCATATTGTGACACATATGCTTTGCTCAAAGCAGAGCACATCCTCACCGATCAATAAACTCAAACATTTTGAAATTCTTGAGGGACATCAGTTGACTTCATCAGTGAACTTAAAACCTGCTGATGAGCAAGCATGTCACAAATTATTTGTGTTTCTCTGTTAAAGGCACATTACACATACATATATTCAAGGACATTACGTCATCGCATTGCAGTAAACCATTTAGGTGCACCATTATGCTATGTATAGCTCAGTATCCTTAGCAGCCAATATTGCTGCTCATTGCAATTTCAGCTTGCTGCGTTGCCCACATCATGGAGGCGAGTTGATTTTGATTTCGACTAGTTAAACTACAGAAGTTAGGTCAGCTACGTTCGTGTTTCAGGTTATGATTCTTATCACAATCTTATGAGGTGTTAATAATGTTAATACCATGACATAGGATAAGTTGGCAAATGGTTGATCCTCTCTCAGCCCTTATAAATTGACACACATATCTTTTCCAGCATATTGGAGTGTTATTATAAGTGGCTATTCTTTAACCAATAACAAACATAGTGTGTAATACACTTGCACATCTGGTTTTTCACTTTCCTCACGGCAGCCATCTACGTTCGAGTCCTGCGTTCCCTTTCTGCCCAATGTTATGAAAGTGTTTCTTGAAAATGGTCAAACCAAGTCTTTCAAGTATGACAGCTCGACTACTGTGCAGGTAAGCCAGCCTTCCATGTATTTCTGTGCTTTCTGAATTTGTGATACTATGTGGCACAATTCAGCAAGTCTGCAATGACAGACCTTGTTTCAAGTTTACTTTCTATCTTCAGTACAAGCTTGGAGTGTTATGTAATTTGTAGTACTTTGTTCCAACACATAGAAAGGTGCAACCTGTAGAAAGGTGCAACCTGTGCAACCAAAGTTTGGTAATTGGGAAATGAAAGTGAACTGGCATCGCCTTGTTTACTCATTTCTGTCTGAATATTTCAAATTCATGCTCATCAACCTTCAATGTGCAGCATAAACCAACTAACTCACCCATGAGTAATCTCAATTTCAGTGCATACTGTGGCATTCATGACGCCTTTCTCCTGCCTGGATGTACAGTCGGACCTCGATATATCGAACAGTGCGGTGATCACGAAATAGTTCGATATAGCCAGAATTCTATATATAAAGTCACGTAAAAAACGCTTCAAAAACTTTTGCAAATCAATCAATGAACCAAGGGCGCGATCGGGGATCGTTGTTCGAAGCATGCGTTCAGTTGTGCCGCATGCGATTGGCCTAGACCACACTGACTTAGTCAGCCACGCCAATCTAGGCCAATCGCGTGCGGTGCAACCGAACACGTGCTCTGAATAACCATCCCCGATCATGCTCCAATTGTGGTGCAGTAAATACTCATTAAGCTTCACACAAATAATTTATTTATTTGGCTGAAAGTACTGCAGCAGTGTAGTCTGTTTCTTATTGGCAGCCGCTTGCTGAAACGAGGAGACCTCAATATAGTCTAAACCATGTCTAAACAATCCACAAGCGATAGGCTGGTGTTGGTGTAGAATGGCCAAAGTAGTTACAGCCTCAGTTGAAGACAGGAGCGGGGCAACATCAGCGCTTGCAGGATCAACCTTGGCAGCGTCTTCGTTTGGCCGCTACTTTTGCTGTGGTCTCCATGTCCGTCAATCGAATCATTTTGAAGCACTGTCGATAACAAGGTATTAGGTGGCGTCTTCCAAGGCGTCTATGAGTGAGCCCAGTGAGCGCGCGCTGATGTGCGTCTTTGCAAATGCAAACCGCCAGTGCTCGCGAGGCGCTGCAGGCGCAGATTGCGGAAAATGCAATGCTTCCTTGACATTGTCGAACTAGCCAAGCCGTCGCGCGTGTACGCCGCTACGTTCAAATGGCACCCTAGGCGTGATCGATGTGTGTGCAGCAGTTGGGAATGCCCATCGCGCCACTGCTATCTTCGTGGGTGTTGCGGGAAAACTCGCCGCATGTCAACAGAGCGTACGTGGTCTGGGGTGGCAAAGTTCAATATATCCATTTTTTGCCAACCCTGTTCGAGATAAAAAATAAAAATGCATGCGATTTTATAGATGATGTAGAAAGTGTTCGATATATCAAAGTTTGACTATATCTTGTATTTGGTGTGAACAGAGGTCACACGATGAACTCCAATTTCGCCACATTGTGATTGGAGCTATGAACAACAAAAGTCTTCAAACTCAAGATCATCGATTCACATTGTAAAGAACGGCGGGTTGCACGACAAGATTGTCACCTTGCCACCCGATTACGACAAGGGGTGCAAGACG
Organism: Dermacentor albipictus; assembly: GCF_038994185.2. Classification (NCBI taxonomy): domain Eukaryota; kingdom Metazoa; phylum Arthropoda; class Arachnida; order Ixodida; family Ixodidae; genus Dermacentor; species Dermacentor albipictus. The sequence goes on from NC_091823.1 coordinate 36,042,817, forward strand.
CGCACCTCCCGCTCCCCGCCGCTGCAGCTGCAAGGCGAACAAAGAAGCGGCCTCTGCACTGGAATCCGCCGCCTTCCTCCAGCCCGCTTCGACATGGTGACGAGACGAATTCGGTGTGGGGACAATGATTCCAGAGTTCGCCAACGCGGGGCTGATTTGACACGCCTGGAGAAGCTACCGCGGGAAGACTTATTTTTGTGCTTCTCAAGGTTTGGAGTGGCTCGGAACAATGAGCGACGCGCGATCGACAACGTCGATTTTCCGGAACGGCACCACCTTCAACACCGTCGCTTGGGCTTCGGAATGTGTGTGCCTTTGTGTCTGTAAACTGGTCTTCAGAGCAGCTGCGAGTTGGTGATGTGTAAACGAACAGCCGCCGCGTCGTGGACGGGCGGATCGAGTGTATAAAAACTGTGGTTGTGCGATTGTTGGACGCACTTCTCTTGAGCAGTCATGTTAGACTGGTTCACTTCTTTCATGCAGTCCTGTTGGACTAATACTCTTTTTCTCAAGCAGTCATGTTAGACTGAGTTAATTTCTGTAAATAAACCCTTTTCCCCGTTCTCGATGAGAAGCAGTTCTTCACTTCATCAACGATCTCAGCGTAAATAAGTTGGACGACGGCATGGGCCAGCTACCTTCGAATTCATGCCGTACTCCAATCTTGGCAAAGGACCACGGACGAAGGGATTGAGCCCCCAATCCTGACAACTGGCTGACAGCGGTGAGATGGACTTTGCGACATGGTGCTGTATCTGTGGTGAGTGCTTGGTTTTTGCTTTGACTCTCTAGGCTTCATTTTGTGGTTGTTCTGTTTAGAACAGTAGGGAAGCTAGATTGTTGTGTGTTAGCTAGGTTGTGTTTTCCTAGCTAGATTTAGAGAGCAGAATCAAGGCAGTAAAGCAGCAGTCATGGAGTTAAGGACATTGCTGAGAGACGAGTTGTTGATTGTTGGTGAGGAACTGGGCCTAAATGTACGCAAGGAAATGCTCAAATCGGAATTATTGGAGCTAATTTCCAATCAGGCCAGTGAGCAAGATATTGAAATGGGATTGGAACTTCTCAAAAAGCGAGAGAAACGGGAAAAAGAAAGAGAAGAACGAGACAGAGAAAAACGAGAGAGAGAGGAACGGGATAGAGAGAGAGAGGAACGCGATAAAGATCGCGAGATAAGAAAAATGCAACTTGAACTTGAAAACAGACGTTTGGAGTTGTCTCAAGGAAGTGAAGGAGCTCTGGGTCGATCAAGTGAGGCAGAATCGTACCGCATGGACAGGCTATTAAAGCCATATGAGGTCGGGACCGACATAGGCTTGTTCCTAAGCAATTTTGAAAGGACTTGCGAAAAGATGAACTTCGGTCCGAGTACATGGCCACAGCGGTTGCTGTCTATGTTGCCGTGTGAGGCGGCGGAAGTAATCGCCAGATTGAGTGTGCAGGATGCATATGATTATGCAAAAGTTAAGGCTAGTCTCCTGAAGAAATACCGCCTTTCAGCCGAAGCTTTTCGGCAAAGGTTTAGGAGCACAGGCAAGAAAGATAGCGAGGGCTATCCGGAGTTTGCATATAGCTTAAAGGCCAACCTAGTCGAGTGGCTTAAAAGCGCGGAAGCGTACGACAGCAGAGACATGATCATTGAATGCATGTGTCTAGAGCAGTTTTACAAAACCATTCCCCAAGCTGTGAAACTGTGGGTGCAAGATAGAGGTAATGTAAACACTGTGGAAAGGGCGGCTGAATTAGCCGAAGAGTACGCAACCCGTAGAAAGTTGAACGCCGAGGAGGGAAACTGGGACGGTCGAAATGGACCGCGGAAGCCATTTCCGTTCAAAAAGGGTGCGCAAGCTAGACGATCCGAGCCTGTAGACATGGCGGAAAAGCCCGCAGAAAAGAGCGAGGAGAAAGTTAACGGAGAAACCGCACAAAAAGAACAGAAAAGAAAATTCGAATCTGTCAGACCAATTCGCTGTTACAAATGCCACAAACTGGGACATATAGCTGTAAACTGCGAGAAGCCAAGCGTAGTTTTTTCCTACGTGGAGGAAAAGGATGAGAATATGGAACTTTTAAGTCCATATCTCCACGACCTGCAAGTTAATGGAAAACCATGCCGAGTGCTAAGAGACAGTGCCGCCACGCTGGACATTGTCCATCCGTCTTACGTGATGGTAGAGGACTTCACCGGAGAAGTAGCATGGATAAAACAGGTTGTAGAAGAACACAGCGTGTGTCTGCCCATGGCCAAAGTCAAAATCAGTGGACCATTCGGGGAGCTAGAGACTGAGGCTGCAGTTTCCAAATTTTTGTCACTGCAGTATCCCTACATCTTTTCGAATCGTTCGAATCAGTTACTGCGTGACAGAGGGCTCAAACTGGGAGAGGGCATAGTACAGGCATTGACCCGAGGCCAAGCTCGTAAGATCGCGGCGCTTTCGGCTGAAAATGCTCAAGCTCCTCCAGCTGAAGCAGAAAAGGGGATAGCTTCAATACCCGAATCCGAGCTAGGCCCGAGGGACAAAAGAACAGTTGAGGAGAGCCTGCCAGTCGACCAGCTCAATGAGAGCGTAGCACTAGAGTGTCAGAGTTCTAGCCTGCAGGAAGAGCATGCAGACGCGCTCCCAAGCGAGACAGGGTCGTTGTTATCACCGGCCTCAAAGAACTTTGATCAACTCTTACGCGTGGATAGAGAGTCACTGGCAGCTGAGCAAAAGAATGATGAGAGCTTAGCTAAATTACGTGACACAGCTAAAGAAGGCATTGCTAGGCGCAACGTAACGATACATGAGAGAGGAGGATTGTTGTATCGGCATTACAGAGATCGAAAGGGTAAGATTTTAGATCAGTTAGTCATACCTACGAAGTATAGGGAGGACCTTTTGAGTCTTTGTCATGGAAATGGGTGGTCCGGCCACCTAGGCATAAACAAATCAAAGGAAAGATTGCTTATGGAATACTACTGGCCTGGCTGTTTCAAAGATGTAGAAAACTTTGTAAGATCATGCGACGCCTGCCAGCGTTCTGGTAAACCAGGAGAGACTTGGAAAGCTCCACTGAAGGTAGTGCCCTTAATAACAGAGCCTTTCAGACGGCTTGTAATAGACACGGTAGGGCCCCTTCCAAAAACAAAATCAGGCTACAGGTACTTGTTTACCATGCTGTGTCCGGCTACCAAGTTTCCAGAAGCAATCCCTTTGAAAGAGCTCAGCTCCACTGAAGTAGTAGACGCGCTTTTGACAGTGTTTGCACGAGTTGGGTTTCCAGCCGAAATTCAGGCAGATCAAGGGTCAGTATTCACGAGCGCACTGACTTCCACATTCTTGCAAAAGTGCGGGGTAAAGTTAATACACAGTTCTGTCTATCACCCTCAGTCAAACAGTGTAGAGAGGTGGCATTCGGTGCTTAAGCGAGTTTTGCGTGCGCTCTGTTACGAGCACAAGGAGGACTGGGAGAACTGTCTGCCGGCAACTTTGTTTGCTTTGCGAACGGTTCCACATGAGGCGACAGGGTTCTCACCAGCAGAACTAGTGTATGGGAGGACACTCCGTTCTCCACTGAGAATGTTAAGAGAGATGTGGGAGGAAAGAGGGGAGAGTCCAACCGTGGTTGAATACGTGCTGAATTTACTGGAACGGCTAAGCGCAACCCAAGAATTAGTCGGAAAGAACATGGCACTAGCTCAAAAGAACGCCAAATTCTATTACGACAGGAATGCGAGGCTTCGTACGTTTAACGCCGGAGACCAGGTAATGATCCTCAAACCTTCAAGAAAGAACAAGCTTGAAGTTCACTGGGACGGGCCCGTTAAAGTGTTGCACAAACTTTCAGAAACTAACTATGCTTTGAGAATGCCCGGTCACAGGAAGGGAGTGAGGATATATCACTGTAATTTGATGAAGCCGTATGTAGAGCGGAGCGGAGTCGTTAACTATACTGTCAAAGAGCCGGATGGCATTGGTACCCAGTTTAAGGAGTATAGGACGACATCCAACTCTGAAATCGGCCTAGAAGAAGTAGTAGAACACTCGGTAAGCTCGCATGCTCTAAGACCCGAGCAACTAGATGAGCTAAAAGGGGTGTTAGGGGAATATCTCGACAGATTCAGCGATCGGCCGGGTAGAACCGAACTGATAACGCATGAAATTGAGCTGACCTCTACCGAACCAGTAAGATCAAAACCTTACAGGGTGTCTCCAAGACAGAGAGAGATTATGGAGGCAGAGATACAGCGCATGCTAGAGTTGGGAGTTATTGAACCCGCTGAGAGTGACTACACGTCACCGCTAATACTCGTAGAAACCCCTAACAAGGACCCTCGTCCGTGTGTTGACTACAGGAAGTTAAATGCGATCACTAGGGATCAGCTGTACCCGATACCCAACATTGAGGAACGAATTGAAAGAGTTAGCGCTGCTAAATACATTTCAACTATAGATCTCGTGCGGGGGTACTGGCAAGTTCCCCTTTCAGAAAGTGCCAGCCGCTATGCTGCATTCATCTCGCCTGTGGGCACTTTTCGCCCTCTCGCACTCAGCTTCGGGCTGAAGAACGCGCCGTTTAGCTTCTCTAAGTTAATGGATATTGTCCTAAAAGACTTGCAGGAGTTCGCCTTACCTTATCTTGATGATGTAGCCATTTTTTCGGACAGCTGGGAACAACACGTATCGCACCTCAAACAGGTGTTCTCACGGTTGAGGGAAGCCGGCTTAACGATGAAAGCGGAAAAGTGTAGGTTTGGTTGTTCGCAGGTTACTTATCTGGGCCATGTTGTTGGTCAGGGCATGAGACGGCCGGCTGAGCTGAAAATAGCTACGATTAGAGATTTTTCTCAGCCGCGCACGAAAACGGACGTTCGTTCATTTTTGGGACTTGTGGGGTACTATCAACGGTACATTCCGAATTACTCGCAATTGGCAAGTCCATTAACAGACGCCCTCCGAAAGGGAGCACCGAGTACCGTACTCTGGGATAAGGACAAAGAGAACGCTTTCCAAAGTTTGAAAACGCTATTGGTTTCTCGCCCTGTGCTTCGCGCGCCAGACTACACTAAGGAATTCATAGTTCAATGCGACGCAAGCGACAGAGGTATGGGCGTGGTACTTAGTCAAGTCGGCGACGATAACGAGGAGCATCCTATCCTCTACGCCAGCCGTAAACTAAATGTAAGAGAGGAAGCCTACAGCGCTTCAGAGAAGGAATGCGCTTGTTTGGTTTGGGCCGCCCAGAAGTTGTCGTGTTATTTGTACGGAGCGAAGTTCATCTTCGAGACCGACCACTGTCCTCTGACGTGGCTCAATCAAATGTCACACAAAAACGGCCGCTTGCTCCGATGGAGCCTCACTCTCCAAGAGTACAACTTCTCCGTTAGATATAAGAAGGGAAAGTTGCATAGCAATGCGGATGGTTTGAGCAGGCTAATTTGAATTCTGCGTTTGAGGGTCCCGCCTAAATTTTAGGGTTACTAGTGTTAATTTTATTAAGCGAAGAAGATCCCCTCTCATTTAGCAGGATTCCTTCCATGATTGCTGAATTTGTCAGCAGGAATTTGCTTCAGAAATTGGCATAGTGAAATGCAGCATTTTTTTGTTTCTGCACTTATGTTGTTGTTGTTTTTTTTTGAAGCCTAGCGAGTCTAAAGTGAGAGCCAATGCACGTCATCTCGGCGCAGAGCCGTGTTGTGGGGTTCATTTTGCAGTTGCCTGTCCTTGTTGGATGTTTTGGGGCGGTGACATCAAGGCACAAGTGGTCGCTGCGAGCCAAGACATCAATCCCCCCCTGACCAGCAGCCGTTCTCTTCCTGCCTAGCGGTTGTCAGCGCTAGACAGTCGAGACTTTTGGGGCCATGGAGGCGCTGTAAAGAACGGCGGGTTGCACGACAAGATTGTCACCTTGCCACCCGATTACGACAAGGGGTGCAAGACGCGCACCTCCCGCTCCCCGCCGCTGCAGCTGCAAGGCGAACAAAGAAGCGGCCTCTGCACTGGAATCCGCCGCCTTCCTCCAGCCCGCTTCGACATGGTGACGAGACGAATTCGGTGTGGGGACAATGATTCCAGAGTTCGCCAACGCGGGGCTGATTTGACACGCCTGGAGAAGCTACCGCGGGAAGACTTATTTTTGTGCTTCTCAAGGTTTGGAGTGGCTCGGAACAATGAGCGACGCGCGATCGACAACGTCGATTTTCCGGAACGGCACCACCTTCAACACCGTCGCTTGGGCTTCGGAATGTGTGTGCCTTTGTGTCTGTAAACTGGTCTTCAGAGCAGCTGCGAGTTGGTGATGTGTAAACGAACAGCCGCCGCGTCGTGGACGGGCGGATCGAGTGTATAAAAACTGTGGTTGTGCGATTGTTGGACGCACTTCTCTTGAGCAGTCATGTTAGACTGGTTCACTTCTTTCATGCAGTCCTGTTGGACTAATACTCTTTTTCTCAAGCAGTCATGTTAGACTGAGTTAATTTCTGTAAATAAACCCTTTTCCCCGTTCTCGATGAGAAGCAGTTCTTCACTTCATCAACGATCTCAGCGTAAATAAGTTGGACGACGGCATGGGCCAGCTACCTTCGAATTCATGCCGTACTCCAATCTTGGCAAAGGACCACGGACGAAGGGATTGAGCCCCCAATCCTGACAACATGCTCTGAATATTGTGTCAGATTAGTTTGTGTTGCCGAATTCTTAGGCACCAAGGATCATTTTTTTTTATAGAAGTTTTAATTATATGAAATTAAATTAAGTAGTACAGTGAAAGATAAAGCCATGATTTATTTAGCACACACACTAACAACGAGTAGACATGCTTCTCGAAAAATGTTGATTACAGTGTTGTTTTTGTCGAAGCTTGACTGCTCTCAAGGCAAGGTCCAGTTGTGAGTGAAGTGTTTACTTTATACAGAGTACTGAATAAGCGTATGTGCTCCTTATGTATAGCCTTGTGGTAATAAAGACCTTCATTTTTCAAGAGGGTTGTCCACTTTGTAGGGTACTCCCATAGGCCAGTCCACGGACTGTAGTTTGAGCTCAGAGAGGTAACATTAGATGTATTTTTCAGGATGTCCTCAACTCTCTCCAAGAGAAACTCTCTGTGAAAGCTATGGAGCATTTCGGCCTTGTAGTGGAACACATCAAGTCAGTTCGTCGGAACAAGCTCACTCTCCTCGATCCAAAGGACTCTTTGGCAAAGGTATGCTTCTGCCATGCTTGTGTGCCATAAAATACAAGGGATAACCGCATGAAGGCAAGGAAACCACAGGGGAAATCAACTATATTATTGAATTGAAATGCGTATTGTCATGTGATAGTTACGGTGAAGAAAGCAGCAAAACTGTGAATAGCAAAACTAGTGTTTTATTGGTCAAACCTGTGCCCTTAAAAACAGGCTACACTTGAAAGTACAATGATAGCGGCGAACACAGTCGGCGATCGGTGAAAATTTGGTCATCATACGTTCCAGAATAATCGCTGGTGCCCACGTATCTTCCAGAAAGTTCTACACCATTTGCATTGCGCATAAATGCTATCAGAATACATAAGGTTCGGTGACAACAAACAGTGGATAGAACCATTGCTAAGATTCCAGAATCTTCTGATACATGCAGGCGCGTCCTGCGCTGAGTGATAACATTTGTTAGATGATGAAATGTGGTCATTCGACAAACAAGCACACGTGTCAGTATATAAATAATGATAAAACCCGACGTTCCTGGTATTATTTGCTTGTCTTGGACCATGCATCGAGTGATGGAACAAAAAATTTTAGGCATAACTATAAGACAGGAAGACAGCTGTGTGAATTGGAGAGTATATGGGGGTAGCAGATATTCCAGTTGGCATTAAGAGGGAAAAATTTGAGCTTGGCAAGGCATGTAATGGATGGGACGGATAACCAGTGGACCATTAGAGTTACAGAATGGATGCCAAGGGAAGGGAAGAGCAGTCAGGGACAGCAGAGAATTAGGTAGTGTGATGAAATTAGGAAATCTGCAGGCCTAACATGGGGCCAGCTGGCACAAGACAAGGGTAATTGGAGATAGCTACGAGAAGCCCTTGCCTTCCAGTGGCCATAAATAGGATAATGGTGGCAATGATAAATAATAATGAAAAGGGAAAATAAAGTGGAGGAAAAGTCAACTTGCTGCTGGTGGGGACCAAACCCACAGCCTTTGCTTTGCTTGTGCCATTACGTGTGCTATTACGTGTGTCTACCATCGAGCTAAGGCAGCAGCCGTCTTCTCATCCACTTTCTTGGGTGTTTGTGTATGTCTAGTGAACCTACTCCTGGGAACGTTAATCAGCACAACTCATGGCTTTGGCAATGAATATGTAACATCCTGTAAACTGAAGACGTCACATAGTATGTGAACTTAAAGGCAAGCAACTGGCCAATAAACCCTTGTATGCTATGTCAAGGCTTCGTGGCTGCCAGTGTCAAGACCCTGACTGTGGAAGGAGTTCATTATTATTGTTATTATTTATTTCACAGAGAATGACCACTAAAATGTCGAGATCACTGTCATTAGGTTTGCCATGTGTGTGTCACCATTATAGCCATTTTTGAGGTAAGCACGTTCAGCATGGGCACACTTGTTCAAAGCCTTTGGCATGGAGATATTACTACCATTAATATCAGTGCAAAACCTTACATGCATTCAAAGCAGTGTTTTAAATCATTTAACAGTTTACAACTGCACTGCCTTTATCACTTAAATGGCTTCTTGGATTTTACCTTTTCCGGGTTCCTGGATTATTTCTTTGCAATTATGTAAAAGCATATCAACAGAATTTTGCTGCTGCTTTTTTTTTTCATTCTTGGCCGTCTGATGTATTGGCCTTGACTGATTCATTTTGCACAGTGTTCTCATATTTCCATGAAAAACAAAGTCATCCCAGTATCTTCTTCTTCTTCTTCTTCTTCTTCTTTTTATGCAGATTGCAGCAAGGCCTGGTGCTCACCACTTGCGGTGCTTGTTTCGAGTTGCCTTCGTGCCGCTTGATGCTTACGACTTGCTGCAAAAGGATCCTGTTGCCTTTGAGTACCTCTTCATGCAGGTAAGCATAGCCTCTTGTGATGTTGCCAATCTGTTCTGTTTCCTCACTTGCCATTAATAATGCATGTTTCTTAGCTGGCTCCCATTTCTTTATCATATGAGGCTTTGAAATGTGTTAGTGTATGAATATCTAGCCGGTCACCCTAGGGAAATGCTTAAGGTGCCATTTAGTCAAGCTGGAATACCCTAAATGCGGTACTGTTTTATTGCTCACTCCTTGCATATCTTGAGAGGATCTCGTCTGCTGCATCGAGCGCTGTATGGTGTCGTCTGGTTATGTGTGCCGTCTGGTTACAGCTTGTGCTGGTCTTGGCACACGCATTCTATCGTGTTTAAAGATGACTGTTTAAAAGACAGCCTTTGCTCTGATTGAAAGAAAATGGCAGTCAGTCCCTGGTTCTAGTTCCAAATAGAAGCAACAGTAGTTCATAATGTTTCAATGTGATAGACGCTTGTATGTTTGACCAGGACATCGTGATGTGGTCAGTCTGATACATTTACTGTGATACATAGTAAATAGGGATGGAGAAACTTGATTCATTCAATTAAACCTGCCCTTTATAGGCTAGTCCAAGAGGCTGTTCACTTCATTATTATGTTTCACCTGTGCAGCCTTTAAAAACATCATTAATTTTTTACATTGTGAGAGCATATTCAAATAGCACGCCAAAGTTGAAAGCACCGGCCATGATATGTGACATAGTGCATCAGTAATAAAATATCACAGCTGGCGCACACTGTGTACTTGGGTACCTATCACCTGCCACAAACATGTTGTGTAGAGCAGCCTCAATGTCCCCTGTGGAGTTGTCATTATTGTCAAAAATCGACTGTATTCCTATTGCAAATACCTGTCAGCAGCAGTCTGTTCTTCTGAGCCTTTTCAAAGCCTTCAGTGCACATGTAACTCACATGTGTTGCACGACACCTGCCTTCTGCTAAGCCACTGTAGGAACCAGTGTTGAGCTTCGCAATAGCAGAGTCCACAAATGTATTTTGCCCCCTGTGGCTCGCATACTAAATTCAACCAGTGCTCATGTATAAAAAGTTTCACAGAGGATGGGACTTCAGTCAAGCACTAAAAATTTTCTCTATCAATTTTGTTTGCCAAATGTTTTTTTGCTAAATGTTTTTTCGTTACATGGGTATTCTTGTTGAAGTGATGTAAAACAAGAGGGTCTGCATGTTTATTGCATGGCTGCTGACCCTTTGCACCAGCAGATAAGTAGAATATGATTAGTTACTGCAAAAATAGCGTTGCGTCTTCTGTGGTTAAACTCTGTCCCACAACATTGCACACCAAGCCGGCTGCTCACGTTTGTGCCAACTCTCGAGTGAAGACAGTACGATTATAGTGGCATGTTGTTAAAACATGGTCTGTAGATGGAGTCTTTATGGTTTTTCTGTACCCTCTATCTTTACGTACAGTGCTGCAATGACATGGTTCAGGAGAGGTTTGCTCCCGAACTCAAGTACGATGTGGCCCTCAAGCTTGCCGCCTTGCACATCCACCTGCACGCCCTCAGCAGTGGCATTCAGGGCAAGGTCACCATCAAGTCAGTCGAGTAAGCAACGCCTCCTCCTTATTCTTCTGTAACCATCTCTCTCTGCATGACATAATTAGCGCAACGCAGATAGTATTGCTGCTTGTTGTCTGTCTGTTCTTGTTCTTGCCTGTACCTGCCAAATGTACAGGGCCATGGTTATGCTTAAGCCTGTGTAGTGGCTTTTTCTAATAAAGTTTGATTTGATTTGATCTGTTGTGTGCCCAAATTCGCCGCTAAAGTCAGTTGTCAGCACCCTATGACCCTCAAACATACTGACAATGGAGCTGGTTCCATCTCGTTACTGAAGTCCACACTACCAAAATCACAGGGTTGAGCGATTTCATTAGGTATTGCCAAGTTCTGGATACCAACACTTATGTGCAGAGTTGCCGTGAGCCTTTCTTTCACTTTTTCATGTGATATTGCCTGGTTTCCTGCCTGTGCCAGTGCCTGTGGGCAGCTTTCAATGTGCGTTCTCTAAACCTGACAACATTAAAGTTTGTGACGCCATGCCATTGTTGCATTCTCAGTTAGTGCTCCCTTTGTTATAGCCATGTACACATGCACTTTCAACAACCATTGAAACCTGCGAGCTCAATTGTGGCCCCGCTGTGAAAATTCGTGCAATGAAACCTGTGAGGCTTGCAGATTTCAATGGTTTAATGTACAATGTACATTAAAGGTACAGCAAACCGCAAAAGTTTTCCGAGTACAAAAGTCGATAAAAAGTTAAATGTCATTGCGAATTCCCCATTCATCCTGAAATGGAAGTTTAAAATTAGGTACCTAGTCATATGAAAAAAAGTATCCACAAAACTTTCCAAGTTGGGGAAACAAACAGAATTTCACTTTTTTTCATATTCCATGCTCCGAAAACATTCTCGGTTGTGGTTATACGTATGACAGGCACTCTTACCTAGAGATGTGCAATAAACCGATAGGCGATTGTTAGGAGCACTAACTGGCATCACTATTCTTTGCTTCTTGTTCAAAATGTGGTCCCTATTGGTGCGTAAAATTGACAGTGACAGTTGCAGACACTTTCAGACCATGTAGGATCATAGGACTATGTATGACCATGTCTGAGTATTCTGTAGAGCAGCAGAGCAGAGAGCATGCATGTCGAGTCTCTGTACAGTGTACAATGTGTACAGCTCACATTGCGAGCTCCCTTGTTTTGTGCAGGCGGGAGAGTGGACTCAAGCGGTTTGTGCCTGGCTCGCTGCTGGAGACAATGAAGCGTAAGGAGCTGCGCAAGCTGCTGAGTCACTTCCTCAAGCAGAACCAGGCAGCACTGTGTGCCCCTGGACAGAAGCAGCTCACACCCCTGCAGGCCAAACTGCACTACCTCAAGGTCATCAGCGAGCTCTCCAGCTATGGCGCCAAGGTGTTTGCCACAAGCACCAAGGTATAGTATACTCGCTGGGCAGTGGCACTGACTGTTTATTGTGAATACTTTCGTAGACTTCTAAAGAAATTCCAACATTTCTCTGCATGAACCATGCATGAAGGAAACACCGAAACTCATTTATCGTAATTGAAATATGTAATAAACAAAATGAATATTTAAAACCTTATTTATTAGATTTATATATATATATATATATATATATATATATATATATATATAATATAACAGGTCCCAAGCATGTTTGCGAGCAATGCTGCTGTGTGATGCAAGAAATAGCCTGCAGCAGCTTTGTTCTATATTGTTGCTGGCTTTCTTCTAAATGGGAAAAAATAGGTACATTGATGGTACCACATTGCACAGAATTGAAATGAAGGCTTTCATATCTGCTATAAAAACCTTGTATTGGCATTTTGGATGTACAATTGATCATCATAGAGATATTTAATCGCGACCAATTATTCAATTAAGCTGAAGACTAAAAAATACTCACGATTTCTTTAGGTGGTTGTTAACATAGAGTAGGTGTCGTTCACATTGAAATATATTTTTTTTTTAACCTGGTGCACGCTAGCTGGATCACCCTGTCTGTATATGTTACATTCCTGCGAAGTTTCTTTAGATTGAGCCCACTTTGTATCAATTTATGTTGCTGCCTCCCTTTTCATTATCTTCCTTATTTTTGCTTTTTGTTTAAGGGAATGGTACTGATGCAGCTAAATGGGGCATCATCTAACACAATACTTCTCTTCAAGAAAGCATGTACCAGTCCAAATAAAGATAAATGAAAGCACTTAGCCATAAATTTTTCTTGTTAATGTACCTTGGTTATAATCGGTTATTGACTGGTACTTGTTTCATGCTGTATAGGACTCAAACACGGAGACAGGGATAATGATAAGCCCGAAGTTCGGAATCAGCCAGATCAACAATGCACGTGGAACCGTGCCTATTGTGAGTGTTGAGACCTTCCTCTCATTCTGGGTGGTCTAGAAACACCGTGAGAGTCTCACCTGCTGCTTTCCTACCTTTTAGCAACCTGTAACGTTGGCTCAAATAGAAGAGGTGTCCTCTGTCACAGTCACAAGGGATGATGACCTTGTCTGCAATATTGAAATCAACATCAAAGACCCAGACAAAGAGGTCAGTGCTTTTACCTTATCATTTGTTAAGAAATTTTAGTGTTTTTGATGTGCACCAGATGAGAATTTCATTTTTATTGTCACATGTCATTGTTTGACATTTTGCTAACAACTGCTTTGCCAAACTGTCACTTTAATCAGGATATAGCCCTTGTGCATGATGCATCTTTTGTGTACAGAGCTTTGTAAATGTTGTCATGAGTTCTCTGATGAGGAAGATCTTCAATTGGACTGCATGTTACGATGTATGACACGAACATTTTACATTCTTGAATCTACATGAGGACTAGCAGTCACTCTGGAATGTACGATGATGCATGTATATATACCAGTCCGACATAAGCTGTGAGATTTGTGCTCTCACCGCTATCGTTGGCATTTATGTGTTCTTTTACTTTCTGGGCATGAGTTCACCCAATAAAGTGTTAGATGCATTGCTCATTATTTCGAGTAATGTTATTTTCTTGTTCTGCACCACCATTATAACATGACAATAGGTGTTGCAGGAGAAAGCAAGTGGTATTTTTATGGGACTCAGCAGAAGTTTTCAAGGCAGCTCTGCCTATATTTCTACAGCCATCTCAAGAGGCCTTTCCTTCTTTTTATTGCTTGTTTGATTGCTTGTTTTCATGCTTTTCCACATGCTGGCAGCAGCAGTCGAGCTGTCCACTCTTTTCATTGTGCCGCACCTCTACGCAAGAATGATACCACTCCTAAATAATTCCTTTTGCTGTTTAACAGAATCTCAAGTTTGGACTTGATGACCACGAGACAGCTGAGCTGGTGTTCATCCTCAAGGGGTACCACAAGCTGTTGGCATCACGAGACCTTCCTGTTCACTGGGAGACGGAGGATCCTTGGAAAGTCGAGACAGGTGAGTCAGTGCGGACTGGTTTGAACAAAAATTGTGGGTGCTCGCATTTTTCAGATTTCAATACCTCGATTTTAAAGGCCAACAAGCTTCTACATGCATTTCATCCTTTCCTTTCATCCCTTGGATTGCATCTGAGCTTTCACCACTAATATTAGCTTTTAAAACATCCGATTCCTCTAACGTGATTTGCCTTTCAGTGGTGGTCCAGCTACGCCATTTGCGCCATTTTTTTTACAATTCGGCTTGCCTGCTCCTGGCTGCTCCCACTCGAGTGCCATTTGCGCCAACTGCACAAACATGCGGTATTTTTGCGTTTTTTTGGCAATGCAATGTTTTCATTAAGGTTATGCAACTACAATCAACAATCTATTTTCCGGACACCCGATTTTCCAGGCGCCTTCGCGGCACCACCACGGTACCTCATAGAGTCACTGTATAAGAACGTCTGAAATTGCGGATGCAAAAACCCTTCGCTGTCCCATTTTCCGGGCTTTTTGCCATGACCGCAGGTCCAAAATGGTCTTAATCAAAGCCACCGCCACCGTCATTTTGATTATCAAGCCACCTCGAACAGGCACTCTCACACGCAGATCCGCTGGCAGCCATAGCCACTGCCGTGGCAACGCTAAGCCTAGCTTCTTGCTGTTTGGTGCCATGTTTTTCATCAAGAAAATTCGCCACAGTTAGCAATGGCGCCGACTCCGCCTTTGTACTTCTCACCGATGGCTTCGAGGCTTGGAAAGTACAACGCATTGAATAATACTGGTTTCCGAAAGTCAGCTTCTTCTCAATACAGAAGTGGTACGCGGTGAAGCATACAGGAAGCGTTATTGCGGTGAAGCACATCAAAAGTGGGAAGGGGCACTTGTAACGGGGCACAGTATGCCCGCATGCACCCGTCCTCTCACGCGTGCACCCGCCCTCTCACGCATGCACCCGCTCTCTCCTGTCACAGTACGAGCACTGATACACTTAATTAGTGTACAGGCAGGCCTCCAGAGCTATTTAGGGCATGCCTGTGGCAATTTGAGCCCTTGGTGGCAGTAAAAGGCACGGATACATTATTTAAAATGTTTTTGCGGCCCCTAGGGAGTCCGAAAAATCGAACGTTGACTGTACTCAACTATACGAACAGATTTGTGGACATTCAAATAATTCAGATAGCAACTTGGTTATCTACTACTCTATTTTTCGCATATTTGGTGAAATACTTGACTGGATTTGACACATTGGACACAGCGTTACCCGAGTGTTCAACTGGTTTCGGAACAAAAAAAATTTAATTCTGGAGTTTTTATGTGACGAAACAACACTATGATTATGAGGCACGCCTGTCTTGGTACAAGGGTCGTCCGGGTCATCAACTCCACTCGAAGCAATTGCTATACCCGATGCTGACAAAAAGACTGTTGACAAAAACAGAATCTGTGTGCAAACGTATGGGACCGATTAGCCACTGGAAGGCACGAAGATCGTATTGCATATGTATGTTCACGCACACGGATTCGTACGTTTACACATGCAGTTTGGAACTTTTTGTTAATCCGTAAACTTCTGTGCATGATTGCAGTAGTTGCCTGCTTCAGCGGTTGTTGAAAACACCTGTGCATGATCTTGGAACCAATCGCCGGTTAGCCACTCATACGAACATATTAGTGACAAGCTTTCCGGTCACATCAGCCAACAGCCAATTTTCGTTATTTCACACTGCGTTGGCAGTTAGGCCTAATCAGTAGTGCTTCGAAAGATCATTCAGGTGTCGGTGACAAAAGTAACAGGTTTTATCCCGAATCAACTAGTATCTATTCAAGGAGGCCACATGACACACAGGAAGCCGACAAACCGCCTCACAACGAAAGTGAGTGTACGGGATGGTACAATCGTTGTTCTCCGCTGCTATCATCACCATCTGTGCGACATATTGTACAGAGGCAGCTCATCTTGGTGGCATTCATAGATGCATAGTCTCTAGCATTGTTATTGGGCATGATGCACATTTTGTCTAGTGCACTAAAGCATATAAAAGCATATCAGTCATTTGGTATGTGCATTAGACATTTGCCATCATTTTTTGTCTTGTGCCTGACAATGCAAATCGTTCTAGCACATTTGTAATTTTATGTCGCTGTTGGCTTTGTATCTTGCTTCACTGTTGAGCAGCACTCACTGATTGCACAGTAATAACAAGCTTTACCAAATGGCTACAGATGACTGCTGTAGTACTCCAAGTGTTCCAAAAAGACAATTTTTTTTGCTCTGAAGCTGCTCCAAAAAGCTGGTGTAGCTGCTCCTAAATTGCTCCAGAACAACATTTTCTCTGCTCTAAAAATTGCTCCAAATCTTAAAGTGGCTAGATCATCACTGGCCTTTGAAAACTGATTCTTACAAGAAATCACCTGGCATCTCGAGCACTAATACTGACTTTTTCAGCTGAATGTTTATAGGCAGTGATATGGCAGCTTGTTGCATTTGTGCTCAGGTATTTATTTGGTTACATGCTTTGGGCACTTGCTGTAGTCAAGTGAAATAAGTGCCCTGTTGGCGAAAAACAATCCTTACACAATGTGCTGCAATCTTACAGCTCCCTGTTTCCATGGAGCTCACATTGTGTGCCCAACACCCTGGAGCTATGCACCTTCGGAGGAGACTCCAAATGGCCCAGTGGTGAAGACCGTGGACCTTGCCCTGCCACCCCCAGCTTATGTTCCCTGTGAGGTAAGCTTGTAAGGCTTCGCAGTAGCTGTTACTCTGCTCTGCTGCGTTGTCATTGTGGTGCTACCAGCTGGGGAGGGGGGGGCGTGACAAAGAGATGCAATCATAGCAATGTACAGGAATCCACAATTTACATTTGGCTAAATGTGAGCACTGGGGTAATAAAGGTTGAGCAGTTAAAGGGACACTAATGCGAAAAATTATTTCTTCTGCATCAGTAAATTACTGTTCTACAACACCAAAAACACCACTCTTGCAATGCAGGACGTTTGGTAAGCCAGAAAAAGCACAAGAACAAAATGATGGTAGTGACGCCTACTTAAATTCCCACACCTGGGGGCTGTGGTGTCTTGGATTTTGATGGCATCTTCTAGGGCCTACTAATTATATATAGTGGTACAGATCGACTACATTGTGTTCTAAAGGAACCAAATATTAAACATGGCAAGTTTTGGGAACCTTTATTCAGCCAATGCGACCCAAATGCGAAAACATACTTTAGAATCCCTGACGTCACGCTGATGTACCGGCGCTGGGGTTTCGGCGCGAAATTCAAATACTGATACTTGGACCTTCATTTACTGATCTAATAATCAAACTATTTTTTTGAAATGACTGCCTGCAGGGTTCTCAAACAATGTTTAATTAGTCTAAACTGATTTATTGTTTCACTTTAGTGTCCCTTTAACATTCAGAACACAAGCTGATAGTTCTGTATTACGCTGCACATGTTAGGCTGGCTTGTTCTATACTACACTATCACTCGCTTTTACCTACGTTTCACGCCAACAAAGCACAGCCATTTACTATTAACAAGCTTTTGTTACCACGTGATTCAGTGACATGACATCAGCTCATAAATAGTTTATTTGCCAGCAGTGGCCTATAAATTGTGCACAGAATGTGACTGATTGATTGCCTGCACTTTTGATTGCATTTCATTTTTCTTTGATAGCACACACTTTCTAGCAGGAAAAGAAAAAAAAAGTGGGCCAAGAAAGTGTGTGGTATGTAGAACATCATACCCACACAGTTCTTCAAACTCATTTCTCTTGCAGCTTCCTGACCGCGGCATGTCGCGAAGCAGCTCGCGGGAGCAGTGCTCTCTGGTGGCCCTGTCCAACTCGGTGGACCACAACATGAATGAGACAAGTCCTTTGCAGCCGCTCAGCCCAAGCCGGGTTCTTCGCTCACCTGTTCTCGGTGCCAGCAAGATGGAACAACGTTCCCTGCTGCTCACATCCAATGGCCACCAGCAAGCATCGGACTCTGCGTCTTCCACAGCAGACGATGACTCGGAGGAACGATCAGTCAAGTTTGACATCATGGACGATGACGATGAAGAGGAGGAGGAAGAGCCTGTTGTACTTGAAGTAAGTGTGGGCTTGCTTTCAGCGCGACAGTGAAAGGCAGTTAGCTGGCACATGTTCCTATGACACATTAAGGTGTGCACAAAGTGCAGTGTTCAAAGCTGCGTTACATAAATATTATTGTTTGCTTTAGTGTGAAAGTGTTAAGGGACAGCACATAGCCTTAACATACATAGCTTTTCAAAGTCGCAACCACATAAAGCCAACAGACAATGATAACAAGGAAAGCATAGCGGGAATTGCCTGTTTATTTCTTTGAAATGTAGAAATTATAAACAAATGAAAATCAAAGTGGATGAAAGAATAACTGCCCGTAGGTGGGATATGAACTCACGTCGTACATACAATGCTAAAATTATATAACAGCTGAGTTTAGCGCCCTAAAGAATACTCAAATGCATGCAGTGTGAGCAAGCAGGTTTAGGACTAGGTAGGGCGGTCACAGGCTTCATAAATTTTGAATCAAGAGCTTCTTCTAGGTCTGGCAACGACAATTTAAGAACTGTGGATTGCATGGGATGGCTTTGGGTCACTCTTTCAGGTTACTCAGTTTGATTCCATTGCATAATCTTATGGTGCTGTCTGCTCTTGTGCTTAAGATGTTAATGTGCTCGTGGTTTTACATGGCTACATGATATTGTACGTTGTGCTTTCAGTTTGAAAGTGTAACTGGTGTCATGTGTGCACAAAGCAGTTAGTTGCAAAGGGTGCATCTGTTAACAAGAGGCAGCTGCAGCATTGAGCACACACACATATTAACTGTTAGAGTTTGCTCTTTTCAGATAATATATGCCGGCAACAGTACACTTTGCAAACCATTTATGAAGGGTGACATGTCATCATTTTCTAGTCTTTTAGGCAGAAAGGCAATGATACAGCATGCTTGAAAGTCTGACTCTGACATGTAAACACTGCAGTTGTGGTACAAAGTAAAACCTAAAATTCCATTACACTCTAGTTATCTTGCCAGTCAGAAACTTTACAATCTGTGTATAACAGCAGCCACAAGAAATCTAAGAGTGGAAAGAACATATACTGTGACATGCACATAAACAAGTCCGCAAGTGCAGGATTTGACTTGTGTCCTGTCGTTACAGGTAAAGAATGAGGAGGTGCTGCGTCGGGTGTCAGAGATGCGGCGTATGGTAGCAGATGCTGAGAGCTATCTGTCTGACAGCAACCGGCCAGCAAATCGGCCACCACTTCCAGCCAATGAGTCAACCAGCAGTGACGAGCGTGAGACGGCCGGCCCCACAATCCGTGCAGCCGACTCCCTGTTGCTGCTCACGCAGCTGGATGACGTGTCAGAAGCGCTTAACGAAGTTGCAGCCATGGCTCCAGATGAAGCAGCGAGTGAGTCAGACACTGACAGCTTCAGCACACCAACGCAGAGCCCTCTCCACCGGACCTCGAGACTTACTGCAGCAACTGAGCCGTCTGCTCCAAACAAGCGTGGACGCAGTGGCTCCAGTTTCGGCCTTCACAGTCCAGACATGTTGCCAGGAATAGGATCTGGAGACCGTGACCTCCTTGAGTTGCTCAAGCAGCTGCAGTCAAACCCTGACATCCAGCTTCCGTTTGATGAGGGAACGCTGTACTTGGACCCAGACATTATTGATTTGACCATGATTCCGCCTCCCATGACGCCTGATGCAGATGCCATGGGGGATGTCCCAGGCACGCTGGACGTGCCTCCAATGCCTTTTTCAGACCGTGGTCTCCAGGGTCATGCTGCCTTGACAAGTGCGTCTCACTATTTCTTTTCTTCTGTAGTCTGCTCCCATTTCAGTTTCATGAACACTGGGAAGTATTGTGGCACAGATAAGGAAAACAAATCTTGTTTTTTGCACAGTTAATGTCTTGTGGGGATGATAAAAAAGAATGCATGCAGATTCAGGAATGGAATTCATGAACTGTGCATGCCATGGAGAATCTTCTTTATTTCTGCACATCCTGAATCTGCAGCTCGATGCTGAAAAAATACAGACCATACTTGTGCACACAAACACCACAGCACGCCTGTCATTCTTAGCCACACCATACGAAAATTATTTGTTGCGCACACTGTCACTGTAGGACAGCCGCTCATTAAGTCAAAAGGTCTTTTTCATTGCCAGTGACTGTACTGCCAATCTTTAACACCCTGCCACCAGACTGAATAAGTATAACTTGTCTTTGAACTTTTATGCATCACTTGCAGATATGCATTTGCTACTGTCACAAACAGTCACAAATGTTCTCAGTGTAGCTGATGAAGCTTTCACATGACAAAAAAACCGGATTTCAGTTTTTGTCAATATTTCTTTAGCTGCAAACTGCAAAAAACATGTTGAGGAAAGACTAAATGGATTCACCTCAGGTAAATATGTAATTTGCTTTTGTTGCCAATAAGAATGACGGCAAACAGTACAATGCACTTGAAAGAATGTGCACTCAACCACATGAGCATACATTCAGTTCTCGTTTTTTTTCTATCACAGGTGTTGCAGCGTGTTGGTCAATTTGTAATTGCTTTTACACCTGCAACTCAATGAAAAAATTCCCTCAGGTATCCCTAACTACAGACAAAAATTTTCCTGCAGTAGTCATGAGTAATTTCTTTCATGCGGGTTTTTTTTTAATTTACGGGAGAAACTGACTACATCTGCAGTCTTGTTTGCACAAACTTTCATACACAAGCTGAAAACTGATGCGGCGTGAGCTAAGGAATGCAAAGGTGGAAACAATAGTCTATTGTCAAATAGACAATGCTCTTCACAGCACTAATTTGACTGAAGCATTGCACAGTGTCTGATTTGGTCTCTGTCTCTTCTGTTCCTTGCACAGACTGCACACTGCAGGCTACCGACACTGACCAGGTCGACTCGGCACGTGTAGTGGCCGAATTGGACGACCTCTGTGATGTGCTAACAGAGATGCGTGCGTCGGGCAACGAGCTGGGCTGCGACGCTATTTTTCAGCAGCTGGGCTGCCAAGATCTGGAGAGTTTCATTGCGAGTGTGACCGTGCCCCCGCCCCCAACGTTATCGGATGACATGCCCCCAATGCTGCTGCCAGATGGCGATGATGACATCGCCTCGTACATTATTCCACCACCACCTCCGAGCTGCGATGAAGAGCAGAACGAAGTGCTGGCCCGCTTCGAGCGTGCCTCCGAGGACATGCGCCGCATAATTGGTAGTGGCAGTACAACAGCCAACAGTCCCGCCGTGGAGCCACCTGCGTTTGAGAGCCTCAAGGTGCTGTCGTACGGCAGCCTGCTAGAGCCTGCCAACCCACCAAATCCCACAGTGAGAGAGCGGCGAGGCTCTGACGACAGCCACACATACGAAAACTGTGAGCTTTCTAGAGGGCTGCAGGAAACACACTCGGCACCTCAGTCACTTCAGAATGGGCTTCACGAGTACGAAGATGTGGCCTTTGGCAAACCGCGGGTGCCACCAAGACTGCGGAGGGTGGCAGGCGGTGGCGGTAGCTTTGATTTGGCAGCAGCTGGGACGGCACCAAAGCGAGACCGTACGGGGAGCTGCGACAACATCCAGGTTTCTGGAAGTTCGCTAGGCCAGCGGCAAGTGGCTCGGTCACATTCGTGGACGAATCTCCAGGGTCCCACAAGCCCAGGTTTGAATAGAAAAGGAACAGCAGGGAAGCCTCCACTGCCTCCGGGTCTGTCCCTTTTACAGGTGAGTAGCCAGTAATATTCCCAACAGACGTCTCTAAATCTAGTAGCACCTGAGTAAAATAAGTTCAGTTAGACAATTATATTGCTGCTTGCCAACAAGTGTCAAGTGTACAAGAGTAATACAGAAAAACTAAAGCCCAGTCTGCCATTCTCTCCACCCAAGTTGTTGAATTTGCTTCGGTAATAATAGGTACTACTCAAAATTTGCAATATAAATCTACCTGCCCTCATAATTTGGTATAGTTGCTCAGCATGCATGTAGTTGGTTGGTCACCATGTAGCAGATGTAGCAGATGACATTGTCCTGTTCGGCAGCACTGGAGACGAGTTACAACAAATGATTGAGGACCTTAACAGAGAGAGTGTAAGAGTGTGGTTGAAGATTAATATGCAGAAGACAAAGATAATGATGAATAGCCGGGCAAGGGAACAAGAGTTCAGGATCGCCAGTCAGCCTCTAGAGTCTGTGAAGGAGTATGTTTATCTAGGTCAAATAATCGCACGGAACCGTGATCATGAGAAGGAAATTAACAAAAGAGTAAAAATGGGTTGGATCGCATATGGCAGACATCGCGAGCACCTGACTGGAAGCTTGCCGTTATCATTGAAAAGGAAGGTACGCAATAGGTGTATTTTACTGGTGCTGACATATGGGGCAGAGACCTGGAGACTGACAAAGAGGCTTGAGAATAAGTTAAGGACCACACAAACAGCAATAGAACGAAGTATTCTAGGCATAACATTAAGAGACAGAAAGAGAGCAGTTTGGGTCAGAGAGCAAACAGGTATAGCCGATATTCTAATTGACATTAAGAGAAAAAAATGGAGCTGAGCAGGTCATGTAATGTGTAGGTTAGGTAACTGGTGGACCATTGGGTTACAGAATGAGTTCCAAGAGAAGGGAAGTGCACTTGAATACAGCAGAAGACTAGGTGGGGCAATGAAATTAGGAAATTTACGGGCATTAGTTGGAATCGCTTGGTGCAGGACAGGGGTGATTGGAGATCACAGGGAGAGGCCTTTGTCCTGCAATGGACATAAATGAGGATGATGGTAATGATAATGATAATGATGATGAGTTGGTTTACCATTTTGGAAGATACTAACAGCTAAGCAGCCGATGAGCTATCGTAGGGGTACAATCGTGGCCTGTTTGTACAGCTGGTAAATGTGCTAAGAAAGAGGCCCCTAGTTCATCATCACAGGTCTGTGCTTGTGTCACTGTCATTTTAAAGTGCAAGCTTTCTTTGCCTCTTCCTTGGACTTTTTCACTGCAGCTGCTGCTGCTGCTGCCGTGCATGCCATGTTTGGGTGTGCTTCAGAGCATGGATATAAATGGAAGGAGCATGGCAGAGAGGAAAGGCAACGCGAGAAACTCGTCTGCACCCGTCCATCGTGTCGCATGTGCACAATACCCTCTGGAGCTGCCTCGGCATCATCACATTAGCCTCTTGACAGCTGTAATTGTCTGTCACTGCCCACCAAAATCATTTCAGAAACTGCACTGCTTACCCTTCTGGTAATATGCAAGTCCAGAGGAGAGCTAGATATAATGGTAGAGAGCGGGCAGAAGAAAGGAGGCAGAGAATAGGTAGAACTGGCGCAGTCACGAAACAAGTGAATAACAGCCTTTCCACTCTTTACTCGGAGTCCCAAACGGGGGGAAGGACAGAACAGGGAAATAGTGACATAAAAAAGGCAAGGAAATGCTACTACTATAGATGCAACAGCGGTTGTGGGCAAACTGAAGGTGCGGTACTGTATGTTTCTGCCATTTCTGATAAATAAACACCATGCAAATAAATTTGTAAAGAGGACAATTGACGCAGGGTGTGCAGGTGCAAAGCCTCATTAAATCACTAAGGGGTCTAGGCGATGGGGTCTAAAGAAGCGGTCACACTTCAAATCAACACTTCTGTGCCCACTATAGTAGCTTTGCGGCTGTAGCATTGCTTGACGTCACGTGTTCAATCCTGACCACCGCAGCCACATTTAGACAAGAGCAAAATACAAAAACACTAGTGCGCTTCGATTTAGGTGCACATTAAAGAACACCACGGTGTCAAAATTAATCCGGAGTTCACCACTACGGCGTGCCTCACAATCCAATTGTGGTTTTGGCACGTACAGCCGCATAATTCTGCCGACACTTCTGCCACGATGAAGTGTGCCATGTGAGACATTAATATTGCTCAGCCCTCTCATAGGTTATGAACAATTCACACAAGAACTCAAGCAAACACTTCTCCCTGTGTATTCTGTGTACTACACAGACAAACAACAGTGGTGCATGCAAGGTAATGTTTAACATCGACTCGCCACTCTTGTAGTGGACTAAACATTGAAGAAATGGAACATTTACCATCTACATCATTGCTCAAAGCAAACAGCACAGAAAGCTTCACTTACGTCAATTCCCACAGCGCGTGGGATCCACATAATCTTTTTTTCACTGTAGATCAACTGCACTATTGTCGGCACTTTTTTTGTTTCTCCAGGATCAGCCAAAGCAGCCACTGCCAGGCAGTTTGGACCAGGCTGGCTTTGCGCGCTCTGGATCGGCCAGCCCCCACCCTTCTTCGAGTCCACTGGCCACACGGAGAGCAGGGTCACTGCGCACTGGATCCGTTGGCCGGGCCGGTGGCCGCCATTTAAGCAGCAGCTCACATGGGCGCTATCACCAGCGCAGCAGCTCTCTCCACTCAGAATCTAGCAGTGCTGCCTGTCTCCTGAATGGAATCAATGGCTGCACCTGCTCTCCACTTGGTTCAGGCAGCCCGACGGCGGCCTGCCCCAGATGTCAGGCTGCAGACGATGCCGGCAGCTCAAAGCAGCCTGCAGCAGACTCTCTCTTTAAGCGCGCACAGGAGGAGGTTTGCGGAATGGTGCTACGGCTCGAAAACGCCCTCAAGGCTGGGGACGCTCGAGGCGACGTTGCTACCTCGCCTAGCGACAGGCACGCCAGGGAGGCCCTGCTTGCCAAGTCGCGTCAGTTTGTGACTGCTTCCAAGGTGTTTGTGCGCAGTGCAAGCGAGAACTCTGAGCAAGTGACCGCGCAGCTGGCCGCGTGTATGTCGCTACTGGATAGCATGTGTGCAGCTGCTGAGCAGCTGGCCCTCTCCGGCCCAGCCTGGGCGTCCCTGGTCGAACAAGTCAAAGCAGTGGCGGTGGCATACGCACGTGCCACCGGGGCGGTCGACGGTGCCACCGTGGGTTCACTCATGCACCAAGCAACAGACCTGGCCTCAACACTGACAGCACTCATGCGGACTCTTCGCTCACTGGACAGCTCCTAATGTGGCCTCCCTCTTTGTTGTTGCCCTTTCTTTCCCCTGCCTGAGGCTGCTTCCTTTCTCCGCTGTCAGCCCACTTGAATGTCCTAGAGCCGTTTTCACATTGGGGCGCTTTCTCACAACTGCATTTACGATAGCCGTAGAATAAGCTGGAAAAAAACGAAAGGTTGAAGAGCAAGAGCTCTAAGCCTGCCAACACGTCTGCATTGGCCAACGCTGCCCCGACGTTTTCCTTTCATGGTGAGGAAACGTTGCAACAGTGGTGCTAGCACATCCTGCTTTAAGCTTTCTTTTTCTCTCACATGGCCCATAGGGACCAAAATATAGTCCATCAATCAGCTCATTTTGGTCTTCTGGTGCAAGCAGATCTCGCTTGGGCAGATAAAGTGTGCCTCCATACAAGGTGTGCCGTGTTTCATAAAAAAATACAGTCAGTAGGCTTTACAGGAACAAGGTGCGACTGTGGGTCACAGTGCTCAGGAATGTCACACAGGACGCTGTGCACATTTGTGAGCCCAATGATTGGCATTGTTGGGGAGCACACAGATTGTATATGGCTTGTTCCCAACACCAAGTTGTTCTTATTTTGGCAGCCATCGTGTATTTTTTAATGAAGAATGAACGCAAATTCCCCACCAAGCTTTTGCGGTACTGTTGTAAGCGTTCTCTAAACGGAAGTGGGTTGGTGTTCAGCTTAGACTGAAGCCATCAAGGAGTCCCACAATTCACAACTTGCAAAATAAGTAGTTTCTTCAATGCTGTGAGATTGGTAAGCATTCAAATCCATAGGCCAAATTCTGTGCATGATGCAGTTTTAACAGAGCCATGCAGTAGCGTTCGGGTGATATCAGCATGCGTAAATTCATGGGGCTGTACTAAAAGACATCTTCAAGGGCGAGATATTCCCAATTGGTTGGAGCCGTGGAACTGGGCGTAAGCTTAGTAATCATTGAGCAGGCAGGTAACCATCCCCTTAATTTTTATATCATGTAGTTAACGTAGGGAAATACAGTACAAGCTAACACCTCACACACCATTAGTGTAAAACATAAGCTTCATGCAATATCCATTCACACTACCACTTAATACAGTACTTGAGAGCTTTTACACTTTTCAATATGCCGTAATGTATTTGTTGAGTGCACCAGGAATAAAAGAGGTGTTGCCTTCATGTTGAGGATGCTAAAGCATTTACCATCTCGTAAACCCCAAACGCTTCCGTGTTGGTTTATTAACAGTTACTTTTGTAGGCCACTGCACACACATTCCAACAGGACTTTCGATGCCCTATATTGGAATCTGGTGCATTCATTTCGGCTGACACCTTGCATGTTGTGCAAGCACCACCAGAAGCATTGAAACATCGACGAATGTTCTGCTTTGCAGTGAGGCGCAATGCTTGACGTTGCACTATGTAAACGTGAAATTACTGTTGAAAACTTCATAGTATACAGCCCTCAGACATCTTCCGATCGCTGCTGCAGCTCTAAAATCTGTGCACTTTAAAGCCTGTCAGCTTTCCATTTGTCAGCATGGTAGCACAATTGTGGGCCGGCATGTGCTGCTGTCTGTTGCTCATGCTGCTGTTATTTTTTCCTTTTTAGTGGCTGTAAATTTGTAGGATTCAGCACAGGACTACAACATAGGGAGATCATGAAAGGGAACCATAAATGATACTCAAGCTTTTCTCTTTTTTTTATTTTTCACGAGTATATTAAGAATGGGATGTCCAAGCTTTTTTTGTTTGACTGTCCACTATCTCACGGAGTTGCCTTGAAAAACGTGTCAGCCGACACACATTCATACACATGTACGATATGTATCTCTTGAGTGTTGCAGATATAGAAAATAGGGCTGTCAACCTCGTACAAAGTTTTTCCAACATGTCTGCAGCCATGGTGGTCACAAGATGAAAGAAAAAGCGCCTCAGCAATGCCATTTCTTGAGAAAGCTTTTATAGAAAAAAGAAATGCATGCAGGTGGACAATTTCAGTTCTGATGGCCTGCATCTCAGTTGGTTTCATTAAGCAATCAAAGCTTCCACTCTGCTGCCGATATGTCAGTTAAGCACTAGCTTGTTCAGTTCTTTCATATCTGTGGAGGCATGTACATTCAAAAGAGCGAAATAATGAAACAGTGCAAGCGTCCAAACATTCTAAGCAGCCAAGAGTTGAATAGTACTGCAAGTCGAATGGCTGATCACACACCCTTGGTGAATGTTCAATCACTTAATTCTGGAACTGCTGGAATAGGCTTACAAGGTTGGGCTCAAGGCAAGAACTGTTGTCAAGCAGTAAAGGAAAAATGGCAATTTTGTGAAACATGTGGGCAAAGAGCTCATATGAGCATGCACATTTTCTTCCAACGTATTTCACAAATTTTCTATTTTTTGCTCAAGCCCTTGCTCCCATTCATAGAGCTTAGAATGCCGCTATTCTTAAGGCTGTATGAATGTGGTCAATATTATCTGACAATATTAAAGAAACTAAGGTTCTGTAATGTATAACAAAATCACACAAACTTTTGGTTGAGGCACAGAAAACATCATAGGTACTAACGAACAAACCCTCAAGCAGCATCCTGGGCACTTTTTACTGCTTATCTCGTGTGCATCATGGCTGACATTGAAAAAAAAAGAAATAACCTTACTAGATGTTTCTCTTCTTTTCACAAAAAGAGTGCTCGCGAAAAACAGATAGTTCTGCTGATATACCTTCTCAGTGGAATGCATTGTTGAATGCCCAAGTTTTAAGTTTGTGCCAGAATTTCTAGATATATTTGTTGTTACCATAGTGCAGCTGGCTCATTTTCAAGAAAACTTGTTATAACAGAGCATTTAAACGGTGTATTGCACGGCGAATGGAGGAGTTCTTCCTGCGTGTTATACTCTTTTTGTTTCTTTTGTTGTGGTGCAATTTTTCTGATGTGCAATTTTAAACGTGGACCGATGCTCGTGCTTTTAAGGGGAGTTTTCGTGCAAGGCCAGCAATACACGACACCATCACAGAATCTCAAGAGTTGGAAAAAAAAAGACTATAGGAGCACCGATAATTCCACATTCTCATTAAGCTCGGTTGGTGTGGGGGTTGTAGCAATAAAGCACATTACGAAGAGCTGGCTGGTCATTGCTGCATTGAGAATGATTCACAGTATATCTCACAAATACAAAGAGAGAGAGAGACGTTGCTGTTGTAATAAGATGTATTTTTCTCTTGTGTAGTTATATGTTTGTTAAAAAGCTGTCATTTGCATGTACCAGATAAGATGAACAAAATAAGCCCAGGGCCCTTGCATCGTTACGTGCAAGGACCATGACACCAGCATTTTTTTAACAATGTTGTTGAATGGAAGTTGCTCATGTCAATCCCACATGTACAATAACAAAAAAAAAGGAAAAATAGGAGCTGGGACAAACACACACACATACAAAAAAAAAAGATGTGACACACATGGAAGATACATTCAGCTTTTTATTTCAATAATAAAGACCTTTAAAAACAAAGATGGCTCTCTTGGAGTGTGGTAACTTATGCCATTTTGGAGCCACCCGGCAAAGCTCTAATGGCTGTGTATGATGGCAAACAAGTGGCTTGGCATGGTGATAATGAAGCCCAATTACACGGTATTTGACCTACTTGTTCTCAATTAATTAAGCCTGTCTTACTCAGCCTTAGCAGTACTGCCAGAGTGCTCTCAAAATGACCAGTCAAATATGCCATTAATATATAGCAAGATAAATGGGAATGTCCAGCAATAAAAATAAGAGTGGCGAAAGGCACACAATTTTTCAGAGCCCAACAAGTGCAGAATATTTAGGCCACTGGACGGAGGGTGCAGTGGTGGCCACACTGCATGTCGAAGAGGCATGTCGACTAGGAGACGAAGCAGCTCTTGTCAGACTTTTGCTATAAAAGTGCGGATAAAAAGAAAGGGAGTAAAATTTAATTTGGGTGCATTGTACAATCAAACGGTCAGCTTGTTAGTTTTAGGCCAATAATAAGGCATATTCACATCAGTGCAACAGCTGCGCATCGTGTAATCCTTCAAGCGTAACCCATCAATGCCCCAGGCACAGGTCACTGGTGAGAAATGATGTCCATCCATGAATTAACGTCAGCTATTTGCAAGATGGCACTTGAAGAGAGAATGCAGCAAAGGAGGTCACCTACAGCAAGCAAGGTCTAAAACTAGAATCTGGGGTTTTGGTTGCGAGGGACACCGGATTGCAGGCTACGGATTTCAACCACAGCCGGGAATCAAGCCTGTGACCGCTTGCTCGGCAGCACATAACCACCACAACGGCGTAAAAACAAGGCACTGAATTTAACACAATATTTACTTAAAGATTAAAGGGAACCACACACTGCGGACACGACTACATAGTCGCCGGGGCACGACTACATCACCGTCTGGCTTGGAGTGCGGCGACCGCAAGAATAAGGAAAAACGGCGTTTGTTTTGAAATTTCAGATCTTTCTGGGGCATGTAGCGATGTAATACTTTGCAGGCACGATCGTTAGCGCGCATTGTATACTCTGCGCTTGTCAGCTCAATATGGCCAGACCTCGTGAGGAGCCCTTTAACAAGGCCCTGGAACACTCCTGAGAAAGGCTGTTGGGCAGCACCAATAACAGCATCACGATGCAGTGATTACGTCAATTACGGCGATTATGTCGTCAATGAGTGCACTATTAATCGTTGATTCAAGGCATAATGTGCAATTTACGTTCGCATGATGTTGCGAACACCACGGAAAATAAAAAAACTACAGCATTATGATTTACAGCCATTTTATGTATCACCCGATTATCACACAGCCACCGGCAAGGTGTTGCAACTATGACAATGACACATTGGATGCCTCTCCAAAGCTGCATTCACCCAATAAAAATTTTTATTCTCTCTCTTGACATGCCAAGCACATGGTGTGCCAATGGCCGCTTGGCAGCAGCTATTGTGGCCAGAGGAATGATGCCATGGCCTCCGAGATTGGAGGCCCTTGGCGACAAATCGCAGAAGCCATGGGAACGCCATCAACATGCTGAGCAGTCTTGGCAACCATGGTGTGCCAATTTCCTTTATTTAAGATCAATGCTCTGCAGTTATTGAGTAGCATTTCACGACGTCAACAGCAAGTGAAATGCTGCATCCAGAGCTGCAAAAATTCCAGTTGAGGGTTATTCTGATTGTGCTTGTACAGTAAACCCTTGTTAACTCGGAAATTGTACTAACCAGGGAAAAATTTGACATAAGCAAAATCATGAAAATGGAATCCCTCTGGCCACGTAGATACCACATGTAGCCTTTCCAATATACCAGTTTTACATTTTTGGGCATTTTCGCTCACATCGGCACCGGAAATGTCGGCATCTACTGGCCACATTATTGGCACAGAGTTCCAGACAATTTCACTTGGAAAACTGAAACTATGGACGAGCACAATTGTTATGTCCTTAGCAACCACTCACGAGTGACACAGCGTTTACGCCTTATCATCACACGCGCATGAAGCGAGCATCGTCATCAAGCCACGATCTGACTGAAACGCTGTGGGATCGCACGCTGGCTTCTTTTGGGCGCAGCGTGTGGGCTCATCACATCTGATCAAAAATGCCTAACATCTTGCCCAAGCTCATAATTAATACACTGTGATTACACTGTGATCACACCGTACACTGATGCATCACTGACAGTGTCCTAAATTAGGGGACAAAAAAAACTTTCAGCTCACCGCATGCCACAAAAAAGTGGCAGCGAGCAGGCCTTGCCAGTTTGCGCGAGCCGTGATAGAAAGAAGGGGAAAAGAAAAGCAGGCATCTGGCTAGGTTAGCAAGCTGCCGCCAGATACAAAGAGAGTGCAAGCGACGCTGCCCCGTTGCCTTTTTTTCTGGTATTTTCGAAGTCTGAGATTTCGAGGTATCCGGAGTCTGGCATAAAAACTTTTCGAGATAAGAGGCGAAAAACACAAATTGATATCATGGCCGGAATGAAATTTCAACTTACCCTATGTTTCGAAATATCCGAGTTCAAGTTAACGAGAGTTTACTGTATGTCTGAAGTTTCTGCGACCAATGAATGTGGTTTGCATGCATTAATTGCCATAATTCATTTTGCCATTAGTTTTTGCTCCATGCCTGGAGCAAAAGTGGTGGCCTTAAAAATTGTTGCAGGGATCTCTTTTACAACAAACATAGTATAGAATATGCAAAAAAAAAATTCTAAAACGAAAACCAAGACAGGCAACATGACTATTTCTGTTATGGTTGTCCTGCTATTTGTGTTTTGTCTTTTCCTTTGTATTTATTGTTACCCTTTCAGAAAGGCTTTTAATAAATATCAGTTGGAAGTAGGCACCTTATTTGCTTTATTTGCCATTCTCAAAAACTAAAATTTTTAGCATTAAATTTTACCTTTAAGCAAAAAACAGCTCATTTCTGACATGCTTACCCTTGATGTCCTTCTCCGCCGTCCATGTTCGTCAGTGCTGCAACAAAGCACAATAGTGATAAATTAGAATAAATTACAAATGTAACACTGTTCAAAACACTTCCTGCCAAAAATTGTCTATATCTGCCGCCATAACTGAATTGTGGCACTGACTAACACTACCAGGTCTAGTCTAGCACACATATAATACACAAGAAATACATCACATGCGTAATGCAAAGATGTGGGTTGAGATCCCACCTGCAGCAAGTTGTTTTCCATACACTTTCTTTCCATTTATTTATGATTTCCACATTTCAATGAAAACAAATAATTTACCCTACTCTTGCCTTGGTTTCTTTGCCTGTTGGCTTCATAAGATTGTCACAAACAAAAATCGGGCCCCTTGGTTCCCCAACTTCTCATTCATGGCTTCTGGGGTAGAACACCTAGGCTCACCTGTGGCCCTGAAGTTCCGCTTCATACAGAGACTGCTGCAGAGCCCATGCCAAGGCTTCATCTTCTGTCTGCAGGTGAGACACACTAGCCCGCTGGCTTTGTGCTCCGCACGTAGACGCTGCGGCCACTCGTTTGACCACAGGGCTGGAGGCTTTCTGCTGAAGTCTGGACATTGCGGCAGCACTACGGGGCACAAGAAAAGCGTGTGGTTTTGGGGATGGTCATCTGAGCAGTACTGTACCTGAAGCAGAGTTGCCTTGAGCTGGACGAAAGACATGGGAGGGCTGCTCATAAATGGGACACCAGAGAAAAATGCTAAATCAGTGATGACTGGTGTAAATCACTTTGAGTGGTGAAGTATTTGCTTTAAACTCACTCATCTGACAGGAAAGGGGTGATCGCTAGAGGAGAAAACAAAGGTCAAGCTTTCCTTTTTTGAAATGTGCAAGAACCTTGGTGCCAGTATGTAAGTGTTACATCATGGGTCTCGAAAGTATTGCGACTGCTTTGCTACTACAAAAGCACAGCTTACTAATAACGCTTAGCTTAATTTTCTTTGATGTCCATTTAGAGGGCCCTAAATAGAAATTTAAGCTCACACTAAAATGCACATTACCATTCAGGGATACCAATTTCTGCCCATGGAGACTTAGCAAGCTAGAAACAATGCAAAAACATAAGCATGGCGATTCCACCTCGAAGTTCCTATGCCTGCCTTTCGTGAAGTCACAGATTTTTATAGCCTGCTTGGCTTTGGTTATTTGCTTGGCAATAAAAATTACATTGAAATGTATGCAAGGCTGAAGTTGGTGGCCTTTGGAAACATTTACTACATGAAAATGGCCAAAATGTTAAAGCGTGGTGAAATCCATGTCATGCCGACATCAAAAACATCGCAGGCATCAAAGTTGGAGTACCAAATTCAAAAATGAAAGTTTGTCGCTCATGCCATCTTAATTGCCTTTCATGCCAATTCAAGCCAAGTAATTAACCCTTTCTGCCAAACAAGAACAAACTTAGGAGACTTTCTCAGTTTCTTCTTTAGTGTCCACTTACTATAGAAAATACCCGACTAGTCAAAGTGGTTCATTGTCCAATTCCCAGTTTATGCAGCTGGTTTTTAATGCTGGTTTCAAATCATTTCAATCAGTTAAAGATAGTGACTGGACAGTAAACCAGTGTAACACATCCATCTGGGAGAACACCTTTGGCAGCCCAGATCACTAAAGCAGTGAAGACAAAAATGTCACCAAAAGAGCGATGGCCACGACAACATTTCTCATTTATTTGAGTCGGCAACATGTTGGATGCTCATGTGAGACTAGAGGCAAGGGCTGACCATATCTAGACTGTTACACTGTCCTCATAGAAACATTGCAACATTTTTTTTTTATTTCTCTGAATTAGGTGAATTAGTTGGGAAGAAGATTGTGAATGAAGGAGCCGCCCTGCACAGGAAACTCATGCTTGCACCAGTTATCTCACCACCTGCTTTGCAAGGGAATTACTAGCTGCTGAAAGTTAAAAGGCCATAGAGGAGATACCACACTCCACAGAAAAATTCAACAGAACCAAGCAATCTGTATACAGGTGGTGCTCAAAACATGATGACTAATACATTTTTTCAGCGCCTGTAGTACAAAAGAAGCATGGCCTTCAAGATTTGTTTCTATTGCCATCACACGACACAGATATCACCTATTCTTTTATGCTGAAGTTTAAATTAACCAATACTTTGATTACTTTGACTTTCATACACTAATTAGTTGTCACGTGGCAGTCTTTCACACACTGATTAGTTGATCATTTCAGTGAAACGAGGGAACAAGGTAATGGAATTACTCTACCACAACTCTGCAGGCCATAAGAAAATTATTAAACCTGCAAGCCTGTCAACCTCAAAATTCAGTAAGAAATCCTGCAGATGTGAGAAGAAATAGCATGCACTTCTTTTTGCCTATATGCCCTTCTCGCAAGAAATGTTTATGCTTTAGTAAAGATAATTAGCATCCCTGTATATGGGGTGAGCCATGCACAGGAATGCTAACGATAACCTCTAGTAATTATCATGAATGCCATGGAGTGTTAGGCAGAGGAAGAGGAGGAAAAGAAAGGGGGTTAGACAGCCGTTCTGGGGCCATGACGCAGGTATTGAAAAGCACCTTGCACATTCACAAGAGGGCTGGCATAGGCATTATCCCAATTTCTTTTAAGGATCCATTTTTTTTTTCAGCAAACTTGCGTCGCCTCATCTTTCAACACCTTGAAAACTATTTTGCAGAACTGATTTTACAGCATAGAAAAGAACAGACAACAACCAAGATAAAGAATTCTAAAGCATTTAGGCCTCACACCGGCATTTTGTTCACGATATCCTGTGTTCTCTTCAAAATTGTGACGTTTCTTTAAAATAACTTATTCTGTTTTGTCAGCATCTGCTCCGTTTCCTTCACGATACTTCCCAACCAGCCAAGATTTCACCAGACGCAACTCCATCAACAGAATTTATCTTTCGTAAAACTTGACATAACATTAGTAAAATCACAGAATGAGACCAAATTATAAGCTCTACAGGAAATTTGGATAGGTTGGCAGATGTGCTAAGGAGATCAAAAGCAAAGCTTTGGTGCCACCTTTAAAAATTAAAGCTGTTTCCAAGTCTGGATCTGAGATATGCAAAAAGTAATCGTGCGAAAAGCCACAGAGATAAGCCATAAAATAAGTAACTTCTGTGACAAATGGGCTGCCACATCTCCCCCACCCCTTAAGCTGAAGTGAAGTTGTGGCCGAGTCAGGTATGAGTGAATAACGGCAGACCCAATAATCCTTACGCAATGGCAACAGATTCTTCGGAAAGTCAGCATCCAAGAAGAAAGCAAGGAGCGAGCTCTGTCAATTCTGAAACAAAGGCATAGTGCAGCCAACCTTTCACTGTGAGAGACAATAAAGAAAAGTGGACAGGCATATCATAAGTTGCCCTGACATGTCGGTTGCTCTTCTAAACTCTTCAGAGCGAACAATAACCATTGTTTTGCTGATTTGGAGACACACTGTCCCAATGCCCACTCCTGCTTAGGGCCTTGAAGTAAAGCCCATGGAGGAGAGCTTGTAAAATAAAGATCATACGAGGAAAAGTATTTACGCAAGTATATGCTGATGCATTCTGTAGCTGTTAGTCTTTTCTACCGTGGAATAGGAATATTATTAAAACAGCGCCACACGCAAACAACTTTACCAAATCAACATTCAGTATTTGTTCAAATACAGGCAGGGGCATAGTTAAATTTATTCTCCAAAAAACAGGTGTGCTCATAACTGTAACCAGACATTACCACAGTACGAAAGCATAATGCACACTAGTTAAGTACACAAGACAGACGGACTTACACAGTACCATGTATGTATGCTGCATTTTCTCTCCACAGCCTATTATTGTGTGCACTGCATTGTACTGCAGCAAGACATAGCAACAAGCCCACCTTTCAACGCTAATGACCAAAGACATCGTAGCCAACTATGTGTAAGGTCAGCCAGTATCTGGGATGAAAACACGTGTTCATGTTTAGCTTGCACCTAACAAAAGAACTCGCAAGGAAGGGTCAAGTGGCAAGAAGGAAATGTCACCACACCACATCTCCGGCCTTGGAATTAAGCAATAGGGAGAGGCAGAGAAAGGAACAGCAGGATGACGGGAGACAAAGCAATACACAAAGAGTGCGAGTGCTGTGTCCAAATCAAATTAGTCGTCTGCCTTGCCATATACGGGTACCAACTTTAAATGTCACCGCATTAGGTCTTGCCAAAGATGGATCTCTTTTCCCATAGTCCTGCCTAGTAGAATGCTGATTTAGGCACACAACACCTATTTGCTGCGGCCAGAAACATATTCAGGTAGTGAAATAAATACATAATAAAATGCCACAAAACATAGAATTTGTCTCCATGTTGAAAAGGAAAGTGCATGCATAATACAGCTGGCAGGTCACAGAAAAAAAAGTTTTTTTCTCTTACCAGCTGCTGTTTAACTGTAAAATGTAGTGTGAAAAAAAAAGAAACATTGGCCTAGGCGGCTCATTTTACACACAATGTTAGCGAAGTTTACGAAGCTGACACAATTCTCGCAGTATACTGCTTGCTTACCCTGAGGGGGACATTCCCTTTCCTGTGCAGTTATGGTCATCCGGAAACCTGTGCTTCAAACAGTGGTTGAGGCTGCAATGTGTGCACTTCAGAGGAATCAGTTCTTTCTGCTTGCAACCCTTCATGGAGCAACGATTGACATATGCCTGCAAGGTGAATGGTCAAGAAAGCCTTTGATTACAAAAAGAAAAAAAAACAGCAGCAAAGTAATGTGCAAAAAGTTCTAACAGTAACTGAGTTCCTTCATGCTGTCAGTCACATACTGTGTGATATAGGAATGGTTTGAACATTTGTCACATTGTCAATTTCAAAGCATTTTGTCACCACTCAGTAGTACCTTTCAGCAATGGATACCAGGAAGTGATGTCAGATATTGCATCTTTAACAATCCTAGATCAGTTCATAGAATGCTGAAGTATGTCTCGTTCATTCCTTTTTAGCCTGTGGAAATTCTTGCATGTGCATGGAAGGAAACGCTACAACAACGAACTGTTACACGTGTACCACTTAAAGTAGGCTGGCTGGCTTCCGCAGTTATTTTTTCTCTATTTGTGAGGAGCAACTCTTAACTATGAAAATTTCTCATGGCTAAGAGATGTCACACTTGTGGTTGAAGCTTCCGAGAGAAATGATGTGTGGTGCCTACACAAAAGGACAGCAAGCAAGTAAAGGTGAAATTTGATGTCAACATTGACATGTCCATTTCTCAGACCATAAAAGCACCAAGGACACTTGGTCAGGGGTCGCTAGCACAGGAACCACAGCTCAAGCAAATACATATTGGCCTCAGCCCTTTGACTCTATAAACAGGAGAATGTACGTTTAAAATACGTACCTTGCGCTTTGCTTGAGCCGGATCAGACTGGCAGTCACGGTCAATATGGCTGCTTACAGCTACATCAGGTAGGTCACCTCGCTTGCTTGGTACTGGGCTATTACAGAGTGGACACACAGGCACCTGGACATCTTTGCTAAGGCCAACGGTACAGCTGTGATTTTGGTAATGGAAGTGGTCCTTGCTGCAAACGAATTCATCCCAAAAGGCAACGTCACACTTTGCCCAAAAGAAATAAGCTACTGCTCAATTTTAGCACTGTTCTGTAACAAAATCCTGGTGCAAAGCCTCTGCAGAACTACGATGCCAAAAAGCAAGCAACGGTTGAGCCGAATCCTACTGTGTGTGTGCGCGCCTGTGTTTTCTGGCCATATGCCAAAATGAACTAGGCAGAAAAGCAGTGACGCAAGAAAACATCATGCTGACGTTTTAACGAATGCTCTAGAAACCGATAGAGCTGAACAATTTATGACAACTGCGAACTGTCAAGAACAAAATGGTCCAACCAACGCTTGACTACGCACGCGGAATGGCAGCAACGGCCTTCGGTAGGCCTTCGCGCTTAGAACTGCAGCGCACCTGATGTCACCCAGCGAGCACTAATATCGCTTGTTGTTTTTGCTCGAAACTTACCAGTAAATCTGTCTGCAGGCGTCGCACTTCACTGGCAGAAAATCTGAAAGAAAAAAAAATACGACAGCTATTCAACTAGACTGCGACGAGCTCGCAATAGGGTAAATGCGCAACCTTAGAAACGAAAGCTTGGATACAATACAAAAACAACTTGGCATCGCATCGAATGTTCGTGCAACTCACGTCCAGCTTGCGACTCCTATTCGCGCACAAACATCAGCTGAAGAACATATTCACTTACCTAGCCTCTTGCAGGAGCTCTCAGAGCAATGCCGTCCTAACTCTGGAAACTCCATCCTCAATCGTAATGTTTGACACTCGCTGATGCACAAGCACTTTAGCAGACCTTAATGCCACCACTGATTTTCACTCTTGAGAGCGACAGCCTAGTTGCACCACACTGCCTGCGGATCGTACACCAGTTTGCTGTCTCATCGCCCCTCTCCAAGGAGGTTATCGTTCGCCTCGCAAAACTTATCAGACTAGTCATACTGCGAAACTACACACATCGCTGCCATTGCGGAAGCGTCCGCAACGTTGGCAGCGTCATGATTGAGCGATTGCAGCGCTGCTATTTAGCAATTTCATCACTGGTCACCAATATGTTCACAATTAGATCACCACAGTCGTTTACGAAAGCATTTAAGTTGAAATAACTTTGCAATTTTACAGGTATATCACCAAACAAATCGCTCAAATAAAATCTTAGTGAGAAAGTTTATTGTTAGTGCTGCCATCACGTCACTTAACGTCGAATGTCATTGTGATCGCTCCTGTGAACTCCATCGCCCCATTAAAAATGTCGGACTCTCCGATGTTACCGAATCCACACGTGTTTCTCGACGTACGAATTGGTGAAGAATTCGGTAGGAAAGCTCCCATTTTTCTGTGCCATAAAATTTCTACAGCGCCTTGATTGTGTACTCAAGAACCCCTGTCGCAGGCTGTGACTGGGCTGCAAAAATCAACTTCATGCAAGCATCGTCTGTGGTGTATTTATGTGGGCTTGCCTTCGCGATCTTGACATTGGTGTTATCTCGAACATTGTTCATCGACGCCTACGCACCCTTCACCAGCGGTAGCTCAGCTGTTCACTTCGCTATCTTAGCCTGCGCACGATTGTGATCACGTTGGTTTGTTTACAGCTAGAAGGTGATCGGTAAGAAATGCTGTGTCTAGGTACTACGTTGACTTTTCCTTTTTGTCATTTCAAACTAACGGCTTCTTGTCCAAGTTGAGTTCTTAGTTATGTCAGAACTTAATATGTCTTCGCTGGAACAGAGTGATCGCTCCTCACTTCACGCGCATTGCCAGTTTGCCACATTTTCAAATCCGTGCGCCAGTCACTGTATTGGCGGCGTAATGCTTAGTAAAAGGTTAATCTCATGGTGTGTGTGCTAACATTCGTTTCCTTTTTTTTTTTTCACAGTTGGGCGCATAGTGATTGAACTTTTCCGGCAAATTCAACCACAGACTACGGAGAACTTTCGAGCCCTGTGCACTGGAGAGAAAGGAGTGGGAGTCAGCAAAGTGCCTCTTTACTACAAGGGATGCAAGTTTCACAAAAGTTAGTGCCAGGCGTGATCGTAATGCATGAACCTGTCACCTGTGATATATTGAAGTGCCTTTCACCTATTACTTTCGTCAGTTATGTGTATGTAATGAGGCTGAAGACACAAACGTAAAAAGTATCTGCTTTCTTGCGGCTGCTTGCAAAGTACTTGCTTATTTTCAATTCTTTCCAATTTAATTTGTGTCACTTCTGTTCGCTTTTTAAAGAGCGCTACCTTGTTTGCCTCTTGGGTACTAGGCACGGGACAGAGCGCGAGAGTGTGTTCTCGCGCCTAGTACCCAAGATGAATTGTGACCAACTCACCCAACAAGACGTCCTTTCAACCTTGTTTGCATACTGTGAGTATTGGGGAATAACCATCTGTCCAAAAGCAGCGTACTATGCAGTAATGTTCATTATAGCAACTGCACACCAAAGAAATTCAACCATGTCAACAAGATTAATGTTAAAGTGAATTCAACTATAATCATAATGGTGTACCAACACAACACTAATGGAGGAAACGGACATTGTGGCAAGAACAAGTTAGGTTTATGCCAGTATATTATCACGCATTGCTAACTCCCAATTCTGCTTATTGTTGGTCAACCATGTTCATGTAATTCAGCTGGTGTGGGGCTAGTTGTGGTGTGCTTCGAACCCGCCTCATACAAGCCAAGTACACTGCTGACGAAAATACAGCTTGCCATCATTGCAACATTAGAGTGGAATCAACACAACATATGATCCTAGAATGCACATTCGTTCAACCTTACATGACGCTCCAGGCGCATAAAAGAAATGTGCTGACAATGGCACCTGGGTGATTTCGAAGATTGGAAAGCCATTGAAACTATGAAACGGCAGTCCAAGCATAAGTGGTGCACTTGGAACCAGTTAATTTGAGCAGAATAAAATGAAGAACTGTGCCAAAAGAAGCAGGACATTTTTGACAACTAAATTCTTGTTCCCTATTTCATAGGCCAGATCCATCATTTCCCGCCCCCCTTTTTTTTCTTTTTTTGTAGATCTCTTGTTGATGTAACCATGGTGTAACCCTAATGTAACCATGATGATAACTGTCCCATTATAAAAGCAAAGACGACAGCTGTCATCATGGTTACATTATCACAGCCATTTCTCCCATACCTCCTAAGAGATGCATAAAAATTGCAGGGCAAAATGCGAAAACGCCCGTGTACTTAGATTTAGGCGCACGTTAAAGAACCCTAGGTGGTCTGAATTTCCGGAGTCCTCCACTACAGTGTGCCTCATAATCAGAAAGTGGTTTTGGCATGTTAAACCGCATAATTTACTTTTTAAAATAAAAATTGCAGTATAGACCCCCCCGTTTATCACCCTCTCCATCCCTCCCTTGGAATTCAAGGCAGTCATCCTAATAACAGAAATATGTTTAGAAAATTCTTGAACACAATCTAGATTGAGTCTAGAATACAGTGGTCACATGTTTGCCACATGTATTCTGCTGGAAAGCTTAGACAGAAATGATTGGCGCATGGTGCCCCTGCTTATTGAAACAGTTGTGCCAGGCTATTCTCAATTTTTTTACTTGTTTCATCTTTTCAAGGGATGCTTGTGCTGCCCTGGGTGAGGAGTGGGGCCTCACAGTTATACACCAAGAATTATTGAGGACTTTTCAGAATCATGGCAAAAAAAAAAGGTCTTCTCATTGCATTTGAAAGTTGAATGAATTGGCGTGAGATCCATAATATACAATATTATTAAAACCTTCAATGTCGGTGAGTCAACAGCTGGCATCATAGTTCACCAAGTGCTGTACTTTTTGCTATCAGTGCTAGAAAATATACTTGCCGGAGTATGATGAAAAGGAACATAATAATATGGCATTGTATGAGTTCCTTTGTTCCTGTTTATAAACTGCACAAACATGGAACACAATTAAAAGGCATGGGGGGGAGGGTCCTAGCGTGAGTGCTAACTAATTATTGAAGGTAGATAAAAGGCACACCAAAAAATTGTGTTTGCGATGAGTTCATTTGTACACTGAGACAACTTGCCACTCGGTGTCGACTGAGTTCATCAGTGCTGCCACCAGAGAGAGAGCACAGGCATTTCCTTGTATTTCCTGGCTCTCTATGAAAAGGTCAACAAAAAAATGTTACTCAGCTGGCTGTGGCTGGCTGTGACTGGCTGCTCAAAACATACATCCTTGTACGAAAGATGCTTGAAAGTAACTTCCGTAACACAGTTCCGAAACATTTGACAGAATATGTTAAGCATGAAAGATGTGCCAGTGTTTCAAAGGGAAAGTGAATTGGTATGAGTGCGTTCATAAAAGGAAATGTCACTAATTTGCTCCAGGATGTGTCTGTCCAGTGAGTAAGCCATGTAATTTGTTATCATGCAGTTATGCCAAAATTCATGGTGCAAGGTGGGGACATCACACATGGAGATGGAAGCGGAGGAGAAAGCATCTACGGCCGCTTTTTCCCTGATGAGGACCTTTCACTAAAAGTAAAGACTTGTTTTTACAAGTTCCTTAAGTCTGTGTAATTGTTCATTGCCACTGCTTACAGTGTTAGACATATGCGCAGTCCTTTGCTGCACTTACATAGCCCTTGTTTCTAAGAAATTTTTCTCAGTTCCCTCACCCTTTGAGTACAGTCAATCTCAATACAAGAAAGTCATACTTGCAGTGAAAAACTATGAACTTGCGAATTTAGTAAAGTTGAAGTTTCTATGTTACATCAGTAAGAATTACCTCACACGTTTCTGGAAGAGTCCTTGTCAAGAGTATGTTGTCGAAGAAGGGCTTATGTTTAAAAACCTGCAAGTGAATCAAGGTGTAAATCAAGTGATTAAAGCTGCAGCCTTAGACATCCGTTATTCGACCACTCATGATCAGAAGCAGTAATTATAGTATCATATGTGTCGGGTTGATATATTGCTAGAAAGCAAAGCTTCAGTGGGGATTGCATGCAGTGCTAGCAGCCACCATTAGATGACACGATGTGTACGCATCTGCTTTCATCATTATGGCGAGCTTGCCAACACTTGGCTGCCATTTTGTTTGTTTGCACTTGTGTAGGATCATGGGGCGAAAATCTCTAACACCAACAATGCCACTTGGTGGCAACATCTGTGCACATGAAAGGATAAGTGCAAATTATGAATTCTATGTTGAATTGTATCCTTGCTTCCTCTTACTACTTGTCACATAAACACCAGCACCAGGTGCATGCATGCAGTGTGCATTAGCTTAACGAAATTAAAACTGCAAAACAGAATTACTTGGCTGAACTGTTAAATCGCTGAAAAAAATACACATTTCTTTCAGTGGAATTAAGGTTGTGAAATGAGAAGAATTGATTGCATTGTGGATTTTGTTGAATGACAGTTCATCTTATTAAGCATATCATGAGAAGCCAACAAAGACACCTACGATAACATAGGGAAAATTACTTGTTCCTACTAACTTAATTAAGCAAATGATAAATTAATGGCAATGAAAGTGGATGAAAAAGCAACTTGCCGCAGGTGGGGAACGATCCCACTTCTTCGCATTACGCGTGTGATGCTCTAATACAATTAATAAAAATCAGGCCCCTCGGTTAACCCCCCTTCTTCTAGTTCATCGCATTGAAGTTCTGTGTGTGCCAGCTGCAGTGGGAAGGTCTTCAGGCAGGCAGAGCTGCACTTTTTGCCTCTTGTGTGCACTATGTCGCCAAAGGGTGCTAAAGACATGCAGATGCAAAACGGCTATAGGATATTGAATCCCTTGAGGAGATGGGCACTTAACACTGTGGCCGTTCCATACTGACAGAAGTTAAGGCATGACGTAGAACCGCACTGCACAGAAAACAAACAATCTACATTCTTATTCTGCATTGTGGCAGAATGACAATGAGAAAAGGGTCAATGGAGAAATACATAATGTACAGCCTACAAATCAGGCTCATTGCCATTGTAACCAGAAGTAACCCTGTAGTTGCTTCTTAACATAAATACAATATGTTAATTAGCTCACCCATGTGCTAGACACATAATCGTTGAGGCAGGATTTAACCTGTGAGGTAAACAAATCACTTCTCTACATTAATTATTACTGATTGACATTAAAAAGATGCTGTTTAAGCAAATATGTACAAGGTTTGTACCACACACTGTGTTTGCTTGTAATAACGCATGCTTTCTAGGCCAGCTGGCTCATATTGAAATGATAAAACAGCACAGGCCTTCTGTATCAATGCAAAGCGTGACACTACTTTTTATCTTAATAATAGCTGTGGCAGTGTTTTGAACTGCACATTTGGTTTTGTTTGTCCAGCGTTTGGCACATTTGGCTCTTGTTTGTCCACTTCTGCAATCCTTGTCGTATAGTCTGTGTTTTTAATTTCTGTACTTGTTCATGCTTTTCCTGACGAATCACTGCTTTGTGTCTCTGATGCAGCATGACCGTCCAGGATTAGTGGGCATGGCCAACAGCGGGCCGAACACGAACGGCTCGCAGTTTTATATTGTGACAGTGCCCACCCCCCATCTTGATGGCAAGCACATCATCTTTGGTCAGGTTGTCAAAGGCATGGGTGTGGTCTCTGTGCTGGAGTATGTTCGCACGAACGAAAGTGACGTGCCTGCTGAGGCAAGTACACCTTTGGTATACTATGTTATAATTCTGCTTATGGCCACATAACAGGCTGGATAATTTTTGCAACTATCTTACAATGTTTTACATGCAGAGATGAAAAAGACATCTCATGAGTACCTTTAACCTGCGCCAAAGCTTTCTATCTCTTAAAGCGAACAATTTTTGCCAATGTTTTTAAGCCACTTCTCGCACAAAAGAAACTGTATCCTGGCCATACACTAGGGCCACTGTTGAGCTTTAGATGCCCCAGTGTTTAGGTGCTCTAAAGCTGCAAAGACAAAAGGATGAGAACTGTTTCATTTGATGGGAGGGTCATCTGTTTCATCGCCAGCTTGTTCGTGATAGCCATAGTTGTTGATAATGGCTCCTGAACATGGAACACCACCGCATTCTTTAATATTTGTTTTGATTGCAAAACTGTGGCTGTGCTAGTGGCTGAAAATGTACTCTAGCAAATCAGCTTGCTCTGCCTTGTTATCTTGCTCTGTCAGCTTGACATCATTTGTCTAGCTGTCCATATTATGGGAGAGTAAATTGACACTCTAGGTTGGCTGGTGAATAATTTTCTGCTGAGGAGTACTCGCTGTTGTTGCCTTGGCCTATCGGTCTCTGGTGGGTGCCTCTGCCTCTTTCACCCTTTGCAGCTGTTTACATTTCAGACATTATACTCAATCTCTCGCAGGAATGTGTCATAGAGAACTGTGGTGAGATACCCCCTGGTGGTGACTTTGGCATTTGTGAGCAGGACAACACTGAAGATGTTTTTCCGCCTTTCCCTGATGACTCAGACCTTGACTTCAGCAATGTGAG
Organism: Dermacentor albipictus; assembly: GCF_038994185.2. Classification (NCBI taxonomy): domain Eukaryota; kingdom Metazoa; phylum Arthropoda; class Arachnida; order Ixodida; family Ixodidae; genus Dermacentor; species Dermacentor albipictus. The sequence goes on from NC_091823.1 coordinate 36,087,373, forward strand.
TGGCTGAAGCTAGTGCCTCGTTTGGTACTCATCCTCACACTTCTGTCTACATTGCACACAAAATTTTAGCCAGTGTCCAGAAACTTAACTGTGTTTTGCTAGTTGTGTGTCAGTTATTAGCATGCTTTCAACTGATATCCCAACCTTGCCACGCTTCCATTTCATATGAACTGTTCTTTTTTTTAAGTGCCTACTCAGCAGCAAAAATGTGAGCTGTATTAGCCATGCATTTACTATCCAAAACACTGTATTTTAACGGTGGTCTATCCATTTTTACTGACCTGCACATATTGGGGTAATATACTGTCACGAAGCAAGGTTTTCTCTTCCAGATCCCAGCGGGATTATGACACCATGATGCTTTGTATTAATACCTCTGACCTACAGAACTTTCTTTATTGGCAAGCCTTCAAGCGTAGCTAAATGCTCTCATCACCCCATGTGCTACATGTTTTTGCATCTGGAATGGTCTGGTGCTAAGCTTTCCAGTGACCACAAATGTCAGAGACCTGTGAAAAATGTTCTCATAGCACTGTGGTAGTCACCATTAAAAAAAAAGAAGAACTTAAAAAAAATGAACTCTGGGGTTTTGCGTGCCAAAGTTACGATCTGGGGGACTCTGGATGAATTTTCGCTCAGCTGGGGGTTCTTTAATGTGCTCCTAAATCAAAGTACACAAGCCTTTTTCATTCCGTCCCCATCGAAATTATGCTGCCGTGGCCTGAATCAAACCCACGGCTTCAGCTCAGCACTGCAGCGCCATGTCTACTAAGCTACAGTGGCAAGCGTGGCAGCCATCATCTGCAGTTGTATCCCTGCTCTGCATCAAGTGCTAACACAGGCTGAAAATGCCAAGTGTAAAATTGTCGTCATTGAGTATGGGCATAAACACGGCGCCTACTGTCACTTTGTGAGTCTGCATGAGGATTCGCAAAATTTTCATTTGCAGAACACATACATAAAATTGCATGCCCCTTCTATTATATTTTTACCAGGCTACTTTTAACCCTGTACATTTCTTTGACGAGTGTAGTCATGAAATTTTGCACAAATATAACCAATAACGACTATAGTCATAAACGAAAATTTGTCACGCAGTGCATCTATGATGACTGCACTCGTCCTATTGCATCTAATTGTGATTCCTGACACTAGATGGCCACACTTGTCCACGTTGTGCCATTTGTGTCTCGCCTTTCATTATACTGCCGCCTCTGACACCCCTGCATAAAACATGGCTGCCTCCTTGAAGATATGGCAATGAAAGCGCGCACAAAAAGAAGGTGCATTTTGATGACTTCTGATTAGACCACAGCTCTGTAGAGTTTTGCTCAGAAATGGAGAGAGATGTGCTCTCATCTGAGGTGTGTGATGACGACTATTCTGTGGATGGCCTGGAGTACCTTGCGGCTGCCCATGAGTCTGCCATATGAAGGCTGCCTACTAACTGCTTTACGAGCCGCATAGAAGTAGCCACTATTCATGTGCATGTTTTTACAACACTTCGGTTATTTTTTCTTCATATTCTCTTTTTTCCTAGTGTATAGAGCCCTGCAAAATGATTTTTTGCGAGACACCAGGGCCATGCACAGGAGCCTTGTTGAACCTATCTTCTTACGCAATTTTTTATATAAAGGAACCCCATTGAATTGAAATAATGGTGCCATTTTATTCATGAAAAGAAAGTTCTACAAACTAAGCAGAAATAATTTCTGGTAAATTTGGTACAATCTTCTCTTTTTCTTTTGGCTAACAGCATTCTCTGTATACTTAATTCAGCAGTGTTATTGTAGTTTCTTGAGAGATTCCTTATGTCACTTCATTGAAAAATGTGCTACCCTACTTTATAGTTATGGTGATTACCCTATTAATTTTCTTTTCTCAGATTGAGCACATAATGTGTGTGGCTGAAAAAATCCGGCAGTCGGGTAACCACTACTTCCGGAAAGAAGACTATGTGTCAGCAAATGCCAAGTACAAGAAAGCTTTGAGGTTTGTAAGGATTTTTTCTGCAACTCAAACATTGTAGCTCACCTCTGTGTACCTGCTGCTGCTGATCTGTAAAGACATAGATGAGACTGGTTGCCAGAGAATGTAGAGCTTATGCATGTCTAGCTAAATTTTATATGGGTATTGTTAGATATGGAGCTGTTTCCTGCGATTACTTCGAGTTCCCCAGACCACATCGGATTGCAGCACAGCTAATTGAGGAATGCAGAAGCAGGAAAGTGCATTCCAGAGAAGCGGCCGAGCAAACAAGTTTAAGGCAACAAGTTCACGTGCCAACAAGTTCGTGCGTCGCCGGGATTAGAAGGGGGCCTCGTACAATGGAGCTCAATCGTCCCCCTTCGGCTTTGAAGAAGGCATCTGCTACCGCTGCGGAGCCGAGCCACCGGGTGCAGGTGGGCCCTTGTGCAATGAAGCATGAGCGCCCCCCCTCCTTCTCCAGCCTAGAAGAAGTGGATTGCCAGTCTGCGAGGCAAGACCGCAGAGAGCCGCCAGGTGCGACACCGCGACACGGGCGCCTACCATTGGCTGAAAGTGGCGTCATCGGAGCGGACTCTCCCATTGGTGAAACATGACGTGACTTACAGTGCTCGAAGGGTTTATAAGAAGCCTTCCAGAGAGACCTGAGGATTCTGGGACATGCCCTGATTCCCTGATTCACCTCTCTCGACCTTCTTGCCGCGGGCCGCAGCGTCCGAGTTGCTGCCGGCCCGTAATGACTGTACGAATGTTAATTGACGCTCACCTCCTTGTATATAATGTAGAATAAATCCCTCCCAAGTTGGGTTTTTCCATCCTGAAGCCCGTCCTTCAACCCCTACATCTGGTTGGCAGCGGTAGGATCGCCTCCGAATGCATCAGCTGGTGGCAGCGCTACGGATCAACCTTCGTCAAGAGAGATCCTAAGGAACCGGGAAGAGCGACGAAGAGAGAGCCTTCGTCGAAAGAGGTCCGAAGAAACTGGGAGTAGCGAAGAAGGAGCGAGCCTTCGACCCAGGGAGTCCGGAGGAACCGGAGACAGCGGACGAATGAACCGGATGGCAGGGTGCTGTAACCGTAAGTGAGCACGTGGTTTTTTTCCTTATGATTCGCCAGACTCAAAGGTTGTGTGTTCAATTTTGATAGTTCTGGGAATTGGGAATTTGTTGCATTGTGTGTTTGCACAAATTTAATAAGGAAAACAGTTTTAACCACCTGTCGGGGCAGCTGCCATGGATCTTAGAAGGTTGACGAGGTTAGACTTGTTGTTGGTGTGCGACGATTTGGGAGTTGAGGCGGACGAACGGATGGAAACGCCAGCTATCATAAAGGCGATTAATGATAGTGGCAATGATGGCAAAAGCATTGAGCTTGCTTGGGAGGTGATACAGGAGCCACGGGAGCGTGCGCGTCGTGTACGTTTGCGAGTGCGTCGTGAACTTAAGAGTGAGAGTAGGCGTGAAAAATGCGAGAATGAACGGAAGCAGGAGCTTCAAGAACTTACTCTTAGGTGTCAGCGTCACGAACGTGAGAAGGCACGCGAACGTGAGAATCAACGTAAGCTTGAGCAAGAGGAAAAGTATCAGAGAGAGAAGGCAGCACTGATCAAAGAGATACAGTATTGTGATCAGTTATTGGCACAGAGACAACGGCTGTCTGAGAATTCTGTAGGAAGAACAGAGCAAGTGTCTAGCGGATTTTCGCCAGAAGCCGACGAAAAGAGTAGTGCCTGTGAGATTGACTGCCGATTAATAAGTGAAGGGAAAAGGCTAGCTGCTAACGATGCCTTAGTGGCAACAGAGGCCGTTAAAGGCCGCAAAGAGAGCGACGAGGTGCTGTGCCAACAGATGACTGTGGAGACAGCTACGCCAGCTGCGAACAAATTGGCACAGTTACCGCGTGTGTGCGTCGCTGGTAAGGTTAGCGAGGTTGCTAGCGAGGAAAAGGGTACTGTTGACGCGACAGACACGAGCACCCATGTAGAGCCAGATCTGCGTGCAGAAGTGAAGTGCGAGCTGGACGATGCAGTTGAGAATAGCTCTCGGGGTGGCGAGCTCCGTAGCTCACGAGAGAACAACTGCATTGTTCAGGGATCGGTGTGGCTCTCCGCCAGTCTAGATAGCCTAGAGAGGGATGATTCAGTTGTTAATCATTCGGACTGTGCGCGTGAGACAGCGATCGATACCGACGGGCTGTGTGCCGATGCACAGCGTGCGCTGGGCAATGTAGTAGAGGGCAGTTCGCAAGAGTACGAGTTGTCTAACTCGAGTAAAGCCTGCTGCATTGTGCCAGAGTCGGTTGAGCTGTCCGCCAGTCGAGGCAGAGAGAGTGTTGATTTAAGTGAGAATCACTCAGACTGTGCAGGTAAGAGACCGATCCGGGCCGACGAAATGTGTACCGGCCAGCACGAAGCACGAGAAGGCGACATGAAGGCGAGTGCAAAGAGAAAGCGCCGTAAAAAGAAGCGCGGTAAAGACCGAAAGTCGGTAATTAATGTAGCGCCGCCAAAAATGGCGAGAAACCCAAAAGGGCAGGGCGCGAGGAAGAAGGTGCGGTCGTCTAGGACGATGTTGACGCATCCAGAACGTTCGAGCCACCGGTCGAAGGGGGACCGCGAAGAATGTTCTGCACGGACGCGGACAGAGGGCACGAGGCTGTTAAACTCCTCGTCGTTCCGTAGTTCTTTTCATAGCTCAGCGTGCAGTTCGAAGAAACGCAAGGTGGCAGGACGAGACCAGGTGGGGAGTAGCGACGCGGTCAATCGAGTTTGTGTTGAAAGCGGGGCGCGAGGACGCAAATTGGCAGGAGACCGTAACGTCTTGGGGGAGCTGATAGTTAGTCAGCCCTTTTGTTGTCTCTCGGCAGCCAGAGTAGCTTTCAAGCCGCGACCACCGCGAGGACGGCTCAGAGTATGAGTCAGACATAAGCATTTGGAAAGGGAGGCGAAGAGCCCTTCCGTAGAAATGGAGTGTTTTGTTTTATTTTTGAGCATCGGAAAGTTTTCGCGATTTGAGACTGGGATTTCTTTCAATGTGTAAGGTTTGAGCTTTGTTTATGTTTTCGTTTGAGAAGCTCGAGATTTGAAAGAGGCGTTTTAAGTAAACATGTAGTCTCGCGAGATGTTCATTAATAAGTATATAGGCTTTCTTTTTGTGTGTGTGCGTGAGTAACCTGAGGGTCAAGGTTATCGTTGAGAGGCCTATCGTAAAGCGCGTGTGTTATTTAACCTTCTTTCTTTTTAAGTTTTGAATTTTCTAAGGTTAAGCGCGTAGATTTTCAGTGAGTGCATGAGTTGCACTGAGAGGCGTTCTTAGTTCCATTAGCGCATGTCCTGTGTGGACGGAAGGAAGCAGATTTATGACTGGGTTGCTCGTTTGTGTTGAGGGCAGCCGTATTCTGACTTCTCTGATAAGTATGCGTGGAACGAGTTATTAAAAGACGCATTATTTTAAGGGTTCTGCGGAGTGTGTAAGTCCCGCAAGTTTAATTGTTCGTTTATGTCACATGTCCTGTAGGACTTTCAGGGAAGAAACGTGAGTAAGCGTAAATGAAAAGTTTGCCTACAACGCAAGTACGCGTTTGGTTTAGTGACCACAAGATTGTGATTACGTACTTGTGAGGTTGACCAGATTGTTCAGTGGCACCAATACGTGCGATAAGTACGCCACTGCGATAGATTGGAAACATGCTGTTCGTGTAGTTAGGCCACTTAAGTTATGGTCGGCTGTTTTCATTTGTTGTTTGCATCGTCAACGACCCTTTTGTTATACAACAACAATAATAGTCTGGTCTTGTGGGCAATCGAGGAGAAATGGATAGCTGTTTGGAAGGGTGGTTGGAACTGTTTTGTCAAAATTGGGGAACTAAAAGATCAGGGTTGATTTTGACTCAGTAATAGCCTGGCGAGTCAGGGGTGAAGAGCCTGCGCTTACGCGTGGTGCAGCGCTGTGTTGTTTGGTTTGTTTGACGTATGTTCTCCAGGGCCCAGGATCCCGAGGGTTGTCAAACGAGGCTCGACCCCAGTACCCTGCCGCTTCTTTCAGCGTTCCTCATGGCCAGCGAATTGAGTTCACCGGCCATTCAGAACAACCGGGGCGAGGACGAGCTGTTAGATATGGAGCTGTTTCCTGCGATTACTTCGAGTTCACCAGACCACATCGGATTGCAGCACAGCTAATTGAGGAATGCAGAAGCAGGAAAGTGCATTCCAGAGAAGCGGCCGAGCAAACAAGTTTAAGGCAACAAGTTCACGTGCCAACAAGTTCGTGCGTCGCCGGGATTAGAAGGGGGCCTCGTACAATGGAGCTCAATCGTCCCCCTTCGGCTTTGAAGAAGGCATCTGCTACCGCTGCGGAGCCGAGCCACCGGGTGCAGGTGGGCCCTTGTGCAATGAAGCATGAGCGCCCCCCCTCCTTCTCCAGCCTAGAAGAAGTGGATTGCCAGTCTGCGAGGCAAGACCGCAGAGAGCCGCCAGGTGCGACACCGCGACACGGGCGCCTACCATTGGCTGAAAGTGGCGTCATCGGAGCGGACTCTCCCATTGGTGAAACATGACGTGACTTACAGTGCTCGAAGGGTTTATAAGAAGCCTTCCAGAGAGACCTGAGGATTCTGGGACATGCCCTGATTCCCTGATTCACCTCTCTCGAACTTCTTGCCGCGGGCCGCAGCGTCCGAGTTGCTGCCGGCCCGTAATGACTGTACGAATGTTAATTGACGCTCACCTCCTTGTATATAATGTAGAATAAATCCCTCCCAAGTTGGGTTTTTCATCCCGAAGTCCCGTCCTCCAACCCCTACAGTATCACTAACACTCTAACTCCCATGCTCTTTCTTAAAAAGGTGTACAGAATTCCACTAAATTTTTGTTTCAAGAAATTTTTGCACATTATATCCAGATTTGAAAAATATACTTATTACATGTGCAGTTTCCCTCTTATATTCGCCCAGGCTATTAACGAAAAACAACTGCTCTAAAAAAAAAAAAAAAACTTTCCTTCGGAACATGTGTAACACTCAAACATAATTATCTGAGCCTGTGATGACAAAAGGAATCAAAAGTATTGAAGAATACCTTCAAAGTGCCCAGTCTCAAATGTACAATGTGAACTGGTTTGATGAGTGCGATCAGCAATACAATGAAATTAATATATAGTTTGGTTGGCCATTCTTTACTGTAGTCACTGTTCTACTGCTGTAGTGAAACTGAAAATGCAGGATTCAATGAGGTATCCAAAGACAAACATGTTTGCACATGGTTCAAAGTATTCAAACCAGCATCAAAAAGTCAAAACAGACACAAAATAACTAGATGTGCACCTCTCAGGGATGGAAGTGCCGCACCAATTGCGCCAACCTGCATCTAACTGTGGAGCTGCACCAACCTGCGTCAAAACACGTAATTTCGAATGAAGATGCCAAATTTAGCAGGGTGTGCATGTTCAATGGCAAACACACATTCGTTGGTTAGCACTTTGCCCTGCAATCCAAGCCTAGGTAGTGTGTTTCAGCGTCAGCGTTTCTGGAGTGTGGGTGTGTTTTTTAGTGTAATTGTAACTAGGTCGCAAGAAAATAAAAACCGTTTTCGTGCCATACAGTGCATTGCAAAACATTTTATATAAGTGTGACGCATTTGCGCATACGCAGACCAGCTAAAGATGGTTTGAACTGGCACTCATTTCATGTGGCAGTCTGGAAGGAAAGCCGCGCTAAATGAATAAGGTCGTGCAGTCAGCTCAGCGTGTAGCCCATCAGTGTTGTTTTACATTGTAACACTCGCTTTACATACTCTATCGGTAAGTACATCTGCGTTGATTAATGGGCTGATGCTGTGCGTGTGACATTCTACATCTATGTCACGCGTTTACAACGTCTCCTGTCACCCGGATAATAGTGCGGCATGCCGGCAAACAACTTGTTTGCTTTCATGAAACACCTTGGTCACAAATATCCAATGGCAACCGCAATCGCCTCTCGAATTTGCACTACTAGCTACCCTACTTTCTACATGGCCACACCACACAAAGTCAGGCTTTTGCTGGTGTGGAAAGCAAGCCAAGCGTGTGAAGTTTTGTAATTAGTCAACCTTATCTGCCAAATGGTGGCTGTAATTAAAAGTTTGCCAAAAGCGTGAACCTCCAATATTTGCATAAACAATTTTTATGACACAACTTGCGCAGGTTGAGTCCAAAAATTTTTAATAAACAATCATTCAGTGCACAAAATATTGGCTGTTGTTTTACATTAGCTTTATGGCACCCGTGGTGGAGCCATGAATAAGCCCAAATATTCTAGCGTATTCAAAATATTGGTCGATGAGGCAGATCGGAAGGCCAGTTTTTATCCCTTTATTGTACTCATAATTATCTTACAGTGCTCTGTTTTTCTCTGCAAGCGGTCTGAAATACTGGCCAACATGCAATGACTGGTATGTCACTTCACATTTGCATACTGTGGTATTTTGCTATCTTAACTGAACATCTCACAGAATTAAAAATTACCAGAGGGTACCATGTGAACGGTGTTCACTTTACCTTGATGGGTGTTTATTGTGAATACTGTGAATATTTCTCGTTCATTGCGCACAAATATGTTTAATTAGCTAAATTTATTAATTCACCTAGTCAATGAGATGTCAATAAAAAAGTTGTGGATGATGTTGAGAAATGACCGATAATCTAATTTAAAGCAATCTAGGGTTCGTGAAGACCCCTGTTTAAATAAAGAAGAAAAGAAAAAGAAAGCCTGTGAAATAAAGAAACCACCGCCCAAACACTCCGTACAGGTCGTTAACCAGTGAAGCTGAAACGTGCGGCCACCCAGTGTTATCACTGGGTTAATTCTGACGGTTCATTAAACAAAGGCTCGATAGGCTGCCGGATCCTTGGGACACAGTTGCTGCTTACGCTCGGCTGCTTACGCTCGGCCGTTGAACGGTGGAGAACTTGCATTCAGGTGTGGTTTAACGGCAGCCTGCACTGCACTGCTTTGAAGCTATACCTGAAGGTGAAATTTACATGTAACCTGCGCCCCAACCTTACTGTTAAATGCAAAGAAATGTTTGTGTGAGTTATGTGCACAAACACATGGTAATGAACAAAAAATATTGGTTTGAATGTGACTTTGTTGTAACTATAATTAACTGTAGGTAGTTAGTGTCGCGTTGACATTTCGGCCATGTGACTACAAGCCAGGGAAAAATTGGGCTTGATAGCTGCAGAAGTGACACCACTCAGACAAAAGAAAATGGAAGAACTTGGGGAAGCAGTTTATTTGATTCTTTGTATATAATTGAAATGGCGTACACTTTTCTGATGTTCTGATTGATGTACGCTAATATACTGATGAGTGATGATCATGAGTTTTGAAACCAACTGCACTGCACTGCAGTTACGCCTACAAAAAACTGTCTTTGCTTACTGCAGCATGTGGTACAGATATTTCACAGTGGACTGTTAGTAATGCTGGTTTACAGAAGATGCTTTGGTTGTCACGATGGTTCCACTCTTTTTCCAAAAGCGCCTTGTGCAGTTTCCTTGTTACAAATGAAGCTGCTGTAGAACAAACTTTCTACAGTGGATTCACTTTTAGAGAAATTTCTGTAATACTTTATTGGGCAAACCATCATGCGGGTGCGTCGCTGTTCTTTCAGGTACCTCAACAGGCTACACGAGGTGAACGAGCTTTCCAAAGAGCAGGAGAGCAGGATTGCCAGTGTGGTACTGCCTTGCATTCTTAACAGGCAAGTTGGTGTAGAATTGTCTTGCATTCCCAACTGTGGAACCGCAGCTTGTTGCAACTTTTTCACAGCAGAACACCGCGTGAAGAAGTTCAGGGTGGAGAAAGACAAACACTTTTCTTACATTCTTGGTGTAATTGTATAGCGGTGGTCAAGATTTGTGCTTAAATCTTTTTTTATTATTTTGTACTATTTATTTTTTATAATTTGCACCAGAAGTTTGCTAATAAGCGAATTGTACATTTTCTTACGCACATTTCAAATATGTCATTAGTTTTTGTGTAGCTGCTATAGGGCTTGCGTTATGTCATATACAAAATCGCAAAGGATAGTTATCAAATAAATATATCCTCATCATCATCAGCCTATTATATGTCCACTGCAAGACGGAGGCCTCTCCGTGCGATCTCCAATTACCCCTGTCCTGCGCCGATTCCAGCTAGCACCCGCAAATTTCCTAATTTTGTCACACCACCTAGTCTTCTGCCGTCCTCTACTGCGCTTCCCTTCTCTTGGTACCCATTCTGTAACCCTAATGGTCCAACGGTTCTCTAATCTGTGCATTACATGACTTGCCCAGCGCCATTTTTTTCTCCTAATGTCAATTAGAATATTGTCTACTACCGTTTGTTCTCTGATCCAAACTGCTCTCTTTCTGTCTCTTAAAGTTATGCCTAGCATTCTTCATTCCATCACTCTTTGCACGGTCCTTAACTTGTTCTCAAGCTTCTTTGTCAGTCTCCAAGCCTCTGTGCCATATGTCAGCACCGGTAAAATGCTCTGATTGTATACTTTCCTTTTCACTGATAACGGTAAGCTCCCAGTCAGGAGCTCACAATGTCTGCCGTATGCGATCCAACCCATTTTTATTCTTCTGTGAATTTCCTTCTCATGGTCAGGGTTCCCTGTGATTAGTTGACCTAGATAAACATACTCCTTCACAGCTCTACAGGCTGACTTGCGATCCTGAACTCATGTTCCCTTGCCCGGTTATTCATCATTATCTTTTATTAATCTTCAACCTCACTCTTACACTCTCCCTGTTAAGGTGCTCAATCATTTGTTGTAACATGTCTGCAGTGTTGCTAAATAGAGCAGTGTCATCAGCAAACCAAAGGTTGTTGAGGTATTCGCCGTCGATCCTTACTCCTAAACCTTCCCAGTTTAATAGCTTGAATACTTCTTCCAAGTACGCAGTGAATAGCATTGGAGAGATTGTGTCTCCTTGCCTGACCCTTTTCTTTATATGTATCTTCCTACTTTTCTTTTGTAGAATTAAGGTGGCTGTGGAATCTCTGTAAATATTTTCCAAGGTATTTACGTAAGCGGTCTGGGTACTCCTTGATTATGCGATGCCTCTATGACTGCTGGTATCTCTACTGAATCCTATGCTTTTTCGTAATCTATTAAAGCCATATAGAGAAGCTTATTGTACTCTGTGAATTTCTCGATAACCTGATTAATGACATGGATGTGATTGATTGTAGAGTATCCCTTCCTGAAGCCAGCCTGTTCCCTTGGTTGACTAAAGTCCAGTGTTGCCCTTATTCTATTGGAGATTATTTTGGTAAATAGTTTATATAATACTGGGAATAAGGTAATGGGCCTATAATTTTTCAGTTCTTTAACGTCTCCCTTTTTGTGGATTAGTATAATGTTTGCATTCTTCCAGTTTTCTGGGACCTTTGGAGTCGATAGACACTTCGTATAGAGAGCCGCCAGTTTTTCTAGCATTATGTCTCCTCCATCTTTGATTAAATCAACTGTTATTCCATCTTCTCCTGCCGCTTTTCCCCGTTTCATGTCTTGCAAGTCCCTTCTGACCTCATTTATAGTTATTGGAGGAGCTTCTGTATCCTTTCATTATTGTTTTGAATGGAGTACTTCCGAGTCGTAGGGCTTGAGTTATGTCATATACAAGATTGCAAAGGATAGTCATCAAATAAATATAGGGTAATTGCTTATTATGCATGCAATTTTTACAAGAAGGATTGTGCTGTAGTTGATTTAGTTCTCTATAAACTGCAATGTACCATTATCTAGCCAAACAATTTGTAGAAGTACTTAAACTGTGCAAAAAAAAAAATAGAACATTCCAACTATATTTTTAAAAAAATCCTTGATAAGTAATCTTTGCTTTTGCAACTGCTGCTAAGAGATATTACAATTTCAAGTAGATGTTGTATCAACATTCTGCATATATTCAAGCGTATGTAGGCCAAATTTTGTTAGTATAAGAAAATTATAAGTACAAGGTTATTTTCATGGAATTGTGAAAAAAAGAGTTGTTGAACTGTCGTAAATTTTTTGCACAGTTCTCGCAATTTTACATGCTGTTTGGATAGATATCGGCACTTTGCACTCTACAAATAGGTAGATAAGCTACAGCATAGTGCTTTTTGTGAAAATTTATTACCGAGGAAAGAGCCTGCAAAGATCACAATTTTTTATGTTGTGTTGGACATAACTCAAGAAATATAGCCGCTATACACAAAAACCAATGACATGTTTGGAATCTCCTAGAAAAAAGTCTACAATTTCCTGAATTTTTAAACCTCTAGTAGAAATATTAGGGACAAGTTTTTTCGAGGAGCGTCTCCCTTAACAGCGAGAAAAAGGAGAGGAGTTATTTTAGAAAGTTTGGCACATTTTGTTATTACAGCATTAGATGGACCGGAAAATTATTTTGTCAGTTCTGTTCAAATGCATTTAACCTGCAGGGAAGAATCTTGCAGGCATAAAATGCAAATTCTAAGTGTCGACATGAGCTCTGCACTTTATGAACGGATAGAAAACATTTCGCATATATAAAAAAAAACACTGATGGGTTACGTCTGTCAGCAATCACAAGTGCAGTGCCAATGATGCTGATCATTACAGCATGCAATACAAAATTTTATGCAAGACTTGGAAGGATTGTACCAATTACTCTCCATTTAATGAGGCATATTTCACTGCTATGCTTTCATTACAGTGCTGCATCCAAGCTGAAGTTGAAGAGGTACCACCAAGCATTGGATGACTGTGATGAGGTGATCAAATGTGCATGCTCCTGGCAACTTGCAAAAAAGAATACATATTCCTATATAGTGAAACCTCGTTAAACCGTAGTTGGCCGGAGCTCGGAAAAAGTATGTACTAAACGGTACTACTGTTTAACCAAATAGCATGAGATCGGCCACATACCTGTCGAAAACGGAACTCAGAGAGAGTGCGATGAAAGGCGAAAAAAACATGCAGTATTTATTCACTTCGCGCAACAAAAGTCTTATTTTCGTTTGATGCCGCGGCGGCCTAGCACGATGACGACAGTGGCCTCAGACTTACTGAAGCTGCGTGCCAGCTTTTCAGGCAACCCCTCTTCTCGGCAAACACTCGCGTGGCAGATCCCTCGTTGGCGTTACGTGCACGTGCGCGGTAGTGCTGCAGAAGTCCCGGGGGCGCCTTTTTCATTGCCGGGTGCCAGAGTTTGGAATACTTTTCATTTGAAATAGAGTCACGTTATCGCGCCCCTGTTCTCGTCGCGACAATTGCATTCATGAGGCTGACGTAACGCACAGTTTATGCCACTGTCGGGCCTGAATCGCCTGTGCTGTCGTTTTCCGTGTCATCCTCATCACTGTCACTAATCGACACTTCGGCAAGAACACAGGCAACGATGGCAAAAAGTCGAACCTCGTAGCCGACATGTCTTTGCGGTCGCAGCAGCGCTGCTGAGCAACTTCTTCGCATTCCAAATGCCACACACTAGTCAACAGCAGATCCCTGTTGCGTGCCAGCACCGACTTCGTGTCACGTTCGATAGCACAGACGATGTCTAATTTTTCTTCTATGCCGAGCACCCGGCGTCTTTTTTTTATCCGAGCTTCGGAACGACGCGTGTCCTCGCTTGCACGACACCATAACGCTCCCTGGCACGGCGTTGAAATGATGTTGATGTGGCTTCACGCGCAAACACACAGGGCGCTTGGAGGTCGTTGTTCCGATTTATGAGGCTTGTTGTTCTGCCGGGCCGCACAATGGAGACGGCGCACCGTTGTGTTTTCGCGACAAAAAGTTGAAACGCTACGTTTTAACCGATGCGTACGCAATAAGTTGGTAAGGTTTATGCGGATACAAAACACATTATGTTCAATGGCCACTAAGTCGGGGATTTGACTTACCTACTTTTAAAACGAAACTACTGTTTAAGCGGGTACGGTTTAACGAGGTTTTACTGTACTATGCTGTTTCCATGCTCTTTGAAGTTACTTTAAATGCTTATCGTATTCGCAAAAATACATAATAAGCTTTCCTTCTTTCTTTCTTGTTGAAAAACACACCTGAGAAAACACCTGTCCTTTATATCCAATATGTTGCACCGAATATTCAGAGTGTGCACCAACCGGGAAAACCGGGAATTCTCAGGGATTTTGAATAGTCTGGAAATACTCAGGGAAAACTCAGGGAATTTGTGCTTCTATCAGAGAAAATTGGCTGTAATTTTATTGAAAGGGAACGTAAGTCGCAGTAATGCTGGCTCACGTAACAGAGAGGGATCGTAACGAATCGTCTTTCGATGCTGTGTCATCGGCTGGAGGAGTTGCCAGTGTACAGTCAATGGCCGACTTTCTGGACGCCCGACGGCTCCGCGGTACCATCACGTACCCCATAGAGTCAATGTCTAAGAATGTCTGAAATTTTTGAAAGAAGATCCCTTCGCCGTCCGATTGTCCAGACTTCTTGCTGTGACCACAGGTCCAAAATGGCATTAATCAAAGCCACCACTGCTGCCGTTTTAATTACTTCGTCGGCGTCATAAACACTAGGCCTAGCTGCTTCAACGTTCATTAATAGGCTTCTTGCCGTTCGTTGCCGTATTCTTCATTGAAAGAATTCGCCGCTGTAAGCAATGGCACCGACTCCGTCCTTGTGGTCCTTGCGATTGGCTTCAAAGCTAGGAAAGCACAGCGCGTTGCATAGTGCCGGTTCCCAAAAGTCAGCTTTGCCTCAATACAGAAGTTTTACGTGGTGAAGCATAAGCGTGGGAAGGGGCAATTGTCACGGGACCCAGTATCTATTTCTTAATTATACACGCGTCCATTCGCCATCTCTTGTCACAGTACAGGCACTGATATGCCTAGTAAGCGTGCTGGTAGGCCTTTTCGGATCTGCCTGTGGCGATTTGAGTCCTTAATGGCAGTAAAGGACATGCATTCATTTTTTCGAACTGCCCAATTGTACGGGCGTTTTTGCGGCCCCTAGGAAGTCCGAAAAATTGGACGTTGACTGTACAGCTGACGAAGAGGATGCTTCAGGTGGTCCGTGGGGAGACTGCGCGGTGGGAGGAAGACGAGAACGAAAAGGACCTCCATATTGAGGAATGAACGGGAAAGGAAGCTTGCCGCCGCTTTTTTCAAGAAGCTTCAGCTCAAAAAACAAAGTGTTGGCTTACGCCAGAATGCAGGTGTCCTTCATCCAAATCGAAATAAACTCTTTAAAGCAGTGAAATGCAACAATGAGGCGTCGTGCGCGGGCTGAGAGTATGTCAGAAGAGTTGAGGTCGACACACCAGCTATTGAGAATCTCGTGTGACAAAGTTCGGGCCTCACACCAATGAGCTTGCTATAAATTGATAAAAGTAGCTCATATCTCCTTCAGTCACGGCGTCCACATTTGTAAACGCGACCTGTTTTTGCCCATTTATGTGCAGTGATAGCCAGGAATAGAGCATGGACATCAAGCTTACGGCAAATTGAAGATTCTGATAACCTAAATTACTTCCATTTTGCTTCTGAGTGACATGTATCGTTATGGAGTATCGCTTTGGTGAAGGCACTACCATGTTTTACATGATGCTTGATGTGGGGCATGTCGCTAGCAACCTTGAAATATATATTTTTGTTCTTTCTTGAAATGCTTGAGGTTAATGAATAACTTGTGCATGTAATTTGAGCTGAAGATTTAATCCTTTTTATGAAAAAATGTAGTATGAGTTACCTTACAATATTTAAATATTTAATTACTCTGTAATTATAATGACTCATCATAAAATGCCCTAAAAGTCGTTCTATCACCTTGATTTGCTTTCAGTGGAGTCTCAAGCACCACCTATGTTTCACACATATGTATCGACAGTCAATCATAATTTGTGACTAAAGTAGATATTTGAAAACATTTGTTTATGTATATGCCTCGTTTTTATTCGTATTTGAGAATGTTCCACTCGATTTGCAATGGGTTTTACCATTTTTTTTTTTCAATATATTTTATTCGCTGCACATTTTACTAACCCCTCGCTTCAGATTTTTAAAAATAATATAAATGATACTCCCTACTATTCAAACTGGATTAAGTCATTCTTTAGCATGCTCACTAGAGAGTGACAGCATCGGGCGGCATAGCGTCAGCCTGTCTTGACAAAAAACAAAGTTCTGTGTCACTCAGCGAATTTTTCAAGGGCACTCACGGTAAACCTAGAAAACTCAGGGAATTTGGGAATGTCAACTTGGTAGACACCCTGAATATTGCTTGTGATTTTTCTAAATTTCGAATTTCAGCGTGCTGCAAGCTGGGCCACAAAGTGACTAAGATTTGCAGAGAACCAACCTTTCGATAGCAGCAGTCAAGGGTGTGAGCTCAATTTAAAAGCAATAAAGGTAATGGATGCAAGAGCTCAGAAAGGGCCAACTTATATTCATTATCATCACAAGAAAAGGAGAGGTTCCCGAATTTAAGTCATTGGCTTAGTCACCTAAAGTGACGCATATCCATGATGGTGTCACTGTGCAAATAGCCCAGTAAATATGCATTGGCAGTATGTACCTGCGCAGACAGTCCTGCACGAATGCTCGTTGCACTAAAAGATCGTCCTTCGAGCCTTTAAGCACCGTGTATAGAACTTGTTATTTGTTACTAAACATTGTTATTTCTCATATTAATCATGACACCTTTTTATCTTTTTTCACTTCCAATTCATCAAGATATCGTATACTTTAAATTCACAGTCGTGTTGCATTCATAAAGATACAATAAACCTTCCAATGTCCATACTCTACTGCAGTGTTGTAGCCAGTTTCTATGCCAACCTCAAAACCTTATATGTGATACATAGCATTACAGTTAAACCTCAACATAACAAAGTCAGTAAAATTGGCAATTTGCTTTGTTATGTTAAAATTTTGCTGCATTGAAATTCAACATCTTATGCAAATAAGCACAGTTGGTGATGGATTTTCTTGCGGGGAAGGGGCTCCAAAACTTTCTAATTTGGAAAACACACACTTGAATCGGAAAGAAATTCGTGTTATTGAATTTGAGGGTCAGCGATGAAAGGTACCTCCATGCCATGTCGAAATCTTCACGTCAGCGGTACGAAACACAGCCAGCTACACTTTCGCGTCTACTCCTGCTCCATTGCTGATAATGTCACCAGCAGCGGTACAACGCTGTAATGAAAAGCGCCAACAGCTGGCAGCGAATGCTTCGTCTGGCTCTCGCTTCAATGCCTCTACGAAGCTCGAGATTCCGCAACATTCAGTTCTAAATGTGCGGGAAGACAGCGCCGGAAGATGCAATGCCATCTAGGCATGCCCAATCTTTACACATGCGGCATATTACCACTAGAACAGGGCTTGCAGTTTGCATATGCGCTCAGCCATGTGCAGCCACGGCTGCGCTAAGAAAGAAGGCACATGCCAATCTGCCCCAATGGCTTCAAGGCTCACAGGCCCAAGACACCAAATTTCTGCGGCTACACCCGTTTTGCAGGCGTAGTCCTTGAAGCCGCCGACTGTGCACCTGCTGTCTTCTGTGCCTTCGTTAGGACAGCCACTCCGAGGTTCGCAAGGTTGGGATGTTGAGGTCTCCTAACGCTAGTCATCCTGGTGTGTCCTTACTCTTATAGCACCAAGTGCGATGTCAGCAGAATCATCAAATGCACGAGCCACTAGCAACACAGACAATGACCAGAGAAATTAGCAGAACGCCCATTGCTCTGACCTCACACGCGATCAGAGAATGGAACAAGTTGAAGACGAGGATGTAGAGCATCTACGAGTTACGTGGAATGCCATGCTCTTGGATATTCAAAATGTTATGAAAAACATTGAAATTGTTTTGAAGATGCAAAGTGCAAAGTAAATGACTACTGCTTTCTTCTAAAATCAAAAAGCCAGAACCTGAAAAGCCTAGACACATAACCTTATCAAAATGGACAGAATTAGAGAGCAATGTCTATGCATGCGAAACCTTCAAATTCGAAATGTGCCTCACAAAAGCAAAGCTGCACGTCAAGATTAAGTAATTAGAAAGAAGGCCAGAAAACAGCAATGAAGCCAGAGGGAGCAGTATTGCTATGGAAATCTTAAGAAGTGTGTTAAATAAGGTGGCTACTTCAATGCGCGCAAACAGAAATGGTGCGACTTTGCTCGAGCTAATGCAATCAAAGACATTTGCAAGAAATTACATATTTTAATGCACCTTGAGCTCCAACTACGATAAGTTCCTTGAAGGTGTCCTCAGTCATTATGTCAACAAGGAGCAATGTATCCTGTCAGTTTTTCATTAAGTGTGTCTCAAAAAAAGGGGGGGAGGAAGAAATCGAAGGAAAATGAGAAGCCTCTGGAAGAAGAAGCGGACCAGATTAATTAAAGGAAGATAGGCTCCTGCAATGTCAAGCAAAGTGTCAGTTGAAGTTAATGGCAGCAAGCACAAGAACAATGCCTCAAGGAAGATTTAGGTTCAATTGTTTCAGATCAGCTAGGAGCAGAAGCCATGCTCAAGGCATCGAAAAAATTGTCGCCAAGAGGGGAACAAAAGCTTGGACTCGCGCAACAAAAAGCGTGCATATTTATGTGAAGAGAAAGTGCGAGTTAAGTGGACGCTGGAGAGTACTTATAAAGACAAGAGAGATCAGTGAACTGAATAGAAAAAACCTTGCTAGAAGTTTCAATGCAGGATGTACCAGAACACAACACAGCACATTAATTTTTATTCTACGTTGTGTAAAATAAAATTAAAATGGAAATCACACCTCGGATGGCAAACAACTTGCATTGCGTAAAACGAACAAAACTAACTGCGTCAAGCATGCTATTTTGCAGGGCCTGCATCGGTGCAGATCTCTTGCATCACATGACATGCTGTATGGTCGCTTTAAAAAGTTGTGCCGCTAGGTTACAACTTGACATTCGGGGAAAGCGTCCGCTTTGTGGTAGGTGCAAAGAGCGGCAGCCTTGCGCGAAGCCTGTTCAACAGCCCTGTGGCAGAGTTTTTGTTCCATTCTCAATCAAGATTTTGAGATATCCGCAATTTGGCCTGTTGGAGTTGTAGGACGATCTTGCCGCTGCCACCAGTTGAAGGAGTTGGAGTCGGGTCGTAGGGAGGACCTTGACTCTTCATTGGGACTTAGGCGAGCAGGATTTATTTACAGTATTTACATTTTAAACAAGAGACACATTTGACAGTCTAGCAAGGCTCCCAAATGGAGCACGTAAGACGAAGCATACATTATGCGAGCTCGAAGCTCCAAACACACTACCGAGCACGCAGCTCACGAGCACACTCACAGAGCACGAGCACCCACTAGCAGCGACAAGCAGCTGCTTATAAACACTTCGCGTTCCCTAGATCCCTAGGTGAGGCAAAACGTTTGACCAGTCAGCGTAGAAAGTCCTCGTAGCTGGCCTGCCTTTGAGGGAAGGGGGTAGAGGGTTTACACACACACGTATGCACAGCTTTCACTGCCCCCATCGACGCTAGACGGGCTTCGCAGAACTCTGGGCTTGCTTCTTGACCAAGCTGACCTTCGCAGCATCGCCGCCGGTTGTCCATTGTCTTGCGTCCTGTAGTCGCCACTTGTCTGAGAAGACTGCGAGGAATCCTGGGGCCCGAGGAAAACGTACTGCAAAGCACCCTTTTGTTAGGGAAGCTCCTCTTGCTGCAAAGAGACCGTAAAGACTCGGCAAATTAACCAACAATACACGGGGCGCCAAACGTGGCCAGCCCTGCTGCCGTCGCCGGTTTTCTGAAGGAAGTTGATGGTCGGTTAGCGCTGTCGTCCTCGCTGGTTCTCTGAAGGGCGCCACCACAGTGGGTCGATTGAAGCACGTGCAGCGGGCTGAGATAGCTTTGCAGAGCAGTACCCCTGCAGGCTGATCCTAACAGGCCCAAAACTACTTCAAGATAGAGGGCAATAAATACATGGCACGTATTTTTTCGAGATATGCGAGTTCAAGTTAACTGTTTGTTGAATATAGAAGGTGGCCACATCTCGCCACATACGACCATCATAGATGTTGGGGTTCCATTAAAGGAAGAATATCAGGGCAGCCATTGTGTCAGTCTTAGTTTTTTACAATGCATAAGGCATAAGCACTGGAAAAATGGTTGTTTGATATTTGGGATGCTATCTACCTTTACTATATGGCACCACTGGCTTGGTCCAAACAAAGCTTGTTGCATATAGTTATTCATACTTGTAATAACCCATAATTCTGTCTTGCATTATATTTCATTCAGGCTTCAGATAACTGACCATTTTTAAACCAAATGAAATTTATTGGTTCCAAGGAATTTGAGATACTGCAAGCTGACCATGTTTGTTTTGATCCACATAGTGAAGTCAGAAGCACAGTTTCACGGTAGACGGCTGTGTGCCTAGTACTGTGCAGGAATACTTTTTAATGGTGCAAGGTAACATACCGTATTTACTTACATAATGATCGCACTCGCGTAATGATCGCACCACTGAATTTAGTTGTCGTCAAAATTGGATTTTTAAAATTTCCCGTGTAATGATCGCACCCTGAACTTGCCGCAGCGATGTGTCGTGTGTCAAGTCTAGCTAATAATGATCGCACTTACCATCTGTCGAATGCTACGCGAACGACTCTTCAAAACAAACCAAGTGGTCTGCACGCACCAAACATTCTTAAGCAGATGCCCCATTTCATTGCTTTCTAAACTTTCTGCACTTCCATGACAAAAAAAAGCTACAACTAAACTTTTCTTTATTATGTGTAGGTTTTATAATGGTTGTGGTCAACAACAACAAAAAAAAAGGGCCTTTTGATTCTTCTCGTCTGCACTCGTGGGCACGCAACAAATCGCGAGTGGCAACGATAGTAGCCACATTTACACTGATACGTTAGGAGTGTGCCCTGTTCATACGCCGACGCTTGTAACATGGGTAAGATATTCCCCCACCCTTAGCGGAAACGTGCCGTATTAGAATAGTAGTAAAGAGAAATGCCGCAGTTTCCACTGCATGCCCGCCATGTGTTTCGAAGTCACCGGCAGCTAAGCGCACCTATCTGCTTCTGTCCCCTCAAAGTAGACATGGCTACGTTATTGTCACAAACTTCCCGATATTAACGATATTATTCATTACTGATACAGAAGAAACTGTTTCAATGCACGCAATGTGCCTCACAAGAAGAAAAAAATATCGCGTTCGGCTTTCTCTGCTGGCTGCTATTTTCGTTTTTGTGTCCCACACCACATACAGCGGCAGCTGCCTTTGTTAATTAACCTGTTGTCATCCTGCAGCAAACGCGGGATGAAAAAGAAAATTTTTTTTTTCTGTTTGCGGGAAATTTAACCCGCGTAATGATCGGACCCCTGAATTTGCACCAATTTTCTTGACAAAAAAAGTGCAATCATTATGCGGGTAAATGCGGTGATGAAATTAGAAAACTGCAGGAAAACTTGTTTTTAAACACAGCGCAACTCCACATATTTGCAGGCCCTTGACCTTGAACCGAGACACCCCAAGGCACTCTTCCGGAGAGGCCAGGCTTTCCACGGCATGCGGGACTATGACAAAAGCATGGTATGCTTCCTTTATTGCTTGTGTTTTCTGACTTGTGTCTTGTGAAAACCCAGCATGTTCTCTGCTTTGTGTATGTTGAGTGTAGTTACTGTCTCACTGTCAGTGTTAACCTTTTTCATAAGTGGCATCCCCACTTCAAAGGGTTTACCCTTTTCAGTAGTGGTGACATTGATCCTTCATCATACAGTGCAGCAGCAGAGCACATTGCTGGGAAGCTGGACATTTAAAGGCAAACTACAGATTTAACCTGCAGCATGACAAGTTGTAGCGTGGGAACGCATAGATAAACAGAAAAAGAGACAGGCGAGCGCTATTCGTTCGTCATCTGTTTGTCTAACCATCTGTCTGTTTCTGCACTTTGATTTGTCATGGTGTCATACTGCAAGCTCAGACATCCACAATTCTTAATCTGAAGCCCAACGCTGTGCTTGAAAATATTTTGTTTTTGTTTTTGTTGTTTTTGTTGTAGGTGGTGCAGGAGCTTATACATGTGAAAATAGAGCATGTCAGCTGAAAAGTAATGTGGGGAATAATGTGGAGGTTATTTAATTCATTGTGGAAGCATGTGGGATAAACAGAGGGCAAAAACAATGACAAGGATGTTTTCTAGCAATATATGTCTTTGCAGATTTTCCACCCTTTTTTATTGGCTTGAACATGATTCATGCACTGCTGTGCTACTGTTATTAATGGGATCAGCCACTCAGCATGATGCATGATAAGAATTGAATGGAAAATGAAATGGAACATAGTAATAAAATACCAGCCCTGGTACTTATTCAACAACCTGTTAAGTTAAATTTTTCGTCTTTTGCAGGGGGAAATCTGTCCAAAATAAGGAATTTTGAGACTTTAGAAAGTAAATTTGTCAGTTTAGTAAGGAACACCGCTAATTAAAGTGTTGCTTACTTTTTTTGCAGGCAAACCTACAGCAAGCACTCTCCCTCTCCCCCAACAATAAAGGTAGGTATCACTTCCTACCCAGCTCTCGTGCAAGAGTAGTGGGAGCCCTCACCTTACCCGCAGTGTTGGCGTAATGGCTTTGGCGTTGCACCGCTAAGCCCCAGGGGGGCGAGGGATCGAACCCTGGCCACAGTGGCTGCATCTTGATAGGGGCAGAGCACAAAAACGCCTGTGTGCAGTGTTCGGTGCACGTTAAAGAACCCCAGGTGGTCAAAATAAATCCAGAGTCCTCCACTATAGCATGCCTCATAATCAAACTGTGGTTTTGGCATGTAAAACCCCAACGCTGTAAAGCAGACTCATTATCATTATCATCAAACAAAATCTTGTAGAATCTTTTCTTTCGATACGAGGTATTTGTGTTGTTTTTCTGTCATAATTTTGGAAAATAAAAGCTTTTATGTGACATAGACCAAGATACATGTACAGACGCATAGTTTACAAATTTTTTTATTTCAAACAGCTATTGGGACGTAAAAGTGTCACCAACAAGCGAACACTGCCAATTGGCATCGAGCATTCCGTCGCACTACACAGGGACACATATGTCCCAATACCTCTTTCTCAATAAAAAAGTAGTTTGTACTCTTTTAAGTTCAGGAATCTTGGTTTAATAAAAACCCTTCATCACTGCTCTTTTTATTAAACACATTATCTTCCTTCATTGAAAAAAAAACTGCAATACAAACACTTTATTTGTTGATGGCAAAGCATGCCTTTGTTCCATGTCTCCACCAACGTTTTGTCAACATTTTGTCGTAGAGTCGTTAACCGAAATAAGATCTTTTGATAATGGAAGCTCACAGGTTCTGTAAATTGGCTTCAGTAGGCTTGTAAGTGCAAATCGTATTTATCAATTATCAAGATATGTTTCAAATTTGGGGACACACATGTTGCATGTATGTTAAGAGGTTGAGGGATATTTGGCTAGCAGCTTATTTTCTTTTATCATTTCCAAACGAATGAGCATGGTGCGGGCTTAAGCATGTGTCAGTAAGTATGTGTGACCGCAACTGAATTTTCTTGTGACCTTCCCCATACGATCGCTGTTCACTGACTGTGGAATTTCTTTTTCACAGCAATACTTTCAGAGATTGCAGCTGTAAAAGGTGAAATGCAAGCCTACAAGGCAAAGGAGCGCAAGGCCTATGCAAAACTTTTCAACTGAGCTCAGGCATGGCATCCTTCATCCACATAGTCCACTGATTTCGCCATCACACTGCTGTTCCCTCCAGAGCTTGGACAGCTCTTCCGCATCAGAAGTGGTGGTACACACCTTAACAAGTTCCACACATTCTTCACGTGAAGGCAACACCAGTGTGCGAGGGCCACTTGCTCTGATCAGCTCAAACCCACAAGTGTTTAAGCAACTAGCTTGAATCGACAGGACACTGTCACCGTCCCTCCTTGTTTGTCGAGAAGCCTTTACAATAGACAGTTTTAGTATAGCGTATAGCAGCATACACAAAGCGTTAGCATCGCATGCTCCACACTGCGCCTGCATTGTGTGTTAACGGTGCTGGATCCCTTACGTACGTATGCTATTTTTGGGATTTAGTGTTGAACGCTAACGCATGCAAGAGGAGCCTTATGTATGGCAACATGACGGCACCAGTCGAAGCAAGAGCTGCCCGCTTCGGTTCTATCAGGTCGTCGGCCTGCACTGTTCGTCTTAGTCATTCCCCACTAATGCTCATATTTGTTTTGATTTCCGTGATGATTCTTCAACAATGTTGTACAGGTTACAAATGGGTGGTGTTTTCGAGAGGAGTTCTTGATTAACGGCGCGTTAGGCTTAACAAGAGAGGTTGCTTATGTTTGCTCATGCTTGCTGTAGCTGCGTTGAGATGGCGCCGTTTATGTTCGCGTTAGCATTTTGCTCCATTCTACTATTCTAAAAGACTAGTTTGTGCTGCGCAGAGCAACCTTACTTAGCGTTAGGGTTGCGTCGCACGCTAAGCAAGCATTTTACGCTATACTAAAACTGTCTAGTGACAGCCATTTTCCTTTTATGCCAATTAGAGGGCAGCAATTGTAGCTCCCAACTTGTATAGAGGACCGTTAAAGGGACACCAAAGGCAAATACTAAGTCGATGTGAACTGTTTAAATACCATGCCAGAAACCTCACAATGCTTGTTTCATGTTAAGAAAAGACTTGCATTACGAGAAAATTGCGTCTGAAGGGTCTGAAGACCTTTTTCGAAATTCAAATCTTCTGCCACCCAACAAGGGGAGTGGTGATGTTGCATGTGCCATCACCACCCCTTGCTACCATCGGTGATTAAAACGGCGCCCGACAGACTGCGGTACCGAGCCATGACAGAGCGGTAGATTCGCCCCTGCAGCTGCTTTTTGGTCAAGTGGCATACATTGTTCGTGCATCCTGCGACATCACATGGAAGTTGACTTCTCTGCTACTTGCAGTTTATCCGAGTTTTGCGAGCCAGCAAAACCAGCGCAGTACTACACGGTAACAAAACTGCTGAAATGCGAAAGCGTGGGCGGCGCAGAGTTGAGCGAATGCGAAACCTTTTGACCGCCCGCGTCGTTGTGAAGAGTAATTTCAATGAGTTACTTTTTCTAAAAATGATTTTAAACTGAAGAAGTAGCATTTTATTTCGTCCTAAAATAGAATACAAGGCTGTTTTTTGCAACGAGTGGTTGAGTACTAGTGACGGTATTTAACTGAGGAATGCTTGCGTCATCGGGCAAGTACTTGAATGTCCCGGGGGAGTCTCTAATCATATCCAGCATTTATCTCAATTTCTTTATTATTAAGGCTCTGTTTGTGATAATATCGATGCGTTAGAGATTCTCGAGCACTAATCTATAACTTTAGCTTGAATTAATATTTGCCTTTAGTGCCCCTTTAATTGTTTCCCTGCCACGGGGAAAGTAGATGTTTGTTGTAAGTTACGGCAATATATTTTTTCTGGAGAAACTACTGCACTCAATATTTTATGTAATTCATAAACAAAAAGCAGAATGAATGTGCTTTTCACACATTAAACTTTCATTAACGAGACATATGTCATAAAAGGAATATAAATTGCCACATTCAAGATTGTGGAATAAAATTGAACAAAGTTTGTGAAGACATGCTTGTGTATTCTAAGAAAAAAGTATAACAATAATTTTGAGATATACAAAATATATTGTCATCTAATAGACACTATCTTCAAAAAAATCAAGTTTTCATTGAACAGGTATTCCAGTACAAAAATTTAAGTGCAAGCACTACTGTTTGGCGTGCCTGGCTGTGGCCGCCGGTGTTCTGGGCTGCCGTGTGCGCCGTCACTCAGTCTCAGATTCAGTCCTACAAAAATGCAGCGTCCTCAGACTCACCGCTGCTCTGCTCAATCCATTGATAAAATTTGCCATAGACGCTGTGGAATCGCGGGATCTACAATCTATGGAAGTGCGCCTGCCGCTCCCGGAAGCGGCCATTTTTGCTTTCTGCTTTGACGATCCCGAAACTTCGGTGTGAGTTCAAAAATTAATGCCTGGCGGGAAAAATAGCTAACTGCTTAGAAAACAAGAATATAGTTCTCCTCCTTCACGTCTTATGGCGCAAAGTGTCCGTGAACAGCACAGAAGGCCTCAAAAGCAGCGTTTGAAAACATCGATAGCAGGCAGCCATGTTTGTTTTCTACTGAGACAATTGCGAAAACTTCGGAGTGCATTCAAAATTCACTGCCTGGGGGTAAAAAGCGAACGGCTTGAAAAACAAAAATAAGTTATCTTCCTCCACGTCCCATAGTGCAGTGTGTCCGTGAGCAGTGCGCAAAGTCTCAAAAGCGACGTTTCAAACCATCGTTAGCAGGTTAATGGTGCCTAGTAGGTGCAGTACAGAAAGAGTTAAGCAGCTTTCTGAGAACATGTCACAAATAGTTAAAAGATTGCGCAACATTGCCCTATTATGTCGTAACACGCGAAACACGACTGCCCTTTTATCTAAACTGCGCCTAAAGCTGCTGAATTTCATGAAAGGCTGGCATTCAGTGAAGCCTACATACTTAACTGTACAGCTACACTCTTTGTAGTCTTTAGCAGAGAAGGCTAACAATTTCAGCAAATCTGTCTAGCACAAGATGCAGCACTTCTAGGTGTGAGGCATTTCTGTACATATAAATAGCAGCTGTGTCGTCGACACGAATACAGCTACATTCTATTGCAGGCACAGTTATGTTTGCCAAATGCAAATTGAGCATTAGTGTATAACATTGTCAATGTTGCCGGTGCAAGTCTATTGTCCCATAGAGGTTTGGGAAGTAACTTGAGTCTGTGCCCACCGCATTTAAGAATAATATAGTACTGGAAAGCCAGCTAGCAATAGAAATACTGTCTTCATATAACAACTGATATCGCTTGATGTTGTTGCTTGCTGCCTGCAAAGCATGCAGGGCCTGTACCTTGAGTGTCTTCTGTGCGGCAATTGTATTGGCAATACTACTACAATAGACTTCCGTTAATTCGATCCCGACTGAAGGTACCTGCCAGCTCCCATGCATTTCTTATGGGCCCAAGCTTTCGTTATTTCGAACCTAGAATTGGCCTTCGCCAGATAATTTGAGCTTGTTCAATGAGCACGAGCTTGCCTGACCCCTATGGTGATCCCAGTAGCAACCCTTTAGTGACAGCGTCGATCTCGGCAGAGCTTAGGTAAGAGTGAATGCATCGAGCACACGTCACCTTCTATCAAAAATGGTTATTTTCGGCCTGCCCTAGGAATATTTTAAAGCAATAACCGTATATCACACTGGCTGATTACTGTACTTACCGAAATCAATGCACATTTTTTTTCCCCGATAAGAAATGGGCCGAAAATTTCCTGCGTGGTGCAATTGGATACCAAACCAAAAATGCCTTCATGGCGTTTGTATGCCCATCCACATAACACGAATTTATAGCGGCAAAGCTGACTTTAAGAAACCGGCCGTCATTGTGCAACACATGTTGCTTGCAAAAAAAAATCGGGTGTGCGTTAGGTTTTTGCTTTGCTTAGCAGCTTTAATGTGATTTCTACATTAGTTTTCCCACTTTGAACAAATAGAAAGTGCCGCCCATTTCATTCGGGGGCATGTTTAATCATGCAGATACCGGCAAATTAATCAGTAGTGTGCTTTTGGCATTTTTTTCTGCATCTTGTTTAATTCGACCCGCTACAAAATTCGATCAATTTCATCAGTCCCGTCATGGTCAAATTCATGGAAGTCGACTGTATATATAAGCAGGTTTGTATTTTTTTGTACAAGTTTGGCACACACCAGAGACATTGAAGTGGGGAACATATGTTCTAACATAAGCTGAATGGTGAGTGCTTCGCTGATGATGTTAAAATATAACCGATTTAGTTGCAATTCCCAACTTCAGAATGGCATAAGAAGTTGTCAAACATTTCAGAAACACCCATCTCTTTATTAAGTATCATGGCCAGCCACCTTGTCATACATTTATTGCTTAGGGTATTGTGAGGCATTGCCCAAGCATTTTTTTTTTTTTTTAATTATGAGAGGATTCATTACTTGCATCATCACTGAGTATAGAAAAGAGCCCTTATGTATAGTAGTTTCACATGGTGGCTAACTTGGCTTTGCAGAGCAACGTGGCGGTGCTCTGTGATGGCCATATGCTAAAGCTAAAAAGAGTTGTCTGGCCACTTATGTCTTTTCTTTTTCAGTTATTTGCTTTACAGTGTTTTCTTTTTTTCTTTTCTTTTTCTTTTTGCTTTTCTGGCACATTACATAGCTTCCTAGAAACTACACAAAAACATGTACATACTTGTCATGGGTGCCATGGATGCTTGTTGACCTGTTTCTGTATATAATATAGTGTGTGGAAACATTTGGTACTTGTATTGAAGAGGTGTCTGGAGGATTGTCTTTCTTGGTGTTGACTGTATGAATGAGTCTTGTAAAAATATATGGCAGTGAATTAGTTGTCTCGTTTGCCTCAGTTACTGCAGGCATCCCACAAGAGGACCTACAAAGGTAAATTAATGACGCAATTGTGCAAACATTTAAAGGCTGGTATGGTTGTTGCAGCTGATCCTTGCCATATGTGCCGTCTCTTAAGCTTTGGCTCATTAGCAAAGTAAAAAGAGAAAAACCAATTTTAGGGCAAGACAATTTATCAGGAAAGTACAACAGGTCACAAAGCCTAAGCGCACTAAGGGCTAAATTTATATTGAACCTCAAGAACACCTAAGGCATTAGTAGTTTTGTAAATAAAGCTTTAATAATAGAGAAATTGAGGTAAATGCAACAAACTATTTGCAACCCACCCGAAAGATTCAAGTATTAACCTGAGGATGTAGGCACTACTCATTAAAATTCTATCTCTGGTGCTCAACCTCTTCTAATAAAAAAATTATAGCATTGCACTGTAAGACGAAAGAAAATTAGAAAATTCTACTTGTCCAGTTCTATTCAATGTTTTGAAATAGAACTCAACAACGATGCAGGCGATCAAGAAGTCTTGTTCGCTTGACTCTGCGCCGCTCACGCTTTCACGTTTCAGTAGTTTCATTATCGCGTAGTGCTGTGCTAGTTTTGCTGGCTCCCGAAACTCACACAAACAGCACGCAACAGAGAATGCTAGATTTCCTCCATGGCTGCGCATGTGTGTTTCGTGCAAAAAGAAAAACCGTAGCGCCTGGGGAGCTGGAGCTCAACCAGCTTTCCGAACCCTACCCATATATATATATATATCGAAACGGGCAGATGTATAGTATGTATATATGGGGAAGAAGAGGACGGCTGGTCCGCCAGCCGAAACGTTCATACAATATATTGTGAAAATCCAACATATGTCGTACTCTATTATACTACTGGGGCCAGCGTGATTTCTTTAGCCACAATTATATATATATAGCGTGAAAGAAGCCCGTGAATACATGCAAAGTGCCTCGAGCGGCCAGTCGCACGGCAATTTTGTGTGCATTTGTGGGATTCTTTCGTGCTCGGAAAAACACTTATGTAGCATATATTGAACAAAAAAAAAAAGCTGTATTGAGAGTTTTCCGTGTCGCTCTGCAATTTCTCATTGACACTTTTCATATAACTAATATTTGAGAAGTTGATTCAGACATTCTCTAATTAGGCAGAGTGAAAAAAGAATAATTGGGGATCTCCAAGCAACAACAAATACCTTGGTTCTGTCCAGCTCGTGGCATTCACATGTATGGAAACTATGGCCAAAGTCAGCTGGGACACCCTGTGTATATTATCTTTAATAACAGGTTCACTTGAAGAAACCTCAAAGAATAGTTCACTTGGAAGAATTGTCTTATACTTCACCATTACTAATGCTGCTTCGCCTTTCCTGCATAACTAGTCTAGTCCTTTTTTTTTCTCTTCTTTTTTTAAATCTAAGTCTGCGTGAATCTGGCTTGGTTTCATTTCAGGGAGGGGGAGGGCAGAGGACCTCCTCCCCCCATTTTGGGAAGCTCCAGAGGGGCTCAGGCCCCGCACAGAATGCATCAGTGGTCATCTTACACAATTAAACCTCGATATAACAAAGTATTCAGCTTTTTATTACTTGTCCATGTATTTAAACCTCAAACAACGAACTGTGTTTATACACGATTGCAATACAACACTTTCACTGTCACCACGAAGGAATACCAAGATAATGCAGAACTATGGACGCAGATGGAAAGATAGCTAGTAAATCTACAAGCGTCTGCTTGCAAACGTGCCTCTCGAATCGTGCGTCCGCCAGCACTTTATGGCATCGGTGTACGTGCTCGCCACTTGCCTAGTCACCGCCGTTAAGCACGTCTTGTGCAGCTTTTTCCTCCACCCTTTTGCCATACCCTCCTCTGCTTTCCTCCTCACGCTCTCCGCTATCGCAGTCGTTCATCCCTCGCTGCGCTCTGCATTCACCTTCATTTTTCGCTGTGCTCGTTTATGCCGAGGGACGCCAACACTCAACGCAGGGATGGGCGCCAAAGAGCTGCGCTCTAAAATGGTAGGGGATACTTAAAGTGCGCTTCTGAACATAACACGATGCGATTGCTCAAATTGACGAACTATACACAGACCAGGAAACGTCCCCGACATTGGCTAGGTTTTAAAGGAACATTGCGGGCCACATGTTGCAAATGGGCCTGGAAGGCCTGTGTGCAGCTTGCAAGCCCCAGTATAGTTTTTTTTACAGCGAAGCTGCTACGGGCTAGTTCCCCCACAGTTGGGTCCGTATGTAGACACAAAATCCAGAAGATGGTGCGATGCCAGGCCAACCCGTGGCAGAGATACGGGCGTTAAGAGGAAGCTTTAGCTCGGGCCCAACTTTGACACGGCCTATTCAGATACACGTAAAACGCAAAAATATTTTCCTGACATAGCCACTGGATCAATTTTAATGAAATTCGTTGCATTTAAAAGAGAAAGTTAAATTCTAGTGACTGTTGGAAGCGGAATTTCGATTTAGGGCCTCAATTTTGTTTAAAATATTTTCAAAAATTTGAAAGTTTGGAATAAATAGAAGCACGAACTTCATAAATTAATAGGTCTACTTCAAGAACAGATATCGCAGTTTTGTAAATGGCATCCACTAGATCGTTCGTTGAAAGCGGACAAATTTGATGTCATTTGATATCTTGGTGAATTTATGTTGCGTATAAGGGTTCTGCAAAAGCTGTATTTATGTATTACTCTTTTGAGATTCATGTGTAACATCAATTTTGTCCGCTTTAGATGTACTATTACATGCAATTAACAACATTGTGGTATCATTTTTCATAGCTGAGTTATGTTTCTGAAAATTTTCGATTTTTGTCAATTTCTAATAAAAAATTGATGAGCTAAAAAAAATTCAATACCAAGATTTTACGTTTTTCATTTAAATGCAACAAACCTCGCCAAATTTGGTGCAGTGGTTGCCAAGAAAAACGAATTCTCCTTTCACATGTATTTAGATAGGAGCACCCGAGCTAAAGCTGCTTAAACACTCCCTATACGTGGCCCGATCCTGAAGATAGTGCAATACCGGGCCGAGTCGCAGCGGAGGTGCAGTTCACCATTAAGGGGCCCACATACACAGCTTTGCTGGTCATCCTTTACAGAGTAGAAAGGCACAGTTTAAAT
The DNA here is from genome assembly GCF_038994185.2 of Dermacentor albipictus. Lineage (NCBI taxonomy): Eukaryota > Metazoa > Arthropoda > Arachnida > Ixodida > Ixodidae > Dermacentor > Dermacentor albipictus. The sequence goes on from NC_091823.1 coordinate 36,118,962, forward strand.
TTTATTTAGTTCATTGACAAACTTCCTCCTGTAGGTAGTAAAACTTCATGTTCATGTACAAGAGACATGGTATGGAAAGAAACCAACATCAGTATTTACAAACAATAAGAGGGTATGTTTATTTTGAAGCTACTGCGAACCATTGTCTGGCTTTCGACAGCCAGACTTTAACAATAAATAACTTCCTTGAAGTACGCCGTAACCAGGCAATTCTTATCATGCCCTATCCTGCTGGCTGCTCATGTTTTTCAGGTAGTTCCTGATCTCGGTGGTCAGCTTGTCACGGGGAACTTCAAACTGAAAAGAGAGTGCCAACCTTTTAAAACAGCTTGCATAAGCAAATACTTGCTAGAGTGAAGACTCTTCAATCATAAAGTCTGGTATTCCATGCACGTCGGCAAGTGAACACTTGCAATTTGTCTACACGCTTCCATTGCAGCTGCTTACAAGAACTTTGAACAGTCCATCTTGCATTATGGCGACACCTGGGAAGTACTAGGAAACATCTATAACAGATGCCATGCTTTTCCACCTAAGGAGCCCAGCAGTAATTTTTCAGTGCTAGTAATAGTGTTCGAGCATCACGAAATATCTGGCATGTCTAAATACAGTCACTGACCGATTTCCGGACGCCCGATTTTTCAGGCATGCTGGTAATTCGTATGCCTTCGTGCACCACCACATACCCCATAGAGCCGATGTATAAGAACGTCTGAAATTTCGTATGCAAAACCCTTCGCCATCTGATTTTCCGGACTTTTTGCCGTGACCGCAGGTCCAAAACGGCATTAAGTGAAGCCACCACCACCGCCAGTTCAATAAAGCCTAGAACCGGCGCTCTCGCATGCCTACCGTTGGCAGCCGTAGTCGCGCTAGGTGTAGCTGCCAAGCTTCCTGCTGTTCGGTGCCATGGTTTTATTTCAAATAATTCACCGCTGTCAGCAATGTCGCCGACTCCGCCTTTGTAATCCTCGTCGATGACTTCGAAGAACGGAAAGCTCGACACATTGCATTATGCCGGTTTCCAAAAGTCAGCTTCACCGCAATACAGCATATTTACGCGGTGAAGCATACGCAATGTATTGCGGTGAAGCTTACTCTCAGTGAAAAGGGGCGACTGTCACGGGGCACATATTCCTTAATTATGCACGCATGTACCTTCCGTCTCCTGTCACAGTAAGAGCACCGATACGCCTAATAAGTGTACTTGCAGGCCTTTAGAGCAGCCTGAAACGTGTCTGTGGCCATTAGAGTTCTTGGGAGCAGTAAAAGGCATGGATTCATTATTTCAGACTGCCCGAGTTTTCGAACTTTTCCTCAGCCTCTATGGGTTCGAAAAATTGGACGTTGACTGTAAACTCTTTACAGCAGTAATTTCTACTTCTAGTACTTTCTGTAAAGAATTGACCTGCTATTACTTTATTCGTTTAGCAATAGAATGCTCATTGAAATAAGGCATGGCCAACCATATTTTAGATTTACGTTATATATAATTTGTCACACTTCATTTTCGTTATGTAGATAGGTTTCGCACAGATTCTTCAAAATCCTTAAAATTCGAAAGTACGTTTTCAAGGCCCTTGAAAGCCCTGGAATTTCTTGAGTACAGTCTAAGATCGATTGTATGTGACCGCTTTCTATCAGCGTTGACCCAGCAAACTTCTCATTTTAGAAACAATAATACTGTGTAAAAACCCACACCAGCATGCACACGTTCCTCTTCAGGTGATGCTTTGCGCAAAACTGGAAAACCCCACCGGTGCTTGGTGCTGGTTCTGCTCCCATATTTACCCTACTTTATTCACGCTACGTCAGGAACAGGCACGTACCCAGGGGGGGGGCCCGGGGGGGCCCGGGGGGGCCCGGGCCCCCCCCCCCCCCGAAATCAAGTGGCATACACCCCCCCCCCCCCCCCACCCAGGCCACCACTCCTCACACATTCCTAAAGCACTGCCAGATCAATGTTGAGACTTCGCAGCTGTTCATCGGTCAGCATTATGCTGCCTTTTTCACTCCTTTTAGATGGCGGTAGTTATCGGCATCTCTTGTAATGTGAAGGACAGTTTTCTCGTAGATTCCGCACTCGCGCGATTAACTCGAGATGCGTTCAGCTGTCACCATCTATTCAACCGCCACGCGCATAGCTGTTGCTTTTGTTAGTTCAACCTTCTTTGTTTAGGCTGATCCTGGGACCAGGAGAGGGATGCGGCTGTTACTCAGCTGGTCTGTACTCTCATGGAACGAGTTGCGGCCCGAGAAAACGCCAATTGCGTTTAACTTATCCCTTTGCTTCATCGTTTCCTTGAGTTACGGCTCGCCGCGACGCTGGCAGATGCCCGGAACCATATACACGTGATATGGGTTAGATAAGGTGGGAAATAAAATAATGTGAAAGAGTGTCCATCATGAAACCCTGCAATAACCCTTAAACCCATAAGCAAGATGACTGTCACCCGTTACCTCGTCTGTTTTTCCCTAACTGTATAGCACTTTTCGTGCAAAATTGGCAACTGGAAACTAAAATCGCAAGGAGTTGAGAAATTAAGCGATCTACTAAGGGAGAGAGCCAAGGCAACAACCAAACTCCAAGCAAAAGCGAATAATAAAATGTTAACCGTTGTTTATGAGAATACTTATGGATCACCATCTTTTTATTTAAAAAAGGACGTAGAGAAAAGGCCGCCGGAAGTGGAGAACAATTACTTGTTTTGAATGACGCTTCTACAGTTATCGGTCGAACCGTCTCACGTAGCCACTTCTCTGCTGTGCTTATGTGGGTGTTTTTCTAACCTTTCGCGATGAGCGCAGTACGTCTAGAATCGCAGAGTCCTGCGCTCTACGCGGTTGTATGGGACTGGCGGCTGCACAGCGTTACGCAATTCGCGGAACTGTCAAAACTGATCAACAAGGCGAAAGTAACTGATATTCGAAACTATAACATGAGAAAGACTGAAGAAGCCGTAAAAAATGAACGCAGCCTGAAATCAGTAAAAAAGAAACCTGGCATAGGATAAACCATGATGTATGCACAAAAAGATAAGGAGGATAATATCATCAGCAATCTCGAAGATATAGTAAAAGCGGCGGAAAAATTCTAAACTGACCTGTATACAGAACCCAGAGGAGTCACGGCAGTAATGAACAGGATACAGAAACTCTCCCATAACTAGCGATGAGGTCAGAAGGGCCCTGCAAGACATGAAACGATGAAGAGCGGGAGGATAAGGTGGAATAACAGTCGATTTAATCAAAGATGGAGGAGACATAATGTTTGGAAAACTGGCGGCTCTTTATACGAAGTGTCTATCGACTGCAGGGGTCCCAGAAAACTGGAAGAATGCAGACATTATACTAATCCACAAAAAAGGAGACGTTAAAGAATTGAACAGTTATGGGACCATTAGCTTGCTCCCAGTATTATATCAAATATTTACCAAAATTATCTCCAATAGAATAAGGTTAACACTGGATTTTGTCAACCAAGGGAACAGGCTGGCTTCAGGAAGAGATACTTTACAATGGATCACATCCATGTCATCAACCAGGTTATCGCGAAATCTGCAGAGTACAATAAGCCTCTCTATGTGGCTTATATAGATTACGAAAAGGCATTTGATTCAGTAGAGATACGAGCAATCGTAGAGGCACTACGTAATCAAGGAGTACAGAACGCTTACGTAAAAAGCTTGGAAAATATTGCTACATGCGTGAGGTATTTGTTTGTTTGAACGAGGCGCGTAGGCGCCATCTCTCCAGAAAAGAGGAAGAAGAACGAACTGGCTCGCGCTGTGAATCTAACCGGTCAGCGCTGCCACCGTTGTTGTTATTATAATCTGTAAATAGTTTCTCGTCTTACTGACTCGTCTTTCACGTTAGAATGTCTACGAGGTTCTACAGCTACCTCAATTCTACACAAGAAAAGCGGGGAGATACCTAAAGAGAAAGGGGTCAGACAGGGAGACACAATTTCTCCAAAGCTATTTTCTGCGTGCTTAGAAGGGTTCAAGCTATTAAACTGGGAAGGCTTAGGAGTAAAGATCGACAGCAAATATCTCAGCAACCTTCGGTTTTCCGAGGACATTGTTCTATTCAACAACAATGCAGATGAGTTACAACAAATGATTGGAGACCTTAACAGAGAGAGAGTAAGAGTGGGTTTGAATATTATTATGCAGAAGATGAAGATAATGATAAATAGACGGGCAAAGGAACAAGAGATCAGGATCGCCAGTCGGCCTCTAGAGACTGTGAAGGAGTACGTTTACCTAGGTCAAATAATCAGAGGGAACCCTAATCATGAGAAGGAAATTCACATAACAATAAAAATAGGTTGGATCGCATACGGCAGACATTACCAGCTCCTGACTGGAAGCTTACCATTATTATTGAAAAGTAAGGTGTGCAATCAGTGCATTTTGCCAGTGCAATATATCCAGTGCTAATGCATTTGCCAATGCATTTCCCAGTGCATTTTGCCAGTGCATATAGGACAGAGACTTGAGAGCAAGTTAAGGACCACGCAAAGAGCGATCGAACGAATATTGCTAGGCATAACGTTAAGAGAGAAAGAGAGTGGTTTGGATCAGAGAGCGAACGGGTACAGACAATATTCTAATTGACATCAAGATAAAAAAATGTAGCTGGGCAGGTCATGTAATGCGCTGGTTAGATAACCGTTGGACCATTAGGGTTACAGAATGGGTACCAAGAGAAGGGAAACGCAATCCAGGACGGCAAAACACTAGGTGAAGCGATGAAATTAGGAAATTCGCGGGCGCTAGTTGTAATCCGTTGGTGTATTACAGGGGTAATTGGAGATCGCAGGGAGAGGCCTTCATCCTGCAGTGGACCTAAAACAGGCTGATGATGATGATGATTATGATGATGATGATGATGGAGGGGGTGAGCCCCCCCCCCCGAAAAAAAATCCTGGGTACGTGCCTGGTCAGGAACATAAAATTAGAAACTTAATGTGAACAAGTCTGGACATTTTCAATATGATTTTTGCATCTCTTGTGCAATAAAGCTATCTGTAGCGTTTTGGGAAAATTATAGTAAGTTATTGATACGTGGGATGCTACACTGCACCCTTGAAAAAACTTTGATGGGGCCTTGAAAGTCTTTGAGCAGCCTTGAATTCTTGTTTCTAAAACCCGTATGAACCCTGATAGAGGATAAACTGCAACAGAGAATATGGCCCCAGCATCCATTAATCAACCATGCACACTCCTTTTCCATACACCCACCTCCTCCCTGGTGGCCACTTTCCGCAATTTGACTACGCCTTTCTGCAATTCCGATTCCCCAATGATGATTGCAAGTGGGATCGATCGCTCTTCACAGTACTGAAGTTGTGCCAGCAGTTTGGGGTTCTGCTTGTATGAGTGTTCCACCTGCGTAAGCCATTCATAACACAATGACACCTCTCAGCATCTTACCCTTGGCTGCAAGCACAGTGAGGTCAGCACACACACAAAGCCTACCTTCAGCCCATGGTCCCAAAGCTCGGAGCAGATCTTCATCCTCTCCCGAACCAGCTGCTTCTGTGCAGATGCCACAAAGACCTCCGTTTCATTTGTTCGTAGCTTGGCCTGCTCAGTCTAACCAACCCATGCAAAAGAAAAGAAGACAAAAAAAAGCATGTTTGACTCCTGAAATGCACAGTGGTTACCTGTTTCTACACTTGTTACTGTACACTCATTCATCTATTCTTTTATAGCCGCTATGGTTACTTAGTGGCTTTGGTGTTGTGCTGCTAAGCACAAGGTTGCCAGATCAAATCCCGGCCACGGCAGCCGCATTTCAATGAGGGTGAAATGCAAAAGCACCTGTGTGCATAGATTTAGGTGCACATTAAAGAACTCCTCGTAGTCAGAATTAATCCAGAGTCCTCCATTACAACATGCCTTATAATCAGATTGTGGTTTCGGCACATAAAACCCCATATTTATTTGTTCATTATTAAATTCTTTTATCAGTAATTCAGTGCAGCTTTCTCTCATAGCCAACTCAGCCGGTGACTGGGCGGTTGAAGCGGGCTTCGCCAGCCACGCTATGCAAGTGGACTGTGGACGCATGGTCCAGCATACCAGAGGACCTTGGCCGTCGCGCATTCAAGAAGTGTGGCATCTCGAACGCGCTCGATGGGACAGAGGATGAGTACCTTTGGGAAGATATGTCCGACAAAGAACTATCCAAAGAGAGCGCAATTGAGGAAGACAGTGATTGAAGTGCGGAGTGCAATTTAAATAAATGTTTTCCTCGAGTTTTCCTAACTCGCATTATACGCGGATAAAACTTTCTTTTTGCCATCTCGCGTCCAAAAAATTTCACCTCGTATTATACGCAGGTTCGTATTATATATGTGCTCTAAGGTATTGAATTGAAACATTCATTAGCATAACTGTGTTAATTATCCAATTAAGAATTTTGATTTACCATAGAAGTAAAGGCTGCCTCACAGAGTAATTCAGATCAAGGGTTAGAACTGTGCTAGCTGCCACAGGCAATTTTTAAAAATTTGGTGCAGCTAAAAGAAGACACCCCATATAGTTGTGATATATTGCACCAATATCTTTAATATATCACAATTTTTCACAACTTCTCAAAAAAGTGATTTTAGTGCTTAAAAAGTCTGCACATACCAGTTGGTAGAAAAAACGTTTTCCTTAAAATGTGATAAGTTTCATTCAAGCTAGATCAACAGTCACCTTAACGTAAGCATTTGTGCGTTTCGTGCAACTTCTTCACCAGCAGCAACTACTGGTGGTCTTGAGCAAGAATTCAAAAAAAGAAAAATTTAATGTTTCCATTGCTAAAAAGAGTGCTCATTCATATTAGTCATGTATTGCAACACATTCAGAAGACATAATTCTGAGTGACAGATACAATCTGCAGTTGCAGAATGCACATCTGCAACGCCTACAGATGTGCTAGTCTGCCACAGTAATGAAAGGCTAAACATCAAGTTTGACATCTGTCAGCACTCCCTGTGAGATCTTAGATTTTACAATATCCTGAAAGTTTCATGACAAGGGAAAAAATACTAATGGGTTAAAATGTAATTGAGCACAGCATTATATCCCTTGAGTGTCACAAGGTCTTGCACAACAGGCAAGCATCATAGCAGGAAAGTAAACAGCACTCACCAGCGCTCTAGCTTCTAGAAGAGTGAAGATTCGCTCAACTCCAACACTAATACCGACACACGGCACAGCTCGGCCTTTGGCGTCAAACATTCCCACAAGGTTGTCGTAGCGGCCTCCTGCCGCGACACTGCCCACAGTCTCACCTGGCTGACCGTCATCTGTATAAGATGGAGCCATAATAAACCATATACAAAATTTTGTAAGCAGACATTCCCATGCATCTATTTTGCTTTAATCAAGATGCTGCCAAATTCCCACTATACAGTGAAATATAACGAACTTCAGGGGACTGCAGCAAATTGTTATTCTGAAAAGTCATTATAGTGAAAGCCCCAAGATTAACCATTTTGCCCATCAACCTATCAGTTTATCAGTTGTCACCGTATGAGCTTTCCACAAAAACACTGCTATTGGCTCTTGGCCAGCGCTGTTGCTATTTTCCATTGATTCCACTGCCTGCAATGCAGCCCGCATATAGAGTGGCGCATGCAGGATAGATGCTAACGCCAAGGAAGCCACCACAATGAAGAAGCTCCATGTCGCCTATAAAGTGTATGAAAGCGGATCACAGAGCATGATCACGAGCTGGAACACGGTAGAAAATGACATTTTCGCCCTCTGTGTGTGCAACTCTACAACCTTGGAACAAACAGATGAAACAGAAGTACAAATCTCTTGCTATCATATGAAGTAAAACAAAGACACGCAGACATTTGGTTTGTAGGTCTTATTATTGCTCTAAACTTTAATTTGCTAACTGCCTTGAACAATTGTCAAAGTCACGTGCCACTGTGAGTGACATCACAGCATGGCAAACTACGTAGGCGCACTTGCGCGATGTGCATAGACTCTCCAGCGGGAAGCGCAGCGTGCATGAGAAGGACAAACGGCATTTGCTTTGAAATTTAAGCTCTTTCCATGGAGCTGAGGCACGTAGTGCTTAGCAGACATGATCGTTAGCATGCATTGCAAGCACTGCGTTTGTTAGCTCAAAATGGCCAGACCGGATGAGGGGCTCTTTAAAGTCAGCTTCTCCACATGAAAAAAACACTCAGCACCACCGCAACACCTCCGTGCTATGGGGTAAGGCTAATGGCTGTTGCAAAGGCAGTTTTGGTTTCACGTTCGACTGCACCTAGCAGACAATTTGCGGTCCAATTTTCTTTTTAGAAAAAGAAGGGCATCTATTAGAATCAGACAAACAACATGACCAGGCATCGCGAGTTACAGTTATCGCTTAAAAATCTTCCTGGGGCAGGCCGAAAACAGGAGTTTTCAACGTGAGATTACGTGCGTTCAACACATTCACTCTCCCTGTCATCTTTGTTTTCCCCATCTCCCGGTATGGAGTAGCCAACCGGAAATTATTCTGGTTAACTTCCCTGCCTTCTGCTTTTATCTTTCCTCCTCCTACTTCACTGTCCCTTAAGCTCCACCGGGACAAGCGCTGTCACTTAAGAGGAAGCTTAAGCTCGGGCCCAATTCCAACAGGGCTTATTCAAGTACATGTAAAACGCAAAAACGTTTTTATGAGATAACCCCTGGACCGATTTTCATGAAATTTGTTGCATTTCAAAGAAAAAGTTAAACTCTAGTGACTGTTGGAAGTGGAATTTCGATTTAGGGCTTGAATTTTCTTAAAATGATTTTCAAATATTTGATCGTTTGAAAAAAAGAAGCACGAAGTTGACAAATTCATAGCTCTGCATCAAGAACTGATATCGCGGTTCCGTAAACGGCATCCATTAGATCATTCAAAGTGGACAAATTCAATATGTCATGTTACATCTTACATGAATTTGTTACGTTGGTTACAAGGGTTTAGCAAAAGTAGTATTTCCCTATTATTAAACTTTTTATATTCATGTGTAACATCAATTTTGTCCACTTTAGATGTACTATTACATGCAATTCACAAAATTATATTACCATTTTAGTTGTTGAGTTACAGAGTTGTAAACTTGATAGTCTCATTTTTTTTATTTTCTATTTTTGCCAATTTTTAATAAAAAATTGGTGACCTAACTTAAAAATTCGAAAACAACAGTCACTAGATTTTAAGTTTTTCTTTTAAATGCAACAAACCTCGTCTAATTTGGTGCAGTGGTTGCCGAGAAAAACGAATTCTCCTTTTACATGTGTTTAGATAGGAGCATTCAAGCTAAAGCTTTCTCTTAAGGGGTCACTATAGGCGTCACTATAGGGGTCAGGTGCGTGTGTGCTGACTAGTCAAGATCAAGTTATCCAGTAAAGGCCAATTTTAGAATAGAAATAACTAAGTAACGAAACTTTGAGCCCATAAAAATTCATGGGTGCCAGCTGGAACCTTTGGTCGGTATCGAATTAAGTGAAAAATCAAAGTAACCAGAGTCGAATTAACAAAATACTATTGTACTTTGAAAGTACTCTGCATGAGGCTCATTCACTGAGGCCTGTCAGACTTAACACAGCAGCTTGTTTTTAAGCAGATGCTATGACAGGCTTGTGAACAGCATGCTCAATGTACCATGCCTGAAATATCCAGCATGACGCATACAGACGAAAAATCTCACTGGTTAGCACTGCTTCAAAGATGATTCCCGTGTAGTAGTCCAGCCCTCGAGCAAGGCTCAGATCAAAGGATACCTGCATCGTAAGCATACATTAGTTAAAAGAGTTACCGAGAAAAAGCAATTCTTTTTCTTACTGTTTTAACCAGCATACAATGCGACCGTCGTCATAAAGTTGAATGCCTTTATAACAAAGTGCTCGGGGCCTCCGAAATAATTCGTTATAGAGGCAACTTCGCTGTAAAGGTCGTGCAACGCACAGCTTGCAGAACGAGCCTTCATAAGAACAAATTGAACGGTGCACTTCTTTAAGCTGCATACAGCAATTCAAAGCAAAAAAGAATGTTGTTTACCTGAAATAGCTACTTCAGTTACGTGAATGTTGAAAAAGACATACCCATAAAATAGCAGTAAGCACAATATGTCAGCTCTTTAGACAATCTAGCAGTTGCTACTTGCAAAACATTAATTCTTCTTTTTCAAAATCTTGTAAACCTTGTCACAACTTATTGAAATCTTATGGTTTTCAGAAATCTTTGTCTAAACTGTAACTGAGGAACGAAATGGGAGAATCTGTTCCCAACATTAGCTAAAATTTCCATGTCACTTTTAAATGCAACACATTTCACTTAAGTCTGTTGCGCAATTGCCAAAAGAGGGTATAATGATGTGCTGCGAGACTGCAGTCAACCAGACATGTTTAGCTCCCCCTACTTTTTCTTTCTTTACTATACTGTCATGGGAAAGGTGCTTCAGGAAGACAACATAGGACATGGAAGTGGAATGGGGCCTGACCTTATTAGCGATTCCATAGAGGTCACAGTAATCGAAGAATAGCCGCAACTCCTCCAGGCCTTGCTTGGCAGCAACATTAGTAGCCAGATCATCAGACATCAGAGCTGTCACAAGTTCTGGGCCACCTGCAGAACAGGCAACAAAAACACTTCCACAATCTTTACTCAGCTAAAGGTTGTACATCAGGAGCATAAAATACAAGTCAAATATTCACCAAGTTAAAACAAAAATTTTCATACACCCAAGGCTTTCTTTGAATGACCATTTGAATTTCTACAGCAAGGAAAGAGTAACATAGTCAAGGGTGACAGAGGATTAGGTGGCATGTTGAGATGAATTTGCAGGCACAGGGTAGAGTTAGATTACATAAGATGAGTAATTAGATATCAATGAGAGAGGCCTTCATCCTGCAGCGGATAGCATCATACGTGCAATGACTGGAACCACCTTCCCGCATCGGTCGCCACTATTACAGATGCATCGAGGTTCAATACTGCTGTTCTCAATGCCATCTAATTCATTCCTTTATTGTTTGTTCTGCATTCCTTTCCTGTGCATGTACCACTCCTTTCTGTAGCGCCTACAGGCCTTGAACGTATGTAACATAAATAAATAAGTAAATAAGGCAATGATGACAGTTACGACAATGACAAATGCAGTTGATGACAAGCATGCCAGATGCTAGATAAAGCTGAAAAATCCCTTAACAGCAACTGCACTCAAAAGCCTGTAGTCTACACTGGTTTGCATTATGCTCATTAGCTGTACCATTTACATTAAGAACAAAATTTGGCCAAAATGGAAGACACCATGCCTTTTTTGATGACAAACTGACTAATCTTGTCAGCAACTTCTTCTGCTAATCCCTTTTCGGAAATCATTTCCTTGCGGACGTCCTCCCAAGGCAACTGAAAAGGAAAAGAGGAATACAATGGCTTGCAAGGTCCACATGGAAAGTCATGGCTCACACAAGAAAGAAGTTTCAGCAGTAAAGTTGCAATTTAGTCTCAAAGAGAGCTTTGACACATCACAGGCTCTAAAAAATTAAAATACATCAAAAGCACGCACTTATGATGTCTTCATTTACAGCTACCTTTACCAGAGGTTTTCGTTCACCTAGCATACTTTTTACAGTTCACTCACCTTATCAAGCTTGTCAACAGCAGAGCAGATAGTCTTGAAACTCTCTGCTGGTACACCACAAAACTCGAACATTCCATTGAGGATCTCTCGATGGTTGACCTGCAGGCAAGTTTTCATCACTTATTTAATTTAGTGGATGTCATCTGGCCACCTGGAACCGCAGTGGACCTCACACATTTTCGTTTTCGATAAGGTAGAAATTGCCACAGTGCCGAAGCAAACCAGCCTGTACGGACATGTGCCATGCCGTCATCAGCATATCTGTACTGTGAACAGCACATGAATGTGGCCCACGTGTCTGTTACAATATGCCCTTTAACATTCAGTTGTCTTATGTCGGCAACAAGCCAGCCAGGCAGACACTACTAGATTAAAAAGTGGCTCTCAGCTTGTACAGAACATCAGAGTTCATCTCTCCTCATGCGTTGCACACCAACACACAAGCCAGAATAAACTGTGTTCAGTGCCATGCGAGCACTGTCATCAAGCAAAATAAACATAGCTATCGGTGTTTTGCATAGCTGCCACGATTTTTCTCAAGGACTACAAAAGTTCAGATGTGGAACGGTGTGGTTTTGTTAAATACCAACTGTAATGTTAAATATCCGTCACAAGGTGGGGGAGATTGCACTTTTTCTGGCAATTTGTAAAGCCCAGTCAGGGAACCCCTGAACAAGAAAGCTCAGACATATCCAGTTTGGCATCCCTAGAACGGAACCGCTTAGTGAAAACATTCCATGTCATCCACACATTCTTGTGAAATGCATATCAAGTATGTAGGTACTTGCCTTTATCACAAAGCCATTAAAGCCGAGGTCTTTCAGTATTTCAGCCAGAATCCTTACGCACTCAACATCAGGCAACATTAGGTCATACTGTCCAGCAATGTCAAAATCCTGTCAGAATAGAAAGAAAAGAAAATCAATTTATAGAAATACAGTCAATCCTGGATATAACGAACTCAAAGGGGATCACGAAATAGGAAAATTTATATTGACACAGTAGACTTCCATTTATTGAACTCCAGTTAATTCAATTTTTGGGTTAATTCAATCACTATCGAAGGTCCCAGCTACTGCCCATACATTTCTATATGCCCGAACTTCCATTATTTCGATCTTAAAATTGGCCTTGGTCAAATAATTGGAACTTGACTAGTCTGCTTCGCCGCAATGTAGCTGTATTATGCGGTGAAGCATAATACAGCGCAAACCAAGCGCAACCACTAGCGCAAACCAAGCACTGGTGGAGGCAAGCCAACCCCCACTTTCAAGAGAAGGCAACCCAAGCCAAGCGCAAGCAGAGTGAAGCTAACCTCCAACTTCGAGAGTAGGAGGCCGAGCTGAGACGTTGACCCAGAGAGATTCCTCCCATGGAGTGTGCCGATGGATGGTTCAAGAGAGAAATCTGCCAGTTAGAGAATGGCAACTTGAAGCTGGGCTGGCCAATAATTTCCCACAAGGTACTCGAAAATTTTAGTTATACACATGTACTTAGACAAGTGCACACACTCGCAAGGTTAACTGTACTCATTGCTCTTTAGCTATGTTTACAGTTTCCACGACGCAAGAGTTGTGTCTTAGAATGCAAGTCTCACTGAGCAATAGCCTGACGACACCAGCGAGCGTGCCGGAGGCATCTGTACACTTACACACTGGTAAAACTCTCGGTAGCGTCCTCGTGTCATGGCGGGGTTGTCACGCCGGTACACCTTGCCAATCTGGTAGCGCTTGATGTTAGTGATTTTGTTCATGGCCAGGAACCGGGCAAAGGGCACCGTCAAGTCGTAGCGCAGAGACAGGATCTCCCCCCCTTGGTCAGCCAAGTCGTAAATGAGCTTGCTGTCCTCCCCATATTTGCCCGTGAGTGTGTCCTACGCAGGGAACAGTTCAGAAAGCACACAAATAAAGTTGCACTGCTCTCAGTAACTAGACTTGCACTTTTTCTTTTTAATGCAACAACTTTCATTGAAATTGTATCAGCAGTTGCCCAATCAGAGCTCCTACGTGTTTCACAAGTATATGCGCTAAAACACTGCAGCTGGCCCAGAGTGCCAGGATAAAGTTTTCACGTAAGCTCTCTATTCAGATATGTGTGAAAGTAAAAAAAAAAATGTCCTAATAAGGCAACACCTAAATTAAACTGAATCGCATTCAAAACACTGAAATTGATACTAACAGAAACACTAAATCAGTTTAGATCGATAAAGTATTTTTGAAGAGCCCTACTTTTGTTGATTTTGTGGTAATAGATTGATTATTAAAAGAAAAAATGAAGGTCAAAATTTCATTTTTGAATTACACATCAAAACCCTAGGGCCAGTACACCAGTGTGATGACACGGATTGCAAAGTATTTTTTCGATTTTCAGCCATTGCAATTCTGTAAATATTCTTGAACCTTCTTCTATTCAGTCTCCAGTTCCTTTAAAATATAATGTAGTCTGGTTTGTACCAGCAAAAATTTTACCAGAACCGATAAAGAGGCATCAAAATCCATGACATCATGCCAGGCTGGTGTTGACACTCATTTTTCGCTCTTGCCTCTTTTCTGGCTTACCAAGCATCTTCTTGCAGTCAGAGTGGCTTTTTTTCTTTACTATTGTAGAAGGATAATTTACTAACACAGCTAAAACCATTTTTAATTTTAGTGTCCCTTTCTTTTTAGTGTCCCGGACTTATTAGGCATTAATGTTTTCTTTAACAAAAGTTGCTAAAAACCTGACAATTGTAGAAAACAAGAGTTTTTCATTTTGCGCACGCAAGCAGGTTTGGGTACCCAAAGGTACTATTGTGCACACAAAGCACTACACCAGGCCTGCATTCTTTTGTACCCCTCGCCCCCCCCTTTTTTGTAAACCAAGCGGTCTGTGTCCCCTAACTTTGCATATGCAAAATTTAATAGTCCATATTCAAGCTTAAAGCTTACAACCCTATATACCCCAATAAGTACATATATCACAATCCTGTTAGCTAGCATTAGTAAGGCAGCCAAAGTAGACAAGTGACATGGATATGTATTGATGAAAAATATGTCAATGATCTATAAACAAGATCTCTGCAAAAAACTGAATGCTCATAACGGTTGCACATAAACTGCGAAGTAACATATTAGACTTCTCTGCTTTCAACCCTCTTACAGCTACAGCTTGCAGAACGGCCATACTTGTTTTTTCTTGCAAAGGAGTTGTAAATTTTCTGCTTCAATTTTATAAAATTCATTTCATTTTTGTTAATTCTTGCAAAATATCTGACAGCCAAAATAAAAAAATCCATTCTTGAGAGTTAGAAGAATTCAATTATTTCATTCAAATTGGTTCAGCAGCTGCCTGATATGAGTTTTTTCATGTTTTATGTGTCTATCCGAGTAGGGAAATTAAAACATGGCCTAAGCCAGAGCTCTTTTATACCAAAACAAATTACTGCTGCTATGAAAGCTTGAACAAAAAGCAGGAAAGGCGGAGAGCACCTTTCTTCCTCCTTTTCAACACCTACCTGCATTTTCACTTGTTCACACTTCGGTTGCATAGCTAATTTTTGTTGTATGAACGCTGCGATCTACAAACAAGTAAAAGTCTTCTGCACAACTTAATTTACTGTCTCTGGTAGCTAGCATGTCTTGGGAGGGGGAACAGCACAGCAACTTCAGCCAACATTTCGGCAGGCTTCATGACAGCTCTGCTTTGGTCACTGCAGTGACATAATGGGTGGGGCCAACTGGCAATAATTACCAGCAGTTGACACAAATACTTTTTAACAAAAATCATGTGAACATGAACAATGGTTGCTGACTTACTACCTGTCTGGCCTGTACAAACGTTACAAGAAAAGTAAATGAAGTATTACTTTCACTAAATCTGACATCACTGGAAGCAGCAGCAAATTCAAACAGAAATACAAACATACAGGCTCCTGTTACTCCATTTATAGTTGGGTTCATTGCTTTTGTTGTGTTTTTTTCTACTTAAGCTTTGCTTCAGGAACCAACACTTGATGCAATAAGATCAACAATGTCAGGCTCAGCGGACAACATAACCCAACAGGAAATTTACAACTGATGACACTAGTAGTACCACTACTGCAGTAAAATGTCACAATGCACAGCCGAGTCCCAGTGCCCAAGATGACCTTGAGCTCGAAGACAGGTGTGTCAATGGCCTCTCCTCCGTGCCTCTTGAAGCATGAGATGATGGTGGAGAATACCTTCTCTCGCAAGGCCATTTGGGCCGGCATGTGGTCCCTTGTGCCCTACATAGTGCAAACTGTCAGGAGAAGAGCCATATCCCAAAGAAGACACAAACAAATAAAAACAGAAGAGCCAAAATTCATGGGTGAACCACAGGCACAATCATTCTAATGTGATAATCCAGCTTATGTTATAATAACAAAAATTTCGAACAACTATAGAAAAACGGAGGTAATGAAAATATTTGGAGGCAACTATTAACTATTCAATCTCATCCATATTGGATGTGGATTGATAAAATCAAAACATCTTTATTAGTTGTGTTGATGTGTTTTATGTTCCATCTCCTGTTTTAAGTTTACTGCTCTTTCTTGAAGGCGCAAGTCATGCCACAATTCATAGTTCTGAAGTGATGCAGTGTACAAGTTTTCTGACATGTCCAGCCTCACAAATTTATTGCTAAAGTTGCACTCAAGGAGTTTAACTTGACTTTGAAAAAAACTTGACAAGATCTTTTTCTTGACAGCCAAGAGAATAAGGTTGCCCGATATAAGCAAATAGACGCACTAGTCACTTACCCCACATTCTGCCTGACCCTATACTACATATCAAAAGTCGTTTGCGGCACTGTGAAAACTGCAGGACTGCTTAGACAACAGGAAGGCTGAATGCCCCTTGGCATGTGTTCATCCAAACAGCGTCGTCTGCTCACCGACACAGTAAATCACTGTATATAATGTGTATGCAAAAAGGCCCTAACATGTTGTATATGCCTGTAAATATCCTGTACCAAGCAAAAATTAAACTCTCTAATCTAGATAATAATCAATTGGTTATGGCCGGAACTATATTCCGCTGCGCAAGGATATTTACCTATGTATGCCTCGTACCTTCGGCAGTGCTGAAAATGACTTGTGAGCTGGAGTATAGGTTACACTGACATGAATAAGTGCACAGGAGGCTGGCATATGCAAATAAAGATAGGTGTTTTTGTTTTATTGCGGTGAAAGAATGTTTTGCAGCAAAAATATACATGCCTTGGCCGTCTTGAGGACAAACTTGTGAGGCTCATCTTCAGCCAGCTGGGCCTTCAGCTGCAGCAGCTTTGCGACTTCCTCATCAATCTAAGCAAAGCAGAAGGAGATGTCATTTTTTTCACCATCATAACTGTGCGTCAACATAATACAGTGTATGCCAAGAAAGTAACAAGACAGATCTTTCTTATGGGGGGGGGGGGAGAGAGAGAGAGATGCTAGGAGGCTAAGAAACAGTCTCTGGTCTTGATAGTTTGCTGGCAATGTCAGGCTAATAGTCTGATGGAGCTGTTTCGTCAGGACCTTCACTGCGCGCAGATCATTTGCCAACTGGACAGCTGTTTGCATGTAGCAGCACATGTCAATATGCAGTGCCAATGAGCAATATGCGATGCAGTGTTTGGCAGAACAGACCCTGGAACAGAATCCAACCTCTCTACAGCTCATATTTGGCTTTGGCTGACTTTTTCTGGTTTCCTCACTTCATATCCAAGTTGAAAGGACACCATTTCAAGACTGTTGCGAACACACATGATGCCTTGGTGAGTACTTTGGAAGGTATTTCAGTTGAACGCTTCCAGGCACATTACAATGCGAGGCAAAACCACTGACATCAGTGTATTGATGCTCAAGGATGTTATTTTGATGTATATTTTGGGTGTGTAAATTACTTCAATTAAACAAATTTTCTATAATAAGTCTCCTTATGTTCCATACCTGTCGTACAAGGTGTCCCAACATCATGCACCAAGATTTATAAGTATGAAAATGCCACGTGACTGGACAGATCCAAGGTAATATTGTTGGCCATTGCTTGGAGATACCTAGATTATGTTTCAAAGTTTGCCTAATTACATAATTTGTCTTAATTAATTGATCAACTCCTCAAATTTTATAATTAGATGAAAAATGTGACTGAGAAAATTGTAGAGCAACATGAAATGCACCCAATGTAGCTTTCTGTTGCTCAATATGTGCTACATAAAAGTATTTTGCCAAGCCTGAAAGAAGCCCGGAAATACATGCAAGTGCCTCAAGCAGCCAGTTGTGCGGCAGTTTTGCATGTACTCGCGGGCTTCTTTCACACTCAGAAAAACACATTTATATAGCACACATTGAGCAACACAAAGCTGTATTGGGAGTTTTGCAGTCGCTCTACAATTTTCTCATTGACACTTTTCACCTAATTATAACGTTTGAGAAGTTGATTAAGTAAAAATTAATTATGTCATTAGGCATAATGCAAAAGATAATCTGAGTATCTCCAAGTGACGGCCAACAACGTAACCTTGGATCTGTCCAGCTACGTGGCATTTGCATACTTTTAACTCTTGGCGCATGATGGTTAGGATACCCTGTATATTACCTTGCCAATGCCTAGTAGACAGGGTTAATGAAGGTGGCCACTGCATTTTCACTACTCTTTTTATTCTTTGAACACACTTACACCTAATAGAAGATCATCATTTTTATGTACAGTTGCGCTATTTGTTATTCTTTGAACCAACCTGCATCAAATAAGCTGGCTAGTCTCTGTTATCCCAAAAGTAACAGGCACTCATGTCGCCCAAAACATGTCCATGCTTCAAATGGTATGTCCAAAGTAAACACCAACACTTCAAATAGAACCCACTCAGTTTCACTGCAATGCAGCTCTCACCTGTGCAATTGAGTGTGCAGCCGTCGACAACACACGAAGAGACGCATGACGCATGGAGGGCAATGGTCGGAACCGCAGGCATTGCAGTAGAGTGGCCATTGGTGGTTATGCAAAGACAGGTACAAGGGAGGGGATGGAAAGGAAGAGAGGAGAAGATGCCCTCAGAACATCCAGCTAAACTGGGAGGGCGGAGAGGATGAAACAAGAGCAATACATGTTTGCTGGCAGCTAATTGGATGTGTTTGGTGAGCCTTACAAAACAATGACTTGTTTCATAGATCATGCAAATGTTTTGTTTCGAGAAGATTCCCGTCATTAACGTTGTTTTGATCACAAGCCGCACCACTGCGCTAAAACCAGGGGCCGCATTCTCGGTCGACCACTTTCGATGAAATATCGCGAACGTGATCGTTTCCCCAAAAGCGATCCTCCGAGAACACCGCTCCAACTGAAGGCTGCAGGACAGCTCGAACTGATTGGGCAAATGTCCGCGGGGGTTAGAATTTACGAGAACCGAGAATGACGACAGTAACGTCGCAAACAGGTTGTACGTTATGGTAAGCTTGTAATCTATGGTTAATACCTGCAGCACACGACAAGTACTGAGATGACAAGCGCTTTTGTGTCTGGTCGTAGTCTGTCTTCACCGTGCGCCGTACATATAAGATGACGCTACTGGGAAAAAGCACCACCTCAGAAACATGACTAGGGTGCAGTGCTCCTGCGATGCTGCTTGTCATCTCAAATGTAGTCAACATCGTAGCGCTGTTTCGATTTCCACTTTACGAGGAACAATTTTGTTTGGTACTTTCTACTGCCACCAATCTGCATAGCTAGTGCTTCAAAGTGCACCTTATCAATGCTCTTTAAGGTTTCTCATTAAGAAATAAGAGCTGTCAATAAAAGCGCGAGTGGTACAAATGACGCAATACCGGTTCGACAATATTTGGTGTCCCATGTCCATTCATTCAATTTAGGGAAAAAATGTGAGCGGGCATAATCACTTAAGTTGTGCACCTAATTATTACTACATCTTTCATCAAGCGTTACTTACAGGAGGAATCGTGTCAGCTCTGTTAAACAGAAAAGTGATTTTTTTTTACCAAAAAAGAAAATTCAACGAGTTGCCCGACATATGCACATGTGCAGCGAAAGCAAACTGTGCTAGTACCTTTTCTTTCGGCGCTTTTTCGGCTTTCAGCGATCGCACAATATCGCCTTGCTGCTTGATGGGGTCATTTAGCGCTTCTTTTTCAACGACAGACATGTTAAAAGCTTAGCATATGCGTCTACAAACCACGGAGTACAGAAAGTTGGAGTTGGCACTTGGCAATTATCCCGATTTTGAGAGCTTGAGAGCCGAAAGTGAACTGTAGTGCTGCAAATACAGTACACACACTTAGCCTGTGACATCAGCCCGTGCGCATAGGTAACGCTAGCGTCGGATTCGCGCTAGTTTAAGTACTTGGTACTTTCATACATTTCATATTTTCAAAAAAAATAAATATCCTTTCGTAACGTCCACAGCTTGATTTAATTAACATAAACAAATTATTGTGAATAGACTTGAAGCACCACTGATTAAAATAATCGGCAGTGATCATTGTTCAGAATAGTTTTCCACTTGAAACCTTACATATCAATAGTGGTTCAGAGGAGGGTCTGCTGGTCTAGTAACCGCAGGAACTATATTTAGAAATTCGCCCATCGAATGATGCAGCGGTGTTTTCTTGGGGCATTCACCTAAACGTTGACGCGACATGCGACACTGATGCTACTAGCGCAACATCTATTCGCCGGTCTTTGTGGTCAATGCCAAAAGAAGCACTATATGTTTTATAGCTTAACACACTGTAGTTGCCCGACTGCTGCAATGAAAGCGCCAAAAGCAGCAAGTATGTTTTTTTAAATTATGGCAGTAGTAAGGTCATTTGCGCCACCTGCAGTACAAAAATGCATGACCTTTAATATTATTTTCTGTTATTCTGAACGTGTACCTCGTCCAAAAACTTCATAAGTTCAGTGTATATAGATGGTGAGCAAAACTTAACGTATATGACGTGTTTCAACTGTCAAAATCGCTTTCGCTGCTTTCAACCAGAAAAAGCATAGCCTTTAAGATGTGCATCTGGTAAATCAGAGAGCGCCATCATTGGAGCGTTGCTTGTACTCCAACTACACACAGAAATATAGAGATTTCATCAAACTAAGTTCTAAGAATTAAAATCACAAAACATTCACAACTAATTATTGTTTCACCACATACGTTCCACCCTATGGTGTACTGGAACAGGGTAGTGTATAGTCCGGCGGCGAAAACGTGCCTCTTTTTGCGATGACGGCCGGAGGTGCTGGAGCACGCCTTTCTACCGAAGCGCTACCTGTCGCTGAAGCTTGGAGTCATTGCTGGCAAAAAGGAAAATAATGGTGCAACACAGAGCCTCCGGGATTGGCAGTTATGGTGGTCGCGGAGGTCATGCATGTTACGTACGGAGTTCGCTGATTGCTTGTTGTGGTTTTTCCTGCCGCGTTTGCACATTCTTTATGTGCACGGGAAGCGCTGCATTTCTATATATCTCTGTATGTGTATGTGTGTTTCTTCAGTGAAACCTGGCAACCGCCTTTCTGGCTGATGCAACATGAAAGGAATCCCATACAACCCACCAGGCACAGTGCAGGTGCTCCTTCGGGGCTTCTTATCGTCGTGTGATTCGAAATATTAAAAACGTATGCGTGCTTACCGAACGGAACGAGTAGCAAGTATTTGTTTGTCTTCTGCAACCGAAACACTGAGCAGACGATCAGGAACACTGCATAATCTGTGGTTGGAAACGTGCAAGCTTAGATGCCGTTTTTATATGCCGTAACAGTTTGTAGTATTTATTTTTTGTGAAATATGTTAATTTCAATTGTTTTGAGAGCGTTTTAGTTGATAAATGCAGAAAGTGTTGCACAACATGTTTAAATTTCGCGCGCTAGGCAAGCCGGTCGATCGCAGCGCTCTGTTGGTGGCGTCATCGCAGAAGCGTCCCTGGTTCTGCCATTGTTTTGCTGTACTGACGATACACTGCCCCATTCCAGAACACCATATCCACGCAATTGCGTCACAAACCTTTTACCATACATATGTTTTTTTTTTAATATTATTATTTTTTCCTGAAATCATACTCCATACGCCTAGTAGCTAGATCTGATACAGCAAAGGTTTTCCAATATCACCATGACGGCAACCACGTCAACTGGTAGTACTGATATTAAACTCCATGCACCGTGACTCTATGTCCTCTGAGATTTCCACAACCTAGCCGCGAATTTTGAATTGCTTGATTGATGTGTATGATGAGACCGACCAGAACTAATGACACGTACTACCTGTCGCGGAAAACACGCTTGCTACCCGATTCTAAAATCCTATGAGGTCAGATGAAATACATTAGTATACTGAATATCATATTCGCGAATCTAATACTAATTTAAAAGCAAGGACTATTATATCCATGTTCGAAATCTCACATATGTAGTCGAACGGCACGCCGATATGGTTGGGGCATCACGTAAAACGCGAAGCATGCACTGCCGTACGACGCTCGTGCCGGCAGTTGTACCGGCCATACGACATACCGTCTTTTTGCCTTCTCGAGGGGGGCGCTCCTGTTACGTGCAAACGGAAATACGATGCAATCCGAATCACCGAGCTGCAGCCCCTGCGGCGGCCCGCCCCGCTTTCCCTTGTTATACCGATGCACCGTATACGAAGCTCATTGCAGCGCGTCGCTTCTTTGCTTCTGCGTCGAGGTCCAAGGTCCGGTTTTCGGCCGAAACAGTCGTGTTCCGATGAGCGTTGTGCACGAAATTTTGATGGCGTCGCACTGTGCGGTGTTATCGAAGCAAACGGGCAGATTCTTCGGTGGATTGTTCCGACTCCTCGAAACACTCCGCGGACCTCGAAAAGCGGTTCAGCGAAACGAGCGTACATCCTGCACTTGCTTGCGCGCTCGCTTACCTCTCTTGCTGAAGAAGACGCACTCAAACGGGAACATCGGCGCTCTGAGCAGAACCGTTTACATCTACAAGTGTTCACCAATGAGGAGCGGCGGTGTCGCTTCGAAGCCGCCCAAAGATAGTGAAAATGTAACTGGGAGGCGGTGCGAAGTCTCGAGCGAAAGCGGCAGAACAATAGGCGCCCGCAGTTCCGCCCCTTGAGGATGTCATTGCCTATAGCTCCACACTATGGTGTTAGCTACTTAACTAGACCCAAGTATACGTTGCCTAAATCCATGACGTGACGAAGAATTGGTAGGGTGGCGTCGCAATGCGTCCTTTATTGCGTCTTTTGTCGCTTAACAAGCCTCCACTCATGGTACGAGTGACCATATTACCATTGCAAAAGCGTAGTTTGTTAATATTTGTTAATACAGCTTTCTTTCTAGTCATCAACCCGCCGTGGTTGCTCAGTGGCTATGGTGTTCCTGGCCGCGGCGGCCGCATTTCGATGGGGGCGAAATGCGAAAACACTCGTGTACTTAGATTTAGGTGCACGTTAAAGAACCCCAGGTGGTCGAAAATACCAGAGTACCCCACTACGGCGTCCCTCATAATCAGAAAGTGGTTTTGACACGTAAAACCCCATACTTTTTTTTTCTCGTCATCAATCCGTGAACGTGCGAAGTAATATGCGTGCAATGAAGCCAGAGAAAGCATAAGGAAAGTTAATTGTTATGTCTAAATGACATGTAGAAATAATAAATTGAAGGGAAATAAAAAGCGGACGAAAACATATCTTGCCTTGTAGATTTCAGCTTGCCGCAGGTGGGAGCCGAACCCCCATGTGTAGCGCATTACGAGTGCGGTGCTATGCCAATTAAGCTTACCGGGGCGGCCATCCTCCCGCCCACTTTCTTAGTTATTTATGTGTGCGTACATGATTAGCCCTGGGAATGTTAGCCAGCGCCGCTCGCGGCCGAGGCGAGAGTATGTGCTATTCTGGACATCATCAAATTCCGCCATATTGTAGTATTCTGTAATGGCGCCATCTTGAGCTAACCAGAGAGGCCGTAGCAGCTCTTAGGGCCAATCAGAGCATACAAGATGGCAAATTCGACAACATGGTGGAATTTGACAATGTAGAATAGCATCCAATACACCGTTGCTTGGGTACTCAAGCATTAAGAACTGAAGTATCAGGTTTGCAACTCTGTAACTCACCAACAAGAAACGAAATCGGAATTGTGCATACTGCGTCTGATTAGACATATAAAGCAGGCAAAAAGTGATGTATTATGCACAGCTCTGAAATATAACGTTTATTTCTGAGCGGGACCTTGGCGAAAACCCTCGTAAAAGTAACAATTTCACGTGAGATGCAATCTCATACATCACATTTCTCCTCGCGATGCTCTAGTAGATGCGCAGTTTGCAGATCTGCGGTATCTGTGCGCGCGCGCGCTTTTGTGCGTGTGTGTGTGTGTGTGTGGTTGCGATTTTGTAAACTTTATGTTTCAATTGTTTTTATAACTTACATATTGTCGCCAACCTTTGCACAGTCTACAAGGCCCTAAATAAATATTCCGCTTCGTACAGTCGGTATACAATTCAGCTTTCTCTAGAAAATGCAACAAATGTCATTCGAATCGGTCAAATAGCTGTCTATAGAATGTGAGCATTTCTACCTTTTGCAATTGTTTCTGTAAGTACCTCTGTGTTTTCTCCCACGCAACCAAACAGAATTGTGCTAACCGCCGATTCTTTCTGTTTCTGCACATCCTTAATCGTACCTACTTTTTCAGGGCAAACTAGCCAACTGCACACGTGTCCTGGTTAAACCTCTCTACATTTAATCTATTTCATGCACTCTTTCTTGGTAACTGTCGCCCATCTTTCTACTCACAGGTTTTTCTTCTTCTTTTTTTTTTTCTTGCGTACGGTTTTGCTGCGATGCCAACGCAGAAGCTTTTCTTGCCTGGGTTACAGATATTCGCCGACTGTGAATATATGTAACTTAAGGGTACGTTCCATTCGCCTGCACCCCGCGAACCAGTTCACGAGGTGCTGCTGCACCCTGCCATTCGTTTCAGCGGTGCAGCAATGGCGCCCGCTGAACCACGACGTTCGTTTCAAAAGGTGCAGGAAAGGTGTAGGGTCGGCTCATGATTTTGCTGCACCCTCTCCACTGTCGGTGCCAACTTGGTGCAGGCGTACAGCTGCGAAGTAGCGGCGCAGCCGACGATGCAGCACATGGGCGTGAGCACCGTTAAAACCCCGCAACGCAAATGTGCTGTGTATTTGCACCCTAGAAGCCGATCATACCTGCAGTTCCGGACCTCTCAAACTTACACACTCCGTGCACATTAGTCTGACATAACATAACGCCTGCACTGTGTCTGCACCTTGGCATTCGTTTCGAGTGTCCATACATTCGACCACTGACAACCCAGTGCTCGAGGCAGACGGGAAAACGGTTAGATTCAAACATAATAGCGCATATCCCGTGGCGTAGCCAGGAATTGTCTTCGAGGAGGGAGGGGTGGGGGTGCAGGCAGATATACTGGTACACAGAAATTTCGGGGCAACGGAGCACGTGCCCGTTTCACGCCCGCGCTTGTGTGTGTGCGTACGTGTGCTCATGTTTCGACTCTTATGTATACTGACACAAAGCTTCGCTGTATGTACATAGCTTCCGGCTCGTTGGATCTAACGCGTTTCTTTAAGCGAGATTTCTTTGTCTCCATCGACCGTTTTTGTGGTCGCAGGTAGGTTGTGGTTGTACTTTCACCGCCGATTCAAAGCGCGCGCGCTCTCGCGCAACCTAGTTTGCGGGCGCGTTGATCGACGAACGCCAACTATTAATGCGTTAGCATTCTCAAGGGTACTTTACGCACTTTTCGGTGGCTAACTGTCTATCTATGTATGTTTGTCTCTAACCGTTTTCCTATACCTACCTGGGTCCATAGTCGAATGGGTAGCGCTTCGTGCTGCTGTGCTGAGGAAACAAGGATTGAAACCAAACCTTCACACCACACCAAACCAAACCAAACCGAGTCAACTTCAGTCCTTGGGTATGTGGCAACGTTTATATACGTGCCGCTCTTCAACGAACCTCTTTCACGGCGACATGAGTCTCTGTGGATACGTGACTGGATAGGTACTACTGTTCAGTGAAACTAGCGACGAAACTCGTTGACGCCGAGTTGGCCACTGAGTATGTGCCACTCGGTCTGTGCATTGAACCTCTTTGATGACAACATGGGTCGCAGGGTGTCAGTAGGTGTGTGCCACCCTTCAAATAACGTCTTTGACGTCCACTTGGGTAACTAGGTGTGTGCCACTTGGAATGTGCGGTTCTACAATGACGAAAAATATCCGTTAGGTTTCCCCGATGCTGGGCGGAATCGAACCCACGTCACAAAGGTTCCTCAAGGACAGCAACCCGACGCTTTAATTAGCAGGCTGCGTCACAAATGCAGCCTGTGCAGCCTGCGCAACGTGTCCAGAAAGAAGCGCAATAGAGGATCCTGGTTGCCATATGACTCGTTTATCGGCGTTCGCCACGAACCGGCGAACCGTGCATTCCAGAGGCCACGCGCAGGCTTTGCGGCGGAGCTGGCAGATGGTGCCGTGTCCACACACTTTCTAAAACCCCTTAAACTTCGTAAAGTAGCGACAGTCTCCTCCTCCGCCTTCACTCCTCCTCGTTTCTCCTCTTTCACGCTCCCTCCTCGACCGTGGCGCCGCCTACACTGCTCGAACGTTGCAACGGCGCCAACATGCGCTCCTCGCCACTCCGTAGACACTTCTCGAGCGAAAATGGCGCTGAAACACGGCGCGAGGTCCCACGTGATGCTATTAGGCCAATAGCGACGTGGCGTCGGCCAGAGCACGCGATGAGGAGGCGGCATTCTTCAAAGCGTGGCGCCATTTTACGAAGTTTAAGGGGCTTTAACACTTTCGCGTTTCAGTAGTTCCATTATCGCGTAGTGCTGCGCTGGTTTTGCTAGCTCACTAAACTCGCACAAATGGCAAGTGGCAGAGAATTAAATTTCGATCTGATGTCGCGGCATGCCCGAACGGTCTAAGCCACTTGACCAAAAAGCAGCTGCAGCGGCGAGTCCATTGCTCGGTCTTGGCTCGTTATCGCCGTCTGTCGGGGGCCATTTTACTTACCGACGGCAGCAAAGGGTGATGTAAAGCCATTCGAAAATTGAGGGGCTTTATGGTGATGTAAAGTGGTGACGGCGTATGCAACGCCACCACTCCCCCAGTTCGGTGGCGGAAAATTTGAATTTGAAGAAAGGTATTCGGACCCTTCATATGCAATTTTCTTGTAAACTAAGTCTCTTCTTGACACCAAGCGAGCGTTGCAAAGTTCCTGGAATGGTATTTAAACAGTCCAAGTGGACTTGGTATTTGCCTTTAGTGTCTCTTTAATGCGTTGGCACCCTTAGCAACAATGTATAATTATAGTATAACGCCTTGTCTTGTGTGTCGTTTATTTCCCACGCACTTGCGCTAAACAAACCTTTTCCTAAATATGCCTTACCAAAAGGCCAAACTGTCACAATTGTCTATATCTTTATTCTAGACACATGTTAATTAGTTTTTTTTGTAGTTTTTGTATGTCCTGTCATTTATCCCTATAATAATGGCACGGTGTTCATGGTGTTGTGTTGGAAGAAAAAGATATTTTGTACAGGAACCCAGACGCAACGCCGTCCTTCAGGGACGGTGACGTCAGTCGTGGTGGCGCCAGACAGACGTTCTTGCAGTTCAGCGGCCAGCACAAAAAGGCAGCGCAACAGGTGCGACATCACCCGCTACGGTGGCGAAAAGTGGCTTTGGAAATGCGCAGCTAAGACTGAGGGCGCGAGATCAAAATCCCGGTCACGGCAGCCGCATTTCGACGGGGGCGAAATGCAATAACGCCCGTGTACCGTGCCTTGGGTGCACGTCAAAGAATACAAGGTGGTCAAAATTAATCCGTGGTCCCACATCACGGCGTGCCTAATGACCACATAGTGGTTTTGGCATTCGAAGCCCCAGATTTTAATTATTAGGTGCACCGCGCTGCGACTTTAAACAGGGTAGACAAAAAAGGGGATGACACTCTTTCTTTGCACAATCTTTATTGTAGGAAAAATAATATCCGCGTCGAGTTTTGCTCGAGGAATCACAGTGTGAGCAGAACCCTCAGGTGACGGCTTCCCTTTTCCATAGGCGAGGCACGCGATACAAGCCGCGGCGCGCTCTTGAACGGCGAGCGCAAGGAACAACGGCCAAGGCACCCATTCCACGTAACCGGGGCGGCGACATAAGAGAGCGTTAGCGTGTCCGAAAACTTATTACCCTTTACGGAATACCTTAGACAGTTGTGGCAACGCTAGTAGCAACATCTTGTGACGCCCTTTCCAAGCACAACGCGTTAGAAACAAGCTTGTGCTACACGAGTGCTCTCGTTGAAGGAATAACTTTAATAAGGCTGCGTGTTACCGAAGTAATGCGTTGACGGAAGAGAAAAAGCTCTGTTAGAGAATTTTAGTTTGTAAAACGTGTTATAATCTACGGAATAGCTAAACCCCAGCGACAGGCGTCGGGAGCAGAAATGGTGGCGCCATCTCCCGACGCCAACGTCAACGAGATCGTACAAAACTATAATCGCAAACATAGCATTACTATGGTACAAATGCGTCAGCAGCAACAGTCATTAGTCTATAACATGTTTGTTTTCCTTTTTGCGAGAACAATGACGCAGCGCAAACGCGTTTCTCTTGTGTTGAAGAAAGCGTTACAAGATGGCGCTACCAGCGCTGCAGCTGCCGTGTACGTACTTCGACACCCGGTAAACTTTAATACTTTTACAAACAGGCTAAAGCTGCGTTATAAAGTCCTAGCGTGTCCGTGAACATACTACCGCATGCGGAATACTGGGTTACCGGAGCTGTGGACGGCAGCTGCAACACTGGTAACGACATCTTGCGATGCTTCATCCAACCACAACGCGTTAGAAATGTTTCTGTTACACAGTTGCTCTTGTCGAAGGAGAATTAAGAAGAAAAAAAAGACTGACGATTATCTCGCTGCAGACGCTTTGTGCAAACAGTTCAGTAGAATATGGTTCGTCATTGCAATAATAGCTGTGTGTCCTGTGAGTTTTAAACTCAGCGCCACAAGATGGCTCCACTAACGCGACCGCTGACGCAAACACTCCTGGTAACCCGGTATTCCGTAAACTGCAATACATTTGCGGAGAGGTTAGAACTCTTCATTATAAACCTTTAGTCTGTCTCGATTACGGAATATGGGAACTTTGGATCACTGGTAGCGCCACCTCGTGAGGCTTTGTTCAGCCATAAAGTGTTTGCTTTTTTTTTTAATGGGTGCCCTGGCTGAAGGGGGCTGCCGACGCCTTCACAGCAGCAGCGAAGTAGAACGTGGTTGCTGCAATCTTACTTTTGTGAGCTCAATAGTTGAGCTTACCGTCGAAACACGGCGTCACCAGCGCTCCGCGTCTCGGTTATTCCGTAAACGGCAATAATTGACGGACGCGCTAAATCTCCATAGTGGCCGCGGTGGCAAGAAAAAAATACATACAACCCAACCATCGGAGGGGGAAAAACACTGCGAGGCCACCAAACAACGTCCCAAGAGTGTTAAGCAAGGCTGGCCGCCTTCTGAAACGATCACGTGATTGAGCCAACAAGTTGTTTCTGCCTCCGACAAGAAGACACTTGCCTTTTTGTTTTGTTCGGTATCGCGTATCAAGTTGAAAAGAACAGCTATAGGCTCCCGAAGAAGAACGCATCCACACCGGAAGTATCGCTGGGCAGCTTCGCCGGTCACTATCGTCTTGATTTTCGAGATTACACGTATATATTACGCGCTCGTCAGCTCAGAACACGTTTACAACATGTGTATGCGGTATGTATACATATATATTACGACCTCGGATTGTATCTACACTTTCGTGCCGTTCAGGCGGCATATCTCTGCGACGACAAGAGTTCACTGTGGGTGAGCACGTAGATCGAAAGCAACAGAGGACTCGACGCTACAGAAGACCTTGAAGAAACGCCCCGGCGATAACAGCCAGTATTACACCAACAGCGAACCAACAGTATTAAAGCCATTCACATTCTCGAGTACGCCGTAGCGGGCACCCACACCGCACAAAACAATCTGCGCAAAAGCGGCCACAGAGTGTAACGAAGGGGCGATGGCGTGACCGCCCACTAGGTCATCAAAATGGTAACAACCGCAGGAATCGGCAGCGTGTACAATGAAACGAGGTAGGTACACACGCTTTGGCCAAAGAAAGGGCCTCGCTCATGTCTCGAAATCCCTCCAGCCAAGAGCCCCATGTATAAAGGTACTACTTAAGCCTTGCCGCCATTTTGAATGGAATTTTAGCTTGAGCGTAAGCGTGTCAGCACTTCCGTTCCAATACCGGAACGGGAACGCGAGCAGCAGCGCTAGCTGCGCCACCTTGTGACTCTGCGACGTCGCATCGCGTCGCATGGAACACGGACGTACAATGCGATAAGATTGCAAAATAATTTGGTTCAGTACAGTGTCACAAGATGGCGCCACAAGAGCGGCTGCTCTGTCTGGAGGTGCTTTTTGGACATTGTGGAATTCCGCCATATTGTCGAAGTCGACATAGAAGCCTGCACTGGCTGAAGCGAATGGAGACATGCAAACGACGCCACGTTGTACTTGTGAAACATAGCAAGGTGCAGCACCTCTTGACACTATAGTTGAGGAAATGAAGGCGAATCGAATTAACAATTGACCTAGCTCGCAAAGCGATGTCCAATCTGCATTATGGTGGGGTCAAACGAGAGGTGTGGACAAGCGCACTTGGGCAATTTCTTTCATACCTTTGTCCTTCATCACCAATGGCTGACGAATAAACCACTTCAGAGTAAAAATTAGATTGCCTTTAAGCAACTTTATCAATTCCATGTAAAGAAAGAACTGAATCTGACCAGCTAGGTACCGTCTAGCATGACCGCCGCTTCGTAGCTTACAACGTTTACAAACTGCATCGCATATTTCAGCCCAACAGAAAAACTTCTCTGGAAAGGTTCCCTTCGGCCGCGAGAACGATGTTTATTTCGCATGGAAATGGGGAATGCAGCACTACCACGATTCGAGTTGGGAAGTCTACAAGAGACGCCAGCGGGAACTGTTTTCAACATAACTAGATCGTTCTTTGTTATGCGCTTTTAAGTCATTAGGCAGACGCCTCACAATAAATCTACTCGACCGTGACCCCCCCTTCTCCGCCCCCCCCCCCCCCCTTTATTGAAGCCCCACACAAAGTTGGGTTCGAGTTAGTAGTATGCGATGATTTTCTTTCACGAGACAAAGCTTGCCATAAGCGATAGCCAGAATTCAAAAACCTCCTACCGAAACGCGGAGACATTCTCGTTTATTAGCCGCGTTCATTCCTTCAAGCCGTTTATGACATTTTGTTCCTGATCATTTCTAAGTTGCTTCCGTTCATCGGTTGTTGCCCTTTCTGTAATTTTCTTTTGCCACCGGCTTACGTAAAAGGGAGGTGCAAGTTAAAAAAGAGAAACAATCATCCGGACACCGTTCTCTGCTCGACCTTCGGCGCGTTCAGAATGGAATGTTGTGTATTATGGAGCTGTCATCACGAACAAGCATGCGGCTCAAATTGGATGAGAAATGTCGTGACTTTGCGAGACATGATGAGTGGCGAGAAAACGCTTTTGAAGAATGAATTTATAACGGCGGTCACCGACGCTAACACCACATGCTGCTGCTTCTCTCACGCGTATAGCTCGGCTCTGCAGGCACCTGACGACGCGACTGAACTTTTCGTTAGACTTCAGACGGCAACCATCGATCACTGGATGTGCCCAAGGCAGCAAACGTCCAGGAGCCTAGTGGGTCTAGAAGCAACGGAGTAGGTCGGGTTCGAAAAATAAAGATGGCCCCTCCTCCCATTGCCAGATTCACTTTCTCGATCATACCACGTGCGAAAGTGGCATGATCCAGGCTACCTCCGCGACCACCTTGTGGAAGGTGGGAGACGTATGCACCGACGTGCCGCCAAAGCGCGCTCTCGCATCGCAGTGGCAAGTGGACTTAAACAAATTTCTACCAGTGCCCGTACGCGCGCCATACAATCCACGGGAGCCAAGTTGAGAGTCAATGTGCAGCTGTTGTCTTTGAAGATGCCACCATATCGTTCGCGCCGGCACTGCGTGTCGGTAGGCATCACCTCAGAGATGCCTAGCGCGCGCTGAGGATTTCGGAGGCCACGGGGCAGGTTTCGAGGTGTCTAGTGTGTCAGCTGGTCCCGGTGCTACTACTATAGGGTTCGGCACGCGAGACGCCTTCGTACGATTTTGTGGTCGCGCAAGCAAGCTGGAAAAAGGAAGCCTGCACAACGTGAAACGATTTCCTATACGGTCTCAACAACTGCCCTTCAGCTGTCTTCAAATGGCATTAACAAGAACTTTAAGAACCATTTTTTTTTCTCTTTTTCCGCAGCACCTTCAATAGCCACAACAGCTTTCGGGTTCAAAGCAGCCACTCACATTGTCTCTAAAGTACAGATCAGACGTCCTAAATTAGCACGGCTACGGTCGTTTCGCGCGGTCACAGCAAAGTGGCGCTGTCGATACGGGATGCACGCCATTTTCCAAGCACAAAACAGCTATACAGCGAACAAGAAAAGGTCGCGGTCAGGTAACCGTCAGGTGGCCGCTTGCACCAAAAGCGAAAGGTGAGCATTTAACAGCTCGTCGCGAGCTTACAAAGGTCCAAGCTCTACCCAAAGGGGAACAATGGGGAATGCGTAGGCAAGCGAGTTTCGTCGCTGTACTAACTCGCAAGCCAGGCCCCTGCGCCAGCCACTGGTTCCTCGGCGACCCCAGTTTGAACAGTTTGAACAGAGAGAGGGCTACAGCAGGCTGCGTTAGTCGAATACTGGCGGACATTAACGTCAAGCTGAAGCCTGCGCAACGGACGTGGCGAGTACAGCAAGCACGGAAGGCTGCGCCTTGATTGGACGGACGCTTGCTTGCGGGACCGGGTGAACCGCAGGGCCGCAGAGGATGCATCACAGAGACTAAGTACTGCCGCTACTATAAGCGAGCACGAGGCTTTGATTGCGCATTCGGTCGCCTTCAACGCAGCTCGCCGGCGTAGGGCGGCTTTCTTCCACACGGCAGTGACACGAAGAACAAACGCGAACAGGCGCCGGCAACAAGAATATTCAACAGAAAATGACGGCGCTCACCACGGTGTCTTGCTGCACCCTTTTAAAGGTTGCAGCAAGACGGCGGTGCACTCTTTAAATGTTTTGTAACAATAGGAAGTTTTAGCACGCCGCAGCTCACCTAGGCCGCCTGTCAGCTTTGCACCTGCTAATTAAGCCACGTCGCAAACACACACGGCGTGGCTTAGCTAGCACGTGCGAAGCTGGCAGGTGGCCCAGACGGTAGCAGTAACAGTAGTGCAGCAGCAGCAGCGGCACGCTAAAGCACCCTGTAGTGTTTGAAGGGGAAACGGACGAGGGCCTAAAGACTCCGAGGAGCGCTATGCGGCCGCCGTCCCATATTTTCGTCGTACGCTGCAGCTCTGCTACCATCTCGCATTCCCCGTCGACGAGCACGAATCAAGGCCATATTTTAGCACACCGCAGCGGTACAGCCGTTCCACAAACAGTGGGCGCCTCCGCTTGGTCACAGCGCGAATGCAAACGGACAGGTACCAAAACGACGTTCGCGTCACTGCGAGCAAGGCCAGCCTTACAGAACCGCTCGATTTCACCACGCGGAATACCTCGGACAGCGTCACACACATCCACCCGACAAAGAACAAAGGGGAGCGAACGAAAACCGTGACTGTACGAAAAGAAGGCTGCGTGTCAGCACCGGGCGGTTTTGTCGAGCCGGCAACGCAGGCGTAAGAAGTGTATGTGTGTGTACATAAAAGTGTGTGTGTGTGAGTGTGTATGTGTGTGGTGCGCATGCATCGCTCGATGATGGCCGAGGCGGTTCACGCGCACAGCAGAGTTCAGTTGACGGGCACACACACACACGCGCACTGTCTGGGCACCGGGGCGTCCCTTTGAGCACACTGACCACAGGCGTGGGGGCATAAACATCCGTTAAAAAAAAGAAGTAGAGGTCCGTCAAACGTCCGCGGAGGCGGTCTCCGCCGCCCACTGAGGCCGCGCTCAACGGCGTCTTCTTCTTCTCTTTCTCCTATCATGTGTAATATACATATGCTTGTGTGTCTGGTGTGGACATATATATTAGGAACGGCTCTCTTCTCTCGGCTGCGGAGGTAGGGGGCGCTGCCGGCAGCAGCGGGTCGGGGCGCCAGGGAAGTTGAGCAAGTGGCGACAACGGCCTCCGCTGGAGCCGGCGAGTTCTGCGGCCAACAGAGAGAAAAAAAGAGAGAGGACGCTCGCGTTACACAGTGCACATAGTGGAAACATCAATAACGCCAATCTGCTCTACGAAGCGACTCGGGTCGTCTCGGCAGACGAGGCGAGCACGCGCCAAAAGAGGGCGTCACGCTACGCCTACGCCGTTCCTTTTAGCCGAGCCGATTGTGTAACGACGGACTCCATAACTCTGCCGAACGCACGTCCCCACCGTCCGTGTTTCGGTGCAAGCAGAGATTATGCGGTGGACGCCCGCGAGATCATAAGTAACGCAAGCGTCCCACAAGGTTCGTAAGTTGCTGCAGCCCGCTATGCTCGACTTCGGCGTCCAAAGGCGACGCCGTAGCATTCCGCTGACCTCCGAGTGACCAACAACAAGGGCGCTGTATATTTAAACATGAGGGGGGTTTCGCAATCGCAATGATTAAAGAGCTCTCCAGAAGGCAGGCCTATATAGAGAACTCGCAGGCGCACCTCTTTTTTTGCCCGAAATGAGAAAATAAGATATAAACAGGCAGAACGGCTATGACGCAAGCACGTACAGCAGTTAATTTACACTTTAAACAAAGTACACTGGCAACACCTTTAGCGAGAGCCCCAGAAATAACTTCATTTTCGATGGTGAACGGGAATTTAAACGTTTACTATACGGTTTGGCACAAGCAAATGGGGAGTGCTGCCCTTGTCACTTGTCTCGTTCACGTTTAACCTTCGCGCTCTGACCTAACGATTATGAACCACCAACTTGCCCAATTAACCACTCTGCAAAGTCTTACCGTAGCAAACTACGTAGTTCAGCGGGAAATATGAGCACTTTCCAGAAAGGAGTAAACAAGCTCGCCTACTGCTATGCACTACATATATGCCAGTGCTAACTATAGTCAATCAGTCACACTCGCCCTCTACGTAAGAACGAACCTTATTCACGCACGGCAAGAAGTTGGCCAACACTTGTCCCCAACTGCACGAAATACACGTGGCGCCCTGCCACAGTGGACGAACAACAAATGTTGCAATGGGAAACGTGTGGTCAACGAGCGCCGCTGTGGGGCTCTTTTCCTTCCCACGTACATGATCGATCTATATCATACTTCGATTTTAATCAATACTTCGATCAATATTTATTTATTTATTTATTTGATACATAAAGTTACCCGTTCAAGAGGAAGCTTTAGCTCGGGTGCTCCTATCTAAATACATGTAAAAGGAGAATTCATTTTTCTCGGCTACCACTGCACCAAATTTGACAAGGTTTGTTGCATTTTAAAGAAAAACTTAAAATCTAGTGACCATTGGTTTCGAATTTTCGATTTTGGTTGTCAAACTTTTATTAACAATTGGCAAAAATCGAAAATATTCAAAAAACGAAACTATAATGTTTACAACTCCGTAACTCAACAACTAAAAAATGATAATACCATTCTGTGAACTGCATCTAATAGTACATCTAAAGTGGACAAAATTGATATGTTACACATGAATATAAAAAAATTTAATAATAGGAAAATACAGCTTGTGCAGAACCTTTGTAAACAACGTAACGAATTCAAGTAAGATGTAAAATGACATATGGAATTTGTCCGCTTTCAATGATATAATGGATGCCGTTTACAGAGCCGCGATATCTGTTCTTGATGCGGAGGTATGAATTTGTAAACTTCGTGTTTCTATTTTTTTCAAACTTTCAATATTTGGGTAACAAAATTCAGGCCAAAATCGAAATTACGCTTCCAACAGTCATTAGAATTTAACTTTCTCTCTCAAATACAACAGATGTCATTGGAATCGGTCGAGGGGTTATCTCGGAAAAAAACACTTTCGCGTTTTACATGTATTTGACCAGGCCGCGTCGGATTTGGGCCCGAGCGAAAGCTTTCCCTCAAGCGGTACGAATAACATGAGGGCTTGAGTCCTACAGCTTGATGTGCTCGAAGTTAGTAGCTCGAATCAGGGCGTTACTTTATCATTGCAATTATAATTTGTTCCTTCTCAGTTGAAGTAGGCATCTTTAGGACAATCACAAATGCAGCGTTCACAGCTGGTCACCATATACGTACGAGTATATGTAGAGCATTGTGAAGGCATTTTAGCTGGCGACCATCCTCATCAGCGTTTGTGACCTCGCAGGACGCACCGCAAGTATATCAGGCAATCTTTTTCTTACTTTTTTTTTTTTGTCGGCGGAAACAGGCTATTGGATAGCGCTTGCGTCAGATATCGCAATTCCACCACATCAGCTGCAGGAATACAATAGTCTTCCCGCGGTATGGTATACGGCTCTACTTGCACCCACTATACTTACTCTATTACTTTCACGACAAACCATGCTGTGATAACAAGGTCGTGAAGCACCGAATGTTTCTTGCAACCTCTTTACTATATAGGAATCGGCCGTAGTAACGTGCACTGGTCGTTATATTTAGACAACGAGCGCCAAAGATGGCTACACCTCAACGCTTCTGTAAGATGGTTCTATATATAGATTAACTTATCGCCTTTTATCACGTAGTTTGATTTTACGTTTCGGCATTACTTAAGTTCTCTGCAGCGAGTTACTGTCTTTTTATTAGTGTCGTCCCGACAGATGGTGATCGTGACCAACAGACAGACAGAAGTGCGACAGACGGTCACGCTTTCTGTACTGTCTGCACACCCATTCCCTCACCCCGGCGCACCTCGCAATATACCTTGAATGACATTCATGCACGAGCTCACGCCTAGCCACGACGGGCTAATGGCCTATAGGCGGCAA
Source organism: Dermacentor albipictus (assembly GCF_038994185.2). Taxonomy (NCBI): domain Eukaryota; kingdom Metazoa; phylum Arthropoda; class Arachnida; order Ixodida; family Ixodidae; genus Dermacentor; species Dermacentor albipictus. Next base: position 36,155,648 of record NC_091823.1, read on the forward strand.
ACATCGTATTTTGAGCGTCGAGAAATAGCATTTACACTGACTGGTTGAACATCACAGCACAGCACTCATCGGCACTTTCAACCGCGCTGCTCATGCCACCACATCTCTCTCGCTCTCCCCACTAAGCTACAAAGCGCAGCACAACGGCCGGTCGTGTGCGCACACATCCGCGGAGGCTCACCTGATGGAGGGTCAGTGCCGCTTCATGTGCAGCGACAGGTGGTCGGAGCGCGAGAAGGAGCGCTGGCACAGCTGGCACTTGAACGGCTTCTGGCCCGTGTGCTTGCGGAAGTGGCGCGTCAGCTCGTCCGACCGCGCGAACTTCCACGTGCAGCCCTCCCACGTGCACGTGTACGGCTTCTCGCCTGCAATAAGGGCGGCAAGAGAACGCTCGTCAACATCCGTACGCGTGAAAGAAAAAGTTGCAGCTACAGGGACGACTGAAGTATTAAAGCGCCAAACAGACGACACAAGAAGAGACACGTGTCGTCTGTTTGGCGCTTTAGTACTTCAGTAACATGCACCAACAACACACAGTTCTGCTTGAATACAGGGACGACGTTGCGATGGCACGCGCGCTCCTGCGCCGTAGGTGTGTCCCTTAAAGGGACGGACAACCACTGAGATCACGAATCGAGATAACCCCGTTGATGGAATGATTTCCTATCGTAGTGGTTAAAACAAGCCATGTTTCTTTTTTCTCATTAAACGTGGATTTATAGTTTTAATTCATCGCTAGGTCAAAATGTAGGTTTTTAACCACAGTTACACTCACTCCTGTGAAAGCAGAACGATGGGCGGCTTTCACAATTTGGGAGGCGGGCTATCGACGTCGCTCACACTTCTCAGCGGTGCTGGAGGAGGGACTCTTACTTTTTTTAGAGGCAGCTCAGATCGGAAAATTCTGCTTACGAAACACTCAAGCGCTTTTGGAAGTAACCGCTGCAGACGTGAGCACTACCGAGGGGGAGCTTTGCGCTGCGCCATAAAAAACGAAGTCCTTAAAAATAGGTTGTCCGTCCCTTTAAGGTTTGCTAAAAAAAATCACTAAAGGGAACTCTGACGCTGCGGTGGTTCAGGTACCAAGGGAATGATGGGTGCTACGTGGATTGTCCAATCTTCATGCTTGTGGCTTAGGACGTTTTCTTGTATGCAACGTCGTTTATTACGATTTGTTTTCTAAATTTCCAAGCAATTTTACAAGCGCACGAAGGCAATAAGTTTCTGTCCACACGCGTAATAACAGCGATTTCCAGCATCTATAATGCTTTTTGTTGAAAATTATCAATTTGCAAAGTAAAAAAAAGCCGTTCGAAGCCAGAGGGACGAGGGTTAGGCAAATACATGTGCCACACGTCGTACTTGCAGCTTCCCGTAGACACTATAGCGTCAGGGTTCTTAGCTTCTAGTTTTGTTGGAAACACTATCGTGTGTGTCCTCCCCCCCTCCCCCTATGCGTAAGAGTGGTGCGCCTTCTCCGAGTCCCACCAGCGATCAAGCGCCGCGCGTTATGGAGGGCCCAGATGCTGAGCAACCACAATTGTGCGCAAGATCCGTATACGTCGCAACACCGCCCTAACCCCCCTCCTCCTCCATATCCCCCTGCCGCGCACATCGAGGGAATTGGCTCAGCTCCATGTTTCTCTCTTCTTTTTTTTTTCTTCCTGCAGAAAGTTTTCAATGCTACTGCTTCACAACAAAAATGAGGGACGATGACAGACGAATTAAAAAAAAAAAGCAATTGTTAGCGCATATAAGCAATGTATGAAGGGTATTAGAGGACGCACTGCAAGTGGCAGGACGATGGGGGAGAAAGAAAAAAAAGAAAACGCGCGTGTACCATATGCACTGGGTGTACGTTAAAGAATCCCAAGTGGTCAAGATTAATCCGGAGTCGTCCACTACGGCGTGCCTCATTATCATGTGGTCGTTCCGGCACGTAAAATCCAAGCATCCAGCTCGTTCTGCTCGCTAGTTAGTATCTATGCAATGTTAGTAAATCCAGAGAAAGTAACGTAGCAGTAAACGCTACTGCTACGTTACTATTGTGTGACTCCTCAACCATTTACGTTGGGCAGCAATTGGTAACTGTAACCAATTGCATTTTTGATGAAGTAATCGTAGTTGTGTTCGGTTAAATTGTTTTTCTGTAAGCAGTACAAAAGCCTGATTATCACTGTGATCGCACTATCTGCTCAAGGCACGCATATTTTGTCTGCTATCGAAACTGTCGCTAACACGCCGGGGAATCGAGCCTTGCGTTTAGCAGCTGCTGGAAGCAGCAGCCTATGCCTCATTCGGCCACCAACCTCATGAAGGCGTCTGCGTGCACTTCAACGCAGCTCCGAGATGCCGAGCGCCAGGATAATAGTTCTCAGAAGTCCAAAAAGCCATGTGCAGCCCCCCCCCCCTCCCCGCCGAGCACGCGCGCGCGCGCACACACACACACACACACACACACACACACACTTTATTTATTCATTAAGTGTTTCTGCGTCCTTCGATGTAGTGGCGTCGTCTGATGGGTTCCCGCGCACGCGCATCTCTGGTGCACGCCACCTAGGACACGTGCGTGTGGCGACCACGCACGGTGTTAAGAAGCGGTTTCGCATTGCGCTCGTGCAATGAGATGAGGCGCCCCGGGGTGTGACCGCGTCGCAGCAAACGCCCGGGGCCGGTGCGCACCATCTCCGTCACGAGCACGCACGACGGCGTCCTGCCGGTGCCAACGGCGGCGAGCAAGCACCCAGCCGCCGACAGGGCGCGGGAAGGGTGCGAGGTGCACCACTGCCGCCTCCGGGCAGTGCCATGGGGCACGGCCGATTACGAAGACGCGCGGGGCCGCTCAGCGCGAGCCGAAGAACGGCTCGCGCGTGCGTGCGTGCGTGCGGTTGCGTTTCGCGCCCATCGAAAAATAAAGGGCCGGCGAGGGGAAACGCCAGCGGCGGCGGCTCGGATGCGCAGTGCATGGATCGCCGTCCTTGGTGCGCGCGGAAGCCTGCGGCGACCCACATCTGCGCGAGCAAACGAGCAGCGATGAGCGCTTTCCTCGTTTCCGAAAGCAGTCTCTTCTCTCTCTCTCTCTCCCTCCCCCGCCCTCTGCAACCACAACCCCCCCGCGCGAGCGCAGGAGTCTCGGCCAGCGCCAAGCCTCGCACACACACACGAGATTGGCGGCGGCCGGCTATCGAGCGCCCCGGGGTCGGCGCGGCATCGCACCGAGCCGGGACCGCTGCAGTCGTGTGTTTCGTGCGCGCCGATTCTATTTCGGTGCGCGGTGTATTCGATTTGCGAAACACGCCGACGCGCCACGAGAACGCCGCCGCTGCTGCGCCGCGCTCGGCCAGCGTCCCATTTAGCCGGCTGACCACGCGAGGTCAGCACGACGGGCCCCCTCCGAGGCTGGCTGGCCCCGTGCGCGCGTGGTGCGCACGCCGCGCCTGCACTTCCGGACGCCCGACCTGCGCCCTCCCAGCCCGCTTTTATTCCATCCACCCCAATCTCGAGCAGCACGCGCACCCTCGGTATACTGACCGCAAGCGCAGATCGCCGACGCCGCATTAGCGGTTTTCGTGCCGTTTTTAGAGGGCCGCGCGTATATGTATACTCCTCGGTTGCACTCTGCATCTGGAGCGATTGCAGATTCATTCCTCTGATTACGGAGTCGTCCTTCTTTTTTTTCCGGGCTGCCCGGTTGCTTCTTCCCTCCCCACACCGCCCTCACGAGTGTGCAGGTAAAGCACGGGGCACGAGTTCGTGCCCCGCCCCGCTTTCCGCTTTTCTCCGCAGGCCGGCTTTAATGACGACAACGAACTGCAACAACGAAGCCTGGAGAACGAATTGCCTGGGAGCCGGATGAATGCGTAATGTGGATGAAAAATGCAACGCGCGTCGAAGCCAGTTCCTGTCTCGGTGCGCGATGCGGGTCCAGGAAAGAAATTTTGGGCCAGTGATTATACGACGGAGGATTCGCCACTGTTTCCCGTACTTTATTTTTTTTAATGTTAACCCGCGTTCTTCAATACAGTCGGTGGCACGACGCACATGATCGAAGTCCATGCGCCCATGCAGGGCACGACCGCGACAGACGACTTCCGACGCTCGCAATTGCATCGGTTTTGTTTGTTGCAAGCGGAGATGCGTTCGTTCTGGCGGTGTATACGACATAGTTCGCGTCGCCACCAGTCCTCGGTGCCGTAGGGTAGAATCATGATATGCTGAGGAAATCACGCTTCCAGCGACAGTCGTTGCTTCAAGCCACAAGCATGATAGGTTGTACGCCATTCGTGACAAGATGTCACACGACACAAGCATCGACAAGCTGTGCAAACTCTACCGTATACACGCTTCTCGCACGTATGACGATTAGCAAGTATGAAGGTTGGGAAGCAATTAAAATGTATATGCTCCAGACATAGCGTCACCGAGATGAATTGTCGACGCTTGTCTCGTGTGACTGCTTGTGACAAATTGTGTACAACTTGTCATACTTGTCACTTGAAGCAACGGCCGTCGCCGGAAGCGTGAAGTCACGACAAGAGAGAGCAAGGTTTGCAGACGTCGTGCAGCGGTGATAAGGACGAATTTAGCGCGCAAGGAACTGGTCACGCATTTTTGTCACATTCATGCGAGATACTGGACTGATACGTCGACATATTTGGCTCGGGAAGAGACGCTCAGGCGGAGCCGTCACTGAGGCCACGTCTGCGCCAGACTAATCCCTGCCTGTAAGCAATACAAACTGCGAATGTTGATTCGGCCTCTACGTGGTCACTCGAAGGATAGCGCCGTGCCGTTGCCACGCGGGTATAGACGAACGCAGTGTATATACACGAGCAACGCCAGCATTCACGGAGCTTTCTCGTTCGTATGCCGTTTGACATTGGCTGGTCGCCTTCGATAATGAAGTGTCCGACATCATGCTTGGCTGCCACCCGCAGTTACCGAACAGTTTCGTAGCGCAAGACATTTTTCTTTCTGGGTAAGAGCCAACAACGGGTGTGACGAGCAAGTAAATAGATCGTCAATGACACCTCGAATCGTATTTACGTATATGTGCTCGTCAAAGATTGAGTATAGAAGTTGGGTCCCGCGCTTACTTTCGCAGCTGCTAAATTACCTTTCCGAAACGTTGCCCGATTCCCCATTTCTAAACACTCCCCGTATACAAAGAAGGTACGCGTACGCATTAACAAAATAGTTCTTGCGCTAAGAGCAAATGCCAGCCAATCATGACGATCGACGCATCAGCGAAGCCGGTCGACCAATGGCGAATAGCACTTAATAACTGAAAAGCTTTGCGCGCTGTGCCCAAGAAGAATCGGAACAGAAACGCATCGTTGTAAAAACGCGTCCTGTGGAGCACACGCGCTTGAACGCAAACGCTTTTCGCAGGCGTCAAAAGCGAGACCCTGCTTTAGCATACGCGCCACCACAGTTTACAAATGGGCTGCACGAAAAGTCGGGCGCACGCACGACACCACTGACAGCAACGCGCCGATCATCATTTGCATTTCCAGTAGTTTGCCCTATACGCAACGTCGAGGCGCGGAGGCTATCAGATGCCCCGCGCCGGGAGCTCCGTGAACTCGGCGGACGGCCTTCGCCTCGCTCCTTCTAACAAGTCGTCGAAACCAGCTGCATGCAGACCGAGGAAAAGCACCGCAGCACACTGGGGCATCATCAACTGCAGCAGTAGGGTCAGCGGCGGCGCAGGGGTAACGGTCCATAGCTAACCGAAGCCACGGTTCTCGCTGCATTACATACAGTCGATCATTTTGTCTTCTATACCATTATCGTTCGCCCGTCCTCGTATATCGTATAACGTCGGAAGAAAGCGATGTTCTACCGTGGGAGTGTACAACGTAGGACAGGAACGGAGGTTCGGCCATCTTCGTGTGACGTGCAAAATCGCAGGGACGGACGGGAAGGACGCTTGCCTTTCGCCTTCCTTATGCGTCTCCGTGGTTCAGCGTTATAAACACATATACATATATAAAACACTCAGTGACCTTCCACTCTGTGAAGGATGACTAGCGAAGCTGTGCATGTGGGCGCCTTAGGGCCCGTACATGGTCGCTCCGCACGTCCGTTCCGCCCCCGTCCGGTCGCGTGCGGATAGCTCTCTACTGGCGAGCGAAGAGCGGACGCAAGTTTCCCGTCCGGCCGCCTGCTCGTCTCTCATTGGCTGGTTCGAGGCGGATAGTTCGGCTGTCGTCACAGCAAACATGGCGCGTGCTCGAAGCGAAGTGAAGCGGGGACGCAAGGCCTAGGCTACAGCCGAGTCAGAAGCAGTCTATTTTTTTCTCCTTTTTGTGATTTTTACCAGAGATATGTGGCACCCACGGAGATAGTCATCGGAAGAAGCAAGCCGGTGTACGCTTCCAGACCTCATCAGTGCGTGCGATCGCCAACAGAAACAGACGGAGCGCAGGAAGTGTGTGTTGTGTTTACGAGAGCGTCGGAAGAAATATTTCAAGCCGTCGACTTCGTGATTTCTTGTGCCATGCTTCGCGTGTGCGTCGCAGACGAGAACTCCATCACATACACGTGCATTCTGAGCAGCACACACGTCCAAGTCGTGGCGAAATAAGTAGCGTCCGATTTGCGCACCCAGCGTACACGTTTGGTTTCTGCTCTGTGTATGCCGATCGTTGCCGCGGTGTGGTGAACGCCAGCCCTTCGCAACTTACCAAAAGTAACGATACGATCAGTAGCGATAAGTTTTTATCGCCTAGTTATCGCTGCCATTCTGCGTGTGCTGTACTGCGTATGAGCCGTTTTGCCGGCTGCGATGCGCCGTGGTGACCGCGACGTTCGACCTGTGCTCTTGCCGTTATGAAGTGCGTTTGCGAGCTACAAATCGTGCTATATGTGCGATGTGTTGCAGCGTTACTGAGTGTAGAAGTGGTCGTACTACGCGATGTTCGTGTGCTCAGAAGTGAGCTGAGCATAAGTGTTGCCGATTGCGTTTTCTTATGTAGTAGCCCGATAGAGAAGCCCTATCACACCGGCCTTTTCTGCTTCGTACATCTATCGTTTGTTTCAAAAGTTGTTACTGCACGGTTAAAGATGCTTCTATCGGTGGGGGGAAATTAGGGAACAACATTATAATTGCATACGTCAAGACGTTCAGCGCTGTCGTGAAATGTGGACGCGCCTGAGAGCACTAATGTCATGAATGCAATTAAAATTTCCCGAGACAGTATTAAGAGAACGGTTAAAAAAGAAAACATATGAGAAGGTAAGCACAGCAGCTTGTGAACCCGCTCCTATAATACCTCGACCCGCGTCTGTTTGTAAATGTATGTTTTCTTGCGTTTGTCAATTTTTTTTCTATGTCCCAGATTTCTTTACGTTGGAGTTCTTCTTAGTTCTCGCATTTGTGTGTGAATACGTGCCTGTTTCCATGCGTGCTTGCGCTTACCATTATTTCTGTCCTTTTATATTATATTAGCATTTGCTTTTGCTAGTTTTCTTTCAGGAAAGTCATTAGACAATTTCATAAACCAATCTCATTCAAAGCACTAACTCATGTACACGGCAGGGCAGGCCTCTTCCATCTCATTAAAGCCTTTCTCACTGGTCTACCTCGTCTTCTCATTCTGCCTACTCGCTGTGTTTTCTGTCCTTGCTTCTTGTGTTGTTGCTGCAGTGTGATTAACCAACTTGCTCAAAACAGATTTTCATCGCCTATGAAAACAGAAAGGTTTAGAGATAGATTTTCTTAAAAGCGTCATGGGGGTTGCACAGTAACTTAGCCTCTTACCTCAGTTCATGTTTATGCATCAGTGCATGTGGCAGCTCGCCAGAAGTGCACATGAAAGGGTGCCATATTGTGAAACTACACCTTGCTATGCTGTTGCATTTTTCATGCAATCAGTCTTAGTAAACGGATGGTTTCGCTGCCCATCACATATGATGGGAAAAAAGTTCAACACGAATAACATTGTGCAGTGGGGTGTCATTTCCTGTCTGATGCTTTTGTCGTTGCAAAGACATTTTTCAGTAAATGGAGCCCAGCAAAGCAGTGCACTGATAGCTTTTGCAACTTTCACCATTTATTACTTCACAAATGTCATTGTTTGAACCTGGCCGTCGATCACTATGCCGATGGCTTGTGAATTAAATAATTGCCTCAATAAAACACATTCAACTTCACTCAGAATTTTTTAGTACAAACAATGCTAGCAAAGCTATTCAGGGTGAATAATTGTGCTTACATTGGTGTTACTTGCCGTGAGATAAACAAATACAACAATGGCTGCGACATGACTGTGATTTGACGTGCAGACTGCTAATGGTGCATTTCAAGTGTGCCCTCGACTACTGCTATTAATAGTTGCCCGACTGAGTATTTTGGGCCTAACTAAGCTAATGATGTTTGATAATTGTTCTCCAATTCGCATTACTTGCCTGGGCCAGGTAACCAAAATAAACAATGCCACCACATGAATGTGTGTTTGCATGCAAGCTGCCAACAGTGGCTGTCATTTTCGCATTGAGTGCTGCCGTTTCACCAACAGTGGCGACGACTTGACTGCGCTTTGACGTGCAGACTGCTAATGGTGCCTTTCAAGCGTGCCCTCGACTACTGCTATGAATAGTTACCCGACTGAGTATTTTGGGCCTCACTAAGCTAATGATGTTTGATAATTGTTCTCCTATTCGCATTACTTGCCTGGGCCAGGTAACCAAAATAAACAATGCCACCACATGAATGTGTGTTTGCATGCAAGCTGCCAACAGTGGCTGTCATTTTCACATTGAGTGCTGCCGTTTCACCAACAGTGGCGACGACTTGACTGCGCTTTGACGTGCAGACTGCTAATGGTGCCTTTCAAGCGTGCCCTCGACTACTGCTATGAATAGTTACCCGACTGAGTATTTTGGGCCTCACTAAGCTAATGATGTTTGATAATTGTTCTCCTATTCGCATTACTTGCCTGGGCCAGGTAACCAAAATAAACAATGCCACCACATGAATGTGTGTTTGCATGCAAGCTGCCACAGTGGCTGTCATTTTCGCATTGAGTGCTGCCGTTTCACCAACAGTGGCAACGACTTGACTGCGCTTTGACGTGCAGACTGCTAATGATGCCTTTCAAGCGTGCCCTCGACTACTGCTATTAATAGTTACCCGACTGAGTATTTTGGGCCTAACTAAGCTAATGATGTTTGATAATTGTTCTCCAATTCGCATTACTTGCCTGGGCCAGGTAACCAAAATAAACAATGCCACCACATGAATGTGTGTTTGCATGCAAGCTGCCAACAGTGGCTGTCATTTTCTCATTGAGTGCTGCCGTTTCACAAACAGTGGCGACGACTTGACTGCGCTTTGACGTGCAGACTGCTAATGGTGCCTTTCAAGCGTGCCCTCGACTACTGCTATGAATAGTTGCCCGACTGAGTATTTTGGGCCTAACTAAGCTAATGATGTTTGATAATTGTTCTCCTATTCGCATTACTTGCCTGGGCCAGGTAACCAAAATAAACAATGCCACCACATGAATGTGTGTTTGCATGCAAGCTGCCACAGTGGCTGTCATTTTCTCATTGAGTGCTGCCGTTTCACCAGCAGTGGCAACGACTTGACTGCGCTTTGACGTGCAGACTGCTAATGATGCCTTTCAAGCGTGCCCTCGACTACTGCTATTAATAGTTACCCGAATTAGTATTTTGGGCCTCACTAAGCTAATGATGTTTCATAATTGTTCTCTTATTCACATTACTTGCCTGGGCCAGGTAACCAAAATAAACAATGCCACCACATGAATGTGTGTTTGCATGCAAACTGCTAAAGTGACGGTCAATTTCGCGTTGACTACTGCTGTTTCACCTACAATGGCTATGACATAGCTGCGGTTTGAAGTGCAGTTGCTGAAGGTGCCTTTCAAGCATACCCCGATGACTGTTATTTCATGGTGTACTTGATGTACACAAACGTGTACAGCTATTATAAAAATTAAAATAGCATTACAACATTGGCTCATGTCATTTAGAACATACTCAAAAATTTTTAGAAGTGGAAACAAAGTTTCCACTGACCATATGCTCATCGGATACAAAGGCTCAACTCTTTGTATCCCAGCTGCAACACATGTTGCCATTAGGAAGAGCTGCACCACAACTTCTGTGCTGTAGTTGGACCCCACTGAAACACGTGTTACATCAGTGCTTTGATACAGCCACACAGATTGCACAACCTGAGGAGCAGTTACCCGCCGTGATTGCTTAGTGGTTGTGGTGTTGGGCTGCTAAGCATGTGGCTACGGGATCGACTGCCAGCCACAGCGGCTGCATGCAGAGGAAGATGATTTACGTATGTAACAGTTACTCATCCCTTGAAATGTGAATGACCCAAACCTTCGCGAGCATATCAGTCGCAACCATCCAGCAGCACAAGTGGGAACACTTGTGCTATCACAAACGAAAACAAGTAGAATAGTACCACCGTCTCAGCTGGTTTGTTGTGATTACCTTGCCTGCAAGTTTCTTATTGGATAGGCTTCCTACTTCCGACAAATAGCTTGTATACATATTTGACCTGCACCACAAAGAGCTGATGTGACAAAAATGTGTACACCGTAGTGTTATGTTGCTTTTCATGGTGTCTCAGTTTACTTAATACAGTTTTGAATTTACAGATTGCTTCACATGTTTATAGCTAAACACCACTGAAAACTACTTGCATTGTGACTGCGAGGTCACAACACGAGGATTCGTGTGGTATCCTTCCTGTTCATCGGTGTGTCCTTGCACTATAAATGTAAAATGTCACACCTGCAAACCTGAGCATCCACCCTTACATTTCAAACACTTTTTTGAATGCTCGGCAGTTATGCTTACAAGCACATTGTGACAGCAAATCTACACCACCTTAATTTAAGTGCGATGTAAAGGATTGTTTGTGCATATCCAAGCTGTTCTAGCGTGCCTGCAGGGATACAGCATTGTCCAGTGGCACCGTATAGTTCAGGCGTAACAGTGAACTAGTAAACAAAACGGCTGATAATACTAAGCTGACCCATATGTAGGAGCATTATTTTATCTAACCCACACGCAAAGTTGCTTTCAGTGTACTGAATAGCCGCAGCTTTGATTTACCAAGTTATATTACTGCACACACAGAGCGCTGAAACAAAGTCTGTACAATGGTGAGAAATGTGCCAAGGAATGAAAGATTACTTGTGATGTGTAGATTTGAATAGCAGATGTGAATGCATACCCAATTCACCAGTATGCATGTTTTCTTTTGGAACAATTTTACATTTGGCACAGAGGCTGAGCCACTGCGGCCTTGACTGCAAATTTCTGTGCTCTCGCAGTGCTAATGGGAGTATTGTTCATTTGGCTACCCAAATAGTGTATAGGTAATAGAGCACTACAATCTTTCAGTTTTACACAGAACACCTTGTGCATTATTCACAAAACTGAACCTAAGGAACTATTCGCTGGTTTGTTATGGTAATAAAAAAATGACAATGAATGTTTCCTCGCTTTTTGTGTGGCCCTGTCTTCTGCCCTACGCACCTTCATTTCATTGTCATGTGCATGTTAAAACAGCAACTAAGTAAGAAAGACAAACACAAAACTACTAACTACATCAACCTTTTCACACCACAAGAGGTCACTGAGCTCACTGCTAAGCTACACTTGATAATGTCGGTTTGCTCTCAAATAAATACAGGCACTAGCCAGCTGTTTATGTTATGCTATGCATTTTTCATTTTCCTAAAATATGGCTGTGCATGAGCTAGCAAGGTTGTCACTACATAAATACATAAACAACATGCAGCTCATGCCCAACTAACTCATATAACCTGATTAGAGCTTATTTTTTATAAGTAGAGTAATCAAAATAGAACACGCATGTATGATGCCGACAGTATCAAACAATCTCAAGTCGAACATCCTTGTTTGGTGCCATGGGTGAGAGAGGGAGCATGCCTGTCAAGGTACTGCTTAATTTTGTGTGCTTTGGTAATGTTTGTACATTGTTGAAATGTTAAATTAGGTATGTTAAGTAGTAAGCTGGCAACATATTGGGTAGCCAGGCTGGCAAGAAAGAATGCAATTGTTTGATTTCACTCAAAATAAGTTTTCCTATCAGCAATGTAAATTATATGGTTTCAAATAAGTACTCCCCTTGGAAACATATCTCATGAGTATGCATACATCTGCATAAGGTCACCGCGATACATACATATTGCTTTAAGCCAGTCATAATGAGTTGTAGATTCACTGCTTAACCTTCAATTCCTTGCTGCATGAAGTTAACCACTTGTGCATAACTTCTTTTTTTTTTGCACACGGTGAGAACTTCAGTCATCGCTGAGCAAATAATTTAAGGAAAAGGCATTCCATGAATCCAACTGCTTTAAGCACTCTCTTAAAATTGGCAGAGTGAAAAAAAAAAAGCACGAGCAAGCGTGTCAGCAAGCTGTACTCGGAGTCTCACACGCGTGCTCAGTGGTAAAAAGGTGCGTCTTGGCGACCTACGCAAATGCATTCCGCGACAGATGTGCGTGTGTTCCGTATTCTTGCTAGCTGTCACTAGCACTACAGAAACCGCGCCACCGCGCTTCCGGCGACACTATCAGTTTCGCGTGACGTAGAACGCATCACGTTGGATAATTAGAGAGGTTTTGTTCAACCAGCCAAGGCAGCGTGCACTGAAAGTAATCACCCGAGAATACGTCGCGTGCTGCGACGTGATGCGATTGCAATACATCTGTAAAAGGTGGCGCAGATAAGACGACTGTGCAATGTTTCGAAGAAGGATGACGGTGCCAATGCAACACATACGGCTGAAGAAGAGAATGTGGCAGCCTAGAGTCGCATTTTCACCGGAACGCAGAAACTTGAAATCAGATCTGCAAAAATATGCCAGTGTCGTCTGCTGTCAAAGGTCGTTGCCAACCTTGAACACCTTTGCTCCGTATGCCAGTGTCGTCTGCTGTCAAAGGTCGTTGCCAACCTTGAACACCTTTGCTCCGCCGAACGGTTGCCAGCTGTCAACAGGCCGCGTCGCCCAATAGGAGTGCGCGTGCGTTCCGGTCGTGCGGATTGAGCGTGCATCGAATTTTGCGACACCTTCCGCCTTTCGGGCTTCCGCACGCGGCCGGGCGAGGGCGGAACGGACGGGCGGAGCGACCATGTACGGGCCCTTAATGGCGAACTGCACCTCCGCCGCGGGCCGGCCCGGCATTGCACGTTCTTCAGGATAAGCTCACGTTTACCGCCTGCTCCACTTCCGCCGCGGGTCGGCCCGGTATTACACTATCGTCGGGATCGGTCCCCGTATGGGGAGTGTTTACCGCTTGCTTCTCCTCCGCCAAGGGTCGGCCCGGCATTGCAATATCTTCAGGATCAGCCCACGTATGGGGAGTGTTGACCGCTTGCTTAATCTCCACCACGGGTCGGCTCGGCATTGCTATATCTTCGGGATTTTTTTCTACACGCGGACACGGTAGTGGGGAAAGTAGGCCTGAACAGCTTCGCTGTGGAAAAAAAAAAGAAGTGAGACGGAACAATTTTCTGACGAAAAATGACACGGCGAATGAGGAGCATATGCGTTTGTCAAACAGCACCGTCTGCACGCACACCCGACCGAGAACTTTCAAAGCAATGTCAGTCTGTTTGCAGTATACCCAGGCAGAAAAACAGCGGCTGGGCGCGGCTCGTTCAGACGAAGTGAAGGAAGAAGAATGCCGCTTGACGTCGGCGACGACAACGAAGGGCTCGCGTGGCGCGCGCGCGCGCGCGATGCTGCAAGTTGCACCGAGGTCCGGCACGCCCGGTATACATCGCAGGTCGGCCCCTGCATGCTCGGCGTTGCCCGCCGGCCACGCCGAGAAGCGACGACGATCTGTCGTAGCTCAACGTGCGTTCTCGCGCTGAGGGCGACGGTCGCTCTGTCGCGTTCTCGGCTGGGCGTTTTCGAGAGGAGAAGCGGCCCAGCCGGCTCATTCGGGAGGCCCGGCCCAGCGCCGGCGCTCCGAAAGACAGTTGGGACTGTCCGCTCCTACCCAGCTCGTACCGGCATGCTCTCCGCTCCACTGATAATATCGTGCAGTGCAGCGGCAGCTACAGAGGTGGCGTCGGCCAATCACGGAGCCGAATCGGCCACGCTGTCATCAACACGAAATAGCGAACCGCGGGGGCTGGCCAACTACAAGAGCCAACGGATTACGTACGGCAGCCACATCTGGCATCCAATCACGAAATGCGGCAATACCACGGTTGTTGAAGTATAAAAGGCTGAAGAACATGCGCGGGCAGATCGGTAGCGTCAGCTAATCGGCAACCGACTTGACGACAACGTCATCTACGCGAACTGGCGTGAACGCAAGTAAATTGCAGCGGCCAATATATATATATATATATATATATATATATATATATATATATATATATATATATATATATATATATATATATTGTCACGCGCTAAGGCAAGAATAAGCAGCAGGATCAGCAGCCAGACACGAAAATGTCAGACACAAGGAGGACGGTTCACCAGCCGGCGCAAGCTCCTTGACTTCGTCGTCTTCAATCACCGTTTTTGCTGGGCACGCAGCGCTGGCTCAAAACACCAGGTGGCATTATTCCCCCTCCCAACGGAGTATCGACTCGATGCTCAAACACAAAACGTACATGGAAACTACACAAATTAGGCAAGACAAAAAAAATGCGGGGGGGGGGAGGGAACGCGCTAGCACACATACGGAAATGCACACGGAAAAATGTGTTCTGCGGTTGTGAACAAAAAAAAAAAAACGCTTCACAGTTCTTTGGAGGAAGACGCGATGACAGCGAAACAAAAAAAAAAGGTTGTTTCACTAGTACACTTCACCGTGTAAAATACGGCTTGAGGCGGACCACATGTACAGTCTCTGCGCGTGGTAAACAGCGCTTGGGCGATGGCAGGTCCCCATCTGGGATCACTTCATAGTTCACGTCGCTTACACGCCTTAGTACTGTGTATGGTCCGAAGTACTTGCTGAGGAGTTTCTCGCTGAGGCCTCGCCGTCTAATGGGTGTCCAAACCCAAACTTGGTCACCAGGCTCATAGGTCACTTGTCTATGGTGGAGATTGTACCTTATTGCATCGGTACACTGCTGCTGTCTTATGTGCACGCGGGCCAGTTGACGCGCTTCCTCGGCGCGCTGAATGTACTCCTCGACGTCAGGAGCTAACTGGTCGAGCTGGTCGGTATCTTCATATGGCATCATGGCGTCTAGCATAGTTTGGACATCTCGACCATAAACGAGGCGGAATGGCGGAAAGCGTGTAGTTTCCTGCGTGGCAGTGTTGTACGCAAACGTTACGTACGGTAGGATTTCGTCCCACGTCTTGTGCTGCACATCCACGTACATAGCGAGCATGTCGGCCAGTGTTTTGTTGAGTCTTTCTGTCAAGCCGTTAGTCTGAGGGTGGTATGCAGTGGCCTTTCGATGACTCGTGTAGCTCAGCTTGAAGATGTCATCCAGAAGCTTCGCCGTAAATGCCGTCCCTCGGTCAGTGATGATGAATGACGGTGCGCCGTGCCGAAGCACAATGTGATGCATAAAAAACTGGGCAACTTCAGATGCTGTCCCGCGTGGTAGTGCCTTCGTCTCAGCGTAACGCGTCAAGTAGTCAGTTGCGACAATGATCCACTTATTGCCGGAGGAAGACAAGGGAAATGGTCCAAGAAGGTCCATTCCAACTTGATCAAACGGCGTACGCGGAGGGTCGATGGGTTGTAGAAGGCCTGCAGGCTTGCAGGCTGGTGACTTGCGGCGCTGGCATTCACGGCATCCTTTCACGTAGCGTTTGACGCAAGCAGTCAGTCTAGGCCAGTAGTACAGTTGCCGTACCCTGTCCAGAGTCCTTGAGTAGCCCAAGTGGCCAGATGTTGGCTCGTCGTGGCAGGCTAATAGGATGTCGTCGCGAAGGGCTTGAGGTACTACTAGCAGATGTGGTTTGTCGCCGGCACCTGTGTTTCTTTTGTATAAGATGCCCCCTCGTAGGCAAAATGACGACAACCGTCGCGAAAGTGGGCGAGGAATGGACGCGATGCCGCCTTCTAAGTGATCGATGACGGGTCTTAACTCAGCGTCCGATCGCTGTTTAGCGAGCAGATTCGGCCCGCTGAGGGCTCCCAGAAAGGCGCTGTCGTCTTCCTCGTCGGGATTCGGAGATTTAATAGGTGCCCGTGATAACGTGTCAGCATCTTCATGTTTCCTGCCTGACTTGTACACGATGGTGATGTTGAATTCCTGGAGTCGCAGACTCCAACGTGCCAATCGTCCAGAAGGGTCTCGAAGGTTGGTCAACCAGCACAAAGCGTGATGGTCGGTCACAACTTTAAATGGCCGCCCGTAGAGATACGGCCTAAACTTTGTGGTAGCCCAAATAACCGCGAGGCACTCCTTCTCTGTGGTGGAATAATTGGACTCTGCGCGTGACAGAGTGCGGCTCGCGTAGGCTATGACTCGTTCAGTGCCGTCTTGTCGTTGCACCAGGATAGCTCCGAGACCGATATTGCTGGCGTCAGTGCGTACTTCTGTGTCGGCATCCTCATCAAAATGACCGAGCACGGGAGGAGAAGACAAACGACGTTGGAGCTCCGCAAAGGCGGTCTGTTGTGCATCAGTCCAGAGGAATGGCGTGTCGTCACGCGTAAGGCGAAATAGCGGATCGGCAATCTTCGAAAAATTTTCAATGAAGCGGCGATAATATGCACACAAGCCCAAAAATCGTCTCACACTTTTCTTATCGGTTGGAGCGGGAAAAGCTGCTACGGCAGCAGTCTTCTCAGGATCAGGCCGAACACCTGCCGCGCTTACGACGTGACCAAGGAACTTCAGTTCCTCGTAACCGAAATGGCATTTCTCTGGCTTGAGTGTAAGGTCAGCCGATCGAATGGCTTCGAGTACATTCCGAAGGCGTCGAAGGTGCTCGTCAAAAGTGTCCGAAAAGACAACGACATCATCGAGATAGACGAGGCAGCTTTTCCATTTGAGGTCAGCGAGAACGGTATCCATCATTCGCTGAAATGTGGCTGGAGCGGAACAGAGCCCGAAAGGGAGTACTCTAAATTCATAAAGGCCATCCGGAGTTACGAAAGCAGTTTTCTCGCGGTCACGCTCATCGACTTCAATTTGCCAGTAGCCGCTTTTCAGATCGATAGAGGAGAAATACTTCGCGTGCCTCAGCCTGTCCAGAGAATCGTCGACACGAGGCAACGGGTACACGTCTTTCTTTGTGACGTTGTTTAGTTTCCGGTAGTCTACACAAAATCGAAGCGTGCCATCTTTCTTTTTAACAAGAACGACTGGCGATGACCAGGGACTGCATGAAGGCTGGATTACGCCGTCTTGAAGCATTTCCTTCACCTGCGTTTGAATAGCATGTCGTTCCGTCGGGGAAACACGATAAGGCTGTTGCCGTATGGGGGGCACGTCGTCATAGGTGATGATACGGTGTTTCGTAATCGATGTTTGACGTACCTTCGACGACCGTGCAAAGCAAGAGTGGAACTCAAGCAACAGCTCGCGCAGGGGTTGTCTGTTCTCTTCAGGAAGCGTTGGACTAATGTCGACGTTGCGTAGAGGTGCGTCAGCAGTGCCGATTGCCTCGGAAACAAAACACTCAGTGACATCGGCGATCGGGTCGGCGTAGGCGATGACAGTACCGGGGAAAAGGTGCCGGTGTTCGTAGCTGAAGTTGGTGACAAGAACCTCACAGTGGCCATCGTGGAGATCGACAAGGCTTCTTGCTACGCAAACACCATGAGAAAGCAGGAGAGACCGATTGCTTTCTACGACTGCTTCACCGTGTATGAGCTTGTCACATGCCACTTGAACCACGACACTTGCACGCGGTGGTAACGTGACAGCGTCATCGATGACACGAAGAGGTGCTCGAGGGTGGATGGTGTTGGTCGTCGCTGTGGCGCTTTTTGTCGAGAAAGTGACGAGGCGTTGTCGAATGTTGATTATAGCGCCGTGCTCCCTGAGAAAGTCCATGCCGATGATTAGGTCTCGAGAACACTGAGGGAGAACGCTCAAACTGGCAACAAACGTAGAGCCGCGAATCTGTATTCGTGCCGTGCACATGCCGAGTGGTGTGACGATGTGCCCGCCAGCTGTACGAACTGGCGTTTTATTCCAAGGCGTGGTCACTTTCTTCAGAAGGGTGGCCAGTTTTTCGCTGATTATAGAATAATCCGCTCCAGTGTCCACTAAAGCACTCAATTCACGACCGTCAAGCAGTACAGGAATGTCCAAGGAAATTCTTTTTCTGTAATCAGCAGGTACTGTCGTCGTCGATGTATCGTTGGTCCGCGTACGCGTCAGTGGGGGTCCTTGAGCACGTCCAGACTGAGCGGCCTCGCCCCCAAAGGTCGCTGTGGTTAGTTTTCCCGTCGTGGGCTGGGCGACCGACCCTGCACCACGCTTGCATACGTACGGCGAGTCGGAGAAAACCGCCGCGGCGAAGGGGAGCGTGACTGGTGTCGAGCTGATGGAGATCCGCGCTGCTGGGCAACGTATTCTTCGATTTCAGGAGGACGCCGGCCGAACCTAGGTCGCGGCGAGTTCGCTGAGAATCCGCGTAGTCCGAGCTCTCGATAGGAGCACTGTCGGTAGACATGCCCAGCTTCGCCACAGTGAAAGCAAAGGGGACGGCGATCAGGTGCCCGCCACACGTCTGATTTCCTCGGGGCCTGTCGGTGGTCCTGGTAATACGAGGCAGCTTGGACGGCCTCGAGCATGGCCGGGCGCGCGGCGCGAAGCGGGGAGGGAGGTGGGGCAGGTTGCCTCAAAGCTTGCGAATATGACATATGTGGGCTGTCATGTCTTAGCGGTCGAGCTTCTGTATTGAAGGGTGGTTCTTTTAGCGCATGCTGAACTTCGTCACGGAGAACGCTGGACAAGGAGCTGAGCGTCGGCTGTGAAGGTACCGACAGTTTCTGGAGTTCTTCGCGGATCACGGAACGAATGAGCTCTCGAAAGAAATCGACGTGACCCCCGAGAGCTCCGAAGAAGTCCGTAGGTGAGGCAGTGTTCACTTGACGGTCGTATGATGGTGTCCGCTGGCGAAGAGTCTGCTCCATGGTGATGGCCTCGGAAAGAAACTCTGACACAGTCTTGGGAGGACTGCGCACGAGACCGCCGAACAGCTGCTCTTTCACTCCGCGCATCAGGTACCGCACCTTCTTTTCTTCCGACATGCTGGGGTCGGCTCGTCGAAAGAGACGCGTCATGTCCTCGACGTACATTGCGACACTCTCGTTCGGCATTTGGATACGGGACTAGAGATCACGCTCAGCTCGCTCTCGGCGATCAGGACTCGCATATGTCTCAAGAATCCGCCTTTTGAATTCTGCCCATGAAGTTAAGGCATCTGCACGGTTCTCGTACCATACACGTGCGCCATCGTTAAGGCTGAAATAGACATTTTTTCAGCTTGTCTGCGTCATCCCACTTGTTGAACGCGGCAACACGTTCATAGTGCAACAGCCAATCTTCAACGTCCTCATGTATGGCGCCGTGGAAGGGATTCGGCGTTCGCGGATTGAGTAGCATACAATGAATCGGCGTTGTGCCTTCCATACCGGTTGGGGTGGTCGGAGCTGCCATTTTCTCTGGGAGGAGTCCAAACTCAGGGGCTTGTCCACGGATCCTTCTGCTGGCGCGGTGTACAGGCGTAACCACCGGTACGGGGCTGGAGCTCCTGCTGCCCGGAGGGGTTTGGTGCATAGATTAGATTACCCAGCACCTCCACCAGTTTGTCACGCGCTAAGGCAAGAATAAGCAGCAGGATCAGCAGCCAGACACGAAAATGTCAGACACAAGGAGGACGGTTCACCAGCCGGCGCAAGCTCCTTGACTTCGTCGTCTTCAATCACCGTTTTTGCTGGGCACGCAGCGCTGGCTCAAAACACCAGGTGGCAATATATATATATATATATATATATATATATATATATATATATATATATATATATATATATATATATATATCAGTGGCGTAGCCAGAAATTTTGTTCGGGGGGGGCTACGCCACTGGCCGAATATATATAAATATATATATATATATATATATATATATATATATATATATATATATATATATATATATATATATATATCTGTAGCTGCACGTTGCAGCTCAGCCTCCTCCTTAAGAGGAAGCTTAGCTCGGGTGCTCCTATATAAGTACATGTAGAAGGCGAATTTGTTTTTCCCTGCAACCACTTCATCAAATTTGAGGAGGTTTGTTGCATGTAACAGAAAAAGTTTAATTCTAGTTACTACTGGCTTCGAATTTTTTATTTAGGTGGTCGATTATTTATTTAAAATTAGCCAAAATTGAAAATTTTGGGAAAACGAAACTATCAAGTTTAAAACTCCGTGACTCAACAATAAAAAATGATATCGCAATTCTGTGAATTGCATCTAATAGTACATCTATAGCGGACAAAATAGATATGTTACACATGAATCTCAAAAAAATTTAGTATTATGGAAATACGGCTTTTGCAGAACCCTTGTACACAACGCAACCAATTCACGTAAGATACAAATTGACACAGCAAACTTGTCCGCTTTGACTGTTATAATATATGCCGTTTACAGAACCACAATATCTGTTCTTCATGCATAGCTATTAGTTTGTAAACGTCGTGCTTCTATTTTTTCAATCTTTCGAATTTTCCAAAATATTTTAAACGAAATTCAGGCCCTAAATCGAAGTTCTGTTTCCAACATACACTAGGATATAACTTTATCTCTCAAATGCAACCAATTTCAATAAAAGCGATTAGCAGTATTATCTCAGAAAAGCGTTTCTGCGTTTTACAAGTATTTGAATAGGCCGCGTCGGATTGGGCCCGAGCTAAAGCTTCCTCTTAAACAATTTATCGAGGGATCAAATACATGAATAATAACTGCATTGTCATTGCCAAAGATGCTGCAAACGAATTCTTGAAAGCTACGCTCTGTAAATACAAGTAAAATATGTATTTTTTCATAAAATATTATACTCGTATGTGCCAAAAATTGTGCCCAACATAACTGATGTCGATGCTTCCATGTTTTTCGTCTATTTATTAGGTAAAGAAAATATCACACGAACTTTAGAACTATATCAGTTCGGAACCAGGAAAGCAGTGCATGCCGCTGATATGAAAGTTAAAAGGCAATGAACTGAAAAAGTTGAAGACAAATATGTTAATGAAACTTTGTCATTCAAGAACCGTGCTTACATTCTTGTATATATGCAATGGCCAGTGAAAAATCTCAATGACGCTGTCGTTTGTTCCAATGTATTACGCAGGAGTAGCTGTCCCTTGTCGTGTATCGTGAGTAATTGCACCGAAGTTATAGTCGCGACAGAGAGCACGTATATAAGCAGGAGTTCTGCAAGATATATGAGGGCAAGTCAAATGAATGAGCCAACAACGGGGTACTTTATTTAAAAGTAGTCTTCATGAGAATTTAGACATTTCTTCTATTGACTAACGAGTTGCGTGATTCCCGTCTTATAAAACTCCTTGGGTTGCTGCTTCAAAAAGTCTGTATCTGGTTCCCTTGAGCTGTTTTTTCGGTTGCCCCAAAATGTAGAAGTCGCAAAGTGACAGGTCTGAGCTGTATGGCGGATGTTGCAGCGTTTCCCACTTGAACTTTGCCAGTTTTGTATTAACCACATAAGCGACGTGAGGACAGGCATTGTCGTGGAACAAGATCACCCCATTCGTCAATTTTCCACGTTGTTCGTGCTTGATTGCGACACGCTGCCGTTTTGGCGTTTCACAATATCGGAAACAATTGATAGCCTCTCAAGATTTAGCAAATTCTATCAGTAATGGACCCTGTCGATCGAAAAAAAAAGTCAACAACACCTTTCCAGCGGAAATGATGGCCTTTACGTTCTTTGGGCATGGTAAATTCGAATGTTTCCACTGTAAGCTTTGCCGTCGTGTTTCAGGCTCGTAGTAGTGGCACCAAGGTTCGTCCCCGATCATTGCAAACAAGAAGTCGTCATGCTCATTGTGATACCTGATTAGATGAGTCAAGGCAGCGCGAAACTTCTCCCTCTTCTCGCGATGGATAAAAATCTTGGGGATCCATTGCGCATCAAAGAGCCGATAACCGAGAAGCTCATGAATTATGGCGTGAACCGAACCGTGACTGATGTTCAGACGGTCTGCCAGTTCATCGATGCTTATCCTCCGTTCTTGTTTCAGCAGCTCATGAACCTTTGAAATTGTGTGGTGGAGAGATTGCACGATGGTTTTGGCCCAGTCTTGGAATGTCTTTGCAACGTCCTTTGAACCGTTTGCTCCAACGCTTCACAGTGGTCAATGAAATGCAGTGTTCAACGTACACGGCAGTCATATGGCGATTAATTTCTGTTTTGGAAACACCTTCAACTATCAAAATTCGCGACACCGAGCTGTTCAACTTTTGAAGTGTCCATTATGTGACGCAACCATATTCAACCCAGTGTATGAGAACATTAAAGAACATTTATCTTCACACCTGCGTGTCACTTCTGTAAACGAGACATGCCGTTCTCCTACGCGCATGCCTCGCAGATAATGAACCGAACCATTATTGCGCGGTTAGGGTAGGCTCACTTTCATTTGACTCGCCCTCGTACATTAGAAATGCAAAGATACAATGGGATATGCAAATGCGAAAATATGGCTTGATAAAGGACAAAAAAGTGTCACTGGAAACAAAGTTCACTGCATGTATACGCAAAACCTCGCAACAAGATATTTAAGTATGCGCATAAGTCTCCAATGAGTCTATGTATGTAAGAAGAAGTAACTGTATATAATGCGTCAAACAAGGCAAATAAACATGTTGCACAATCATAGATTCCCAGAATCCTAGATTCCGCGCCCATTCCAACCACTCCCCCCGATGTATTGCGCGCGACGGAAGGCGGCGCGCTTGCTCCCAGCTTTTCTCCTTTGCGCACATAAGACTGAGCCACCATCGTCGGCTCACCCATTCCACCTCCCCTCCTACGCTTTCACTCGCACATACAGCATGCAGCGCGTGGTCACGATGTTATCACCCTTGGACTTTATACGAAACATGAGGGCGATGGCAGAAATGCGCCTGGAGTGTCCATATAATTGCTTTCGCAATAATATAATAAACGTATCCGGCAACTGAAGCGTCGCGTCGCCCATTACTTTCCGCAAAAGAAGTATCAAAATCGAACTTTCACCATGCGACAATTCGCTGTGCCGCAACAATGTTTTTTTTTTTTGTGAGGCGGAGGCACCGAAATGAAAAAAAAAAGTGCATAGGAAAGTATGTTGGCCAGAATCTAATGCCTACTTCGGGTACCTAATGGGGCTACGGAAGGAATACCGAAGAAAACACGAGACGCTTGGTCCACTGAGAACCATACGTATACTGCTCAGTATCCTATAGCGGCGAAACAAGACTTTCCGGAAAGGTTCCGCTAAAGGAATGCGGTGCAATCCTTCGAGTCCCCACAGTGATGGCGGCGAGCGACCAATGTTTTTTTTTTTTTTTCTCGTCTGCTAGCCAGAAAGCGTCCAAAACTCTGTCCGGTGAAAATCCACTCGGCCAGAGCAAACCGAACGCGCACCAAAGTGCACCACACGGTGGTCGGGGCCATACGAGAAAAACGTATGCGCTCTGGCCGGCTCTGGCAGCCCGCGGGTAGGGTAGCGAGAACAAAAAAAATTGAAGTGGCTCAATGTGTCCTCGAGAATAAAAGTCAAAGTAGAAAAAATAAATACGAACGTGTTCTGGCGTAGGTTCTGACGGCACAAATGAACCACCCTAACGCTTCGTCTCATTGGACCTCGCTGCCTGCTCTGTCAACTCGTCTGCTAGTGTGTTGATTTGGCTTGTCTCGTTGTATGTTCTGATGTAAGACTTTAGAAAAGTCAATAGACCTTTGGCGTCAAATGTTTATAGCAACATTAAACCCACAAAGCTCCGCAATTGAAAATCTAAAGCACAACTTTGGAAATGTCAATGCACCTTTCACATCAAGAGCTTATGAGATATGTACCCATAAAGTTTCGCAATTGATATCCATGCGCTCCATAGATTCCGTGGCCTCAGCGAGATGCCGCGGCGAGCCCGCTCACCATCAAAAAGCCCTTGAAACTTTGTGCTCGGATGGGACTGCTTGGCGTTATGTGACTCCCGGTGTATGGACGTTGCCACGAAATCCAGCCCGAGTTTGCAATCTTCGCGGTTAAATGTCTTTTCGAGCGTCAAAAAGACATTCTAGACAAAATCCAGAGTGATTTCCGGCGCCGGGGGTCGCTTTGGTCGGCCGTGCATGGACAGCACGAAAAAATTTCGGGGGGGGCTGAAGCCCCATAAGCCCCCCCCCCTGGCTACGCCCCTGATATATATATATACGACAGCCGACGAAACCGCAGCCAATGCACGCCCAGAGAGCTCGCGCGCGCGCGCGGACTGATTCAGCGGCCGTCTGGAAGCCGACGCCGCGCCGCTCCCACCTTCCAACAGCGCTGCACCGCCAACGACGACTCCTCGCCGTGGCAGGCAGCGGCTCAGCCCGGGGCGGCGTGCGGGGTGGGGGGGGTGCGCGCACCGTATACTTTCCCCGCAGCGCAAAGCCAGAAGAGCCACTTCCGGCCAGGGGAGGGCGGCTGCCGCCGCCGCCACGGCATTTGCATGGGCACGCGCTCCGTGCAAGAAGAAGCACGCCCCCGGCAAACCGGTCCCCCCGCCAGACCTCCGTGACCCAGTGGTGCCCCCTCCACCCGCCGCCGCCGCATCTCCTTTTCGTGCCGGCGAGCGGACTCGGTCGCCCACCGCGGGCGCGTACAACGCACGGCTTCGCTCACGTGCCGCATTTATTTACCATCCCGCGCGGCTCCGCTGCTCGAGCGCGCGCTACGAGGCCACCACGTTCGCGATGGGCATAAAAGAAATCGCCGGCTGCGTGCAGCGGGCGGCTCGCAAGCCTCGCACGCGCGCCGATTTAATCCGGTTTTCATGTAATCGCCCCGGCGGCCCCCCTCGCCGCGTCTTGCCGAATGAGGATCGAGCGGCTCTAAATTAGCCCGCCAACGCATTGCTAGCCGGGACACGTTCATTCGTACACTCGAGCAAATCTCAGTGCCCGTCCGGACCGCAAGGCGAGAAGGGATTGAAGCGTGCGAGGAGGGAAAAGCCGGTCATCTGTGGTCCTGACACACGTGCATCTCCCAACTCCCCCCTCGAGCGCCATCTATTATTTACCCGTTTTCATTTTTCTTTCTTGTCCTCGCGGAGACGTTACTTTCTCCGCTTGTTCAACTTCCCTCTTCTCGTTCTACAGCTGTGTGCAGTTATTTCATTTATCTCTTGCTGCGTGATACGTCTTCTAATTCGTTTACCTATACAGTGCACGCCGTGGTAATTCCTCCCGAAGGCCACATTCATGTGTACCTCATACACAGGAACGAAAATGAAGAATAAATTGAACACGAGGCAGCATATATGCAGCCTTTAGGCACTGCACTTCCGCGCCTGTCAAGAATATGCGCTGGCTGAAGCATAACCAGTTCACCGAATGCTGGACTATCTTTCCTCTCTCACCTCTTTTCCAGCATTTAATTCTTGTCGAATTCATCGCCGCACGCGGGGCTCACACCAGGAAGCAATTAGTCTCACCACGCGTGAACAGTGCGTGCTGTCATGCCGGGGTTACCGGATGAACATGCCTGTAGAGAGCTTTCACTGCATTGCGCGCGTTGTCTCGCACGTATACTTGACGCGTGTCTACACACGCGACAGTGTTGGCAACCGCGCTGCAGAACGAGCGGACGAATTAGTCGTCGCGTATACGACGCTGAACTTAACCACCTCTGTAGATTTCTTGTCACAAGATTCGTATAAACAAAGAGGGAAGGAAACGCCGCAAGCGAGCAAGGGCAAGAGCACCCACTACTATTACCGCTCTCAGGTCCACGCGGATGGTAACTTTAGCGCAACTGTCCCTGTTAGGTCCTTGGCACAGTGTCCAGCGCGAGCTTGCATCCTTCCTTGTCGATGCGAGGCGGAGTGTCATATGTTGGCTTACGTCATAAAAAAGCGTTCTGGACCATGAACATAACTCATCAAAGTATATATATATATATATATATATATATATATATATATATATATATATATATATATATATATATATATATATATACATGCATGGCGGTCCGCGCGGCGCGCTCCACTTGTATCAATAAGCCTTGATACGAGTACGGCGCGCCGCTGTGTGCCTGCGAGCTGCCTGGCGCCCTCTGATTGAGCCAAGAGCCCAATTACTCGTCCGACAGGCGCCTCCGTGTCTCATTGGCAGTGGCCGCTTCGAAGCGAGAAATTCGCGCCCCGATCTAAACTTGTCGACGACTTCATCCATACGCGCTCACCCTTTTCCTCGTCAGTATACATACGCCGGTCTGCACGAAGCAAGAAAACTTTGGGCTCGGTCCAAGCATTGTGGGACACGAGACCTCGCAGGGCCGTGCCCGCCGTACCGTTCGAACACGCGGAGCCGGTTAAGGTGGACCTTGCAAGTGTCTCGTGCATATCCGCAGCAAGAGAGGGACAGCGTGGGCCGCGGGCGGAGCTTTGAGGTATACCGGCCTGGAGGGATCTGAAACCGGCGACCTCCCATTGTCTTGACGCTGTTTCAAAGACCATCTTTTCGTTTGATTCGCTACCAGTTATCGCCTGTGGCGAGAAACACCGCAGGCCGTATACCGTTATATCAATCTATCGTCATCTCCTACACGGATCTCGTATCGGCCGCCTTACAACTTGTCGAGCAAAACGATGCAGCGTCGTGGAAGTTGCGGAGTGCGCTTTGGCAATCCCAATGGAGCATGGAAGAAAACGGTGCATCACTCGTGGTATACCGCCCGCCACGGACTCCAAGATCTGCAGGAGCCTGCGCGCGACGCCCAAACTAGGAGGTCCACGCACCCGAATAATAAAACTCTACGCTATATATCACCCAAGTGAATTCGTGCTACACCCAAGCGCCACGCAGCAATCTTGTAAGACATTTCGGCGAGAGTTCTCGAGAGCGCACTACACATGACGGCCGCGTGGATATCTCATCCGTGCATCACGGTCATCTGCGTACCTTTACATCCATGACCACATCGCCGCCACATATGCCTCTATCAGCTCTTTGGGACTCGGTGTGTAGGGTATTGTGTTGCCTTTTGTCGCTTGTAATATCTATCTATATGCTGATGCTATAATAAATGACCATACGGGACCGCGTTCGCTCGTATTAGCTCACTTCCCGATTGATTTTCGGAACTTTCGACGTTTCTTCTTACCCAATTTATCGGCATTCATTTATTGTCGCTATCAGGAAACTGACTCGCTAGTGTAAGGAGTTTAGATCTCCATCGTTGGCTTTAACTGCATGCAGTGGGTCTGCGACGAGCTATTCACCTTGCCTATATCAGAGGTCGACTGACGAGGAGCCTCCGCGGACGCGCCGCACAGATTTCAGCGAGACGAAAAAAAAACCGCGTAGTTAACCTCGTTTCCACCTCGCTATACGACAACACTCGCACGTGGCGACCCGGCGGTGGTGTCCCTCCCGCGAGGGGCGACGGTGGTCGGGTGAGGCATCGCCCGAACGGGCTCCGGTGAAGCCCGATGAGGGCGTAGTGGCGCGCCGAGAAGAGACGCGGGCGAGACACGCACGCACACAACACAAACACGCCCGCGGGCCTGCGTCGGGCGGGCCCGTGTTTTCTCAAAGGAAAGGCAAGGCCCCGGGCGGGCAACGCCAGGCGGGCGTGCGGGGCTGGGTGGGGAAGGGGGTGCGCGGCCAGCGACAGCGGCGCGCTGTTCCGCCCGCGCAGAGCGACTTCACGGCGAAACGCGCGGGGGCGCGTGAACCGAGGAACCTACATAGGAAGCGCCAGCGAACGGTTTTCGGCGCGAAACTCTCTCGGTCGCGTGATACACGCGGGGAGGGACCGACACCACCTATGGGACGCACGCTCTGCAGGGGTCGAAAATTCGTTGCAATATACGCGCCGCGGTTGCCTATATTACGAAACGTCGCCCCCGTGTCCTAATTTCACTCTCGCATGGCGTCGTTAACTCTGCACGCTGTGATTCCGTTCCAGGGGAGGTACGAGACCCCGTGCCGACTTACGGCCCCGCAAATGACGAGGTCTTCTCCGGATCGAGGAATATCGAGAAATGGACGCGGAAGGACTGAAACAAACAGGAGCCCCCCGGGCAGGCATGCTGATAACAATACTATGTTACACTGCTCGCTTTATTATTATTTCCTCGCGGTTGGCATGAGACACGGAAAGGAACTGTTGCTTAACACGTATGCGGCACCAACGTATCAAGCCTTTGTCGACGGCTGGAAACAAACGTTGCCAGGAAGAATTCCCACGCAGGAGGCCCGATGTATACCAAACAGTACCTGACAGCCCAAGCGGAGACGGGTTATCTACTTTCAGCTCCAAAGGCTTACGGGACGAAGGTGCCGCGATAAAGCTGTATTCTTGTTCAGTTGGGGTGTCCGGCTTCAACGCCGTGCGCAGTGCGACATGCGCTGCGTCGGTTGCCACTTACTACTGCGGACATTAATTACAAGGTGCGTACTTGGGTTCCCCGGAAATTAAACGTTGTCTCTGATGCCACGCCACAGAAAGTTTTAACCATATATAAGGAACCAATGGAAAGTGAATCAAAATAAAACATAGAGTAAATTAACCCTGTCTCGGTGTGTATATAGAAGCAATTATAAATAAGAGGTAATTTTGTGATAGGCTTCATATTTGTGTTAAAGAAAACGGGAAATTAAAATTGAAGAAGAGCCAACTTGCCGCCGGTGGCAGCCGAACGCACAATCTCCACGTGAGCGTACCATCGACGGCTCTCCCCACCGTAACCTTCGTGGGTATCTACGTACAGTCGCGCGCAATGTGAACAGCAACACGGTGCCCGCGAGGTCGGAGGCGCCCCAAGATTACAAGACGGCGCCGACAAACAGAAAATTGGGTTCATCAATACCTGCAATAGGAGTGGCCTTTAGTTCTCCAATTTTCCGCATGTTGGCGCTGGCGTGCAGTCTTGGTGCAGTCTTGGGGCCCCTTCAACTACGGGCACTGTGCGTTTGGCAGTTCATATTGCGCGCGACATGTATACATGCGTTAAGCATATATAGTCCTGAGAGTGTTAGCCAGCGCCACACACAACCACGGAGGCGGGCATCCTTTTCATCACAGGCGCCTGCACGTAGCAGGCGCCTGTGATGGGAGCAGGCAAGTAAGCAGGCGCCTTGGGAGCAGGCAAGTAACCCAATAAGCGATCGTACGCTATGGCACCGCAGGCACTATAGCCAGATGGCGTGGCTCCCCAGTGTGCCTTAAGTAGACTGGATGACAGGCCATTTACGGAAGCGAAGATCTTGGGAGCCTGGCCTCACAGTTAATTGGCCCAGAAAGCAGTTCGAGCGCTTCTTCGCTACCTGAGGGCAACAGACTTGAGTGCCCGACTATAGACATCCTACACCAAAGTTCTCTCTCTCCCTCTTTCACTCCCCATTCCCCTCCCCACGTGTAGGGTAGCAAACTGGACTCAGTCTGGTTAACCTCCCTGCCTTTCCTTGTTCCCTTCTCTCTCTCTCTCTCTCTCTCTCTCTGTTTCAACACCCTATAGAAGATCTGCCCACGCCAGCCGCTCGATTATGACAGAAACGAAATCCTTAAGAGCAACATACGCGCCTCCGTTTCAAGGCTTGCTTGAGTAGCCCACGCAGGGGTCGAGCTCGAGGTCGCGGGCACGATCCCAGCCGCGGAGGCAGCATGTATACGATGGGGGGCGGAATGCAAAAAACACACGTGTACCGTGCACTGGGTGCACTTTAAAGAACCCCGGGTGGTCAAAGTCATTCCGGAGCCCCGCACTATGCATGGCGTGCTTCATAATCAGATCGTCGTTTCGGCTGACTGATCGATTGAATTTGATAAGCGAAGCTTATCACGCATACGGTGCTTAAGATTGCACTATGAAGAACGTAGGAACGCTTCCCTCGAGTTTAACGATGGCTAGAGGGCACCGTGAACGCGCGCAACGCCTCCTACAAGACAGCGATTCCTCCGCTCATATATATATAGGTCACGTGATCTGGAGCTGCTGTCGATATATAGCAAATCTGAGTACAATGAGCGAGAAGAAGGACACCCTAACTATCTTGCACAAGAAAAACGTCTTTAATACACCGAGGCACCGAGGCGCAGAAGCATTCGGCGACACCACGCATGCATGGTGACGCGCAGGCGGTGTCAATGCCAAAGAATGACCAAACCCAATGTTGCACATAGCTTCTGAGGGTCTGAGGAGAACCAGTACACTGAGCATCTCATGATGATATCCCCTCGTGGCCGCGTACACATGCATGGGCGCGACGTATCGGCGAGGTGTGCGTACTCGAGTGCATTTGCTCGCCGAAAGAAAGAAAAAAAAAAAATCCCGTAGCGCGGGCGTGCACCACGCCCCGACTCGTCGTGTCGCGAAGCGGCGCTTGCCCAGAATCTCGCAGGAAAAATCGCCGCAATAAAATTCCATTAGCCTGCAGTTTTCCTGTACTCCGTGCGCGCGCGTCCGGGAGTCGTCTGGTATACTGCGCACTCGGACGTCTGATTCGTGTACACCACTGGCTGATGCGGGCTGGGTTTTGCGTCTCGTGTGTTGCTCCCGCGGCGACGGCCACTGATAAAGTGGTAGGCGGCCAACGAAGTGATCGCCGAAATAAAGAGAAAGAAAGAAAGAAAGAAAGAAAGAAAGAAAGAAAGAAAGAAAGAAATAAATGTGATCACCTTCATAAAGTTTTCGTGCCATCTTGTCCCACGAACGCGTACTATTACTCTTTTTTACCTCGCACCTGCAATGACTGGAACCACCTCCCCGCATCGGTCGCTACTATTATAGACTCATCGGGGTTCAAAATTGCTGTGTTCCATGCCATCTAACAAATGTTTTATTCATTGATCTGCATTATTTTTCTGTGTATATGTACCACTCCTTTCTGTAGCTCCTACGTGCCTCGAAAGTATTTCAAATAAGTAAATAAGTAAGTAAATAAATAAATAAATAAATAAAAAGAAAGAAAGAAAGAAAGAAAGAAAGAAAGAAAGAAAGAAAGAAAGAAAGAAAGAAAGAAAGAAAGAAAGAAAGAAAGAAAGAAAGAAAGAAAGAAAGAAAGAAAGCGTAAGTGCACATGACTGTTTTTTCTACAAGAGCGAAGTTCCCATGAAGTTGTTCCTCTGAAAGATTATTAGCTTCTCGGTGCCATCGCTGTTATATCGTTTCTATCATGAATTTGTAACTGTGGTCGGCGCCCGTCCTCCAAGAACGCGTCCCACGCGTAGAAAGTCTCTCCATCAGTGGGAGAAAATGCGGCTCTCTGTGGACTGTTGTGCTTCAGTACAAAGCGCACCGATGCCAATTCTGCAGTGCTTCTGAGCGGTGGCTCACGCGGATTCACAACACCCTGCAGAGGTCGTCATGGCGACGCCCCTCCATGGGAGCGCGTGTTGGAAGAAAAACGAACGTAGACCGAACGTCGGACCGCACTGGACAGTGGACCCGCATCGGATGGATAAGATTGGTCCGAAGTTGTCCCCGCTAACAGTGCTACTTGAGACACGACCGCATTTGTGAACCAAAAGCCGCAATCTTTACAGCCGGATGCCCATCGCTCGGATTCACTCCAGAACATCTACGGCGATGGATGTACCGGCGAAGACACGCTGACCTTACAAAACATGCGGCCACAACAGATTTCTTCGGGGTTTCGCTTTCGCCGTTCTTTCTTACTCGAGCAATCGAAGCACCAAATGGAGAGATGACGTCCGCGTGCCGGGAATCGGTGAACGCGCTTCCACACAAGTCCCCTCGCAGCCCTACATACACCGCACGGAATCCTCCTCCCGGAATGCAAAGCTCGCGCGAACGTGCATTATAGGTGTGCACGTATATGGTACCATTCCGCATATTACGTGCCTGGACTGCAGGCCTCGCTAGATGACTCGGTACCGCGCAAAAAGGGGAAAAAAAAAAGAAGTCGAAGGTGGTGGGAGGTGGTAAGAGGAGACTTCCGCGCCCCACGGTATGCGTCCCTCGCGTTTTACCATTTCTTTTTTCCCCTCCAGCTCGCCGGGCCCGCTGCGGCGCTAATAAGCGAGAGACGTACCTCCGAGGACCCGAGGAACGCAGCGCGCGCGCGCGCGCGATGGAAGAGCGGAAATTGTTTAGCGCGGGATGCTGCGCCAGCGTCGGTTCGCGAAGACAATGGCCGGGCGCGCCTTCGCACACAAGCCAGCGGCCGGCCGGCTCGCCCCGGCAAGCGCGGGGCGCGGCTGACGCCCACGCAAAGCGCCGTCGTTTCCTGGGCTCGCCCCGCGCTCGCCGCACGCGCTGCATGCATGCGGGCCCGCCGCGTCGCATCAATTACGCGCACAAGTGCCCGCTGCTCGCAATTACACCCGCCGCCGCCGCCGCGCGCGCGCGCCGCAGTATATGTACTCGATTAGAGGCGCTATGCATGCAGGGAGGGAGGGAGCCATTGGAGCTCGTTGGCGGGCGCAGCCCCGCCAGTTTTTGGCCGAGTAATGGCTCCCTAACAGGGCGAAGAGCTGACAGGGTTCTGGGTAAACAGCGACGGCGATTCGTTAGGCGAAGCAGCGGCAGCCGCGATGTATAGCCACCGCCACTAATAACAATGATCAATCGATCGGGCAAGTGTTGCGTTGCGTCCGCCTGCAGCAGTCCGCGGACTGGTGCTCTGCTAGGCGTGCGAGAGTTTTGTGAGAAGAAAGAAGGGGAATGAACAATAACGAGTGTCGTTGTAGAACTGTCCGATTAGTGGTGGCTGGTTGCGGCCGTATTATGTATATACCCTCGTCTGCAGGTGGTGATCCACAAGAGCGCCTGGGAGGATGACCCGGAACGTGCAATTTTCTGTGATGGCCGTAACGGAAACTGACGAGATGCGGATACCGGCATCAGGTCGAACGAACCACTGATGATTCACAGGATGCCAACCAACAAGTTGTTGTTCTGCGAGGTCGACAGAATGGCCTAATGGTCCAAACCTAAACCTGGGGCTATGAGTGGCGTCGCCACACGGAAGAGGCCTCCGGATTAATTTTCAGTACCCAGGGTTTAAACATCCAGTATCTAGGGTTCGCTGAAGTCTCGCCTGAAACGGAGGCTCTCGCATTACACATTCATGAGAATGCTACCTCCGTGGCCAGAAATCAAAAGCGCAACCTCACACTTATATAGCAACGGAGCGCCATTATACCACTTAGCCATTTTTTCCATCCAAAGAGCTTTCTCTCTTGTACGCCTCTCGGTAAGCTGCAACATTCCGCTCCTGAAGACTTACGCGCGATGCAACCTACTTCGCAGTACATTTGGCGCAGAAAAATGAGCTAGGCCCGCCTGCAGTTAACTTACTCGCCCGCTAAAGATGACATGGAGGAGGAGGAGTGTACATCACGCAGGTTCCAAACAATGCAGCCCTTAATATAGCTTCACGCTGCGGGCTACGCTTGCAGTGCAAATGGAGTTATTGCATGCAAATCACCTCAGATTATTATATATACTACACACTGCGTATACGGGCCGCGGCCACAGTGCAATCACCGTCACCTCAGGCTGGAACCAGAAGAGGGTCACAGTGCACCGCAGAAAGCAAGTTCACACGCCATCCACGCGCGGGTGCGCGCGGTTCATTCAGCGCATCACAAGCAACGCACTCGTGTGCGGCTCAGCTCCAATTCTGGCTTCGTGCGTGCGTTACTCGCGCGATTAAATACTGCTCGTCCAGAGGTCACAAGGACGTGCGTGACCGTCAACTCTTCCGCGTCTGCCATAGCTATCATCATGGACGGAGGCATTTTGGTTAATATATGTGGCCATCGCGGCACGTGAAAAGAGACGCACGCTTACGCCTCGCTTATTGAGATCAAATACCCGAAGCGGCTTCCTTGCTTCCTCTGAAACGTGCTACATACACGGAGAATGGATCACCACCAATCTCATACTGCAATTAGCATCCCCATCTTCTATACACTCGCCTGGATTTCGTCTCTTTTATACCTGTGTCCACAACGAGCGTTAATGAACAGCGCATAAGGAAAGAAGCCGGCGTGATTTATTGTTGCTACAGCAAGTGCAGCCTCATCTCTCATGGCGCGGCTGAGGCACAACAAGCCAGTCGGCCAGTCGATGGACCGATCAATGAAAGCTGCGTCCTCGTGGACAGCTCGTAATAGCGATTTCGATAACGCAGAATCGAAAAAAAAAAGACAAAAATTAGCCCAACCATGGCGATTGATGATTGCTAAGTCGGTAGCGTGGAGCCAGTCCCATTTCCGTGTAGGAGAGAGAGAGAAAAAAAAAGCAATGACAAAGATATTGGCAACTCCAGAATCCGTTATACCCTGTGCTCGCAACGCTCTCCCAAGTAAGCAAAGGTCCTACAACATACAGGTTTTGCGGCGGCTCTTTCGCTTAATACGTTGCTCACGTTTCTCGTTTGTGGCGTCGAATCGAGGTGTTTCGTCGAAACGGAAAGGGTCCTTGCTGTCGATCACCTCATTTAAACTGGTCTCAATGATTTCAGCGACTAAACCGCGGAAATAGTTGTGCTGTACGTGCAAACGTCCGGCCTGCCCAGCGAGCAGATTTGTTTAAAGACAAAGAGCCTTTCAAGAGAGCCGGAGGTCAAAAAGGGGAAATGTTTGTGCGTAGCGAGCCTCTTCGATAGGTACACTGGTACAGGTACGATACATGGCTGTTTTCGACCTTCATAACTCCGCACTGCTACTCCTGTTGTCGTATATCACATGCAACATCTCACAACATATTAATGTCTGTGGTGTTCTCAGAAGTTAAATACGCATATTCTGCACTGATAGAACAAGGCTAAAAACTGTTGAGTTCCCTAAGCCAGTCTGTCTTGGGATAAAAACAAATGACAGTTCCCTTTGTGAGTCGGGGTGCAGCTTTCTTTTTATAGTAAACTCATGCGTGTGATAAGGCCGTCTGCGTTCGATGAGTGGCGCTTGTTCTATTGGGAACAGAACACACACCGCCGCCTGCAGGAATTCTCAAACCCCGATGAAACGTGAGAAGTGAACAACCAATACGACCAAGTGAGGTTTCGTTAAACAGGTTTCCAAAATTCAGCGAGGGCTTTCTTTAGGGCAAACTCGCTTGTATTAGTGTAAATGCATGAGTTGGAAACTAACTGAACCAGTTGTAACTGAATTCAGCTGTGTGCTCAGCACTGGAAAGCAAACTAGCGGAGCTGTGCGTAGGTAGTACGCTCCAAAGCTGGAACGAGCGCGGTTTGCAGTTGCTTCTAACTTCCTTGCGGGCAAATAAACTGATAACTCGTGCCCATCGCGTCGAATGAGAATACAACACCTGCTTGCACCGCTAAAGTAAAGTAGGCCATGAAAACGATATGTCGTCTCACGGCATAACATGTGCCGTTATTAACTTCAGATCTTCCGAGGCATGGTATCATTCCTGCTACCCTGTCTGCTGACAGAAGTACATTCGCGAGAATATTCCTGCTGCTTAAAACATTGTTAGCACTAATTCTGGGCAGAAAGCTATAAACGAACAAAAGCAAATGAGACTTAAGTGTACACCATTATTAAAGGGCCTGCCTAAACAGAGTACAACCCGCGATTTGAAACGCCAGCCAGATATTTAAAATAAACAAAAAGAAAGCAATGGTATACACCCGCCGGGAGGTAAGAAGTCGTCCCAAGTGAAGTGTTTCGAACAAACCAGCATAGTGTTAGTCATCTTTTCCGAATGCGGGAGTTTCTTACCCGCTCTCCGAGGCGTGTCGTCTGCTTCTTTCAGGCAAAGATGAAATCAAAATACACTGCTGTCTTTCCAACGCGATGATACGCAAAACGGTACACGACAGAAGTCTTTCCACGTCCGTAGTTTATTTATTTATTTATTTATTTGTTTATTTATTTATTTTTCGGGCTTTTGCGCGGCGGCGTCTGGGCGATTTTTGAACTACGTGCGGGACATCGAGCGCATGTGGTCATAGTAGCTAGACCCCCTTTGGCTTCACGCCTAAACCTGGATCGGCTGTTTCTCGGAGCGGCCGCTAAGTGGCGAGCGTTTACTTCGAGTCGCGGATAGCCCGCCGGCGTTTATGTAAACGGAAAGCCATACAACGCAGATCACCGTTGCTTCGGCTGCCTCCGAAACGGCCATAAATAACCTTATGCTTTAGTATAGGCACATCGAAATGCTGTATGCAGGTCGGCGCACACTCACTGTCGAAAGGCGCGCTGATCCCGCGGCTTCTCGCAGAAACAAAAAGCCAGCGAACAATGTTCTGCACAAAACCTATACTGGTTATCAATGCACTACTGCATACGTTGCCTTCTCAAAGTGTCAGCGCTGCAACGAAGTCATTGAGCAAAGTCCGGGAACATTGCGAAGGGAAACGCGTAGGCAGCTTGTGACCGCGACCGAGCATCTCGCCAACGGCCAGCTCCCAGATAAGAACTGCGTGCTTTGAGCCGTGACGTCATGCGCGCATGCCGACAGCCCATATGGTGGACGCGTGCGACGTTTACGTCTGATAATTTTTCGCGAAAGTGCGTTTTGCAATTGGAACACCAATTGACCGACTAATGTGACTGGTGCGACTGATTGACATGACTGGCGTGAATGTGACGTGATTTCAGTGACTGATGTGGCTTACGGATGGTCTGACTGATGGGACTGACATGAGTGACTGACTATCGGCTCGCCGGCCGACCGACCGACTAATTCGAGGCTGGCCGGCCAACCGATCGACAGGCGCGGCCGACTGGCGCAACCGACTGGCCGACCGACTAGTATGACTGACCGACGAACAGCCTGATTGATTGACTAATGTGGCTTGCGTGACATGACTGATACGACTGGCGTCATTGGCTACAGTGACTGACTGATTGATGCAACCGACCGATAGACCGACCGACCGACCGACTAATGTGTGGCATCACTGCAAGTCGGGCAAGTGTGGTGTGTATGGTGTGATGTGGCTGCCGTGACAAATTGACATCAAGTGACCGACTGATATGACTGGCGTGACTGACTGGCCAAACGACCGACCGAATGAGCTCCCTATAAAGATGACGACACACTCGGCGCGTGCAAGCCTTAAAAGTGCGATATACATGGAAGAGCGGGCGGTGTAGAGTCAGAGGGAGCTAACTCTGTGGTCATCCCGGTCGTATACATACCTGTGTGCGTGCGCTTGTGCGCCTTGAGGTGGGAGCTCTTGGTGTAGACCTTCTGGCAGCCCTCGAAGTCGCACTTGTGCACCTTGCGGCGCCGCAGCGAGTCCGAGTCCGCGGCAACCGCGGCGGACGACGGCGGCCAGCACAGCCTCGATGACACCGCGCCATTGCTCAGTGCCTGCGACGGCGGCTGCTGCTGCTGCAGCGCTCTGCGACCGAACAGAAAATGATGACGTTCAGCGTTGCGCACTTCGAGAAGATTCCTTCCACACACACCCAGAGCACAGATAAGCAAACAGACCGCGAGAAAGTATATAGGATTGAGGTGATTCCTAGAGACCTTGCGCCACAAAGGACTTCGAAACGTAACGACTTGTCCCAGTTTCGCCACTATGGCACATCGAGCAGAATTTCCAAAATGGAATACGACAGATGGCGCCTAATTACCCGCTTTTACTTTTAAATTTCCGGCAGAGGTGGGAATGAACTTCACGAGAATGCTCTGTATTCTGGTATCCAATTAGAAGGATTCACTAACTGACTTTTTTTTATTCATTCATTTTAGGGCTCATATTCCAATTGCGAGATTGAAGCCGAACAGCAGTGATGGCATGTCTGCTTAACCGGGTGTTTCTGCGATGACTGAGTAATTAAAAAAAAATCATCTGTGACAGATAGCGCAGTTATAATTTTTGAGCTGGACTGCCCAAACACGGCAATACCTGTTTGCAATTTGTGATGCAAGATAATTAGTTAAAACTTGACTAGCGAATTTTCGTCAATGAGTAGTTTAGGCACATCGATTTCTTGTGCAGGGAATATCCACCTCTTCGAGTGGACCAGCTCTAACACTATAATTGCGCTATATCTGCCACAAATTATTTCTTTAAAATTATTGAAACTCTCTGCAGAGACACCCGGCATATCCTCAGGCCACGACTACCGACCTATCCGTCCCCGAAGACTGCTAAAAAAATGAATTGTCATTTCAGTTAAGATACCAAACTGGTAGCTGTAAGCCATCGTAGCACGTTTTTTTAGAAGTGGTGCTATAGTCTTGAGATTTCTTCTAAGCAAATGTGACTTCACCACTGATCGCCTTCAATTTCGCAATTTCTACGTGTGCTCTAATAGTAAAATTAGGAAGTTAATTAGCGAATCGTTTTAATCACCTACCTGGGCATGTCAATTTGTCCTGTAAGTTATGTCCGCCTCACTAGATTATTTGGCTGAACAAGCCAAATTGTGTTGTGTGCACGCTCTGCGCGATATGTTTTTTAGTTCTGCTCGAAATGAAACGCGCGCGCAAACACACACACACACACACACACACACACACACACACACACACACACACACATCAGGGTTGTACACACATACGTTCTAGGTCGTGCGACAGCCCGGACAAGGAAACCAAGTTAGCACACTCCCAAAGGCACACAGCAGTTCCAACTTTCACTCTAATACTATAGCTGCGTGGCAGCGACTCAGCAGCTGAATTCAGCGCCACGTGCCGGCAGAGCTGTCCGAGCAAGTTCCA
Organism: Dermacentor albipictus; assembly: GCF_038994185.2. Taxonomy (NCBI): domain Eukaryota; kingdom Metazoa; phylum Arthropoda; class Arachnida; order Ixodida; family Ixodidae; genus Dermacentor; species Dermacentor albipictus. The sequence continues at coordinate 36,194,525 of NC_091823.1, forward strand.
TACGTCGAGCTGATGCTGAATACGCTATACCGTGGGGCACTATATAGAGCTCAAGAGTAGCCACGTATTCTGCACCGAGGTGCGAAACGTGTAAGCCGTCTGAAAACCGGAGACACAATAAGAATGAGCATGACACGCAGCGGAGAAGTTGTAGGTGTGTCTCAGCTAACACTAGCCAAAGTGTTCGAAGAAAGAAAAAAATAAATAAAATCCTGGTGCAAGATACGATTACAAGACCTACGGTGTTCGGTCGCCAGAGGCCTGACGACCGAATACCGTCGGCATTGAAATTGTATCTTGCACCGTGTTTTTCGAATGTTTTCTTTTTTTCCTTGAGCGCCGTACACTAACGTTGGCTGGGACACCCTATATACACAGAACAAAAGGAATGCTTCAATGCAATTGTAACGTGAGATGGGAAAGAAACGTCGAAGTAGGGTCACGGTAGGGGGGGTCATGTTCCGCGATTCGCGACGTCTCAACAGAACGCGTGCGCGAACTAAGGCGAGACAAAGTACAGGTCACGTGAGGTACGCAATGTAAAATGTGTTGTGAACACTGCTTTTGACCGTGCATCAGCGGTCTAGCCGCTTCCCGTGGACAACAGCATCCTTAGGTGGCTGCTGGAGGCTTCGCCTGCGTAACTGTGGTGCAGTGACGCTGTGCAGCTATGTTCGTATAGGGTAGGTGTTGAAGGACACCCATACCTAACAAAGTTCTGTCGCGTGCCGAACTCCTCGTTTGACGGCCCGTCAAAATGTTCGAAACGTCTGCCTTTTCTCGTTTTGAATTCTTACCTCGTGTGTGTGTGTGTGTGTGTGTGTGTGTGTGTGTGTGTGTGTGTGTGTGTGTGTGTGAGAGAGAGAGAGAGAGAGAGAGAGAGAGCACAACTCCTGTATCGAAACAGCTTGCCATATCTTTGAACCTTGGACATGACAAAGGGAATAGGTTTAAACGTCACATCGTTACGTACGTGGTAACACGAAGACATCGTTCGCTCACCCGGTCTACATCGAGCCAGAACAGAGACCACGCACGAACTTTAAGCCCGAGACAGCGCCATTCGTGTCTACCCAATTACACACAGTCGTCTGTCCATTACACACAGTCGCTATAGCCATTCGCTAGCTATAGAAGGCTAGCGTTGAGCTAGCTTTCTAGCACAATAAGCATTTGCTGTCTCTGCGTGTATGTCAGCAGCGGCGGGATTTCGAAAACGATACTCCACTGAGCTAATCAGTGGCCAACTCAGCCAAGGTTTTCAAACTCTATTGGCAGATTTGTCGATGGGTTTGAGCGTTAAATCCCTCGGAGGCTCCGGCCCGTACATCCCCTATGCAGGTCGGCACCTCGCGCAGTATTCATCGCAGAGCCGAGCTGGTACGAGCAATACTTCTTCAAAGACTCGCGCGCCTCTTCTTTTTCCTTTTTCTTTTAAATCTTTCACAATGGGCTCGAACAAAAGCTGTTCCACCGCTCCAGCGCGCGCATGCCTGCATCTCTACTCTTGGCAGGTTACTCATCACTATTTCCTCTTTTTTTTTCTTCTCCCCGACCGGGTACGCGTGGATGCACAGCCGAGAAAAAGAGACGAGGCGACCGCTGAAGCAAGCAGCGCAAATGGAGCTGGCATGGCCGAGCACCCACCTCGGCCGCAGCGGACCGAATCAGTGAGAAAAAACGAACGAAAAACAAGCTGACAGGAAAGAACGAAAGACAGAAAACTCCCGAGACGAGGGCGGCGCACCTGTCACTGCGATGATTTCGCAGAGTCGGCGGCCGGGCCTTACGCACTCACACTTCGAGCTACTTTTTCACCCGCGAATCGCAGTGCCCATAACAGTTTCAATTCCCTCTGCTCCGCTCCAGGACAACTCTTTGGGAGGCACGGCAAGTCGTTCGCATTGCTCGCACTTCAGGGACGAAGTTCCTTCCCTTGACGACAGATTATTAACTACAAAAGAAAAATCGCGGAAATCGGGCTTTCGTGTCATAAGCGCTGTCATGCACACTGGCGAGACCTAGTGAAAGTGTATCGCTCGAGAGTCTGCGTTATACGGCAACATGGCGCATGCGGTCGACGAGATGATAGTAGTTAGGCTACCCACGCGGCATCTCACGCAAAGGAGCAGGAAGGGGTGGAGGCGGAAGTCGGCATGAGTGGGTGCAGACCCCCCCCCCCTCCTTTCCGCACCCCTTTCTAGAGGGGCCAATCACTGAATCTGCGGTTAGTGAAATTATTAGGGAGCCGGCGTTTTCTTTGGGCTGCATCTGGCCCCTTCCAAAGAGAGCGCACCAGTATTGCGAAGACAACCCCGTTCACTCGTTTATTCCGTGGTCACCTGCGCTTCCCAATTTACCCAGCGCGAGCGGCGCAAACGCGGTCGAGCGCCGCGCGCACACGCCACCGCAAATGGCGATGCTCTTCGCAGGCGTGTTTCCGCGCGCGCTCTCGGCAGAAGCGGAGGCGCGGTGACAAGAGAATCCCGGCAAACGCAGGCTCGGCGGCGACGGCACGCTCGCCCGCCGCCGGATGAGGCGCCGCGCCCCGCCAAGGGCGGCTGGCCGGGGCACGCCCCCTCCGCCCTGCCAGCGCGCGCGCGCGCGGAGACGCCCGTTGCCGTAGCCTGCCTGCCACGCCGGGCGGATACCTTCCACCCTCCCCCTTTCCTTCACTGCCACCACCAACCTCCACAGCAAGGAGCGCGACAGCACACAGCCGCAGCTGCCACGGGCACGTGGCCAGCGTGACGCCAATAGGCGGGAGCGCGCGGGACGTGAACGTTTTGGCGAGATATATACACGATACGATTCGGCCTCATCCCACATCCGCATTTCCAACCAAGTTTTCTACAGCTCGCGCAAGGTTCAGTCAGGTTCCGAAAGTCGAAGCGGCTCAATTTTTCAAGGCGCGTCGCAGACTCGCAGGTCGCATATCGGACGCCGCATCGTGTAGTCACGTGTCTCTCGATGGCCAACTCCGCGCACCATACCGTGCGTCTCCTGCTTCGGTACGATTGCGCGTTGCCAACTGACATATATACTACCTGTTGCACATACAACCGCATCCGACGCATTCAACAAGTTTCCAACAGGTTCGTGTCAGTTTCCGACAGGTTCCAAGACTCGTGGAACAGCCATATTCCAGATGCGTAGCACGTCGTATAAGACGCCTCACTGTATAACCGTGGCGACTCTATGGAGCGGATTCCCGACGTATTCTTCCGCGTCGCAGCGCACATTTTATGCAGCGCGGTGACCGCGCAATATAATGCTGGTTGAAATGTGTTTCACGCAGCCGTCGATTGAAACAGAAACCCCGTGGAACGAAATACGGCCTATTTATATCCGAACAGGGGCGTATTTCCAACGCCAAGCGGTGCGGCGTCGGAGCATCTATGGGATCATTTACATAGTACGATCTCCGAGACGCATCCGCGATCTCGGAGATCTGTTCGACGCAACGCTAAGGCCTCGCTGCTATCAAGGCCAAAATGCGCATTTGAGCAGGCATCCGTTTTCTTCAGTAGCGCAGTAGTAAATACTGACAGCACTGGACGACAGCTCGGATGCCGCGCAAACAAGCTTGACAACGTCTATTATAGAGGCGACACGACGCTATAGAAATACGCCTTAAGTACGGTCCTTGTGACAGCCGCTTAGCTACGGAGCTCGATACAGGCGAAAAAGACGGCGCCAGCTGATTTGAAACCAAGAGCGCTCTGTCGAGAGCCTCAATCGCTGCATCTCGGAACTGAGGGGAGAAAAAAGATATGGCATAGTCTATGCCACCACTCGGTACAATGAAAAGGCTACCGCTAAGTCGAAGAGTCAAATTGCTGGCTTCTTCGGCAGTGAGCTTGCATTGCACTGGATCTAATGCGCACTACCCCCCCCCCCCCCATTCTCTTCCTTTCACAGGGAGCTCGAGTGCTCTTCGCGCAAATAATCAGTAAAATTATTTCTACTCTCGGGCAATGCATACTTAACCTCCGCGTCAGTACGAATGCTGTTCCATACACACGCCTACAGGTCTAATAGATACACAGGCTAAGAAACCGCCCTCCCTGCCTCCTGTTCCAAGATCAATCCTGTCGGTGCGCTAGGAAGGACACAGAAAAGAAAAAAAAGAAATGTAACACCTGTTTGTTTTGATTCTATCGACGTGTGTCGTACAGTACGCTCAGTGGGAGCCGCAAGAGCGCTCTGTCGATTGCGCCCCGATTAAGTGCGACGGGCGCGTGCACCCTCAGCAGCGCAGAGGACGAAGCAGAGCGGTTCCTCCTCCTCCTCCTCTTCATCCTCGCTGGGATGTTGCGAAGTGAGAGAGAGGTGAGGGGAGCGCACAGCGGCGGCAGCGAAAGCGGCGGCGGCGGAGAAAGAAGCGCGCGCGAGGATCCGCCGAGGGCGACCCCGATTCTTGCCGCGCCGAGGTTGCGCTCCCAGAGGGTCGCGTGCGAGGGGGGGGGGAGGGAGAAGACCAGTCCGGCGCTGAGATAGTTGCGTGCAGCGTAGGCCCGAGCGAGCGCGGCTTCGTCGATCCAATCAGGGGGCGGGACGCCGCTTGCACGAACGAAACCCCGAAATGAAAAGCACAGCGGTGCGATGCGCCCAAGGCGCCCGGGGACCGATTGGTGCACCGCGAAATTGGTGGAACAAGTGCGCACTTGGCTCGTGAGAAGAATAGCAATCCTGCCGAGTGGCGGCAAAGGGTATCCCGAAAGCAACAACGACAACGAAGGCAACGGTTGAACCAATCGCTGACGACGCAGTCCCCCCCCCCCCTTTTTGTTGCAAGATACGAGGAAAAGAACCGATGTTTTCGGCGGACAGAGTTGTCAGGGCGCACTACAACAGCCACGTGAGAGAACGGGGAGGGGAAAGAAAAAGAAACAATACAGTATGAACTGCTGTTATCTGTCACCATAACACAGAAGCAGAATGCGTCAGCAAAGCTAGCGGCGACGAGAATCCGCGAGAGTCGGCACAGAAGGAAGTCACTGGCGGCTAAGTCCGTCAACGAGGTACGAACGGGCTGTCGAGTCGATCCAGTGAGAACGTCGATAGTGCTCGCAAACCGGAAGAAAGAGGTTACAGGGGGGCACGGACCCAACTGCGCAGAACGGTACGCGGCGCTTTCCGTTTTGTGCGAGGTTGACTATACGCCGGTGCAATTCCTCCGCGACACCCGGGACTTTTCCAAGCTCAGCCCTTAACACTCTCCGCTACAGCAGAAGGATGAACGCATGTTTCTGCATGCTGCGTTGGCTCCGCCCTGGGCAATGCCATTGCCTGCGCATCCTACATACCCACATAGTCGCCTCACAATGCCGCCACGGCACGAAAAAAGAAAAAAAAAGGAAAAGGAGGAGAAATAACGTGTAGCGGAGGCGATCACACCCAGCAACGTAATCTCCTTCCCCCCCTCCCCCCAGTGCAGAAAGGTCCACACGCCCCGGAACCTGCTCAAGCCCGGGGCTTGCCGACTGGTCTTCGGAAACAGAATTCGTGACGGGGCTTGGCGGCGGGGCTCCGCAGCCGGTCTAACCTGGCGAAAGCGGGCCGGCACGTGAACACACACGCCGTTCCGCCCGAGCGTCTCTCGCTCGCTGGCGTATAATGGTAGGTCACCACCGTGCGCCCAACGATCCGGTGTCGTGTCACGCCGCGAGAAGAGAGGACGAGACGCGAGAACCGCCGACGCCGCCTCGCTATTCTAGGCGTTTGTAGCGGGGAGCAATATGACCGGTGGTGTAGTTGTGGTGCACGCCTGCATGCGGAAGGCCGGGACTCATCGCTGGCGCGGCATATAGTAGTGCGAAGAAGCGCACGCAGATTGCATTCATATCAGATGCGCCTGGTAACGTTTACAGCACCGAATGCGTCGTTTCCGGAACATGAAATAGCATTGTAAAAAAAAAAGAAAAAAAGAGAGGCACAAACACGTCGGCGGATGACTATCAAAAGTCGAATGGAAGCTTCCCGGTAGACCTGCTGAGATATACTCTGCTGGATTACTGGCTACGTCTATAGCTCTATACTGGCTAATTCTGTAAGGCGCTTAGGTGCCGCGACGTCACACTGCCTCCGTGACCGGCCCGCGTTACAAATCAGATTAAAAAACTTGGCGAGGACCCACAAACCATGTACATGGTGTGCAAATCGGCCCTCCAAGTCCCTTAATCACACTGCCTCTGAGATCAGCCCAGTTTACTCGGCGAGACAGCCGTACACGCAAAGTAGGGGAGATGAGCCAAAAAAAAGCTCTTTCATGCTCTTTTCGCATGAAAGGTCTCGTGCATAGACATAAAGGTCCTCCTGGCTCAAAGGGCACAAACGTTGCACGCATTGAGTGGAATAACTATAAACAAGTGCAGACTATTTGGCACATCCCGAGCAATATCGCATAAGCTCGCTTAGCGCTAAATACAAGGACGGATGCTCAAAGTTGGCTAGAATGTATAACGGCCCTGAGCAAATAGGTCTTAGCATACCGCTATGCGCGATTCACGAGGGCAATGCAGGGCCAGGGTGTTTAATTACACTGATTTAATTACACTGCCAGTCAGCATAACGTGCGCATGTTCCTTCCCTGCCCAGTTCACATATAGTATAGTATAGCAGCGTCCACGGTGACGGGAGCCGCCAGACGTTTCCGCAGTGCTGCTCCCCCTTCTCGGCGCTTTATAGGCCGCGAGGGCAGCTCCACAACAAGTGATCGATGGTGTCCACGCAACTTCCCAACGCCTCGCTCTCAGATTTTCTGAGCAAAACACTGGGACTCATAGACGTCCGCCGCTGAGTCAAGAAGCCATCCGCGCACTGGTGCAGTTCTTGAAGTGCACCGGCCCGAGTGATTGAAAGTTTTTAGTCGACCTGTGCGTCCTCCTGCGCAAAAGTAGTGATCACTCTCTTCCTCCTTTTCCTTATCCCCATTCCCATTACCGCCAGTGAAGGGTAGCGTATTGGACGCTCGTCTAGTTCGCCTCATTGTCTACTCTATTCTTTCTTCCATCGGCCGCGTCATGGTCTCCTGCGTACTACATAGCTGCACAGCCTTCATTCCCCCCGCCCCCTTCCCCTGAGTCACTCTGGGTCACCAAATCGTAACATGAAGGAAAGCAAAACCTGTGTAACTATTCGGCGCTGCTATACATTCACCAAGCCCCATATGAAGCTTTTCCAAATTAGTTGTCTTTCACAGAGTTATTTGTACTCTACGGTATGGGGGAGTATGGATGGATGCTATGAGCGTCGCCTTTAGAACGGGGTGGCGGGTTGAGCCACCAAGCTCTTGTTATTATACTAATGTCCTACCTATGTCAAAAAAGAAAAAAAAAGAAAAGAAAAGAAGAAGAAACCACAAGGAATTCCCATAACCAAACTTTCTAAACCCTATTGGGAACTTTGTTTTTGTACGGCTCCGTTGTTTGTCGTTTCCCTACTTTTCTTCCACCAATCTTCCAATCACCTCTTACTAGTCTCTACTGCGAACACGTTTGCTTTCCCCCCTGCTCACACTGAACCCAAGGGCTTCAAGGAGGCCAGAGGTACGTAAGTCGGCAGCTGGTCAGATATCTTCACGTTCTAATAAAACGTGCTCCATCGTTTCCCTAGCTAGACAAAAGCGCCACCACTCGGCGTGTCTCAGGGAAAAGGGTGGAGGTAGGACGTACGCCCCCCTTTGATAACTCGTGCGCGCGCCCACAACTCAAAAGCGGTCAATTGAAATGCGTGATTTATTTATTTATTTATTATTGTGTGTAGCTCTCGCTATTACACATACTTGTGGATGATTTGAGCACTTTACTTTCGACAATCCGTAGTCCACGAAGGTTAGCTGTTGAGCCCACTTAACCATCGGTAGCGCCTACGGAACATACATCACGTCTCTATACGTTCATTACTTACGGTCGCAGAACAACAACAACCACAACAAGAACGACGACGACGAGTGGGGCTCCAAAAGACTGCCGGCGAACAACAAAACAAGTAAATACATAAACCTGGTCAGCTCGGCCTACCGGTTCTCTGTAGCTGACCACATGGATGTGGTCAGCTAAACGTGTATGTTCCAGCGGATATAGCAGCGCCACAAAGTACACTGCAGTTCTGACGACGCTTCGCGGGGAGCGCTGTCTGTTTTAGAAAGCGCGCTACTTTTATTTTTCTTCGTGAACAGCAGCTTGTCTTTAATTGCGCTCTCCATGATGCCCATGCTCGAACACGCGGACGGGGTAAAGGTGCGCACCAGATTAGTGCCCTCTGCTCAATCCGTATAATGGACGTATAGCTGCGGCCTCGCCTGCGTGGAGGCTTATGCGAAAGAAAACGCCCACTCGCATTAGGGCGAGGCAAATCAGATCTAATCTGTAGCGAGGTACGTACGCCTGCTAGTTTGCACAAGGTATCAACAATGTGGGCACAAGAACCGCTTACAACGTGAGATTAGGTTACGCTGGCGCGTTTATAGTTATTCATGACACGATTAGAATGCTCTTGCTTATAGAGTGCCTTTTCAGGCGCTACGATGTATGAGCTATCTCGGCATGGGCGAGCAGACGTGGCGCAGTGTTTTCGACCCAACGTTTTGACCCAACGTTTTGATACCAACGTTTTCGATACCGTTTTGACCGCTTGCGACAAATTATATTATTTAGAAGGGCTTCTTCCGGTGACCCCTCTGACGGCTCCAGACAGAGCAGTATTTGTGAAGTTTCGAAATAGATCGTCGCCGCACCGAGCAGCTAGCGTCGAGATTCTTCCGGCATTCCGTAGCTCCTGAAAGGGACTATCATCCTCACCCTTTTGATCCTCGCAGTGCCAGCAAGTGCTACAGAACAAAACGATCGGTCACAGAGATCGACGGGAGGGGGCTCTTGCCACTAGCGCACCGGCTTCGAAACCAGTAGGGGAGGGGGGGGGGGGGAGGGACAGTCATAGCCCGCAGCAAATTAAGGTCCGTCGGATACGGACGATTCTGTCGACCCGATTCACAACTTATAACACAGAGCACGGAATTACTGACCCTCGCGGCTGCTGCCACCGTCTCGTTATCACGTCGATTCGTCCTCTCGAGTTGCGCCGTAGTGCTTTTATCGATTTACCTTTGGACCACAAGCCTCGACAACTGTCTCGTGCGACGTAAAGGGCAGGGTTCGAAAAGCGGAAAGCCCTCCTTACTGATATAAGAGAAAGTTTCATGATATTCCAGCCCCCGATTGCCTCGAAGCATGAGCGTCATGGTGCTACCTACCATGACCGGCGTCAAGGTGTCAACGGGGGCGCGCGGGCCACTTCCGCCCGCCAAGCAAAGTGACGAGCCCCGTCGCCCTGGCAAGGCCGCTGCACGCAACTGTCGCGGCGGCCGCTTGCGGGGCTCAGTGCCCCGCGGCGCTCCGAGTCCGGCGCACGCTACGGCAAGAACGCGCAGCCCGGCCAGGCGGCGACACGCCGCTGGTCACGAGCGCGTCAGCGCCCATTAGGTGCCCTGTCAGCCGCCCCAAGCGCGTGCAGTCGTACACCCGCCCTCCCTCCCCCTCCCCTTTCTCCTCCTCCTCCTGTACCGCGGCGCATCGGGCGCAGCAGCTCGCTCCTCTTCCTGCTTTCGTTGTTTCTGTTGCCGCTGCTCCTCTTTCCCTGCCCAGTTCTTCTTCGTCGTCATCTTGTTCTTTTTGTGCGTGTCGCGGCGCTTTCGAATTCCGCGCGGAAAACGTCCGTCAGAATACACGCCAGAATATACCCCCCCTCCCCCCCTCCCCCCCTCCCCCTCCTTTCCCTTGTACCTCCAACTACCGCTCCGCGGCCCCCCTCTCACTCTTTCGAGACCACCATCTCCGGCCGCTAGCAACCTGTTGGAACCCTGCATGCAGTGACCGCGCTGCTGCTGCTGCTGCTGCAGACGTCGCGGAGAGCGTGCGTTTTTTCAGATTTAGCGCGCGCGCAGCCGGGTGGCCCCGCGAGGCCCCGCCCCCTTTCTCAGTTTCCTCACGTCCCCCCTCCAGTTGAACCTTCGAAAGACACTTTCTCTAAGCTTTTTTTTTTTTAAGGAAAAAAAGAAAGATAATAGCAGCTGCGAGATATATTTTTTTCTTTTCTTTTCATTAGCTCTACTTAGAAGGTGATGCTGCTTGTAGATGGCACCGGCTACCTCTCCTCTCTGAAGTGATCATTGCGCTCAGAAGGATTAAGATGATGGAAGGAAGCAACGAATCACCGATTAGAAAAAGATACAGTGTCAGTATTACCAGAAATGCTCGTCTACTTAGATTTATTCAAGTGCACGTTAAATAACCCCAGATGGCAAAAATTAATCCGCAGTCCACCAAGCCGCAGCGTGCATCATAATCAGATCGTGGTATCGGCACGTGAAACTCCAAAATCCAATCAATTAAGAAGAGTAATATCGGCCATTGGGTCGGAAGTGCACGTATACGGAACAAACGTACCTCGGAGTTCACAAAACAGAAATGTTCCTAGGCACGTACAAACGTCATGCAAATCAAATACTTCTGCACAGAGTATTTGATTCAAGCATTTGACATTCGATTTCTTCGAATATTCAGTACATAGTTGACAGTATGGGGCCTAATACGACGCTTTCCTGCTGTAGTAAAAGGTGTACGTACGCATATGGTCCGTCAGCCGATACGAGTGCATGTTACGAGTGAACCGGGAACTGCAGTGACTATTTTTTCATTTTATAGTTGCTCAGTTGCATGAACGGCCAACGGAATGGTCTGTAGTGAAGAAAACGTGTCAGACTGCCTCCCCTCACCCTCCTTTTTTTTCTCTTTAGCTACTACATTTTGTGTGTGTTTCTTTATATACTTTTACAAGAAAAAAGAAATGTTCGTCACCCCACGCGATATTCGAAATACACATTTTTGGAACCTTCGTATTAGATCCTAGCACCAACATGATATCACGCGAGAACCACCCTGGTATATATGCTACTACGGTATATCATGGTATACCATGGTGTATACACTACCATGGTATATCATGGCTGAAACGCGTGTGATGGGGCCCCTGCAACAATAGACGATGTGCAGGTTATTAAATAAATGGGCATAGTAGATGCAAAAATAGCGCAAGCGACAGTTATTTGTTGGCAACATTTCCATGCTACAAACAGATCACTCAAACAAGCAGACGAGATACGTCGGCGCTGACGCTTATCTTGTTCACTGTACTTTTCGGGAAATGTTACGTCGATAAAGTTAAACAACAAAATCTCTCTCTCCTCTCTCTCTCTCTCTCTCTGCACTGAATGTGGCGGCAGCGCCAACGCATCCTCGCGACGCCACGCTACGACTTTACGGCCATCTTAACAGTGCTGTCACTGCACGGCATGAGATCGACCCGCCGAAAATGTATCGGAAATGTATTGGATCCGGTCGTCATTTTACGTCGCCACCTCGCCGGACAAGTTTAACAACATGCCAGACTAGACAAGGTCCTCATTCTGAGGATGCGTGAGTGGTTTTAGCGACTATATATATATATATATATATATATATAAAGGCAATGACGATGTCCCGGAAAGGTGCGTGAAACGCGCGCAACACAGCGATAGCGATTACCGCTTCACACAGCTGAGTCCTTGGGGCAACTGCGACGACAACTACATCGCACGCTGTATTATCCAGCGCCGACATCCCGCCACATGCTTGCATGCTGCGGACAGCATTTAAAAGAAACAGTTCGAGAAGCAGAGAGTGATAAGCAGAAGAGGATTATACGAGCAACAGAAGCGGTCAACGCTTCTAACGGAGTATGCCCCTAATGTATGTATCGACTATAGACAAACCCGACGTGCAATTTGCATGCTTATCGTCGGCTGCCGTGTTAACAGGGCGAGGGCTACGAGAAAGGCCTATGGAGAGAGAGAGAGAGAGAGAGAGAGAGCGAACGCTCTGCGGATGGGAGACGGCCGAACGCGCCTATTCGAGAACGCGTTTCAGTTGCGGCGTGGACTTAGCACCGTGGAAAGGTGAGCGCCCAGCGAGGCTGTTGCCGCAGCGGCCGTGCGCTGCCGCGAGCGCTATCCAGGACGTCGTTCGTCTCCACGGCTCCTGACAGACTCGCAGGACGCCTGCCGCCTCTTCCTTGGGGGGGCTTTACCGGGCTGCGTCTTCCGCATCCTAGGAACGAACCTCTCCATGGATCATTGCGTGACCTGGTGCCCGGCGCACACAGGGATAGCGGGGAACGAACGGGCGGACCGCTTGGCTCGAGGCATGACAGGCCGAGCCGCGGGCCACACCGCCCGGGAGAACACCTCGACACCCGGTGCGCCAAGAGAAATCCTCGAGTTACAACGGCTAAGTAGGCGAACCAAAGCCCTTCCTCACCCAGGCCTAGACAGGAGGCAAGCACGGGACTGGCGCCGCCTGCAAACAAACACTTTCCCACATTTATACAGGCTACACAAAATGTACCCAGACAAATACAGCAACACATGCCCGTGGTGCGAAGGAACACCGACATTGGAACACATAACATTCCAGTGCGCGTTACGTCCGGCGGCTGCCACCTCGCCGCTGCTAGACAACACTCTACATAACTGGTCGTGGGAGGCGCGACTCGCGGAAGTGGAATTGGGAAGCCAACTGGCGACCCTTGACCAGGCCCGGCGAGCCGCAGTAACCAGTGGGGCCCTGGAGGAGGGGCTCCACCCACCATAACCAAACAGTCTCTGTTACAATAAACGTTTACTCTCTCTCTCTCTCCACGGCTCCAGTTCCTCTCATCAGCTACCACATAGGTGCCGTTCGAGAGAAAGGACGCAGTGGCTGTAGTGTACACGTAAAGGCCGTGTTTCTTTTTTTTTTTTTAAGCGAAGCTTTCTTAGCTTACTTTCCCGGGTTTTGGCACGGCTGCGTGGATGTAGTTTGGGTCGGTCGCTATATGCGTGTAAACAATAATGATCGACAATACGCGTTTTAACGAGCTCGATGCGCGTTTTCATTTCGCGATGTAGCGAGTCAAAGAATTTGAGACAGAAATCACCGCGCCGACTGGCAATGCGCCAGCGTCCTCAGCGCCTTCGCAGAGTGAGGGGCACTATGGAAACGCTGGCATGATGAGCGGCATCGGAGCCGGCTGTGAAGAAGGCGACGACGAACGCGCGGTTACGGCGAGGAACGTCGACGCTCAACCCAGGAACGGGCGCCTGAGAGCTGCGCTCTAAAATTTAGTTCAACGAATGACGATATGAACACTGCATGGTGATGACACATCATCACTATCGCTATCTCGACGGATATATATATATATATATATATATATATATATATATATATATATATATATATATATATATATATATATATATATATATATACCAAGGTTATATGTACGCAGAATGAAAGTTCCTGCGAACTGGCTTATACAGGGTATCTCAGGTAACTTAGGGCAAGGTCTTAAAGGAAGAGAGACAAAGAGAGACTGTGTAAGAAAATAAGACCTACGTTGTACAGTCGCCATACCTCTGACGACCGGAACATCGCAGGTCGCATAATTGTATCACACTGTGTTTTCTAAATCGTTTCTTTCTTTCGTTTCTAATGCGTGGCAATAAAGTTGCGACCTTCGTGGTGGATTAACATACGAATTCCATGCGATTACACGTTGCATAGGATGAAAGTAAACAAAATTGTACGCATTGCGGTTAGTTGTAAAACATTTAGTTAACCGCTTTACTAAAGTTTCGCATACCGGCTCCCACATGTGCATTGAACCTACTTAATTTTTTTAGCAGTACCAAATCGTTAAAGTTAAATCACTACAAATCACAGTGACGTTACTGACACCATGCGAGTGTCTTGAATTGCAGCCTCTGAATGGAGGAGTATTTTGCCAAGTCATGTAATTATTTTTTTTAAAGTTGCGATAATTAACCCTTCAGTGATTGATCGTAGATGGTTAAAGTAAACTTGTAGTTTGGAGCTTGTCCTCGACACTATCCAGCAGAGCGAAAAAAAAAAATTCGGGGTTTGCGAATATACTCGAGACTTTCAAATAACAAATCGAATATTTTTCTATTCGGTAAGGCACTCCATTGGAATATTCACTACTTGAATCGGTTATCGAATCAAACAGCCCATATTCGAAAGTCCGAATATCTTTTTTCGAATAGTTCTCGAATAATTCACGTCGTAGGCTATACATGGTCGTACGTGAAATTGGCGCAAAAAAAAAAAGCGACAACTTCAATCCCACTCATAGTGGAAATAACGCATTACGGCAGGCTGCGTCGCTATGAGAGCCAGACTTTTTACCTGCTAAGCATGGCCACTCGCAATAACATTTTGCAACATGGAATTCCACAGTGGGCATTGTCTGACACTATACCTATAGATGCAGCACCATCGAATCGGATTATAATGTGAATGCGTTTCATTGCAACACACCTTATAGTCAGGGGTAAAATTGACGCCGACCAAAAACATTCAAAGAAAAGAAACCAAGACGTTGGTTTCATTGCGAACAAGGCCCCAGTATGAGAACCGAAACGTCTTGGTTTCTTTTCTTTTAATGTTTTCGGTCAGCGACCATTTTACCACGGACTATGAGCAATCCCGACCAGACGCGTTATTGTCGAACTCTTGATTGCAACATACCTTATACAAAAGTGGCATCATCTGCCGCGACCACTCGAGATATAGAGAAAAGGTCATCTTTTTTCGATCTGCCATCACCGCAGACGGCGCGCATTTATTATTTGATCGCGAAGGTGCACACAGTTACTGCGTGGCCACCAAAACTGCCTTTCCAAATTTTATACGATAATGCATGACCGCGTATGCATGGCCGCGTATGCTCCGAAGAGCCCCGAGTTCGCAAACGAACTGCTTGGTCGTTTCGAATGCGCTCAGCGTCCCATCCGCACAGAGAGAGTGCGAGTGCAGCTGCCCGCAGGGCCCAGCTGAGCTGATCAAGACTGCGCACGTAACCACTCCAAGCAAGCGCCTTCGCATCAAGCGCAGCGACCCAGTTCGGCCACCACGCCGTTTCTCAACTTTCCGCAGCGCGGAAGATTGCAGCAATCGCAACGTAATAACGTGGTCTAACTCACAGGGATGCCTCCTTGATGCTTTGCAGGATGGCGCCCGTCGTCCGGCAAGCCAGGATCTCCTCCGGTAGGCTGCCTGCTCAAAAGAGAGACGAAACGCGTCAGCACCGTGTGTGTGTGTGTGTGTGTGTGTGTGTGTGTGTGTGTATGTATATATATATATATATATATATATATATATATATATATATATATATATATATATATATATATATATATAAATGTGTGTCATCATGCAATTGCCATTTCCCAATAGCATGCGGATAAATAGATAAATACCCCGAATCACATGACGGAGCCCTCGCCTTTTGTTTAAAAAACAGAAGAAAGAAAGAAAGAAAGAAAGAAAGAAAGAAAGAAAGAAAGAAAGAAAGAAAACTCGATGCTAAGATGAACACGGCTCGTTCACAGCGTAACAAACGCACCAGTTTTACGGAAAGTCATTACAAG
Source organism: Dermacentor albipictus (assembly GCF_038994185.2). NCBI lineage: Eukaryota > Metazoa > Arthropoda > Arachnida > Ixodida > Ixodidae > Dermacentor > Dermacentor albipictus. The sequence goes on from NC_091823.1 coordinate 36,210,054, forward strand.
AAGCGGCGAAATCAAATCCGCGATCACTGCATGACCACACACCGGCTGATCTTTATATTATAAATATAACTGCGCAGAAACCATTAACAATGATTGTCAAGAAGCGAACAGCAGAAAGCATCTAAAGAAAGCCGTTCTCTTTATTAAAGGGATGATGCGCTTGACGGCGTGTATTTGCTGCGGCGAGTATATTTATACAGATTTCATTGTTTCATTGCGCAATTCTGCAGGGAAGAGAGCCGTTAGCCAGTATATTTGTAGCACGTATACGCCTCACAGAGCTACATTACAGTCGGCAAACGCGACCCGCGAATGGGTCGCGCGAAGGCATCCTTATGCATCGGCGCCTTTGTATATCGGCCGTGGAAGCTGCGAAAGTTCGACTCCCGTCAACCAACCACTAACCCCGAAGACGGCCGAGAGAGCCAAAGAAAGCCATTCGATTCAATAAAAACGAGGAGAAAGGATTCGACAGATTCTATAGGTGTGTCATGTTACCGTGTGTACACGTGTCATGACGGCTGGCGCTGAATCGTTAAGCGTGTATTTCCTCAGTAAACTTCAATAACACCAAAGCTACCAATCAGGCTTGGTGACAGAAATGACCAAAAACCCTGAGCCCGCGTGGCTCTTGCCGCAGCCATCCGGTGTAAGGACTGGGTGGTGCTCACGCATACTATATCAAAAATGTGAGAATGCGCACCTTAAACGTTACCGTGTTTAGAGTGTATAAAGGCGAGGACGTTGCACAGATAGAAAGGAAACGTGGCGAGGTCAACCGGGGTACGCGCGTGCGGTTCGCTACCTCCCACGGAGGGAAGGGCGCAGCGTACGAGAAAAAACAATGAAAAAAAAGCGACAGAAGCGACACTGCACGCATTGCAAGCACGCACGACTGCGCGCAGGCACGACTATATTCAGGCGGCGAGGCTTTTCGCCGGCTTTCTAAATTGTAGCAACAGTCGAGTTACTTTCTGTTTCTGCGAGAAGTGCGTGCTTGGGTAGTGCCCAAGGATCTTCTTCTTCTTCTTCTTCTTCTTCTTCTTCTTCTTCTTCTTCTTCTTCTTCTTCTTCTTATTCTTCTTCTTCTTCTTCTTCTTCTTCTTCTACTTCTTCTTCTTCTTCTAATATAGATGCTCAAGGCGTTTAAACGGGGAGAAAAAGTTCGGGTGTAGTGCCCAAGAGAGAGAGAGCAAATGATAAAGGAAAGGTAGGGAGGTTAACCAGGACTGAGCCCGGTTGGCTAGCCTACACTGGGGAAAGGGAAAAGGGGACGGAAAGATTAAAAGAAGAAGAGCAAGTCCACTTGGGATAGCGTTCGGTCACTCAGTCCGGATCACAGACGCTGACTCAGTCCAGTAGCCTTCAAATATCGCAGCAGAGCTTTTGTGGCCTTTTGTAGCTGCGATATGTGAGGCCATGGTCCCAAGATCTTCTTCAAGGTGAACGGTGTTCTATCCAGCTGATTGAGAGCTGTGCAGAGGTCATGTCTTTCGTTTTGAAAAGATGGGCAGTAGCACAGTAGATGTTCACAGTAGCACAGTAGTGCCCAAGAATCTTCTTTTTAATATAGAGGCTCAAGGCGTTTAAAGGGGGAGAAAAGGTTCGGGTAGACTAAGCTGCACGTGACCGCTGAAGCGAGATTAGCACGCAGAACATACTAATCTGCGCATGCGCGCTGTTCGAACTGTTGTTTGGTTCTCACTTGCTGTGACTGATCGTGTTGCGCGTATCTGTACTGCTTAGCTGAATTCTGCGCAATGCCTACTGTTGTTGAGCTGAACAAAAAAGTTCTTGAGCATGAAGCCAGACTCGACGAGTGTCCCGATGATTTGGTTGACGCTATCTTTAACAAGTTCATCGTCAAAGCTATCTGGTGTGAACTTCTCTGACATAAAAAAAATATCAAGTAAATGAGCTGGTAGTTAGCACCGAGCACATGAATGACCTTGTGGAAAGCTTGTGACAGGAGTTGCCTTCACAAAGGCATACTCTACATTAATTGGAATGACTGACAGCGCAGCATGCGAGGTCTGTGGCACCGAAGAAAACATCGACCACCTGCTGTGCCACTGTCCACGATACACCCCTGAGAGACAAGAACTTGCCAAAGCTTTTCAAAAACTGGACAATCGGCCGCTTTCTGTGCAGGTGCTGTTGGAACACCACCCCATCGCCCGTCGGCCCATAAAGCGGTGAAGGCACTTTTGTGCTACTTAAGGACGACGGGCTTGTGCGACTATCTGTGACTATTAATGCAATTTCTGTAAGGCCACACACGTCAGCGAACTCACCGCAATTTCCTTCTTTCCTTCCCTCCTCTCTTTCCCTGTTATGTTTGTTTTCCCCTTTCCCATTCCCCCGGTGTAGGGTAGCAAACCGGACGTTATTCTGGTTAACCTCCCTGCCTTCTCCTTATCTCTTTCCCTGTGACAGAATATTGCCTCGCTGACTGCGGAGAGAACAAGGCATTAAAAGCACAAAATGCGGCGCTATCTTATAAAGTGGCGCAAATGGATCAATACTCACGGATTATCAACGTCGAGATCAAAGGAATCCCGGTAATGGAAAGAGAAGACTGCGCAGCAGTCATGCAGACTATAGCTGATAGGATTGATTGCAAACTAGCACCCTCTGATCTTGACGTTGTTCACCGTGGTGCGACTGTGAAAGCTGGTAAAACAAGAAGAGCAAAAAAAAAAAGAGAGAAATCCGCTCGCTCGCTTTTGCTCCCGGACGAAAAAAAAGCCGATTTCGTGAGCAAGGCTCGGAAGTCTAAACTGTGTTATAGAAGACATCGGATTGTCTGGAGCCGCCAATAGCCCTGTCTATATTAACGACCACCTCGCACCCGAAAACAAGGCGCTTTTGTCTCGGGCAGCTCTCCCTAAAAAAGACGAACAACTGGAAGTTCTTGTGGACTGACAACAGTCAAATCAACATTCAAGCCAGAAGAACTACAGAGTGCAAGGTGCTCCGCATCACTTGCGAAGCTGACTTATCCAAAATGTGTTAGCAGACCACATTCAATTTGAAATTCTCCCTCTGTTGTAATAAAGTTCACCCACTTATGGCACTCCTCAATAGACCAACTCAACAGCTTCCTTTCGCCTGTCTCCATCTCTGCTATTCATATTAATGCAAGAAGCATCCGTAAACATCTTAACGGCATACAGCAGCTTCTTCTCTCGGCTCTTGATAATCCTTTTTCACTTATCAGTATCTCCGAAATATGGCTTTGCGACAACGTCAAAAATCTGTTTTGTCTCCCTTCATACAAGTCTGACTACTCGCACAGAGCAAGCAGCAATCATGGAGGTGTAGCTATTTATACCAATTCTAACACATACTATAAACGATGACATGACATTGAGTTAAATGTAAATGACTGCGAAAGTTTCTGGGTACAATTCAACCACGATTTTCTTAAACTGGACAACAAGACCTTCATCTTTGGGTGCATTTATCGTTTCCCATCCTTGTCGGTCATTAATTTCTGCGAAGCTCTCCACAAGGTATTACATACATTAGCTCTTGATCACGCAAATGTATTGATTACGGGTGATTTCAACATTGATTTACTTTACCTCTCTTCCCCTAATTCTCTTAATTATTCCAGTGTCTTTCAGTGTTTCGGATACGAATGTTTACTCTCCCTTCCCACTCGCTGCATTATTGGTGAAGGCACCCTGGCTGATCATGCACTTTCTAATCTATCATCAGCACCGCATGCAGGGGTTCTTAATGTCGACATCACTGATCCTTACCCGATTTTTCTGCGCTTCAACTTTAACGATACTCCAACCTGCAAATCCTTCACCAGGCATGTTCTGGACAAGAAATCGTTCCTTGACGCTGTTACGTGCACTGACTGGTCCTCAGCAATACCCTTATGTGATCCACAAATTGCCTGTTCGGAGCTTTCATCCATATTTTTTTGTCCCTCATTCAAAGTCATACGCAGGTTTGTAAATGTAAAAAAAGTATACGCTATCGTCCTCACAACCCTTGGATTACTGAAAAAATATTGAAAGAGCTGAGAGCCAAAGATAACCTTTATAGAAAAACAATACGGAAGCCTTTAAATTTAAATCTACTTGCGCGTTACAAAAATTTTCTGCAAAACTAAAAAATTTTTACGACTAAAAAATGCAAGAAGGATCTATTACAAACGAATAATTGAAGATGCTGGCTCAAGTGTTAAGAAAAAAATGGGCAATCGTTAACTGATTCCTGAACAGCAACGATAGGCAGTCTAGCACAACCACTATTCAGTACAACAACGATACGCATGACAGCCCGTTAGAGGTTGATAAGGCCTTCAGTAACTACCTTTTTCCCACTGATGTCATGCCCAGTGCTGACTATCATCTTCCTCTTTCTCGTTTGCCACAATATTTCCTCTTATTTCCGACGACATCTCATGAAGTTCGTGATGTTGTTTGCAACCTGAAAACAAGTGCTGGTCTTGATAATATTCACGGCACCCACATAAAAATGCTTGCGCATGCTGTTTATGATATTCTGGCAACCATTATTAACCTAGCTTACAAATCTGGCATCTTTCCTGCAGAACCGAGAAGTGGTAAAGTAGTTCCCGTTTTTCTTAAAAAAAAAAAGTGACTACAGACTAACATCCAACTATCGACCCGTTTGCATATATTACGTTTTTTCAGTAAGATATTCGAAAAATTACTTGAAATTCGCCTTAACCATCAATAACTTTCAGATTCCATCACCTTCCCAATTTGGTTTTCGTGAACCATTTTCCGCTGACATCGCTTTGTTATCGTTAACCGAAAAGCTGAACAGAGCAATTAATCGGTTTGTATTTGTATTTGTAGATTTCACCAAAGCATTCGACACTATCAACCACCACATTCTTTTTACGAAGCTCGACGCGATAGGCATAGCTGGTCCCGCATTCTCATTAATAAAAAGTTACTTACTCACAAGAAGTCAGGTTGTTATTCTGTTAGGCTATAAATCTAGACCTAAAGTAACAAATATAGGAGTACCCCCAAGGCGTTATTCTCGGCTCACTTCTTTTCATCATTTATATAAGTGACCTGCCAACTTCGCTTACTACTACAGAATGCTTACTTTATGCAGATGAGACAACAATTGTTAACACTGATAAATGCCTCCAATCTCTGAAACACAAACCTGGCAAGCTTGGAGGCTTGGTGCTTCCATAATAAATTTTAAATTATTCCCACTAAAACGAGGTTCGTTGTCTTTCACTCTCACCAACGTGTAAATAATTATATCCCACCAGTATTTTAAAATCATTTTGCAACTGAGGCAGAAGAAAATCAAGGCTACGTTTTTGGGAATTCAACTGGACGGCCACTTGAAATTTCACTCGCATGCTGCTTACATGCGAAGAAAAAAACGGCCTACGGGATACGTGTTTTAATTCAATCCCGTTACATATGTTTTGAGCTTACATTACTTTCGTTATACTACGCTTTTATTCATTCCCATAATAATTACTGCATCACATCTTGGGGCAATACCTACCGCAGCCACCTTGCCTCCCTTTAAACTTTACAAAATCAAACCATTAGATTACTTACCCGTAGTCCCTATCGCAGTGACGCGAAAGCACCCTTACATGCCAACAATATTCTAACGGTTGATAACCCTGTCAAATACAAGCTAGGTATATCATTATTCAAGCAAATCAACAATCAGCTTCCTCTGTTCATCATCCCTCAATCCAACCTAGTGAATACTAACTTGACAAGGTTTGCACATCATCACAATTTTATTTTGCCTTCAGTTCATACCAACTGTGGCAAAGAAACGGCATACTTCACCGCAATCCGTCTGTGGAATACCATACCACCGGCAATCAAAATCTCTCAATCAACTGGAAAATCAAAAAAAGAACTGAAGACTTTCCTCACGCCCATGCTATATTCTGCATAATTGTGGTTACTTTCTTTTACTTCTTGTTGTCCCGCTCCCTATCATACCTACCTGTCCACAAGCTTTTGTTGATGAAGCATCTCATCAGGGGGTGTTTTACATTGCCGAAAATAGATGTGACTTCTTTATGTTTTCTTTTTTCATTTATTTTTAGTATTTTCACACTGTAACCATCCGACAACTGCTTAGGAGTGTTGAATTACCTTTGTTTTTTACCCTGTGTAATTGTGGCTTTTTGTGCCTTTGTTTGCTGTTCACTGTTTCTTTTTTTTTGCCTGCGATGCATTTTATTGTTTGATTTCGCCACTGCTTTTTCTTCTTCCTTGCTTTGCCTGCGATGTATTTTATTGTCTGTGCTCACTACTGCTGTTTGCTGCTTTAATTAATTTTTCTACAATCGATACCATAGCAAGTCCTGATTCAGTCTCTGATAGTGGGACCTCCTTCTGTATGCACAAATTCTGTAATTCATTTAACGCCTAAATAAAAACCGCTTCTGACTCTGACTCTGTTGCCAACTGTTTCGGGTGACATAACGGTGTGGCGCGGTAACGCTGCGCCGCACAACATTCCGATGAGCGCAACCGTACGCGAGGGCCGCGTACATTGAAATGAACATCCGAAAATTAAAATGTTAGCAGCAACTGACCTCCTTCCGGTGCTCCGGATAACTCTGAACAACAGCAGCGGCGCCGGTTATCCAACGTTCGAGGCGGCTTCACTGTGGATGCGCGGAAGGGGGGCGAGGAGGGAAGAAGAAAAGGGGGCGGTCTCGGGGACGATCTTACATTTCGTTCATCGAAATGCGGCAGTTGTGGCAGCGCTCGTGGAAGTAGATGCGAGCTTCACGACCCGGGAAGGAGGATCGGTAGCGCCGAAGAAGAGAAGTGGGTCCGCGCCGCAGGGCCGTTGCCCCCCCGCCGCCGCCCACGCACCCCCCCCCCCCCCTTCATGCTTCCAACCCAGGCGGTCGCACCGAGGAAGGACGAGAGCAGCAGCAGCACTGCGCGCGAGAAGCGCGCCAATTTGCCGCGGCCCATATCGCACAGTCACGACCCCCACCGGGTGCGTGACTGGGAGGGGAGGACGGGGTGGCCCCGCCGGGCACAAGACGCCCCCCCCCCCCCCCTCCGCCGCACTCGCTCACGCACGAACACCTGCCCGGCCGCCCCGCTCCGCCTCTCGAAGCGCGTCGTGGTCGGCCCGAAACCCTTACGAAACCCTGCCCGCGCGCGGCTCTCGCCGCTCTTCGTGGCCAGGGCACTCACTGAAAAGCGGGAAGAGCGAGAGGTCGCACCCCGCCGCACACCCGCGCGGCTACAGCGTGCGTTCGACAGGATGCCGCGCGGCACTGTCCGCAGGCGGGGCGAGGGCCCTTTCCTACAATGTTCTTTTTCTCGTGCTTTGGTTTCTTTCTCATCTCTCTCTCTCTCTTGCTTTTTTTTGAGAGAGCGCTCTGCGCACTGCAGAGGAATAAGGGCTGGCGAAGCATGGCAGCAAGTGAAAGAGCAGCGATGAGCGCGGCGTTAACGAATGATATCATCATCATCATCACCACCATCAGGCCATTGCAAAGTCGACCAGTCTCTCCCCCCCAGCTCTGGAGTTAACCAAGTCCCGTATCGCCGAATTCACTAAATTTTTCGTGCGCGAAGGCTGTATAAGAACGAACTCCGACCTATCGCTGAAACAAAACTGTTACGAGCGAGAGGATCTGCACTGGGTTCTCGCTAGATCTGTTTTCGCCAGACCACCGAATGTAAGCAGCTCTCACTGGGATCGGTCAGTACGTTTGGGCGGGACCACATGAAAAACGTAGAGGGTTCACTCCTGCTGGCGCGGAAGAGCACAGGTGTCAGCGCAGAGAAGGGCTGTTGCGGATCCCACGCCCGCGGTGGTTTCAAGCGGCATATGAAACTGCAGACTCAGGCCGCGGACTGATGGTGACATGACATATCTTATGGCGTTTTTCACTCGTCGATTCGGAGCAGTATTTCTTGCTCCGCGGCAACCAATCCGAATTTAACTGGTCGATCTGGGGAGGGTTCGCGCGTTCCACTGGTCGTTTCGGATCAACTCGCTCCGCGCCGGATCGCTCTCACTTGCTCCGCCGCCGAGGCGCGGATTCGGGCGGAAATAGCTCGCGTCACTTCCGTCTTCAAGCGAAATCGGTACCCAGTTGGTACGCACAACACTGTGTTGCTTCGCAAGATGGCTGCGTTCGGTGCTGCTGCAGAGCTCGCGTTTAGCGATGAGAGCTCGCACGACAGCGATTACGAGGTGACGCAGGTGCTGTATGAAGCCTTGCACGTTGTCCATGCGCAATCCTTGCGGGCGCGACATGCAAATGACGGACCCTGCGACTACTGCGGTCAAATTACGCACGGGGGAAGGCGAGTTTGGTTGCCGTGGAAACGTACAGAGCGGAAGTCGGGCATGGTTTCCGGAACCGGTTTGTGCGACGTGTACGCAGACTTCCTGTGTGATCCGCCGCGGAGCGTTCTTGCGCTCCGCTTCCCGATTCGGATTTGTGAAACCCGAGGATTAGTGAGACCAAACCACGCCGCGGGCAGCTAACTTGTCGGCGGCACACCATTCCGTTCGTTGTGATTCGGTGCCGAAAAGCTACGCCACCTGCTTTACCCGCATAACGAAACAGCGCTTTGGTTCCACTTTGTTAACCTACGTTCAGCAGACGCCTTTCAGCGGACCAGGGCACATTAGAAAGGGAAGAGGACAGAGCAACGCACAGGAAAGGAACGCTGCACCCTTCCTTATCACTCTCTCTCTTCACTGATAACGGAAAAGGGTACAGAAAAAAAAAATGCTTCTCCCGCAGCGTGCTTCTCCCGTAGCGTACTTACATCACCTTCCTCCCACCTCCTCCACCCTGCCTCCCTGAGCCACGCTCCCGCTTCTCTCCCCAATTCGGGAGAGGCTGTGTAGAGTCGCTGGCCACGATGGACTGCCCTTCCGCGCGGCAGTGCAAGGCCGGCCGGAGGCGCGCAGCTTGCGGCGAACGGCCAAGGAGAGCGAGGCGCATCGCACACTGCAGCCCGCTGGCATAACAACGCGCGCCGCACTCCCTTCTCCGCGGAAGAAGGCGACAGCGGCCCGCCGTGCTCGTACGCGCGCGCGCGCACTCGTTGGCCGACCCACTTCACAGCCTGCGCCGTCTCATTACGCGCCCCGACAATTCCGCGCGCGAGAGAGCTAGACCCAAAGCGGCGGCGATCCGGCAGCGACGAGACGCCTGCACGCCTATTACGGCGCCCGGTGCTTCGTGGGAGAAGAGAGACCACTTTAGTTTCGCCTGATGGCCGCCGCCGTGTCGAAAACGCTGAGCAGTTTATATGAACGCGCTCGCATCGCCGAAAGCGGCGAAGCTAAACTGGCCCGCTCGTGCCGAGCCCAAACACGTCTGCGGGAATGGTCCGCCGCTTGCAAATTAGCAGTGATGGGTGCGTAGTGGTATGTGTAGCAGGAGAGCTCTTACTTTAGCAAGCGAAGAAGGCGGTACCCAGGTCTTAATCAAGATTCACGAGGTTCCGAGATAGTCCCAAACCTGCACCTGGGCTGTGAGTACCAGAACGCTTCAACGCGAAAGGTTTCGGGTTAATGAAATAAATTTCAATGATCATAAGAGGATTTATGCGGGTTTTACATGTGGATGATGTGGTCCCCCCAACACATCATATTGGATCGTTTGACGTGGAGGTTAGGATAAATTGGGTATGAATGTTTTCTTAATGGCATTTTGAGAACACATTGTTTCACTCCAGTATATGTATCCCAAAAATATGTAAAGAAAGGGGCAAATGCGGCGCAGGGTCGCCGCGCTTAATTTGAAGCGCTGCTATTATGCGTTGGCGGGAAAGCGTAACTAAAGCGTCAGTTAAACAAAAGTTAAAATAGCATGCGTCAACGCCAGTTCGATAATATTTGGCTTAGTTTGCTCATATAACCTCAAGTGATGAATTGGACAGCACAATTTGAGCCTCGTTTTGCGCTTGTTAACGTATGAGAACAGCTACAAGAGAGAGAGAGAGAGAGAAAGGCAAAGGAAAGACAGGGAGGTTAACCAGAGATAATCTCCGGTTGGCTACCCTGCACTGGGGGACGGGCAAGGGGATGCGACAGGTGAGAGAGAGGATTAAAAAAAAGGAAAAAGAAAAGAAAAAAAGCCTACACACACACGCACGTACACACAAACTATTTCTGTGGGCACTGTCACGCAGCCCGCAAAGGCGTTCCTAGTCTAGGCAATGTAGTCTAGGGGGAATGGGTACTTTAGAAAGCTTCAAGTCCGAAGGAGAATGCGATACGAGTGAATTATTTTCTTTGTTTTTATATGAGATCAAACAGTGCAGTTGTGGCCGTTTCGTGGCGACGGCTACTTACTTTCACTCATTAGATTAAGCTTATATTGGTTCTTGCATTAGATAACACTCATTAGATTAAGATTATATTGATTCTTGCATTAGATAATTAGATAAATAAAACAGAAGAAAATGTTGTGATACTAACGTTGACAGTCCTTCTCTAAAAGTTTCAGCAGAAACCAAGTCCGCCGATGCGTAAACATACACGTGCCTCACGCCGACGCAAGAATAACACCCTCGCGATTACGCACCACGATCTGAAGTCAATATTCGAGACATACCCCAGCGCTTTCAAGGAAGCGTTGAAGAGCTCTGATTGCTTCGTGACGCAGTTCTTTTGATGCACATGCACCTAATTAACACTTCGGCATATAAAAAAAAGAAAAAAAAAGCCAATGCGGGTAAATTATGCGGCCGGAGTTTTTATTCGAGGCGTTGTCTATGTGTAATCGTCGACGAGTAGGCGGTATAAGTCACATCGTCGCGGCCGTACGAACACAGAGGTTACACACGCTTAGAATGAGTGACCTATGTTTGAATCATGTCAGAGCGACACGAAAGGGAGAAGGTGAAGGAAGGGGAGAGAGAGGGGAGGGAGAGAGAGAGAGGGGGGGGGGATCTAAATATCAAAGGGTAGAGAGGTCCTGCCCCGAGAAAAGTGTGCCTTCGACTCGCCACCGGCGTTCCCAGAGAATTAAGTGTGGGAGCGACAAGGAGGAGAGGTGATGGATGCTGATGATGATGGAAGCGCCGTAGTGCAACCAGTTAGACACGCAGCGTTATATGCGCGCACACAGCCCGTAGCGATATACCCATGAGTGTGCTCGCGCAGGGCGAGATCGCACGATGACGATGAGAACAATTGTCGATCGACAGCGACCCGAGGGATGCAGCACGCTGCGTGGTTGCTCATTTCATCGCGAGCCGGTGCTCTTGTGCGGGCAAACAAAATTCACAGAGAGTCGAAACTGTGCTACAGAACATTTTAATGCGGTACCGCCAACTATATATGTATACGGCGCCCGCGGCTTCGTCGCGTGAGTTGTATGCCTTGTTTTACAGCGGAACCGAAAGCTCTCAACGTGGTCTCTCCAAGGCGTGTCTGTGCTAGAGACGACGACATCTAAGATTGAACTTGGCGATTGCTGTGCGATACTGACGCTGCGATTTCAAAGGGATTTAAACGCGGAAAATCAGGGCGCCTGAGAGACGCGCAAATTCCCACTATAGAAGTGTATGTCAACATGAGTTCGGATGCTCAGAAAGTAGAAGCGACAAAAGGGAAGAAGCACAATCGCTCGAGGTCCGAGCGCGCAGCACAGAAATTTCGACGTATACACATCACTGCGCAGACCTGACAACACAAGCAGCGCTTTACATCTTTGTGCGTACATGCGTTCGTGTGCGCGTTCGTGTGCGTGCGCGCGTGAGGTTAGGTTGCGACGCAATTCGTTATCCCGACTGTCTATAGAGGCAAATATAACGGGTCATATACCGCCTCGCTCGCAGCCATCCGTGAAACCTGCAGGCGCGTTATTGATATTATGCGAAGCATATTACTAGAGCTCAACCCAGCTCCTCAAGCGCGGCGGTGTCGCCTTCAATACCACGTGACACCGTGACGTCACGACAGAGGAGAAACGGGGCTCCAACTCGCGCCGTCGCTCGCGGCGTCGCGGCGGTATATAAGCAGCTGCGCTTGCCCCTACTAAGACACTCACGAGGTGAGATGCCTCCTGGAGACAGAGCTACTCGTTGGAATGAGAAGCGAAGGTTGCGGCGTGCTACAGAGACTGTTTCTAGGTGGCTTTGCTACGGCACAGCGACTACGCGCCCCGCATCGGACGCGGTGAGCGTCGAGCAACGCAGCGTTCGGCGCGACAACGAAATGTGCGCCTGAGCAAGCGCCGCACGCCTGAGCCGACGCCGACGACACCGGCTTTTCTGTGACACGAGCTCCTTAACGCTGTCGCGTTAAAATAAAGGCTAGTATGCTTCGCATCCTGCGCTTAACCTTAGCTAAGCCACAGCCAGTTTTGTGAGCGCAATATCTAAACTTCATTCGCACGTGCCTCATCCTACGGTCACGTCATCGCATCATAATCCTAACGTCCGCGGTCCTGAGCGCCGCCCTGCGCATTCTACACACACTCACCGGCCAACGTAGGTGACGTTCGGGGCAGGTCGCTGGGGGCCTCCAACCTCCGCGCCGCCGCCGCCGAGGTGTACAGGGCCAGTGCCAGATCTGCGTGAAAGGGATGCGCAGGATAGGAATCAGCGAGGAGACGGAAAGCTCGGACATTACTCCGCACGAGTGGGTCACAAAGCGTCACGCCGCGCTCCGAGCGCGCAGAGGCCACAGACGCGCACTTCCTTGGTGTACGAACGATTAAACGTTGGAGAATCTGCTGACTATGCAGAGGAAGCTGCTCGGAAACAAGAGAGTGGCAATGGAGTTTATACAAGGAACTCCCCGTTATTGCTGCCTTGCGTCTGCTGCATTTTGCCTAAAGGAAAGATTTGCCGCGTGTGCTTTTCCGTGCGGTAATACGCCGTGGCTATAAATCCAAGAAAAGTAATACGTACGTACACGAACATGCAGGCTGCTGCTTCTCGGCGAGGATGCAGCGTGCACTGACTGGTTGAGGAGGAGTAGGTTGCTCGGTCGGCCTTTGGGTTTCCCACGACCGCTCAAACAAAGCCGCGTATTATGTAACTGTGTCTGGTAGCCAACGACTCATCTGTTCTATAAGATAGATGTTATTTAATAAGAACTGCGTGCAGAGGTTTTCCTGCCGGCACGCCTATCATATGATAAAAGCTCCAGATGAAAACGATGGAAAATTAAATGATACCCACAGTGCATGCCATCGATATGCTTCACACACACACACACACACACACACACACACACACACACACACACACACACACACACACACGCACACACACACACACACACACACACACACACACACACACACACACACACACACACACACACGAGAAAAACAGCACGCGACACGCAAAACAAAGTATACCCTGTTCCTAGCGTCTCACAGACAAGCAAAAAAAAAAAGCGCCTTCGCAGCGTGGGACGCACAGACGGCCCTAGTCCACGGTCCAAGTTTGCAGCTCAAGATATGACCCCTGAAGTTATTCGATGTGGACACTGCCGTGGTCCTTTGGAATGCGAAGGGATTGCACGCAGAGAGGAGTGCTGTCCATAGATCCTATACCCTTCGGCGCACGTCTGCATAGGGCAAGGAGTCGAACTGGCGACCTCGAGAGGCGAACACAATGGTCCCCTCGCCTCTCCAGCCAGTCCGAAGGAGCGCGCTTCGAGGAAGGAAGGGGGCCACGAGGAGCGCGTCTTTCTTGCGCGCCCATCGGAGCCGGCCGCGTTGCAGCAGTCGGGCGGGCGGGCGGGCGGGCGGGCGAGCGGCGGCGGCCCTAATCAAATCTCGCCCCCCGTGCCCTTCCCTCCCAGATCCTGTTCTAATCCTGGGGCTCCGAACAAAACGGGTCAGGGGTCAGCGCTGACCTCTGACGTGAGAGCCGCCGCGGCATGACCTCCTTTCCGCGCGTCCGACGCTAGCGCTCGAGGAAGAATGGCTCCCGCGTGAGCGGGGCACACCGGCCGCCGTCGGCTGTGCGTGCGTGCGCGCGAGCGCGCTCACTTCGCTGCTGCACCGAACTACGGGAGGACGCGCCTCTTCCGATACGGAGCCCCGCGCGGCGGCTCGGTGCGCTGCCGCGGCGCGGTTCGCACGCCCGGAGGAACCCCTTCTCTCCACTCAGCTGCACGGTCGTCCGGCCATCGCGCCGATTGTGCACGCTGTGCCGCACTAAAAGCGTGCAGCGCTGGCAGTTGGCGCTCTACGACTCGCCGCGGTGTATCGGGTCTCGCCATCCGGCTGTTCTGCAGGCAACAGACTATATACAATGACACGGCGTGGCGGGGCCTCGCGACCAACACCGAGCGATATGTGACCCGGTACGCGAATTATCTGGCGGAAATGTTGACCCATAGTCGCTACTTGTAAATAAGTGCGTGCGGTTTCCTACAACTACCATAGCCTACATGGATGCTATTCTCTCTCCCTCTCTTTTACTTCCATTCTCATCTGCTGGTCGCCGTTCCCGTGACGGCTACAGTACGGCCAGCACTGTAGCTCTCGCTCTCTCTCTCTCTCTGACTTTGTACGATTATTAATACACAACCAATTATTGCGCGGCGGTGCCTCCAAATAAGGCGCTTCGCTTTACTAAGAACAAAGACGCGGGTTTGCCTTCAGGACGCTTAAGGGGCGTATTCATATGTAACCATAGGACGTTAAAGATAAGATCAATCAATCGATCAGCCAATCGAGGCCAAACATGCTACAGTAGGCATCCGCCGCTAAGAGGTCGAATTCGTAGGAACAGCGCGCCTTCGCGCTGTTCCTAAGAATCATTATTAGGTATCGAATGCGTATTGCGTAATGCCGGGCGTGCGAATAAAATTTGTTCTTATGCGACTTCTTTATAAGGGGCTGTGACTGCAGCTTACCAAAATGGTACGCGATGAGTGCATAAAGTATTCGTATGTAATCTGCGAACCACAGGCAGAAGTCTTGAATACTCAGGGTTTCCAGATAGAAAAGGACGAACAGCTGTAAGGAACGATACCATGACGTGTTGGTGCCGGTAAGTGAACTCCGTCGTATTCCACTCCTCAACGAGATAATACCCCGTCTTACTCGACGTGAATAAACCTTACGGGAATAAACTGGGTGTGCGTTTCCCTATACGAAAGCTTATTCGATCATTACTGGTATGGCGGGTGCCGATATCAACATTTGTGGCCCAGAAGAAACCTTAAAGGGACACTAAAGTTAAAAATCATTTCTTCTGAATCAGTAAATTACCGTTCTACAACACCAGAAACACCACTCTTGTAACGCTAAGACGTTTGGTAAGCCAGAAAAAGCGCAAGAACGAAATACGGGTGGCGACGCCTACTTAAGTTCCCGCACCTGGGGGCTGTGACGTCTTGGATTTCGATGGCATATTCTAGGGCCTGCTAATTACATATAGTGGTACAGATTGACTACATTGTGTTCTAAAGGAACCAAATATTAAACATGGCAAGTTTCGGGAACCTTTATTCAGCCAAAGTGGCCCAAATCCGAAAATATACTTTGGAATCCCTGGCGTCACGCCGACGTACCGGCGCTGGGGTTTCGGCGCGAAATTCAAATACTGATACTTGGACCTTCATTTTCTCCTCTAATAATCAAACTATTTTTTCTAATGACTGCCTGCAGGGTTCTCAAACAATGCTTCATTAGTCTAACCTGATTTATCGTTTCGCTTTAGTGTCCCTTTAAAGCACCTATTGTGCGACTGCCTATCACATGAACATCAAAGCACTTCGGAACGCTTTAGGGAACTCAGGTGAGAGGATTTCTACAGAAGATCCTGGGAGCGTGGCCTCGTGCGTCTGCGATGCACAGAGTCGTATATAAAAGCGCTGCGGTGGTTTTTTTAAGATCCACCAACCAGTGCGAGCACAAACTCCGCCTCTAAGCAGCCCTACATCAGGTCAGCAAAGCGTTTCACTTGAGACAGTTGGTTACGATCCATATTCTATAACAATAGCGCTACATATAATGCAAGACAAACAAGACAATGACGCGACAGGAAGACGGATGCGTGTCTTCCTCATGGTGTTGGGCTCCATTCGCCCTGACGAAAGACTCACAAGACTCCTTGTCGAAACGCTGGCCCCTCGCTGAGGCTTTGCTTGTTCACCCGCCGCTTATCTATATAATATTGCAAACAGTACTCTGCGCACAAGATCTTGAACGGACTTGCTTCACGGTGACGCCACCTCCGAGCCTGCATTCGCAAAGCCGTTTTCTATTAATAACGGTCTCAATAATTAGCACCGGCCAATTAAAGGCAGCTTCTCACGAACACCACACGGCCTCTGAAATCGGGTCCCAGCGTTCGCAGCGGTGCACCGTACTAGACGCTCGGCTCAGGCACGCGTCTCGCTGCGTTCCCTGCCACAGAGCGAGCAGCACCCATCCCGGCCTTGCTCCAGAACCCGGCTCGATTAGTCCCTCCAAAGTGGCACCCTCCCCCCGCTCTTTCGGCCTCCTTGTGTCGTGCGTGCGCGCGCCCTTTCGCACAGCAGTTCTTCACCCCGTGACGTCCAGCAGCGCTGTCGTCCGGGCGCACACGACAGCGTAAAGTGCCGCGCGCTGCGTTTAAATCTCGCCGGGGCCAGCAGCCGGCCGTCCTCGCGGCAGCCTGAATCAACCGGACGATTACGTGGTAGCCCGTATCGTTTGGACTGGCGAGCCTAGCTGCCACTGGGCGCTTCGGTGGGCCACTATATGGGCACGCTGTTTAAGAACCTGCGCTCACTTGCACACTTGGTCCCCTTATACGCTTTGTATGTTCAATAAGAAAGAAGAAAGACCGTGCTACTTAGTAAGAACTTCGAAGACTTAAAAATGCGTGCACGTATGTTTTTCCTGCTGTATAAAGGATTTGTTTCGCGATATACCGCATACACGTATACATGCAGGAAAGGGACTACACAGCGAGACAAAGATAAGTTTACAGGTGGATATGATGGAGGGATCTCATGATAATCGTCTCCTTCGAAAAGGGGCGCGGCTTGGCGCCGGCAAAGTGTAGAGTTCCTGCATATACTCCCTCCAGGGGAGCATATATATACAGGCGTCGCTCGGCGGCCACCGCGTGAACAAGCGATGGACAAGGCCAGATAATGCACGTGGAAATATTAATAAGCCTCGGTTATTCACTTTGAGGTCGGTGACATCTTTGAGGACCACGGGCACGGTCAAGGAAAGCACGCCCCAACGATGGTGGCGACCCGCCGCGGTTGCTCAGTAGCTATGGTGTTTGGCTGCTGAGCACGAGGTCGCGGGATCGAATCCTGGTCACGGCGGCCGCATTCCGATTGGGGCGGAATGCGAAAACACCCGTGTACTTAGATTTAGGTGCACGTTAAAGAACCTCAGGTGGTCGAAATTTCCGCAGTCCTCCACTACGGCATGTCTCATAATCAGAAACTGGTTTTGGCACGTAAAACCCCATAATTTAATTTAAACGATGGTGCCGAACGTTGGTAGAGCAGAACGATTCGCATGTCGCTGTCGCAAAGTACATCTATAATCGGAGTTAACAGTTCACTTGTTTATCAGCGCTTGTACTGTGCACTTCAATCTCCTGCGCTTTCGTCCCGCTTGTCATCCATAGGAGGCGTATACGTTCCAAATACCTATAGGACGAGATGAATAGTACAAAAAGAGTAGACAGTCGCCTTCTTAGGCATGGAGTTGGATTCCTCTGAATTACGCTAATCATTCGCAAGGGAGTCGATTATCGCGCGGTACTCCACGGCGAGCCGCAGCAGCCTCTCTTTGTTCGTGGTTTCCCCATTGTCGTAAATGGCTGATCGCCGATTCTACGCCTTATCAGTTGCGCAACGGCACAGCGTCGAATACTTTCCATCGCCAGCGCGTTGTCCAGCTGAGCACGGTGTAGCCGTGGCGCGACCCCTTCCCCCTGTGAATGCGTACGCGGATATCAGTGCCGGAAGCTCGCGATAGCAGCCGTTTTTCCTGCTCCAAGGGCGCGGGACTATCGCCACTTTCTCTTTCTTTGCTGCACGAACACGTGAAAACGCCTCCGCATCCCGTGCATACTACCGTGTACTCTTGACGCCTCTTCCGTCGGTGACAGCGCTTTGCGCAATAAAGATATATCTGCACAATAGGAGAGGCAGTATAGCGGAGGAGTTCCAAGCTCATTTCGCCGGCCTCGGAACATTGGAATTCCAAAGCGGAATGCCGCGGCATTCTCGCTGTACGATTCTGTTCTACTTCCATCGCTCTTACAGGGCTTTATCATACACTGCAGTACATAGCGCCACGTCTACATTAGAGCCGTAATGCAGGCCGTAATGCAGGTTGGAAGGGGTGCACTGACACAGGTCTAATAGCGCCGAATTACGAATAAATCGTTGCACTGCATCAGCCGTATACCTGGGACTGATCGAATATGTGATTATATGGTATACCGTACAGAAACTGCCCCAGCGAAGACGCACTATAAAGGTTTAACATAACATAAAGTCGAGCTTCTTCAGCTCGTTCTCGCTATAAGAAGTCGAGCGGCGACTCGTCCATACTTTATATATGCAGTTGTGGCAGGGTTATACAGTCCGGTTATACAGTCCGGTTATACAGTCCGGGTATACAGTCCAAGAATTGAAATTATGGGGGTTTTACGTGCCAAAACCACTTTCTGATTATGAGGCACGCCGTAGTGGGGGACTCCGGATATTTGGACCACCCGGGGTTTTTTAACGCGCACCTAAATCTAAGTACACGGGTGTTTTCGCATTTCGCCCCCCATCGAAATGCGGCCGCCGTGGCCGGGATTCGATCCCGCGACCTCGTGCTTAGCAGCCCAACGCCATGCATAGCCACTGAGCAACCACGGCGGGTTACAGTCCAAGAATGGGCGCATACGCAGGATTAATACGCGCACCGCTACCGTGGTCTCCTTAACGCCCTCTGTCAGATGAAACGAAGCATCCGAATTCTCAATTCTCGTGTCGCCCGATCGAGTATCAAGGTGCGAGTTCGCCACACTGCTCCAGCGAATTCGTGCACGGTGCGGGCGCAACAGGTTTACAGAGGATCGATACATCCCGGAACGGAGACTGGTGGATCATGCCCGACAAGCAGCCACGCTCAGTGGTGCCCTGGAATAGGGGCGCCAACCATGCAGGCCGGAGATCGTCATCAACCAATGGAAGATGAAGAGATCCGGCCCGACCGCTGAATTAATCTTTCTAGAGCAATAAAGTTTACTTCCTCCTTCTCCTCCTCCGGAGCCAGCTGCGGTCATGCGCGCAGTGTACTATCAGTTTCGTTTGAGAAACGCTATCAGGGTGGTCATTTGGGCGAATTGGTTATACATAGTCCCGCTGGAGTGGGTTTTGGCTCTCTATAACAGACATGTACAACGGAAGAAAGACGCACGACCCATGAAGCGCCTCGTGCATCCCGGGTCTTTATTCTCCTGCAGGTTTCGTTGCTTATAACGCCGAGAGCCGTTTCAACGTGACAAATGTTCCCCGCGAGCAGCTAGATATATAGCTGCCCGCAAAACAGGACCGGCCACGTTTGTGCAGCGCGGATAATCAGAGCCAAATGGAGCCCAATAAGAAAAAATAAAAATGCATGAAGGCTGCCGATATGTAAGACAAAGACGGAAATGCGCCGAAGAAAGCTTTGCACAGCTGAACGGGGCGCGTCGCTACGGTATATAGTACGCTTCGAATGAATGCTGACGCAGGGGCAATGCCGCACACCCTGCGGCAAAGCATGATTTCGACACACCATTGACGCAAACTAGGTGTATTATGATGATGCACAGCGGCAGCGTAAGAGCACGTTTTGCCTTTGTATACATGCAGGCACAACTGTTATAAGTGTTAGTGCGTCTTCGTATATATTCAGTGCGCATGCGGTTATCATATCGCAAAGGTGTTGGTACCTGTTGGAAGAAAAAGCGTACAACTTCGCTTTTTTTATTCCAGCAAAGCGACATGTCCTGGCCAATGACGACCAAAAGCTTTCCAAGACATATCTGTGCTAAATAAAGGCGGAGTTTGAACGTCCAGACTGGCCATCGTCCATGCAGTTTATATCCGTCCAGCTATACTCGGAGCGCTCGCAAAATAATTCGAGAGATGCGCAGTCCGGCACTAAACGGAGCCGGATCGTTGGCTGGGCTCGTCGGCGTCACCACTCGCTTTGGATGAAGCGAGGAGATATTAGTTCCGGGCACGTGCCTTACGAGTGAAAAAGAAAAGACGACGAAAGAGACTCAAGGTGTGCTACTTTTTCTAGCATCCATAATGCCCCACCTGCGGGGCTCCCTTTTAATCTCGCACAAGGCAAGCGCCCGGTGCGTGCCAGCAGCAGTAAAGATCCACCCAACCGCACCACACCTATCCGTCGCGACTGCCATCTACTCGGGGCCCGAGAGGACAGAGAGGGTGGCGTCCTCCGAACGGGTGCCCAGGCAGAGGCAACTCTTATCGCGCGCACATCGCGGCAAAGAGCAGCGCCGCCACCGCCGCCGTGCGTCCCGGCGTGGTCGGCCGGTCGCGCGCGGAGGAGCATTGCCGATGCCGAGCAGCAGCGGGCCCCCGCGCGCGGGCGTCCTTCAGGCCCGGGCCAGCGGGAAACGCCTCGGCTTGTGGAAAGCGGCGCGCGTGCGTGCGTGCGTGCGCAAGTGGAGCGAGCGCGTCTTCCTGCTTGCTTCGCACCTTTTCTCGGAGCCTTGGAAACGGATGATGCCGCAGCGGCCACTCGGGGCCCTCGGGGAAAGAGGAGCGGCGGCGGCCCTCGCCTCCAACCCCCCCCCCCCCCCCCCCTTGCGCGCGCGATAACCCCGGCGGCCGGATTAAGCGCCGGCGGCGGCGACGCCGGCTAATCCGGAAGCGCTTTCTCGGCCGCACACCACTGATCGAGGCCGGCCGCGCGCGCTTCGCCGCAACCCGTGCAGCGATGAGGGGGAGGGGGCGGAATCTGCAGGAACGGGCGATGGTGTCGTTCGGCTCTTCCCTCAAGCTGGCCAGAGGCCAGGCCGCCTTGGAAAGATCTTCAGGCCCACCAGCCCGACCGCCCGCAGCGGTTGCAATGCCTCGCAGTTAACCCGAGATGTCTTTTCATGTTCTTTCACCGGAACAGATCACCCAGACTTTCGTGCGGGTGCTGTGCTCCGACGGTGCCCCGCCATTAAATGCGAATGGGGCTACGGTATTGAGACTGCGTTGAAGAAGTTGCGGTCACTGAACAAGTAGAGAGGTGGAACAAAAAGAACGTTTCGGATAATATACAACGGTTTCTACGGCCGCACTGAGGCTGACAAGAGTGTCGTTCGGGTAGGTACTCGTTTGCTTCTGTGTGAACATATGGCTCTGCTTCGATTTTTGGTGCACATGTGATCAGGGAAGCTGCACGGACTCCGAAAAGCTTCTTGTCTCTCAACCGTTTGAATTGATCTGAGACCGCGTCGCTTCTTCAGCGGGACACCCTACAAGAAACACTTCGGTGAAATTCTTGACTTTGGCATCGTGTGTGCATGTGTATGTGTCCACACCTCCGAGATTTTATTAATAAAGGTAGCACCAAATCGTGGTATCCGGCGTCAGGACGACTCGGTGGGAGCGCGCGTCGTCCGAGCTACGTCATCCGTCGCATCATGCGGGCGGCGCACTGTACCCGCCGTCGTCTCCTATCCAGGAAGTTATCCGTCCTCGTGCGAGTGGGCCCAGGTGTCCGGCCGGCGACTCGGAAGCCATCGGCGCGCGAGGGAGCGACGGCCGAGGCGGCGGCGGCGGCGACAATCAGGGACCGCCCCCGCGGTGCTGCCCCATTAACGAGGCGTGACGACGTCCTTACGGCGTCCATTAGCGCAATCCACGCCGCCTCGAATGAAACGAGCGAGCGACCCCCATCTTCTCGCAGGGGTCACGCCGTGGCCCCTGCTCTTCTTTTTTTTCCTCCGCCGCCATTGTGCGCGAGCAGGCGGACGCGGGAGTCGAACTTGCGAACCTCTCCGGTGGAAGCCGGGTACCGTGATGGAAGGCCGCCGTAATGACGGTCGCTGCCCGAGCTTGCGCCGCTCGTCGTGAAGCACGCGGCGAAAGAGCAGCGGGCTGGCTGCAGCAGGGCCAACCCCCCTCACCCCCCCCCCCCCTCCCGTGTACGCGCCACAACGGAAACGCGCCCGGAATGCCAGCGCCTGCTTTCTGCGTGCCGCCGACGGGACGACACACGCCGCCGAGGCCGTCGTCTCTCGCTCAGCGCAGCGCGCTGCGGCATTCATTAAGCGGCCACGCGAGGTGACGCCGCGGTGACGCCTTTTGAGGTGACCGCAGAACCTCCCCGTCCAGCCGGAGGCACCGATCACCCGCGTGCAAGCTGCTCTTCGTGGTACCCACATCAGTCCGACACCGCCAACTTCTAAGGACCGCAGCTTCAGTGAGAAGCGAGGTCGGCGGTGGTGGTGGTGACAAAGGCCGAAATGGGAGGGGGGAGGTTGACTTAAAGTGTCGTGAAAGCCGCCGATATTTTGCCGATATTTATGAGACACTCTTCCTACGGAAAAGAAAGAGGCCGAGGTTCGGCAGCCTACCACTTCCAACAGAGACGACCGCCGTCGCAATGGCCAATCGGGGACGCCATTTACCAATGAGAGGGTTCGCGAACACGAGTTGTGGCTGAAAACACCCATGAAAATAATAAAGTTCTGGCCGCGTTACCACGTGATATCTGCCAACTGCGGTCGACAAAGGGCGTCCTTGCGCCACTTCACGGGAAAGGTGCTCTGGATCGGCTGTATACAGCAGAGTCTTTCCGCATTGACAGACTCTGGCTGTAGTCATTCTGCTTTCAATGGAGAATCTCATATACCGGTAACCGGGGGGACCTGCTATGAATGTCCGGCATCAAAGTAGCGAGCTCAAGGAATGCAGCGCGACGCTCGTGAGTTAGACAAAGCGACCGAAGCCGTGATTCCTGTCTACGAAGAAAGCGCCTTCTGCTAAAACCCGTTTCGCATCATTTAATTACGCGTCGCTATTGGGCTTACGGTAAGCAGCGCGGGAATGCGCGTCATAGAAACTGCCGAAGCGCCCGCCTTGCCGCCGGCCCAAATGGTGCGCTTTTGAGTGCCGCAAGTAGGAACTGTTGCGCCACCTCGGAAGCTGATATTCCACCTGCTTTCTCCCTTTCTATGTTTATTAAGTCGAACGCACTGGAGAGTTCAGAGGGCACTGCGGAGCGACTCGTTAGAGCGAACGTCGGATACAACTCAGTGGCCGGCACCAGCGCCCCGAGTCGCAGCATACGATGTGAGCGTCCTGGCTTGGGTGTTCTTGAGAATATACACCCGCAGCGAGACCTTTCACCGCGGCCAATACGCAGCTCGAGAATTCATTTTCATAAATCATTACTCTGACAGAAAAATATACGGGGTGTGCCTTCAGTCCGTCTGAAAGGTCTTCCTCGACCAGGGAAACAGCACGTGACACGCGAACTGTCGCCTGTACGTCACCGAATGGATCAGGCCCAAAGTTTCCAATAATGGCACGCACGTAACCAAGGATACGCGGTGAAAGCAGCTTCGTGCAGACCAACTCGGGGACAAACCGTACTTTGTGGTGTCAACATTTGGGAACGCGAGAGTTGTTTTCTTCCTCAGCATTTATCAACCTTGCGTGCCGATCAGGGGCCACCGATAGCCTCGGCGAGCTGGGTAATATATCAGTCTTGGTACCCACAGCGCACCGAAGAAACAGTATACGTGGGCCACGCGCCTACGTATAGTGGGGTCGATCGCATGCGGCTCATCGATTGACTGACCCTTTTTTTTATGCCCCAAACCTGTACATCTCGGCTATGAAGAACGCAGTATATAGTGGGAGGAGCAAAATTAACAGGCCGCCCGCGGTTACTTAACGTGCACCAAAAGTTAAATTCTAACCAAGGCTTTCGAACAGGAACGCGTGCTCCGCGGCAAGGCATCGAACTGGCGACCACGAACAAAGAGCCTCGTGATACGCGTCACCACCGCAAAATAAGACTGGACGCAAAGAGAAGACACAGACACCACAGACGCCGGAATTGAAATTTGTTTAACACAGGGATTACACTATAAGGGCATGAACAATAACAGCGTCAGTTCGAGGAGAGAGCCACAAACTACGGTCTGAGAGCGCAACAGCCGCCGGCCAAGTCACGTCACGTGTAGCTGCGCGACATGCGCGGCGTCGCGTCCGCGTCGACGCGCGCTGCCGCGCTGCACGGAAGCGCGTCCGAAGCGCGGGATGAGCGCGCGCGGGCACGCCAGGGTCAGGCGGCCGCTCGCCTTGGACGACGCTCCTCGGCATCCCGATAAGAGGGCGGCAGATTTATGGCGCGCACCGTCGCCCCCCCTCTCCGAGGTGGCCCCCTTTTATTGGCCCATAGCGCCCCGTTCGTCCTTGCGCTTCCGCTTGGCAGTCCAGCGCCGACGCCGCGGTCATTAATTGCGCTCCAAATCCCGGGACCGACCCGAGGTGAGCGCGTCCCCCACCCCGTCGTGGGGGGAGATGGGGGTCAGAAAAACGTCAAAACGCCACCAAACGCTCGAAGGCGAAGCAGCGGCGCTTTAAATAAAACAGATAGAAGGATCGGGGCTCGGACGCGGCGCAGCCTCGCCGAGCTGCCGCCACTGCAGCGACCCTGCCGCCAGCGGGTCCGCCGCCGCCGCCCGCTGTGCGCCGCCAAGCCAACGCCAGGCAGCGCGGTAGCGGCCACGGCGGTCCGCACTGCCTTATCGGCCCGCGTCATCGACACAGATGCTCGCTCGTGTCAAATGGCTCGGTCGGGAGCCGCGCGCTCGGTGTGCGTGCTCCGACCTGGACGTCGGGCCGCCGCGGGAGCGCGCGGCGCCCGTTATGCTCCCGCCGTCCGCGCCGAATTCCGTGCAGCGCAATCGAAGCTACGCGGATCGCGTCGGCCGATAAGCAACGATAACGGGGAGAACGGCTGCACCACGAGCTGTCCGCCGATAATCTTTCCGTTGGTGACACCCCTTGATCGGGGATGGACTATCGGTACACACAGCCGAGATAACGCATGAGAGAGCCCTTGTGGAAGGGATGATTAGGAAGAGAACGACGAGACCAGTGCCTGCCGTTAAAATTCCGTTTGCGACACCGGTTGATTACGGATTGATTAGTAGTGCACTATGGGCACAGTGAGATAGTGAAAGGACGCCCTTTACCTATAGGCTATCGCTCCTCATCAACGCGACGTGCCGCTTTGACTGTGCTGCACGGATTTAACGAGGCGGAGCACAGATCGCACCCCTGTTGCGAGGGGCTCAACCAAGCCAATCGATTACTTTCCTTTGAACCTTTCGGACGGCTTACAGCGCAAAGCACGCCGCTTGGAACTGGACGTGTTCTCGCGTTCGGCTACAGTTTACGCGCGGCTGTCTTCTGCTCTGCTGACGAGCCCGAGGTCGCGGGCCCGATTCCCGACAGCGGTGGCCGCATTAAGATTGGGGCATGAGCAAAAGCTCAGTGCTATCGGCGCACGTTAAACCTCCAGCCCTGGATTCCATTATTATATAAGTGCCATATCTTGCACGGCATATTTAGCGTAAGCAGGACACCAGAAGCACATTACAAGAAAAAAAAAGAGAGGAAAGTTTTACGGCATATTTAGTAGATGTGACGGATATGGCTTCGAATGAAGTCGTCAGGTGATCCACGGTTATGAACAGACACCTAACTCCTCCTTGAAAACAATGGCACTCTTGTTTATGTTCAAGAGACTGCGCGAAAGCGGGATGGCATTTTCGTCTGACGTAATGCTAGCTTATAGCAAAAGCTCGCACGCCGCATAAGCTCCATGTGCCTCGTACGCTCAACTCTATAGATATTCTTCGAAAAAGTTACTCGAACGGATCTTCAGCGTCTATCTAATCGGGCAAGTGGGTTATGGTCACAAGCTATCGGTTAGGTTAGGTTGTCCACGTTCACGTTATAATTTTTTCATCTTACCCAAGAAGAATCTCTACAAATGGATGACCAATGTAGAACTTCGCAACTTATAGCGGATATAATGGTTCGAGCACAGTACAGTTCGACAATGTTCAACTTAAAAACCACTTAAGTGCATGCAATGCTTTCAAAACGCCCTTTAGGAAACAAGGAGAAAAGGCAACTACATCGAATCAAAAATATTGAAATATAATTAATGCACTACATACACATTAATAATATTTTCGATTCGATACAGTAGTAGATACAGTACGCTGTAGCGGGAGACTCCTGATAAGTTTTGACCATCAGGAGACCTTTAACGTGCTCCCAATGCACGGGAGACGGGCGTTTTTACATTTCGCGCCCATCGAAAGCGGCAACCGCGGCCGGGATTTGATCAGGCGACCTCGTGCTTAGCAGCGCAACACCACAGCCGATACCGCGGCGGGCAACATGTAGCCAAATCGAGAAGAAAACAACGCTAAGCCCATAATCTTCATTTAAAGTCGTTCGGAACAACACCGGTGGCTGTGCAGTGTGATCCCGCTGTCAAGAAGACGCCCCCAAAGTGCGGGCTCCCACTTTCGCCGGCGCTAAGCTGCGGGAGAGCCGGCAGAAGTCACGTCAATGCACTGGACTGAGGTGGCAGCGCCGCGACAAACGCCAGTGATCTGCTGCAAAGCCGGGCGATCGCGCAACTGCCAGAGGGCAAAACCTGCACCTGCTGCACACTCGTGTGCTCCCTTTAACAGTGGACCGCCCTGTACACGTGCTCTACGTTTTATATAGAGTGACCGCGAAGTAAAGTCTCGAAACTCGCGTCCCCTCGTCTGCGGAGAGACGGCAACTGCGACCGCCCCGGAAAGCACTGGGCCTTTTTTTTTTTATTATTTCGCACTTGTTTCCAGTCCTACTCATGCCACGTACGCCAAACTGATCAAAATCGCAAAAAAAAAGTTGGCCATAAAGATATTTTCCGCGCGCGCGCGCATAGATAGATACGCTCCCGTTTCCAGCACGCTTCGGCCTCGATCCGCCCCTAAAGTTTCGCGAACAGAACACCGCGTATGTGTACGCGATCGGCAACGACGCTTCGCGGCACATAAGCAGGAAGACAGTCGTATAGGCCGAGACACGACCGCTGCGCGCACCGATATTCAGGCCGAAATACGAGGAACTGCGCGGCCTCGCCGGGCGGAAAACGAGCGGTCAGCATAGACCACCGCCAGCAGGGCCCCGGACTCGAAGAAATTAATTCGAGTTCGCCGTCACTGCGGCGGCGACGACGACGGGACCCGAACTGGTTCCCGGTCTAAACAACCGGGTGCAGTATCGACGCCGCGGGTGGGGAAGCGCACGGGCGTTTATGCTTCATTGCGTGTTCTATACTGCGCGGTCGCGGTAGCTGGGTTGTAAATTTTGCGCAGGAAAAGTACGCCAAGTAAAAAGAAAAAAAAAAGAGAGAGAGATGTGCGGCCGACGATTGCAAGAGGTAGAGCAACGGCGTTTCCGTAACGCCCATACCCCGTTTCGCGAGAATAAAAATAAAGATGTGGCAATGGAGCGAGGAGTTGCGGTGTGCCCACGGCACTCGAGGCGGTACTGAAGACTGAACTGAACAGCGGCCACTCTGGCTGAGAGAATCAGGCGGTGTGGAAGCAAGTGATCCAGTAACTCACCAAGACTGCCTAATTTGCGACAACAACAAAAACATCAATGTGTTCTTCGCATAAAACTGCGACTCAAAGGAACTGTCATGGAAGGTTCGGGCTCTCCCTAGCACATTGATGGTCTCGCAGTATGTTTTCTTTCGAATAAAACCATGGACCTCGTCATGTGCATGTTCACGATCGCGCGATAGCAAGCGGCAGGTAGTACGCGCCTTGGCAAGCCTCTGAGCTGCCTTATTGTGGCGTCATCTGGCACGCACTTGGAAAATGACGTTCGTTGCTTCAAAGATTTCGATTCACACTTCCTAGATTTATTTCCGCACTTTTTGCATCGTTGTTTGCGCGATTAGACATACGACACGCAAGATCTTCAAACAAGATATAAACCAGCGCAAACACTATGTACAAGTACACTCACGTATGGCTAGTCAAATTTTGCGTGGTTGAACATCTCTGAGGCCCATATGACACACAGGAGGCCTCAGACAAGAGAATTCACGAACCAGTGCGAACTACATGTATAGCTAGCTATCGCAATAAAATACCGATGCCGGGAGAAATGAAAGCAGCGAGCACGGTAAGTCCATCGCTGCAGTGGGCGTACCTTAGCAATCCAGCGGCCATAAACTAAACCAGTGTACTAGAGTTAGATGCGTACTCATAAAAGTGCGAGAAGAGGAGAGAATGAATGGCAAATTTATTCGTGGGCCGGCCACGAATCCAGGCGTCCGGCTCGGAGCAAGCACCATGGCGACGCACTTGCCACAATTCGCGAGGCGTAGTGGATTGTGACTGCTTGAATACTGAGGTGTTTTTCTTTAGGGCGGACGATACTTTAAATAGAGAACTTAGCTGACAGAAGGAGTACACGCGCGGACGACTTTCTGTGGCAAAGGAAACAAAGCCATACGAGCTCATCTTCTGCGCCAAGTCCTTCGGCAGCGCTTTCTTTTTGGGCATTTGCATTTTTGGAAGCAGATACTGAACTAGCGGCAGTTTGCTATACTTGCAGCGGTTTTGCATTTGCCAAAACGCGAAATAGTAAAGTTGAAAAGATAAGTCAAGTTATAACACTGACTAGACTGAGTAGCAATTTCTATCGTTTATTTCACTAGAAGTGTTGTAGTCTAAGATCTTTGAGTTTTCAGTTCATGCAGCTTAAACAAATACGAATGAGACTTTGGGGCTGTACTTTCAGCAGTACTGTCACGCATGCGCTTCGCTTCGTCTCTCTCTCTCTCTCTCTCACACACACACACACACACAAACACACACACACACACACACACACACACACACACACACACACACACACACACACACACACACACAAGGCGCCCTGCTGCCGCTTACGCGGAGCTTTTCGATTGGGGTCCAGTCCACGCATGTTCCCAACAGTCCAGAGGGCATTGGGGCGACGACCAGGCAGCTCGCGTACGGAGTAGAGGCTTTTTTGTTAGTAGAAAGGACACCAGGCTACGCGTTTGGTCCGGGGCACAATGCGAGAACGTCCGCCCTGCTCGCGGCGTCGGTGGCTGAGCGGCCATGTATACCGGAGCGACAGAAGTTGTGCAACTCGCACTCACCATTGTTGAGGTCCGGCGACGGTGGCGAGGAAGGCGGCGACGAAGGCGGCGTTGGCTGCTCGTCCAGCGGCAGCCCCCGGCCGGAGGAGGCCGCCGACGACCTGCTCCGGCTGTTCAGCGAGAGGTCCACCGGCTCCAGCTGGATCGGAGCGCACGCCGCCTGCGACGAGGAGCACAAGCGCGATCGGAACACGGCCATGCAGCTCGGGACTCGCTCAGCGCGTCATTCGAGCGAGCCCTCGTTTCTCATGGAATAAAAAAGAGAGAGACAGAAACTACCCGAGGGATGATTGAACAGGGTCTAGCGATAGCTTTCTGGTAGACCAGCGAAATAAGCTGATGGACATAGTTATTGGTTATCTGCCTTGTTTGATGCTATAAGGCGCATGGGTGCTCTGGCATCGCACTGCCGGCCCGCGTTACAAGCCACGTTAAAGCCCTTGCGAGGACACGCACAGTGCACTGGTGTCAGGAACGGCCCACCAAGTCCCCACATCTGCTTACACGGCCTCCGAGATCGGCCCAGCTTTGAGTGCACTGGCTCCAGATTAGCGCCAGTGTACTGGTCCGGAAAGAAGTTCATGCAAAATGAGACAGCGAGAGAGATAGCGCCTTCCCGTGAATCACATTGCAAGTTTCGAGGAGCCTTTTCACATTTCAGCGATTACGCTGATGTTAAGCTTGTTGTGGCTTACTACGAGAACAAGTACTATATGTTGTGAAAACTTTTCAAGCGTAATGTAACTGGCTTCCAATTGACTGGTACATATATATGTATGTATGTATATATATGTGTGTATATATATATATATATATATATATATATATATATATATATATATATATCAATCTTACTCAGCGCTTTATGAACACTGGGCATATATATATATATATATATATATATATATATATATATATATATATATATATATATATATATATATATATATATATTTGAACGTCCAATATATGTGAAGCGGCGGACGTTGTATAAATCAATCATGAATTGATGACATAATTAACTGAGACATGCTAATTACTTATTTCACAGACAACTTCGAGGGAACGTTGCAATTTCAGTACAGGAGCTGGCTAGATAATAAAGCCCATCCACGGACATAATCTGCGTAGCACCAGCTTCCACAAATACGCCGTCAAAATCAGTGGCAAAATTCATTGCTGTTCTAGTCAACACTTATCAGCAACGTACCTTCTTCGCAGAACTAATAAGAAAGTAAGAATACCTGAACCTGTCTCATCCATCAATGCGCCCGAACTAAAGCAGTCAACATAATAAAAACGCCACTTCTACAAAAAAAAAAGGAATGCGTTGAAATGTACCTACAAGTCTCCTCGCCGCCTTAGCGCGGGAATTGGCGGCGAGAAGCTACAAGTCCAGAGCCATACGGGCGAGTGATAAGCGCATTTCAATTCGTGCGTACGAAAGCAAATGCCACTGGGCGTCTTCCGCATGATTCGACAAAAGAGGACTGACTGGCTGGTCTCGTGGTCCTTAAGGAAAAGGGTTATTGCCCGTTCTACAATCTCTCTCTCTCTCTCTCTCTCGACTTGCACTAAGGGGGATACTAGCTCACCCCTTTATAAAGAAGGATTCCTTCCATCTATCGGCTTATTCATTCCAATCGCAAACAGCGCAACCAAAAAGCTGCACGACCAGTGAAAGCCAGTCTCTTCCTTCCGTAGTTACGTTGGCGCCAACTCCATCTTCGCTCATTAAAATCGGCGGCCGCGCGAAGAGGCGTCGGCTGCTCGAGTCGAGATAGTTTCGCCGCGACGGCGTCCCCGCGCGACAGCCCAGGCGAGCTGCCGACTGTACATACGTATCCCACACACGCACCCGCGACGGAGGGGACCCGACCTCACGCGCCATCTGGCAAAGGTATACTACCACAAGGTGAGCTGCGTGCTGTATGTACCGGCGCAGGCGTGGCGCGCCTCGGCTGGGCGGGGTGGCTCGGGCGATACGGGCGCGACCGCAGCCGAGGGAAGAGGAGGCGGCAGAGCAGCCGCCTCGGCGGAGAAAGGCCGCCGAGCAGAACCTGAAGCGAGAGGAGAGCGCCCGCGGGATGGTGCCGCCAAAGGTCGTGGCCCGAAGACGTGCCCGGAATGGCGACGCCAGCGACGACGCCGCAAGCCCCGAAGGACGCCTAATCCGCGTATTTATTCCGCAGGCCCGCTTATCGGCCACGTAGCCCCCCCCCCCCCCCCCTCCGCGCACGGGGGGACCGCGCCTCTTGTCACCGCGCCACCGCTGCAGAGTCATGCGCGGGCCACCCTACCGCTGCACTGTGCAGCCGCCTCCCCTCAGGGTGCAGCAAGGCGCAATGCTGTGACGCAACGGACACACA
This sequence comes from Dermacentor albipictus, assembly GCF_038994185.2. NCBI lineage: Eukaryota > Metazoa > Arthropoda > Arachnida > Ixodida > Ixodidae > Dermacentor > Dermacentor albipictus. The sequence continues at coordinate 36,241,635 of NC_091823.1, forward strand.
GGGCTGTGCGCACGCGTATACTCCCGCTCCGTCTCTCTCTCATACAGCACATCGTGCACAGCCACTGCGAATGAACAGATGCCGATAAAGAGTGAAGCGGTTTCTTTTTAAGGTCGCCATCAACGGCGGCCAGGACTGCGCGGCCTTAGCCACACAGGGACGAAACTGCTACTTCCTTGTGCACCCCGCGTGCGCGATGCGCGCGCAGGGCGGAGGACCCGCGCGCCGACGCGCAGGAAAACCCGCTCCGCGCTCGCGGTGCCATCGCGTGCCTCGGCCGCCGCCGGGCATTTCCATGCACTGTCGCCGAGCGTACGCGCGAAAGCGTCAAGCGCCGCTCCCGGCACGGTGTGCGGAGAGCAGGTGCGCACACTGCGCGTGCCTTCGGTCACACGCCGTCGGTCCGGAAGCTCTCGTTGTTGCTGCGAGCCCTTCTTCCGCGATATGAAATTACAAAAGTCGGGGCACACTTCAAACGGCGCAGCGAGAACTACCGTTACCTTTGCTGGGCGATTCATTAAAAAAAGTCGCAGTTTCGCCCGAAAGTCGAAGCGTCGACTGCGATAGCAAATTAGAAGACAGCTTACGAAGTAAGCATAGTAGTTTTTCTAGGCAGTATAAACTTGTAAACATACGCTTACTAAGTTATAATTAACAAGGATGGTGCCACGCGCTCGCAAGCAGACATGAACACATCTCACTCGATGGCCGCGGAAACACGCTGCCAAAACGCTGGAGTGAGGAAGCGCCGCAGCAGCAGCGAGCGAATTGACCTTCGTGCTGCGTCTCGCATCAACGCGAAGAAAGCGGTGAAACGAGCGCACACGAAGCTATCAGCACTCGGCGCACTCTGTACCCATCGCACATCGCTTTCAAGATAGCGCCCGCGCCGTACGCAGCAGCCGAAGGAGTAGAATGCACCCTCTCCCTCACTTCCCACGCTGCCTTGCGCGCGACGGAAGACGGCGCGCTTCCTCCCTGCTCTCCTTCCGGCGTGCGAGAGATTGAGCCAACAGCTGCACCCCTCAGGCTGCATCTCGAGCCAGAAGCGCCTCTTCCGAGCGATTCTGGTGTTCGCCGAGGACATCGCCCTGGCCGATCGCCTCTGAGCCCCCTCCCCACGCTTACGGTGTTTCGACCGCTGCTGCTGCTTCCCTGTCCCTTTAACCACTCTTTTCTACCCCATCCCCCCGGTGCAGTGCGGTTGAGGTGTCCTCATCTGAGAGACAGTTACTGCACTGCACTTTAACCCAATTATTTCCTTCCCCAACAAGAACCTCTCTCTCTCGGCTCACCCTCGCACGCTTTCACTCGCACATAGAGCGTACGGCGCGCGGCGACGACGGTATCACCCTTGGACTTTACAGGGAACATCACGGCGACGGCGACGGCATAAATGCGCCTAGGAGGTCCATATAGTTACTATCTCAATAAGGCAAGAGAAATGAACTAGAGGGCTCCAGCTACACGGAGCGTTTCCAAGAGCGTGAAGCCACTGGCATCGCGTCAAGAGGTCTGACGTTAGCTGAGATAATTGGTGGTACTCAGAGCGATGCAAGGTTACACAAGCTCGGCTGCTCTTAAAGAAAAAGAAAAAAAAAACGAAGTAGAAGTAAGAGGGAGGAGCGCGAGAGCACGCTCAAGGGTGGCGGTGACTCAACTCGTGAGTTAATTAACCTGCATCGCGTCGCGATAATTAACTAAACGTGACGCCTGGCTGACGCCTGAAGAAACGCTCTATCTGGTCCGGAGTCGACTGCGGCAGAAAAACTCGGCAATAGGGCGATAATAAAGAACAATGGTCAAACGGTACAAGAATTAGCAGCGCTTCCATTTTCCTATAACGTGCGTTTTCCTTTCAGCGTTACGTAATGTTTCTTTACGAACATGTCGGGATAATTCAAAACATCAACGACTGTTTCAAAATGACAAAAAAATAAACATGCTAAATGACGGTATTTCACATCTCAAAGCTTTATTTATAAAGGGTGTTTCAGCGAACACTTCCTTATTTATTTATTTTTTTGCCTGCGATAGATAGCACAATTCTAGTTCATGATCTGGTCTACTCGAAGATGCGGACATGCCCAAGAAATTTAGATGTATAACCGGCTAATTAAGAAAAATCCCTAGTTATCTTGCTAACTCATTACCTTATGGTACATGTTGCAATTTACAAACTTTAGCGGGTGAGACTGCAAGGCATGTCCAATTGAAAATAATTGTGAGAATGACACCATTTACGAGGTAAGCGCCGTCAAACTCGCGGCAACATGCACACTTGCTCAATGCGCGTTATGCAAGGTAAAAACGTCGTTTTATTCATTGAAGCTCGAAAGTACTGTTGAAACTCGAATTAACGAAGTGACGACCACGCTCGAATTATTTCTTTAAATTGGGATAATGGATAATGTTATCAATGGATAACATTGAGCCCTATGGGTATCTGCCGGGGAATGTAATTTTCTTCGTTAGACCGGGAACTTCGTGAAATCCGGTTTCGTTAGATCGAGTTTTCCCTGTAACTGGAACGCCAATGCATCTCTCCGCAAAGTTCGGGAATTAATATCTCGAAGCTGGTGTCGTCCTGAGAATTCGTTCCAAGTGGATCCGCCTTGCGAACTCCCTGGTTACAATTTTTAAATTGCTATACGTGCCATAAGGTAATGATATAAAAACTTTTTCGAAAGTGTTTATTGAAACACCCGGTATATACTACAGGGTCATGAGACACGCCGCAGTCTACAAACCGAAGACTGTCTTCGAACATCTGGTGCTCCTCGACGCGCACCTAAACTTCAGTATACACGAGCGCGTAGGCGTTCCTTTCGGCCGCGGTAGCCGAGCACCAAAGGCGCGACCTTACGATCTGGCGCAGAACACGCACAGCCACCGAGCCATAGATGAGAGAGTAGCATTTAATGCATACAAGCAGCTGCGTTTGCCAGAAAGCCTCGCTTGCGTCAGTATCGCTCATCCGGTGTGAGCGCACTTCGCGTTGCCAGAACGCAGAAGCGACACACGCGGAAGTCGTGGGTTTATCCCTTTGCCTACGCGGTGCTGTCTTTGCGCTGCTTTCGTTCCAAGGTTATCGACATACATATTTTCCGCCACGGGTATAGTCACACCCAACGGCGAGAGGGACTGGATGCTCTGAATTACACAGACGGCCTCTTTTTCTTCAAGGAAGAAAGAAAAAAAAAACCGTTCGACAAGAGCAGAAGGTATTATATGCCATTCACACTGCATCCAGGAGTGCACGCTATACTTCGTGGCATCGTCAAATTCCGCAATATTGGTAAATGTACGGCCACACTGAAACGTTGAGCCAATGAGAGAGGGTGTCGTCGCTCCGCGAATCAATCAGAGATAACAAAAACGGCGAATACCAGGATATGGTAGAATGATGTGTTCAGAAATGCACCCCTGTTGGCGTGCCGATGATGGTGATGACGATGATTACGACAACGACGACGTACGCGTATTTATGGAATAAAGAAAAAGAAAGGGTTACGACCTACACGCTAACCGAAGCCATATGCGGGAAAGGGGGAGGTCTAACAGTCTGGTGCTTTCCATATCACTCCTCCTGATCCCGCGGTTGGCCCGTGAAAGCAGAGCAACGTACAAGAACCGTGCGCCGAGTTCTTGGCTCTCATTTTGCAAACCACGAACACGCAAAGCATTGTTCTAAAACCCCGGGCAACTATTCGGCGCGTCTGTGACATCGCGCGCGCGTTCCGTGCGCGGGTCCCGTGATTTCCTCACGAACAGACGGGCACATAAATGCTTGGGTGGACTCTTTATTGACAAAAGTAGCACTATGGACTAATATGGGGAGGCTAAGGGAGATCGGGGCCGCGGTATAATGCAGTGAACGCTTCCGCCCGATTTTACGCCACTCTTACCGTCCACCGTTGACGGCCGGCTGATCCCGTTGATAACGCGGGCGGAGCCCAACTCCGACCGCTGACCAAGAACGAAATGTTCCGCGGTCCAAGCGTGGGAGTCGATGGAAAGGGAGTAACCAGAGCCACGTCGACGTGGAAGCAGAACAGCTCCGAACCGCAAGTCAGAACGAAAGTACTACAGCGGAGCCGGCCGAACACAACCGAACAGCTATAGGTATAGGGGTTCGCTATCTGCCGAGCCGAGCGACCCGCTCGACGCCGTCGTAAAGCCGCGAAGTCATGCGCTCGCGCCACTTGAGCCGCGCGGAGCCAGCCAGCCAGATGCGGGAAGAGCAAGATCGCCCTCCGCGAGCCACCACCGCGGCGGCCGGCGACCGAACCGCGCCCAGGCGAGCGGGCGATGCTCGGCGGGGGCGGAAGCGCCGAGCCGCGCCTTCGCGAGACTGCGCTCCGCCTGGCTCCCACGTGAGGACGACGAACGCGAGCACCCACTCGCTCTCGCGGGCAGCGAGCGAGTTGGCACGCGCGGTCGTGCACGCGCAGAGGACGTGGCGAGATCGACCGCAGAACAGCAGCTGTTGCAACACGGCAACTGTTCTCTCTCTCTCTCTCTCTCTCTCTATGCGTCGTTACACATCGCAAAAGCGCGTTGGCAGAACTGAAAACGTTCGCTCCGGCCGGAGAAATCTACCGATGAGTAGATATCAACGCAGTACAGCAGGAATGGAATTGGAAAGCTCGCTATAATGGTCGCTCCTTTCGCGGTGCCCAGTTACACATGGATTAAATAGAAAAAAAAAAGCGCAAGTTCTCTTGCCACCGACGAGTGCCGAGTGTGGCACTGTAACCACATGATCTCTGCGCTACGATACGTGAGGGACCAAGATTAGATAGATAGATAGATAGATAGATAGATAGATAGATAGATAGATAGATAGATAGATAGATAGATAGATAGATAGATAGATAGATAGATAGATTAGATAGATAGATAGATAGATAGATAGATAGATAGATAGATAGATAGATAGATAGATAGATAGATAGATAGATAGATAGATAGATAGATAGATAGATAAACAAACGAAAGGACCGAAATGGAGGTTTACCAGATGAAGTCTCCGGCTGGCTATCTTGTACTGGCTAGCTATCCTGTAGAAAGGGACCATACGAAAATCAAACTAGAAAGAAACATCCGAGAACGCGGCAATAACAACCTGTCGCCTAATATAGTCGCTTTTAGCGCAGTAGCCGCCTTTCAAGAACGAGGAATTTTCTCTCTCTCTCTCTCTCTCTCTCTCTATCATTTCCCCTCGTCGCAGCCCCCCAAATTGTCCTTCGTATATGTTTTCGGTTTCGTATCATACGCGACATTTTGCGGTAGACGGTTCACGCGCCTAGGCATGTCGATTGAAATAATATAGGGGCTGTCTACTGCCACGTTGTCGATCACTTCACCAGTTAAAATATTTTATCCATTCTTCATTTCGCCTACAGGTAATCTGTAAGAACCCGCGAAAAGTAGTTCACTAATAGTGGGAAGCCACAACTTTACGAGCCGATCAGCAGACACCTTATTCTCGTATATTACAGATGAGCTTCTACAGACATCTCTAAACAATCGCAAATGAAGTTATTGCGTAAGCCAATTACCGCTTGTAACGAATTGTTCCAAGTCCTACATAACGAAGGTACACACAGCAGCAGAAGCAGCGCCGAGGTGCGTACATAGTATCGCGTGAAGTGCATCGCCTTCATCAATCAGGGCCCGAACGGCACGGGACGGCGTCGTTTGTCTCACGCGGCGCGTACGAGGGTGGCCTACGCTGAATCGCGGGACGCTCCCGATTACGCGCGCTCGCCTATTACCTCGCGCGCGGTCGGAGACGGAGCGCGCGAACCGCCCAGTTATCTTCCAGCGTTCCGCTTCGCGAGAACCGTGCAATACTGCGAAGGCTGCGTATGGCTGGGCGTCGGCCAGCGTCACGGCTTATAGAGGTGTTACTCGCACACGGCCCATTCGGCGATGCCTCCGGCTCTGAACTCACTTAGGCGGCATTCGCACCAGCCAGATCGAAGGAGGTCGCGTGACCGACCGCTGTTCACACCGGTGCGACTCGCGGCGACCGATGCTCACGCCGGCAAACGCGACCCGTTGGTCGCCGTAGCTGAATTGTCTCGCCATCGTCCGCACGCCATTCACGTCCACTCGCACGGCCGTCGATCGCTGCGTAATATAGACGTCAGCGCGTATACCGATCGACGTGCTACTCTCCTTCGCCGCAGATTGGTCCAGCAGCTTTGCGAGTCCAGCCGCGGAGCTGAAAAGTCGGTCAGCGAGCGACTACACGAAATTACGTCATTTTCGACCAAAGCGGCTGCTCGCGACAATCGCTTAGCGAGAAACTTGGTCGCGCGACGTCTGCGCGACTCGCGGGTGTGAACGCCGCCTTACTGCGCCGCCACCATCACGACGACAAGGTGATGCCGGCAGCGGAATGACGACGCGACCACGGCACGAAAAACACAACGACGACCACGATCGACACAGTCAATCTCGCTAACCTCGCCATCTGCGGCTAACTCAACGGGAGGCAGGGGCAGCGGTATACGGACGGGGCAGACGGATGAAGCGAACCCGCTTTCAAGCTCAACCCTGTTAAGCCCGCTACGCTAGCTGTCGGATGCCTCAAAATTCCTATTTAATATCGGCAGGAGAGGTCGGCCGAAACGGCGCGTCTCTATAGCCTGCAGGCATACTCTCACCGGGATAAGGGCAGAGACCGGGAGAGAGGTAAATAGCAGATGAGTATGCTATATAGTACATTAAGCTATATGCCCGTTATCTAATATGCGGTATGTGCACTATACACGCGCCAAGCGCAGGAGAAATGCGTCACGCAGAACGTTCTCGCGCAACCACATTTCGCACGTGCTCGTTCACACGACGCGTGTTCTGAACACGAGCGTCAGGCCTTCAGCACAGGAAGCTTGTCGCATAGCATATATATGTGGCCGAGTTCTTGATAGGCTGGAGCGAGTTTTCAGTGGCGAATAGTTCAGAAAACCAGCTGCTAATTAATAAATGAACTGCTATAATATTAACTCTCGGACTCAAATAACAATTAATTATTTCCTTCTCTACAAAAGTATCCTCCATGACCTCAAACAAAAGCGAACAAGTTCTAATGTTTCTGGATGCGGAACTGCTTGGCCATTACATGGTTAAGAGCGGCAGCAGTAATAGTGTAAGGGAAGCAGGATGGGGCGGACATCACCTTCCGCAGACACCCGCGTAAATGGAAGCCACCAGTAGATCTCGGTGTTACATGGCTGTTCTCCCTTGCAATAGGGCGCCTCGATGTCATCCTCGTCCGCCGCTGCTTGCAAGCGCCCGCCGCGCCAGCCCTGTGGCCATGGCGCTGCGTTGTCTAGCTCGAGGTCGTAGGTGCGACCCCGGCCGCGGCGGCGGCACTTCGATCGATCCGAAATGAAAAAAAATGAAGCGCTTGTGTATACTTAGATTACGTGCGCACTTGTGGACCCCAAGCAGTCAAAATTCATTCCCCCACTACGGAATGCCTGACAATCAGATCGCAGTTCTAACACGTAATACCTCAAAATTTAAATTTTCTCGCACTAATCGCACGCGCCGACGGACCTCAAGAAAGTTATTCATCCATCCGTCCTAAATAAGTCTCTACGCGAAATGCTGCTTGGCTGTGGCAGTCCGACAAGAAGCGGTGCAGTAAGCGTGACTGACTGATACAAGTTGCTCGCACAAGTATTGCAGACATAGTACTATAGCAACGACCTTGAGAGAGAGATTACAAAGACAGGGAAGTTGACCAGCCAAACGTCTGGTTTGCTATACACTATAAACGTGGGAAGGAACGAAATGCGTCTACAATGCGCGCGCACTCAACTTCGTTCATCGCCATAGGCCACCATTGAAGATGGTAATAATAAGTAAATAAATCACTTCGCTTTTATCGCGAAAGCAACCGATGCTGTCACGGTCTAGTAGAATCAGAGACTAGTAGTGTCTAGTAGTGTCGGGGCTCGGACTGCGACTATACCAGACGCCGGTTCTCAGATCCGCAATCGTGCTGCACGTTTCTTGTGGGACAGTCTACACCGGGTTCCCGTGTTGGCTTCAATGCGTTTTAAAAGGTTTTGGAGTCGAGATGATGTCTTCAGAATGAGACCGGGACACCGCCATCTTATATACTCAGCGCACGAAGAGACATCAGGGAATAGTGGAGAATAGGAAGCGCTTTCTTCTCATTTCGTGTTTGAGACAGCTAATTTCGCCGCACATGTCCTACTGAATGACTAGCTTTGCGTCACTGGTTTTAGGAGGACATCTTAATGCCGTGGCACATTTTGTGGGAGATCATGTTATGAACACCCAGCCAAATAAGAGAGTTTAGCTAGAAACAACGAGCTTTTATTTTCCACTTACCCTAGCGTTTACATTAGCAAAATAAAGGCGCTTAAGTTATGAGGGGACTCCAGCTTCGTGGTACATTTCGGTGAAGTCTCTCTCTCTCTCTCTCTCTCTCTCTCTCTCTCTCTCTCTCTCAATTAAGTAAACAAAGTGCGGCAATCACCCTCACGGACTCCAGCTGCGTGGTACACTTAGGTGAAGTCTCTCTCTCTCTCAATCAAGTAAACAAAGTGCGGCAATCACCCTCACGGCATAGCAGTTTTCTTGTTGCGAGCGGGAATGTGCTATCAGCGCTTTACTCGTTCCAAACACGCTACTATCCTAACTCGCTAGTGAAGAACGCGAACTAAACCGAATAGCTGCAGTCGTAAAATGCTGGATGGGATCTGTTGATTTACGTGATCTGATGAAGCCGCTGGTCTTCAAGGTGTGCGCTTGCGTAGTGACGCGCGCAATCAGCCTCTTCCACAGCGCGACGGCGCATGCGCCCGATCCTATCGGAGAAGTGGCCAAACATTTTGAAAGGTCCGCGCTCCGCGCGCTACCCGATCTCGGAGGATATACTGAAGGCTACTTGAGCGATCTGAGATGCGCATAGATGCGTACTACTGCAGTGGACCGTGTCGGACACTTGTTTGCAACTCGACCCATGCACAGCTCCATGTCTGTGCAATACCAATAGCGTGCGCAGCGTACAGCTGCTACTCCACGTTTACAATTTTGGAGGACGCTTAATTCGCCTAAGCTTCGCCTTTAAAAGTGGAAGGTCGATAGCATTCAAAGATCCCTGACTGTTTGTCACGCTTCCCGGCAACCGTGCCTGCGCTGCGGATGCGCGGAGGCGAGCGCCATCTGGAGGGCGTTGTTGCAAGGAACCAAGCGGGCCGCGCCGCTCTAGGAATGGTAGAAACGCTGAAAAAAAGGGTTTGCGATCGAGTTTCCGCGTAACAGAGTTATGTTTTTTGGTGTATTCAAATTACAATCCGTCGCTATCACGTCTGTAGGCTGTGTCTAGGTCGCGCTTTACGATTTTTCTGACGCGTTTTACTTTGAAGAATTCAACTAAAGTTCAGTAACGCCACTGTGTCACACGGAGCTAGGGCGTGCGTGGTTGTAGTTCTTAATGAATTTTCGCGGGACGACGTCCGACGCCGGATTTTCTGCGACACAGGGTCCTTCATGATACCGCGTTAAAACCGGAAGTGGCGTGGGCTTCTTTCGGGGTATACAGCGTGAACCAAGAAGAAGCCGCCCATCACCGAAGGCGAGCAAATAGATCGAAAAAGCCGTATATACGTCACTCTAGGGCAACACTTCATTAAACATTATGTTGCGGACGTCGCGGTCTCGAAGCGATCGGCTCTGTTTAGCTGGCGGTCGCAAGCAAGAAGGCTAAAAAATTTAAAGGAATATAGACTCAATCTATGGAATGTTTTTTGAGAACGTTTACGTTGCCAAAATGACCTAAGCATGCAAAGGTGAATTAAAATCTGCGACGACCCGCTACGGCGGCAATGGCGTCGAACTACTAAGCAAAAGGTCTGGGGTTCGATTCACGGTCTCCGACGCCTCATTCTGATTAGGGTAGAATGCAAAAACCCTCGTGCACCGTGCTCCGGGCGCACGTTAAGAACCTTACTAGGTGGCCGATCGTCTCGCGTAGCCCACTGTGCGGCTCGGTCGGGACATTAAACTCCACATTTTTATTTCATTTTTTTTTCTCTGTGACGTCCCACTGAGTGGGACGTCACGCTTCACACTCGCAGCAGGATTCTATCTGGAACAACGCAACTGGAGGAGGCACTGTACGTGGGCTTTACGCTGCTAATGCACAAATACTTTCTGATGTACTTAGAGACAAGAAAAAAGAAACAGACGATATGATGCTGTGGTTTGTTAAAAAAAATTAAAACTATGGAGTTTTACGTGCCAAAGCCACCTTCTGATTATGAGGCACGCCGTATTGGAGGGCTCCGGAAATTTTGACTACCTGGGGTTCTTTAACGTGCACCTAAAGTACACGGGTGTTTTCGCATCTCGCCCCCATCGAAATGCGGCCGCCGGGGCCGGGGTTCGATCCCGCGACCTCGTGCTCGCTGTGGTTTGTTTACCGAATCGATCATGGACTAAAGCCGCGAAGCCAGTGAGTTCTGCGGCTAAGGTCAGGCTTCGCGCCCCAATTCTGGTTGCTTTCAGGGCGTTCCCTGCGGCGACAGCATGCAGCAAACTGGCCGCAACGACGAGTGCTGCAGCCCGTCCTTATCACGACTTTCGTTTCCTGTCGCACGATGCGCCGCCTCATGCAGGCCGGACTTCTTCTTCACACGCGCCAAAGGACGAGTTCCGCACGGTCGGACCAGCACGAGACGCCGGCGGGCAACACGAAAAACGGGTTCTCCTCGCGTTATCACGCCGTTCGTGTCCCAGAGTGTCGCTGCGTGCATCTCAACCACATCACTACCAGGCAGAAACCTGTCGAAACTCTCGTGCATTTAGTCGCCAGTGTTTCCCTAAATACTCGCCGCACCACATCAGCTCGGCATTAATGCCGACTTCGCGTGCAACGCTGGCGCATACTCAGAATCCACAGTTACGAAGTTTTGTTTCCTTAGATTCTGGCAAGTGGAGCAGAACTCACTGGCTCTGCATCTGTTCTCGCTACTACGACCGGCGACTGCTACTCCGCGCCGCGCTGTATGTAGATCACCAGAATTCCAAAATTATTCAAGGTGACAAATGGAACTTGAACCATGGCCCACAAGTGCGTCTCAAGCCCAACGGCGATGCGTTCATTTCTGCAGTTATCCGACGCCTCATTTCAGACCTCAGTGAGCGATTGTAGTTTCGATGTACGCTTGCAAACGGAGCGACAGCCTTTTCCCAGCTGGAGGGTAGCAAACCGAAGGAGCGTCTCGTTGACCACCTTGCATTTCCTTCCCTCTTTTTTCCTCCCTTTCTCCTTCAGTTTGCGCGAATGTTTCAGCGCAGATAATTGTGGAAACGAGTCACGAGAAACCGCGGTCTTATTGTTGCAGACGTGGTTGTTGAAGAGTTCTAAGTTCTGGCTGGTGGGATACATTTCGCCCAATTAAAAAAAAGATAAAATACAGTAAAAAGAAATAAAAAGTTCAGCAAACCTACGCAAACCCTTAGTTTGCATGCATCAAGAACAGCATCATGCCGCTGAGAGCAAATCCCTAAAGGCTCCCAAGGACTTCCAATTGAACAATTCCAAATGAAACAATTTTAGCTACGCTAAATTCTTTAAAGAAACCATTCCAGTCTACAGAAGTTTGAGGAACGTTTGAAATGTCCGGAAGGCTCTCCGTTCGTTTTCCACACACATGTACAGCCTTCGTCAAAAGAAACGAACCTATTGCGCGCATGCCCATACAGTTGAATCCGGGGTGCCGAGTCGTCTCCGGAGCTTAGTTGAGCACAGATACATGCCTCATCCAGTTGCAAACATTTGCTCTTGTATGTTTTTCTTCCTCAGACTGCCAGCTCGGACCTAAAAAGCAAGGCACTGTTCTTCGTGCTATTTCAATACCTTTCTTTCATGTCTGCCTTGCCGTCCTTGCAAATCTCCGCAGACTTTTCTGTTTCTCCGTCCTTTGCATCCGATTTACCGTCTCTTTCTCTCCCTTTTTTCCTGACATGGTGGCTGGTTCAAGCAACCCCCACCGACGGCCAAGGTGTCGACGGCCAAGAACAGCTGGCTGATTCCCCAGAGCTCGACAGCACTAAGGAATTCATCCAGCGAGGCTGTGCGGGCGACTCCCGCGGTTTAGACAAGGGCGAGCAAAGGGGCTCGCGTTTGGCGCGCTTGAGTCCCAGCAAAACGCACGCAAAGTTTAGGTTCTCGCGTACATACGCAAGCTGCCTGCGACCCCTTCCTTGCCTTCTCCGAGCATTCCGTCGACATGTTCCTGCTTCTCCCTTTCAGAAACGGCTCCCTGACTGTCGGTAGACACCCGTGCCGTTCCTGCAAGAACATCAGCGGAGGGCGATACGCCAGAGAGAGAGAGGCACGCATGGTCATCGGTCCCCGTGCTCATTTCTGTTCGGCCGCCGCGCCGGATGCGGCGGGGTCCGCGCGGGGTCAGAAAACGCGCCGCAAAAAAAAAAAAAGAAAAGAAAAGAGGTCGTCGTCGTCGTTTCGGGAGCGGTCGCATGCACGCAGGGCCCCGAAGGGGTGGCGAGGTCCAACAAAAGGGCGCCCCGACCCGGGGGCCTCCATCTGGCGACCCCGAAGAATGGTCGACTTCCACCCTCAGCGCCGGCAGCCATGCAGCCTTGACGGTGCACGTGCGCAGGCACAAGGTAAGGCCGGGGGGGGGGGGTTAGGGGGGCGTCAAGCTCCGTGCAAAACGAAAGCAAGGGGAGGCGGAGTTCGGAAAGGTGAAAGGGGGGGGATGTCGGGAGGGTCTGTACCAGATGGGGCGCTGAGAGCCCTTGGGGCTACGTTGGGGCCAGGCACGCGCCTCTGTGGCTTGCGCGCGCACGGAGCCCTGTATAGTACGTGCGGCCGCCCACTCAGTCTTTCACGAGGTTGCAGAATCCCCACCACCGCACACAGGTTCGCCAGGTGCACAGGCGCTCGGCTATACGGAAAGCCTGCTGTTGCTGCTTTTTAATAGCGAGGAAAAAGAATGGGATGCTAGGCATGGGCTCGCCAAATTAAAGTCCGAAGCAAGAAAACCGCAGGGTTTCTCTAAACGTTAGAAAAGATACAGCAATTAATAAGAACGAGAACATTTCGAAAACACTGGCCTGGGCAAGGGCGGGAACGATCAGGCGCGCTCCACTGCGCGCGAGAATTTTTCGAAATCACGACGTCGGCAAGGTGGCGGTAATCGGTGGAGGCTTCCGTGCACGGGCAAGCCGACGCGTGACCCTCTGGCTGTTAAAGTAAACACAGCCATCAACGCACTCGCGAGCTTGCAGGAACCTAAGTACCACGTTTGAGAGCGTCTGCGTCAGCCACCCTTCGTTCGCAACGACAGAAGAAGAGATCGTGTTCGTGGACTGACGCCTAGACCTGAGGAGTACGGGTGTGCGAATAGAGATTTTTGAAAACGAATCGAATATGAATCGAATAGTGCCAGAAGAGAATCGAATCGAATAGTTTTCTAATATTTGTTTCGAATAACGAACAGCCGTTACTACAATTAATTTAGAACGATGTTCACATCCTGGCATTCTTAAAGTTAGCAAGTTTTTGTTATTACATAGTACGTTATGAAGCGCTGTTTATTAAAGGCAAAAATGGAGCCCATTAGGAGCAAACAAGCACTTTGTTCGCATGCATGGGGCTCTTCAGAGAGTGAGAATGATCGCTGCGTAGCCTGTAAAGTATGGCTACTTAAGCGACGTAGCCTGCTCCGCTACACAAGTTCTCGTGTCTTATGTCTATACTAAGCCTGCGGGGGTGAAAATTTAATATATCTTTGCTCCAATTATATGTTTATGTGGACGCATTTGGCGTTTTAAAGTGTTCGAAAAGTATTCGAAAGATATTCGCATTTACGAATAGTGACTATTCGATTCAAAAACCGAGTCTAATAGGACACTATTCGATTCGTTCTCCGAAAGCTTAAAATATTCGCACACCCTTACTGAGGAAACAATTTTGAAAGGCGTTTGGAGGCGGATGTGCTGGTTGATGAGCTGAGTTAAAACAGGGTTTTTATGCCTCCCTTGCGTGCCATATAAAATTTGTAGGGCAGCCAACTGGGCGAGACCTTGGTTAACCTCCCCGTCGTTCCTTTTTGTCTCTCTCTCTCGTAAAAGTTCTAGCTTTCTTTTTTTTTTTAAGGAAGACCTTGAAAACAGGCATATAACTTTTTTTGAGCGCTTCTAGTCGCACTAACAGCTTCCTTGTAAAAGGTGGGTTCCTTCCCTCAAAAAGAGAGGAAAGAGGGATCTACGGATCAAGCGGGGACTTGCTAGTTGTGAGGATTGAATCGAACGTGGCGATGGCTTGGCGCCCGCTCTGAATTGAACGCCGTCCCGTTTTCTGTGCGACTGTGCCGTAAAGAAAAAATAGGACTCCAAGCCCTTGTCTTCTCATTGACCAGTATTCGGGCGTCTGTCGCCAATGATGACGATTGTAGTGACATCGAGACAAACGCCACGGCAATGGCGGACAGCGAAGGTCACTTAAGTTAGTAAACTTTTGAGAATATGGGCCCTTGTCTATAAAGATTTCTCCCATATCTCTCGAAAAGCATATAAAAAACGCCGCATATATAGATATATATAACTAATTACCATTCTTATTCCTGGCTGAAAGAGTCGAGTCCTCCCAGCCTTGATAAAAGCCGCGATAGGTGTGTTAGTGCGCAATCCATTTCTGTTCTTGATTGTAAAGTGACTTTTCTAACAAAACTTATTTTACGGGACCTGGTGCGCATGGCTGCGTAGTGGCGTGCTCTAGCGCTCAGGGGTTGGGTCTCGCTTCACGTTCGCGTTGATTTCGAAAAAAAAAATCGCCGAGTTCTTAGCTCAGCGCAGCCATCTTATAGTTATACGCATTATGTTCTCCGGGCTTTGTCAACCAACTCAACCAATTCGCCCAACTCATCACGAAGTTGCCATCAAATTTCCACACGCGTCGGGAATGGCACAGCAGTCGCGTGGTGCAGACACCTTTGTCAGCACTGGTGTAGACGCAGGACCTTCAATTTCTTCGCCTGCGTGACGAGATCGAGAGCGAAATACCCAATAGAGTTTCTTGCTAAATTTACTACAGAAAACTCAGGCCCTGCGATCGTGCGGCTAGTGTGGGAATAACGGTTAGTACATGGATTTGACTAGTACTCGTGCTTGTGGCTTCAGACGTTCTAGTGGCTTTCCTTACCACGCTCTGTCTGTCTTCATCAGCGTAAATTCCGAAGCCACCCAATTCTTTCAAACGCACAAAGCAATATTTAAGAACCTGCTCACATGCAAAACCACTGAGAACAGTTGCATTGATAACGCCATATTCTGTGCCGGAAATGGTCAATTCGCGAAGTCACAGAGACGTTTGAAGCCAGAAGGACGAAGTTTAGGCAAATCCATGCACTGAACATAGTTTCCACGCTGGCTCAACCGCCATGCTTGCAGCTCCTTTAGACACTGTAGCGCCAGGAATTCACTCGAGTACGTTTTGCAGGAAACGCTACGGAAATACCACTGGTGCGTACGCGGGTAACTTATTGGAAAAATCCCGATCACGCTGCCTGCGCGTCTATCCTGATGGAGCCATTGTGTCGGTGGTCATCGCTGCTTTTTTGCTGTATACATGTTGAGCGGGATACTAAGGCTACGTAGCTGCATTGTGCGATTTGCCAGCAGACTATGGTAAAAGGGGAGAAAGGGGGACTTTGCTCAGCCTTGCTCCTACCGCTGAACTTTTTATTTCTTTTATATTCGCTTTTCCACACTTTAATCACAATGACTAAGCTAGTTTGTCAATACAAGATGTTAAAAAAAGCAGGTGCTTGGATTCGCCATTGCTCTTTAGTACGCTGAGAAGTATCCCTTCAGGCTTGTTGCGCTGAAGCGGTAGTTTATACTGATAGTAGTCACGAGATGGGTCCATTGAAAGCGCTGGCCACTGCTGGTCTGTGCCCCTGAGAGTTAGGTGTCAGCTTGATTGCTTCAAATATGGAGTTCGGTGCTATGTCGCTTCCTGATTTCGAGAATTCTCGATACAGGCAGTGGCCACGGAGACTTCCTCTATATTTCGCGGCACTTGTCAGCAGCGGCGCTTCTAACGGGGACAATCGGTGGCGCGGTCGACGCTGACTTTCCCCCAACGACGCAATATCGACAAATTAACAAATGTTACTTTGCAAAAAATTATTATCTGAAACAGAGAACAGCGCTGAAGAAAAGTACCATCGTACTCGACTGTTAATTTTTTGCCTGTACTGAATGCCTGTTTGTTCACAAACATGCAGACTGTCTACAGAACAGCCCAAGCCATAGGTGTGAAGCCGAATGAAAGAAAGAAGCAGCGCTTTACAACAGGGGATGCAGTAGACGACACATACACAGGCGCTGTCGTATACGTCCTCTGCTGTGTCATCCGCGGCGTGTCGTGTTCTAAAACACTGCTTTCGGACCAAATTCAACAGTTCGCTGCCCAATGTATGCAGTGCACGGCGAGCAACTCTAACATCAGAGTGTGCATGCTGCTAGTCATCCTAGTGAACGTAAACCTACATACTCTGTGTTCATCTCGACGTTGAGATAAGCACGGAGAATGGGGATGGAGGAGTGTTCCAAATACGTGTGTCAAAGGCCGTCAATCTGGTTACTCGATGGCCTCGAGCTGCTGGGCCCCGTGCCAGGTCCCAAAATGCGTTCCAGATGTCCCAAAAGTCGCGGAAAACTAGAAGAAGGGAGACTGCAGGCGTTCGCAGCCATATGCAAGAGCTTGCGGTAAGGGCCTGGTTAACCGTGACCTATAGCACTTCGCCTCCCCTCCCACATCAAAGAGTTGGGCTTATAATATAGCGGGAGTTCGGTCGGGGACGAACCGCGGTGGCCGCGCCCACCACACATCTCGACGGGCGAGGTCGTAAAGCAGGCTTCCCAGCATTCCGCCGCTTCCCAGAAATGCGCCTTTCGGCAGCGGGACCGGCAACCGGCAGCGGAGACAACCAGCCAACCCTCAACGAACGAGCGGATCGACTTCGGTGAAGGACGAAGCGGAGCGATCCGGCTGCTCCGACCTTACCTCACGTGAACGTGTTTGTCAACGGCTGTTCGAGAACCCCCTCCCCCACCTCGCGCGACGGTCCCCGCGGCGTCGCGTTTGTGCACGTGCTGCTCGCGCGACAGCCCGGCTCGAGGCGCGTGCGCTGCGCGGCAGCACGGGGGAGCCAGGTGGCGCGGCGCGAGGTCGTCGCGCGCATCATGCACCCCGCAATCGGGTCAACCTTTGTGCGCGCGCTCGCGCGCGACAGCTGCGGGCGGGATTCCCCCCCCCCCCCCGTCCCCTTCTTCGAGCCCCGGCTGGACCCGCGGTGGGGGCCGCAAGAGCCTCGGAGGCGACAGCAAACAACAACGATGCCGCTCTGCCAGGAGGAGGCGTCCGGCGGAAATGGAATCTCGGTTAAGGCCACGGACTCGCGTGCGCGTGTGGAAAGGGAACATATGCGGGCGCGCGCGCGCGCCCTGAACCCCGGCCGCAGTTCTCGTGCGTCGTTGCATCGTTATTTACGAGGGCCAGCCGAAAAGCTGCCGGTGAGACGCGCGCACGACGACGCGCCACCGGTGTAGTGCACGGCCACAAGCTTTTTCGTCGGTCGTTCGACCCCGGAGGATGCGCGCCACGCGTCAGGGGTGAGAGGGCTCGTAGAGGTGAAGGAGCGCGGGTACGGCGCGCAGGTTTTTTCGATCGCGATCTCCCATGATAAATCCCATGAGCTTACGTCCGGCAAAACCTAGCTGCAAGTTCCAGGTCCGTAGGGCCAGACGTCCTTGTCCCCTCTCGTCCATCTTTACTACAGATTTCGACAGCAGCAGAGAGAGAGAGAGCTTGGATCTGGGTTTGCGCTTCCCGTCTGTCCCATCCTTTTCGCAGTAAATGCGTTCAGAGGCGAAAAGTACCTCGTCTGCTGATCACTTATTATTATGTTTTACCGTAACACCGCATAAAGACCGCATATCCAGGTTAAACCACTCACGGAAGCTGGCGCTGCGCGCAAGGCTGCCGATGTATGTGGCCTCGTGTGCTTAGATGCAGCGGCGGCCAGCGCAAAGACCATGGTCAATGATCGGCGACCTCGAGTTCTAAAAAGCCCTCCAAAAATTGTTAACGAAAATTCCGCTTCAAGAATTCTTCTATCTGTAAACATATACCGGCTCCATGGGCACTGCCGCAGCGGCTAAACTTCCGTGGTTTAAACCACTATCAAGGCATAGCGAGTTGTTCACACGCCGCAATACTACACGATGGGTCACTGCTGCCCACGTACGGGAATTCTCCCTGGCTTTTTTTTTTTTTTTTCACGGGTCCAGCGGCCAGAGTGTGCCGAGGTGAGTCCGGTCGCATTGCAGTAATCAATGTGCAAGTCCGATGGTAGCTCACTAAGGTTTACAAATTGCGAGGCCAGCTAGCAGGGCCGTCCTTGGGGCGGATGCGACAGCGAGCGTATCCCTGCGCCACCATGACTGTCGCAGCTTATAACCACCTCTTCGCATAAGTAATAGACTCGAGGACGTGCTGGATCAGCTCAGATCCTGCCGCGAATTCGAAGGTTGCGCGACAATGTGGGAACCTCGGCCACTAGTTGGTGAACCTGCTATCCTAAAGTCTGTATATATAGAGAGCTTAAAGAAATAAATAAATAAAGAGTATATCATGAGGCTGTTGCTGTGAAAGGTTTTGGCCGTCTCTCTCTTTTTTTCTTCCCCTATCTACGTTGAAAGGCGAGGGTGACCCACAGTGCGGTTTTGTTGTTTCTCTTAACCGATGTTGACGCATTATCAAGATGCAGCTTCTGAGAACGGAAGCGCCGTATAAAACCAGCAATCGCACTTTCTTCTTTTTGAGGACTAAAAGTTTATACTGCGACGATGCTGGAGACGGTGCCCACACACCTGAGGAAACCTGCTGAGCGCGAACTGCCCGCAAAAGTGCCGCGCGACTGGCCGTTCGAGGCACTTTGCGTGTACTTGCGGGCTTCTTTCACGCTAGGAAAAAAACACTTTTATGTAGCACGTACTAAGCAACAGAAGGCTGTATCGGGAGCTTTTCATGTCACTCTACAATTTCCTCCTTGACACTTTTCATCTAACTATAATATTTGATAAGTTGATTAAGTAATACGGCCTAATTATCTAATTAGGCAGAATGAAAAAATAATAATTTGAGTATCTCCGAGCGACGGCAAACAACGTTACCTAAGTTCTGTCCAGCTGCGTGGCATTCGCATATTTTTAAACACTGCCTAAAGTTAGCTGGGACACCCCGTATATGTATTTTCTCCTCGCGAGCGATGACGTCCAAATCGACCGCTTGGCCACACCGTATATATAGACAAGTCTGATTCCCGCCTTACTGAACTACCTTCGGTAGTGATTTTATTGGGGCTATTTCGTACGGCACGACTGTGCTGTGCGTGGTGTTGCTAAGGTGGCACACACTGGGACACGCCCACACGCGGCGACACCAACGCGTACGCACGAAACGGACGCGGGCCTTGCGTTACATCGAGACTGTTTATTCAATCACCTGCACACGCGCACAAAAGTGCCGCTATAAAATACGTAATAATCGGGCGTGAAACCACATACGACCACATACGTGACACACGGAGCATGTGTCGTATAAAGACATGACGCGAGCTGTCGCACTGCGCAAAGCGCATTTCATTAGAATGTGACATGTCATCATCTAAAGCTACAGAAGGTGCACTGAAACTCGTGCAGCCAAGCTTTTCAGTCGCGATACATGCTTCAGTTATATCTCTCTTTCCTTTCTGTCCTTTGCACCATAAGCTAACTTCTTTGTCCTATCGAACATCGACCGACACCGGCACCTTCGAACAGTGCGCAGTTAAACTGCCCGATGTCGGTATCTTGCTCGTTGTATTCTCACGCTGTCCAAGTCTTTCATTTGAAACCACTGACCCGTTTGGCCTACGTATGCTTTATCGCTGGCGAGAGCAGGAAGTGGAAGCGCAGTGTCCGTTACATGTTTAACGTGTTAGTGTCACCGTGTGTGCCCGCCCCTTCAGCATGCAGCGCCACCATACGCTTATCCACTAACCTATAAGTCTATAAGTTGAAGGACGACAAAGAGGTTTGGGAGCAAGCTAAGAGCTTTCACTGGCGACTCTATATGCAACGAACTTCACCGCAAGGCAAATATGAGGCAAGGCTTGGACAAATGGTCGCTCAATATTATTCGAAGACCGCTAATTACGAAAAAGGAGACATCGAACAGGAGTTGTCTATATACGATAAGAAGAGTCAGCCGCGGATAACGACGTCAACTGCGACGTGGGAACGGGGTCGTCGTTTATCGTCGCTAATCCGATACCGCGGGAACGACGCCTCAAGCGGCAGCGTTCTGTTGGGAGGACTGCGCGCCGAAGGAAAGGTGAGCGCTCGTCGGTGCATCTGTGCCATGAACAAAAGAAATGCAATTAAGTGTCTGCGCTCCATAGCCTAGGGAAGTGGCGAGGTGAGAAGTCTTCAAATACGCAACGTGCGACGCACTCTCGCTAAACTTACGAAGACGTGGGTACTGCAACGCTTGTATTCTCGACGATTAATATGTGTCCCTGGAGACTGTCGTCCACGATTCCTTGTGGGGACCCGGCCTCAGTACAAAGACCCGTAGGTCCCGACAGGCCGCGCAAAGACCGATGGAATGCACGATGGCAGGCATACTGTTGAGATGAATTAAGAGAGAAAACGTGAGTAGCCGTACCGCGAAAGCTAAGGGTCGCGTCAGCCAGTTAGGCGAGAGAAACGCAAGAAGGGCTCCCCCATCGTCCGCCTCTGATCAACCTCCGTGCGACGCCGACTGAACGGGAGCTCCACGGAAGGGTCAGTGGTGCGCTATGGGCAAGCGCCCCCCTTTTCTTTTCGCAACGTGCAACGGCCTCTCTTTACTGACCGGACGAGCCCTATAGCTTACGTTGCAGCGCACGGAATCGGTGAGACGGAGTACAGTTGAGACTGCGAGCTAGGAAGACGTGTGGAGCATACGCCGGGCAATGTAATGCGTGCAGCGGTGGTGTGTAAGACCAAAAGAACAGGTGCTCACGCAAGTGGAAGCCACGTTGAAAGCGGCGGATAATTATGTGGTGAGCTTATGAGATCTGCGGGGATATAACGGAGTAGGCTCACGCGAGGTAGTGACAACTCGAGGTAGATGGAACAGGGCTTGGCCCTGCAATTGACGCAAACGGGCTGATGATGAACGAATGAAACACATTGGCAGTTCTTCTGGTTGAATCGCACATTCGCGTGACAATCCATCTTCCGCAGTGCTAACAAGTGTAATTGGAACATCAATGCGTTTCGCCGCATGATTTCTAAGACTTGTTTCTCGAAGGCGGCACTTAGTGCGTCACCTCACTTCTTCGTGTCTGAAGCTGCAAACCCGGCATGTCGCGGTGTTTCTCTCAAACTTGCGCGCCAATTCTACGCGCAGATTTCTGAATCATCCGTGCTTCACGGAGTGTCACAGACATCACCGAGGAGCCGAGACGAGAGTTGCCTAAATGTAGCGGTGAATTTTGCATCGTATTTTACCGGCTCCACGGTGGAGGTCAGCTAGGAGTCAGCACAGCGGTGAATGCTGACGGGCGTCCTCAGTACATGAACTGTCAATTAAAGAGCAGCCAGGAACGCAGCCTGCCTGGGAGAGCCCCGAAGCAGCCGTACGACCGGGGCGACAGTGGCAACGAGCAGGCGGCGGCGTTGATGAAATCATGGCAAGAACAGCTGCAGCTAACCCCTAGGACTTCTGAAGGGTACGAGAATGAAGCTTCGACGTCCTTGACGTATCATTTGCTCAGATTGTCGTAAATCTGCGAATGATCTTTCTTTATTGCAATAGCAATTATAAAGGCACACCAGCCACAACCACGGCGTCATGTCCCAGCCAGTATATAGATGCTGTCAGCGCCACCTGCGGCCTGCTTCTGCACGACGTACGAAAGAGGACGCATTTCTGGCGAGCCGCGAATACACCGCGGGTCTCGCTGTTCTGTCAGACACGACGCGTCGTGCTATAGAACGCTGGCACCGCGGGAACGCGAAATACACTTCGCAGCGTGGACAACGCTCCAGGAGACGCTGGCCACAGCATATGTCTGTAATCACGGGTGCAAGCAAAATTACCACATCGGAATGTCTCTCATATCAGTCACATGACGAGGCTTAATACTACATGCCTGCTGAGTGCACTCCGAAATACCCATACGGCATACCCATAGCATTAACCAATAGGGCTAACGAATAAGTGCCTCTGCAGCAAATTTGGACGGATATATCGGGAAGCTACCGCTTAGCTTTGACAATCTATCCTCCAATATAGTTTCCCATCAATATTTTATTGCTATTAACAGCTTCGCGCCAGCAGGCCTATCGCAGCAGCGCGCATATCGACTACTGTGTCTCGCACGCGGGCAAAGCGTGTAAGCGTGTATGCGGGTTGCGAGACTGACCTCCTTGGAGCTCATGGCGAACGCTGACTCGGGCGCCAGGCCGGGGGTCCCTGCTCGACCAGGCAGCGTGGGGGAGTCCCGCTGCAAAGACCCCGCCCCAGAGTCACACACACAAAGCGCAGTGTATATATATATAGCTGCTCCGACAGAAATGGCAGGCCCCGAGGCACGAGTTAAAAAAGAGAGTAATGTGAATGACCACCGTGTCACACCCTCAGAACGCTATTGAACACAATTCGTTCAACATTTGCACTGCGAACAGTTCTTTAGCACGTTACTGCACTGCTTGGCGTTACCACCACAGC
Source organism: Dermacentor albipictus (assembly GCF_038994185.2). Lineage (NCBI taxonomy): Eukaryota > Metazoa > Arthropoda > Arachnida > Ixodida > Ixodidae > Dermacentor > Dermacentor albipictus. The sequence continues at coordinate 36,264,484 of NC_091823.1, forward strand.
TGCGAGACTTAAAGCCCCTTAAACTTCGTAAAGTAGTGCCACGCTTTGAAGAATGCCGCCACCTCCTCGCGCGAAAGCCCCTTAAACTTCGTAAAGTAGTGCCACGCTTTGAAGAATGCCGCCACCTCCTCGCGCGCTCTGGCCGAAGCCGATGCCGCGTCGCTATTGGCCTAATAGCATCACGTGGGCCCTCGCGCTCTGCATCAGCGCCATTTTTGCTCGAGAAGCGTCTACGGAGTGGCGAGGAGCACATGTTGGTGCCACTGCTACGCTCGAGCAGTGTAGGCGGCGCCGCGGTCTAGGAGGGACGTGAAAGAGAGGAGAAACGAGGAGGAGTGATGGCGGAGAAGGAGAGTGTCGCTACTTTACGAATTTTAAGGGGCTTTAGCGAGACTACGTGGCAGCTTTAGCGTGCGCTGGCGCGTCTGCACCGGATGCGTACAAGAGACGCGGAATAAGCACCGCGGGCGCTCAGGATTACCCGCAGCCTCGCTGGAACGCGAGCGCTCGCGTGCCATGCGCAGCCGTGGCTTTCTTTCCCTTTCATCTACGTTGTGACAGCAGTGTGTTCATGACCACAGAGAACTTCCGGTCACGAATTTTTTGAGAGTCAAGTTAGCTAAGGAAGAAGATGTATTTACAGTGACACAGTATAATGCAAGCACATGTTCTTGATGCGTTCAAATATAAGGAACGTGCCCCAGGTGTCGAGCTCATGTATGCAGCTTTCTTGTCATACTTAGAAGTGAAATTCACTTGCCAAACATTCTAACTATACAGCAAAACTAGTGTCAGCTGATGTTACATGAGGTTTAACCGGAAGATATATATACACAGAGCTAACCTGGTGAAACCCAGTCACCGAAAGTGAGCACGCATGTCTGCTCTCCTAGCCTTGATTACGCTTTGGTACGCTGGCTTTTCGAAAATGTGAGAGTGAGCAGGATATATGCAAAAGGCATCAGCTATAGGAGCAACACAGCAGTCGTGGGCTTGAACTCCGCCGGAAACAATAATTGCGTTTGTAGAGCAATTTTTCTTCAAACATCGGACTTGTAGCTATGCGATTGGCCGCGAGTGCATCGTATACCATGTATAACGCTATCTAAACGGCGATACAACACTGGCACTGCAGGCAGCGAAGAGTATACACGAGTCGGTGGGACGTTCCGAAACCTCGTGGGAGCAGCGCAGCCCAGCCCAGCCAGTCGTCTCTTCCTACCCCGCCCTCGTTGTTCAATCAAGCGTGCCAGGGAGAGAATCGCCACAGTTCCCACTCTTTCTAACGATACCATCTGACGATTTCCGAGCAAACGCACTCACTCGTATAGATCACGAACGATAGATATATAGCCTGCTTTACGGACTCGGAGGAAGTGACATCCCGATAGCGCATAATTGAGGCGCGATCGATCATCTGCACGGTGTAAAGAACGGCGGGTTGCACAACAAGATTGTCACCTTGCCACCCGATTACGACAAGGGGTGCAAGACGCGCACCTCCCGCTCTCCACCTCTCCGTGCTGCAGCTGCGAGGCGTTCAAAGAAGCGACCTTTGCGCTGGAACCCGCCGCCTTCCTCCAGCCCCTTCGACATGGTGACGGGACGAATTCGGTGTGTGGACAATGATTCTAGAGTTCCCCAATGCGGAGCTGATTTGACACGCCTGAAGAAGCTACCGCGGGAACGTCTTATTTTTGTGCTTCTCACGGTTTGGAGTGGCTCGGAACAATGAGCGACGCGCGATCGACAACGTCGATTTTCCGGAACGGCACCACCTTCAACGCCGTCGCTTGGGCTTCGGAATGTGTGTGCCTTTGTGTCTGTAAACTGGTCTTCAGAGCAGCTGCGAGTTGGTGGTGTGTAAACGAACAGCCGCCGCGTCGTAGGACCAGCGGATCGAGTGGATAAAAACTGTGGTTGTGCGATTGTTGGACGCACTTCTCTTGAGCAGTCATGTTAGACTGAGTCACTTCTCTCATGCAGTCCTGTTGGACTAATACTCTTTTTCTCAAGCAGTCATGTTAGACTGAGTTAATTTCTGTAAATAAACCCCTTTTTCCTCGTTCTCGATGAGAAGCAGTTCTTCACTTCATCAACGATCTCAGCGTAAATAAGTTGGACGACGGCATGGGCCAGCTACCTTCGAATTCATGCCGTACTCCAATCTTGGCAAAGGACCACGGACGAAGGGATTGAGCCCCCAATCCTGACAACTGGCTGACAGCGGTAGGATGGACTTTGCGACATGGTGCTGTATCTGCGGTGAGTGCTTGGTTTTTGCTTTGACTCTCTAGGCTTCATTTTGTGGTTGTTCTGTTTAGAACAGTAGGGAAGCTAGATTGTGGTGTGTTAGCTAGGTTGTGTTTTCCTAGCTAGATTTAGAGAGCAGAATCAAGGCAGTAAAGCAGCAGTCATGGAGTTAAGGACATTGCTGAGAGACGAGTTGTTGATTGTTGGTGAGGAACTGGGCCTAGATGTACGCAAGGAAATGCTCAAATCGGAATTATTGGAGCTAATTTCCAATCAGGCCAGTGAGCAAGATATTGAAATGGGATTGGAACTTCTCAAAAAGAGAGAGAAACGGGAAAAAGAAAGAGAAGAACGGGACAGAGAAAACCGCGAGTTTCAGTTAAGGAAAATGCAACTTGAACTTGAAAGCAAACGTTTGGAGTTGCCTCAAGGAAGTGAAGGCGCTCTGGGTCGATCAAGTGAGGCAGAATCATACCGCATGGACAGGCTATTAAAGCCATTTGAGGTCGGGACCGACATAGGCTTGTTCCTAAGCAATTTTGAAAGGACTTGCGAGAAGATGAACTTCGGCCCGAGTACATGGCCACAGCGGTTGCTGTCTATGTTGCCGTGTGAGGCGGCGGAAGTAATCGCCAGACTAAGTGTGCAGGATGCATATGATTATGCGAAAGTTAAGGCTAGTCTCCTGAAGAAATACCGCCTTTCAGCCGAAGCTTTTCGGCAAAGGTTTAGGAGCACAGGCAAGAAAGATAGCGAGGGCTATCCGGAGTTTGCGTATAGCTTAAAGGCCAACCTAGTCGAGTGGCTTAAAAGCGCGGAAGCGTACGACAACAGAGACATGATCATTGAATGCATGTGTCTAGAGCAGTTTTACAAAACCATCCCCCAAGCTGTGAAACTGTGGGTGCAAGACAGAGGTAATGTAAACACTGTGGAAAGGGCGGCTGAATTAGCCGAAGAGTACGCAACCCGTAGAAAATTGAACGCCGAGGAGGGAAACTGGGACGGTCGAAATGGACCGCGGAAACCATTTCCGTTCAAAAAGGGTGCGCAAACTAGACGATCGAAGCCTGTAGACATGGCGGAAAAGCCCGCAGAAAAGAGCGAGGAGAAACTTAACGGAGAAACCGCACAAGAACAGAAAAGAAAGTTCGGATCTGTTAGACCAATTCGCTGTTACAAATGCCACAAACTGGGACATATAGCTGTAAACTGCGAGAAGCCTAGCGTAGTTTTTTCCTACGTGGAGGAAAAGGATGAGAATATGGAACTTTTAAGTCCATATCTCCACGACCTGCAAGTTAATGGAAAACCATGCCGAGTGCTAAGAGACAGTGCCGCCACGCTGGACATTGTCCATCCGTCCTACGTGATGGTAGATGACTTCACCGGAGAAGTAGCATGGATAAAACAGGTTGTAGAAGAACACAGCGTGTGTCTGCCCATGGCCAAAGTCAAAATCAGTGGACCATTCGGGGAGCTAGAGACTGAGGCTGCAGTTTCCAAATTTTTGTCACTGCAGTATCCCTACATCTTTTCGAATCGCTCGAATCAGTTACTGCGTGACAGAGGGCTCAAACTGGGAGAGGGCATAGTACAGGCATTGACCCGAGGCCAAGCTCGTAAGATCGCGGCGCTTTCGGCTGAAAATGCTCAAGCTCCTCCAGCTGAAGCAGAAAAGGGGATAGCTTCAATACCCGAATCCGAGCTAGGCCCGAGGGACAAAAGAACAGTTGAGGAGAGCCTGCCAGTTGACCAGCTCAATGAGAGCGTAGCACTAGAGTGTCAGAGTTCTAACCTGCAGGAAGAGCAAGCAGACGCGCTCACAAGCGAGACAGGGTCGTTGTTATCACCGGCCTCAAAGAACTTTGATCAACTCTTACGCGTGGATAGAGAGTCACTGGCAGCTGAGCAAAAGAATGATGAGAGCTTAGCTAAATTACGTGACACAGCTAAAGAAGGCATTGCTAGGCGCAACGTAACGATACATGAGAGAGGAGGATTGTTGTATCGGCATTACAGAGATCGAAAGGGTAAGATTTTAGATCAGTTAGTCATACCTACTAAGTATAGGGAGGACCTTTTGAGTCTTTGTCATGGAAATGGGTGGTCCGGCCACCTAGGCATAAACAAATCAAAGGAAAGATTGCTTATGGAATACTACTGGCCTGGCTGTTTCAAAGATGTAGAAAACTTTGTAAGATCATGCGACGCCTGCCAGCGTTCTGGTAAACCAGGAGAGACTTGGAAAGCTCCACTGAAGGTAGTGCCCTTAATAACAGAGCCTTTCAGACGACTTGTAATAGACACGGTAGGGCCTCTTCCAAAAACAAAATCAGGCTACAGGTACTTGTTTACCATGCTGTGTCCGGCTACCAAGTTTCCAGAAGCAATCCCTTTGAAAGAGCTCAGCTCCACCGAAGTAGTAGACGCGCTTTTGACAGTGTTTGCACGAGTTGGGTTTCCAGCCGAAATTCAGGCAGATCAAGGGTCAGTATTCACGAGCGCACTGACTTCCACATTCTTGCAAAAGTGCGGGGTAAAGTTAATACACAGTTCTGTCTATCACCCTCAGTCAAACAGTGTAGAGAGGTGGCATTCGGTGCTTAAGCGAGTTTTGCGTGCGCTCTGTTACGAGCACAAGGAGGACTGGGAGAACTGTCTGCCGGCAACTTTGTTTGCTTTACGAACGGTTCCGCATGAAGCGACAGGGTTCTCACCAGCAGAACTAGTGTATGGGAGGACACTCCGTTCTCCACTGAGAATGTTAAGAGAGATGTGGGAGGAAAGAGGGGAGAGTCCAACCGTGGTTGGATACGTGCTAAATTTACTGGAACGGCTAAGCGCAAACCAAGAAATAGACGGAAAGAACATGGAAATAGCTCAAAGGAACGCCAAATTCTATTACGACAAGAATGCGAGACTTCGTACGTTTAAAGTCGACTTAACGTTGAAAGCAGAAAAGTGTAGGTTTGGTTGTTCGCAGGTTACTTATCTGGGCCATGTTGTCGGTCAGGACATGAGACGGCCGGCTGAGCTGAAAATAGCTACGATTGGAGATTTTTCTCAGCCGCGCACGAAAACGGACGTTCGTTCATTTTTGGGACTTGTGGGGTACTATCAACGGTACATTCCGAATTACTCGCAATTGGCAAGTCCATTAACAGACGCCCTCCGAAAGGGAGCTCCGAGTAACGTACACTGGGATAAGGACAAAGAGAACGCTTTCCAAAGTTTGAAAACGCTATTGGTTTCTCGCCCTGTGCTTCGCGCGCCAGACTACACTAAGGAATTCATAGTTCAATGCGACGCAAGCGACAGAGGTATGGGCGTGGTACTTAGTCAAGTCGGCGACAATAACGAGGAGCATCCTATCCTCTACGCCAGCCGTAAACTAAATGTAAGAGAGGAAGCCTACAGCGCTTCAGAGAAGGAATGCGCTTGTTTGGTTTGGGCCGCCCAGAAGTTGTCGTGTTACTTGTACGGAGCGAAGTTCATCTTCGAGACCGACCACTGTCCTCTGACGTGGCTCAATCAAATGTCACACAAAAACGGCCGCTTGCTCCGATGGAGCCTCACTCTCCAAGAGTACAACTTCTCCGTTAGATATAAGAAGGGAAAGTTGCATAGCAATGCGGATGGTTTGAGCAGGCTAATTTGAATTCTGCGTTTGAGGGTCCCGCCTAAATTTTAGGGTTACTAGTGTTAATTTTATTAAGCGAAGAAGATCCCCTCTCATTTAGCAGGATTCCCTCCATGATTGCTGAATTTGTCAGCAGGAATTTGCTTCAGAAATTGGCATAGTGAAATGCAGCAATTTTTTTTTGTTTCTGCACTTATGTTGTTGTTGTTTTTTTTTTGAAGCCTAGCGAGTCTAAAGTGAGAGCCAATGCACGTCATCTCGGCGCAGAGCCGTGTTGTGGGGTTCATTTTGCAGTTGCCTGTCCTTGTTGGATGTTTGGGGCGGTGACATCAATGCACAAGTGGTCGCTGCGAGCCAAGACATCAATCCCCCCCTGACCAGCAGCCGTTCTCTTCCTGCCTAGCGGTTGTCAGCGCTAGACAGTCGAGACTTTTGGGGCCATGGAGGCGCTGTAAAGAACGGCGGGTTGCACAACAAGATTGTCACCTTGCCACCCGATTACGACAAGGGGTGCAAGACGCGCACCTCCCGCTCTCCACCTCTCCGTGCTGCAGCTGCGAGGCGTTCAAAGAAGCGACCTTTGCGCTGGAACCCGCCGCCTTCCTCCAGCCCCTTCGACATGGTGACGGGACGAATTCGGTGTGTGGACAATGATTCTAGAGTTCCCCAATGCGGAGCTGATTTGACACGCCTGAAGAAGCTACCGCGGGAACGTCTTATTTTTGTGCTTCTCACGGTTTGGAGTGGCTCGGAACAATGAGCGACGCGCGATCGACAACGTCGATTTTCCGGAACGGCACCACCTTCAACGCCGTCGCTTGGGCTTCGGAATGTGTGTGCCTTTGTGTCTGTAAACTGGTCTTCAGAGCAGCTGCGAGTTGGTGGTGTGTAAACGAACAGCCGCCGCGTCGTAGGACCAGCGGATCGAGTGGATAAAAACTGTGGTTGTGCGATTGTTGGACGCACTTCTCTTGAGCAGTCATGTTAGACTGAGTCACTTCTCTCATGCAGTCCTGTTGGACTAATACTCTTTTTCTCAAGCAGTCATGTTAGACTGAGTTAATTTCTGTAAATAAACCCCTTTTTCCTCGTTCTCGATGAGAAGCAGTTCTTCACTTCATCAACGATCTCAGCGTAAATAAGTTGGACGACGGCATGGGCCAGCTACCTTCGAATTCATGCCGTACTCCAATCTTGGCAAAGGACCACGGACGAAGGGATTGAGCCCCCAATCCTGACAACGGTCGAAAACGATGGGGCTACTTCGAGATCACCATCGGGCGGCGGGCTTCGTTGTCTTCCCGCGCCCGCGCGGACGACCAACGACGACTGGACGAGCACGTGACACACAGACAGCGAGCCCGCGTGGCAAGTGACAGCGCTCGCTCATCAATCCAAGCCAAGTAGCTAAATTAGAGCTGCCGTGCCGAATCGTGAGAGCGAAATCCCAAAATGATGGCGGCGCGTTTCTAAGAAGGAAGAGGCTGGCACGCAAACGCACCTGGATCGTGTCGCGCAAGTGAGGCGATTCCCATCACGGAATGGTATCTGGATAGCGCAGCAAAACATGGACACAAGAAGAAACGAAGACGAGCGCTAACTATCAACAATGAAATTTATTTCCAAGATCGGCCGTTTACTTATATACACCCAAAAATACACGGATGTGTCCGCGTTTCGCTGCGATATCCAGATACCATTCCATGACGACCGACCAACAAGCCCATATCGCCACCCTCGTCGATTCCCATCGTTCTTACATTCCCAACATTACAAACGGCTTTGAGAATTGCGGTGTGCTTATGCTCCTGCAAGGGCAACGGCAGTAGCAGCAGCATCAGCTACAGCGTGCGTGCGTGCGCGCTACAAGTCTGCACGAGGCGCAGATCACTTTCGCTGCATTCAAGCGTATAAAGTCGCGATTTTGCAAGCAACGGCAACCGCAGAACTGTAGACTATTTGAGTGCCCTTCGCCAACGCTCATCTGCATACTTGTGTAACGGCAGGGGCTCCGCTTACTTGCAATATTGCGGCTGTATTATTTATTCGCAGAACTTTAGCGCCGCGCCTACACACAGAGGCTCGCGCGTGCTTCAGAGAAAACGTGTTCTCGTGTTCTTTTCTTGAATAAGTTCACGCCGGCGATGAGGAGGTAGCTAGCTGCTCGTGAAGAAGCGAATCGTCAGCCGGCATTCATTCAGACCATGTGAAACCACGTCGCTAATAGCACGCTCCGTGCCGTATATATATAGCTATACAGACAGCATGCTGCTGTATACCGCTCTGCATGCATGCTGAGTGACGAGCCATATCATTTAAATGTCCTCAATTCCCAGGTCCATACCCCTGCGAGTAACCGTACGCGAAGCCAGTGGTCCCACGATGTGATTCCCTGAGAACGGGGTTCAGTCTATAGCCGACCAAGGGCAGTATACGAAAAGAGGGTCTTATTCGCTCGCAAAGCAAGAGGCGGATGTATGAAAGTTGGTATTGGTGCCTTCGCAGTCACAAGGCATTGTAATTAGTGCTACAGTCCGTTCAGGAATATTCATATACATATATATATATATATATATATATATATATATATATATATATATATATATATATATATATATATATATATATATATATATATATATACACACACACACACACACACACTAACTACGTCCTCTTTGTGACAGCCAGTGACATTGTCCCCGTCACCACACTCAAGCACTACGACTCTCCACGCACCTTAGGTATTTAACGGCACCGGGAGAGCGCTTTTGCCGCTGGGGGGTAGTTTTACGATACCATCGACAGACGATCGAGAGACGAGCCGCCGCGGGAAAGACGATGAAGTGTCTGGGGTCTTGGCGCGAGCGACTGTATGCCTGGTAGCGTGCCTCCAGTGTAAATAAAGTGCAAATAGTCTCTTTTGTCTATGTCTTTCCGCACGTAACAATATTCATAAATGGTTGCTGGTGTTGTTGCTACAGTTTGAGTGAAGACGGCGACAGAAGGCTTAGCATTCGGACGGACGTTCGCTGTCGAAAAGCCGACCTGACGCCCCACGCGCCAACGCTAGGGCAACACGACGCCGAGTAGACGCCGGAAAGGCGCTTCATGTGGTTGGGCCCTCGTACGTCTAGTTTCACACCCCCCACTACCTCCACCTATAGTTGCGAAACGGCTCACTTTCAATGCAGTGAATCTCGTTCCAAACGAAACAAAGAAATAGAACGAAAGAGAAATGTAAGATAACCATCGAAGATGATCGACAAAGTAAGCGAAGCTGTTTATACCGGTTTTACCATTGTGCCCTTGTCCGCGTGTTACTTTCTCGTCAAGTCGAACCATCTGTTTTCTGCGGCTGTGACACGTCTGCACCTCGCAGTCCGGTGCAGGCATCACAGCGAAATGCACGCAGATGTGCGCCGTTTTTCTCTTTTTTTTTTGTCACGTTCAGCTTTCTGCCGCCGATCTGTGCCGATCGCGAAGACGGTGCGATATCGCATAGCGTCTCAAAGAAGTATACAGCTTCCTCGAGGAAGGGAGTGGTCCTGCCACGTACTCTTATACCTGTGGTCCAATGGCTAGTGTATATGTTGGGCGGCTGCACCTGACGGACCCTGGTTCAAACCTCACCATCGGACGCGTAATTTCTCATTGAGCGGTAGCTGGTGTCAAAGGTGCGTTCTGACGTCGATGTGACGTAGAAACGCGACGCACCAATATTCTCTCTCTCTCTCTCGTCGCCTCTCGTTACACTCTCTCGGCCCACGCCAACCCACGGAGATATGGGCAAAGCAAGGAAGCTTTTAAAAAGAAAAAGAAGGAAACCTGTAAAGCGTTCGATCGTGGTGAAACATGCGTCATTATTGAATTGGTCAGCATCGCGGCGAGCGCGGTCGGTATGGTGCGTAGTTGCGCCGTGGGCTCTTCCACAACACAGCGACAGGGAGGTGGGGGAGGTGAGCCGAAGGCAGGACGCCGCGGGTGCGCCCTCCGTGGTGTCGCTTCGATTTTCCTCCCGGGGCAAAAGTTAAAAAAAGAAGAAGAAGAAGAAGAAGGCGTTGCGCAAAGAGAGCCTCGGGCGGGCGGCACGACGTCTCTCTTTCATACGGCTGCCCGACGGGAGGCCCGATCGAAAGAAGTATTTTAAATTTTAATGACCTCGCGGCAACGCCTGCGACTCGCTGGCAGCTCGATCCACGGATCGCATTCTCGACGCGGGGGAAGCAGTCACCTGCGACAGATCATTGGAAGAGCAAGCACGCAGGAAATGAACAGACCACGGTGAAACAAACAAAGAAAGAAAGAAAGAAAGAAAGAAACAAACAAACAAACAAACACACACACACACACACACACACAAACAAACAGAGCATCTGCTACGTTGTTCGCAAACAAGGAAGCGAACAATGCTACAGTCAGGCGGTGTAATGGTTCGATCAGGGCGCCGAGGAAATCCGATAGTCCTTAGACGTATACGCGTAAACAAGGAATCACAACGCATTAAAGCATAAAGCACAAGGAAGTTGTTGGACGCGCTGCAGACTAAGACTCTTTTAAAAGTCGCCACATGTTACTCTAAAGGGCCAGTAACACTCTGTCGACCAGAATGCACACTGTATATCGCGAGCGATGCACTATACTCGTAAGTGAGCCTCCATGATGGCAATATGTTACAACGACGCTGTCCAACGTCGGTCATTTGGAATGACGTACTCTAACGCAGGACACGTCGGGCTTACATTGGCCCACATTTCAGTGCTGCTAAAGAAGCTGTTTTTCTTATTCGCAAGCAGCCATGTGCCTTTCTTTTTCTCTATCTCTCCCTTTCTCATGCGAATATTCTATTTAAGTTTCGAGTCCCTGTTGCGTCTACGACATTCTATCACGTTTCCTCTGTGCCGTTCTCTGGGACTTCTGAAGCATTTGTGCTTTTGCCGTGTGACTAGTAGTCGGCCATCATCTCTTGGTGCTAACATCTCGTTATTTATTCGTGTCGCAGTGATAGCAATGATAGAAAAGCACACACGTAACAGCATTGGAAGCGGTTCAAGTGAAGCAGAATTTCGCAGCGAGGCGAGAAGCGACGTCTTTCACGCGCACTTAACCAGTCGCCTCGTTCAGAGAGAGAGAGGGGGGGGAGGATCTGTCGTGGTTGGAAATGCGCCAATATTGCACCGATAGACAAACAAGGCTCGAACGCATAATGGAGATGACGTATACAAGACTGGTACGGTTCACACGACGCACTGGCCCGAAACAGGACGACGTCAAGTAGCCAGGTACGATGAGGCACTCGCCAACAGCGGCGTGGTCACTGTGAATTGCATAAGTATACTCGTACTATACTCGACAGACAAATCTCGATAGACAAGTGCTGCACCGATTTCCATGAAAACTGAAGCATTCATGTGGAAAGTTAAATTCTACCAACTGTTGCAAGCAAATTTTGATTAGGGACATCACACCTTTTTTACAATAATCGCAGACAAAAAGAGCTTAAAAAACATAAAAGCACAATGCTTACAAAGTTGTAACTCTGCGTCGAAAACAGATATCGCCGTTCTGTAAACGTAACTTACGAAAGCATCTAAAGAGGCGAAATATTACGTGAAATGATGACAACGCTTACGAGGGTTTTGTTAGGTGCACTTAATTGACCCCGGCCGGCGAAAATTAATCCAGACTCCACAATATACGGCGGGCCTCATAACCATATATCGTGGTTTTGACACGTAATACACGTAATAATTAATGAGAACAACGATTCCTCCGTTTGCATGTATATTTACATGTAGATAGAAGCAGCGCCAGACATTGCCAAGTCATGACTGGAAGCTTACCGCTATCACTGAAAGGAAAGGTGTACAATCAATGCATTCTACCGGTGCTAACATATGAGGTAGAAACTTGGAGAGTGAGAAAGAAGCTTGAGAACAAGTTAAGGACCGCGCAAACAGCGATGGAACGCAGAATGTTAGACGTAACGTTAACCGACAGGAAGAGAACGATGCGGATCAGAGAGCAAACGGGGATAGCCGATATTCTAACTGACATTAAGAGGGAAAAAATGGAGCTGGGCAGACCATGTAATGCGTAGGTTAGATAACCGGTGGACCATTAGCGTTACAGAATGGGTGCCAAGACAAGGGAAGCGCAGTCGAGGACGGCAGAAAACCAGGTGGGGTGATGAAATTAGGAAATTCGCGGGCGCTAGTTGGAATCAGTTGGCGTAGGACGGAGGTAATTGGATGTCGCAGGGAGAGGCCTTCGTCCTGCAGTGGACATAAAATATGATGATGATGGTGGTGATGATGATGATGATCTGCCGAGCCAAAGCTCCCTCTTACCTGCATTTCGGGGGATATCTCATCAGCTGCGAAAGACGACGTCTTTCCTGTTACACTGCATGTATCAGCGAAATCGGAGCCGAGTGAGAGAATTAACATTTACATGCCGCTGCAAGGAGATGTCAAGCCTTATAAAAGCGGCGGTGATGGCACAGCGTATCGCTTATGTTTATGCATTTGAATGTGAACACTGCCGTTATATGTACATATGCAACAGATAATTTCTCTTAGTTAGAAGTAAATATTCATAAAACGGTTACAAAATCGAGAACCTAACAAATGATGTCGATCGACGAAGAATAGACAAAACGACGACGGGATTAGGGTTTAATGAGAGCGCTCACATCATCGGCTCACACCCACGTATCGTGACAGCTGCTCCGCGTCAGCCCAGCACCTGCAGAACTGGCCCCTCCGAACGCTTCATTAGAGACAGTGACCTATAGATCGTCGAATGCATTACCAGGAAATCGACGTTTGAGAACGCACTGTTGTAAACGAAGGCGACACTGCACAGGAAGCGGATATAACTTAGATAAAAAGAGAGCTTATTTGGATGTGAAGGCAGAAAGCTCGGCCTCGCACGCCCCATATATTTGCAACGTGCGAGCCACCTCGTGCATTCGTCGCCTGCTTAGGTGCTCCTTAAACAGTGTAAATAGAAAAATTAGACCATTACCAGTGCAGCAGCTTCGCCAGATTGCTTCGATAGTATATGCTACTCATTTATGATCAAATTAGTCAAAATCAAATGTCATCCCAGTTGGACTTTAAAGGGACATTTTAAAAAGTTACATTCCGGGGTGCAACGTGCCAAAACCAGGATATGCTTTTGAGGCACGCCGTAGTGGGGGAAGTGGGATTAGTTTTTGACCACCCGGGGTATTTCAATGCGCACCAAGAAAGGTTCACTGCCTTTGCCATTAAGAACCGCGGCTTTCGTCCGCAAACTAATATACTCTACACCAGCTTGAACTAACTCAGCGTTTCCCTTACACTGTCCTGAGCGCCTTTCCAAGCCTAAACAAGCCGCCGCTTGAGCAATTAAACGAAATAAAGTTATAGAAATTAACGACCTGAAATCCGGATAGCTCCGGATTCAATTACGACTGCCGGCGCTATTACGGTCGCACGGCAGCGTCCGAGCCAATGAATAAGGTCGCAGATAATGGGGTTCAATATAGTAAGTATACTATATAGTATAATTATATGTACAACGAGCATTTTTCGCGCTTTCAAGTTATCGAAATGCATAGCGAAACTTGTTTTAGCCGGACAATAAAAGAAAGAAAAAGAAAAAGGACACAGGTCAGGTGTGCGTATCCGTTGCCCCCTTCTTGTGTCAGTGGCCGTCGACGCTAAAACAAATTCACTATACGGGGAAAAAAAAAGAAGAATCAACTCGCCCAAATTGCAACTGCGAGGCCGCAAAGCGTCCGCCGTACAGTCGGGAATCGAACCCACGCCCTCGTGCTCAGCAGCGGGAGGCCGTAACCATGCACTGTATAAAGCACCGCGGCGGGTGTGCCACTCGGCATGACGTATACACTATTAGCGTGCAGCCAGCCCCATAACGAGGTTTGCGAAGCCGCCGTAAATCACGATATATGCGGAAGGGCAGATTATCGAACGCGAAGCACGCGTCCGCAGCTTCGCGCCGATAAGCGGCCGCCACCTCCTCGCGCGCACACACACCGGGCGCTGAGACCAACGCGCTTATCGTCGACTGTATCTCTGCCGCGGCACTCCGCCCTCCCCCACTTCCCAGTTATGAGCCCCTCGACGAGCTATTCCGCGCTCGCACAAGGACTCGCCGAATAGGCGACTTCTTAGCGCGTTTATCGCAGCAGCGCTGCTCTTGCCGTTTATTTCCGTAATTGCGTCAGGCGCATTATCGCCCGAAGAGAGGCTGACGTTCACGCCTGAATCGTTCATCAGGCTTGCGCATAGATCCGCGCTTCGAACCCGGCTATGTAATGCATAGGGCAGATAACCGGTGGACTACTATAGAGTTTACAGAATGGGTGCCAAGGAAAGGGAAGCGCAGTCGAGAACTGCAGAAAATTAGGTGGGGTGATGAAATGAGCAAATTTGCAGGTGCAAGCTGGAATCAGATATATAGCGCAAGACTGCGACTAGATCGCTGAGAGAGACAGTCGTTCTGCAGTGGACATTAAAATGATGATGATCTGCATGAGTGTGCGTCTGATATATATATATATATATATATATATATATATATATATATATATATATATATATATATATATATATAGAGAGAGAGAGAGAGAGAGAGAGTGAAGGATGGCCTAACATTTAAAGAAGTGGTTGTGCTCGCTAGCATATGCTTGATAGGCGCGGAAGTGCACATGCCTAAAGAAGGACCGCTGCATATTGCTGTCTCGAGTTCAATGTCTTCTTTTCTTTCTCTTTTTTTTTTCGCACAAGTACGAAGATGAGACCAATTCATGCACTAACCATCATTCGCGCGGTAGCTGCATAAACGATCACATGCGACAGGGTTCCCACTAGTAAATTTAGAAGGAAATCGTGAGAATCATGCGAACGCTTGTATTTAGCTCATTCTAGTACCTCTGGCTTCAAACGGCTTTGCGACTTTGCGAATTCACCATTTTCAATAAGACATCGCGTTACAAATGCAATAATTCGCAATGATTATGTATGTGGATAGACACCTAGGGCCTTGCATGTGTTTGGTCAACTATGATTGCTCGGAAACTTAGAGAAAAAAAAGATAGAGCGTAATACATAAGGCGACCAGAACGTCCGAACCCACAAGCACGATGATTAGGCAAATCCATGTACGGCGCATCATTCTCATGGCAGCTCGAAGACCGTGGTGCCAGAGTTCCCCACTGGCGATTTTCTGCGGCAAAATATGGGTCGGATGCTTTTCGAACTTTGGTCAAACCTGTGTGATGTAGCGGAAGCCTATAACCATTGGCTGCTATGTAGAGATAGAGTTGTGTCCGCCATCCTTTGTCATAATTATCTACCATAAGCCGGTCACTACACATAGTCTGAAGTGTGGTCTTATCTCAGTAGCTCCTCTCCGAGGCGCTATTAAAAGCATGGACCGATGGTGCGTCGTTATCGAGAGAGCTTAGTGATTGTGCCAATGTATTTTATTAACACTGACGGTTCTCTCGCGTTCATTTAATTAGATGCGCTTTTAGTGAAAACTCCCGATTGAAAGCTAGTCATGCTTGTTACTGCAGTCGTACATGAGATGGTTATGCACTGCGCGAGATGCGTATTTATTTTTAATTTTCTTTTGTTTCGTTATTAAGGTCTGCTACTTTTAAATAGTTACTTACATAACTCAATTCAAATTGTCAGCGTTTCTGATGCAGTCTCCGATATGAAAACTGCTAATTTAGGTGCACCTCAGAGGTCTATTCATGGTCCTCTTCTCCTAATTTTCTTTCATAACTGATACGTCTGTCTTAAGTACTCCAAACGTATGCTATATGCCAATGACTCGATGATACAAAACTCTGCCAATTGCAATTCGGCGCTGAAAAATAAACTGAACTCTGACACTGCAAACGTTCAGGAATGGTGTAATAAAAACAAACTGCAAATAAACCTCTCAAAATCAAAATTCGTTGTTTTCAGCTCTGGCCAACGTCTCATCAATAGCATACCATCTATATTAATTGGGCAGCATCAAATTGCCGCGAGTGATCACGCCACATACTTGGGGCTTAAATTAGACTGCAATCTTAAATTCCATCATCATATAGCATGCGTAAAAAAATGGCTTAGGGCATCCGAGTCCTCATAACAGCACGCTCCAATTTCAACCCTAACACACTATTGTCGCTCTATGACGCATTCATTTATGCACATATCAACCATGCTGGGACGTCTGGGGGAAACACATAGTATAATACTCATATCAGCTCGTTGCAAGTCATTCAATATCAAGCCATCAGGGCACTCTTACAATGCTAATACTAGAGAACTGCTCAGAAGTAATAAAATGCTCACCGTTTCTGAGATAATTAACTATAATTTGGGCATGTTGTTTTATAAGCTGATGAGCAATCAGCTCCCAGTTGACCTAACTTTAGCATCATCTTTACTGAATGCTAACGTTAGGTTATTTGCATCTAACAAACAATTCTTGCCCAAAGTGCACACTAAATATGGTAAATTCCCAGTTAATTTCTTTCTTGCGTTTCATTGTGGAACTCCTAGCCTTTAGTTGTAAAAGGGTTTAAGGCCACATACATATTTAAAAATGATCCTAAATTTTTTTTATTAATTTAATATCCCTGCTGTGCGTCTTTTTCATAGTTCCTGCTCACTGTGTATAATATTGTTCTTGAGACTTTTTCTGGGTTGGTATCCTAGCTTATTTTCACGTATATTGCTCACACCATTTTTTTCTTCCTTGCGATTGAAGTGTCTTTGTATTGCAATACATCTAAGTGATTTTTCTCGTTATTCTTTTCACCTGCGTGTAGTTCACGTTTGATATACATATGCAGATACTCACCCGCTTGTCCTTTTTTTTTTTACTTTCTTTCTCTCTTTTTTGTGTGTTTCAGCTCAACTTGTTCGCTTATATTCTACTGTTCTACTAACGTTGTACCTTCTTACATGTATGTTAATGGCATGACATTGCTTTATTCTGCTACCATACAGTAATTCCTCTCGCCCCCTAAACTTGACCGGAAGTACCAATACATTCTTTGACTATGGGAGATCTCCTTTTGTATTTGATATCTGTTAGAACTTTCAACTACTTTGAAGCAATAAACTTGTAAACTTGTAAACGTATAGTCCTGTCCTTAGATATGTTTTTCTTTTTTTTGTTCCCCGGTGTGAAATATTTCCGTTATTTAATTCTATCTATATTTCTCTCTTGCTTGCAGCTTTCTTTTCAGCTACGACTTCGGGATCTCAAGCTCTTTGGTACAGTTTTGTTGAATAGAAGACAACGACGTTAGAACTTGCCAGTACTCTTGCAGAAAAGTGCGAACTCGATGTTGTGACATCACCGTCACCTTGTCGGGAGAGTCGCCTCAACGTACACGATAGCCATGCCTACAGGCTTGTACGCAAGTCTCAACGGCCCCGGTTCACGTGTATGCGTAGGACGAGTGCCAAATATATAGCCAGCGGTTGTACTCTGTGCGCGACCTACACCCACGTGTGTCGGACACGTGGGTGTAGTTCCAGACTTTACTGTCGGCGTGAGCTCTCCCTGCGTTTATTATTTTTCCCGCTGGCGCAAACTTAGTGTTCCATATTCGCTATATCTAGCCAAGTTTGTGCGGCCAGTTGACAACCACGTGTTGAAAAGCACTGGCGGATTAAAGCACCACTGTCACGTCAATCATAGCACGTGACCGCTGCCGCAAAGCGAGCCAGTGCAGCAGCACTCCTTAGCAGGCTGAAGGGCAACTACGGTGAAAAGCGTGCTGCGTTCGTGCACGGAGAAAACTACAGGAGTGAGCATTACGTCACGCCAGCCAGCCTTCGCATGGTAACTCTCTGTGAAGCCATCCCGTTTGACTTTTCTCCTTCAAAAAGTCGGCCCAACACACTCCTCCCTGTTCGAAGGACTCGGCCCAATGTGCTTGGTTCACGGTTTAATATATTGACGCGCACTTGTTCGGGTCCTTCGCGAATCACACTTTGCACATTTTCTCCCAATGTGCGTGCGCAACTTCAGTCATTCATATCGCAACCCACACACTTATCGTCTCCATTGCAACAAGCAAGCGTGGCAGCTGCATGTTGCGATCGCACCCGTCGTCTTTCCGGAAGCACGTGCATTGCATGAAGGCAGCGGTATGCAGTGGACACTTAACGCGACGCGATCACGCGTGTGGGCCGACTCTGTTGGCTTCGAATGCGTAGCACAATGCTCCCTCCTAGTCCTTCTCTTCGTCCGCCTGTTTCACAACGAAGCTGTCAATCGCTAGTTGGTCGGGATTTTTCGCGGCGCCGTCCTAAAAAAATGAAAAAAAAAATACCTTCAGCGATTGAAGCAAAAAGTGCAGACATTCTTGGTACCTAAATCACAGCATTCGCTCCAATAAAGAACGAACACAAAACAAGCATCCAAACGCTCCTGCTAACAAGGCGAAGCACGTATGGCGCTCTCCGCATACGTTTCCCGGTAAAGATTACTGCTGCGCAAGTTGTCGCGGCGACTCCAGCTTGCGACGTGGGGAGTGACGTCACTAGCCTTTCATATATAAACGAACCAGCCTAGCCACTGATTTCCTCGTTGTTGCAACACCGCTATGGGTAGGCAACGCACAGTTAGGACTCCCGCGGAGCAGCGTGAATACGAGGAGAGGCGAAGGGAAAAGAAACGGCAATACGACCAGCGGCGGCGTGCTGCCAAAATTACCATTGCTCCCATTACTCTAAAGCAATGAAGCATTGCATGCCCAGTGGCGTAGCTAGATCGTCTGGCACCCGGGGCCCATAGGTCTTCTGTCACCCCTCCCTCCGGGTGTAGCCCGCGGAAGGAGAGGTGTCTTCAGATGTATATGACCCCCCCCCCCCCCCCCCCACTGGCCCCCGGCACCCGGGGCGACGGCCCCCCGGCCCCCCTCGTCGCTACGCCACTGTGCATTGTCAGGATTGGGGGCTCAATCCCTTCGTCCGTGGTCCTTTGCCAAGATTGGAGTACGGCATGAATTCGAAGGTAGCTGGCCCATGCCGTCGTCCAACTTATTTACGCTGAGATCGTTGATGAAGTGAAGAACTGCTTCTCATCGAGAACGGGGAAAAGGGTTTATTTACAGAAATTAACTCAGTCTAACATGACTGCTTGAGAAAAAGAGTATTAGTCCAACAGGACTGCATGAGAGAAGTGACTCAGTCTAACATGACTGCTCAAGAGAAGTGTGTCCAACATTCGCACAACCACAGTTTTTATACACTCGATCCGCCGGTCCTACGACGCGGCGGCTGTTCGTTTACACATCACCAACTCGCTGCTGCTCTGAAGACCAGTTTACAGACACAAAGGCACACACATTCCGTACACGGAGGCAACCGCACGGGGTGCCGTTCCGGGAAACTGTCGTTGTCGATCGCGCGTCGCTCATTGTTCCGAGCCACTCCGAACCGTGAGAAGCACAAAAATAAGTCTTCCCGCGGTAGCTTCTCCAGGCGTGTCAAATCAGCCCCGCGTTGAGGAACTCTGGAATCATTGTCCACACACCGAATTCGTCCCGTCACAATGTCGAAGGGGCTGGAGGAAGGCGGCGGATTCCAGCGCAAAGGTCGCTTCTTTGAACGCCTCGCAGCTGCAGCGACGGAGACGGGGAGGTGCGCGTCTTGCACCCCTTGTCGTAATCGGGTGGCAAGGTGGCAATCTTGTTGCGCAACTCGCCGTTCTTGACAGCGCCTCCATGGCCCAAAAAGTCTCGACTGTCTAGCGCTGACAACCGCTAGGCAGGAAGAGAACGGCTGCTGGTCAGGGGGGGGATTGATGTCTTGGCTCGCAGCGACCACCTGTGCATTGATGTCACCGCCCCAAAACATCCAACAAGGACAGGCAACTGCAAAATGAACCCCACAACACGGCTCAGCGCCGAGATGACGTGCATTGGCTCTCACTTTAAACTCGCTAGGCTTCAAAAAAAACAACAACAACATAAGTGCAGAAGCAAACAAAAAATGCTGCATTTCGCTATGCCAATTTCTGAAGCAAATTACTGCTGACACATTCAGCAATCAAGGAGGGAATCCTGCCAAAAGAGAGGGGATCTTCTTCACTTAATAAAATTAACACTAGTAACCCTAAAATTTAGGCGGGACCCCCAAACGCAGAATTCAAATTAGCCTGCTCAAACCATCCGCATTGCTATGCAACTTTCCCTTCTTATATCTAACGGAGAAGTTGTACTCTTGGAGAGTGAGGCTCCATCGGAGCAAGCGGCCGTTTTTGTGTGACATTTGATTGAGCCACGTCAGAGGACAGTGGTCGGTCTCGAAGATGAACTTCGCTCCGTACAAGTAACACGACAACTTCTGGGCGGCCCAAACCAAACAAGCGCATTCCTTCTCTGAAGCGCTGTAGGCTTCCTCTCTTACATTTAGTTTACGGCTGGCGTAGAGGATAGGATGCTCCTCGTTATCGTCGCCGACTTGACTAAGTACCACGCCCATACCTCTGTCGCTTGCGTCGCATTGAACTATGAATTCCTTTGTGTAGTCTGGCGCGCGAAGCACAGGGCGAGAAACCAATAGCGTTTTCAAACTTTGGAAAGCGTTCTCTTTGTCCTTATCCCAGTGTACGTTACTCGGTGCTCCCTTTCGGAGGGCGTCTGTTAATGGACTTGCCAATTGCGAGTAATTCGGAATGTACCGTTGATAGTACCCCACAAGTCCCAAAAATGAACGAACGTCCGTTTTCGTGCGCGGCTGAGAAAAATCTCCAATCGTAGCTATTTTCAGCTCAGCCGGCCGTCTCATGCCCCGACCAACAACATGGCCCAGATAAGTAACCTGCGAACAACCAAACCTACACTTTTCCGCTTTCATCGTTAAGCCGGCTTCCCTCAACCGTGAGAACACCTGTTTGAGGTGCGATACGTGTTGTTCCCAGCTGTCCGAAAAAATGGCTACATCATCAAGATAAGGTAAGGCGAACTCCTGCAAGTCCTTTAGGACAATATCCATTAACTTAGAGAAGCTAAACGGCGCGTTCTTCAGCCCGAAGCTGAGTGTGAGAGGGCGAAAAGTGCCTACAGGCGAGATGAATGCGGCATAGCGGCTGGCACTTTCTGAAAGGGGAACTTGCCAGTACCCCCGCACGAGATCTATAGTTGAAATGTATTTAGCAGCGCTAACTCTTTCAATTCGTTCCTCAATGTTGGGTATCGGGTACAGCTGATCCCTAGTGATCGCATTTAACTTCCTGTAGTCAACACACGGACGAGGGTCCTTGTTAGGGGTTTCTACGAGTATTAGCGGTGACGTGTAGTCACTCTCAGCGGGCTCAATAACTCCCAACTCTAGCATGCGCTGTATCTCTGCCTCCATAATCTCTCTCTGTCTTGGAGACACCCTGTAAGGTTTTGATCTTACTGGTTCGGTAGAGGTCAGCTCAATTTCATGCGTTATCAGTTCGGTTCTACCCGGCCGATCGCTGAATCTGTCGAGATATTCCCCTAACACCCCTTTTAGCTCATCTAGCTGCTCGGGTCTTAGAGCATGCGAGCTTACCGAGTGTTCTACTACTTCTTCTAGGCCGATTTCAGAGTTGGAGGTTGCCCTATCCTCCTTAAACTTGGTACCGATGCCATCCGGCTCTTTGACAGTATAGTTAACGACTCCGCTCCGCTCTACATACGGCTTCATCAAATTACAGTGATATATCCTCACTTCCTTCCTGCGACCGGGCATTCTCAAAGCATAGTTAGTTTCTGAAAGTTTGTGCAACACTTTAACGGGCCCGTCCCAGTGAACTTCAAGCTTGTTCTTTCTTGAAGGTTTGAGGATCATTACCTGGTCTCCGGCGTTAAACGTACGAAGCCTCGCATTCCTGTCGTAATAGAATTTGGCGTTCTTTTGAGCTAGTGCCATGTTCTTTCCGACTAGTTCTTGGGTTGCGCTTAGCCGTTCCAGTAAATTTAGCACGTATTCAACCACGGTTGGACTCTCCCCTCTTTCCTCCCACATCTCTCTTAACATTCTCAGTGGAGACCGGAGTGTCCTCCCATACACTAGTTCTGCTGGTGAGAACCCTGTCGCTTCATGTGGAACCGTTCGCAAAGCAAACAAAGTTGCCGGCAGACAGTTCTCCCAGTCCTCCTTGTGCTCGTAACAGAGCGCACGCAAAACTCGCTTAAGCACCGAATGCCACCTCTCTACACTGTTTGACTGAGGGTGATAGACAGAACTGTGTATTAACTTTACCCCGCACTTTTGCAAGAATGTGGAAGTCAGTGCGCTCGTGAATACTGACCCTTGATCTGCCTGAATTTCGGCTGGAAACCCAACTCGTGCAAACACTGTCAAAAGCGCGTCTACTACTTCAGTGGAGCTGAGCTCTTTCAAAGGGATTGCTTCTGGAAACTTGGTAGCCGGACACAGCATGGTAAACAAGTACCTGTAGCCTGATTTTGTTTTTGGAAGAGGCCCTACCGTGTCTATTACAAGCCGTCTGAAAGGCTCTGTTATTAAGGGCACTACCTTCAGTGGAGCTTTCCAAGTCTCTCCTGGTTTACCAGAACGCTGGCAGGCGTCGCATGATCTTACAAAGTTTTCTACATCTTTGAAACAGCCAGGCCAGTAGTATTCCATAAGCAATCTTTCCTTTGATTTGTTTATGCCTAGGTGGCCGGACCACCCATTTCCATGACAAAGACTCAAAAGGTCCTCCCTATACTTCGTAGGTATGACTAACTGATCTAAAATCTTACCCTTTCGATCCCTGTAATGCCGATACAACAATCCTCCTCTCTCATGTATCGTTACGTTGCGCCTAGCAATGCCTTCTTTAGCTGTGTCACGTAATTTAGCTAAGCTCTCATCATTCTTTTGCTCAGCTGCCAGTGACTCTCTATCCACGCGTAAGAGTTGATCAAAGTTCTTTGAGGCCGGTGATAACAACGACCCTGTCTCGCTTGTGAGCGCGTCTGCTTGCTCTTCCTGCAGGCTAGAACTCTGACACTCTAGTGCTACGCTCTCATTGAGCTGGTCAACTGGCAGGCTCTCCTCAACTGTTCTTTTGTCCCTCGGGCCTAGCTCGGATTCGGGTATTGAAGCTATCCCCTTTTCTGCTTCAGCTGGAGGAGCTTGAGCATTTTCAGCCGAAAGCGCCGCGATCTTACGAGCTTGGCCTCGGGTCAATGCCTGTACTATGCCCTCTCCCAGTTTGAGCCCTCTGTCACGCAGTAACTGATTCGAACGATTCGAAAAGATGTAGGGATACTGCAGTGACAAAAATTTGGAAACTGCAGCCTCAGTCTCTAGCTCCCCGAATGGTCCACTGATTTTGACTTTGGCCATGGGCAGACACACGCTGTTTTCTTCTACAACCTGTTTTATCCATGCTACTTCTCCGGTGAAGTGCTCTACCATCACGTAAGACGGATGGACAATGTCTAGTGTGGCGGCACTGTCTCTTAGCACTCGGCATGGTTTTCCATTAACTTGCAGGTCGTGGAGATATGGACTTAAAAGTTCCATATTCTCATCTTTTTCCTCCACGTAGGAAAAAACTACGCTAGACTTCTCGCAGTTTACAGCTATATGTCCCAGCTTGTGGCATTTGTAACAGCGAATTGGTCTAAAAGATCCGAACTTTCTTTTCTGTTCTTGTGCGGTTTCTCCGTTAACTTTCTCCTCGCTCTTTTCTGCGGGCTTTTCCGCCATGTCTACAGGCTCGGATCGTCTAGTTTGCGCACCCTTTTTGAACGGAAATGGTTTCCGCGGTCCATTTCGACCGTCCCAGTTTCCCTCCTCGGCGTTCAATTTTCTACGGGTTGCGTACTCTTCGGCTAATTCAGCCGCCCTTTCCACAGTGTTTACATTACCTCTGTCTTGCACCCACAGTTTCACAGCTTGGGGGATGGTTTTGTAAAACTGCTCTAGACACATGCATTCAATGATCATGTCTCTGCTGTCGTACGCTTCCGCGCTTTTAAGCCACTCGACTAGGTTGGCCTTTAAGCTATACGCAAACTCTGGATAGCCCTCGCTATCTTTCTTGCCTGTGCTCCTAAACCTTTGCCGAAAAGCTTCGGCTGAAAGGCGGTATTTCTTCAGGAGACTAGCCTTAACTTTCGCATAATCATATGCATCCTGCACACTTAGTCTGGCGATTACTTCCGCCGCCTCACACGGCAACATAGACAGCAACCGCTGTGGCCATGTACTCGGGCCGAAGTTCATCTTCTCGCAAGTCCTTTCAAAATTGCTTAGGAACAAGCCTATGTCGGTCCCGACCTCAAATGGCTTTAATAGCCTGTCCATGCGGTACGATTCTGCCTCACTTGATCGACCCAGAGCGCCTTCACTTCCTTGAGGCAACTCCAAACGTTTGCTTTCAAGTTCAAGTTGCATTTTCCTTAACTGAAACTCGCGATCTTTATCGCGTTCCTCTCTCTCTCTATCCCGTTCCTCTCTCTCTCGTTTTTCTCTGTCCCTTTCTTCTCTTTCTCGGTCCCGTTCTTCTCTTTCTCTTTCCCGTTTCTCTCTCTTTTTGAGAAGTTCCAATCCCATTTCAATATCTTGCTCACTGGCCTGATTGGAAATTAGCTCCAATAATTCCGATTTGAGCATTTCCTTGCGTACATCTAGGCCCAGTTCCTCCCCAACAATCAACAACTCGTCTCTCAGCAATGTCCTTAACTCCATGACTGCTGCTTTACTGCCTTGATTCTGCTCTCTAAATCTAGCTAGGAAAACACAACCTAGCTAACACACAACAATCTAGCTTCCCTACTGTTCTAAACAGAACAACCACAAAATGAAGCCTAGAGAGTCAAAGCAAAAACCAAGCACTCACCGCAGATACAGCACCATGTCGCAAAGTCCATCTCACCGCTGTCAGCCAGTTGTCAGGATTGGGGGCTCAATCCCTTCGTCCGTGGTCCTTTGCCAAGATTGGAGTACGGCATGAATTCGAAGGTAGCTGGCCCATGCCGTCGTCCAACTTATTTACGCTGAGATCGTTGATGAAGTGAAGAACTGCTTCTCATCGAGAACGGGGAAAAGGGTTTATTTACAGAAATTAACTCAGTCTAACATGACTGCTTGAGAAAAAGAGTATTAGTCCAACAGGACTGCATGAGAGAAGTGACTCAGTCTAACATGACTGCTCAAGAGAAGTGTGTCCAACATTCGCACAACCACAGTTTTTATACACTCGATCCGCCGGTCCTACGACGCGGCGGCTGTTCGCTTACACATCACCTACTCGCTGCTGCTCTGAAGACCAGTTTACAGACACAAAGGCACACACATTCCGTACACGGAGGCAACCGCACGGGGTGCCGTTCCGGGAAACTGTCGTTGTCGATCGCGCGTCGCTCATTGTTCCGAGCCACTCCGAACCGTGAGAAGCACAAAAATAAGTCTTCCCGCGGTAGCTTCTCCAGGCGTGTCAAATCAGCCCCGCGTTGAAGAACTCTGGAATCATTGTCCACACACCGAATTCGTCCCGTCACAATGTCGAAGGGGCTGGAGGAAGGCGGCGGATTCCAGCGCAAAGGTCGCTTCTTTGAACGCCTCGCAGCTGCAGCGACGGAGACGGGGAGGTGCGCGTCTTGCACCCCTTGTCGTAATCGGGTGGCAAGGTGGCAATCTTGTTGCGCAACTCGCCGTTCTTGACAGCATGCCCCTCTCAGGAGTTGTAGCGGCGCCTTTGAACAGCTTCGCTGGACACCCGCTTTCGCAGGGCCGGGATGGAGAGTCGATTTTTTTACCGATTGCAAGCCAGCTTACAGCCCACTTATAGCCAGGGAGATGACAATTCCGCAACAGGAGTACGGTTGTAAGAGACTCCCTCCCCAAATTGACTCTAAAATTATCTGGAAACATCCCCAATATAGCAATGTCCTCAAGATTCCCGTCAATGTGAACTCGAATTCAACTTCAGCGAGGACTACACTGTCATCATGGCGCCGGCAGGACCGCGGTGCGCATGCGCTCGGAACGCACGGTGAAATCGGTGCATAACGAGTCGTCTTAATCCAGTCAACCCGCTCTCTGCTAGGCAGGACAGTAACGTCTCTATGCTTTTGTATAACAGTACAATTCAGCTGACACTCATCGCCGCTCGCGCTCGCGTGCGCCGACGGACAGCCGATCGAACAGATTCGAGCGAGCGAACTCCCGAAGCGAGTGCGCCGACTTACGCCCGGACGGCGGGATCGACAACGCGCACGACATCGTAAAAACGAGGCCGCCGACGCTCTCTGGTCAACGCAGCGCGTGTATACGAAAGCGCGACTTATCGGCTACGGTCGACGGGCGTCGGCGATACAGATGCGCGCGCGCACTGCAAGATACGACGGCGTGCGAGCCTGCGGCGCGGCCTCCAATGCGTGTCGCCCTTTCGCAATGTGCCAAAGGTCCGAGCCGCGTTGAAACAATGCGGGACGTAATAGCGAAGCCCGTATCTCTCCGTTCGCGGAGCGAAGTTCTTTCGTCGGGCTGCGGGCCGCTGCTATACACGTACCGAAGGGACGGACGTCCACGGCCCATCGCTGCAAACGCAGCCGCTATCTGAAGGGTCACCGTTACGTTTATAACCCCTTCCGCCACTGTGTACACATTTGTTGTGCATGCGACTTTTTTGCTATAGTGCCTGTCTAGTAGCGGCGAAGAAAAAGAGCCACGGACATTGAGCTAATGTTGAACCACTTGCTTAAACAGTATGGTGACGCGGCGACGATGATGATGTATAAGGTTTATTGGCGCAAGGGCCAGGTATATGGCCAAAGAGCAGGTGACCATGCGTTTGCAATGGAACAATGCGTTACAGAGAGTAGATGTGATACGGATGTATTAGAGACCTAAAAAGACCCGCCCCTACCGGGTACAGGACAGAAAGCGAACCGCGGTAACCGCGGATCTTCGTTGTAACGCCTCGGCTTCGCGCTCCCTCACGGCGAGGTCGGCACGTCGACCACGAGCCCTTTCCCGAGCGAGTTCCCTGTGGCGTTCATCAAACGCCGCCTGTTCTTCGGCCGAACGCGCGACGCGCGGCACGCGCCCGCTGCTGTTCCTTCAACGCAGCCTGCTCTTCGGCAGAACGAAACGAATGCGGCCTCCCTATCTATAGGACTACCAGGCCTGAACTGGCGGGGAACGGCGGGCGCGAGGCGAGCGAACACGAGATTACACCCTTTCTCTATAGGTCTGCGGCAACCTTGCGGCACGATAAGCAATCGAAGGTGCGAACGTGTAGGTGGAATGGCGTCCTCAAAAATTTTCCTCCCGTCCGACAACTATTTGCGTGTTGTGGCGCTGCTGTCAATGCGAAAAACTTCAGCGCAAGGTAAACATGTAGTGCTTCGAGTTCATGACGTATAAGCGGGCAAATTGCGACTGGAAGGCGCGTCGCTACACGTCGTATATAGTTACGCGGGGCATAGTGAAGATCAATGGTTAGCGGGTTTTAGGTTACCGAAACAACACAGTGGCTATGAGAGACGTGCGCACGTAGCGGAGCGCTGCATACTAGTTTCGCCCATACCTCAGGTTCTTTACCGAGTACCTAAATCTTAAAAGAAAACGGAAAAGGTACACGATCGTTTTTGCATTCAGGGCTTGAAATTGTGCCTTAATTACAATAAATAAATTTTGAAAATTGGCCCATGGTTAGATCATCCGGCTGTTGTGCTCGGAGACTCCGGTTCCATCCCACCATCGAATACGTTTTTTTTTTCTCCCTCTCTCTCTTTTTTGCGAACTTTTTGGCAGGGAAGCAGCAGCCACAGTCACTAAACTCCGGGAGAATTCGCCTTTAGATCATTACGCCGCACCCGCAAAATGTCGCAAGGCGGGAAGTCGGCCATTACGCGCAGAGAGACGCTATATACTCCGAGTCATATAGGCGGGCTATATAGAAGTAGCCAGTCACGTCGTAATACAGGCCAGACGGAAGATGAATCTTTAAGTTACCGTAAAGGGAATGAAGGCGTGCGTCAAAGTCGGAGCGTTTCCGAGCGCCTAAAATAAGCCGGAGTGCGCCGCCTACGCGAACGAACTAGGAGACGGTGTTACGAGAACTCGCCGTTCGAGAGGCAGAATGCAAAAATCGCGCCGCAAGAGTCAGTGTTCGTTCTCCAGAACCTGTAGTGAGTCGAAATTTGGCACCAATAACGCTTCGTACAACGAAGACGGCAGCACCCATGTTTAAACAGAGATGATAAACGGGAAAAGAACGTCTCACTTACACTTAATTTAGTTGGACGTGCGGGCACCCGTGCCAGCAGGCCAATTTCTCCGCCTTTCATCCTCTCCTTTTCTTTTTCTTACCCTTCGCAATGCCACAGTCTCACAACCAGTTTCCGGAATCTATTGACTCTTGCATTGATGCCCGAATGCTTAACGATGTCGTCAGTTATGAACGACTAAATATCAACGTGACCCTAATCGGTGGAGCAAAACGTTAACGAGACTCACCGCCGGCAGAATCGCCCGCAACCGCAGGATGCCCCGTGGTTAGAGCTAATGAATCCTGCAATTGCCCAATGTTCTATCGATATCTTGCTGACGCCCTTTCTCGTGCTACGGTACCGAGGGACTTCCGCCCGAGCTCCAGGCAGGCAGGCTACTTTGCGCACGGCAATATACCTGCGTGATTTTTAACACAGTCGCCGTTGAGCATAGAGGCAACTTCTTTTTACGGCGCGACACATCAGATGGCCTTCGTGCAGCCATCGTCCAAACGTCTGCCAAAAAAATAAACGAAATAACAATAAAAGAAAGTCACCGGACTTCAGCGACTGAGCTGTGAGCTCGGTTTGCCTGCGACACCAGCAGACACTCTCACGGGGGACTAGCAGTTGTCGCTATCGCCTTCAATATCTCGCACGTGCACCCACGAGGGACTCCCCTTTCTCAGGAACAACGTTGTCGTTGTTGTCGTGATTGTGGCACACAGTCGCAGTCGGGGGGTTTAGGCCGTGAATCGGGCGGTTCAGAGAAAGGGACAAGAAGAAGATAATTGAAAAATTGGAAATTGCCATTTATAAATAAACGTTTTAGTGAGAGGGAAGAAGGAGACAAAAAAAAAGAAACCGACTCAAAACACTGAATGAAAGAAAAGAAAGGAAGTTATTTGCGATGCACACAACGTCGTCTGTCCGCTACAGCCCTGCCTGTTGTGGCATCCGAAATTGCCTATACGTGTACAGGCGTCCTCCCTCTGCGAGTCAGCTCAGCTATGGCACGCAAAACACCGTATAAATTACGAAGAGGCGAAGCTGCCTTTTCATTTAATTTTAGTGCTTCGTCTCATATATATATATATATATATATATATATATATATATATATATATATATATCGTGACCATACAAAGCCAACAGACAATGAAGCCAAGGAATGTATCGGGGGGGGGGATTTGCTGTGGTAGAAATGAAAATGTAGAAAATAATAAAGGAAAGGGAAATGAAAATGGACGAAACGATAACCTAATTGTCACTGGTGAGAGCCGAACCCACAACCTCCGCATTACGCGTGCTCTGCACTAGCAGTTGTTCTACGGCGACGGCCGTAGAGACAGGCCGGCTATGAATCCGTCCACTCCACTTGGGTATTTATATTTACTGGGTGTTAGACAGCGCCACTCAAAGCCATGGTGGGCGGATGTGGAACGTCTTTTGCCCGATGGCGTCTCGTGACACGTGAACTTAGGAGAGTGGGCACCTGGCTGCTCTCATAAGCTCACGTGTTATTTGCCGAATGTCTTACCTGTTTCATAATTTTTCATTCTGTGCGGGTGTTTTGCACCTCCTGGTGGCAGTTCCGTTTGTGATTCTTGTTTTAAGAAGAGGGTTTTGTACGAAGCTTATAGCTGTCTCTCACTGATGATTAAACCTCAACAGCGTCGCTCTATGGGGGACGTCATAAATAAGAGGGTGACAGTGGAGAGGGTATGGCAGTTGCCGACCAACTTTATCTCTTGTGCTTGTTGTGTTTACGTCATGTTTTACGAATAAGAAGACGGTTGTGGTGGTGGTGAAGGTGGTGGTGAAGGTGGTGGTGAAGGTGGTGGTGAAGGTGGTGGTGATGATGATGATGATGATGATGATGATGATGAAAATAATTTGAGCTGGCACGCCGACGGTACGCGAGAGGGTTATTTTCTCCCGTGAGAGCGAGTAAAAGAAAAGGAAAGGCGGCGAGGTTAACCAGGACTGAACCCGCGGCTGGCTACCCTACAGTGGGAGAGAACAAAGGGGGTACATAAGCATGCGAAATGGAACAACTTGCTCGTCATACGATACGTGGAAGGTACGTGAACACATCTGCAGAGAGAAAAAAATAAGCTACCCTAGTCTTCAGGACACTCCTGAACTACTTGCACTGGCAGTCCCGGAAGACGCTATGCAAGTCCATGTACAGAGATCTCCAACTATATACGCAAAGTATACCAAAGTATACCATCATCATCATCATCATGAGCCTGGTTACGCCCACTGCAGGGCAAAGGCCTCTCCCATACTTCTCCAACAACCCCGGCCAAGTACTAATTGTGGCCATGCCCTGCCTGCAAACTTCTTAATCTCATCCGCCCACCTAACTTTCTGCCGCCCCCTGCTACGCTTCCCTTCCCTTGGGATTTAGTCCGTAACCCTTAATGACCATCGGTTATCTTCCCTCCTCATTACATGTCCTGCCCATGCCCATGCAGCGGTGGCGTAGGGGTAGAACACCCGCCTCGCGTGCAAGAGGTCCGTGGTTCGAATCCCGGTGCCGGCAATTTTCCACCGGATTAAAAAAAATCCGCGTGTTGATAAAATTGCACAAACAGGCCTGCAGTGTGGCCTGATCCCGGTGACCACAACCGGTAACGCACTCCCTCACCAGAGCAGGATTGGCCACCCTGGTGCAGTACTTGGCCACAACCTCCTATATGAACACAACAATCAAAGTATACGCAATGCCGCACATTAACTGCCACGCGACAGACAACTCGCGACAGTAAGCGCTCTGCTTTTGTTCCCTTCCGCTGCCTCTCCCGCGCCTTCTACACACGCCGAATCAAAGCGCGACGCGCCTCCTGCACACGACGGAAGACGGCCACCCGCAGCTTTCAAATAAGCCGCTTCGAGACCAAGGGGCACGGGCCTATCCCGGAGTCGGTGCAATATTGAGCCGACTCCAGGCACTAGTAGCAATGCATGGTAACGTTTTACTGCGCTTAGAACAATCCACTGAATTACTTATATTAACAGTCATCTTCGCAATACATTTGACTGTTCGCTGTTCATAGATACAAAGCATTTTGTGATGCCTTAGAAGGCGTTTGACCATTTACGGTTCCTCTGCGTGTGCATTTGCCACTGAAACAGCCTCTCATTTGCGCCGAAATTTTGTGTTAGTATGCACCCAAACTGCGATCCTCCGCCATGAAGGTCGCCTATATTAGCTCCGTCATTAGAAACTATAGCGGTATGCTCAAGGCGCATGTGTGGCGCGCGCAAGATTCGTTGAAGCTCGCAAATGCTTAATGAGCTCTCGGGGAGACAACGCACGATGCCATACGTGTGTCGATGTAAAGGCATTTACATACACTCTTTCCCGAGGGGCGCTGACATCCATGCAGCCTCCGCTCGCTGCAAAGGTCCGGCCTTCAAACGCGAGCGAAAGCAGTTCGGCGTTGAGAAACAAAGGGATGACGACAGCGGAGGCGGTCCGATGCGGCACAATGAGACGAACAGGGAAGTCAGCGCGCGCTCGGAGCTGACGTCGCCAGCGGGTCACCGTGTGACGGAAAACGCGCGACGGAAGAAAAAAAAAAAAGGAAGAAGGGACTTCCCTCCTCTCTCTCTCTCGCGCTGCGTGTGGCAAGGTGCGTGCACCACCTTCCGCGAACTGCAGCAAGGCGTGGTCGAACGCGCCTATCGGCCGCAGGACGCACGGGTGAGTTCCTGAAAGCGCATCCCGTGCATCGCTCAGGCAGAGAGTCCTAAGGTCTCTGGCTCGGGATTGAGCGTGGATGCCGCGGCCCCAGAGAGGCCCCCGTCACCTTTCTGGTGGACATACGAGCAAGAATTCGGCACGAGTAGTACGTGCAAGCTGCGATTAAGACAAAAAGAAAGACTGAAAAGAAGACGGGTGGGAACTAATCGCCTCCCGCCGCGCGAGCGTAAGCTGGTCTCTCTCTCTCTCTCCGCAGCACATGCAGTTTCTGCGTCTCTGTCTCCGATGGAGTGTCTTCCGTGCAATCAACAACACAGGAGGTGTCAGTGACACCACAGTGGAAGTCTTCGTTTCTTTGAAACGGCGCCACAGAACAAAAGCAAGAACATGTAATGGCACTATACTATACGAACACAGGCGCCGCGTGAGAGCATACGTTTCCTCACTCTTTACATCTCGTCTCATCCCTCGGATGCATAAACATGCGCCTGTGGGCACGCCCGCACTGATATAGATGTTACACGAACGGCCATTCTCATCGTGAGTGCGAAGACGTGCTTCTCGTCACATCGCCGAAACTATAAGCCGCAATGGGTGCGGTCAGTCGCCAGGAGTCTACCTGCGGCACATCGCGCGCAGTGTTTGCTCAGGTGTCCATCCTAAGAGAGAAGGACACTTTACGGTGTCCGCGGCAATGGGTGTCGACATCTTTACCCACCCGCTTCTCCCTTCCTCCGCGCCCTCGGCAAACACCAAAAAACTACGGAGGACTCCAACGAGGTCCTCTTCCTTCCCTGAATGACCGCACTCTACGGTGGTACACTCACGCTAGCCCGAGCCGGTCGCGTTCGACCACTGGGCGTCGGGCAAGAAGAGGTTCGCGAGAACGCGCGCTTGCTAAGAGATCCATCGCGGTGTTTCGGTATGGTGGTTTCGGGAACCCCTTCGCGAACACAAGAGTGCCCCCAGCGAAGCGATGGGCGCCCGAATAATGGCGGCGGTGGCACTAACGGCGACGCCAATCCACCCGCGCGCGCGCGCGCGCGCGAGCAGCGTGTCGCAAGTTGCTACCGTTGGCCGGCTCGGTCCCTCAACCGGCCGGCCGGATCCTCGCGCTGCTTCTTGCCAAGGCGGCCAGCGAGGGCACGACCCCGACGCCCCACGCGCTGCAGCTCGCCGGCTTCTTCTCCTTACGACCCATTGTTGTTTGTCGGAGGCGGCATCGCGGAAAGCGCGCGGGGGCACCACGACGACGACTCGTCTTTCTTCCTCCACCGACCAGATATGCGGGTGGCCGTGCCATCCTCAGCGGTGTGTGTGTGCCCCGCGGTGAGCGCCAGCTGCGGCCTCCACGCCCTCTGCTTTCTTGACTGCGCACATGCACGCACGGCTGCTGCTGCTAGCTGGCTCCTGCACGTGCTGCCTTCGCCCGCCGAGCAGTCGGGCCGCTTGCGGTGGCCCTGTTACGGGGGATGCGAGCACTTTCGGGCCACGTTTATGACATGGCCCAAGCGTATACTTGAGCCACGCGCAGGCCTTCGGAGCTGTTCAGTTTGGATCGCGTTCTGAATACGCTCGTGGGGCTGACTCGTCCCTATAACAATTCATCCTATGCGACGTTCTGCAATAATCTGGTGCTTTAGTGGAGGCTTACGAGGCGTGCAGTGGCGCTTCGGATTGCGGTCGGAATTGACAACGCCCTGACGGGAAAGGAGGGGGGGGGGTTGAGGGAGGACCGTAGGAAGCTGGGGGAAAGAATGCGCGTGCGCGCGTTACGAGGTGACGGAGGGATCGATCCCCTGCCGCGTGTCTTGCTCAAGGCGAGCACCTGAACTGTCCCGCAGTTGGCAAAGGACACGCATTTTCGCACGATCGCGCTTTTTATTTATTCACGCCAGCTGTATAGCTTTCTCTCAATAGCACGATCATAGCGAAACGGAGTACGGAAGCCGCTGATGGACGCTGACGGCGAGCAAGAGCGCGAACTTGAGTCGGACAAAAAACAGACAGGAACGCCAAGAGCGGACACACACACACACACACACACACACACACACACACACACACACACACACACACACACACACACCTTAAATAATACACTGTCTTATATGCTCTTGCACGGTGCGGCCTCAACAATTACAATGGCCTAGAACAAACAACCTAACTCGAACTGGAAGAAAGACAGAGAGCAGCGTGACCGTCACTAACGGTAATGGAGGTAGCGTCTCGAGGTAACGCTTTCAACAAGTGCGAGATTTCGCTGGGCCCCGAAGGGCACGAACATTTACGAAATGGATCACAGTTAAAACGCAATCTAACGAAACCCGGTTTTACGAAGTTCCTGATCTAACGAAGCAATTTTCATTCCCTGGCAGGTACCCATATGGTTCAATGTTGTCAACAACCCGAATTAACGAAATTTTTCCTGAAATGAGTAAAAAAAGAACGGCAATTTCTCATTTTGACACAGACGGGTTTCTCTTCGAGCGCGCGCTTTAAAGCTATCGCGTTAAAACATCTAGGTGCCCTATGTCACGGCCTTAAGCTTACTTTGACGAGGCTGTGCACGCTGCGCGCATGCACGGAACAGCCGACTCAACACCGCCTCGGTAGGGGGCGGCGGTGGTTGCTTTCGTTATTTCACATAGTTTATACGACAGATGGCTAGATTAGCGGCAAATACAATGCCACGCGGTAGCTTTTGCCTGTCGCTGCGTTACAATTTTAGATTTCGAAGAAATTAAAAATTCCTTTCTCGATTTTACGAACTTCCCGATTCAACGAAATAATTCGAGCATCGTCATCACTTCGTTAAATATAGTTTCAACTGTGTATTCAAGTTCAAACTGCACTATACCTTCGTCAATTTTGTTTACATCCCGGTTCTTACGTTGTCCCAGTTCTTGCGTCTCTTTATTTTCCTTTCCCGCGGTCCTGCGAAATACGTATCAGCCAGACGTAGACACGTACAAATTTAGGACGACGGTAAGGCGTAGCTCTTGAGCCGATAAGTGTGTTCTCTGTTATAGTCAGTTAATGAAAAAGAAGTAGCGATTCGAGGTCTCGGTGGTACTACCTGTTCGAAGAAACAGCGAAAACAAACACACGGAACGGAGTGCGTGTGTGTGCCGTGTCTAACTGCCACCCGCGGGGCTATTTACGCTATATATTCCCTGGAATTTGTTGCTGCAAGTCGCAACAGCTCGGATTACACAAACACGACACATTCCACATGTACAAAATTTATCTCCGCGCCTTTCAAACAAGCTTGCCCTGCCAAGCCACTGTGCAATCAAACGCACAACTGCTGGTTCTTTTTTTTTTCGTTTCTTTTTTTTTTCTCTCCCTAAGGCTGAAGCGAGCCGCGCGGATCATGACCTCGCCGTTCATTCACCTAAAGCAGTTGCTTAACGCCCGACACCGGATACATCCAAACTGACAGAGGTCTGATGCGAAGACCTCCACTTCACTCAGTTTTATCGAATGTCAGGCTATTCCCTTGACTCGACCACTTGCACCGCACCGCATTATCGCGACACGCCGCCTAAAACGACGCTTACAGCTGTGCGCCGCAGTTACTGCGGCGCGCTGTCTTTTCCCTTCTTTCATCGCGCCTTAGTCCCTCTCAAACGTTCTCAATTCATCATTATTGCGTGCTATGCAGTGATCCCAGCATAACGCACAGACAAATAAAGAAAAAAAAATCCGCCTCCATGGATTCCACCCTGTGAAAGTGGATGTACAGCGAAGCTGCTGCCGACGTGAGACAAACACAACCGACGTGAGACAAGCACCACCACCCCGAGTGGCGTCAGACGACCTTACACCACCACCAACACCACAAGCGACGGACGTCACGGTTGCGGAAGTGCAACATATATCCTCGTTATTCTAGGCCCTCCGCCAAACGCAAGTGCCTCACTGAACTAAACGAATGTCTAAAGGTAAACTGTACCCTCCGTGGTTGCTCAGTGGCTATGGTGTTGAGCTGCTGAGCACAAGGTCGCGGGATCGAATCCCGGCCACGGCGGCCGCATTTCGACGGGGGCGAAAACATCCGTGTACTTAGATTTAGGTGCACGTTACAGAACCTCGGGTGGTCGAAATTGCCGGAGTCCTCCACTACGGCGTGCCTCATAATCAGCAAGTGGTTTTGCCACGCAAAACCCCATAATTAAAAGAAAAAAAGGTAAACTGTGCCAGAAAATAAAGAATGCGTAATGTACGACTTACACACTATAGTCGGATACAACTTTAGAAAAAAGGGGGCGTTTACTCCTCCGAGGTGGGTGCACCAATGGGCGCGCATTCTGGACCGACGTCATGCGCCGGACGGCCGGTGACTTCGCCGCTTCGGTCATCTGGGCGGGGCCTCTCCTTTTTTCTAAAGTTGTATCCGACTATAGCTGCAGACATGATAGCTTAGGATAGTGATAAGAATATACAATAATTGATAGTTCTGTTACGCGGAAAATTCGAAGACAAAGCCCTTTTCCAGCTGCCGTTTGAGGCCACGTTACTACAACTACGTTAACGTTGGTTTGAGGTGTGTCTGAGTGGCCGCGGCAGCTAGGTAGCGGTACCGTTCTTGGACAGAGTTTGTCATCGTGCCGATTACGGTCGCAGCACACCCTGTGCGACGAGGCAGCGGGTAGAGCACCCATGCATGAAGGACAGATACGCTGTGTGCACGGCTCCGCAAGGCTCTGTATGAAATCGAGTCGAGCCGGTGTTGGTGACAATCAATTACTGCACCTGTGGTACAAATCGAGAGCCAGTCACTTTCTGAAGATGCTCACTTGGCTCCATCGCCAAAGTGTTCCGCCGGTCGGGCAATGAAAGTGAACTGGATATGCGACTGTATAATAAGTGTTTCCAGTTTGTTTCTGCACTGCTTTTTTTTTTTTGCTTATATTCACGCGCATCTACTTTTCACCCCTTATCACTCAATTTACTTACACCCTCTCTTCTTATTCCCCTTTCCCTACGCCCCAGCTCTAGCTCAGACAGACCTCCCAGCTCCCCGTTTCTTTTATAACCCCCCTCCCCCCAAATCTGTCTTTCTCGTGTTATCATCGGGTGAGTGCTGACGTTTTCCCTTTCGTGAAACGCAGAAGTACAACACGTTAAGCACAAAGCTATAGGCTAACCACTCCAGCTTGTCATACTCTCTCTCTCTCTCTCTCTCTCTGGTGGCGCACAGTCTGCTTGACGGTGCCTAGCGGCACCGGCTTCCATGTCGGTCGTGAACGACAACCACATCGACCCAGCTGGTAATGAAACCGTTCACCTGCACGCCACTCGCAAGCAGCCGCTGTCACCACACCACACTGCAGCTGATCAATGTGCAGACAGCGAACAAGGGTGGAAAAATAAAACAACAGAACAACGCCCATTCCGGGTACGGACACAACTGTTTCGTGCGAGAGCGAGAGCAAATAATGAGACCACCCTGCGACCAGAAAACGACCCACGAGTGACTGCCAAGCCGGTCTCTTGTGAAGCACGTTTTCGTCCGAGACTTTAGAAAAAGTGGGTTCGTGGACCAACTTGACGTGACGGGGATCACTTAGGAAATTTTTGCGAGGGAGTTTACACGGACTCTACGCGGTCAATGGAGGTGCACATGAGTTTATAACCTTTGTGGAGCTTTAATTACTTATCCCGAAAAGGTCGACAAACATACGATGAAAAAATAACAAACAAACTGGGGTTTTACGTGGCAAAACCACGATATGATTATGCACGATGCCACAGTGGGGGGACTCCAGATGAAATTTAAACTGGGGTTCTTTAACGTGCACGCAATGTACGGCATACGGACGTTTTGCGTTTCGCTCCCATCGAAATGCAGCCGCTCCTGTCGGGATAGGATCCCGCGCACTCAGGCTTATTAGCTGTGCAACGCCAAAGCCACTATTCCACCACGGCGGGTAAATTTACAAATACTCAACACTACTTTTCTTCTTCTTTTTCGAGTCAGCAGTATACATACATACATATTTATTTATTTATTTATTTATTTATTTATTTATTTATTTATTTCATGTTGAAATTAAGACGCTTAATACTGGAATCGAGCACGCGGACTTTGGTTACTGCACGGAAGCATTCTTATATTCTTTTCTCTCTCTCTCTTTTTTTTTTAAAGTCTATTAAGATGCAAACAGCATCGAGTACGCATCGAGCTCTCTAATATACTCTCTCCTTTTCTCGCGCAGCCTCCAGCAAGAGTGGCCACTCTTGCTGCAGTGTTTGCAGTGCAGTGCTGCAGTGCTGCAGTGAACGGTGCAGTGTTTGTAACCTACCGACAAAGTCGCTAAATTTAGCGAGGTTTTAGTCACCTTATCGAGAACACTGATTTTTGGATGGAGCCTATAGAGACATTTCAGTGACGTAAATAGCCAGTCGATTGCCCTAGTGAAATCCCACAAGAGACTTTGGCTACGTTGTATGCCTCGCCACCGTTTTATCCCAAGGGTGACATATGCACCTCCAGTTGTCGCGACGTCTAAAGACAAATCGATGAGTTTATTAGTGAGCGAGCGCTTACGAACGCTTACGTCATTTGACTCGTTCTACCGCGGGACTGGTGGCTAGAGAGCCACGTCACAAAATAGGCAAAACGGAATGCGTGCCTCACTGCGCGCAGTGTTAGATCCGACTACTAAAGTTCTTCAAGTAGAACAGCTTTGGAACAGGAATTTTGCCGGAGCAATTCTACCTATTTATATGTCACTATGAAGTCGCTAAAATGCCGGGAAGACACTAAAAAGGCAAAGTTGTCGTTGAGGGGCACCTAAAACTCGCTAAATTTAGCGACTTGCTCGCTAGGCTACCAACACTGGAGGACGGTTCCCCAGCACTGTTGCTACAGATTGAGATAGGGGGAGCGCATACCTAGTTGTTCGACACATGCCGGGTACTGCTTGTATATACAGATTAAAAAAAAAAGAACATTCCTTCTCCGCGCAGAAGACAAAGTTCACATACCTGAGTCACAGAATAACTGTGCTTGTTTCAACATAAATGAGATAAAAACAAATGTGCAGCCATCTCACTGGAGTAAAAGAGAGAGAAAAATAAAGTGTTGACACTTCTTAAACTTCACATTCATTAAAGCTTCTGAATTGACATAAATTCTTGTGCACCAGCGACCATAGGAAACTATGCTTTCTCGAGTTGTCTCGTATATGTCCTGCTGTAAGGTGCTCGAAATAACGCAACCGGATAAAGAAAGATACTGAACGGAAATTCGTTTACTCGGTTTTGCCGACCTATTGCTATGCATAACTTTCTTCTTTATTTTTCTTGTTACACAATTAGCCTTAAGTAGTATTGTAGGTATCATTCAGGTAGTGCTGGTCAATCCGCGGAAGTAGTTCGAACAGCGGGCGAGTCTAACCTAAGAATGTGCATAAACATTACCATAGAAAGCACTGCAGCGAAATCTTGCATTGCCCCCCCCCAAAAAAAAAAAAACATGTAGCGATAGCGCAGCTACAGAAAAGTCTCAGTGCACAATTTTGCGTGCGAAATGCGAACGGGTGCTGCATAAACAACTCCCAAGAAGTACTATTTTCTTCAATACCGAAACTATACAAGAAGCGATGCCATAACAGCTCACCAGAAGTGACGCAGGACCTAAACTCGTTCTCACCCGAACCGACGTGTCACGCTCGCTGTTTCGCATGCAAATAAGAACAAATGAGCACGAAAGTATCAACTTCTGAAATGAATTTTCGCGCTTTCTGAGGTTAAAGCAGCACCGATAAAGAGTACTAAGCTGAATTCTAAGCCTCGAACTTATGGAACATAGAAAAGGCCGGCCTTATGCAAGCCAGAAAACGCGCGAAAGGCGGATCGCGACGCCACCTTGGCATTCCCGCAAGAGCTCCCGGTGACGTCATCTATGTTAAGAGATGTCTGCTCGGGACTATAGTTGGCAATTTACCGATGACCGAGGACTACTTTGCAATTTACACGAACAAAGGAGGACCGGCACAACCTAGCACGTTTTGAAAACTTTTTTTTTCTGCGACCAAAACGACCAAACACGCGAAAATGCAATTTGTGGCGTCATACTGCCGAAGACGCACTATACTACAATTGGACGCGAAATTCGAAAACGGGAACGTTCGCCTTCATTTCGCTTGCGAGTAAATAGAGACGTTTAGCTTGTACGCTAATCCGGTACACGGGAGCGGTTTGGGCGGGTTACTGGATGGTCGGGGCGTAAACGTGAGCGGTGAAGCCGCCTGGTGTTGTAGAGCTCAACCAGACAAACGCATAGCTAAAACTGCAGTAACTCACCATATCCTGCTTCGCCACTCGTGCAAATTTTTGGCAGCAGAGTAATTGTGAACACGATTACGCCACTGTCGAATATTTACCCCAGCAGCTAAGCAGAATACAGTAATTAGCTCTGTGGTTGTGTGGTTGAGCTTTGCGCCACCAGCTGGCGCCACCGATCGGGCCGCTCACCTTTACGCCCCCGCTAAACCGGAAAACCGCCCGCGCTTTCCCGGATACCGGACACGCTAAACGTCCCTAATGACGTTTTACCGACCAATAAATTCGCACAGAGCCTAGCAAAGATATTGTTACGATGAGGCGAAGAAGATAACGACGACGGTCCTGAAGACGAGGTGTCGCCCCCAGGAGGCATCGTCACAAGCTGGATTTGACGTCCGCTGCTTGAGCTCCGTTGCGAAGAAGACGGGCACAGTGGCGTAGCTAGGCCGTCTGGCGCCCGGGGGCCCACAGGTCTTCAGTCACTCCCCGGGTTTGTCAGGAAGGCGAGGGTATCCGAGAAAAGTTTCCGGGAAGGGGGGTTGATGTTTCAGCGCTAGCACAGCTGTATTGGATACTGCGCAAGCTCCCCCCACCCCTCCCCTTACTTCGCTTTCGCTCCCAGAGATCGCGAATGCAGCAGGTATACCCCGCTGTTTTATTTTCTGCACCAAATAACACAGGGTGCTGCACTGATGACTTGTGATAAGTCTTCTGTCAGGCTGTAAGGTTTGGCGGCCAATGCGGCATCGTGGAAAATATAGCCCACAAGAAACGAAAATGTTTTGATAAAGTTTTAATTGGCGATTTTAGAGGCAATATTGCATTTGCAAAATTGAAGCCCGACAGACACATGTTGCCCAACAACTTCACAAAATCGTTGTAGGTACTACGGCGTGCAGTAATTTGGCTGTGGGCTGCCTTGAACTCAAAAGAAAATTAAGCAGCGTGTTAGTGACGCCGATCTCCCCACCCTATTAGAAAACGCCACCTGCTTCCTTACTGCGCGGACGCCAGTGCCATGACAATTACGA
Source organism: Dermacentor albipictus (assembly GCF_038994185.2). Lineage (NCBI taxonomy): Eukaryota > Metazoa > Arthropoda > Arachnida > Ixodida > Ixodidae > Dermacentor > Dermacentor albipictus. The sequence goes on from NC_091823.1 coordinate 36,305,667, forward strand.
GTTGTCTTCGTTCTGATCCATAAAGCCTTTTTTTTTTTAATTTGCTGCTATTGGCAAACGTGATCATCCGAGCTGCGCTACCGCCACAAGGTTGGGAAAGGAATAGAGCACGCTCCGCATCGATTCCTGGCGTCACCACGCAAATAAAAAAGGAAAGAAAAACAGAAGGCCACCATGAAACCCGTGCCAACGAAAGCTTGCGCTACTGCTGGTCTGCACTTGTAATAGACAGGATAGAGGGATCGATGTCACTGGTGCACTACTTCATATTTCTTTCGGTACTGCCATATACTGGGCCGCCCGCAGTGCCAAAGTACAGCAGGCTCTAGCACCAAAGACGATTTTGTTTAGAGAAGTTTTTGCTGAGTTAATATGACTTTGTGTCCTCAATTGCCGAATTGCGAAGCTTCCTCTATCATGACTAATTAAACAGTTATGGCAACCCCCCCCCCCTTTTTTTACTACGCCAGTGGGGATACCCAGCACTTCCACCAAATGTTACGAGTATAAAGCTGTTTAGAACATATTTACAACATATTTACAAAGAGCGAACGTTCGCAGAGACGTAAGAGAGAACCCAGTCCGGCTGTGTCCACTTTTCGTCGTCTTCAAGGTAGTCGTCGTTCTCTTCTTCGCCTCATCCCCAATTCGCGAACCAATTTAGTGTCGCTCTCGAGTCTCCTATTGATGTTATACACTTGCTGGTTGCGCTAACATCATCTCGTGTCGGTGGCAGACAAAGACTCGACGTGAAAACATTGTTCTGCATTCTTCGCGCAGCTTCGAAAAGAGCAGACTCGCGATGATAGGGTCTCCGCCGGCGATGCACAGCTCGTTACGTTCCACTGAAAAAGCCAACACTTTACACGCGAGAAGACACACAGGCGCCTCACGCACGAGTGTGCCTCACGATCGAGAAAAATGACGTCACGAGAAAGACAATCCGAACAAAAAAGCAGCAAAGAAGACAACAGACTCGATTCTCCAGAAACGACCACAAGGGGCACGCCCCTCTTACCGCGCGGTCACATATGACCGTGCCTTTTCCGCTTATACATTCCCGCAAGAGCGCACGCTCGTCGCCGATCGCTTTCTTCCTATAGCGGCCTATACGATGCAAGCAAGCTCTGCAGCGTTTCGACATGACGTGCGCATACGCAACCCGCGCCCTTGGGAACTGCCCATGGCACGGCGTCCCCGCTGCAGCGTCACCGAAGCTGCAGGTAACGATTTCGCGAGTGCACGCATCGCCATTCCTGCCTCGATTCTATACAGGGGCCGCGCGGAGCGTCCCTCCCGATCGCTTGGCTATTTCGGAGCGTTCGGTGAGCACACAGAGTCCCGAAGGTGGCAGCCCCGCAGCGAGATACGCACAACATCTGCTGACTACTATAATACGCAAGCCAATAACTCAACCGTCCAAGTGGCACGGCGGACGTGGCGCTCTGCTGCCGAGCACAAGGTCCCGGGTTCGATTCCCGGCCACGCGGTCGCATTCCGACGGCTCGACCGATCGCCACCGAGGGCACAATCCACGACCAGTTAAGTCAACAAGACACAATGCATTGCACTGTCACTATATAAGCGCTTTAGCTGCCCTCGCTGGACACCAAGCTTATACGGTGCCCACACCTCGTTTTTTCTATATATTGGTGTCTTCCTGTACAATTTCGAGCTTTGGGTTTCCTTACCGACCCTTATGCAGCAGCAATATTCGTTTGTTGCTTCTGACACACCACACTAAACTTGTGAAGCCTGCTCAGAAGTGTAATTAAAGAAAAAAAAAGCCACGGTGCAAACGTACACGCAGAGTAGTCCCGCATCCCTGACATAGGTTGCGCGCGGTTACAAACTGTATATCAGATGGAGTATGTAGCGTCGCACGCCGCCACTCGCAACACGATAAGCCGCGACCCTGCGTGTATACTACGCCAACCAGCACGAAACTTAAAGACAATCTGTTCGGAACGACAGCGGTAAAACGAATTGCCAACAAACAGCTACAACTATGGAGGATTCGATAATATCTACAAGTTACTTTTCTTTACCAACCGTTAGAACAGAACAAAAACGCGAACGCAGTTCATTCAACGGCAGTGACAAAACGCGTTGTTTTCAGCTTCTGAAATGACTCACGTATCGCAAGTGCTGTAGCACACATAAAAAAAAAAAGGTAGTACAATGGCTAAAGTCAAAGCATCTGACAAGGACCGCCGGGCCCGACTCTGTAATGATGATGTTGCTTATCACTACTCGTTGCTGCGTCAGTCGGGTCATGCTGGGATTAGCGGCGAAATAAAGTGAATACACTGACGGGAAAGATGGTCTTTCGTGTCGTGCTCTTACTTCTTTTTTTTTTAATTTCGCGTCCCATTACTCCTCAATATGATGATATTGCATTTTAAAAATTAAATTATGTGGTTTTACGTGCCAGAACCGCTTTCTGATTATGAGGCACGCCGTAGTGGAGGACTCCGGAAATTTCGACCACCTGGGGTTCTTTAACGTGCACCTAAATCTAAGTACACGGGTGTTTTCGCATTTCGCCCCCATCGAAATGCGGCCGCCGTGGCCGGGATTCGATCCCTCGACCTCGTGCTCAGCAGCCTAACACCATAGCCACTGAGCAACCACGGCGGGTAATATTGCATTTTGCTTGCAAGCTGTGCGCCATGCGAAGATCTACGAACATCGCATCGGCAACGCTGTATGTCTAAGCTCTGTTTTGTATATAATGTTTTATATATAATGTGTGACGATTGTTACAAAACGGACCTCGAAAAGCAGCAACCATCAGCCCAAACAGCTCTACCCCGTTATATGGCGAAGTGACAACACGGATCACGCAGCATGTAGTCCTTGTAAACGTAATTCCGGAAGAGAACTTTCCGGAGAGAATGCGCCATGGTATCTACCATAACTGGGCTTCGGAGTCAGCGGCCACATTATCCGGAATAGGTTCAGGCATCTTGAAAATCGAGCAGACCGACATCTACAGTCGTAGAGCAAAGACGCCTCAATTCGATGTCCTGATGTTTAGGCAATCATATGTCCTAGGAACTTACATGGTCCCGCGGTAATAACCTTGCTTATTATCATTATTTATTTATTTATTTATTTATTTACCTGAAAGATATTCCTGAAGAAGGAAACACCTGTGCCATCCATCAAACATCCTGCCATGCACATTTGTAATCGATCTAACTAAGCGTAAAGGATGAAAAGTAGGGACATAGGCACATCTTAACACGATCATCAGTGGACAGTCAGTTACACAAGCAGCTCGGCTATATCGATGCTCCCAAAAGAGGGTACGCCAAGTTGACTGACGCCTGCTGCGAAAGGAGGCAGAAAAAAAACAGTGCAAATACAATACATGGACTGTCCTATGCGTTGGCGGAGCGCAGTGACTCTACCCGTCAGGTCAGCTAACACACCGCAGCTGCGACTGACAGAATCGTGTCTGCCCACTGGTTGCGATTGCGGTTACATTTCAGTTGACGAATGCACGAAACGGCAAGTCTCTCTCTCTCTCTCTCTCTCTCTCTCTCTCTATATATATATATATATATATATATATATATATATATATATATATATATATATATATATGGATTCCGGAATAATTTTGACCACATCGGGTTATATAACGTACCCCCCAATTGCACGGAACGCGGTCGGTTTTGCATTTCGCCTCCATCGAAATTCAGCCGCCGTGGCCGGGATTTGATCCCGCGACCTCGTGCTTACAGCAGCGCAACGCCAACGCCACCATATGCAACCACGGAGGGCAACAAGGAACTGTAATAATACCTGTTATCAGCCCATAGTATCTGCACTCAAAATTAACGGGTAACGTTAGATCCTGCGACGCCGATGCGTTGTTTACCACTGTGCTGACAAATGCGGAAAAATAAAAAGAAGAAAGCCAGCAGGCCGTTCACCCGGTGAAGTGGAATAAGCGTAAACAACGAAACGTCAACCGAGCGAGCACATAAACATCTGCGCTAAACGAAACTAATGTTACAGCGGCCAATGCGGCTATAAGCTACTGCAGGCCGGAAACACTGGTAACAAATCTGCAAACACAATAGTACTGCGTTGTTCGAGAAGTCGTAGCAAAAGGGAGGGTCAAGACGAGTCAGTTTCCAGTATGAAGGGATTGTGCAATCGGGCGGAAGGAAGCACGACATATCGGGAGGGTTCGTTGGTCGGGGTGTCGATACGCACCCTCTCGGAACAGAACGCGCCGATACGCATCCGCCGGCTAAATGCCCACGGCCGCAGTTGGGAAACAACCTCCCGGTACGCGACCAATCTTGATCGGGAAGACCTTCTCCGCGGTATAAGCGAAATCACATCCACTAACGCAGTAGAACGACCACGTGGGGACAAACCTCTGTTACGACGAAGTCTAGTCGTGCGACTCAACATCCATCATTGCGCACGTGAAAACAACACACTTGCCGAGAAAACCGGCTGACGACGGTGGCTTCCGTTGTGCTGCTAAATCGCGTCGTACTGCAGCAAGGCCTTATGTCGCGAAGCTGATGGACCGACGGGATCGTTCCTCCAGTTAACGAAAGTGTCATCACTGAGTGCCTATTTGTCTATTTAACTTGCGTCATTAAGTTATAAAGACAGGGAGTGCATGTATCCACTGATTAGTGAAGACACTAATGTTGATGCCTTAAGACATCGCTTAGGTACAGCTGCTCCTTTTTTTCTTTTTCTTCTGTTTTATGTCGGTTGTCAAAGCTAGTTGGCTGTTAATAATGTGTCAGGAGACGCAATGAGCCATGTTTTGCTGGCATATCTGGACAGGCCTACTGAAACCGTGCAGAAGTGAGAACATTCACTGTTACAACTCTTTTAATACTACAAAGTGGGTATCACTGTCTTCCAGATTGGCGCGTTTACACACAAGTTCTACGCACTTCGACCACCCTGGCAGTTTCGTACACACTGACGTATACATCGACTCCATTACGGGGTAAGCTACAGGTGCGTTCTAACCCAGGAAATCCGTCACTCGTTGGGCATCACAATGCAGCTATCGACATCCGCTGTGGTCCTGTCACCGAGGACGGCGAACGAGCAACAAAAGAGCTTGTATGACGTTTCGTGAGAATCTGCTGCGCGATCCAAGCGAGAGGGCGGTGCAGGGCTTCGCATCCGCGAGCTAGGTTAGCTTCAACTTCAAGTGGCGCGACGGCTAGAGAAATTCGACGCTGCTGAAGGCCGGTGTCGCGCAACCGTTGCAGTGGCGACGTAACAAGTATGCATCGTTGTCCAGAGTCAGCGAATAAATAGCTCAGACAGTGAGCGCACGTCATCTCCAGCCATGGATAAAGCTCATGATCACACGTGCGGCCGGTAGCGAGGAATGCAGCGCACAGGGGGGTGCGCGAGAAAAAAAGCAAAGAGAGGAAGCCGTCGGTTCTCCTCCATCGGGCATCGGACTGATCTTACGCGCGGGGGACTGGACGAGCGAAGCGGCAAGCAGCGCGATACGGTTCAGTGGGAAATGTCAGCCGCCCGATCCTGACAGTTCCGTGCGATTCGCAACGCACTGGCCAGACCTCGCGAGGCAGGCGTCGTCGTTCGCGCGTGAGATCGTTGCCCCCCGTGAATGCGAGAGAAGGCAGGCAGGTGACGCAGCTCGGGCTGCGTATACGTCAACGGCCGCCGCCGTGGCTGCAGCCTTCCTACGAAGGGGGGCTGCAGGCGGCGAGCACCTGACGTGCGTGTACAGGGGCACGCCGATGCGAAGAACGGAGCCACTCACCCGAACCATACAGAGGCGCCGATCAGCGCGCGCAGAACCGCACGGGCACGGTCGGCGCGGGCAGCGTAATCCAAGGCACTCACACACGCACCACCACGACGACGAGCACAGGCGACGACGACCTTCGCCGGCCCTTCAGGCACATCGTATTCCCGCATCCGGCGCCCTGCTGCCGCCGCTGGCTGGGCCGCGACGCCGCCGCCGCAGCCGCCATGCTGGGAGGGTTCGCCGGCCGATGGCTGCTGCTGTGCTGCTCGCCACTACTGAGAGCGGCGGACGTCGCCGCCGCCGCCGCCGCGAGATGCCCCTCCCTCCCTCCGCCGAGGCAGCAGCAAGCAACCCCCGGCGGCGCATGCAGGTGGCCGGCGCCTTCCCGCCCGCCGCGCCCTCCGTCGGTGCGCGGCGAAAGCGCTCGCGGCACGTCTCGCGTTCCCGTGGCCGGCAGCACCGAACAGCTGTTCCGTCTCAATGGATCCGGACGGTGAGTCGCAGACCGACCTTCGGGGGTCGCTGGCACCGTGGGCTTTAGGCACACGCCGCTGGGTCGGCACCAGGGCGCTGTCGTCGCGAACCCGACGGTGCCATGCGCCGACAACCACCCGGATGTGTGGCGAGCGAATGTCGCGTGGCGCGAAAGTGCCGCCGTTTCGGTTGTTTATTGGCTGCGGTTCCCGTTGTTTCCTCTGCCATTAGCTTCGCAGGTTGGAGAATGCTGGGCAACTGTGCAATATGCGTGCTCCTTCAAATAACACGAGGAGGGTTGCACCACCGTATTTTGTCCCACTTAGAAACTGCGCCCCTGGGAAGACACCTCCGCAACCTGCATACTTGGCGGGCTCAGGGGCTGATAAGTAGCGCTCCGCGCAGGCAGCACTTTTGCTCATCTGTGCCAATACGTCGCTTGAAACATCCTTACTCGCCAGTCTTTTCTGCTTCTTCTTCCCTTTCAAATGTGCGATCACGCAGATTTCTAACGCGCTCGCGTCCGTAGAGAATACCAACGAGGAAGTGCGGAAATGCAGCGCTATGGCCACTCGTAGTTAGGCAACTTGATGTTAAAACTAGCATTTGATAAAGGACCCGAAATTAGTCGGCGGCGTGAGAGGCATTAACGGTCACTCTACACATTTAAACAAAGATCCGGTAATGTCCTCACGCACCGAGGAAACCGGTCTTTCTGAAGAGATCCGCCCGGAGATAGTTATTTCCTTTTCTTCTATTTCATTTCGTTTCCCGGCATTTCCTTGCCAGTGCTTTTCTTTGTCTTTCTTTCACTCGTCGGCGTTGCGGCAGTCATGTTACAATCATACTGTTAAAGGAAACAAAAAAAAATGGCAGAACACGTCCCTGATGTATGTCCATGTAAGTGTAGCTTTTTTTTTTTGTTTTTTAGACAACGGTACGGTGAAGCGCAACACATGGAGTGCACAATGCGCAGCTCTCTTTATGTGACAGATTACTTTTCTTGTTCCGTAGCTGTCTCGATCTTCTGAGGGGACGGCATTCACAACTGAGAAAGTGTCTTCTGAAGTCTCATATATATACGCTTGATGATGTATGTCAATTGCCTCTTTCAGATTGGTTAGTAGTCCTGAGTACCTTTTCCAGTTATTTGCGAAACGCATATGCTCTTGCTACTGCCGAGAGACCCCGTACTGAAGATTTCCGCTTGTTTAAATAGCTTGCTACTGTGCACATGCGTCATAAATCACGTGAGTGAACTAAGACGTGTATTTAGCGTGCAACGAGGGTGCAGGATACGTTTCCGCATGGAGTGCGCTCGCAGCATAGATGTTAGAACCGTACACCAAGGTTGAGGGGAGAAGCCAGGAAAGCTTCACTTTAAAAGAACAAAACTAAATCGGTTCAGATTACTAAAGTACACTTTCAGAACCAAACTTTTATACATTTCAAGGGGGAAATGTTCATGTCTAGTTGACAACGTAAGCTGTCCTGTCTTGAGTTTCGCGCCGGAACCGTATATATATATATATATATATATATATATATATATATATATATATATATATATATATATATATATATATATATATATATATATATATATATATATATATATATATTACATTCGGGTCGTTAGGGCGCAGTGTAAAATCTTTAGGAACTTCCTAGGTTGAGCCCTTGTTCCTTTTTCGAATGCAATGTGGTTTGTCTTTAGCCGTTAAATGGACCCGAATACACGATTCCGAAATGCATGATGTCATAGCGCGATTTATCTTAACAACTTTTATAGCTCTATTACTGGAAAGCTAATAGTTGTCTGTTTAAATGATGTCATTCAGACACTTCATTTTTTTCCCCCTTATTCGTACGTTCAGTCAATAAGTTATTCTTCAGCATGCCTGAAACTGATAACAGGCGTTTTCATTTCTATAGCGTTCGCGGCTAAGATTCCACTTTCAATTTTAGTGTTTATGCCGTCACATTAAAGAGACATTCCGCCGATTTAAGGGAGAGAAGAACTGTAACAGCTGCGCGCCCTTTTGCCACCGTTTCGAACAGCTGCGTATACCACCACAAGTGTTGAGGGATGCAGTCGACACGACGAAGAGCGTTGGTTGTCTTCGATGGTCGCGTGCAAGCGTTGTCAACATGGCATGCAGTGTACGTGTGTGTGTATATCTATACGGCTGAATGCGGTCGACATTGCCGTTCTTGCGTGCCTATCCCAGCAAAGCAGCTGCATAGAGTCTTTGGGAACGGACGTTACAGGGTCAGATCGAAGCTCGTGAACGATGCGGAGACGACAGTGCGCCCGACTGCACGTTACACGCTGCCGTCGTGTGACACACGCTCGACCATTTACGAGCATGTTTCTTGTCTGGTCGTGATGCGACACGCCTTGATAGCGCACAGCCTCAGGCGTTGTGCTTCTGGCGAGCTCGAGGACACGCCTTTAATGCATGTCCCGGCGGCTGTGTTATGATCAAGGCGAAACCGCTAAGGCGAGCGAGTGCCAGGCATTTAGGCGCACATTAGACGAAGCCATGCGTAGCGCGACTAAATCCAGAGGCTCCTCACGACTGTACATGCTTTCGCTCTGGGTTGTCGGGAGGAAAGAAAGAAATCATATGGCGTCTTTGATCGTTTCAGACACGCATTCTGTCCGGTACTGAGCAGGCGCATACGGGAGTGTGGCTTCCTCCCTCAAAGACGATGACACAATTCTCCCACAAGTAGGCAAGTATAGTCGGTGACAACGAAACCTCCTCGGTGACAGCCGAAGAATGCAATGGCAGATACACCGCTGTCCAAAGAATTTGTATAGATGCGTGCCGGCGAATTTCATTCGCTCATATTCCTGACGTCAAGGCAGAGGTGGACGGTGTCTCTCAGCCAGGTACTACGTTTTGGAGAGCGGAGGCAGACGCTGCACTGTGGCTTTGTGGGCGGAGCTTGTACTGAATCCTCATATTGTCGCCATGCATTGAACTGCACGCAACAAAGCACCCAAAGTAAACCGCGCTGCAACTGCATGCATGTACGAGTAGCTAACCTACAGTGTATAGTTAGTGGTAAAGAGCGCCTGTACCATGGAACGCCATTTCTTACCCTCTCTCTCACTCCCACACGTTCGCGCGCCCGCACACAGATTATAGCGCTGCATTATAGCGTTACAGCCTATCGCAACTATGCTCCACCCATCTGCTGATGCAAAGATGCTGGCAGGAACAATCGTCTGCGTATAATGGATGTATTACTGTGTTTCCCCCGTCTTCGAGAATCAAGACGCAACTCAAAAACGTTTTATAACGCGTTGTGGTTGACGAAACCGTCGCAAGGAGGCGTTACCAGCGCTGCCGCCGCCGTCAACGTCGGTTACAGTATTCCGTAAACTGTAATACATTTACGGACCGGCTGAAACTTATGCTAAGTTTATGGGATTGAAGTTGCGCCTGTTTTCATGCTATTTGCAGATCAAACTGTAACAGACTAGTGTGGGAAGTAATTAACTACTTATAACTAATTGAATGACCGTTAGCTTACCTATCAGAAAGGCAGTTGTCGAATGAAAAAAAATTACGAAAACATTTGTTTACAATAGCGAACTGATTAGTTGCTCTGCGTTATATACCGTAATTTTCGCATGTATACTGTACGCAAGCCGTACGTCTGTAAATCTTTACTTTCTTTGCTGCGCCGACTACATATGCAGCTTTCTTTTGTTTTATGCTCTTTTTACGCTTTTGTTTGGTCTTGACAAGGATACCACTCGCAGATATTGCATGATAATCGATACATGAATGCCGCAACACATCCGCGCAGTCTTGCTCGCAGCAGCCTGCAGTGAGAGAGAGAAAAAGAGTTTAATGGAAGCTGGAGCAGCCCTGCTATATGCACGGCTTGCTACTTCAGACGAGGTGTTTGAGATGACACAAAGAGGAAAAGAATACAGGAGAAGGAGAAGACAAAACTAAAGAAAAAGTCGCAGTTTCGCCCGGAAGGCGAAACACTGATAGCGATAGCGAGGTATTAGGCAACTACACTAAGTAAGGGTCGTAGTTTTACGGGCCGTATAAATTGCAGTAAACATGAACTTACTAAATAAGTTACCAACATGGTGTCACGCGTGCATAGCAAACACAAACAGATCTCGCTTGACCACCGCGGATATTCACTGTGACAACGATAGCGTGATGAAGCATCAGAAGAGAACGTTTGTGATGCCCCTTGTTTCAACGCGCCTGAAAAACTTGAGATTACTCCACCTCCGAGCACTTGGAGGTGCACGGAAAGACAGCTCACATGCAGCCACCTGCCATCTCAGTTCTCCCACGTTTAGACCCGCCGGTTATTACCTCCAAGAGAGGGCGCGGCCGGCGTACGCGCTCAGCCGCGCGAACAGCCATGCGCAGCCACGGCCGGGCAGCAGAGCATATACGCTCACCTGTCCCCCTCCCCCTTAGCGCGTGTTTGACCGCGGTACCCTCGCGCTCGCCACCCCACACCCAACGCCTTGCGCACGATTTATCGCGAGACCTCTAACATGACCTCCGCATCAAGCCACCATTATTCTTCGACTCACTTTCGCACGCTTTCACATGCTTTCACTCGCACCCAGAGCATACGATACGCAGGACGCGATAGGATCTTATCGCACTTGTACTTTTAACAGAACTTCACGGCGACGGTGAAGATTCGCTTGGAGAGTCCATATGATTGCTATCGCAGTATGAATAAACGAAAGCCGCAGTTTCGCCCGAAAGACCAAGCATTCATTGCGATAGCAAATTAGTGGATAGCTATACGAAGTCGGGATAGTAGTTCCATCGGCCGTATAAACTTGTAAACATAGGTATACTAACTAAATTAACAAGCATGGTGTCACGCGCGCTTAAGCAAACATAACACATCTTACTTTCGCTGTCAAAACGCTAGAGGGAGGAAGCGCGGCAGCAGCAGCGAGCGAATTGACCTTCGCGCTGCGCCTCACATCAACGCGAAGAAAGCCGCGAAAATACTGCGCGCGGTGGACTCTCCCCATCGCAAATGGCTTTCAAGATTCCTGGAGTACAATGCGCTGCCCCCCTTCTCCCTACCCTCTCCCTGGGACCCTTGGGGGCGACGGAAGACGGCGCGCTTCCTCCCAGCTTTCCTCTCTAGCGTGTGACAGATTGAGCCGCGATTGCCCGCTCACTCTCGCACGCTTTCACTCGCATATATACAGCATACGGCGCGCGGCGACGATTTTATCGCTCTTGGACTTGCTCTGCGGAGACCTGCTGGAATTTCACCAGAATGTCCCAGTAGTTCTCATAGTATGTATAACCGCGAGTCGTTTTCGACAACTAATTTTGTTCCTCAGATATACTTCTTTTCGTATGTTCACCATTCTGTTACGATGAGGCTCGCGGCCGCCGCCGAGAGATGGCGCTATCTCACCTGTCCCCAAATGTTGGCCATGTTAACCTGTTACTGTTCTTAAGCGTTCCTTTACTGCCACAAAATAATAATAAAGAAATTACAACTATGTCCACAAACCTGTAGATGTTTTGGCAGAGCACTGGAAATTCAAATCAAAGAATCTGCCGGCATATGGGCGTCTTAAACGAACGTGCAGTCAGTGCCGCAGTACAACATTCGAAAATTCTGTAAATAGCCACCGTGATGTCTCTTTCTTTTTTATTTTGAAGGATTAGCCGCAAGGAATCGCAAGGAATACAGAAAAGGCGATGTGCTCTACGGCACTATAGCACTTATCATTGGGCGCTTACCTGCGTAAACCGTCGCGTAACGTTGCTTACACTCCGCTGACATTCAAACAGTAACGCGCTGTAATAACAGCGCGCTGCGCCTCGTTCATAACGATGCGTGGAAGTGTCAGCAGAAGATCGAAATCATTATGGATGGCAGAGCATACAATAAACTTTGTTTGTGCGGCTCTTAATCCGTGGGTTGCATCCGCAACCGCGTTATCTCCGCACTCTGTAGAGTTCTGCTTGACGTCGGGGTCGTGGTCATGGTCGCCAACAATAGAATAGCTCACATGGAAAAGATAAACTGCGGCCTTTTGTTAATAAATGATGTTGTGAGCCGCATTCAAGTTAGTCGGGGAGGATAGTACCTGGTTCCCTCTTTATCAATGCCAAAGGTATGTTTTCAGCCACCGTTTCCTTTTCTGGTGTTTAGTTATTACCCTTACGAAAATAGATTTAGACAGTCTATAGAACATGTATGAACCATTCTGTAGAGTTTTTCTGTCGACATTCTGTAAACAATAGTCAATAAAATGTGTGAGAATATTTCTATAAAGAATATATAGAGATTCTGTAGATATTTGCATGCATATGAACACGAATAGAAGATAGTTGATAAAACTGTGAGACAATAAGTCATTGCGCTGCCTATAAACCAGTCTATATAATTTGTCTACGCATACTCTATAGCCAATACTTATTGTGAAAGTGTAAGGCCATAAGTATGTCCATAGACTTGCCTATACAATGTGTCTAAATTTTGTCCATACAATTTGTTTAAAGAAAGGCTTTATAGACTAATTTATAGACAGATGTCATTGGACTTTCTATAAACTGTCTAAATTTATTTTGTTTTTGTTTTTGTATTTGGTGCAAAAAACTTGAGACAAGGACAGACAGAAAGCACAAGCGCAAACTTTTAACAGTGGTTCAGTCGGAGCCGGATCACAGGTTTACAAGCCCAAAACCATCATATACAAGGCATGCGCAAACTATAGGTTACAGGAAGCAACAACAAAAAAAGACAATTCTTTTCTTGTCAATGAAAGGTTAGTAGCGCTAACGTATTCCAGGGCAAACATTTCGATTCGGGAGGCTTCATTTATTACTCGACTAGTCATTTCAACTTTGTGCCGGTGCACAATATCGTAATCATACGCGCATTTCTCAGCACCTCATAAAATGCCGTTGTCGGTAAGACAAAGTAATTTACATCTAGCAGTTAGCTGCACCTAAAAATAAATCTGAGCGGGCAAATTTCAATGTATTATACACCACTCTAAGATATAACACTATTTCGTGCGTAGGAACGTGGTAAACCCTCGTAAATATTGTGACTATTTCGTGTAAACAGTACATTCAAGTATCAAATTTGTCCGCTTTAAATTTTATAAAAAGTTCGGTAGTTTTACGGACGCAAAACTAATCAGTAATATGATTAATAAGTTTTAAAAAGACGGATAAATAGAACTATGCAGTATACTGCCGCAATTTGGAAGTGCCATATCTTATCTTCGAAAACTCTCTTAACTTGGAACCTCATTTGCCGTGAGGTACGAATAGCTGGCAGCGCGGAGCATCGTGATGTTCCTGCGATAAACTAAACAGAAAAGATAAAGGGAAAAAAGCAAACGCAAGAAACTTAAAGGTGTACATCCATAATATTTTTGATTATTCATGTTTTTGCGTTAAATGAGTTCCAGACATCTAAACTATAGAAAAAAATTGTGACAAGCCGTAGAGAACCGTATATCATCGTGATCATCATCAGACTATTTTATGTCCACTGCAAGACGAAAGCCTCTCCCTACGATGTCCAATTACCCTTGTCCTGCGCCAACCGATTCCAACTAGCGCCTGCAAATTTCATCACCCGACCTAGTTTTCTGCCGTACTCCACTGGGCTTCCTTTCTCTTGGCACCCATTGTGTAACTCTAATGGTCCACCGATTATCTGTCCCACGCACTACATGACCTGCCCAGCTCCATTTTTTTCTCTTAATGTCAATTAGAATATCTATCGGCGTTTGCTCTCTGATTCACACCGCTCCCTTCCCGTCTCTTAATGTTACGCCTAACTTTCTTCGTTCCATCGCTCTCTGCGCGGTCCTTAACTTGTTCTCGAGCTTCTTTGTCAACCTCCAAGTTTCTGCCCCACATGTTAGCACTGGCAGAATGCATTGATTCCAATAATCTAATATAACAGTTTTTCTATAGCCAGTTTGGTTTGGTTTCCCAGGAGGACACTGCGTCCTCACGTCATGGCGCAGCATGTGGTCATGCTGGAGCAAGAAATCGCGACGTTTTCGCACTCGTTCCGGCTCGCTCGGCGGCCTTGTATACTACTGTTCGCAAATAAGCGGATACGCACATCCCAGTTAATAGCTGTGGTTATAACACTATAGTTTACGTTTAAAAAAAACATCTGGCAGAAACTATCTCAGGATGACTGTCGACGTTAATACGACTTGCATTGAAGCAATGCGACAAACGCGTCATCTCCGAGGCGTGCGCTGCAGCCGGGTTCCTCTCGCGTTTATGATGATGATGATGACGATTTACTGGCATCCCCTTTGAAACGGGGCAGTGACGACCTAGCCTGCTTCGAATTAACCAGGTATGTCATACATGAATATCTCTGGACACCCTGCGCCATCTGGTGGCACCGCCGCGAAGTCCGCGCATAGCGCGTGTTTGATATATATGACGCGGGTTCAATTCTGCCCAGCACTGGATAAATTTTTTTTTAGTTTTTTTTTTGTCGTTGAACAGCGGCACACACCCAGAGGCACACACCCAGTTACCCAAGCTGGCGTGAAAGGAAAACGGTTAGATATCTGCACGCATACCGGAATGTCCGTGAAGTGTACCCTAAGAATGCTAATCTCGTTAAAAGAATGGGTCCGAGAAGGTTATCCTTAGTAAAACCGGATGAGACAAGATGCAAAGATGCACTTATCCACAACCCAATCCACAACTCAGTAGGTCGCAAGCTGTCCAGCGGCGACAATTACAAACCAAAACATACATGTGTCCGATACTAATGCACACTATTTATCCAGACATGTACAAAACA
This sequence comes from Dermacentor albipictus, assembly GCF_038994185.2. Taxonomy (NCBI): domain Eukaryota; kingdom Metazoa; phylum Arthropoda; class Arachnida; order Ixodida; family Ixodidae; genus Dermacentor; species Dermacentor albipictus. The sequence continues at coordinate 36,320,749 of NC_091823.1, forward strand.
GATAGATGAAAAGTGTGTGGCACCAGAGCCACGCTAGAACACATGCTATGGGAATGCCAGGGACTAATACAGGACAATGAGAGCAAAGTCTCCATCGACAGCCTCCGCGCGCGATGGCAGGCCGCGCTGCTCAGCTCGAACCTGCAAGACCAACTCTGGGCAGTCCAGCGGGCCAAGGAAGCCGCCGAGAGACAAGAACTCTTGGCCGTAACCTCGGCGGGTGCCTCAGCCCACTAAATCGCCGGACGCGAATCGTTCTAATTCGAAATAAAGTTTTCTCGCCATCACCAACAAACCATGATAGGAGAAAGTCCAAAACATTCGAGTTTATTTAAAGATTTGCTCTGTGGCACTGTGCTCTGTGGATCGAAAGCCTTACTGAAATAGAGAAAAATTGGATCTGTCTGACTGGCCGCGCCGGGAGTTAAGGTAACTTCATGAATGGTAGACACAAGCTGGGTGATTGTAGACAGACGCTTGCGAAATTTATGTTGAAACTCTGATAACAAATTATTAGAATCAAGAAAATCCGTAATAAAGTTCACAGTGACATGTTCTAACAATTTTCAACAGGTGGAAGTTAATTGGTCGATAGTTTTGAGTAGCCGGTCTCCAAGCTTCTCAGGAATAGTAACAGAAACCAGTCACATGGTAAAGTTGACATCTTTAAAGAAAAAAAAAAGACAGCAATCAGAATAAAAGATAAGGACTCAGCATACCAATGGCGGATGTAGGGAAGCCAGGTGCCGGCCATACCAATATAGCCAACGGTAGCCAGTGGGTGGGTGGGTGGATGGATGGATGGATGGATGGACGGACGGACGGACGGACGGACGGACGGACGGACGGACGGACGGACGGACGGACGGATGTTATGAGCGTCCCCTTTGGAACGGGGTGATGGGTTGCGCCACCAAGCTCTTGCTATTATACTGCTTAATGTCCTACCTAGGTTAAACAATGAAAAAAGAAAAAAAAACACTATTAACTACCACGCCCAAATTTTCTGATCCCCTATTGCGAACTGTGCCCCTGCACGTCTCCGTCCCTTGTCGTTTCCCTACTTTTCCTCCACATATCCTCCAATCGTCGCTTACTAATGCCTATTGCGTACATGTTTACTTTTCCACTGCTCTCGCTGAACCCAAGGGCTTCAAGGAGGCCAGTGGTGCATAAATTGACCGCTGGGCAGACGTTTTCACATTCTAATAAATCATGCTCCATAGTTTCCCTAGCTTTACCGCAGCAAGCACATGCTTCTTCTTCCTTCTTATATCTCGCTTTATAGGTGCGTGTTCTAAGGCATCCCCGATCTCGCTTCGAAAAGTAATGAGCTTCCCTTTGAGTTATCATAAAAGGTTTCTTTCCTGATTTCGTTTTTTTCCTCTTAAGTAGTTACTCATGGCTGTTTTTTTTTTTTTTGCATTGCCGCCACCCATGAGATTATTTCAGCCTTTCTGACTTTCCGCTTGATTTTCTTTGTTGCTGTGTTGCCCACCCTACAGGCCGCATACTTGCTGGTAAGCTTCCTATCCTAGTTCTTTTCCTCCACTGTAGATCAATGTTTTTCCTGTACAGATACCTTAGCACTCTCCTAGCCCATTTACTTTCTTCCATATTCCTTAGTCGTTCTTCACGATAACTTGTTCTGTGAGCTTCTCTCAATTCAAAACTTGTCCAGCCCATATCATCCTGCCCAGCTTCATTTGCACTCTTCTTGTTAGTGCCCAATGCGAGACGTTCCACTGACATCTACTATGCTGACGTACCACCTACTTACCACTTACGTACCCCCTACCTACGTACCACCAACCCATTTACTTTCTTCCATATTCCTCAGCCGTTCTTCATACTCAATTTTACTGCGAGCTTCCCTCACTTCAAAACTGGTCCAGCCCATATCACCCTGCACAGCTTCATTTGTAGTCTTCCCGTGAGCGCCCAATGCGAGGCGACCCACTGACCTTTGGTTCCCGTCGAGTCCTGATTGTACCCCTGATTTAAAGCAAACAACCGCATTTCCAAAAGCAAGTCCTGGAACCACTATACCTTTCCAGATTCCTCGGAGGACCTCGTACCTATTGTATCCCCATAGCGCTCTATGCTTCATTATGGCTGCATTTCTCTTCCCCTTTACTGTTATGTTTTTTTCCTGTGTTTCCATATATTCATTGCCTTCGTTTATCCATATACCAAGGTATTTATGTTCTGTTACCCGAGGTACTTGGCCCTGTTCCAGTTCGTGGATCACCAGAACGCCCCCTTGTGCTCGAAGTTAAACGTGTTTTTCAACATGCACCTCGTCTGCAAACATTGCCCACGTCATTTAGTGAAAAAAAGTATATGCGTCACAGCACTGCACATAATATCGCACCCCAGTCCGAATTAGCAATTTTCATGTTACTAAATCTGTGGCTAGTACAACTCAATCTGGATAGCCAACATCTCGCCCAAGGACACATCTGAGACACAAACTGGCGAAACCACTCAAGTCTAATATGGATGGCACGCACCGGTGCTCTGGGGTCACGTTCGTTACGCTGCGCAGTGATTTTTCATTGTTTGCATCTTTAAATAATATCGTGTGAACCGAGAACACACACAGCGCAAGCAATTTCTTGGCAAAGTGGGTTTCTCATTTAGGAGCCGAGGCCGCTGCTGTGTTCGCCGGGCAAACAAGGAATTGAATACGGAATCACATGAGCGCAAAGTGCAGACGAAAGATTGATTGCACTGTTACACAATTTTAAAAAAGAAGCACAGAAGTGCACACATAAAAAGAAGATGCTCTTATTGCGTTTCAGGTAAACTTCAGTACTTCTTGAAAAATGTTTTTTTTTTTTTACCTGCTGTCTGTTGGCACTCGCAAGGTACCATTTTCTTCCCTTTTGGCCGGAGTTACTGCACCTCCTTGCATAGTAATACGAGTGGTTACCCTTGGATGGTCTTTGATTTGATTCGATTTCCACTTACACACACACATACAAAGGAGTGGTAAATAGAGGTGGATGAGGGAAAAAAGCCGCACAGACGCAGCTTGAGAATACTTCACCCATTTAGGTGTATATATATTTATCATATACACCTAAATTAATTAACCGTTGTGTCCATCAAGAAAAAGTCATTTGAATGCTTCGCTCTAACCAGCGCCCCAGCTTGTCCTGACGTGCAGTTCTAACTTCATCATTAAGTAAATAAACATTCCAATATCTACTGGAATGCTTTTTTTCTCATTCGCAGCAACTATTGGCCGTTTCGCAGCTCGCGCTCAGGCCGCTTTTGTGCCACGATGAGTCGGCGGACAACTGATTGCGATAACAGAAGCGTGTAACCGCGAGCAGCCTTGCCGACCTTCCGTCTGAATTTCGTGGTTTAATTACGTTGCTGGCCACGTAAATTTGAACATAATAATGAGACCTTGCGTTTACTGCCAACGCTAGGGCAACGGCACCGTCGATCAGTAGAAGCGGCGCCGACAGCGTTGATGGGAAACTCGCGTGTTGCCCGGGGCCTGGAGAAGTATTACGTATAATATCACGATTGCCGGGCAACTTCGTATCAACTTTCAGGAGCGATAACACACAGCCTTGGAAAATAAAAGTGTAAAAAGTTATGCAGAAACCATCGATGTCTATGGTCGATGTAAGCGAATAGCCTGAACGGACGAACGATCGAGCGACAGTTTCCTGCTCCTTCATCTGGCAACTCGATTGCTCGAGAGCACGCGCACTTTACCTCACCTACTCGCGAAGAACGAGCGAGTGACAACCTCTCCTTCTCCTCCCTGCATTCACTCCCGGCAAATCGCGTGCCCCAGAGCACGTGCTCTTTTTCTCGCGAACGAGCGAGCGGCAGACGGCCTCCCCTCCTTTTTCCTCCGGTCACTCCCGTCAAATAGCTTGCCCGGGAGCACGCACCCTTTTCATCGCCTTCTAGCGAAGAACGAGCGAGCGACAGCCTCCCCTCCTGCTCCTTCCAACTACTCCTGGCAAATTGCTTGCCCGAGAGCACGCACCCTTTTCCTCGCCTTGTAGCGAAAAACGAACGAGTGACAGCCTCCTCTCCTCCTTCTCTGGTCACTTCAGGCAAGTCGCTTGCCCGAGAGCACGCGCTCTTTTCCTCGTCTTCTCGCGAAGAACGAGCGAGCGACAACCTCCCCTCCTACCTCCAGTCACTCCCGGCAAATTGCTTGTCAGAGAGCACGCGACCTTTTTCTTGCCTTCTAGCGAAGAACGAGCGTGCGACAGCCTTCCCTCCCCTTCCTCCGGTGACTCCCGGCAAAACACTTGCCCGAGAGCACGCGCTCTTTTCCTCATGAGCGAGCGACAGACAGCCTCCCCTCCTCCTTCATCCGGTCACTCCTGGCGAATCGCTTGCTCGAGAGCACGCGCTCTTTTCCTCGCTTTCTCGCGAAGAACGAGCGAGCGACAGACTCCCTTCCTCCTCCTTCCTCCGCTCACTCCCGGTAAATCGCTTGCCAGAGAGCACGCGACCTTTTTCTTGCCTTCCAGCGCAGAACGAGCGAGCGACCACCTCCCCTCTTCGTTCCTGCGGTCACTCCCGGCAAATCGCTTAAGCACGCGCTCCTTTCCTCGCCTTCTCGCGAAGAACGAACGAGCGACAGCTCATTCCTCCGGTCACTCCAGGCAAATCGCTTGCCCGAGAGCACGCGCTCTTTTTATCGCATTCTCGCGAAGAAGGAGCGAGCGAGAGACTCCGCTTCCCTTGTCTGGTCACTTCCGGCAAGTCGCTTGCCCGAGAGCACGTGCTCTTTTCCTCGCCTTCTCGCGAAGAACGAGCTAGCGACAACCTCCCCTCCGCCTACCTCCAGTCACTCCCGGCAAATCGTTTGCCCGAGAGCAAGCGCTCTTTTCCTAAAATTATGAGGTTTTACGTGCCAAAACCACTTTCTGAATATGAGGCATGCCGTAGTGGAGGACTCCGGAAATTTCGACCACCTGGGGTTCTATAACGTGCACCTAAATCTAAGTACAGGGGTGTTTTCGCATTTCGCCCCCAACGAAATGCGGCCGCCGAGGCCGGGATTCGATCCCGCAACCTCGTGCTCAGCAGCCCAACACCATAGCCACTGAGCAACCACGGCGGGTAAGCGCTCTTTTCCTCGCGTTCTTGCGAAGAACGAACGAGCGACAGACAGCCTCCCCTCCTCTTTCCTCCGGTCACTCCCGGCAAATCGCTTGCCCGAAAGCACGCGCTCTTTTACTCGCTTTCTCGCGAAAAACGAACAAGCAGCAGCCTCCCTCCTCCTTCCTCCAGAAACTGCCGGCAAATCGCTTGCCCGAGAGCACGAGCTCTTTTCCTCGCCTTCTCGCGAAGAACGAAAGCGCGACAGACAGCCTCCTCTCCTCCTTCCTCCGGTCACTCCCGGCAAATCGCTTCCCCGAGAGCACGCGCCCCTTTCTTCGCATTTAGCGAAGAACGAACGAACGAACGAACGAACGAACGAGCGACAACCTTTTCCCTCCTTCTTCCTCCGCTCACTCCCGGTAAATCCCTTGCCAGAGAGCACGCGACCTTTTTTCTTGCCTTCTAGCGAAGAACAAGCGAGCGACAGCCTTCCCTCTTCGTTCCTGCGGTCACTCCCGCAAATCGCTTACCCGAGAGCACGCGCCATTTTTCTCGCCTTCTGGCAAAGAACGAGCGAGCGACAGCCTCCCCTCTTCCTTTCTCTAATCACTCCCAGCAAATCGCTTGCCCGAGAGCACGCGCTCTTTTCCTCGCCTTCTCGCGAAAAACGAACGAGCGGCAGACAGCCTCCCCTCCTCCTTCCTCCGGTCACTTCTGGCAAATCGCTTGCCCGAGAGCACGCGCTCTTTTCCTCGCAACTTTCAGCGGGTGAAACGCCAGAATGAGAGAGCGTAAACTTTTATTTCAAATCAGCAAGATTTGAGTCCGACGTCGTTTAGTGGGTCTGGGCACCCGCCGCGGACGCGGTTCCGAGACCTTGTCTCGAAGCGGCTTCCAGAATGAAAATGTTCATTTTATTTGCGACCTTATCATCATCATCATCATCACCATCATCATCATCTACGCCCACTGCAGGGAATAGGCCTCTTCCATACTTCTCCAAACACCCCGGTCATGTGTTAATTGTGGCCATGCTGTCCCTGCAAATTTCTTTATCTTATCCGTCCACATAACTTTCTGCCGCCCTATGCTACGCTTCTATTCTCTTGAAATCTAGTCCGTAACCCTTAATGACCACCGGTTATCTTCCCTCCTCATTACATGCTCTTCCCATGCTACCTTATAAGGATCCGTAATTTCAATTGCATTATGCTTTACTATTTATAAATCTATTATAAACGCTAGAATGTCTCCAGACTCGAATTTACGAATTTGTGCAAACTCACATACCGGAGGAGGTCGTTCTGAAGATTTTTTAATGAGCTTGTAATTTTTAATCGTTTTCGTTATCGCATTCCTTAATATTTACCAACGTATTCTACGTCTGCTAAACTGTGCACATTCTCTGCGTGTTTTGACTTTTCTGGGCAACGCAAAGCTATCATTGCAATCTATCACTGCAAGCTATCACACGCACTTTTCCACTGTTCCACATGGTAGAAGGATCATCATCCGGCGTGCTATAGTCAAGACTCCAGCGCTCATCAAATATAGCGTGATCATTAGCATGACTTAAATCTTTCACATATTTAACAACTGGCATATTCAGTGCGCATTCAGTAATCACAAAATCATAAAATTATGCTCAGATATATCGAGCTAAATAGAAACATCAAATTGAGACAGACACACGATCCAAAACCGAGCTGCCATCACCCGGCTCGCGAGTTATATTGTGTACCATTCTTTAGAAGGAAGATCAATTGAAATCACCTTCCATTATTATATTCCCATGAATTTGCGTAGACATATAATTATGTAATTTCAATAAAAAGTCGGGGGAGGATGATGGTGGCCTGTACACCGCACACAAGGTGAACAATATGGTCCAAAAGTTCAGCTTCAAAAATAAACCTTCATGATTTTTCATTTGTGGGATCTCAGTACGCGAAATCGATTTTTTAAAAGAACGACTGCAACGCTACCTACCCGGAACGATTACGGCGAAAACATTTGATGCAATTCATCGATCTAAGGATCACTGGAAATGCTGTCATGGAGTCGCGTTTTTGTTACGATAGTTACATGCGGGTCATATTTGAGGAAGACATTCCAATTCAATTTTATTGTCTATACTATACGCGCATTAACGTTAAGCACTCATCTGAGCTCTTTTGCAAAGAGTTGCCCTGGGGTGGCCGACCTCTTGACGTTCCTCCTATAACATACACAAATCCCACCTCATAAATTTCGACCAGATAGCCGTAATCAACATGATACTGTTCATGCTTCAAAAAGTCTAAAAAAAAAGAAAGTACGAAGAAAGTACCATAAACGCGCCTCCTGACGAGCTACCCCCACCGACACGGCCGGCCGACGGGCCTGGCTTGTTATCGGCAAACGGCAGGCAGATACGAAGGCTGCATAGAGCGGGACGCATAGATTAGGGCGCCATATAAAAGTCGGCCACAACGTCACCCCCCGCCTCTGTGCGCGGTCGCAGCGTAGCAGAAGCCACGTCGGTCATGGAAGACAGCGAGTTCCTGCCCAGCTGCTGGGGCCATCGGCTACGCGGACAGGCGCTGGTGGACCACTTCTGCAGGGAGACGGCGCGCTTGAGCGAGGAGACCAGAAGCCGCGTAGCTGCACAAAAGGACATCAGGTGAGACGCGCTGTTATACTGCGGCTAGCACTCCTGCAGGCTATGAACTATACTCGCTTCAGTACATCGGTGTCAGCACCCTGTACCGCAGAATTCTTTAGGGCAGCAGGTGGTGTTCGAACCCAGTAAGCCGCGCTTCAACGGCCGCTTGCCCTGTAACGATAAGCACAGTGATTTTTAAAAGAAAGCTTTCTTTGCCAATCTGTCGTCGGTTTCTCGCCGGATGTACTTGTGGATATATGTAGCAATGTTACTCGAACCAACTCTAGTAACGTTGATATAGCATACGACGTTTATACAGTATGTGCTCCTAATGCAATTACGCATATGCCAGCAAACTGGCTTTATAAAACCTGTATGCTCACTGCCGAAGTAGTGAGGGTTAACTCGATATATATAATATAGGCATCTATAGCATCCGTTATCGCAACTAGGATACAGTATATCCGTGACCCGTAAATCTTGCGCGACAACCTGCGACAAGAGCACGCGCAGCGCACAGCTTCTGTAGCAAGTGCAAAGTTTGCCTATAGGCTGTCGTGGTTGCGGTGCACCTGCACCGGTATTCTAAAACTGTAAAGTGCTGTAACGACCGGTAACACCCCGCTACAAGTAGGGATAAATATACAGAATGTCCCAGCTAACGTTAGCCAAACTCTTAAAAATAAAATATAGAATGTACGAGCACGCAACTAGTGGCATTCTATCGGCAGTGACGTGCCGCACCACGATGATCTCTTTTTCATAATAGAACTATCGATAATTTTCGATGTCAAAATTCTCGCGTAACTTTCCCACCCTTGCGTCGCTGCATTTTTCATATGTTTTAGTGTATTAACCAGTGCAATAACTTGTGCTCGTTTTTCTTTAGCGTCTATATTATTTATAACCTATAGTGGGAATAATCGAGTTGTCGCCAGTGTGTCTCCCCATCTATAGTCGGATACAACTTTAGAAAAAAGGGGAGGCCCCGCCCAGATGACCGAAGCGGCGAAGTCACCGGCCGTCCGGCGCATGACGTCGGTCCAGAGTGCACGCCCATTGGTGGATGCTCGTGTGCATCCGCCTCGGAGGAGCAAACGCCCCCTTTTTTATAAAATTGTATCTGACTATAGCCCAGTCGTGCGCCAGCATATACAACTTAGACTACTATATTCATTTCATGACAATAAAAATGGCATGTATACGCGAGCCGCTGCGCAAGAACCATAAGTATAGTACATACTCACATGGTGCCATGCTTTTCACCTTGTGCCGGTGCTATAGTTGTCCGCGTACTCACGCCGTCGTCGCCCACGTGGAGTGTGTTTCCAAGTGTTTCTGGTTCCGTGCTCTGTGCGGGGGCGCGCGCTGCAGGTTTGGCGAGCACCCCCGCGAGTGCCTGGACCTGTATCACGGCGGTCGGCCGGCGAGCGAGTGCCGCTCGACGCTGCTCTTCTGGCACGGCGGCTACTGGGTCGAAGGGGACCGGCAGTCGCACGCCTTCGTCGCCGACGCCTTCGTGGCGGCCGGGGTAGCCGTGGCCGTGGCCGGCTACCCGCTGGCGCCCGGCGCCACGCTCGACCAGATGGTCGACTCGGCCACCCGCTGCGCCCGACACGTGCTCGCGCTCAGGCCCGGACCGCTCGTGCTGGCCGGCCACTCTGCGGGCGCCCACCTGGCCGCCATGGTCGCCACGCGGCTACAGGGTGAGTACTTTAGTAGTTAGAACTTGTCAGACAAGTTGGCTAAACAGAGAGACAGAGAGAGAGAGGTCAGAAGGGAATGGCAGGGAGGGGTTAACCAGGCGGAGCCCGGCAGGCTATTCCGCACAGAGGAAAGGAGACTGAAAGACGAGAAGGAAAAGAGAAGTTCACACTTTGCACTGTACACACGCAGTCAAGCGTTCATAGTCAGTCACAAGCGGTCCGTCTGGTGCTTTTCGAGAACCGTAGCATGGCGCTTTCTTGGCTTTATACATTGCATACGCACGAGGCCACAGTACCAAGAACTTCTCTTTTGCGAAACAGCTGTCGTCTAAGTGCCCTAAAGCTGTGCGAAGGGCAATACTCTCATCTTCGTATGCTAGGCAGTCACGCTGATTCAGCGCTGATGCAGCGCAATAAAAGCGTGGGCGGAAGCACACCGAGGCTCAGGAAAAAATGTATGTATGCGTAAGCATTGTTACACTTGCTTATCTCCACGCAGCCCGGTGTCATTATCGATATTATATGAAACTTTATCCGACCAGTACCAACGACAGCGCTGCGGCGACGTGAGCTGCTGCCGACGGCGGCGCAAGGTAAATTGATGGCGCAAACAAACGCACGTCCAGGTGCGCTGATTAAGTTCCGATCATTATAAGCCGTTATCGCTATGACCATTATGAACCGTGCTCAACCGCACTCCGGCGGGGGCTGCGTCTGACGCGGCCACGAGGACCGTATCACGTGACCGTATATGACCGTATCTTGAAAGCGATCTGCAATGGGGCTTAGTGCAGCGAGTGCTGACAGCCTCGTGTGCTCTGTGTTTTCGCCGCGTAGCTCGCGTTGAAGCGAGAGGCAGCACGAAGATGAATTTGCTCGTTGCTGCGGCCGCTATCTGAAAGCGATCGCCTTACGGGACGGACGGACAGACGGCTTTCCTCGTTGGGTAAGAATAGAAATGCAGGGAATGTAGGCATATGGCACGTGAAGTTGGCTCGAGATCAGCTTGAACGAAAAAACCAGTCAAAAACATAAAGGACAAGAGGAGATGTTCACACCACAACGACTGTTGTGGTGTGAACATCTCCTCTTCTCTTTTGTGTTTTTGACTGGTTTTTTCGTTCAAGTATGTACCAACTGGCCCAGATTTCAACCCTTCTGCTCGAGATCAGCCATATGTACCCTAATCTATTCCCCTCCCCCCCCCCCGTCAACAGATTTGGTAAGTACCGTGCTACTGAAACAAATAAACCTCCATACAAGTAAGAGAGCTGTTCGCGACCAAGCGTTATGACCTGCATTTTTTGAAAAATGTTTTCATGCTAAACTTCCGCTGGTTCTTTTTTCTTTTTCCCTTCATGCCTTCACGCTGTTCGGGCTCTCTGTGCCAAAGACTAAAAGAAAGCAAAGTATTGACTGCTATAGTGAAAGCAGTGACGTGTGCAGCACCTGCATGTAGCTGTTTTATTTGTTGTATTGTCAATTATATAATATATTGCTTGCTGCATTCTCTGTTACTTCTCGCGAAATGTTTATGTCGCATCATTTTTTTGTTTTTTTTACTGAGGGCATTAAACAGTTGATCCCATTTGTTTGGAGTTTTGAAATGCATAAGTTGCGCTGTATATTATTGCATTCTCCTGTATTAGCTGCGCAGAATACAAATTGGATAGTCTTTGCTATTCCATGCATGTTCAATTCGACAATTCACTCGAATATAAGGGATAACAACACTTGCAGTGTCGAGGAAAAGAGACCGATGCAAGTTAGGGCTGTTCTGAATGATTTTGCTGCAGAAGAGTTGCTGTTGCTTCGCGACTCTCCTGCTGCTCGCCTTGTTCTATAGCATTTTTCTTTAAAGGGCCCTTCGCCAGTTCTGGCCATCTTGAGCTGACAAGCATAGTGCATACAGTGCGCTCTAACGATCGTTTCTGCAAAGTATTATATCCCTGCGTGCCTTGTCAGGATTGGGGGCTCAATCCCGTCGCTCGTGATCCGTTGTCAAGATTGGAGTCGGGCATGAATTAGAAGGTAGTTGGCCCATGCCTTCGTCCAACTTATCCACGCTGAGGACGTTGATGAAGGGAAGGGCTGCTTCTCATCGAGAACGAGGAACGTGGATTTATTTACAATATTTATATCAGTCTAACATGACTGTTTGAGAGAGAGTGTCAGTCCAGCATGACTGCTCAAGAGAAGTGTCAGTCCAACATGACTGCTCAAGAGAAGTGTGTTGAGCATCCGCACAACAGCAGTTTTTAAACACTCGGTCTGCCGGCGATACAAGGCGGCGAACGTTCGTTTCGTCATCGCAAAACTAGCCGCCTCCCGCAGGACGGCCTACGCACACAAAGTCACACACGTTCCAATGTCCGGAGCCGACGTCAGAGGGGCCCCGTAGAACTCGGAGCCGTTCCGGCTAGCGCGTTGGGGAGTTTGGGAACAATAGTTGTCCCGCCGAACTCATTCCGTCACAAAGTCGATTTAGTCACGCTGTGGACAGAAGTTGGCGGCGAAGCTCCCAGTATGTTGGCCGTCATAGTCGTAAGCGGGTGGTAATCTTGCACTGCAGCTGGCCTTTCTTAACAGCGCCGGGAGGTTGCCGTCATTGTCGTAAGTGGCTGGCAATCCTGCACGGCAGCTGGCCATTCTTAAAAGCCTCGCAAAGAGCTTAAATTTCAAGCCAAACGCAGTTTGCCTTTCTTCTCGCGGGCCCCACGCTCCTAGCCAGAGAGTGGACGTATATCGCGCAAGTACGCTACGTACGTAGAAGTGCTGTGACGTCGCTCATAGTGACATATGACTTCGAAAATTATTCAAGGAAACATCAGTCATTGGTTTAATCTATTCCTTCAATAGACGAATTAAAGTTTAGTGAAATAATAACACATACGAACAGAATGTGTACTTGTTCTTGCTTTACTTCGTATTCGCACTTTCCAGCGCCTATAGGTGGCGCGGAGAACGTTGCAATATGGCGGGGACAGAGGTGATGGAGGCGATACGAAAGCGTGCGCATCTGCAGAAGCAGGCGGCTTACGGGCCTCTGGTATCTCTAAGCGCGATCCTTAACATTGCTAAGGAAACGCAGAGATGTGTTGTAGAGGGCGAGGCTACGTTTAACGCTGGCCATATAATATGGTGTGAAATACGAAAGACAAGCGCGGCTGTTCAGGTCGAGTAACTCTGCCTGCAGACAAGCGCCGTGAGAGGCCCGCCGCATACTATAAAAGTTCAAGTCTGCAGTGTAACCGGCGCCGTAAAGGTCACTATGTATCCTTACGCTTCGTAACCTATACGCGATGTACAAGAATTGACACCAAGCAGTTAATCGGTAGCGCTCAAATGTAAACAAAGCGCAGTATGCGCTTTATGCCGCTGCATAAGGTAAACGTTGGGTGCATTCACGATGAGATAAATGGCTCGACGCACCGGCTTATATACGGAATGCTTGTTAATGATGCCAGATAATACGTAAACATTTCAGTAGTGCCGATTTACAATATATGAGTGACACTATGACGTGTGCCAGCGCGCCCCGTTTTACAGCACGATTAATGTTTTCGCGTGCTGTAGGGAAGTTCGCATGCGCATTCTTCATCAATGACCGCTTCAGGTACGTAGTCCTGGCCCTTGTTTCTTGCAACATTGTTATAGAAGAGATACTGTAAGACCAAACAAAACTACAAAATCAGAAACACGTGCGCTCGACCCCCGATCAGTACACACCTTTGAATACAGCAAAAGAAAAAAAAATCACCGAACGCCTTGTGCATAGACCGCCTGTTTCGTTCTCACACAAAACGACTACGAACAGTTGCGGAATAGGTTCTCTAGTTTGCAATGCTCGCGACGCAGCGACAGGCACCGTCGCAGGGTATTTGCCGAAACAGCGCGAGTGCAGGCAGAAAACTCAATAAACGGTGACACTTGTGTACTTAAATTTACTTTGGGAATCTGTAGAGGGCCTTCTTCGGCCAACGCTAGGTCTCAGTTACACCATGGTCTCAGTCTTGCTTCGTGGGACCGCAGCGGGATCTTTTGCGAAAGCACAGCGTTTCTCTTCAGCCGCTTTCGTAAGAGCTCGCCACAAAAATAAAATGACATCATTGAGCAACAGTCAAGTACGCTCACCAAGGTGGCCCCAAAAGAAGTTTTTGTTGAAATTCTCGCTACATATGACTATTTCTTCGCTCACTTGCCTCCCGATGCGGAGCTTGATCACCCACAACTTCCTGTCTTTTTTTTTTTGGAAAGTGGTGCTTTTCCCAATACTTTTCCCAATATTGCACGATTTGTGCATTGTGGCACACGGCACATGCGGTTGCTCTTCGCTCGTCGACTGTTTTTTTTTTTTCCCATATCAAAGAGTACCAAAACGTCAACACAGCTGCAGAAACCGCGTGGGCGGGAGATCCATCACCGCCTCCCGGGTTCCGAAAAAATCCGCGTGGCGGCGCTAGCGTATCTGGAAAGCGCGAATACCGTAGCAAAAGAGATGTATTGCTTCGTCTGCTTATTCCCACGTCGTGCAGATCGCGCGCGCAGAAGTCGAAACTGTGCCATTTTCTACCGTGTTCCAGAGGCGCGATCATGCTCTTTCATCCTCCTACGCCTGCTTCATTGCTCGCGATTATGGCACTTAACAGATGTTCTCGAGCGCACAAAATCGTCTGCTGCGCGAAACGGGACAAGCGCAACAGATAGGTAGGTAGGTAGGTAGGTAGGTAGGTAGGTAGGTAGGTAGGTAGGTAGGTAGGTAGGTAGGTAGGTAGGTAGGTAGGTAAGGTAGGTAGGTAGGTAGGTAAGGTAGGTAGGTAGGTAGGTAGGTGGGTGGGTGGGTGGGCGGGCGGGCGGGCGGGCGGGTGGGTAGATAGATAGATAGATAGATAGATAGATAGATAGATAGATAGATAGATAGATAGATAGATAGATAGATAGATAGATAGATAGATAGATAGATAGATAGATAGATAGATAGATAGATAGATAGATAGATAGGGGGGGATATTAAAACAATTTCACCGACGATTACGATACGCCCTAATGCAAAATTCAGACGCACCCCTATCCGTGTTTTCATTTCGCGATATATTGACTGGCGCGGACAACCTGTATAGTGCGGCACATTGCATGCAAACGGGGCGTGGGCGTGGGCGCGATTCACAGCAGCCGTCGCAGACAGACCTCCGCTCACGCAGCGCTTTGTTTATATATGGTACCGATGGATGCGATCGCCGCACACCATCGGTCAACAGACGACGGCGCGCTACTCTGGCGTCATCTCATAGCGGTTGTCGCCGCGGAGCTCGTCTTGCCCGGCACTACGCTGCAGTGTGCAAGAAATACGCTTTTCTTCTCACGCTTTCGCCATACCTTCCTCCTCCGCTTTCCGCCTCGCGCTCTCTTCTCTATCGCCGTCTTTGAACCCCCGCTGCGCTCTGCGTTCGCTCTTTCATTCTTTGCTGCGCTCGTTCGCTCGTTTACGCCTAGAGCTGACGCCGCCGATGGACGCCGACGCTAGACGCAGGGACGGGCGTAATGCGCTCTAAAATAAGACGGGGCCCGTGACGTATTCGTCACGCGATCTTCCGTCTCCGGTGCAGGAGAACGCAGAGGAGGAATTCCGCTTGCGGAGGTTATACGGGAAAACATGCAAAGAGTATCTATGGAGGCTGTGAAGCTCGCTTCATGAAATCGTAGGTTCGCGCCACTTCAAGTATTTCTATCTCTGCTATTAATGAACTAATCTCTAAAATTGTTGCAGCAGAACACTCCTTAGAGCGCCCGTGACAACTTCCAGCTTATAACCAAAATTTGCTATGTGGCCTGCATGGTAAGGAGCCCTTTAACTACATCAAACGAACCACTGTCAAATTTTCATTAACCAAAACCGTTTTTGAAACGTGTTCTTTGAACACATTCTGATATTCTCTTTTGACTATAATGTGTCGGTTTTCTGTGTTCGGGACTTACTTCGTCAACCTCTGCCCGCACCATTCTCTTCCTTTTCACTATAGAGGCAAAGTGTTTCACCAGAGGTGCAGCGTTTTCACTATATTACCTATACCTGTATTTAATGATCATGTCCGGCACTGATTAAATATACGCGAGTTATAAAACTTCAAGCTTCAACAGCAGTGAAATTTGTCGTACAATGTTGACGTGCGCAGGGGAACCCCGCTTACGAGGCCTTCTTCTCCTGTCGCCCGTGTTGGACGTGGTGGCGCTGCTGGGCAGCTCTGTGGCACGAGACGCGGCCATCGGTACCGACCAGGCGGTGCGCAACAGCCCGCTGCAGCTGGTCGACAAGCTGCCGACGCACCTGCACGTCGTGGTACGAATTTGGGCGCGCTGCTGTTGAACAACTTGCCCGCACAAAGCTGTTTGGCCGAACTATCACCATTGCTTGTAACTGTCGTCGTTCTCTGTACCGGGGAAATTGGGAAGCGCCCAAGAAGACCATTTCCACGCCTCTCTAACTTCTTTTGAAGCGAATAGCGTTCTTTTGGCTATCATTTTTTGCATGGTTGCACGTCGGTGGCCGGATATCTTGCCGGAGGGAAAGGGCAGCGCGTAAGCGCCGCAGGTCGGAAGAGGA
This sequence comes from Dermacentor albipictus, assembly GCF_038994185.2. Taxonomy (NCBI): domain Eukaryota; kingdom Metazoa; phylum Arthropoda; class Arachnida; order Ixodida; family Ixodidae; genus Dermacentor; species Dermacentor albipictus. Next base: position 36,336,788 of record NC_091823.1, read on the forward strand.
AAGAGCTGGTCTTTGCCATGCTTGCGATTGGCCTGTGGCAGCTCCTCCGTCACGACTGACGTCACTCGCAGAAAAAGTTGGCGCCACTACGGCGTCCTTCAAAGCCAACTGTGCAGTTTCGGAACGTTAAATTTCACAATTTAAAAGCTTAATATTTCTGACAGCAGCTTCGCAATTCAACAGACGCAGTGTTCGACCTTCGCGTTCATGCAATATGTGCATAGTGCGCCTGAGAAAGCGCAAATGTGGTGCTTCTGTGGTGTTCTCGTGCCCTTTACTTCGAGCATGGGAAAGCTCCCAGCAATGACTTCCTTCGCAAGGCGCTGCACCCTGTCTTACCTTTCACGCTTACCGCTCTCAACAGAAGACAATGTATGGATGGACGGTGTTTAGGAAAGCTAACTTATGAATAATTCCCAATTAACTATTTCTTCTCAGTGAAAACAACACCATCCCTTAACACACACACACACACACACACACACACACACACACACACACACACACACACACACACACACACACACACACACACATATATATATATATATATATATATATATAAATTTTTTTTAAATCTCGCGATTGACTTTTTTTCTCTTGTGCAGAATAGGAAAAGGAGCAGGCGAAGCCGCCTGCGTTATATATCAGCCTGTAATGAATGTTTCAACAGCTATAACAACTATTATGTCGTGGGTGCCGAACCAGGTTAGCGTGACACGTAACGCTCAATTTATAAGCGTTCACAATTGTAAGAGCGTTGACGTTGCGTTATCTTAGTAGCAAAGGTGGTGGTTATGGTGCTACAGGTAGGTCTTCCCCAGTCCCAGAGCTACACAGTTTAGTATGTAGCACTGTCAACAGTTCGGGAATCCATTTGTCATCCTAGGTCGTATTAACGTTCGTTCACTTTAGTGGATAGTTCAGTTTCAATGAGCTCCAATTGGTTGGAGAACTAGGAGCGGAAATAACAGAAATTTTCGACAAGCGTGCAGCCGTCGCGTCCTTTCTTTTATTAAATTTTTTTCTTCTCGCGTCTCTCGGCTCTTAACTGTACCGACCACGGAGACTATATCTCGTTAGTGTTGGTTAGTGTAGTGTTAGTTAGTAGTTTCATACAGAGATGTGCGTGTCATACCTGTCCACGCTTTTAATCTCTTCTTCGTTGCGAAAACGTCTATGTCAACAATAAGCCAACCGGACCAGATTAAGCTACTTATGTGAATTTGGCTGTTCGGCTCTATACGTGACAGAGGGTAAGCAACTGGCCGGAAATGCGCCCCCCCCCCCCCAATTTCAATTCGGCTGCAAAATCTCGTCCGGGAACTTGACACTCGCAGGGCCACGGGCCTCCGAGCGGGTTCTCCGGGAGGCGGAGCCCGTCCGAACGTCACAGTGACGACGACGCCCTCTCATCTCCCGCTTGCGCAGGTGACGTACGCCGAGCACGACCCCCCGTGGTTCGGGCGCAGCGCTCGGGCCTACCGCGAGGCCCTCGGGCGTCGGCGCATCTCCTGCGAGCTGCTGGAGTACGCGGACGAGGACCACTTCAGCTTCCTGCTGGGCGCACTGCGAGACGGCGAGCACCGAGTCACCGCGAGGCTCGTCCGTGCTTCTTCGGCGGCGACCGCGCCCTCTCCGACGCCGCAGTGAGGCACCGAGGTCGGCCATCGGGGGCAAGGACGAACCGGTCCCCGCCGCCATCCTCGTCACGAACACTGAGCGACGGCGGCAGCGGAGAAGAAGCCCTCGCGGGGCCCGATCGAGTTTATCCGCCTCTGTTTATTATTGGGGAGGCCGGCGCGTACCATATACTTCCCGGCTGCTCGAGCGCCGCCGCGGTCTGTCTCGCTAAATCCGTACAGCGTGCCGGAAGATACAGGGGACCGTCCTAACGGTCACCGGCGAACAGAAGGATATAGCGCTAGCTCTGGGAGCGCGGACATTGCGTATTTGTCACTGCTCAGAGACCGCGCGCTCATCGGATTACCATACGAGCCAGCCGCGCAGTTCTTGCGGTGGCGTTTTTCTGTTCTTTTCTTCCTTCAAGTTCAACATTTATTGCTAAGGCATAAATCGATTATTTATTCAGACGTGCACTCTCTGTCGAGGCTGTCTCAGTGTGAGAAAAAAAAATTCACGCTGTACGCAATAAGTCTTAATGCCTTCGGGAATACGATTAGTCTAGTATACTTGCCATCCAAGGGTTTAGAGTGTCAGGATCGCCAGGGAACCCCGCCACCTGTGACACAGCCGGACGATATACATGGAGAAGGCGCGGGGTAGCCCGTATACATTTGACAAAGGCTGAATATGCTTTTGTCAAGGAAGAGGAAAGTGAGAAGAGCAAAAGGAAAGGCAGGGATGTGGGGGAACATGGTTTGCTACCGTGTATGGGGGAAAAAATGTGGCTGTAGAAACGAAAATGCAAGGAATGAACAAAAGGGGGGAGTCCATCACGCAGGTCACGCTCTGTCACAAGCGTAAGTCTGTCTTAGAATACGCGGGTAGTGATGCGGCCACCTGGAACTTGACCACGTTACGCATTCTTGCGATTGTGATGCATCATCTCAACATGTCTCGTTCATTGTGAAATCATGCATCTGCTGAAATTATGTGTATACATATGTAAACAGAAACCAGCCCGGTCTTATAGCCTATATACTTCAAACATAAACCCGTCTTTAAAGATCACAACAGGGCTTTTGAACACCGCTGTCTAAGCGTCCGTTGAGGCGAGAAAACTGCAATCAGGTGCAACGCGTTTGTCCGGCTCACCGAGAGCGCCGAAGAAGATGTATAGAGGATGTATAAGGAGGGCAAAGAGTATAGTCACAGGCGTTCAAAGAAACGAGGACAGCACGAGCATTGCCGAGTCCTGGCTTTGTCGTATCGTCTCCGCGAATTGAAGAGAGCTCGCTTCCCCATGAGGCAGTGGTTTATACACACACCCCTAACACCCTCCCCCCCCCCCCCCCCCTTCCCGCAGGAGAAGCCAGCCACTCCCAGATTTTTTTCCCGAATAAGCTCCCCTTCTTTCTCCGGCGCAGAACGTATTTCCACATGCCGGATGGGTGGTGACAGACAAGGACATGTTTTTTGCAGACTCAAACTGTAGTTGAGGTCAGTGTAATATGAAGCATAGAATAGCGTGACTGTCACGAAGCGAACGGTTGAGTAGAGATCATATGCTGCAGTGTTTATATTTATAACAACTTAGAATGTTTCTAGCGGTAATATATATGTATGAAATTGAAAGCAAACTAAAACCCAGTGGCATTATACAACGTGAAAAAAAAAAACAGTCAGTAGCCATCTTGGTGCAAACTGTAAGAAGTGCAGTTGCCGGCCTGAATTCGAAAGAAAAAATGTAAATTGTTAGCAAATAACAGCGAATAAATGACCGGGGAAATAATCGACGCCCACAGATCACCAATATTGAAAGCGAAACGTGTCCCTGCGCCATCTATTTTACTAGTGGAAAAAAATAATTACCATATCTATCTGATGACGTATGACCAGACTATTGTATAAAAGGATGGTCAACCTCTTTTTATGTTTTTCATGATTTTTTTTCTTTAATCCATTTCACGACTCACTATAGCGTATTTTTAAAGGTTTGTCTGTCGCAATAATAAATCGGTTGATAAACAGCGCAACGTGTCGTTTTCCATGTGCTTTCACCTGTGTTCGTATGTTTTAGCGATGTTTCCACCTGAAATTGAATAACCAACTAGCCGATGCTCGGCGAAGAGGCAGCACAGCCCACGATGATGACGATCACTCACACACTCTGGATTAAGAGGAAAGACACGGCGGGTATGCTGGTTCACCAGCCGAAAACATTAAGTACGTCTCCCAAAAGGTTCGTCGTCGCACGCACGCACGCACGCACGCACGCACGCACGCACGCACGCACACACACACACACACACACACACACACACACACACGCGCGCGCGCGCGCGCGCGCGCGCGCGCACGCACACTGTGCTCACAACGCTCACAATACATGTGCTTCAGCTCTGTCGACGTCCGTCCCCCGTCCCCCCCCCCACACAAAAGGAGGCCGACTAGACATTGGGAGTCAGTTTTTGCACATTGTTGTGCCATTACCACCAGCCCGGATTCCGAATTTACAAGATGCAGAATTTATCCTGCGAGCGCCCTTTGGACAAACCCGGGGCTGCGCCGAAAGGCACAGCTCACTAATTTTCCCTTGACAAGTCAAGATGCTGAGCCGTCAGGCAGCGGTGTCCTGCAGAGAAGCATCGGCGAGCGACATGTCCAAACGTGCAACCAAGTGCCAGACAGCCCGGCGCCGTACCTCTCTTTGCCTGGAGGTCACCGCGCCCGCCAACTTTGAACCGGGGGGCCAGCGCGGTCGCTGGTTGGACCTCTCGGATGACCGTCGAGTGCTGGCTTTGTATTGGGCCGTTTGAGTGACAATGGTTTCTCGGGGCATTATAAGCCACGACGAGCCGCCTGGAAAAACCGGATCCGCCGACCCACCGGGAGCCAGTGCCACTCTCGACTGGAGTGAGATGTGTCCCGCGTTGCAGTCTCGCCGGACGTCGCCGTGCGGGAACAGTCGCGTTTGCTGTGAGCTCTCGGCCCCCATGCCGATCAGATCTTGTCCTGTATAATGACCTGTATATAGTGTATAAAGTACGTTTCTTTATTCTCACCGACGCCTGACTCGGAGTCTTCGCTACCAACGCTCAGTCACGAAACGGGTGACGAGCGCTACGGGACCACCTCAAAGTCGTAATAGTGGTGGCAGCGGTGCAAAGTCGTAACAGCATGCACGCAATATATTATAGTTTCTTTCGACAAAGACTGCATATAAAGGGTGTTTCGAAAGAGTATTGAAGGGGTCTGTGGTGCGGGCTGCTTACCTGGCGACAATACACTGAGACACGGTTTGGACGCGGGTGTGACCACTCTCGACAAGAAATATATTATACGTGCAGATCTGCGACTACGAATTGCGCCCTAGTGCGAAGAGAGCCGCTAAGGCCGCAAATACTCCGCAGTTGTTGCATCGCCTCCGCTTGGTATAGGAGGTAGTTTTCTTTTAGCTTCGGAAGTCTGTCCTTAGGCTTCCGAAGTAATCAAGAGATGGTTTGCTCTCCAAGTGGCCGAATTTAGCTCCGTAGCTTCCGTAACTCTGCTCGGTGTCAGTAAGGTAGCGTAGATGAGACCGTCATGTGTTGAATACAAACGCATTCAAAGGTATCAAAGTAGCATTCAGAAAGTGCGGCTGTGAAAAGATAGGAAAATTAACTCAGGAAAAGTTATAGAATGTTGTTGTTGTTGTTGTCGTCGTCGTCGTTGTTGTCGTCGTCATCGTCGTCGTTTTTGTTGTTTCTATTTTAGCTGTTGCTCTTGTAGCTGTTGTTAAATACGGGTCCGCTTTCCCGCTCTTTGCTGTGTCAATCGTTTGTTGTCGCACATGTTGGTCCCAAATACCTTCCACCACGCCACGAAAGAAAAACAAAAAGGGGTCGGAATGGGGGGGGGGGGGGCAACGGCTTTTCTTGCTGAAGCTGTACAGAAGTGGACTGCAAAAGCCTCGATCTGTTGCGTGAATCACGGCGATTTCGGCGTTCGGCATCTTTGGCGCTCCGCAACGCATACACTCGAGTGGACCTCAGGCTGCTGGGCATCAGTCTTTCCTTGCTCCGAGGCTGACCATTGGTTGCGTGGGAGATGCGTATTGGTCGAAGCAAACAGTTCTTTCGAAGGACAGAACGTACTGTAGCCACAAGCTCAAGAGAAAAAAAAGGAAAAAGAAAGAAAGAAAAAGGAGGAAGAATAAACACGCATATATGCAAAGCAATTCCTGCAGAGGAAGTTGTAGGAGTGTGCCAGCCGGTCGATACCCTCTTGTTTTCTCTTTTCAGCGCGCACGCGTGCCTGTGCGTTAACCCGCTGCCGCTTCGATCTTTTGTATCCAGCGTATGCGCGCTTGTATAACGCGCTGTCTCGTGGAAACCCGCGCCATTTCCGATATGCATGCACGCACCACGTGCACTTGTCGGTGCACAGCGCTGGCTTGGCTTCATTTTGAGCGATCGCGGTCTTTCGCATACGACCTGTTCTGTCGCAACGCGCATCTGTCTGCGTGCATTCGCCGACTATGTATTGAATTCCCTCTACGCCGAAATCATCCGCACTTGTACGTGCGTTTTTGCATCTAGTTTTCTCCGCGTCAACCATTTATGTACGTCGGTTTCTTGCTGGTGTACGTGTTGTTATTGTGTTTGTTTATTGTTAAACTGCGCAGCATCGCCTTCATTTCGCACATGCACGAGCGGTGCGGGATCTTGTACATAACATGATGATGGCGATGATGATGGCGATGATGATGATTATTTACTGGCATCCCCTTTGAAACGGGGCGGTGATAAATAGCTACCTAGCCTGTTTGGTTTAATCAGGTATGCTGTACATGTTCTTCATTTCAGCATTTTTGTAGCCATCTTCATAATCTATCTTTCTGCCTCAAAACTCAATCTACCTCTTATGGCTGCCTAAATGCCTGCAACGGATCCGGTCGTATCAATTTCTTCCCTGCTTCCTTTCCACGAATACTCTAAACGTATTTTACTTATCTCGACAGCTGACCGATTGATGCTTCCGTCCACTTTATATCCAAGCGCTCCTCGATGGTGTACGTTACCTCCGGGCCTCACTGTATATACGTGAATCCATTTGCAATCCATTAGGACATGTGCTGAGTGGTCTCCAGGTTTTTTCGGCAGCACACACACGCCTCAGCTTGTTGCGAATATTTTCTCTGGTGTGTTTCTGTCCTTAGGCAACCAGGTCGAGCCTCATATAACAAGGCACAGCCCTTTGTGCTGAAGTGCAGATTTTCATTCTAATTTATTTCTTCCCATTCTTGTAAATCTCCATGGTCGTTTTTGTTTCCATTCTATTCACCCAATTCGCTTATGAAGTAAAATTGACGACCGACCAGGAATTGCACGTGAAGCGCTGGTACAGCAGTGAAAGATTAGCGCACGATTGGTGCGACACATTTCAGGGTGCTGCAATCATTTTTGGTTTCTTCTTTACAGCTCTGCTGCCAAATATATATATATATGAACCATTGGCAGTGATTGTCAATTTATTTTTGTCGAAACAAGTCCCCGAGGTTCCCTTAAATGTATTGCGCTTACGTAAGTGTTCTTTTGCACCTTTTTCTCCTAAATGTCACTAAATCTCACTCACTATGCTTCCAGATTTACAATATGATTTACATGATGATTATATACACACACACGCACACACACACACACACAAACACGAGCGTGCGCACGCACGCACACAAGGTGTATGTACGTTTGTTCTCTTGTGCTCCTTCTCTTTCGTGTCTCGCAAAGAATGTGCAGGAAACCGTGCCGACTTGACCAGGAAGTTAATTTCAGCAAAATCACACGTTACCCTGCCGGTCCTGCATATTGTAAAGGTAACAAACCACACGGCCCGTCATTTGTTCTAAATTTACGAAGTGCGAATTCAAAAAGGTTTATTCCTGTCAAAACACGTCTACGACACCTGTCCCTATATAATAGGCGCATGCGAGATGTACTTTTTCTTTCATTTTATTTTTCCGCGCGAACCGTACAACACTGCGAGCTTTCTTCACTCCTAACGGTAACAAGCCGGTGATTAGCATGGCCTGCGATGAAAGCTGCAGGAGGAGCACTTGGGGGCGAGCCCACGTAGTGTTGTCGCTTATGGGAATGCGGCTGCCCGCCGCGGGCTCGCCAAGAACGCGGATCCTCCCCCCCCCCCCCCCCCCCCCTCTGCGTGAGCTAACTGGACCGCGCATCGTGAGCCGCCCAAGGCAACGCACCCGCGCGCCAGTGGAGAAGACAAACCGCGCGGACCCCCGGCATCGGTGGTACATGCGAGGCCCCCTGCGACAAGGACACCGCCTATGTCTGTGCGTGCGTACGAGCGCGGTGCCGCGAAGGCCGCCGGCCAAGCCAAGAAGGAGCTGCTCCGTCCTTGAACCGCGCCGAGCAGCGCTGGGAAGAAAAAACGCCGGCCATCGCGCTTCGTCCGCGTCTCTCGCTCGGGAGGAGGCGTCCGGCGCATCGCGCAACCGGGCAGGTTACTTTGCTGCGGCGGCAGCGGCGCCGCTTCCGGTGCGCTACACGCGCGCGCGCGCGGTGTGCTAGAAGCCGTGCGAGCGGTAGAAGGTCCACCGGGCCCGCTCGGCCCACATAGTTCACGCAGCGCATGTTGAAGGGCTCGGGAGGGCTGTGGCCTTCGGTTGCGGAACTTTCCTCCGCGGGCAGATCGCTCTCTCGCTCGCGGCGGAGCACGGATTGAGTCGCCACCTAATTAGTCGAGAAGCGAACGATCGCTGGAGCACACGCTGGAGCAATGAATTACGCGTGGTATTTACGCATATGTTATGCTGCCTCCCTGCAGAAACAGGGATTGTAGACACGTCAAGCTGGTGAATGATAGCTTTTTATCTACAGTCCCGCCATCTGTAAATGTACAGGATGGCAAATAAACCATTTCAATTTCAATTTCCCAGAATGCCCTCTCTCTCTCTCTCTCTCTGTCCGCGCGCGACTGTAGTACTGAGCGGCTACTCACCGCGTCTCTCCACCGTTTCATTTTTAACGAAGAGGCGTGGGTCTTATTGGTAACCCTGTCATGCTGATCAAAAGCCCGTTAGGGCTCAGAAAGCAGCGGAGGCATTGCTACGATTTCTGAAACGGACTGGCCTCAGTGACCGCATGTAGGCGTGATGGGCAGCCCAGCAGTGCGGACTGTCGAACTTGCCGCGGGAGCTTCGATGTGGCCGCGGTAGCACGATGTCGCGGGTTCGATCCCGTTACCGAACTCCAGATGGTTAAAATTAAGCCGGAGTTCCCCACACGGCTTGCCCCATAATCACATCGACGGCAACGACGATAGCAACGACGAGGTGACGGCGGCAACAGGGACGACGACGGCACGACGGCACGACGCAACAAAGAGAAACGAAAACGACGACAGCCGCCTCACACACTACGAAACCGGAAGCGGAGTCGCGGGTGAACATTTAATTTTATATCCTGGTGGCTTTTTTCAGCAAAGGAAATAGTTAATGATGGTGTTATCTGCTACAGAGCGTCTGTCGCAAGTGTCATCATCAAATGATTCACCATTTGATGATTATTGCATCGTACACTCTTAAGAAAGGTCGTAGTAGTTACAACCTAGTTTCACATCATTTGCTACCTTGGTATAACTATAGTTCGCAACGATAGAGTTAGTAACATTACCGACTAAACAACGTCGTCACCATTTCTAATGGGTCTCAGCTACCGATTCCGAAGGTAATCGGCATAGCCGAATTCAAAGTTCTTATTCTATCGAGCCCTCTCTGGAATTCGCCACAGATGGTCCGATATAGACAGCAGAGGCGATAATATTTGTGTCAACCCACCGTGGTTGCTTAGTGGTGTTACGTTTCGCCTACGACGCGCGGTATAGCCGGCGCGGATGCAACGGACGCCGGGGCTTCGTTCAAAGCGGCGGACATTTTGGCCCGTTCGGAGCTGCCGCAACGCCTCTTCCCCGCCAAGCGCGTCCAGGCATGTTTCAGTGCCACGTGTCTTCGTGTGTGTGTGTGTGTGTGCCCACGCTTGTTAAAGCGCGGCAGCCGGGGAGAGGAGCTCCCCAAGTGTGAAGCGAGGAGGTCTGACCGGCGCCGGCTCGGCGGATGCGTCACTACACTCGTCTCAACATGTCTCTCAGCGTGTCCGTGCCCCGCTGTCACGTGGTCTCGTCCCGTGACGTTCCCTCTTGCCCTCAACTCCGAGAGTATAAAAGCAGCTGCCCCCGGACGCCAGGAGAGAGGCTCCGAATTCTTCCGTCGAGAAGCGTGCTCTCCCGTCTCTCCACTTGGGTCGACCTGACCGGCCGCTCTTTTGCGATGCTAGAATAAACAAGTTGTTCTGTTAGCAGTCGACTCATGCTTTGCCAGGACCTTCGGATGCTTCCAGTTGTGCCCCAGGCCGCCAGGCCAACGCTACCCTTGGGGCTTGAGACCCAGTTGCAACAACTCGTGCCAGCGGTCCATTTGCAACAACGGGCGTCATCGCTGAGATTCCAATAGTGGCTACGTTGCTGGGCTGCTAAGCACGAGGTCGCGGGATCGGATCCCGGCCACGGTGGCCGCATTTTGATGAGGGCGAAATACGAAAATGCCCGTGTATATTTAGGTGCACATTAAAGAACCTCAGATGGTCCAAATTTCCTGAGTCCCTCACTACGGTGTGCCTCATAAGCAGATCGTGGTTATGGCACGTAAAACCCGATAATTTAATATTTGTGTTAGGTGGTGCTAACAGCGTTTGGAATTGGGAGCTGAGACCTCTTAGGTAACAGTGGCTACCATGTTTAGTAAGTATTGTTATGCTAACTATATAGTTACCAACTGCAGTTATATTAAGGTAGCAAATGGTGTGACACTCTGGCAAATGGTGCGGCACACTGTGTGGTAGTAACTACCACGACTTTTCCTTTTTTCTTTTTTTTAAAGAATGTATAGCTAGCGCACAGCGCTCTGCACAAGCGAAGCACGCACGAGCGGAGTGGATGGAATGGACGCTTATGGGCAGTTGACGCCGCATATACACCAAACTGTGCGCCAAATTAGAAAGCTTATTGTATGACGCCTTTGGGCACACAAATAAAGGTTTCAATTCAATACGACCGAATAGATAGAACGAAAAGAAGGGGCTGCTGACCATAAGAAAGTGAAAATTATACTGCAGCTGTCGGCTTCAGCTTAGCTGCGGTATAACACAAACAAGGAAAACATGCTTGAATATGCTAGGTACAACAATGACGCACAAGTATCACATCTAAATTAACTTTACAGCTATATTATAGCTATCGCTGTATAAAGAAAGAAAGAAAGAAAGAAGATGCACATCATGATGCATCGACGTCTTTCAGTGTGGCAGGAACGTGGCGATGGATTGGGGAGGGGGGAAGAGCACAAGGCATTTCTTCTCGGTCGCCAACAGGTGGAACGGATTCGTACGGGTAAGCTTACACCCCTGTCCGCATCCCCGCGGACCCATAATGGTCTTGCGCTCCACGGGACCCGCCGCTTTCTGCAGCACCAGCCGGACGTTCCGAGCATTCCTGGAGCAGCGGGTGCCCGCCGATCGGCGCTGCTTTCCTGCGGTGCATCTTGCGCAGCCGCTCGCCCACTCCGATGCACTAGAGGCTGCACAATCATGACGGGCACTGTTTCGCTTAGCGTGCCAGTTACTGATAGACGCAGGTGTAGTCTTCGACGCAAATATGCCGCGCCCACACGACATACGGCTCGGTAGGATGTAAGTATCTAGTCTCCGGCAAAAAATTGCAAGACGGAAGGGTACAATGGCGCTGCGATCGTTCAACCTCCATGGAAATGATGGTTAGTACATGGATTTGTCTGATCTTTGTGCTTGTGGCTTCAGACGTTCTTGTGGCTTTATTTACTACGCTTCACCTGCCTTCATCGGCACAAATTATGAAGCAATCTAATTTTTTCTAGACGAGGAAGGCAGCGAGATCCTGCGCAAATGCACAATCGTTGCTATAGTTGTACCCATTTATAACGCAATTTGCGAAGTCACAAGGTTATTTGAAGCCAGAAGGACGAAGTATAGGCATGTACCATAGAGTTTCATATTAGTAGAAACTCTATGGCATGTACTGACCATCGTTCCCCTGCAGGCTCAAGTACGATGCCTGCAGCTACCATACACTAGGGCCCGAGTTTCATCTATACTATAGGATACAACTTAAACGAAGAACAGCAGTTGGCAACCAAGGCACATGTGCACGCACCGCGTGGCGTTGTGTTACTCCACTAGGCAATCACAGAAGCAAACAAAGTCGTCGTCATGCGACGTTTCCAAATGGGGCGTCGTACTTGATACCTCCGCAGCGTCTGCTGTTCTTTAAGAGTCTTTTCATCGGCAAAAGCGATGAGGTGTGCAACAGACGTGGATAAAGTGTACGTAGTCTGAGAATTTCACGCTTCAAAAGTCCTTGTACAGTTCATTCCATTGCTGAGCCCGTTTTACTCGTGAAACTTCACTGCCATCTGAAGTGAAACTTGACAATAAGTAGTTGCAGCGAAGCAAGCGTTTTATTCCAGTTCAATAAACAATTAGGCTTTCGCCGTTCCACTATAATAGACGAGTGAAAACATAAAATTACGCGCTTATAACTTTATTTTTTTTTGTTATACCGCCTTATTTAGGTAACAGGAAAAATTTGAAGTACGAACTATTTGCAGCCTCGCGGAAGAACAAAAAGCAAGTAAAGTAAATTATGGGGTTTTACGTGCCAAAACCACTTTCTGATTATGAGGCACGCCTTAGTGGAGGACTCCAGAACTTTTGACCACCCGGGGTTCTTTAACGTGCACCTAAATCTAAGTACACGGGTGTTTTCGCATTTCGCCCCCATCTAAATGCGGCCGCCGTGGCCGGGATCCGATCCCGCGACCTCGTGCTCAGCAGCCGAACACCATAGCCACTGAGCAACCACGGCGGGTCGCGGAGGAACAGTGGCTGGCATTTATGGAGGGCGTGGGCAGGGCTTCACTGCAGACTTGAGTTGAGTCCGACTATAGAATTTTTGTGACAGAAACTCCATAGAAAGCCGTCGGCAGTCGACACGCTCAATACTGTAAGCCGGGATGTCCCGGGGTAAGGGTTACTCCGCGAGTACTCGTGCCCCTCTTTTTCTCCTCCTGTGTCTGAGCAGTGTAGACGGCTATAGATGACTGTTAGGTCAGGCCGACCTCCTTATTTTCCCCGAATTTCTCTCTCTCTCTCTCTCTCTCTACATTGCTGCAGGGGCATGGGTTCGAATCCCAGAGGCTGTAGTAGTCAAAGCTTTTGTTTTACTTTTCCATAAGGTGAAAGTGAGGCGGAGGAGGTGTACTTAACGACGACTTTACCAACGACGACAGCATGATGGAAAGGGCGGACTACAGCAAACCATTCCCGAGCTGTAGTATTGAAAAGCGGCCAGGGTCCTACCGCTCATTTTATTTCGAGGGTTCTAAAGCGTATCACCATTCTCCCTGTCCAATCGCCCGACTCCTCTCCTCAGCCAGATTTATAAGGCGGTCGAGAGAATTGATCTCATTCGTCCAAGAAAATAAATTTGCATACTTTCCCCACCACCTCCACGACCTGTCACCTCGGCTTCGCTGCACTGCTCCCGTGCCTACATAGACGATCTTAACGTAAGAGTTCTGCGGAAACTCGCAAGGCAACTCGCAAGGAAACCCGCAAGAAAACCACCTCTGTAGCACTCAGCTGTACGTTTTGGTGGATGCCTCATTTTCCCTTTATTAACGATTTTAGATTAGACTCGTCGACGTCTTAATGAAACGCAACGGCCTTGTGGGCGGTCCGCAATCGGCAAAGTAATTATCCACGCCGACATGCGTGATCCAGCGCGTGAAATCAAAGAGCCCGAGCACACGGAAGTGACCCGCCACGGTAGCTCAGCGACTAACGGCGCATGCGCGGCAGAGCTCGAGGTCGCGGGTTGGATCCCAACAGCGGCAGCGAAACGGCGGCGAAATGCGAGAACGCACGTGCACCGTGCATTCGGTGCACGTTGTAGAGACCGTGGTGGTGAAAATTAATCCAGAGTTACGCACTACGGCGTACTTCGTAACCAGGTCGTGGTTCTGCCATGTAAAACCCCGTAACTACATTTCAAATGAAAGAGCGCTCTTGGTTAATTGTAATAGTTATTATAACCAGATTAATAGTACGCAGTTGACGGTAATGTACCGATGGATTATTTCCGTGAATAAAAGCAAATGATTACGTTGACATCGGCACTCATGAGTCTTATAACTGATATAACTAAATGATTAGGGTAAATAACCGGTACGACTATTGCAGCTACAGAATGAACACCGAGTGCGGCTAGGGATGTTATTTATTTATTTATTTATTTATTTATTTATTTATTTATTTATTTATTTATTATACATACTGCAGCGCAATTTGCGCTATAGCAGGAGTGGGTTAAGAAAAGGTACAGAAAATACATTGCATTATACAGCGGTAGACACAAGTGAACACTTTTACAAAAAGAGCACTGATGAAAGAAAATGAAAGAAAAATACACAAGAAGTTATACAAATGCTGCCAGACATGGGCGAGCACGATTATGCATCTGGGATGGCGGTTGCAAAAATTTGGGATGAGCATGAGCGAATGGACCCAGGTAATAAATTCCAGTCTTCGATTGAGCGAGTAAAAAAGCTGAATTTGAACATGTTAGTACGTGCGTAGTAGGGTATCAAGTTTAGGTCATGATGTCTTCTCGTTGATTACCCCGGCGCGAAGTTAATGTAATTATCATTTCAGAGCCTAACTAAAGAATTGACAATGCAATGCAAGAATTTTAATTATTCGACACGGCGACGAGAAGAGAGCGTGTTTAGGTTCAAGGAAGAAGGTGTTGAAGAGGGCGAAAAGTCGCGATCGTAACGATGACATATAAATCGCACAGCTTTTTTCTGTATAGCTTCTAGTTTATTAATCTCTAACTGCTTATGCGGGCTCCAAACTACAGATGCATAATCAAGAACAGGGCGGATTAGATATTTATACACTAGAAACTTTGTGTCTTTAAGAGATCGGGTTAGCGTTCGCCTCAAGTAACCTAATTTTTTTAGTGCTTTACTGCATATGTAATCAATGTGTTTGGACCATGACATGTTATGCGTGAAAATGACACCAAGATACTTGTACTCAGGAACCTTATCTACAGCACGGCCATTGAACGAGTAACTGAAAAGGGAGGGGGAAGATTTGTTGCAGAAAGACAACAGAACGGTTTTATTGAAATTAAAGGGACACTAAAGGGAAACAATAAATCAGTTTAGACTAATAAAGCATTGTTTGAGAAACCTGCAGGCAGCCATTTCAAGAAAATAGTTTGAATATTAGATGAGAAAATGAAGGTCCAAGTATCAGTATTTGAATTTCGCGCCTAAACGCCAGCGCCGGTACGTCAGCGTGACGTCAGGGATTCCAAAGTTTGTTTTCGCATTTGGCCCGCGTTGGCTGAATAAAGGCTCCCGAAACTTGGCATGTTTAATATTTGGTTCCTTTAGAACACAATGTAGTCAATCTGTACCGCTATATATAATTAGTAGGCCCTAGAAGATGCCATCAAAATTCAAGACGTCACAGCCCCCAGGTGCGGGAACTCAAGTAGGCGTCGCCACCCGCATTTCGTTCTCGCGCTTTTTCTGGCTTACCAAACGTCTTATCGTTGTAAGAGTGGTGTTTTTGGTGTTGTAGAACGGTAATTTACTGATGCAGAAGAAATCACTTTTCACTTTAGTGTCCCTTTAATGTTCATTTGCCAAGTGTTACACCAATCGCAAAATCTAGAAAACGACTCTTGAAGGCGATAATGATCATTAGAAGATTTAATCACTTCATATAGAACGCAATCAGCATATAGGCGGACGTTAGAAGAGCACTGATGTGGCAAATCGTTTATGTGTAATAAAAAAAGAAGCGGCCCAAGAACGGAGCCTTGGGGCACACCTGATGTCACATCAACAGTAGCGGAGTCAGTCGAACTGTAAGAGACGAATTGGGAGCGAAATGAGAGACAGCTTAAAATCCAGTTAACTAAATGAGGATTATTAGTTTAGCAATAAGTTTAGAATGTAAAACGGTGTCAAATGCCTCCGAGAAATCTACAAAAATGGCATCAACCTGGTTGCCTACATCAAGGTTAAATGAAATGTCATGCGTGAACTCAACTAGCTGCGTTAACGTGCTAAAACCGCGCCTAAACCCATGTTGCATGTTAGACAGTAAATTATTTGATTCCAGAAAGAGCGTGATGTGCTTATGAATTATGTGTTCCAACATTTTGCATGACTGTGACGTCAGTCAAATTGGTCTGTAGTTCGACAAACACTGCTTATCTCCCGATTTATAAAGAGGGAGCACTTTGGCTAACTTCCACGAAGAAGGTACAGTAGAGGATGATAAGGACTTTCTGAATATGACTGACAAATATTTTGATGACCGCAACGAATAACGAACAAGGAACGCGTTGTGTATCCCGTCCGTACCGGTGCATTTCTTAACATCCAAGTTTAATATAAGGTTGAGGATGCCTTCGCAGTTTATCTCAACGTCACTGATTCCTTCAGAAGAACCTATATTGGTAAGTGTCGGGATAAAGCTGTTATCGGAAACAAACACGGATTGGAAATACTTGTTGAAAGCATCAGATATTACCGCCGGGTCGTTGATGACGTCATTATCTATTCTGAAAGAAGTGGATAAAGCATCGCGAGGTAAAATAGAAGACCAAAATTTTCGTGGGTTAGTTCTTAACAAATTGTGCAGGCGAACGCGAAAAAAGAAATCCTTGGCATTTTGCAACTTAAGATTGAGTTCATTCTTTGCCTTAACATATCTATCCAGCGCCATGGGATCAGCGCCTCTTCTTGAAAGCCTTAACCTTCGAATGCGACGGGACAAATGCAAGATATCACGAGTCATCCATGGAATGTTAGAATTTCTTTTCTTAGCTTTTATGGGCACAAAACGTACGATACATGATTTGACAAGACGCTCAAAGTAATTAGCAAGGCAGTTGACGTCCTGGTTGTCTGCAAGTGCACTAAACGTATCGCAATGATGAAATAAGACATCAGTAATATAATTGTCGTCCGCACGAGTGAAATCAGGGAAACTAGTAAACGTGTAGGGGGATTTAGAAATTGGACAGGAGAGTGAGACTAAAACGCCTTTATGGTCTGAAATACCATCAATTACCTCGCAAGAAAAGTCACGTTCGGCTAGGTTAGCGCTTAAAAAAAACTAAGTCAAGGACGGAATTTAATCTGGTTGCACTAGGAACAACTTGGGTGAGACCAAAGGACAAGGAAATGTTTATTAGTTCTTTACAAATAGCTGAGTCGCGACCGACTACAGAAAATGATGGCCAGTGGATGCCAGGGGCGTTGAAGTCACCCATATAGATAAAACTCGACGAAGCAATGTTAATCTCGCTCATGAAATTTGCAACAGCATGAAGAACATCAAGAGTGGAGCCGGGGGGACGATATATAACACTAATCACAATACAACGATTATGAAGATTAATTTTACACCACACGGATTCTGTTTCTGGAGGAGAAGGCAAGACTGAGAATCGTAGATCCGACCGGATAAGCAGTGCCACGCCACCACCAGTATACCGCAAATCCTGTCTAAGCGCACGGAAACAAAACCGGGTGGAGTGAACTCAGATTCGTAAATACCATTGTGCAGCCAAGTCTCTGTGATGCCGATAACATGGGGGGAATGAATAGATATAAGGGACAATAAGTCAGGAAATTTTTTAACAATACTAGGAGCGTTTATATTTAAGACAACAAGGTTCTCAAAACGGCCAGGGTGAATTCAGGAAGTGGATGGAACGGAAGTCAAACGGCCAGACTCAGAAGAAACACGTTGAGCGGGTGCCATTACTAATGAGTTTGAACTGTCATCCCAGTTATAACGAACCTTGTTAATGAAAGCATGATCATATCTCAACTTCACAACAGAACCGCTGTCCCGAAAAGAGGCTGATGCGTCCCAGATTTTTTTCCGAATTAACCGAACCCTAGAAGAGAAATCTTCTTTAATGACGAAATTTGAGCCCTTGAGTTTTGAGACGTTCCTAAGAACCTCGGTTCTGTCGCTGAAGTTAGAAAGATTTAGAATGACGGGACGAGTGTAACCAGTGCGTGCTCTACCGAGCCTGTGGCAGCGCTCAATATGAGGGCAGCTAGTCTTCAGGTGCTCAGTATACACAGATGAAACTGCAGTCATCAGGGTGGTAGCGTTTTCATTCATTGCTTGAGAAATACCGTGTATTATCAGATTGTTTCTACGAGAATGATTTTCAAGACAGTCATTTTTTAAGACCAAGTCCGTTACCTTAGTAGTCAAGGCACTTATTTCAGTACGTAAATCACACAGTAAACTAGAGTCTTTGGACATAGGAGTGGATTCTAGTGCATGAACACGTGACTCTAAAACATCAAAGCGACGCGCGACTGACTGTTGAAATGACTTAATTTACGCAACAACTCGTGCCAACTGAGTCTGCGCCTCCAATAATTTAGAGAACATTTCGGATACCGAAGGGTCGTTTTTGTCATGGCTATCAAAGGAAGGGCGAGCATCATTATTCTCATCGAGAGCGGAACCGGATCCACGCCTAGACTTAGACCGAGGGCCCGGGCCAGGGTTGATTTCCACATCTCCGCTCAAGAGGAGACAACTTGCGCAATACAATGCATGCGAGCAGCAGGATACAAGACGTTGTGGGCAAGGGAGCAGCAGCAGAAAGCGATCATCAGATCGGATACACTCGGCATCAGAATAGTAACATACCTGCATGAAGAACAAGCAGCGAGTAAACATTGTGCCGGTGCCACTGCAGCCTAGCCCACTGAAGAGTCGATCCACGTGCTGGACATTTATACCGACGGCTGTTGACGTCACAGACCGAGAGTTGTCGATGATTGGCTGATCAAAGGACACGACGCCGGGGTGACTGGCATGCTGTAGCTTGAAGTGGGACACGCCGAGGTAATCGCATATGGTAGCGATAGAGCAATTCCTGGGCAAGCACTCGATGACATCCACGTGCTCGACCGCGAAGGGAGCCAAGTCAGACGAAGCAGTACCAAGCCATGTGATGCCGCAAAGGCGGGGTACAGCAAGGAAGCCGAAGAACTGCATGAAGAACAAGCAGCGATTAAACATTGTGCCGGTGCCGCTGCAGCCTAGCCCACTCCCAGTGGACAGTGGGCTTTACCCAGTGGGCAGCATAGCCCACTGGGTAAAGCGACGAGGTCAGTAAATTTTCAGTACCCTCTCACATGCCCCCTATGTCCCACATCCAATAATCCAATGCGATTAATGGGTACGAGGTTGTTATGCAGGGTGTTTCACGTAACTTGTGCCAAGGATTTAAAAAAAAAAGATGGTTAGCCGCAGCTGAATGAAACCAACGGCATATGGGTTGCCGTCATGTGGCACTCCTTAGTGTACTTATTTAAATTCTGATTATTTAGTTCATTAACTAAGATCAATTATGCAACATTTTTAGTATTAACTTAAGGGCCGTTTTGCTGTCTTTTAGAGGGGGTTCAGAAACGACCGATCCATTTTTTTGTGCAACGTACGTACATGCTGCGTGGCGTTTTTTTTCTTTTTTTTTCGGCGTTTAAAGTCAGCCAGCGAGATATGAAATAAAACCACGTGACCGCGCTCTTGCGCTATCGTATTGCAGCGCTCTCAACCGTGCGTCGAGCCTATCGCTTATCAGAGAAGGCGGCGCTTCCTTTTCGTGTGCCACCGCCAAAGATCTTGACGCACTGCAGTGAAGCCGATGCGCAGAGCCGTGGTCGCCCACTTCGTCACGGTCCGCGCTAACGGTTCTTTCGCACGATGCGCGGTTGAGAGCGGTGCAATACGATAGCGCAGTCACGGGGTTTTATTTCGTATTTTGCGGGTTTTCTTTAAACGCTGAAAAAAATTACCGCGCAGCATGTACAATACGTCGCCACAAAAAATTAAATCGGTCGTTTCTGAACCCCCTCTACAACGCAGCGAAGCCCTCTTGGCCCTAAAGTGAACATTAAAAATTCTGCATAATTAATCTCAGTTAATAAACTCGTCAAGCGGAACATAAAAAAATATTCCAAGGAGCGCCACATGACGGCAAACCATATGCCCTTAGTTTCATATTATTTTCATTTATTTATTTTATTTATTAGGTCCTCAAATGCCCCATTTAAGGGGCATTACAAGAGGGGTGGGCGGGGACTACGGCAGTTACGACAAAAAAATTAATTTCGATGGCAGTTTTGAACTGTTGAAGATCTGTTAGGGAAGCGATGTGGCCGGGAAGGCTGTTCCAGTACAATTTGGATAAAAAATTATTTTTGGAATGTTGCAGTATGGGCGCGCTGGGGGTAGACGGCGCTGGGACGGCTGTGACGGGATAAACGATGGGCTGGGCGGATGAATACGTTGTCGGGCGGCAAGCTGTGAAAAAAATTGTGATAACGAGAAAGGCGAGCAAGTTTACGGCGCCATGCAAGAGCACTAAGTTCAAGTTGGAATTTTAGTTGGGTTACACTAGAGCGACAAGAGCAAATTGAAAGAATGAATCGTGTAGCATGATTTTTAATAGATTCCAGTAAATTAGACAGGTTAGATTGGTGAGGATCGCATATTGAATGTGCGTACTCTAGTTTAGGTCTGTTAGGTCTAGTTTAGTTGGAGAGAAGAGGGTGCAATGGCAATGGTACGCCTTAAGTAGGCAAGGACACGATTGGCAGAGTTCGCTGCATGAGTGATATATTATATGACTGGACCAGGATAGATCACTAGATATATGAATACCTAGTTACTTGATAGTGTCGGTTTGAGTTATCGAACAACCGTAAAGGAAGTAGGTGGGAGGTGAATAGTTACATTGGCGGTGGACAGAGACTAAATAGGTTTTGTTGAGATTTAGTTTCATAAGCCAGATGTCGCGCCACTCTAGGACTTTGAGGATATCGTTCTGAAGGGCTGTAGCATCAGATGGGTTAGTTATGCATCGGTAAAGTACACAATCGTCGGCAAACAACCGTATATTAGATGTTAAGTTAATTGCTATGTCATTAATATAAATTAGGAAAAGTAGAGAGCATATAACAGTACCTTGGGGAACACCCGACGGGAAAGAGTGGAGGAATGGGAGTCATCTGCGGCTAACCACTCTCTTTAAATCCTTGGCACAAGTTACGTGAAACACCCTGCATACCAGGTGTTTGACGTAACTGACTTTTGAAACGCAACTACAAAGAACATGCAACCTTCATTTTCAGAGAAACACAATCGAGAGCGTTGAAAACCATGCGCAGTGACGTCTTTCTTTCTTTATAATGTACTTTGGGCCTTTTTCAGACCTAAGAAAGGGAACCACACAAAAGACAACGTCATGGCAAACACTTAATCACGTGTTTCTAAGCAAGCTCTACAACTCTGCTAAGATTGGGCAAATATTAATTTTCAACACCTAATCAACTACGAATCGAATGAAATATCGGATACTTTCCGAATGTTTCTCGAATAATGAACTGTCGTTCTCACCATTATAAAACGATCTTTACATATTATAGTGTATTCACAGGGTTAGCAAGTTTCTGTAGCTACGTCGCACGTTGTATGAAGCGTCGCTTACTAAATGTGCAAACGCAGCATTAGGAGCAAGACGTTTATTGGCGTTCTCGGGACTCGTTGGTGTGCGCGAATGGTTTCGTTTTACCATGAAAAATCTGGCTCCCTGAGCAACGTAGCGTGCTTTGCTACGTAACCTCTCGCGTATTATATTTTTTATTTAATTAAATTCTGGAGTTTTGCGTCCCAAAACCACAATATGATTATGAGGCACGCCGTATTGGGAGACTCTGGATTAATTTTGACTACTCGGAGTTACTTAACGTACATATAAATCCAAGTACAAGGGCGCTTTTGCATCTCGCCCCCATCGACATGCGGCCGCCACGGAAGGGAATAGAACCGTCGACATCCAGCTCGGCAGATCAACGCATCAAGCCACCGCGGCGGCTTCTCGAGTTTTGTTTCGCTACTGTCACACCATATGGCCGCCGGGATTAATTTTATCGCTCATTTGCTCCAATTATATTTTTGATCGCGCACAATTGGCGATTTGAAATGTTGGAAAAATATATTAGTATTTGCGAATAGTGACTATAACACGATAAAAAAAAAACGAATCGAATATAGGGCAATACTCAATTGGTTATTTGAAACTTTTGACTACTCGCTAGCCTGTAAACTTTTCAAAGACGTTTGATCTAAAACGAATATCATTTAAAAATGAATTGAATTTAGCTAATTAGATAAGCACTTCGCAAAAAAATCACCAACGATTACGTCACTCCCTAATGAGAAATTTGAGCGCAGCTCCATACGTGTTTTCATTTCGCGATATATCGACTGACGTGGACAATCGGTCTCGTGCGGCACGTTGCAAAGGGAGCGAAGTGTGGCGCGACTGCCTCGCTAATGGGGAGATCGCGAGAGGCAGCGCGTGGGCGACGCGCGGGCGCGATTCACAGAAGCCGCCGCCAACAAACCTCGTGCGCTACTCTGGCGCCATCTCGTAGCCACCGTCGCTGCACTACGCTTCTCACGCTTTCGCCATACACTCCTCCGCTTTCCACCTCACGGTTCCGCGCTGCACCCTCCTCTCCGTTTTCCTCCTCGCGCTTTTTCTCCCTCGCCGATTTTTTCATCCCCCGCTGTGCTCGTTCGCTCGACGCCGGTACAGTGTACTAGAATACTAGTTCACTGTAACGCCGGGAACGCAGACGCTCGCCGCAGGAACTGGCGTCTAGAGCTGCGCTGTAACTGTCTGAGTAACACATGGGTGACTATCAACAATAAACGTATCAGTATGTATGTATGTATGTATGTATGTATGTATGTATGTATGTATGTATGTATGTATGTATGTATGTTAAAATTAAATTATGGGGTTTTTACATGCCAAAACCGCTTTCTGATTATGAGGCACGCCGTAGTGGAGGTCTCCGGAAATTTCGACCGCCTGGGGTTCTTTAACGTGCACCTAAATCTAAGTACACGGGTGTTTTCGCATTTTGCCCCCATCGAAATGCGGCCGCCGTGGCCGGGATTCGATCCCGCAACCTCGTGCTCAGCAGCCCAACCCCATAGCCACTGAGCAACCACGGCGGGTTGTATGTATGCATGTATGTATGTATGTGCATGCACATACATACATACATAGCGGTCGACGTATGAGTCGCCAGGTCTGCCGCGTCAGTGGCGCGCCGTCACAGTTTCTGGACGTAACAACCGGGAAGATAAACGTAACATATGGGAAGCTATAACACACAACTCTATGGAAATTAAACGGGCCCAATATTTCGGAGCGTAAGAATCGCGAAAACCTAGTAAAGAGGAACGCATCAACGAGGTCCTGTAGCTGTATTCGGTGCAGATGCGACATTTGAATCTCGCGATTTACGAAATTCTTGCATTCTATTAGAAAAACATTATTTTCATTCGTCCACCGCTGTAGTTCAGTGGCTACAAGGCGCTGCGCTACTGCGAGCTCGAGCCTCTCGAATTTGATCCCGGCCGCATTCTGAAGGGGGAGGAATGCAAGAACGCTCGCGTGCCTCCCGGTCAAAACTAAACCCGGAGATCCCCACTAATGCAGCGTGCCTCATAATCGGATCGCGGTTTCGGCACTTAAAAACGCCAGACTTTAATTCGTAATTAAAAATCGTCATCATTATTCGGAGCCATCTCTCCTGCATGAAATAGTCCACAGACAATACCGAGGAGCGAGCAGCCGCACGGCTGTGCGTGCGTGCACACACACGTCATATGTCTTGCAGCGCGCGGTCCTTGCAGGGCGGTTCCTGCTCGGGTGGCAGCCGCCCAGAGGCGCAGCAGGCAACACTCGACGTCGACGCCAGCCGGCTTTGCTCGCTGTCAGTGATCCCCGCTGGCGGACCCGCCTGTACGGCGTCATCCGAATCGGCCCGCGCACAAGACGATACGCCCAGCCGCCGCGACCACAAATGGGGCAGCGTGATAACAGCCCATTCGAAGTCTCTTGCAATACACTATGTGACAGCACGTTACACGTACACCCAGGGGCGGATTCAGGGCAGCCTCCAGGGGTGGGGGTGTTCTCCTTTGAGGGATCGTATATACGCTGGCAGACAACACGGCGAAGCCTACCGGCTTTGCTGTCAGCGATTCAACCAGGAAGTGCGACATACAGTCCGGCACAACGTATAACTGTAGTCGTGTACCACCAAGGAATGCAGCCAACTTCCAAAATGTTTTCACAAGGTTCCCAACAGGTTGCAAAAGTCATCTACGCGTCATCTGGATACGTCATATTCTTACGCGTCGCCTGACGTATCCAGCGGTTTCGACGCGCACACGTGTTTAAAATCGTGGAGACGCGCGGTAAGACATCGCGTGTCAACCGACGTATAGTACCACCTGTCGTACCAACAAGTTTAACAGGTACGGACAGGTTTCAAAGGTGCATGGGAGGCCGGACATTTTCGAGGCGCGTTTTCGCCGTCGCCGCCATGCTGACCCGGTATCGACGGAGTATGTGCGCGGCCCCCGTACCATCTAAGCTAACCAGGCTTTCTTTTTTTCTTTCTTTCATGGTATTTATTACAGTAGTATTCAACTAAGCTAACCAGGCGGCCAGCAGATGGCAGGGCGAAGTCGAATTTGTCAACAACTCGAAGCAAAGGCAAGAATTTGACGTAATAGTTCTGCGGAAACCCGCAAGGTGGAGAGAAGTAATTAATAAAGAAAAAATAAAACATCCACCTATTTGTAGCAATTGTTACAAAGGAAACCCATATGGGTCCCATAGTTCTTCCCACTTTGCGTGTTTCCGCAGAACTATTACGTCAAATTCTTGCCTTTGCTTCGAGTTGTTGACAAATTCGACTTCACCCTGCCATCTGCTAGCCGTCTGGTTAGCTCAGATGGTAGAGCAGCTGCCCCGGAAAGGCAGTGGCCCCGGGTTCGAGTCCTGAACCAGGACAAATTTTTCTTCAACTATGAGGCTTTTCTTTCGAGTAACCCGTATGGGTTTCCTTTGTAGCAAATGCGAGGAACGGGTGGATGTCTGATTTTCCCTTTATTCATCATTGCCGTTAGGGCACTTTAGAACATCTGCGCTGCAGGCGTCTTCTGAATGGGACTCGGAAGCACCACGGGCACACGACACTGTTCACGCAGACACCCTTTACGCATCCGATCTTGCAACACTTGAAACACTGGAGGGGATTCAGTACGAATGGTCGTATTGCATGGCGGACATGTCCGAATTTGATGTGGAAAGGAAGGCTGTCTCCTTCAAAGAAAACCTTTACACAGCATGTGTTTCCCAGTCTGAAGATCCTCATATAATGAAAGTGCCTTGGTTTGATCAGTATTGGCAAGTCATCATTTGGGATGTCGACGTCCTAATTTGATGTGGGAAGGAAAGCTGTCTCCTTCAGACAAAACCTTCACACAGTGTGTTTCCCAGTCTGAAAATCCTCATGATGAAAGTGCCTTCTGTCGTTGGTTTGACCAGTATTGGCAAGTCGTCATTCGGGATGGCAACGTCGACGTCATAAACGACGCCTGCAGTACCATCGCCGCCTGTAGGGATTATTGATCGCACCTTTGCATTTTTTATTCAGTTATATTACGTAGGCCTTGTAGGGCGCTGCAATGTAGCACGTCAACTACAAATTTCTACAAAGGATGCAGTGACCCCACACAGAATAAACATTTATTGCTCATCATTCGACATGCTTCCTACTTCAACAAAATGTAAACACTGTGCCCCGCACATATGGTTTACTGAGGAAACCGGGAAAAGCAACTAAATGCCTTGTGTAACACACAAAAGTTGGGGCAAGCTCCAGCATTTCATGCTGCCTTTTGCTTCAAGGCGTCACTGAAACTTGAGGTTACGCTACCTCCAACTCTATACATGCGAGAAGACGGCGTACATGAAGCCACCGGACATCTCGAGTCGGCCAATCTTTGCACACGACGCAGACTACATACAATATTGGGTGTGCGGGTCCAATTGCCCCTGTATGCGCACAGCCGTGCCATGAGTAGCTACAGCTGAGCTAGAGAAGGAGATGGGCGCTCGCCTGCGGAACAGGACAGCCACAATGACAGAAATTTGCCTGGAGAGTCAGTACTACCATACTTGCACGTTAAAAATGTGACCACGAATTTAATGCAAGGGGTCTTTAGGTCTCTACCAAAGAGAGTTTTAGAATGGGGCCCCAAAAGTTTGGTTGCGGGTGTTAGCGTTGGGACACACAGGAGTAAAGGGTTTTAGAATAGAGCTTTGCATTTGTGAATAGCATCTTGTGCAAAGAAAAGGTATTATGAATAATTATATAAAATATATCATATTAAGAAGGGTAATTTTGAGATTCGTGTTTCTGCATTTAATTACAATTTCGAAGTTTTCTATTAGCAGCAAACAATCATTTGCGCTTAGTTTTGAGCAACCAACCTTACATGCCTTCAACAGCCAAGCTAAGCCACCTTAGGCCTATGAGCCATGAAATTGACAATTGAATTCGGAATCAGCGACATCTAAAGAATCAGTCTTTATAACACACGCTAGTTAAGCGAAAGCAATAACCATACTCACTTCTTCTTTGTGAACTTCACGTATTACCACGAATCGAGCCCAATTTGGTGCAAGGTTAGAGCCGCCGTTTCAATGGGTGCCGCCATGCCTGCTGACACAAAGCTTATCGGGCAGCTTTTGGGGCTCCTGCCAGACCAGCGAAACAGTGTACCCGACGCAAACCTCTAATGCAGTTTGCGTCTCATGCATGCGCAGTGGCTTCGACGCCATTTCTTCGGGGCCCCAAACTAGGGGCCCCTATTCTAGAACTCTCCATTAAGGTTACATGTGTCACGAACCCGAATATAACGCAAAGCACATTTTACGGGTGGAAAATTCGAAAAAGTACTCACCTTAACAAATGAAACTCGATTTAACAAAGTGATGACCACGCTCAAATTATTTCGTTAAATTGGGAAGTTCGGAAAAACAAGTAAGAGACTTTTCAGTCCCTCGAAATCTGAAATTGTAACGTAGCGACACGCAAAAGGTACCGCGGAATTGTATTTGCCGTTAACCCATGCCTGCGTGTGTAAAAAGTACATGAGGACGGCCCAACTACCGCCACCCCTAATATCATCTGGTACATAAAAACACTAGTGGCTGCTGAGTCCGTTATTCTGTGCCTGGGCGTGGCATGCAATGTCATCAAAATGAAGCTTGAGCTGCGACTAAGGTGCCTGGATATTTTAACACGACATCATTAGAGTGCACACTCGAAGAAAAACCCGCCTGTGTCAAAATTAGAAAGAAATCGCAGCTTTTCTTTCCTAATTTATTTCTGGAAAAGCTTCGTTAAAACGGGTTTAATGCAAGCTAGTTTCGTTGATTCGGGTTGATGACAACATTGAACCTTATGGATTCTCGTCGGGGAATGAAAATTTCTTTGTTAGATCGGGAACTTTGTAAAATCAGGTTTCGTTAGATTGAGTTTTAACTGCATTCTTGCAAATATGGCAATTGCAGTTGCAATAACGCTTAGCCATTACTGCAACCACTGCTTTAAAGGATTACGTATGCTTCAGGAGTCAATTTTCCGTGCAAAAGCACAAGCTTCTGACTTTATGTGTGTATCAGCAAGCTACATTTGCAGGATATACTATGGAACTATCTAATCACAAATATTTCCTCATTAGGCTGCCTGCAGATGTAATAATGCAATTTATGTGCAGCAGGTGGACTTTACATTTTATCGCTAAATTGATGTATTCTTTTTCATTTCTTCAGTGTGGTGGGACGTTGAAAGTCAGTCTTTCTCGAATATTTGTATTCAATTCGGTAAGAAAATTGCACCTTTCAAACACCCACATTTTAATGCAGTGCCAATGTCAAAGCATGCTAATTCTGATTATGAACTTTGTGAGAAAAGATGTGTCCGAGGTAAATGTGACAGAAGCACACTAGCGAAAGAATAAAGCCAGTTTCTTATTTTGTGTTTTTTTAATACAATGACAAACTTGATTTTTGTAACCAGCAACTGATAGCCTGTATCAACAGCAACAACAAAGACAACACATAACAGCCTCAAAAGCACCACAATACAAGAATCGAGATTACGCCCCCGGACTGCTGTAAAGCCCGCCTATACCACTGCTGCATGCAAAGTGAAGGGAACTGCCCGGCATTGGCCTTGGATTTTGCAACACAGCCGTTGGCAAAACTAAGGCACCACTCCGAGCAGGCTGCAAGTGCCAGATGGCACAGTGCACACCCTACTCTAAGTCAGGCCTTGCGTGCGAAGTCCCAAATGAAGAATTGCCCTTAGCGTGAAGTGTGGCACTAGTTCACAGACTTTAAAGAAGCCTCTTTGAAGCAAGCAAGCACGCACTTTGCATAAAAAGCTTTATCACTAGTAGCTACCTGTTTGCCATCTTGCAGCACTTCAAAAGTATGCAGCAGGACTGGATGAGGAATGTGCACTACAGTAATACATATATAACAGTAGCAGCCATTCAAATCGGCTGCAAGTAATGATTCTTCTGTATGATACAAATGGGAGACATGCCATTCTTTTTTTTTTATCGAACTGGCTACCTTGTAGATAAGCATCCACATATGAGATGCTCTGAGGTGAAGTTCACATAAGCCACTCAGATTACTATACTATTGCTGTGCCTCTCCAAGTTGTCGTATGTATACATAGATTACATATGTTTTTCTTCAAAAACAAAGAGCTTAACTTGCAACAAAACAGCAATAAAAAAACTACAGTTCACAAGTCAATTTGACAAACATAAACAAGAACATTCAAAGTTTTCAATGACAGCTGCTAACTTGCTGTGTAGCTTTCTGCTATAAATAAAAAGCAAAAACAAATCCAACAGGCCTTAGCCCCCACTTTGTGTTAGCACATATCTGTTTGTATCACTGAATTCAGTGTTACATTGCTTTCTGCCAGAGCTAAAACTCAACGGAGAGATTTAGGCTGAAAAGGTAAAGAAAGAGAGTAGAAATGGCCCTTCCCTTGGCTTATTACTCTGATTTCCCATTCCGCAAGACTGCCCATGGAAAACAGAAATAGTCTCGTTAGTTGGTACTTGCCTTTAACTAATGCAGAATGTTAACAGGCCTGCAAGCTTGTCTGAAACTGAGATTTTACTTTACACGAACCTATTATAATAGGTACACACAGTACCTGCTTCCAAAGTCACAACTCTGAACAAATTGCTGAGCAGAAGATAATTAGTAAAAAGTCAGTTAAAAAAAAGGTGTTGCAGAGGTGCGTAAAGTGAAATGATTTTGATATAAGATGCTTTTTCTTCTTTTTATTCAAGATTATGTGCCTGTCCATATTCTTCATGATGAAACTGCTATACCTTTAACATATGACTATGATAGTGCGAGTTTGGTACCAGGGTAGGAAGACAAGTGTGATAAGCCCCCTTTCTTAATAGTGACTAGCACCAGAGGGCATGCCAAAATGTGGCAAAACAAACCCAAAGGGATATATTGTGAGACATGTACAAGACCGCGGGATATATCGTCTGTCAGACAACACAATGCTAGCTGCCCTTTCCTGCTGGCTCTAAAACATTAAAAGAGCTGCCCATGCAAACATGCACAGCACAAAAGCAATCGGGTGCCGTTGATTAGTGCCAGCACAAGCCATCACTCTGATATTAGAACGGAGAAAGACTGAAATAAGCAGTAACCTGTACGTGCTTCACACAAACCACAGTGCCCTCTTGCAGCTCTTACAAGGGGACTTCCTGACAGTGGCTGTCAGACAGCAGTGACAACAAGCTTCTGCCAGTGCCCTTAACCACGTTACTGCTTTGCTTCCTGAAGAACAACAAATACAGAGCAAAATTACGCTCAATCTCGAGCAGCTACACCCCATCTTATTCCCTTTTTTAAAACACCGACTCTAAATCTCATTAAAATACAATTAACATGAGCTTTTACTGGAATTCCCACTCAAGCTGATAAATTATAAGCCCTAACTACAGAAGCCGTCTCAACTTTACAGAGGAATCTTTGCTCCAGCGGAACTGTTGTCTTGAAGCCTCTGTGCTAATTGAACTTGGGGCATGCAGTTGTTCATAAATCGAGACCTAAAGTCACATCATCTAGTCATCTTACATCGGTTGCCTCTACATCATTCCAGTCACTGAAGCTCTTCTTTCTAAGAGCCTGTGCTGACAGCAGTTGCACTGTATTTGGCAGCTGATCCATCACAGACATGGCCGCCAAACTTTACAGATAACTTCTCTTAAACCCAGCCCGCATCAATGTACAGCCATTCTGCATTTTATAGGGTACAATGGCGCAGCATGTGTTGCATGAGGTTGATTTGTAAACAGATGTACTGTGAACTTCTGTACTTTGAGGCACTCTTATCACAGTGAGACCAGCTCCCGTGTTGCCCATGCCACTTGAAAATGACATTACTGTCCCTTTCTGTTGCATGCTGGCTGCATTAACTACCCATTTAGCACAAAATACTTTCCATTTTTTTCTTTAAAAAAAGAAGCTCACTAAATTTAGGCATCATGTGGCTCAACGTGCAGTCTTACTAATGGGAGCCACAAAGAGCAATATTGTGATACATTACTTCAACACTGATTTAGGCTCACTTATTATTTTTCATAACTCATACGAGCTTAGCAGAAAAAGGAGAGGAAGGTGAGGACTGTAAGGTAGCAGCTGACATTTTTTTTCATTGCACTTTCACTTCAATAACAATTTTTTTTAAAAAAAGATTTCACCAATAAAAATATAAAGTTTGACAAACACAATTTGAAAATATATTTCCGATCATAATCGAAGCACGACTTTATGTCTGCCTATTAGGAGTCAACATTACTGTGACCTAAAACACAACCAAGATACCCAAACAAACAGCACATCCCTCTTGCACCCTTCTGTTTAACACGCTTGCTTTATGCTTACGAGTGAGATCGTATAGGGGCCCCTTGCGCGTGCCAGTCGCTGAAAAATCTTGCACTTGTAGTCATGACTCATAGTACACAGATCAACATAGATGAGCTAGAAATGAAGGAAAGAAAGCTTGGGCATACGCTTTCTTAATGTTCTTAGCCTGGTTGCAAGAACTTTATACAAGCTACTTCCCGAGTTGTCCAAACTATCACTCTATAATGATGCTTTGTAACCTCCTATGCATCACTGTAACGACTAAAGCTAACACCAAACAAAGAAACTGTGAGAGTAGCCTTTGCACAGAGAAAGATGGTGAAAGCTTGCCTTTCTGGATAGCATATCCTCTGTCACAATTTAGATCATAAAGCAACAATCTACATACACCGGTCACCCATCAATGGCTTAACCCCTTCACATGCAGTCCAAAGCACTGGTGGTCTCAGCATAGTCGCTGCCACTCAGAGGCCGTCACAGCCGTCGGCACGAGGCAGGCACCACTCTTCGTCTTCTGGCAATGGGCCCTGGTCACCAAGCCGGCGCACGAGCTGCGCGATGTCATCGTGCGCTTCCCCTGAAGCTCCGAAGCTGAGCGACCGCGCATTGCGTTCGTCTGCAGACTCTAGTCGATCTAGCCGGTGGCGCAGCGCTGCATTGCTGTGGTGCAGTACATCCCGCTCGTCTTCCAGCTCGCGGATGCGCTTCTCCAAGCGTTGCACCGTGCCTTTAAAAGAGCTCACTGAGGCCTCGAGGCGGCTCACATTGTTGTTTGCCACCTGGGAGTGAAGCGATACGCAGTGCAATGAAATAACATCTACTTCAGCAAAGTCTTTAATAGGGTTAGTCCATGCTTCATCTTGATGAATCAACATGAACAGGCAGCAACACAAGAGACGGAAGCACAGGAGATACACAGTGCTGTGCACGTCCTTGCATGCCTTTAGCTGAGAGTGACCGTCTGCTTGTAACCTATACGTAACCTAGATTTCAGCCCTGCTCCAAGTGGTCACAGTGAAAAACAACATCGGCTAAAATAACACTCTCAGGATCAGGTTAAACATACATGTATACAAGTACACAAAAAAGTAGACAGATGTACAGCTGTTACCACAGCTAACTGGTAAAAAACTGGATGCATCACCTGGAAGTTGTGGTTTCACCAGCCCAAAGAGGGAAAGTTGTAAATTTAACTGACCTACAATTACAGTTAAACCTCAATATAACGAAGTCGGTGAAATTGGCAATTTGCTTCATTATATCGAAATTTAGTTCAATTGAAAGTCGACCTTTTATGCAAATAAGTACAGTCGCCGATCAATTTTTCTTACATGGAAAGGGGCTGCAGAATTTTCTGAGTTATTGGGCAATTGAAGAAAACAAATTTGAATGAAAAAACAATTCATTTTGATAAGCTTGATAGTCGGCGACAAATGATATGGTTTCATGCCACGTACGTCAATGATATTTTCTCGGCGGTACGAATTAAGCGAGGTCAGCCACGCTTTCACGTGCACTCTGCCCCCGCAGCTGATAGCACTGCCCGCACTGGGACAACGCTATCAGGAAAAGCATTGGCAGCGGGGAGCGAATTCTTCATCCGCCTCTCGCTCTAACGAGTCATTGAAACTCAAGATTATGCAACCTCCAATACTAAATGCGCGGTAAGTAAGCTTACGTGATGCCACACCATCTCGGTAAACCCACTCTTTGCACATGCGGCAGATTACCTCTAGAGCAGGGTGCGCGGCTGCGTATGCGCTCAGCTGCGCTTACAGCCACATGCAGTTATGGTCGAGACACGTGCCAACTTACCCCCCGTCCCCTCGCGCACGCTTGATCGCGTTACCACGAGCTCGCTCCCTTCCCCCTCTTTCCCTTTGCTCACGCGGGAAGGTGGCACTCGTGAAGCCACCGCTTCACCGTATTTCATTTATCACCCTTGCACATTTCTCTCTCACCTAAAGGTACAAAGTGCGTGGGGCGAGATAGGATCTTATTGCACTTGGAATTTATATGGAACATGATGTGGCTCCACTTCGGCGGTCGCTCTTGTTGCGCGACTCACAATTTGAGAGGCGCGCTTGCAAACAGCCCCTGGTAATTCAATCATTTGACCATCTGCTTCCACAGAAGTTTCCATTTATTGTCTCGGAATTCCGTTGCAGCAGCAGCGAAATTTCATTATAATGAGATGACATACAAGCACACTTCATTATATTGAAGTTCGTTATATCGAAGTATACATTTAAACAATAAAATAATGAATATAATAAAGTAATAATGATTCCCCTTTGAAGTTCCCACAGAAACCAATGCATATTAAGAGCCTTGTTTGAACAAAGAAAGGTGTTCCTATAAATCGATATAAGGAAACCTTTGTTAGTTCATAATGAAGATTCACTGACCATATTGTGCCAATTAAGCCGAAGTCTCGCGGTGCAAGATGGCACTAATCACTCATCTGATGCAGCAGTTCTAAACTCCTGCAAGCTGTCAGTTACCCGGCAGCATGACAAACCAGCCATGTGGCCAAGTTGGCAGCCATGTCAACAGTCTACGACTGCTACCGTGCTCTACCAACACCGTGCCATGTCTCCTAAACTCGTGTGCATTTCATGTAAACAACATGCCGCACAATTAAAGATTAGTTAAATTATGGGGTTTTACGTGCCAAAACCACGATCTGATTATGAGGCACGCTCGCTACACAATCGTTAAGGGCCGTGGTTGTGCACTATTATGCTGGAATGAAATGTGAACAATGGAACATGTGGCTTGAGGTAATTGGATAAAGGATGCTTTGGTGCATGCTGCAGACGGTAGCCATGATAAAATGCATGCACAGTTATGCATGCACAGTCAAGGGGTTTGTTCCATCCTGAGACCGCATTGTGGAACAATTCATTTCGTTTTCCATTCTTTTTGCCTTTTGTCATTGGTTAAGTGGAAGCTGCACTGCAGTTATCGACAGGACCAGCCAGTGTGCACAACAAATGATAAAAATAATGGAAAATGATATGAATTATTACAAAATATGACCTCTACTCTCATGTTCTTAGTCATCACCTGTCTTATCAGCATCTCGTGAGTGTGCTGACAGAGAGTTACAAGCCTCTTATCTTTTGCACCGATGAGATCTTATGCTTTGTGAAAGTTTGCAAAACCGTCTAAATATACGGCTGACAGAGCTTGGCACAGCACCATAAATAACGCCGGCCATACACATGGACACATTCGGCCCGTGAAAGCGAAACAATTTTATCCTCCCCTCTCTTGCAGCCCCGCAGCTGCCGCAATCCTGCTGTGTGAGCCTGCCGGCTTGGCTTGGCCGGCTCATGGAGGTTTCGCACGATCTCAGAGGTCAGGCCTAGCTGTGTCAGCCAGTGCAGCGTGCTTCAATGAGAAAGAGAAGCGCAGGCACTGGTATTTAGCGTGTAATGCATAAGCATCATCATTTGATATGTGGATTGGTGCAGCTAGGCGTGGTCTCCGAGAGTGCGATCCCTGAGGGTGCTCCTAGCCAGCTACATGCCTCAGTGAGAAAAGAGGTGCAATAAGATAAGAGGGAAGTGCTTCTTTTGCACAGCTGCCCACAGCATTGAAAAAAGACCAGTGTTGCTCGACAGCACATTCGATGCAGGAATGTTGAATTGCCGCGCCAAAAAAGTGTGGAATTGGGCGGAAAGCAATCTGCTTAGTGTGCAACGGTCAGTATTTTTTCGTTTCACAGATAAACCTAGTTCATTATATTCATTGCCAGAACAAATTTACTTAGCTAAAATGAGGTTTTATGCATATGGATCTCTATGGGGATTTCATAAGGAAATACGTTTATTTCGTTATATTCATTACATCACTATATTACGTCTCATTATAACGAAGTTCAAGTATATTGTGTCAAACCATGCCTAAGTATAAAACTGTCAGTTTTGTAGCAAGCATACCTGAAGCTGTGTCAAACCATGCCCAAGTATAGAAACTATCAGTTTTGTAGCAAGCATACCTGAAGCTGTTCCAGAAGCTCCATATTCTGGCGTCGCAGAGCACGGTTCTCTTCGAGGTCAGCTGATGACACACCAGGCCTCTTGGGTGTGTAGACCATCTCCTCTTGCAAGAGGTGGTACTCAACCTGGTAGGACACCAGCTCCTCGCCCAAGTCCAAGGAGAAGATGCCTGACACTATGCTCTCCATGGTGGGTGCATCCAGTGCAGGCAGGGTGTTCTTGAAGCACTCCATGATGGACTCAAAGCTATTGCAGCTCATTAGTGTATCCGCAAAGTGTGACAGAAGAGACAAGGCAGCCTTGAACACGGCCTCCATACCCTGCAGAAACACAGCATCTGCCCGGCCCCAAAAGAGCAGGTGTTTACAGGAACATTTCAAAATCTCGTCATAAATGGCCAACTGTCGTGAAATTTTAGACCATGTATAAAGCCACTCTTCCGATAGTGTAGATATGGAGCAGACTCAGTGCAAAATTTTAGGTTTAAAGTATGAGTGGATGCATTATGAAAAGCTTGCATAAATAGACATTTTTGATAACTAAACTGATAAAATATGCCGCCATTACCACTTGCCAGAAATGGTGCAAAACCTGAAATGTTGAGAACTAGCGTGGTGCCTAGGCATAACGTCCGAGATTGGGTGGCACCCACGGCACACTGAAAATCTCGGAGGCCATGTCCTGAAATTCGCATTATGTCTGCTGACCACCATGCACCCATGTCAACTGCTAAGGTGCTATTTGGTGGCTGTCAATAAAATTGTTAGACAATTATCAGCCCTGCAGCTTTGCTGAGATTGGTTTAATAGTACTTTATATACTACTCAATTACAACCAATGCAGCCAAAGTTAAATGTTGCAGTTTGTTTTTAGAAGGCCAGGAAAAGTATGCACAGTATATGCATGAATTCACAAAACAGCCACAGCGATTGCTATGGTATCTTGCAAAATCCTTATGCAATTTGTACCGAACCTGTAATGGCCTTAGAATGACCTCACAGTTCATGTGTATGAGCTTTCTGACACCACTCCACTGGTTCACCAGCCTGAGTGCTACTTTGATCACACTGAATGCTCAGCGTGTCTACAGCAGCATTATGAGCCAGAAAAAGGGTGATATTTTGTTTTTGCAACCTCTATCAATCCTTGCCTTTCAATACCGTGCCAGTAGGAAGTAATATTGAAAAGCTATAGAAAGCACACACTGAGGCTCTCCAGCTCATATCTCTTGGTGACAGGGGGACAATTCAGAATGGCTGCACATTTTGCAGATGCATTCTCTTGCACAGCAGAACATGAGTCTGCTTAGCATTATCGTAGTCTTCGTATTCCCAGATGTCAAGTAAGGCAACGTACTAGTAAATGAAGCTTAACTGGCACATTTCACTTACTATACTGTGAAGTACCATGTTACATTCATTTTGACAACATTTCAGGAATTACTCCATGAATGCACATATTCCAGAAATAAAGAAAATATCAGTGATTCTGTCATCGTGTTGCGTTTGCTTACTGCTCTGTGCGCAAGCTACTAATGCCACAGAACCTAAAATATTTAAGAGGAACTCGGCTATTTCTATATGGCTGAATACCATGCCACAATGCATTATGTTCACAAAGATCGAGGGCTCCACCCCCAACAGAGGTTGTGGGTTCGAGTGCCTTAACTACCTTAATTCAATGTGCCTTAATTAACTTTGCCTTTATTAACACCAAAGGCTGTGGGTTCAATGACTTTTTGGGCCACCAGGTGTCGCACCAGCGCTGACAACTATGCCAGACTTTCCACCTCATGAGCCAGACAATGCTTTCACATTAAAACTTGTTCACTTGTGCTGAAGCCCATACCGAAGAGCCTGGAGACGAATCCCAGAGGAAACTGAGAGGCAAACAACGTGAGGAACCAGGGCGCAGCATAGAGAGCCGGAGCAATGTCAAAGTGGTCCAGGTGCTGGTACAGCTCTCGATGACGACTGTACAGCAGTCGGCACAACTGGTAGAGCTGCACCTGTAAAAGCCACAGACGTATACATGTGACTGCGTATCCTTCATCATATGTCATTACAAGGAAATCCACACGTAACAACACTGTCATGTCACAAGCAACACATCTCCCCCCCCCCCCCCCCCCTGTATGAGTGAACTAACAAAATACTGAAAAGGTGCAAGCCCTATATTTGGCAAACACATGCTCACAGAATGAGAGAAGGGCTTAGAGGATGCAAGATACTGTAAAGTTGCAGTGCAAAGCAGCCACTATATACCAGCTGTGCCATGTATCTGAGAATACAGCTTTAGACTGTAATGTCAAATGAAATCAACAATCCGATTATAATGGCCTAGGTGCTCAACTTCACCTTCATCAACCTATCACCTGTCACCTATCAAGCACATTTGTTCCCGGTAGAAGCCTCCATCCTGATGCAGAAGATGAAAATGCATACAATACTAGTTGCCTTAGCACATGTCAAGAGGCATTGTGTCATGTGAGGCACTGCCAGAAGGGAAGTGCTGTTTTAGACAGCCGAGTTTGTCCAGCATGCCAACGTGACACACAACCATGGAAATTCAATGATCATCACTGCCAAGCAGCTCTAGGTGGCAAGGCCAATAGTCAGACTCTCAGTGCACAAGGACATTATGCCTACATGATGACTTTATGTCCTCTTACACAACCTGCGCAGTCAAAGAGTGGCTAGCTGTGAACGTGTATGACCATGTCACAGCTGTCATGGCTTCCTCCTCATAAGTGCACTATGACTGCTTGTTGAATGGCATTTCCTCCCGTGCATGCAAATCTTCAATTTTCCTCGGACATTGAGAAGCTAGCTTTTCTGCCATGCTGAGTTGCCTGGTGGCTGAGCTCACAAAATTCTGACATGCAAATTGTTGGGGGGAAAATTCTTTCATTATATCCAAAGGCTGGTTCTAAATATATTATGTTATAAAGCGACATGCTTGCTCAAACAGGTAATCAAACAAAAACAACTTGTATTACATTCCAGCAAAAATAATATCATGAAGGTAGCGCCACAAACAATACAGCCATTATCTTGCCAAAGCTGACTAGAAAGAAACCACAATTTTGAGTAGACAAGTGCAACCACAAACAGATGAAAACTGCAGTCTTTCTGCAGAATATATAACCATGAGCGGAAAAAGTCGTTTGCATTATCAGCTAAGTCTACTACTAAAAAACATTTTCCAGAGGCTAGATGCATTCTCAGTAATATGTGCAGGTGCAGCCTTTACCTCGAAAACAAATAGAAAGAAAGAAAGAAAGAAAGAAAGAAAGAAAGAAAGAAAGAAAGAAAGAAAGAAAGAAAGAAAGATGAAATCTGCCCATTTGCAGAAATAGAACCAAATCAATATTGTATCCAAAATTTCCAGAATGACTTCTACAAATCAAATCCTAGCCATTGGTAACATGGTGACATTCTCCTTTGTCAAATTTGTTATTCACAACTGCATCATCTAGAGCCCAGAGCCCGACTTCCTGGCTTAGCTTTGTTGTATTACCTCAGAACAAGTGATGGAGCACATTAGAGACGATGCTGTGAGACATTGCAAGCGTTCTGCTGGAACCTAACTGTCATGCCCAAAACATTTCAGACTTATGAGCAAAGATACCTGTAATGCGCCCATATCTTGCTTGTATTGTCGTCGCAGCCCCAAGTGGAACAGAAGATGCTTCATCATACCAAAGGCTTGCTCCTCAGTCATCTGGAATGTAAACATTCCCATATGCATTATTAGCCATGTATGCAACACTGCAATAATTAGACCTTCTAACAAGACATAGGCATGGTCAAATAGCAGCTGTACATTGTTCCAATGCAACTATCACAATAAAGTGCACCAATTGCTTGTGGCCCCTTCAAGATATTTTAGACAGTGATAAGCAGCAGCAGCTGTGGGTAACGACAGTTCCTGAGCACCATGCTCCTTTGCACTTATTTGCAAGTACTATTGGGCACGAGGACCTACCATAGCACCATCTACTGCTAGCACCCGAGTGACGTGGCGAGTTGGATCACGCGTGTGTCTGTTTTGGCAGTGTCAGGCACTACGTTTTATGTCTTATACGGGTGTGAAATTTCGGCCTGCTGTAGTAATTATTTTTACACAAGAGGGTATCTTGTTTGAATTCATTGTTTTAAGCATAGTTTGACAAAAATCTTGTTTTTTCCCGTGCTCTTGCATCAAACTTTGCTTTGTATACTGCCTACACTGCAGGTATACTATGTGAAAAGGGACGGATGTGATAGCTTCTCCAAAACGTGAGTACCGTATTTACTCGCATAATGATCGCACTTTTTTTGTCAGAAAAACTGACGCAAATTCAGGGGTGCGATCATTACGCGGGTTAAACTTTCCGCCAAAAAAAAAAAATTTTTTTTTTTTTCGTCCCGCGTTTGCTGCGGGATGCGAGATTGCGGGTGCGGGACACCAAAACAAAAATGGCGGCTGGCGGAGCAAGCCGAACGCGCCAAACGCGATTTCTTTTTTCTTCTCGTGAGTACATTACGTGCATACGTGCATTGAAACAGTTTCTTCCGTATCAGTGATGAATATTATCGTTAATATCGGCAATTTTGCGGCAATAACGTAGCCATGTCCACTTTGAGGGGACAGAAACAGGTGGGCGCGCTTAGCTGCCAGTGACATAAAAACACATGACGGGCATGCTGCGGAAACTGCGGCATCTGTCTTCACTGCTATCCTAATACGGCATGTTTCCACTAAGGGTGGGCGAATATCTTCGCTGTGTTACGAGCGTCGGCGTATGAATAGGGTACACTTTTAACGTATCGGAGTAAACGTGGCTACTGTCATTGCCGCGCGCGATTTGTTGCGTGCTCACGAGTGCAAAAGCAGATGAAAAGAATCGAAATGCGCCTTTATTGTTTTTGTTGACATCAGCCATTATAAAGGCAACCCATAATAAAGGCAAGTTTGGTTGTACCTCATTTTGTCTTGGAAGTGCGGAAAGTGATGAAAGTAATGAAATGAGGCATCTACTTAAGAATGTTTAGTGCGTGCAGGCCGCTTGGCTTGTCTTAAAGAGTCGTTCGCGTAGCATTCGACAGGTGGTAAGCGCGATCATTATTCGCTAGACTTAGCACACGACGTATCGCTGCGGCAAGTTCGGGGTGCGATCATTACGCGGGAAATAAAAAAAATCGAATTTTGACGACAAAATTTAGGGGTGCGATCATTACGCGAGTGCGATCATTATGCGAGTAAATACGGTACTTGTCAGAAAACCCGGTAGCTGGCTTTTAAAGCAAACAATCTATACATAAAATCATGGGACTTGGCCCTCAACAGTAACGCATGGAAATGCGTAAAGGGGCGCACACTTGTAATTAGAGTGAAAAATGACAGTAACACAGGGTCATAGGATGAGCACTGTGGTAACAACAAAGTGCTCATTATGTGTCCTATTTTGTGTAGCCATTGTTTCCTGAATTGACTTTAGGTATGCATATATTCTAACCAGCATGGCTTTCTACTCTACGGGAAAAAGTCACGCATCTGTCAAGTGAGGCTAGTGTGGGTGGTATTACCATACAATCAAAGCTCGATAATTCAATCTCGACGGCGACTAAAGATATGTTTGAATTAAGTGAAGTTCAAATTAGTGGAAGCTCACTGAATGGAAGACTTATGTGCAGAGCTGAGTTAGGCAGCACATGTGTGCCGAGCTAACACACGAGTAAAAGGTTTCAAAAAGTTGGCTTTATGGCAGCATGCACATGCTGCCATAAAGCCACACTTTTAGGAAAAATTTTCACTGCTGCAAAGCTGCTCTAAAATCGCATTAAAAGAAAGGCATCCCAACTCACATGGAGCAGAAGCACACCCGAAACAAAGCTGAGTCCTTGGCAGTAGCCCACTTGTGAGTCAAGTAGCGAGTATGCTTTGAGCAGGTTATACAGTGATAGCTGGCCGGCTCCCAGGCTGTCACGGTAGAATGGGTGGCTGGGGAATGTCCGCCCTGCACAACATGTGAACAATCAACGACTGTGCAGCTTCTGTGCCTTTGTCATCTGCTTCAGCCCTCGCACATCATACCAGTCATGTGGCCATCTCATAATGCCTAGGAATAACGGTCCGCTCAGCTCAAGTTTAGTGGTCACCCTTGGTGACTGAAGACAGCATTTTAATTCCTACTGTACTCATGTTGTCAGTGAGAAAATACATGAGGTTAGTAATAAATTTACTTTTACTAGCTGTCGAAATGCATTTTGTTTCATAATATGTCATGCATAATTAATATAATAACATATAACATAATAATTCATAATACAATAATTCGTAATAATATGTATGTCTGGTTCAAGCACCACTTAAACTATTTCAAGTTCGTCCCTGCAATACTGTCTGCTCAGGTACCTGACACAGCCATTGCTCGGGCAAACAGGTATTTTTCCAGTGACATATTGATTTGGCTGCTTGTAGCTCATGAAGATCACTGCACACTCATTTCTCTCATTACATTGCCATTACATTACATGTTACATGTTACATAACATGTTACATTGCCAGTTTCTAGCAAGTTGCTATGTAGGATGTGTAAGGTGACTGA
This sequence comes from Dermacentor albipictus, assembly GCF_038994185.2. NCBI lineage: Eukaryota > Metazoa > Arthropoda > Arachnida > Ixodida > Ixodidae > Dermacentor > Dermacentor albipictus. The sequence continues at coordinate 36,378,089 of NC_091823.1, forward strand.
TACTATCACAGTGCTGAACCACATAAAGGAAACTGATGTAGCTTGGGTTTAAGGTTTTCACATTTGTCCACTGTTATAGCAAAGTCTCCGACTCCTGATGACTAAAACAATGCACATGTTTTTGTGTTGTATCTGAGGCGCCATAAAATAGGGTGTCCCAGCTGTCACGCACCAAGATCTAAATATATGCAAATGTCAGGTAGTAGACAGAACCAAGGTAATGTTGCTTGCTGCCACTTGGAGGTATTCAGATTGTTGTTTTGCATTCTGTCTAATTATATAATTAGTCTTAATTAACTAACTAATAAACTTTTCAAACATTATAATTAGATGAAAAGTGTCAATGGGAAAATTGGAGAGCGACATGAAAAACTCCCGGTACAGATTTTGTTGCCCTGCACGCGCTACATAAAAGTGTTTTTCTGAGTGTGAAAGAAGCCTGCAAATACACACAAAGTGCCTCAAGAGGCCAGCCGCACAGCAATTTTGCATGTATTCGTGGCCTTCCTTCACACTCGGTCAAACACTTTTATGTAGCATGTATTGAGCAACAGAAAGCTGTGTTGGCAGTTTTTCATGTCGTTCTACAATTTTCACATTGACACTTTTCACATAATTATAATATTGGAGAAGTTGATAAATTAAGATTATGTAGTTAGGCAGAATGCAAAAAAAAAAAAAAATCTGAGTATCTCCAAGCGACGGGATACAACATTACCTTGGTTCTGTCCAGGTACAAGGCATTTGCATATCTTTAAATCATGGTGCATGATAGTTTGGACACCCTGTATATTTCGGCAGCTGTAGTACAGTGCACCAGAAACTGCTCTGTCCATTACAAAAGTGTAAGGTGTAAGTGTAATTACCAAGGTCAATGAGGATGGCATGCTGGTGATTTGTCAGCTCTGTCAGTAGCTGCTCGTAAGTCATTGAGGAATCGATCTCAGTAACAGGCGACGATCGCAGCTGGTACTGTTCAGCCAAAAGGATCCAGATCTCACCACGTCGATGCCTCGGTACACCTGTAAGGCAAGACACTGAGAACTGTGAACAGTGCTCCTGCTAAGCGACTCAAGATGTAGTGCCTTCCTAAGCGCCGTGCAGCCAATGCTAAGCAACAAAGGAGCATGACAGAACAGTTACAGAGCATGAGGCAAGTGAGATATGCCCAATGATGCAGAATTTCTGTGTAATAAAAAAAAATCGAATTAGAGTAGTGTTATAAGCCCAACAAACGGATCAAGCCATCTTGGCTGGCTGAAACCTCCCAGTGGCTTGGGATGAGCAAGAGGGTGGTTCGGCTGACTCAACGTACATGTGTAGGGTAGGCTGTCTTAACCTAACCTGCCAGGAAAGATACACAAAAGCACTGCCAAGTATAGTCAGCAGTGTCAGCACACAACAACTGGAAACTCGGCTTGCATATTCTGCTGTCATGCCTCCATGTTGGCCGTTGCTATGTCATCAGCCCACCAGAGAAGAAGTACATAAACACAATTTGTTCGAGGTATACCAACCCAAAATTGTGACTGGATTCCCTTACATTGTGATTGTCTAAATGGAACTGATAACTAACACCTACATGATGCTCTTTCTTGTGCACCAGCGTCATAAAGTACATCAAGTTGAATTCACAACTATGCTGCGACTACAACATTATTATTATTATTATTATTATTATTATTATTATTATTATTATTATTTGTTTGTTTATTTATTTCACACTTCACGATGCTGCAGGCTTGACCACCAGGCAACTGGGCCTTGCAGAAAAGCCACTCACTCAACACACTAGTGGAATACACATGCACATGTGCACAAGGGAGGGCGGTTGTGTGATAAAGCGAAAGTGAAATGAATGTAATGAATGTAGCACCATAGCAAAGGTGTCCAATGACTTCCTTCACAACTATAACTCGCACAATGCTCAGCCCTACAACCGCAAACGCAACAACTCCAGCCTGCACAAATCTGGTTTCTCGGCGAACTATACCGCAGTCCTGTCGACTGTTCAAACATTTCAGCAAGCTGCTTTGGGAAACGCATTGCTGCAACATGCATCTGCTCATGCACGTGCACATTGCTGCAGCATGGTGTAGCATTGTTGCAGCACTGCTATAGCACTGAGTAATGCTAAACCACTGAGTTTGAAGCCCACAGCTATGGATGGATGGATGGATGGAGTAACATTATAGAAAGGTCCTGCGAGCTACGGGGCGCAAGGTCCCATAGAGCGGGCTACTCCCACGTTGGGACCGGGAGTTGTGACTCCCTGGCCGCATCGTGGGCTCGCTGGACGGCCCAGAGCTGCTCCGCCAGGTCCGTGCTGCGTAATGCGTCTTGTAGCCTGGCGGAGTCTTGATCCTTGTTTGCGTGGGTCCGACCGCACGGCCAGAGCAAGTGATGTACGTCTAGTGTGCTATGGCAATTTTCGCAATATGATGTTTTGTATAGGTCAGGCATGTAGTGATGTAGTCTGTTCTGCGTGGGGTACGTGCTGTGGGGATGCGCGACCCTCGCGCCTCCCCTGATGTTTTTCCCGCATAGCGCGTCTCCTGTAGTGCGGCTTCGCCGCACATGCGCGGTCAAAATGGTACAGGCGCAGTGCGAGAGATGGCGCTAGTGTTGCGCTGCTGCAGGGTTACTTGGGTGCGGGAGAGACAAGGCGCTCTCTCTTTGGGTTGGAGACAGCTAGCGGCACGGACGTGCCGCGCGGGCAGCGACCCTCTTCCCCGGCGGGTTGCCGATCAGCGCGGACATTCCGCGCGCGCGGCGACCGATGCATCTGCGAGACTGCCTCGCGTGGCCGCCTTCGAACGCGCCACGATTCGCGTGACTATACACGCGAACGACAAGGCGTTGGGATTGTTAGATATGGCGCTGTTTCCTGAGGCTACTTCGAGTTCCCCAAACCACTTCGAAACGCAGCACAGCTAATTGAGGAATGCAGAAGCAGGAAAGCACATTCCAGAGGAGCGGCCGAGCAAACAAGTTTAAGGCAACAAGTTCACGTGCCAACAAGTTCGTGCGCCGCTGGGATTAGCAGGTGGGCCTCCGACAATGGAGCATGAGCAGCCCTCCCCTTCTCCTCGTTAGAAGTGCATTGCCAGTCTGCGAGGCAAGACCGCAGAGAGCCGCCAGGTGCGACACCGCGACACGGGCGCCTACCATTGGCTGAAAGTGGCGTCATCGGAGCGGACTCTCCCATTGGTCAAACATGACGTGACTTACAGTGCACGAAGGGTGTATAAGAAGCCTTCCAGAGAGACCTGAGCATGCTGGGACATGCCCTGATTCCCTGATTCACCTCTCTCGAACTTCTTGCCGCGGGCCGCAGCGTCCGAGTTGCTGCCGGCCCGTAATGTCTGTACGACTGGTACTTGACGCTCACCTCTCTGTACATATTGTAGAATAAAATTCCCCCAAGTTTGTGGTTTTCATCCCGAAGTCCGTCCCCCAACCCCTACAGGATCCAGCATGGAGCGAACATATTCGCTCGCTTCCGGTCGCGGTGAGTCGGACTTCTAGATTTGTCGCGCGCCCATCGGCATGTTTTGTGGATAGCAACTCGGCTAGCAGGCATTGATCTATGAAAGGTGCAATAAATGCCCTTGTGATTGTTCGCACTACTGTGTTGTCGTTCCTTTGTCCCAAGAGTATGGTGTGAGAATCCCACATCAGACCCCACAGTGTTTGTTTGAAGCATTCTGAACGTCAGGGCTTGAGGCCTGGTGAGCTTATTGTGAGGTGTGCTGTATATTCTGCGGTCTAGATAAAAGTGCTTTATGATCTCGTTATATGTGGAGGGAGGGTCCCGATTCTGGCTGGGATGGTCACGACCAGAATAGGTGGCGTCGCGAAAGGTTAGGTCTCGCGCGCTCCTGTGAGCCATCTCATTGAGATTGCGAGGGGTGTCCTCGATCTCTCCGAGGTGTGCCAGGAACCAGCAGATGGTGTGATGCTGCAGCGGTGCGGATCGATTATTTGTAGTGCTTGTCTTGCAACTGTTCCTTTCTGAAAGGCTTTGACGGCCGAGCGTGAATCGCTGTAGACGTGGGTGGTGGTCGGGTCTGTGAACGCGAGTGCGATGGCAACCTGTTCTGCTATCTCGGACTTGTGGGTCTTGACTATGAGAGCGTTTCTCACTTGACCTTGCTTATTGATCGTGGTGGCAACGATGGCCTTCCTGGTTGGGTACTGTGCCGCGTCAACGAAACAGGCTAGGATTTTCTTATCACGTATTTCGCGCAGGATGAACGATCCGCGTGCCAGCCTTCTGGGTTGATGGTGCGTGGGGTTCATGTTCCGCGGCAGTGGGCGAACCGTGTAGGAGTTGCGTGTGTCCGTCGGAACGCTTTGATATAGATTCTCGATTGCTGTGGTGTCATGGCCTAGTTTGGCTAGGATTTCTCTACCCGGTTCGGTTCCAGAGAGTCTTGTCCATTGAGCCCGTTCTTGAGCTTCGGCGATTTCTTCAAGTGTGTTGTGTACCCCCAGTTGCAGCAGGAGCTCTGTCTCGGTGTTCTAGGGGATTCCCAGCGCTAGTTTGACTAGCTTCCTCAGTTGTACGTTGAGTTTGTCCTTCTCCGCTACCTTCCATCTGTGCATGGCCGCCTCGTAGGTGAAGTGGCATAGCGCAAAGGCGTGTGTTAGCTTGAGGAGATTTTCTTCCTTAAGGCCGCGTTGTCTGTTGGCTACGCGTCGTATGAGATTCAAGGCATTATTCGACTTTGTCACGATCTTCTCCACTGTAGCGGCGTTAGAGCTGGTGCTCTCAATGAACATCCCAAGGACTCTGATTTTGCTGACGTGTGGAATGGTTCCTCCGTCTTTTGTTCTTAGAGTAACGACGTGTGTGTCTCCGATTTCGTTCTTTGGTTTGGGACCGCTCCTTGATGGTTTGTAGACGAGGAGCTCCGACTTTGCAGGCGAACTTCGCAGGCCAGTGGGAGCGAGGTATTCCTCGATCACGTCGATCGCTTCCTGCAGAGCGCTTTCAATTGATCCCAGACTACCTCCGGGGACCCAGAGCGTTACGTCATCGGCGTATATCGTGTATTTGACGTTCTCGATTTGATCCAATTTCTTGCCTAGGCCGGCTAGCGCAAGGTTAAAAAGCGTCGGAGAGATGACAGAACCTTGCGGGGTTCCCCTGCCTCCGAGTTTGTATTTCTGGGACTTGATTTCCCCTAGACGGAGGGTGGCCGTTCTGTCACTCAGGAATGATTTTGTATAAGCGTAGAGTCTCGTGCCGAGGTCGAGGTTGGAGATCGTGTCGAGTATGTAGTCATGTGATAAATTATCGAATGCCTTTTCGAGGTCTAGCTCTAGGATTACTCTCGCGTCTCTCGTGTCTGCGTCAATGATCTGATGCTTGAGGAGCTTCACGGCGTCTTGGGTGGATAGCCCGGGTCTAAAGCCGATCATTGCTGCGGGGTAGACATCTTTATCTTCGAGATGTTTCGAGAGCCTGTTTAGGACCGCGTGCTCGGCTACCTTGCCGACGCAAGACGTCAGCGAGATAGGTCTGAGGTTATTGATGTTGGGCGCCTTGCCAGGCTTTGGGATGGGCACGATAAGGGCCGTTTTCCAGTCTTCTGGTAGTGCTCCATTCCTCCAGATGTTGTTGATTTCCTCTGTGAGGGTTTCGATTGAGGTTTCGTCGAGGTTTCTAAGTGCCTTGTTAGTTATGCCATCCAGCCCCGGCGCTGACTTGCTGTTTAGGTTCTGAAGCGCCGTGCGTATCTCTTCGGTTGAGAAGTCCCGATCAAGCTCCGGGTTGGCTTTGCCGCGATATGCATCGGCGGTCGTGCCTCTAACATTTTTGGCCAGCGGGAGGTGCTTGTCGGCGAGACGGTCAATGAGCTCATTTTCCGTAGTAATTTTGAGTTCCTCGTGCATGATCTTGTTCAGCGTACGACCCTGGTCCGCTTTGGTTTTGGTTCTATCTAAAAGATGTTTGAGCAGGTGCCACGTCGTCCTGCTGTTGATGCGGCCGTCCGCGGCGTCGCACACCTCGTTCCATTGCTGGTTAGATAGTTGCGTGCAACATTCTGCAATCAGCCGGTTGAGGGAAGAAATTCTTTTCCTGAGCCGTCGATTGTGTCTTTGTTCTTTTCATCTCCTGGTGAGCGATTGTTTGGCTTCGAGCATGTGGGCCAGTCGGCTGTCCATGCTTTGAACGCGAAGATCTGTCTCTATTTCTTTCGTGGCCGCCTTAATGTCGGCCTTTAGTTGCGATGTCCATTGTTCCATCAATTCTTTGCCTGTTCGGCGTTCGTGTCTGAACTCGCGGAACTTGTCCCAGTCGACGTACGTCATTTTTCTGGGTCCTCGGGATGGGGTGTCAATTGTTGTCTCAACAATGTGATGATCGCTGCCCAGATCCTCGAAGAGGTTGTTCCACTGAGAGTTTGGAACGTTGCGGACGAAAGTGAGATCTGGCGTTATGTCGCGGTTGACCGAGTTACCCGTTCTTGTGGGGTACTCGGCGTTCGTGATGAGCGTTAGGTCAAGTTCATCGGCGTCGTTTAGCAAGTCCTTGCCTTTGGCTCTGCTGGCGACGTATCCCCAGGCCGTGTTAGGGGCGTTGAAGTCCCCGGCCACGATCACGGGGTTGTCGCCGGCACGGTTGCGGGAGAGCTGGAGTATTTGCTTAAATTTGTGTGCTCTGTGCTTGGGGTTGCTGTAAACGTTTAGGATGAATATGCTCTTGGCGTTCTTGGCTCTAGGGAAGACTTCCGTGAGAATGAATTCGCAATTGCTGCGGTCGTGATTAATGTTGTGTGTCGTGTGGGCTAGCTTGTTGCTGACCAACGTGGCGATACCTCTACATTTGTGTTGCGGTGTCGTTGCGGTCACGTCATAGCTGGGTAGCGAAGGTGTAGCGGTATTTGTCTCTTGTAGGAGAATGACTTGGGGTTTGTCTTTTTTGGCTTGAATGTATTGTTGCAGGGGGGCCTTTTTACGGACGTAGCCCCTACAAATCCATTGCCAAAGGCGAAACGTTTCAGTTTGCACAGCCATCTTTGTTGTTGGCGTTGGGTGGCCTTTGTGAGGCCACGTTGTTGCTATGTCTATCGAGCGACAACGCCCGAGGTAGCTTGGTGATAGCAGGCTGTGACGTCACAGGCGGGTGGTCTGCCATTTCTAGCGCGTTGAGCCTTGCACCATGGATGTTGATCGTCTCCATCATGTGGTTGATCTGTAGCGTTATCCTGTCGTAACCTTCCTTGAGGGTCCCTACTGTCGTCGCAAGTTTGTCTTGCCCTTCCTTTAGTGACGCGACGGTAGTTGCAAGCCCGCTGAGCAGTTCCTTGATTTCCCTGATGTCGCTGTCCGTGCCCGATGGATGTGTGTTTGTCACGGCTTTTCTCTTATGCGGATTGCGCGTGGATTCCGCGACCGGTACTTCCAATACCATGGGTTCTGATGTGACTTCGGTTTGATTAGAGTCGGGGGGTGGTGGCGTTTTGAGTTGTCCGATTTCCTTGACAAGTTGTGTGATGGTTTGCCTTAACTCTTTGTTTTCGTGTTCTAGTCTTTTAATCGTATTTGCTATTTCTACTTGCTCTGGCCGTGCCATCGGACTCACCTGGCTGGCGGCCTGCTGTTGGTGCTGCTGTTCTTGTAGCTCCTGTTGTTGGTGCTGCTGAACTCGTAGGGCCCACGTCAACCGGTCATCACCGCCAACTCGTGGGCTAGGGGCGAATCGTATCCTTGACGAGGATCTCTGGCTCGGGTTCCTGGAGCGTCCTCGCGATCGTGACGACAGGCGACCGCGATTCCTCGATCTCGAGCGGCCCCGCTCACCGGACAAGCCAGCATCTGCGTTGGCGGCCACGTTGTGGTTGATGGCGCTACACTCGGCGTCCTTGAGCGGCGGGAAGTCGTGCTGACTCAGGGCGATTGGCCCTGATCTCGTGGTGCTTTTGCTTGCGTTTGCTGCAATTTTTCTTTCAACTCGTCTTCTTCGGACGACGTAGGGGAGTTGGAAGCGGTTCTTGCATTCCTTGCTTGCCGTGACATGATTTCCCTCGCAGAGCGCACATTTGATTGAGGTGCACACATGATCTGCGTTAGGGTTAGCTAGTCCACAGCCTTTGCAAATTGCGTCGTCGGGCGAGGGGCATACGTCGGCACGATGGCCGAGTCTGCCGCACACATGGCACATGGCGATCTGCTTGCGGTAAAGGGAACACTTGATCAGGGCGTTGTCGTATCTGACATAGTTCGGGACTCGAAAGCCGTCGAAGGCGATGATGACCGTGCCAGTTTCCTTGATTCTCTTTGCCGCCAGAGCGAGTGGGTTGCGTGGGTTGACGATCTTGCGGTTTATGGAGTCCTGCGTCTCATCAAGCGGAACCCCTCTTATAACGCCTTTGCATGTTTCGTGTGGCGCCGTCCTATATGCAGTGGTTTGAAACGTTTGCTCTCCTATGGAAATGCTGCGGATCCTGAGGTATTTTGCTGCGTTCGCTTCAGACGGTGTGCTGACCACCATGATGTTCTGCTTCAAATTGGGGCATATCGTGTCCTCGCTTCGCTCGGTAGATTCGATGCAAGCAGCCATGCAAATTGCTTTGGTGACCGTAAGTTGGCCTACCTTGGCTATGTTGATACCGCCACGTATGCGAATCACGATCTTGATGTCATCTTGGGGCAGCGCGGGCATCCTGCTTGCTTTGATCAAGGCGTTTCTGGCTGTTGAGACAGTTGCGTTCGTATTTCCTCCCTTTCGTTGACGGTTAACGAGGTTGGGCTGGCTCAACGCAGTCTTGATTACTGACGGGCGCGGTGCCACGATAGTCCACCCTGCGTCTGCGGTGAAGTCTTCCGGGCTCATGTCTTGCCCATTGACTTTGTATGCCATCGCTGTAGGGTCGTTGTTGGGTGGAAGGCTCGCTTGTTGTGATCGCTGGAGGCCACCACAGCCGGGGTGGGCGCGGGGACGTCTGGGGTCGGCGGCGGCTTGGTCGGAGTCGAGACGTGCGTTAATGGCGGCGGTCGTACTCGCCGTTAGGCTTAGAGCCCGAAGCGGGGCGGCGAGAGCTGAAATCACTCGTAAAAAAGTCCAGAGGTCACGCACTTGCCGAAATGTGTTCTCCCTAGGTAGAAGAGAACTTCAAGAATCCGATTTCGAGTAGAAAAGGCACAAAACTGGGCAAAAGGCACATTTAAATTGGCGAGAAAGCGGGAGCCGGAGCGGACGCGTCCGCAGCAAGCACATGCTTCCCACAGCTATGGATGCATAAGGAATCATTGGTTAGCATTAGAAGTGCAAGACATTACTTTTTCTTTCTCTCACTCCTTCATTATTTGTGCAAATATGGTATGTTTCACTCAGCCTCAAGCCACACCACCCTGCATGTTGCAATACACTGCTCCTCAATGTTGCTAGCAAGCAGGATAATCCAGCAAAACAGATAATTGGGTGACTTGGTGAAGGCTGGGCATTGTTTAATTTTACCGACAACCATCCAGGATGTGCCATGAGATTTTGCAACAATCCCCTGAGAAAATAATCATCAGTGCATAAAGATTCCTGCCATGCCAAGACGTGTGTTACAACTAAGATGCAATGCTAGTCAATGGTGCTGCATGGAGTAGGGACCAATCTTCAAAAATGTTTTTAGTGGCCAAATCAAAAATTACTCCAGTTAAACTCTGAAACAAAGTGTTAGGTGACCTTCCATGGAATATGCAACCTTTCATATGTTTAGGTGGACCACCTCAGTTCTGACATATATAGCGGAAAACGTTACAAAAATGAAATTTTTGCAACTTCGGAATCTAACATTCCGTAGTTGTTGCATGACAAAATATTATAGCTAATTATTTCGTAACAAGACTGCCAGAAATAGGTAACAAGAACTTGTAGATAAACCTAAAGATTCTATATACTCATAAAAAAAGTTTGCACACTTTGGGGTGTATATCTGCCGCACAACAATAATCATCATCTACCTTGCTTGCCTTTCCTTTCTTGAAAACGCATCACCCGCTACTTTCCTGTCGGCAATGCTATGTCATGCTGATAACGCGCATGCCGTCCATTACTGGGAAGTACCGTGCTCGCAGCATTAAAGAAAGGAAATGCGGAGAAGACAGATGACATTTATTGCTGTGTGGCAAGATACGACTCAAAGGGTGTAAACTTTTCTTAGAGTGTAAGAAAATCTAACAAAAATGGACAAAATTTGCATTTTTGTCAGCATTAAAAATATCTCAAACCTAAAGTCGGGACCTACAAAGGAGAGCGCATAGTAAAGCACACCCTTTCTAATGTATAGAGACAAAATTTCCACTTTCTCTGAAATAGGCTTCACCTTTTTGTGATTTCTTTTTCATGTACACCATGCCTTGCTTACATTAAGGATAGAATTCAAATAGCACTCAAGCAGACAAATATTCTTTGCACAAATGTTTGGGAATAAATTTCTTTAGACCAAAAAAATTTCCACAATTTTAAAAAAGAAATTGGAGAAGTTTGAGTTTCCAGCTGGTATGTTTGGCATGGAATGACCCAGCATTGTTTGTAGTGGGAGCCCCTAGCAGAGACAGTGAACACCTTGGACTTGCCATTCACAAAGGAGCCTTACTGGGCAGCCAAATGTAGAAGAGGGTATATGGAAAACATATGTCTGGTGTTGCCCCTGTGAGCTACAGAACACCAAGCCAAATAAGCTGTGAACAGGTGACAGAAATTATGTGAAGGCACAGCTGTCCGATACCAGGAAAATTAATGGAACATCTGGAGATGTGAGCATGTGCAAAATAATAGGGCACTCAACATAAATTTGAGACAACTCGCGACAGTGAAGATTATGAAAACCATTCAGACATTGCTTGGCAGATGTCTATAAGCTGCGGACGCTATCTGTCGAGACATCTTGCAAAACTGAGGCATGTCACAGGTGATCTCGGGTCTAGTCACGATGGAGGTATTGCAGTGCTCTTGCAAAATCACCAAGTACAAAAAATTGATGGCTCTTTGATTTTTGAACCAAACTTGGAAACCGCAGAATCTGTCTGGTGAGGGCTACAGGAAAAGTGAAAGTAGACACAGAAAGGTGTACAAGCAGAATGCGAATGGCACAATGACCCCAGCCAGTACAACACTGGATGACTAGCAAGGTGACAGTGTTGCTTGCCTGCTTTGAAAGCCCTAAAAGACTGTCTGCCTAACACTTCCTCTGGTGGGAAACCTAACTCTGTCCACTGAGCTCTTTGCTGCCAATGCTGCGTTTTTCCACGACAGGTCCATGTCAGGTTGTCGTAAAACAGCAGTAAATCTCACCCAGATAATTCTCCCTTGCTTTCACCCATCCTTGCAGTTGATTATCTGAGAAAGATTCGCAGAAGTGTTGCGACACATTCAATGACAAAGCAAAAAAAAAAAGAATAGAACTAAAATGAAAGGGCCACATTATTCTGGCCCATATAGTAAAAGCTTGTTCATTCGGTTTTCACGGGAAGCAAGAAAGTATCACAATTAACCAAATGCCCAATTAATGAGGGTATCAAGAAAGCAAATAAACGCTTACTATATCAACATGCTTTTATTTACCTAATGAATCACCAAATCATGTTTCTATTTTGCACAAAAGCAGTGCAGAAGCTGCAATTTTCATCATCTCGTGACTGATTGTGTGCTCACAGCAGCGAAGGCCTCAGGACTTCCTTTGCAGTGCAGTCATGGCGAGTGATGTGAGACACACATTTCACTAACGCGCGCACATCCTGATTATTTTTTCACCACTGAGCTGGTCACCAACAGATTGTCCATCCATCACGAAGTAGCCCGTGCTTTTCATCCTCGACAGCTTTGCACTGAGTGAAAATGAAACTACTGTTAGCCGCAACTACTGCAGACAAAGCCACGGTCGGTATGAACATGATCATGGAAGGTGAATACACAGTTATAAAGGCACGCGGCCGACGCAGTGTTATGTGTGGCGGTAAACACAAGAATAAAGGCTTTAAAAGCACAAACAGGGAAAAAGCGTTCTGGTGATGCTGTCATTCATGTACGATTTCCGCTGATGACTATGGTGATGCAGATTCTGCCTGTTCATTTCAGTTGGACGCTGGCACCATTTTTGTTATTTTACAGTCCACATTTGTGGCACTCCGTGCTCACCAAGCTCTGAGAGTTGTCTGAATTAACCCATGTGCGGCCAAATATGTCTGAATTAACGAGTTTCATTCCATTAAATAATTCATACGTCTGCTGAAACCAGAGGATGGGTCCGAATTATCCGATTTTCTGAATTAACGAGGCTGGGATTAACAAGTCTTTACTGTATAAGGCAGTGTCCTGCAGCGAACTTGCCTTCACAGTAATAATGACAACAATGGCGTGAGCAACACACACCTGCTTGGACAAGTTCTTGCAAGGTGTCTGGGTTAATGCGGCCCCCTGGGGGCCGTGCCAGGAGCTCATCCCAGCGTTCAGCTGACTCAGAATCACAGGGGCCACCTCCTACCTCCTCATAGTCGAGTCGTAAGCGCTTGCTGCTTGCTTCATCCTGGCTCGCTGCGAGACAAAACACTTTTCACAACACTGCATTGAGATACGTGCAAATTTTTTTTTTTTTATATTGGTCAAGTTGTGCTTGCTAATGTGTGCTAAATGCACACATCACAGTCCAATATGTGCACAAGGGAAACATAAAGTATGGTCCATTGTTCCATTTGGAACAGGTGTTGATTTAGATTTCAGCAGTAATAATGTCACATCATAGTGACGGTGAAGAACCAAACAAAGCCGAAAGTGTGTTAAGAATCCAACTCTTTATTAGGCAAACTTGTGGCCAGAAAAACAAGCAACATTCAAATCAAAACGTTGGCAAAACACAGCTGTCGGTCGTCGAACCTGATCTCATGGCTCAAATCACTCCGGTATTTACACCCCTGCCATCGTACATTCCAGAGTTTCAGAATGCGTAACACAGCTCACGGCACGCATGCAATAACTCAATATAACAGTGACAGTTTGGCGAAGCAGTCACCAGCGAAAATTAAAGCAACGTGTGGCAATTTTAACAGCTCAGGTTTAGAACAAAGATCTTATCATTTTTCAAACCCACTTCACTTAGTTATAATTCGTCTGACAAGAGCCTGTGTCGGGATACCCGATATTAAGGTTGCCATTCAAAATGTTGATTAATGCATTCTGAAAAAGCGAAGACCACATTGATGTCCCTTCTCAACTATACAAGCAAATATGGTTACTACTATCCCTGTAACTGCCCTGTAACTGTCCAGTCGATGAACCACTGTAAGTCTCTGTGCCAAAAGGTAAAAAGCAGCAAGCTTACTATAGAGAGTTTTAACCAATCCGTATACATAATACCATTTGTGGAATACCGGAGACGCACACATCAACAGCAGCTCTGGCAGAGCCACCTTGCAATGATGAGTTTCAACCAGCGCACATAAAACTCTTACTTGCAATGACAGGCTCTACTTAGCTGGTAGAATGGCCGCAACATAATCATGAATCTATAAAGGCCTTTACATTTTCCTTTAATGAGAACTGCATGAAATATAAGAATGTTTCTGACGCTTTGTGATTGAAAAAAATCATCACAAGATGTTGTTAACAGCTTGGCTGTTGCTGTTCATGTTTCAGGTGTATTGGTATTCCACAACCTGTGATATAAAGTCGAACCTCGATATATCGAACAGCGCGGTGATCGCGAAATAGTTCGATATAGCCAGAATTAGATATATAAAATCGTGCAAAAAACGCATAAAAGACTTCTGCAATTTAATCAAAGAATCAAGGGCGCGATCGGGGATCGTTTTTCGGAGCACGCATTCGGTTGTGCCGCGTGCAATCGGCCCAGGCCGCGCCGACTTCGTCTGCTGGGAGCGTGCGGTCGATTGCACCGCACGCAATTAGTGTAGGCCGCGCCTATTTTGTCAGCCACGCGAAGTCGGCGCGGTTAAGGTCAATTGCGCGCGGCGCAACCGAACACGCACTCCGAACAACGATCCCCGATCGCGTCCCAGTCGTGGCGCACTAAATACTCACTTAAAGCTTCACACAAAGTATTTATTTATTTGGCTGAAAGTAATGCAACAGTGTGGCCTGCTTCTTATTGGCAGCCGCGTGCTTAAACACTGAGATCCACAAGCAATAGGCTGGTAACGGTGTAGAAGGGTCAAAGCAGCTACAGCCCTAGTTGAAGTCGGGAGCGGGGCAACATCAGCGCTTGCGGGATCAACCTCGGCAGCGCCTTCGTTTGGCTGCTATTTCTGCTGCAATCTCCACATCCATCAATCGAAGCATTTTGAAACACTGTCAGTAACAAAGTACAGTCGACTCCCGTTAATACGAAGTTCACGGGGACCGCAAAAAACTTCGAATTAAACGAACTTCCAATTAAGCACAAAACACAAAAACAGCACTTTATTTGTGGCGAAATCGAGTATTTTCTCTAAGAAAAATAGTCAGTCATCTTGCTTTGCTTCTTCTTGCCGAATCGTGCTGCTGAAAGCAAGTTCTGCAGGCTGTAGATGTGGCGGAACGCTTCCTCCGCGTTACCTTCAGCGGCAAAGAAGCGCTCCGCGAGAGCAAGGCCCGCAGCTACATCGGCAGCCTTAGGTTGCGGCTCGCCTTCAACGTCATCGTCGCTTTCCTGGGTCGCTTCCTGGGGTCGAATAATCTCTACAATTTCGCTATCCGTCAGTTCACCGCACGTTTCGACCGCCTTGTCTACGGCGACGTAATCTTCAAAATTGACGTCCCCGAGAGCATCACCAAAATCGGTTCCGTCAAGCTCGCTTGTTGACGCTTCCTCCGCTGAAATTTCATAGGCATCCTCCGAAGAAGCTGCCACAAAACCGCAAGCCCTGAAGCAGTTTGCGATTGTTTCTTGCTTCACACGATCCTATGCTCGCGCCAACATGTGGATGGCACTAAGCAGGTTCACCTCATACTTTGTGGAGCTATCCATACACAAAATCATGCGCTCGAGGAGGTGCCGCCTGTACAGGACTTTAACATTCTTGATGATGCCTTGGTCCATTGGCTGCAAAACAGCCGTTGTGTTTGCAGGCAAAAATGTGAGGCGTATTGCACTCAAGGCTGACACATTCACGTGAGCACTGCAGTGATCAACAAGGAACAACACCTTGCGGTTCGAAGCAGCAAACTTGCGGTCCAATTTGCTTATCCAGCTCTTGAAGACTTTGGCCATCATCCACGCTTTTTTGTTCGCCTCATAGTCCACAGGCAGCATCTTCACGCCTTTAAAACATCTCGGCTTCGCGGCTTTCCCGATCACAAGTAACCGACATTGTTCCGTGCCAGTCATGTTTGCCGCGATCAGCACCAGCACTCTCTCCTTGCTGCGTTTGCCCCCAGCACACTCGTCGTCCTTGAATGTCAGGGTCTTCTCTGGTAGAAGCCGATAGCAGAGTGCAGTCTCATCTGCACTGAAGATGTCTTCCGGTCTGTATTCGGCGAGATATTCACGCAGCTTTCCGTCCTTCCACGTGGCGCATGTTTCCTGGTTAACGGACGCCTTTTCACCACACACGCTCTTGATAACCAGGTCATGGCGATCTTTAAAGCGCGTCAGCCATCCATCTGACGAAACGAAGTCATCGATCCCCAACATTGCTGCAAGCGTTCGGGCTTTCATCGCAACGATGTCTCCGCTGAGAGGAAGTTTGTTGCTCCTGGCCTCCCTAATCCAAACCAGCAGAGCCTTCTCCAACTCTGGGTAAGCGCCGGTGCGCATTCGCTTCCGAGAAGTCTTGAACTTGTCGTTCTCAAATGCATCCATTATTGTGCGCTTGTTCATGATGTAGTTTGAGAACGTGTTCGGCTTGATCCCGTACTTCTGCGCTATGTCTTGTTTGGCGGCACCTCCCTTCTCAACTTCCTTCAAAACCTCGACTTTCGTTGCCAGGTCGAGCGTGCGATAAGAGCCACGGTTTGCCATGGCTGTAAACTGCGCATCTAGGTACAGTCAATTCCGAATCACCCGTGGAACAACCTAGCCTACGAGCTACCCGCACAAAGGCACTCAACCAACACACGCCTCGACATACGCTGCGCACGCTGCAAGACTAATCTCACACAATCTCGCCACTGCCAGTATGCGCAGCGCTGCGTGCACCTATGGCACCCGCGTGGCCTCCGCGATCAGCTCCGGCCACGCGCGGCTGCCGCGCTTGGCCTCTGGCGGGAGCCGCTTCACCTCCCGCCGGAGTTGATCGCGGAGGCCACGGCAGCCGTAACAATGAATAATCGCGCCGCTCCAAGAAAACTGGCGTTGCAGGCGCGGAGCACGGAACTGTTGCAACACTTGAAAAATTGCACATTCTACCAAAGAATGACGGTCACCTCGAGGATCCCGGCTGAAAATTAACTTCCAATAAAACAATATTACTGGATGAGGACTTTGAATTATCGAGCGATTTCTTCTATCGGATTACATGCAAAACTGACGGGACCAGCACTTCTAATTAACCGAAAATTCCAATTAAGCGGCTTCGAATTATCGGGAGTCGACTGTATGTAGTGGCATCTGCCAAGGCATCTATGAGTGAGCCTAGTGAGTGCGTGCTGTGGCACGTCTTTGCGGATGCAAATCACCATTCCTCGTGAGGCGTGG
The DNA here is from genome assembly GCF_038994185.2 of Dermacentor albipictus. Classification (NCBI taxonomy): domain Eukaryota; kingdom Metazoa; phylum Arthropoda; class Arachnida; order Ixodida; family Ixodidae; genus Dermacentor; species Dermacentor albipictus. The sequence goes on from NC_091823.1 coordinate 36,394,723, forward strand.
CAGGCACAGAGCTCGGCACCGAGGAGGAGTCAGCGTGCCAAATGCAATGCGTCATTGACGTTGTCAAACTAGCCAAGCCGCCTCGTGTGCACGCCGCTACATTCAAACGGCACCCTCGGCGTGATCAATGTGTGCAGCTATAACACGCAGCAGTCGGGAAGGCCCATTGCGCCACCGCTATCTTTGAGTATGCTGCGGGAAAGCTCACTGCCTGTGAACAAAGCACACGTGATCTAGGGTAGCGGAGTTCGATACATCCATTTTACGTCCGACCCCGTCCGAAATAAAAGATTAAAAATACATGCAATTTTTCAGGTGATATAGAAAGTGTTCAATATACGCAATAATTCGATATGACCGTGTTCTATTTATCGAGGTTTGACTGCATATACATTTACACGCTAAAGTTCTCTATTGTCACACCGAGCACCTGTGAAGGTGTGCAAACGCATTGGTCTTTGAAATGGAGCTGATGGACTGCAACGTTTGGCAACTTATAGCTTTTAACAAAAAGTTTTGAGTGCAGTAAATCTCTGTTAACACGAAGTCTCAAAATATGGCAAAATGTTTTGGTTAGACGGAGTTTCAAGACAAGTGAAATTGCAGTAAAAACCTACAGGCCATGCATAGACTACATAAAGCCTTTCCAGAATGGTGCCAGTAACTGCTAATACCAGAAGCTCAGTATACCAAGAACAGCATTTTCTGCTGATCACTTTCAAGGATACGATCATTTTCACAACATTTCACGTGAACTGCGCACCCGACATGTCAGCATCTATGGCCAACAGCACTTCCGGCACTGTGCCAAGACAGCATGCTTGGCCCTTAAAAAGATGGCTGATTTATGTTAAAGCAAGACTTGAAGCCCAGCATCCAAGGAGTTCAGAACCGATTCCAGAGAGGGAAAGAAGCTGATGCTGCCAATTTTTGCATCATAATGAATTCCAGATAATTTCACTTCAAAAACAGAAAGTAAATTGCGGAAGAGCTCAACTGCCGTGCCTCCAGCAGACATCCATAAATGGAGTGGCTGTTTACACTGCATAAGTACGAAGTAAGTGTCCTGTCAAGCTGTGCTTGAATCACACTGTTGGCTCGCATGGATTAAAGCGAAAGTCACTGTGGCTATAAAACTGCAGCCACTATCCCCTGATATTTCTGCAGTTCAGATTTCGATATACACCGAGTATGGTGGAAAAGTTTTTCGAGATAAGAGGAGAAAAACACATGGAGAAAATTCCAACTTGACCGTTATTTTTTAGATATCAGGGTTTCTGTTAACAAGCGTTTACTGTATATCATATAATTCAAACGTTGTGTAGTTCGAACTAATCAGCAAGCTGCAAGAAGCCGGCCATACTACAAAAGGCATCCTCGATAGGTATGGAACCCCACCCCACCCCACCCCACCCCACCCCACCCACCTTGCAGCTGCCTATTCTGCTTCTCCATGCGGATAAGCAGCACCTGCTCTTGAATGGCCTTGCGCCACAGAGAGCGAAGCTCCTCCCGTGTTCGGCGCACAGCAAAACCATGGGTCAATGGCGGCTCCCCTGGATTATCTGCAGACCAAACATTCACAAGTTACTGCCAAATTTCAGGCCAGTAAAGATTGCTTGCAAACTACAAGTGTTCAAAGAGCAAAATTTAAATATGTAATCTGGCTTTTTAATAAGAATGCTGGCTTCCTCTAACATTGAATAGAATACCAAGTTTATTTTTCTGCTTCTATGAGTAGAAAAAGAAACATAAAATAAAAAAATTATGGGGCTTTATGTGCCAAAACCACTTTCTGATTATGAGGCACAACGTAGTGGAGGACTCCAAAAATTTCAACCATCTGGGTTTCTTTAACGTGCACCTAAATCTAAGTACACGGGTGTTTTCACATTTCGCCCCCATTGAAATGCGGCTGCCGTGGCCGGGATTCGATCCCGCGACCTCGTGCTAAGCAGCCCAACACCATAGCCACTGAGCAACCACGGCGGGTGAAAAATAAAATAAATGTTGGTAAAAAACAATCTAATTTCCTTTAATACACTATGCTATTGACCCTTTTCATGGAGCAGTTCGTTCTAGAGAAATGAGATGGAGCTTTCAGCAGCGTGCCGCACGCTGCCTCAGCAACAGCGCACGAATATGAAACCATTACCGCTCCACCTTGCTTCTGTGCAGTCAGCAGTCGGAAATGCAACTGAGTTTTCGCTAACGCACTGTGCTCCAATCATGGTGGATTGAATCATGTGCATTGAAGACGTGTGCAGCAGTTGGCAGCAAAATAGTGACTGGCATATTAAGGAATGTAATGAATCTGTGCAGCCAAGTTCACGGACCGTTGTTGCAACTGTCGACATATGTTACTGGCACTTTGAGATGTACAGAAATTTGCTCATCCGTCAGCGTAGTATTGATAATATTCAAAGAAAGTGCTTCAGCCCCGGAATGTTGGCAAGTGCGAGTACCACTTGTTAAACAATGACAAAGGGAGTAGCACCGCTTCCAGTTATAGTACGTTTCGCGCACAGTTTCTACACACATCTACCCCAACTGGTACAGAATCTCATGCCCACCCTATCACCAACATGTCAATAAGTGAATGGGCACACACTTGAGTATGTGCGCACCATATACACACAATAAATTACAGACTACACTGATAGCGCCCGAATGGTCAAACCTGAATGTTTCGCGTTGGTCCACAAGAGTAAGTGAGATACTAGCGATAATACATCTTTGCTACAAGATATTACAATGTACAAAAAGGCTACGTTTCAAGCCTTGCACGGAGCAAGAAAAAATCTATCGGAATTGAGCAAACCCGCGAGCGATTAGGCAGAAATAATCAGATAGAAGGAAATTTGTTGAGTCAGAAATGTGACAAGCCGCTGCTTCAAAATATTTGCCAAATAAAGAACAAAGAGCAAAACACACTAATTCCAATTCAATTAACGAGAGGAAAGTTTGGATAGCTTAGAATACACATTTAGTTTCGCATTTAAAACAAGCACCATATATGCTGCTCACGCCGTTTGGCCATAGCTTAATCAGCTTCCAAAGAGCTTTTGCGTGTTCTCTGAAGCTGTGGCCAAAGCTTCCTGTTGTTCACCCAATCACAGTCAATGATATCTCCCAAAACAGAGGTTTGCTAAGCCGCATACACACCCATTGTAAACACGGAGGCAACAGAGGCAGTTGAGACAAGCAATGGACCACCACCACGTGATCACCACCACCACGTGAAGTCACCACGTGATCAAACATGGCAGCGCCCACAGGATCGCCACGAAAAGGGTCAATATTCTGAGTTTGTTAGACCGGGCAGGCACAGCTCCTATTCCAGCCTGACATAACAAGTGTACAGCATTCTCTACTAAAAATTTTAAAAGGATATTTAATTTTACAAATTTCAGCATACTTTATTGGTTGTTATTGTCACAATATTTTTTTCATAACTACATCAGTTAGTCTCTCTCTTTCTTTTCTTTTTTTGCAAGCATCTGGCAAACAATACTTTTTACATTGATAAGCGCTCGATAATTGCAGGTGCACCATGCACTGACGTAGCAGATGCATCCAATAGACAGTATATAAACATTTCAGAGAGGCAATCTAGCAGGAATATTATACCATTTGGATAAGTGGCTAAAAAGGAATGAAAAGTGAACGGGTTCAACATTAAAGCAGAAATAGAATGAAAATTTGCTGCCAAGATTACGCTCCAACAAAGCTCAAACGAATCAATACCACAAAATATGCCGACTATGTCGAGGTGACTGGGCTGTAGCACAAAAGACAATCAAATTTTTAACTTTAAAGAGCCCAAAAGGAACCAATCCACGAAATCTGCTCAATGTTTCGCCATCTGGACCCTGACGGCAGTAGTAAATGCATATTTTTCCATGTCCTTTTTGCTTATGCATGCCAATTCTTTTTTGTTTACGACTCTAAATTTTGGAAATGTAGTCTTGCTGTTGACACTGGAAATTTGCAAGCTGATGAGGACAAGAGTTGTGGGGTTCTCCTCCGTACTCTTGGAACAAAGGAATGACAACACAGTAGTACAAACAATCACAAGCGCATTTATTGCACCTTTCATAGATCAATGCCTGCTAGCCGAGTTGCTATCCCCAAAACATGCCGATGGGCGCTCGACAAATCTAGGAAGTCCGACTCACCGCGACCAGATAGCGAGCGAATATGTTCGCCCCATGCTGGGTCCCAACGCCTGGTCGTTCGCGCGTACAGTCACGCGAACGGTGGCACGTTCGAAGGCAGGCCACGCGAGATGGTCTCGCAGAAGCTTGGATCGGCGCACGCACGGCATTTCCGAGCTGCTTGCCGTCCCGCCGCCAAAAGAGAGAGCGCCTTGTCTTCCCGTACCCAAGTAACCCCGCAGCAGCGCAACACTCGCGCCATCTCTCGCACTGCGCTTGTACCACTCCGACCGCCGCGGGCGCCAGGCCGCGCGGCGAAGCTGCACTGCAGGAGCTATGCGGGGAAAACAAGATATCAGGGGACGCGTGAGAGTCGCGCATCCCCACAGAGTAGAGGAGGACAGAGTTGGCCAGAGGTCTAGAAGTGAGCAGCAAAAAGCAAATGGTGAAATTTTTTGAAGTGCATCACAGTCTGTGTACTTTAAAAAGGCAACTTCAACACTACAATTCCGTCATCGTAGGTGTTGACTACCAGTATGAGTATCTGCTCATAAATTCGAAGTGGCGTGGCATTTTGGGCTTCGTGTTTAGATTGAGGATGCACACGCTAAACCAGCTAAGCTAGACGAATTAGCTATGAAAGTTTCCGTTGCCAACCCCCAGACCTTTTAAGTGGCTCACACTGGGTTGTTTGGCACACTGGATGCTCCAGTTATATGGCACGAAATTTTGATTGACAAAGTAGTGTCGGCAAGTGCACTTCTTTTCTGTGTAATCAAACAATAAATCACAACATAAAACCTGCACATATGTCGGTTTATAGGTACCTCTAAAGCAAACAGAGCTCTAAACAGAATAGTGCATTTTGAGACTTGAGCTACCTAATTCTCGGAACGCTGGGCACGTGCCCATTCTTGGCCAATACCCCAGAATGCGTATGTGCCATTGTGACACACAGAGTATGTATCTAGATATGTGTCGTACTTCTCTGTGCATACACCTCGCCTCACCACTATGCCCTCAACAAGTACCAAACATCGCCTTCGTTTTCATGACATCTCTGCATTGACTCCTTACAGCTTGCGAACACTTGAAACGGAGTCCCGACAAGGAAAAAAATTCATGCAGGAACTTCTCTGGAAGTTGTCCTAAGTATGCGTAAGTATTGTACCAATTGCTCATCTCCACGCAGCCTAGTGTCATTATCAATGTTATGAAACCTCATCCGACTTGTATAAACTCTTATCAACCTTTATCAGTCATTATCAATCTTATTGGACTAGATCTGACCCTCATCAACCCATATCGGTTGTTATCAATATTACTGGTTGGTATCAACCTTATTGATCTAATTCTTATCAACCCTTATGCGTCCTTACCAACCTTATCTGGCATGATCCGACCTTTATCAACTCTCATTGGTCCTTATCAACCTTATCAGACTTGACCTGACCCTTATCAACCCTTATCAGTGCTTATTAACCTTATCAGAATTGTTCCGACCATTATATGCCCTTACTGCTCTTTAGCACCTTATCCATCCATGTCGAACTATCATCAACCATGATAAGATTCATCAAAAACCCTCATCACTCCTTATCATCTTTATGAACTCACTGACTGTGCATTGACCACTGCCAATGTTTTTCCTTTCAAATTTATTGTTTTATACATTAATTTCTTTATATTGATTCATCTTACATGACAGAAGGACAAATGGAAGGATTGGTTTTCTCGTTGGCTAGGCATACAAGTGCTTATGCATTAAAAGAACTCACCTCCGCTGTGGTTGCCGCCTCGTACGGGCGTATTGACACGCTGGAAGATAGACTGCCTGCATGCGGTTTCCTCGGTGGCTGCCTCGGTTGGCTCCTCATCACTTGAAGAATGGCGCTGCACAGCTCCCACCTTCATGAATCTACATAAAAGCATGAAAAATTATGTCTGTCACCAAATGGCTTTTATTGCTGAACATCACAGACTTCCCAATCATTTAAGAAAGCCCTTCACCTGTTGCACGAGAAACATACTATGTACTCAATATTCAATGTGCTCACCATGTAAACTATATGGTCACCTTCATGTAATATGTAGTGTGCAAAGTTAGCTTACAAATCGTCACTATTGTTTTCCTCTTTGATTTCCCCCATCTGGCATGTTTCTTTTTCTTACAAAGCAACATCTGAAATTTCTAATCAAGTTGAATTAAAACCGAACACCATTACATTCTACAAAAGGAAGTGACTCCATGCTAAAGTGGAAGAAAGGAAGAGGAAAGGTGTAAGAGGAAAGTGGTGTCTTAAAACAGCCCTGGAGGTTTTATCACTAAATTTTTAAGATATCGATACAAAACATGCCACAACTGCCTCCCACAAGAATTCGTTCAAAGCATTTTTGTACCTGTGGGATCACATGGAGCGACATACTGCAGTCTACTTCAAGGTTCTTCTAATACACCACTTAGTTCAAATCAATTTATCCTACCACATTTTTATTCCCACCTTGCATGCCCATTCCCTTTATTTCACTGTTATAATAGTTATATACAGAGAACCATGCTAAAGGCATTAAGCTCATAAGAGCACTAAAAGTAAGTGAGCAAGCAAAATCAGCAACTACCACCTCCTGCCAAAGAATGATGAGAACTCCTAAATTCAGCAAGGTAAGACCTCAAGTGGCAACAGCAGCAACAAAAACATAGATCAGAAACTACTGAAGGACAATTGTCAAAGTCAAGCAATCGATTCCCAATGTATCGACTGAGGTACTGCCTTGGTTCGTTAACTAACGTTATTAGGCAGGCAGGTGCTGTAATACATTTACATGTCTGACTGCACTCCGCAGGTAGTCTTCAGCCTCACCATGCGACATACCATCAGATACACTGAGTACAGCATCTGAAGTGAAGCATTGCCTGTGTTGCAAAATGCTTGCTTGACATTGTTTGTCCACATGCTAGTGCTTGAGCACCGAACATTGAGTTCAACAGGGGAACACTGCATGTGGCATACACAGAATGCCAGACTGCATTCTCTTTTACCGCTCAATATGAGCTGCAGCTGGCCAGCTGGCCAGAAGTGCATATACATACACATATATACAACTGGGATTCCAGGATGTGACGCCAATGGTGCAACTTCAGCTGAAGTGTTTGTGTGATTGCGATTGCATCAATAAGATGATATAGCTTACATGTTCACCAGTGGACTGCGCTTGGGCGTCTCTGGAGTGCTGACAGTAGAGCTGCGTGGCCGCAGCAGCTGTGGTGACGAGCTCCGTACTGGAGTGGTGGGGTCGCAGCTGCCTTCTCGGGAACCCGTAGGTGACGCATCACTCAGAGTAAGCTGTGCATATCACCAGTACACTAGAGTCAGCAGCACTTCTCATAGGGGACTCTAGCAGTCATCTCTTCTTCGAAATTGCGTCAAAACTGTTTAAGTGTCAAGACAGGAAGAAAGAGAGGAGGCAAAACAAAAAGACAAGGAAGCTTACCAGGACAGTAGCCAGTTTGCTACATACTGTGGGTGATGGTTAAAATAAAGAATGGGGGACAAAACAAAGACTGCAAATGGGCATGCAGACATACACATACATGTGAGTGTTAACACATCACACAGTGTATTTTTCTATTTTGTAATCAGGAATTACAAGTGATGGGAAATGACTGTGCAAGAAAGCGTGGAAGACCAGTTGGAATAAGAGAGAGGGACAGAAAAGGAGCAGCACCAATACAATTTAAAGATAAAAAGAAGACAGCAAATAATAAAGAGTGCCAGAGCAAAGAAGAAAATAAAAGTGTGCATTACAACGAATGTAGCATTGTTTGAGAATGCAGACACATGGCACAAGTAGCAAATGAGACGGGCAGGAAAGAATGCAGCAAGTGGCCAAGACAAGGCTGCAGTGACCTCCACAGGACCTTGTATTAAAAGAAAATTAGACACTTCACAGAGTTACTGGTCACATGACACTAAATAAAGATCTGTTTAGCGGTACTGTCAGTTTGTTTGTCCTGTGGTTGCTAATCATATCTGTACGTAATGAGACTAATGTTACCATAGAAGTCTGCTGCTATGGGGAAATAAAGTTTGCTGAAAGTCAGTACTACATTTCCCGTACCTTCTCAAATCTTTTACAAGGTCTGTTAGAAAAGTATCCGACCTTATCTTTTTTTTCGAACACCTGATAGATATGAAACAAGTGCGCTTGCATCAGCCGACCTTGAACCTTCATGTGCATGCACAAATTTTTTCCCGCCTGCCGATAGCGTCAGTCGCTGGGACGCAGCACTTGAGTGAGGTAGTGCACTTTGCTCTTGTCGGTTTTTTTATTGCAAGGCAAATGGTGGAACGACTGGAGCAGCACTAGTGCATCGAATTTTGCCAGAAACTGGGAGACAGCCAAGTGGAACCCATTTGGAAGATAGATTCAGACAGCTTTCGGTGACGATGCTATGAGCAGCACACAGATTAAGGAGTGGTACAACCAGTTTAAAGAGGGCTGCACATCGGTGGAGAACGAGCCACGCTCCGGTCAGCCATCAACATGCCGAAATGACCAGGTCATTGCCGAACTGAACGCTGTGGTGATGCGGGACCTTCGTGTGACTATCCGAGAAATTGTGGAAGAGGTGGGCATCAGCACTTTTTCTGCACATTCCATTATGACCGAAGATTTGGTTATGAAGAGAGTTGCGGTGAATTCGTGCCGAAGCTGCTCATGGTGGAGCAAAAGCAACTTCCTGTTGAAGTCTCACAGGACATGCTGGATTCCACAAACAGTGACCCCGACTTCATTAACACTATAATCACTGGTGACGAGTCTTGGGTGTACGGGTCTGACCCGGAAACCAAATCCCAGTCGTCATAGTGGAATGGATGCATTCCACGTCACCAAGACCAAAGAAGGCCCGAAAAGTGCACAGCAATGTCAAAGTGATGCTGACTGCTTACTTTGACTCCTGCAGTGCGGTACACCACGAGTACGCACCACAGGGCCAAACAAAGAGTACTACAGGGATATCCTCCGTCACCTATGTGATGCTGTGTGATGCAAGAGACCGGAGTTGTGGTCAACAGGAAATTGGTGCATCCATCACGACAATGCTCCTGCACATTCCTCGCACTTGATTCAGACTTTTTTGGCGGAAAACCAGACGCCTGTTGTTCAACAGGCTCCTTACTCTCCTGATATGGCCCCCTGCAACTTCTGGCTGTTTCCCAAAATCAAGAGGCCATTGAAAGGAGCACGATTTCAGACAAGATAGGACATTATGGCTGCAACAACAGCTGAGCTAAACTTCATTCCGAAAGAGGCCTTCTCGAAATGCTTCCAACAATGGCAGCACCACTGGGAGAAGTCTGTGGAGTCCCAAGGAGACTACTTTGAGGGTGATTAGGTTTCCAATGCTCCAGCTATGCCAATTTTTTTTCTTTGGCCAAAGGTCGGGTACTTTTCCAACAGACCTTGTATTTCTTTTAATGGCAACAACTACAATACTAATAATGCACTGCATGTCAGGATCCCATTAACATCTGTACACAAAACAATCCTGAGACAGTCATGTAAATAGTAGCCTCACAAAAACAGCCATGCTCACAGGCTTTTTTAAGAATTCAACTGAGACTAACATTTAGCACTGCACACATAACACAGAAGACATGACACGACAAGCATTGCTCACTCATATGTAATTGATGTCAGATATTTACTTAACTCAGGCAGATGTCAAAACTGAAAACATGAAGCAATCATGCAAACACTACAGAGAACTTAATGTTGAACTGTTATCAAATACATAACCTGTGGCATGTGCCAAGCCTTGCCACACAAACAACATGCCACAGCACACACAAGTTTCGGCATAAGGCAGAAATTACTATGACAAGTGAAAGATGGCACATTTTACCTCAGATTATGCACATACAAATTAGACCGGTTTGCCATTCTGTTGGCTTGCAGTAGACAGACAAGTGAGTATAGATGTAACACCAGGACGTTAACACAGCTTCTCATTCTACTTATTGTACATGAGTACACTGACTACATCGGCAATGAACACTGAAGTCGCGAACAAATTAAAATTGCGTATGTACTGCTTACTTAGGGGCCTCACATTGCCCACTGGTTTTGTCCTGCAGAGGTGGAAGAAAAAGCACAGGCTTCGTTGGCAATAAAGAGCTCACGAGTAGCAGCACAAATTTCACAACCAGCTGCTATGGCATGTGAGATTACTGCATCACTTCAGCATGCGTGTTGTACTCCACACTCAAACAAGAGAAGAGCCACACAACAAACTCAATTATTGCTAAACCTTATCCCTTGCAATTACGCCTCAGAACCACTTGTTCTCCTTTGATATCTGTCGAACTTGCACGACACCAAAACTCTCCAGGAGATCCCGAGACTACATAAAAGACTAGTACTTTTAAAACATCCTCAGCATCTTCCCATAATACAGGAATAAAGTGGAAGCTATTAAAAAAAAAGAAGACTTATATCCCTTACTTTAAATGCTTCCTCAGACGGAAGCGTGGCTGATCTTCCACGCCCTTCTCTGCCTTTTCTCTGAAAATGCGCGGGCAAAACAAAACCGTAAGGAAATGTGCACTCCGTCCGTGAAATGGTGTGGCAAGCAACAAGACTTCTCCTGTCCCTGCACAAATAAAAGGAAAGAGAAAAATAAAAGAATTTCCCCACCGGCGCTACAATTTTAGTGCATATTTCAGTAGACCTGACCAATCTTTGGCGGCTTGTTCTAGTGGGAAAAGTCAAAGTTTACTACGAGAACTTACTAGAAGGAAGTCTGGCCTTAGTATTTAAGGAAATTGTACGTACGGCGGCTCATCCACCATAGGAATGATGGCTCGACCTTGCAACTTTGCAAATGGATTATTCTTAACAAAATACAATGTTACAAATGCTAAAATGTGTATTGATTTTTGCATGTGAGCAGGGATTTAGTGCAATTGTGTGTGCAGAAAAATATTATTGCTTGAAAATTCAGAAGGATGAAGTGTACTAAACGAAGACACAGACACAAAGATTATACAATTCCATGTACTGCCCTTTATAACGAAGTGTTGGGGCCTTCGAAATATTTCGTTATACAAGTCACTTTGTTGTCAAGGTTGTGCTCGTGCACCGCATTGCTCACAATAGAACCGGGCACAATCATCCCTTCGTTATACAGGTGATTTCGTTGTAGAGGTGTTTCTTGTACAGGCACTCAATGTTAGTTACATCCCCAGATATCCTTCTAGTCATTTCTTGCAGCCAACTCAATGGCAAAAGTGCACGTTTAATAGTAAGCAGATACTTTTGCCCACTTTGCATGAAACGTTTCTTGGCACATTTTCAAAATACTTACTGAAAGTACACATAAATTCTGGAAAAATGTTAATGTTTTAGCTGTAACCTTGCGAGAAAAATGGCAACACGAACTTGCAGTGCTTAATTTTGAATTATTTACCTTCAGATGACATTTCTCTCAACACAACCTCTCAGGGAAGTTTTATATTGTTAAACAAATAGAGCTTTCAAAGAATATCTAATAAGCATATAATAAGCAACATAAGCAAACACCTCACCATAAAATATTTACACATCACAAACGTGGCCGTTCTGGTACTATTTATGCCATTACCATCAAAAAAGATCAACACCTGCAGTCTTGAATAATGAATTTTACTGTGAACAGCAGCTATGAGCTAGGGAATGAGCTGATTGTCCTTTTTTATTTGTTCATCATACTTTGAATCAGGGGTGGCACAACATAAATAAAAGATGTCTGAGCAGGTATACATAGCACTACCTGATTTCAAGCCATGCGTTCAAAGAACCACAACACTACAGCTGCTTTGAGCAAGCGGACAGATTTGTATCGTGTAGGTTTGTGTGAAGTGACGAGTGTGTACTGGATAAAATGAAGAATCCTGCTCAGCTGCAGTGAAGCACTACATCGGAAATAGCCCGTAGGTTTGAAAAACCGTCCGGCAAATGAAACACAGAAGGGCTTGACTGTTAGCGCAGTGTCAGTTGCTTGACTAACAGCACAATAGGACAGTGCACATTTTGCTCTGGCTGGACAACACACTCAACATCAATGGCGTGCGTAACCTAACAAGTGTTGTTTATGATAACTGAGTTAAAAGGAAGCCAAAGAGTCGCAAGAGTGTGTGTCCTTTTTTGCCCCATCTGCTCATCTTTCTCGCTGAAAGTTTTCACAGGAGCGTTTTAGCAGGTTCACAACGAAAAAATTTTGCAGATTCTAGCAAGTCTTGAATGTCATTATATCGAAATCCTTGCTACAAAACTATGGCAACAGAATTCCCTGCCACCTACAATGTTGACTGCAATAAAGTTGGTATGGTGCCGGCAGAAAATGACACGATGCACCTTCATGTGGCAGTGACAACCGCAAATTTAATTAGAACTTCAATTCAATGCCTTATTCTATTTCTCGATTACGTGCAGCTCTTATGCATTACAGGCATGATGCATGACAAAGTTACAGAAGGTCAGTTTCAGCAGATACTTTTCATGCATGCTTATATCGAAATCCTTGCTACAAAAATATGGCAACAGAATTCCCTGCCGCCTACAATGTTGACTGCAATAACGTTGGTATGGTGCTGGCAGAAAATGACACGATGCACCTTCATGTGGCAGTGACAACCGCAAATTCAATTAGAACTTCAATTCAATGCCTTATTCTATTTCTCGATTACGTGCAGCTCTTATGCATTACAGGCATGATGCATGACAAAGTTACAGAAGGTCAGTGTCAGCAGATACTTTTCATGCATGCTTTTCTTCAAAATATTAAACAGAAATTTTCATGACTTTAGGGGCTTGTAGGGGTTGGAGGACGGACTTCGCGGATGAAAACCCAAACTTGGGAGGGTTTATTCTACATTATTTACAGAGAGGTGAGCGTCAATTAACAGTCGTACAAACATTACGGGCCGGCAGCAACTCGGACGCTGCGGCCCGCGGCAAGAAGTTCGAGAGAGGTGAATCAGGGAATCAGGGCATGTCCCAGAATGCTCAGGTCTCTCTGGAAGGCTTCTTATAAACCCTTCGAGCACTGTAAGTCACGTCATGTTTCACCAATGGGAGAGTCCGCTCCGATGACGCCACTTTCAGCCAATGGTAGGCGCCCGTGTCGCGGTGTCGCACCTGGCGGCTCTCTGCGGTCTTGCCTCGCAGACTGGCAATCCACTTCTTCTAGGCTGGAGAAGGAGGGGGGGCGCTCATGCTTCATTGCACAAGGGCCCACCTGCACCCGGTGGCTCGGCTCCGCAGCGGTAGCAGATGCCTTCTTCAAAGCCGAAGGGGGATGATTGAGCTCCATTGTACGAGGCCCCCTTCTAATCCCGGCGACGCACGAACTTGTTGGCACGTGAACTTGTTGCCTTAAACTTGTTTGCTCGGCCGCTTCTCTGGAATGCACTTTCCTGCTTCTGCATTCCTCAATTAGCTGTGCTGCAATCCGATGTGGTCTGGGGAACTCGAAGTAATCGCAGGAAACAGCTCCATATCTAACAGCTCGTCCTCGCCCCTGTAGTTCTGAATGGCCGGTGAACTCAATTCGCTGGCCATGAGGAACGCTGAAAGAACCTGCAGGGTATTGGTGTCGAGCCTCGAATGACAAACTTCGGGATCCTTGGCCCTGGAGAACAGACGTCAAACAAACAAAACAACACAGCGCTGCCCCACGTGTAAGCGCAGGCTCTTCACCCCTGACTCGCCAGGCTATTACTGAGTCAAAATGAACCCTGATCTTTTATTTCCCCAATTTTGACAAAGCAGTTCCAACCACCCTTCCAAACAGCTATCCATTTCTCCTCGAATGCCGACAAGACCAGAGTACTATTGTTGTTGCAAAACAAAAGGGTCGCCGATGATGCAAACAACAAATGAAAACAGCCGAACATAACTTAAGTGGCCTAACTACACGAACAGCATGTTTCCAATCTATCGCAGTGGCGTACTTATCGCACGTAATGGTGCCACTGAACAATCTGGTCAACCTCACAAGTATGTAATCACAAGCGCACTAGCCTTGTGGTCCCTAAACAGAACGCGTACTTGCGTTGTAGGCAAACTTTTCATTTACGCTTACTCACGTTTCTTTCCTGAAAGTCCTACAGGACACGTGACATAAACGAACAATTAAACTTGCGGGACTTACACACTCCGCAGAACCCTTAAAATAATGCGTCTTCTACTAACTCTTTCCACGCATACTTATTAAAGAAGTCAGAATACGGCTGCCCTCAACACACACGAGCAACCCAGTCATAAAACTGCTTCCTTCCGTCCACACAGGACATGCGCTAATGGAACTAAGAACGCTTCTCAGTGCAAATCATGCACTCACTGAAAATCTACGCGCTTAACCTTAGAAAATTCAACACTTAAAAAGAAAGAACGTTAAATAAAACACGCGCTTTACCCTAGGCCTTTCGACGATAACCTTGACCTTCAGGTTACTCACACACACAAAAAAAAGCCTATCTACTTATTAATGAGCATCTCGCGAGACTACATGTTTACACAAACGCGTCTTTCAAATCTCGGAGCTTTCTCAAACGAAAACACAAACAAAGCTCAAACTTTACACATTGAAAGAAATCCCAGTCTCAATTCAAGAAACTTTCCGATGCTCAAAATAAAAAACAAAACAACATGCTTTACTTCTACGGGAGCTCTCCTGGCATCCCGTTCCAAGCATTTTCAACTGACTCATACTTTGAGTCTGACTCGAGGTGGGCGTGGTCTGAAAGCTACTCTGGCTGCCGAGAGACAACAAAAGGGCTGATTCACTATCAGCTCTCCCAAGACGTTACGGTCACCTGCCAATTTGCGTCCTCGCGCCCCGCTTTCAACACAAACTCGATTGACCGCGTCGCCACTCCCCACCTGGTCTCGTCCTGCCACCTGGCGTTTCTTTGAACTGCACGCTGAGCTGTGAAAAGAACTACGGAACGACGAGGAGCTTAACTGCCTCGTGCCCTTTGTCCGCGTCCGTGCAGAACATTCTTCGCGGTCCCCCTTTGACCTGTGGCTCGAACGTTTAGGATGCGTCAACATCGTCAGTGACGACCGCACCTTTCTTCTCCTCGCGCCCTGCCCATTTGGGTTTCTCGCCATTTTTGGCGGCGCTACATTATTTACCGACTTTCGGTCTTTACCGCGCTTCTTTTTACGGCGCTTTCTCTTTGCACTCGCTTTCATGTCGCCTCGTGCCTCGTGCTGGCCGGTACACATTTCGTCGGCCCGGATCGGTCTCTTACCCGCACAGTCTGAGTGATTCTCACTTAAATCAACACTCTCTCTGCCTCGACTGGCGGACAGCTCAACCGACTCTGGAACAATGCAGCAGGCTTTACTAGAGTAAGACAACTCGCACTCTTGCGAACTGCCCTCTACTACATTGCCCAGCTCACGCTGTGCATCGGCACACAGTCCGTCGGTATCGATCGCTGTCTCACACGCACAGTCCGAATGATTCCTTATTAAATCATCCCTCTCTAGGCTACCTAGACTGGCGGAGAGCCGCACCGATCCCTGAACAATGCAGTTGTTCTCTCGTGAACTACGGAGCTCGCCGTCCCGAGAACTACTCTCAACTGCATCGTCCAGTTCACACTTCACTTCTGCACGCAGATCTGGCTCTACATGGGTGCTCGCGTCTGTCGCGTCAACAGTACCCTTTTCCTCTCTAGCAACCTCGCTAACCTTACCTGCGACGCACACACGCGGTAACTGTGCCAATTTGTTCGCAGCTGGCCTAGCTGTCTCCACAGTCATCTGTTGGCACAGCACCTCGTCGCTCTCACTCTGGCCTTTAACGGCCTCTATTGGCACTAAGGCATCGTTAGCAGCTAGCCTTTTTTCTTTACTTATGAATCTGCAGCTAATCTCACAGGCACTACTCTTCTCGTCGGCTTCTGGCGAAAATCCGCTCGATGCTTCCGCATCCTTTCGCTCTGTACTACCTACAGAATTCTCAGACAGCCGTTGTCTCTGTGCCAATAACTGATCACAATGCTGTATCTCTTTGATCAGTGCTGCCTTCTCTCTCTCATACTTTTCCTCTCGCTCACGTTCGCGTTCATTCTCACGTCCGTGACGCTCACACCTAAGAGTAAGTTCTTGAAGCTTATGCTTCCGTTCATTCTCGCGTTCTTCACGCTGACGTTCACTCCTAAGCTCACGACGCTCTCGCAAACGTACACGACGCACACGCTCCCGTGGCTCCTGTATCACCTCCCAAGCAAGCTCAATGCTTTTGCCATCATTGCCACTATCGTTAATCGCCTTTATGATAGCTGGCGTCTCCATCCGTTCGTCCGCCTCAACTCCCAAATCGTCGCACACCAACAACAAATCTAACCTCGTCAACCTTCTAAGATCCATGGCAGCTGCCCCGACAGGTGGTTAAAACTGTTTTCCTTAATTAATTTGTGCAAACACACAATGCATCAAACTCCCGATTCCCAGAACTATCAAAATTGAACACACAACCTTTGAGTCTGGCGAATCATAAGGAAAAAAACCACGCGCTCACTTACGGTTGCAGCACCCTGCCATCCGGTTCGTTCGTCCGCTGCTCCCGGTTCCTCCGGACTCCCTGGGTCGAAGGCTCGCTCCTTCTTCGCAACTCCCAGTTTCTTCGGACCTCTTTCGACGAAGGCTCTCTCTTCTTCGCTCTTCCCGGTTCCTTAGGATCTCTCTCGACGAAGGTTGATTCGTAGCGCTGCCACCAGCTGATGCATTCGGAGGCGATCCTACCGCTGCCAACCAGATGTAGGGGTTGGAGTACGGACTTCGGGATGAAAACCCAAACTTGGGAGGGATTTATTCTACATTCTATACAGGGAGAGGAGCGTCAGGTAACAGACGTACAGTCATTACGGGCCGGCAGCAACTCGGACGCTGCGGCCCGCGGCAAGAAGTTCGAGAGAGGTGAATCAGGGAATCAGGGCATGTCCCAGAATGCTCAGGTCTCTCTGGAAGGCTTCTTATAAACCCTTCGAGCACTGTAAGTCACGTCATGTTTCACCAATGGGAGAGTCCGCTCCGATGACGCCACTTTCAGCCAATGGTAGGTGCCCGTGTCGCGGTGTCGCACCTGGCGGCTCTCTGCGGTCTTGCCTCGCAGACTGGCAATCCACTTCTTCTAGGCTGGAGAAGGAGGGGGGGCGCTCATGCTTCATTGCACAAGGGCCCACCTGCACCCGGTGGCTCGGCTCCGCAGCGGTAGCAGATGCCTTCTTCAAAGCCGAAGGGGGACGATTGAGCTCCATTGTACGAGGCCCCCTTCTAATCCCGGCGACGCACGAACTTGTTGGCACGTGAACTTGTTGCCTTAAACTTGTTTGCTCGGCCGCTTCTCTGGAATGCACTTTCCTGCTTCTGCATTCCTCAATTAGCTGTGCTGCAATCCGATGTGGTCTGGGGAACTCGAAGTAATCGCAGGAAACAGCTCCATATCTAACAGGCTGTAAAACAATGTGTCATTGTAACCTGGACCCTTGGTGAAAGTATCCCAGAACAGCCAGTGCAAAGAGTAGCAAGCCAGGGCAATATGCAAGCCAAGAGCACAGCTTTGTCCATACATGAGCACAGAACTGAAATCATCCACTTAAGGTTCTAAGCTTGCTTTTGTCCTTTTGTGGCCACAAACAGTAAAACTTGCAGCGTTTTCAAGAGATCTTTTGACGTGTTTGGCTACATTGTGCTTCAAAAGGTCTTCAATTATCATGAAAAAAGAGGAAGTGGCAGTAACTATATATATAGACAACTTGTATATACATATATACAACTTGACAAAGCCTGGTTAGGCTCCGATGAAATTTTAAAAGTTAGAGCAGTGGGCTATAGTAAGAACAATAATAACACAGTATCAAATAGAGCGTCCATAGGTTACCTACGCTTAACATTTGGTTGATTTGAAAGGGCACTGCAAGCTCTGGCTATGCAGTCATCATCTACATTTGTGTGAATAAAAGGGAATGTTTTTTACACCTGACACAAGGTGGCTCTAGCAGATGGCATAACCATAAATAAAGCTACACTATAAAGACCTATGTTTGTTGGACATCTAAGCAAAATGGAAGGAAAGTGCATTCAAGAGAAACAACAGTTAATGCAACAGGAAATTTACCAAGCACCGAGAGTGACCAAACCACTACACCATTCAAGCAATTTAAAGACAGTGATAGCTGCATTTTTAAATGATTACCAACGAAGCCCGTCACCTAATCCACCACCAGAGTGAGTGTTAGGACCACCTACACTAACTAATACTGGGAGGAGATTTCTTCTGCCCATCAGTTCATCAGTGGGCATGTGAGCTGCTTTACAGAGCCATGCTAACATTTTCCCATTACCGGCTAAGACAACCCAACATGACAACTATGACTGCTTGGCATTACATAAACTAGAATGACAAAAGTACTGAGAAGTAAGAGACTTATATAACACATAATTAACAAAAGAAAGGAAAAGAATGCATTCTTGATAAACCCATGCACAGAGCACTGCATTTATAACTTCAATGCCACAGTTTTTCGTATCATACAATGGAGCTTCTCTCCTATTTTCACGTTCTTAAACAGATCAGGAGTTCTAGACACACTTTGAAATTATAGTCTTTACAGGCAATCAGTGGCAAGCCACCAATACCATCATAACTTGTCAACCAACCCATGTACTACTAGTACTCAAAGAAACAAATGCATTATAAATGTTGAGGTCATCTACTGGTGCCTCAAAAAAGACCTGTCAGTAGTTTCAGACACGGGAGAGTATCACCCGCTTGTAATAACGAAAAGTTTACAGTAAGGCTGAATGATCCTTCGAGGCCAAGTATCCTAATAGAAACAGACTGCGTGGTGCTGCATCATTAAACCACATCTCCCAAGCAACTACTACTCACAATTTCCCAACTGTAACAGCTCCCATTTAAGATAAGCACCAAACGTAATCTTGCAGAACCACTAACTGACTTGCTTCACTAGTGCAACTTTATTGATGCTAGACCATAAAAGCACTTCCTTTCATATTGTTCATAAGCACTACAGTTCACTTCCTTCGACCAAGAACTGCACCACACTAGCTTAACTTTTTCTCAATGTTTTTAAAGTTTTATCAAACAGTAAACTCCTTTCAAAAGGCAAAGTACAGCAATAGCACATAAGAAGGCACAGCGAGTTGTACTCCATATATAAAAAAAAAGATTAAGACAGTGTCCTGTGGCAAGTCAAGTCTGCCAACACCTAGTGACAGCTACAGTGACAAGAATATAAGCAAAACTTGTCAAAAAGTGAGCACACTTTTCCAAGTCTATGCCACACCTCAGAGTCTTATTTATCATCTGTGACATAGAATTCAGCTTCCCTGAAAGGCAAACAATAAACTGCAAATGCCCGAGCTCGACAGGGCACAGTCATGGTTATTTGTTCTCCATCTGACTTGCCCAGTTTTCATGCAGTCTCTGAAGCAGCTTAAGTTCCATCAATGAGAGTTGTAGCATTCTGCCTCTAACCTCAATGCCTCAATCTTTACTGCAAAAACATTTGAGTAGCAATATCGGTCTGTTAATAGCAATTCCATAGCTCTGCATAGAAACAGCTCCTGGCTAGCAGCCAGAAGTAAAGAAAACAGCTTACTTGCAAAGCAGATTACAAGACTATGCCAAGCAATTTTTAACAGAAAATATAAGTCTATGACAATAGTCTATGACAAATAGGACAGCAGGAACTTTGAATGTGAACGTGTTAGGAAATACAATCATAAACAAAAAGAGAGAAAAAAAAACCTGATGTCACCAGTTGCCACAGCTAGCAGAAAGGCTTACAGCTCCTGTTATGCATCACGTGAAAAGCCACAGCATGCAGCTGTCTGGCAATACACACATGCACAGCTCATGCAACTCATGCACGACACAAAAACGTGCCTATTAAAGCTCTAGGAAGCATCTGTCAACATGCGTCCCACCTTCAAAATGGTGTCAAATTTGTTTGCGATGGACTTCTTCGCCTTTTCCTTGAAATTATCAAACACAAATGATGGTATCAGGTCTAGGAGTCCCTACAAAGCAAAGAGGAGAAAACAGAGGCCCATACAACACACACCCTCATCTTTTCAATACGCTGATGAATAAGATCACTTTACTGTCTAAAAGCTTGATCCGAATGTATGTTTATGCATTCAATACGTTTATGTGGTAGGTAAGCAGCAAATGCAATGAAGACGTCCACCAGAAATATACCCGATAAAAGCCTTATAGCCAGATAAGTGAAATCTATCTATCTACTACACTTGTCCTACTACAACGAAATCTCTATGTAATGAACACACATGTAATGAATTATTGGATGTAATGAAGTAAATGTAAGATGTGGTTGGCTATCCTTTATTTCCGTGAGAATCCTAGTGCTATAACAAAAGCAGAAATGCAAGATTCAAGATAATGGTTACAGCAAAGCGATTATTTGTTTACTCGGCATTTCAAAGTAACATGTACTCTGGTGGCAAGAATGTCAAATACTCAGCAAGCGCAACTTGAAATGGCACATTCTGGACAAGCGTGTATTTGTCAATGGTTTGGTTGGCCTGCAGCTAGCAAGTCAACATGCTGATTGCGTGTCACACCGATTACAAGGATGCATATGAATGATGATGCAGAGTACATTAGTAATATAACATTGTTCACATGCCCCGTATTGGCATGGCAAGCCATCGATGGTCATCAAAATCAACTAAATGAAAATCAATATGTCATAGTGAGAGACCTTAACTGGCCCATCCGCGGCATCACAGTCAAAATTTTTTCATTTGCAAATTGATTTTTTTTCTTCAATATCAGCATGGACGCTTACGATGAACATCAAATATAGTGAAGATATTATCATGTCAGATATGACTTCATTATAATGACATTCGGTCGCTTATCTGCTACTCAGTGGTGATAGCTGGCAATCAAAACAATAGGAAAGCCGCAGTATGATGCAATACAGATTCATGGACTTCATGTGCCACACCAATTACGAATTCTAAAATGTTGCCATATAGTCATATCAGAATCAAATCCCACATTTGACTTGAAATTAATATTGGGCCTGAGGACATACAGTGGTGCCGTCTTCCAAGAGCACAGCAATGACATTGTGTGAGGGATAACATTGTGTCCTCCTCATAGTTTGACTGCTGGCATGGAAATAAAGCACTACGTGGGCACCCTCCTGAATGTTTCTGCGAGTGAGCTTTCAAAATGAGGGAAGTTAGAAGCTACCAAATGACTGATCCTGGGCAAACTACAAACACAGAACATTTTACGCACACTGTATGTTGCAAATTACAATGTGAGGCCATTGCACGCTATCGTTGCAATAAATAATGTCCCCAGAGCCACTTTTATTTGTTGTTTTTTTTAGGGGGGGGGGGGGCATTTCACTGTACTGGTACTGTACTGGTACTGTAAGCCGTCTGTTTTTTATTTTTCTCTCTCTTCTTTTCTTTGATCTTTTTTTATGGAATATATATATATATATATATATATATATATATATATATATATATATATATATTTTTTCAAAATTGCTCAAGGAAATTAATGTAATTCAGTCTGCGAGCTGGGTTATGTGAAGAGGTGCACATTGCTTTCCCAACAAACCAACATGGCCATGTAGCCAATTAGCCCTTTCAGATACTATGTACACAATTTTGTATGCCAAGATAGTGCATCAACAGCAAAAGCATGGATGAAAGTAATTACGTATATTTTAAATATGTCGCATACATCTTGCAACACTTCTGATTCGAACTGTGCTGCAAGTTTGAATGACATGTGCAAAATGTTTTAGTAAAACGAATGGGAAAGTACATGACTGTGTATTTTTTCTCAGTGTGAGTACTTTGTTGCATGCACCGGGTTGACTCGTTTAGTTGTTTTTCAGTGTGCTGCACCAGCCATAATTTTCAAGTGGTTGCACAGGTGCTTTTCCGGCCTGCTAGATGTGAAATAGTTGATTTCTCAAATATAATGTTTCTGTAGAGAGTTATCACATCCAAGTCTTCATTCTGAGAACTTGACAAAACTCACGAAAGAATTGAAAACTCTTAATATATTCTGCAGCTGTACATTTTTTTATGGTTCTGAAGATGTAAGAAATGTGGTGAAAGTAAATTTTCAATGACCAGAAATGGCACCTAAAGGGGTTAAAACTGGGCACTAAGAAACTTTTTTCAATTATTGGCAAGCCTAATTACTAAATTGAAACCGAGACGTAGTGCAGTCACACCTACCTAGCAGAAATCATGAAACTAGCATCCCTTTTGCAACCATCCTCCACAGCAGCCTATTTTTATGTCCACTGCAGGACGAAGGCCTCTCCCAGTGGTCTCCAATTACCACTGTCTTGCGCTAGGCGATTCCAACTTGCACCTGCAAACTTCCTCCTTTCATCACCCCACCTCATTTTCCCCCATCCTCGACTGCGCTTCCATACCCTTGGCACCCTCTGCCCAATGCGTTACATGGCATGCCCAGCTCCATATATGGACACTGCAGGTGCATTTCTGTCATCGGCATCGCCGTGATGTTCCACATAAAGTGCAAGAGCAACAATATCGTGTCCGCGCACCATATGTTGTGGGTGTGAGTGAAAGCGTGCAAGGTTGCGCCAAGGAGGTTGGCTTAATTTTGGACGCACAAGGAAGGCACGGAGGAAGCACACCATCTTCCATCATGTGCAATGCACCGGGGGGGGGGGGGGGGGGGGCTTCTACTCCGGCAGTGGTTGTGTATGGTATGACTGAGTGGGTCCACGTGGGCCCTATCTTGAAAGCAATGTGTGATGTGTACAGAGTGTAGGTGTGCTGACATAGTTTCATGCGCACTGTGTTCTCGCTGCTTAGTTCGTGTTGAAGCAAGAGGCAGCAGGAAGAAGGTCGATTCGCTTGCTGCTGCTGCAGCTCTTACTCACGCCAGCATTTTGATGAGTGTTCATGGTCAATGGGTGAGATGCATTTATCTTTACCTGTATACCAAGCTTCTTAATTTAGATAGTAAGCGAATGTTTACAAGTTTATACACCCGATGAAACTATTATCCTTACTTCGTATAGCTGTCTAATAACTTGCTATCGCAATCAATGCTTCATCTGAAAGGAGAAACTGCGACTTTCTTTCTCTTAATGTCAACTAGAATATCGGCTATTCCCTTTTGCTCTCTGATACACACCGCTCTCTTACAGTCTCTTAATGTTACGTCTAATATTTTTCGCTTCATCCCTCTTTGCATGGTCCTTAACTAGTTCTCAAGCTCCTTTGCTAACCTCCCAGTTTCTGCCCCATATGTTAGCACCGATAGAATGCATTGATTTCACACTTTTCTTTTCGACGACAACAGTAAGCTCCCATTCAGGGTTTGGTAATGCCTGCCATATGCACTCCAACCCATTTCTATAATTCTGTAAGTTTCCTCCTCATAATCACAATCCCCTGTGAGTAATTGACCCAGATAAACACACTCCTGCACAGAATGTAGAGGCTGACTGGCAATCATGAATTCTTGTTCCCTTCCCGGGCTATTGCATATTACCTTCGTCTTCTACATATTAATCTTCAACCCTATTCTTACACTTTCTCATTTAAGGTACTCAATCATTGTTGCAGTTCATCCCCAGTGTTGCTGAACAGGACAATGTCACCTGCAAATTGAAGGTTAATTGTTGAGATATTTGCCATTGATCCTCATTCCTAAGCCACTGCACTGGCGTTGGAGTTATCGTTCAAAACACATAAACCTCACAATTTCAACATGTAATAGACAGACAGACATGTAATATAAAGTAAGCAATTAAAGAAGTTGGCGAATCTTTTCAATTACAGCTACCTGGGCATCGTGAATTGCCATGCAAGCGATGTCTGCCTCCTTAGATAACTCATCTGAAGAGGCCACACTGTGCTTTCAAGGTGATTTTCAATGATATTTTCACTAAATAAAAATAAAGAAATAAATAAACATGGTATATTGCAACCAAGCCTGAATTTAGGCTTATCATACGTTTTCATGCCCCAATACCTTTACGGGGAAAATGGAACAACAAAGAGCAGACAGGTGAAGGCTGTGTTTTGTCCCACTCTTGTCCCATTTCCCATGAACACAGGGCAATAAGTTGAATGGAGCCAAGTTTAACCACACCCACCTCAGATTTCTGTGAATGGCAATGCTTGGCCTGCTTCTGCTCATACAGGTTCCGCAGCAGCATCATGTAAAGCTCATTCTTGTCCTGCACCGTCCTGCAGTCACCCAGCTGCACAACAATGCACGCGGCCAAATTTCAATGCCACAAATGTGCACTTTTTTTCCCGCAGAGTTAGGCATCAGATCTCAGCTTCTAAATACTATTTCCATAAGGGCCGTCGTTCACTGCCTTGAGATAATGAGACATAATGAGACGTCACGCCTCAGAGACCCTGACACCTTTATAACCTGTTCAAAAAAGAAAAGGAAGATGCTATGACTTTCAAATCCTGACCTAAGAAGAAAGACCACTGCCATTCTCTTAGATTTCTAGTGCATAATATTAGGACAACACTGAAGCACACAAAACAACATGTTTCAGTGTTCTTCTAAAATTCTGAGCTAACAAGACATGGCTAAACAAGTAAAATTCCTCCGCAATAAAACCAGTTTTATAAGCATACCATAATCTGTTCGGAGACACTTGTTACTCACCTGGTATCTGCCGGCAATTATCTGTTTATCCGAGTCAGACAAGCCTTGGATATACTTCTGGATGAAGGTGCAGCAGCTTTCTGGGGATAACCCTGGTGAAAGCAGTTAAGAGAGGGAGTTTCACATCTTGCTTGACCTTTTAATAAAGGAGCATGTCACACAGAAAACTAGCACACAATGTTTAAGCTGACAATAAAGTGTCAAGCAGATCATAATTGCAACAAATTAAGTAAAAGAGTTAACAGCAGCCTTAACGAATTGACAGTTCAACTACATCCCTCACAACAGCAAAAGCACTTTGGTCATGGAAATATTCAGATTAACTTTAGCACTTTTAAATGGCTTACCTGATCAAATGATCAAAAGTCATCATCCCTTATTCTAGCTTCCTACAGCGGGTGTCTCAAAAACATGGCAAACAGATCTCTTGAGTGTGGCTGAGTGAATAGTCTTTTACTCTTGCTAACTTTAGCTGTGTAAGTTGAGGCAAGCCTTCTCTTTACTCTGAATAAGCTGCAATGTAACTCAAGGCTAGTTATTTTCATATAATTAGAAAAATATTGTCAAAATAGAGATTTGCATTTCTATGTATGCAACCTGATGATAGCTAACCCGAGTTAGAAACCGCAGTCTTACAAGAAACTTCTAGGCAAGATTTCACCACACAGTGGACTTGTACAGAGAGACAAGGGCAAAGGTCATGCATGCAACAATTATGAATGCAAAAACTAGATTTGACAGCTTTATGCACAAAATCAGCAGCTTTCTTGCCTGTGACACTTAGTTTTTCTCAACATTCCTCCACCATCAATAGGTGACCAGCGAAAGTGATAGACACTGACCCCTTCTAGTGTTTATCAAATGTGTCGCATTGCGAAATGCAGCTGTGTGTGGCTTACATTGGGCACATCATGAACAGAAATCATACTGTGCAATAGCCACCTTTGCGGACAAAGTTATGAGCGCTGAAAAAGGGAAATTGGTAAAAGCAAAATAATGGTGTCATATGGAGCTTCAGTAGGGAATCAATGCAAGAGACACTGCTGCATATCAGCTGCAACAGTCTAGACCATTTCTAGGTAGGCACATTGTCTTCTCTTGACATGCCAGTGAGCATCTGACTTCAACAATGTCAACCTAAGGAAGCAAAATCTAGTTGCAGTTACGAAAGGTGATGGTAAACTGAGAAAGCAAAGGAAACAGCCCCATATAGTTATTGTAGCAAAATTAAACCATTAGCGCCATATATAAAGCTCTGCTGCAGAAAAAAAAAAGAATCAATGAAATTCAACAATCCCTCCAGGCTCTGAACTCATTGAATGTGACAACAGCAAGTTCTCACAGTGGACACTGCCATTTACTCGAGAACAAATGCTTTGCGATGCACATTGTCCTCAATGGCTACAGTATGGTCCCTTATAGCCTCTAAATAGTACATGCAAGAACTCTCAGGATACATTTTGACTGGTTCCTGCGATGCTACGACATGGTTGACAACAACGCGGAGGCATCCCGACATTGGAACCAAAGAAAGCATATGCAAGCCAAACGTTCAGCTGCTCCCAGGGCAATCAAAGAAACAGCGCATCAGAATTCTGTCGGGCCTCGGTCATGCTCCCAGCTCGAAGATGTGAGTGCCTATGAGCTCTCTGAGCTGGAGTGAGGCATTCTGAATGAACCAGTCAAACATGCTCCAAGCGCTCGATTTTGACCAGCTGAATGTAAACCTCCCTGCAAGAGCACCCGAAATAAACCAGTTCAATGTACCATCAGAGTCTGTAAGGCACACAAAGCACAAAAGTTACCAAGTGCCATGACTATGGTAGCATAGTGGTCAGCATAACTGAAAGCACCCAGGTTTGAGCTTCTAACTGCTGTAGCATCAAGAAAATATGGCAGGTCGTTGCTCTTGCCAAAATGGCCAAATTTAAATCACAACATGAGCAGCATGTCCAAACAACCACCTATAGTCAGGCAATGCATGACATTATCACACATACCTTCCAGATCGACGCAAAGTTTGTGGAATCGATGCATGGGACAGGAATCGCACGATGACTGCACTGCGGAGCCACCTTCCTTTTGTGCAGGGTTCTGGTGTGCACTACGAAAGGCTTGCTTCAGCGTCTGCATTATCTCGTTCGCCTGCAGCCAACGCCATTTCATTTAAACAAGGTGAACATCTTGCTGTGGTGCGAAGTAAAACAAAAACGCTATGATCACTATTTTTCACCCTCTCGTGCCTTATCTTCTTTGAACCTAACCCCTTTATCCATACGCCGTCACATTGAGTCATTGAAGTTTCTGCATGGCATCGTCAATTTTTCTTATCGTGTCTCACATCCCATATATATTCCTTCAGACATTCCTCGGTCAAGTAGGAGTCACCATAACCTTAATATTAAACCTTACTTTGCTCAATCTAATAAATTTAAATACAGCTTTTTCCCACGTACTATTGAATTCTGGAACTTAATTCCCGGAACAATTAGGTCACTGCCATTAAACGATTTCCTGTTAAAAGTTAACCACACCTGATTTTATGTATTTTCTTGTTGTTACAGTGTATTTACTCATTCTCGTTTTTGTACTGACTCTCAGTGTTGCTGTTATTTTGAGTTTCATTTGTGTCATCTGCCTTATTTCTTGTGAATTTTTAGTATGTTATTGTTCCCTTGTTTTTTTTTTTGTATGACCTTTTTTTTTTGTCTAACCCACTCCTGCAATAGCCCCATATAGGGGCTGCAGTATGTACAAATAAATAAATAGAATAAAAACACGCAGACATTCAGTTTGCGTGTTTTATTATTTCTCTAAACTTTAATTTGTCTATTGAAGCAACAGACTACACAAGATAACAGAGATTGCCTTGAATAATTCTCTAAGTGTCACGTGTCACTATGAGCGATGTCACAGCATAGACATGTACAGTCGCAAGCAAAAGTCTGGAGTCCATGGCATCAGCAAAAATTTTAATATCTTCTGGTAGCAGCTCTGTGGCCTGGAATTTGGCTCATACATTGCACAGGTAAAACACGCACGTACTTGGGCTCCTAATTTCAGCTGAAATGCCCCGACTGGAAAAAAAAAAAAACATAACGGCACCTTTGGAACCCAAACTTTTGCTCACGACTGTACGTAGGCACAATTTCTGATATGCATTATCCCCTTATTTTGTAGCCCAGCACCCGTGAGGAGAAGGGCAAATGACGTTTAGTTTGAAATCTCAGCTCTTTCCGTGTCGTGTAACAATGCAATTCTGAGCAGACACGATCGTGAGCGTGCATTGTATGTACTATGCTTGTCAGCTGAAAATGGCCAGACCTAGTGAGAAGCACTTTAAGGGAAGGCTAAAAGAGAATATTGAGTAGAGTCAGAACAAACAGCAAACTACACTCATGAAGTTGCAGATAGGTCACTCCTAAGGTGACTTCTGTTTTCATTCAAACAAATACAAAAGAATTTGCATGTGCTAATGCTTTATTTACACTCAGATTTTGTTACAAGGTTAACTGCATTGTTCAGTAAAACTTCAGCATTACTATTTGCATCATTTGTCTTGGTGACGACTGCCTTCAAATAACTGAAGTGGTGCCTTCAGATGGCAGAGACAGCAACAAAAATTCAAAGCTTGTTAATACTTTTAGCATCATTAGAAAAAGATTATTATGCTGCAGACAACAACAAGGGGATATTGAACACAATGACCTCAACTAGATTTTTGCAGAAACGGGACCAAAATCCATAAAAGGCTCTGGTGAAATTTATTGTGTCCCAAATTAGAGTAATTAGAGTAATTAGAGTTCTTTCATTACAGGGATAACTTAGTTTGCAATCTTCTCCACTTATAGTTTCTTTTTCTGGGAGTTCCAGGATGGTAATCTACTAATCTAGTGAGACTTGAAGTATTTCCTTCCAATGTCCCTTTAGGTAGAAGCCACCTAAAGGAGTTACCTAGAAAATGCTACGGTGGTGTCAGTAAGGTTCCTAAATCCCTGTGAAAACCAATGCTGGTTGTAAATAAAAGGTGCCACAGGGGAGCTTAGAAGAATGCATTCTGATTAGACTGACCAGATGAATTCATGGCAACGAGTGTATAGCCATCTCAAAACAAGCATCAATATGTGGTCTGACCTGTCCATAAACAGCCTCCAAATATGCAGAATATTTTTGACAAACAATCTACTCAAAGATAATGCTTGACTAAAGTTACAATGGTCACTATAGCTAAAATATTCACAATGCATTATTATGGAGCTTTAGTTTATCCGCAACCTTCTTGCAGTTTACGGATTACAAGGTTACCGGAGCGGTGGACAGCAGTAGCAAAGCTGATAGTGGCGTTTTTAGTCATTTGTCCAACTACAATGCATTTGAATTATTTTTGTTTTGTGCAAATGTTTTCCCAGAATGAAAATCATAACAGGACTGTACATTAACAATTACATTGCTACGAACGCTTTGCACCAGCAGTTAAGTAGAATATGTTAGGTCACCGCAGTATCAGCTTTTTGAGTTCTCTGGTTAAACCCTGCATCACAAGCTGTCGTAACCGGCATCATTGCCATTCACCTCTATGGCAACCCAGTATTCCGCAAGCAGTAATATGTTCAGGAACAAGCTAAATTTCCCTAATACAACATGCCTACACTCATTCAGGTCATCCCTGAAAAATAATAAAAAAGAGAGGTCTGCCTGTCACAAGTGACAGGACAAAAACAACACATCAAAATATGCTCATATTAAATATAAACTGGGCACTCTATTACTGAGTCACTGAGTCAGCCCATCAACAAATGGCACACTCACCACTTGGACAGAGGAGCACTTGAAGATGTAAGCCATATACTTGTCAGCCGAAGACAGCGAGGAATCACGTAAGTTGAAGCCGAAGTGGTCAGTGTATTTGTTGCCCTGGTAGCAGCGCAAGATGTCGGTGAAAGGTCGACTCAATAGGGTCTGCTTGCGATCGGTGCTGAGCAATCGCAGCTCCCTCTGCAGCACCAGCAGCAACATGGTGCGATTGCTGTGCCGCTCAGACTGTAGAAGCCGACGGAGATCCACGGCACCCCCACTGCTCACACGCGGACGAAATGCTGGCAACGACGTCTGCTTCTGAGGTCGTGGCTGGTCGCCACTTACCGAGCGAACTCGGGCTGATGAGCCTCGGGTCCCACATCCTGCAGCTAAGATGGACAACAGGAAGAGCCCACACAGAATGCACCAAAAGGCTTTCTATCAAAAGAAAGCACATTTCATAGACAGTGAGCATACGAGGCAAGCATGTCCCTGATATGACTTAACGCTTCAAGAATATTTCATCATGAACAACACGTCTTGACTATGACACAAAACTACTTGCAGCAACTCGCCACACAGAAACACATAAGGGAGTACACTAAGCAGGTGGCAGAGGTAGCGCTAGGTAGGAGCTGGATGGATTCCTTGAAATATTCCCATTTGCCGTTATGTTAAAGGTGAATTGCAATGAAATCTCACTTTAGCTCAATATCTCAATAATAAATGGTAGATGTGACCAAAGTAATTGTGTAGTAGCTTTAAAAAGGCCGTGAACCACTTTTTATTGAAATTGAAAAATGCATTCAAAGTTAAAATAGACTATTTCAGAAATAGTTTGCCACAAAAAGTACTTCAATGCATTCAACAGAAGCAGAGTTACTGGCAATAAAACACTGACTTCACGGTGCTTCCGCTCCTTCTTCAATGACTTGCACTGTGAGGGCTACGGCGGAGTGGGTCGTGCCCACAATGCTCCGCCTCTTGAACATTACCGTGGCGTGCAGTTCAAATTTGATTTTAGATGTTCACGTAGACACCACTTCTTCCGATTTTGGCACCTACAACAAGCTAAATACAGTTGTCCTCAGTGAGCTGCAGTGCACTCAGCCAGCAGACTCATCGCGGCACCTCACGGTGGCCATGGTATCTACGCTACATAACAGACCTCAGCTACATGCAAATGTAATGCATGTACGCAGCATTTGCTTTGTCCACGACATGGTGTAGGGGTTGGAGGACGGAGTTCGCGGATGAAAACCCAAACTTTGGAGGATTTATTCTACATTATGTACATAGAGGTGAGCGTCAATTAACAGTCGTACAGTCATTACGGGCCGGCAGCAACTCGGACGCTACGGCCCGCGGCAAGAAGTTCGAGAGAGGTGAATCAGGGAATCAGGGCATGTCCCAGAATGCTCAGGTCTCTCTGGAAGGCTTCTTATAAACCCTTCGAGCACTGTAAGTCACGTCATGTTTCACCAATGGGAGAGTCCGCTCCGATGACGCCACTTTCAGCCAATGGTAGGCGCCCGTGTCGCGGTGTCGCACCTGGCGGCTCTCTGCGGTCTTGCCTCGCAGACTGGCAATCCACTTCTTCTAGGCTGGAGAAGGAGGGGGGGCGCTCATGCTTCATTGCACAAGGGCCCACCTGCACCCGGTGGCTCGGCTCCGCAGCGGTAGCAGATGCCTTCTTCAAAGCCGAAGGGGGACGATTGAGCTCCATTGTACGAGGCCCCCTTCTAATCCCGGCGACGCACGAACTTGTTGGCACGTGAACTTGTTGCCTTAAACTTGTTTGCTCGGCCACTTCTCTGGAATGCACTTTCCTGCTTCTGCATTCCTCAATTAGCTGTGCTGCCATCCGATGTGGTCTGGGGAACTCGAAGTAATCGCAGGAAACAGCTCCATATCTAACAGCTCGTCCTCGCCCCGGTTGTTCTGAATGGCCGGTGAACTCAATTCGCTGGCCATGAGGAACGCTGAAAGAAGCTGCAGGGTACTGGGGTCGAGCCTCGTTTGACAACCCTCGGGATCCTGGACCCTGGAGAACATACGTCAAACAAACCAAACAACACAGCGCTGCACCACGCGTAAGCGCAGGCTCTTCACCCCTGACTCGCCAGGCTATTACTGAGTCAAAATCAACCCTGATCTTTTAGTTCCCCCAATTTTGACCAAACAGTTCCAACCACCCTTCCAAACAGCTATCCATTTCTCCTCGATTGCCCACAAGACCAGACCATTATTGTTGTTGCAAAACAAAAGGGTCGTTGACGATGCAAACAACAAATGAAAACAGCCAACCATAACTTAAGTGGCCTAACTACACGAACAGCATGTTTCCAATCTATCGCAGCGGCGTACTTATCGCACGTATTGGTGCCACTGAACAATCTGGTCAACCTCACAAGCACGTAATCACAAGCGCACTAGCCTTGTGGTCACTAAACAAAACGCGTACTTGCGTTGTAGGCAAACTTTTCATTTACGCTTACTCACGTTTCTTCCCTGAAAGTCCTACAGGACACGTGACATAAACGAACAATTAAACTTGCGGGACTTACACACTCCGCAGAACCCTTAAAATAATGCGTCTTGTACTAACTCGTTCCACGCGTACTTATAAGACAAGCCAGAATACGGCTGCCCTCAACACACGAGCAACCCAGTCATAAAGTCTGCTTCCTTCCGTCCACACAGGACACGCGCTTATGGAACTAAGAACGCTTCTCAATGCAAATCATGCACTCACTGAAAATCTAGGCGCTTAACCTTAGAAAATTCAACACTTAAAAAGAAAGAAGGTTAAATAACACACGCGCTTTACGATGGGCCTCTCAACAATAACCTTGACCCTCAGGTTACTCACACACACAAATACACAAAAAAAAAGCCTATCTACTTATTAATGAGCATCTCGCGAGACTACATGTTTACACAAACGCGTCTTTCAAATCTTGAGCTTCTCGAACGAAAACATAAACAAAGCTCAAACCTTACACCGTGAAAGAAACTCTAGTCTCAAATCGCGAAATTTTCTGATGCTCAAAAATAAATCAAAATAATTCATTTCTACGGAAGCTCTCTTGGCCTCCCTTTTCAAACGCTTATGTCTGACTCATACTCTGAGCCTTCCCCGAGGTGGTCGCGGCTTGAAAGCTACTCTGGCTGCCGAGAGACAACAAAAGGGCTGACTAACTATCAGCTCCCCCAAGACGTTACGGTCTCCTGCCAATTTGCGTCCTCGCGCCCCGCTTTCAACACAAACTCGATTGACCGCGTCGCTACTCCCCACCTGGTCTCGTCCTGCCACCTTGCGTTTCTTCGAACTGCACGCTGAGCTATGAAAAGAACTACGGAACGACGAGGAGATTAACTGCCTCGTGCCCTTTGTCCGCGTCCGCGCAGAACATGCTTCGCGGTCTCCTTTTGACCGGTGGCTCGAACGTTTTCGATGCGTCAACATCGTCCTAGACGACCGCACCTTCTTCCTCGCGCCCTGCCCTTTTGGGTTTCTCGCCATTTTTGGCGGCGCTACATTAATTACCGTCTTCCGGCTTTTACCGCGCTTCTTTTTACGGCGCTTTCTCTTCGCACTCAGTTTTATGTCGCCTTCTCGTGCCTCGTGCTGGCCGGTACACGTTTCGTCGGCCCGGATCGGTCTCTTACCCGCACAGTCTGAGTGATTCTCACTTAAATCAACTCTCACTCTGCCTCGACTGGCGGACAGCTCAACCAACTCTGGCACAATGCAGCAGGCTTTACTCGAGTTAGACAATTCGCACTCTAGCGAACTGCCCTCTACTGCATTGCCCAGCTCATGCTGTGCATCGGCACACGGCCCGTCGGTATCGATCGCTGTCTCACGCGCACAGTCCGAATGATTAACTGAATCATCCCTATCTAGGCTATCTAGACTGGCGGAGAGCCGCACCGATCCCTGAACAATGCAGTTGTTCTCTCGTGAACTACGGAGCTCGCCATCCCGAGAACCCCTCTCAACTGCATCGTCCAGCTCGCACTTCACTTCTGCACGCACATCTGGCTTTACATGGGTGCTCGCTTCTGTCGGGTCAGCAGTACCCTTTTCTTCGCTAGCAACCTCGCTAACATTACCAGCGACGCACACGCTCGGTAACTGTGCCAATTTGTTCGCAGCTGGCCTAGCTGTCTCCACAGTCATCTGTTGGCACAGCACCTCGTCGCTCTCACTCTGGCCTTTAACGGCCTCTATTGCCACTAAGGCATCGTTAGCAGCTAGCCTATTCCCTTCACTTATGAATCTGCAGCCAATCTCACAGGCACTACTCTTCTCGTCGGCTTCTGGCGAAAATCCGCTCGACGCTGCCTCATTCTTTCGCTCTGTACTACGTACAGAATTCTCAGACAGCCGTTCTCTCTGTGCCAATACCTGATCACAATACTGTATCTCTTTGATCAGTGCTGCCTTCTCTCTCTCATACTTTTCCTCTCGCTCAAGCTTACGTTGATTCTCACGTTCGCGTGCCTTCTCACGTTCGTGACGCTGACACCTAAGGGTAAGTTCTTGAAGCTCATGCTTCCGTTCCTTCTCGCGTTGTTCACGCTTACTCTCACTCTTAAGTTCACGATGCTCCCGCAAACGTACACGACGCACACGCTCCCGTGGCTCCTGTATCACTTCCCAAGCAAGCTCAATGCTTTTGTCATCATTGCCACTATCATTAATCGCCTTTATGATAGCTGGCGTTTCCATCCGTTCGTCCGCCTCAACTCCCAAATCGTCGCACACCAACAACAAGTCCAACCTCGTCAACCTTCTAAGATCCATGGCAGCTGCCCCGACAGGTGGCTAAAACTGTTTTCCTTAATTAATTTGTGCTAACACACAATGCAACAAACCCCCGATTCCCAGAACTATCAAAATTGAACACACAACCTTTGAGTCTGGCGAATCATAAGGAAAAAAACCACGCGCTCACTTACGGTTGCAGCACCCTGCCATCCGGTTCATTCGTCCGCTGTCCCCGGTTCCTCCGGACTCCCTGGGTCGAAGGCTCGCTCCTTCTTCGCTACTCCCAGTTTCTTCGGACCTCTTTCGACGAAGGCTCACTCTTCTTCGCTCTTCCCGGTTCCTTAGGGTCTCTCTCGACGAAGGTTTATCCGTAGCGCTGCCACCAGCTGATGTATTCGGAGGCGATCCTACCGCTGCCAACCAGATGTAGGGGTTGGAGGACGGGACTTCGGGATGAAAACAAAACTTGGGAGTATTTTATTCTACATTATGTACATAGAGGTGAGCGTCAATTAACAGTCGTACAGTCATTACGGGCCGGCAGCAACTCGGACGCTGCGGCCCGCGGCAAGAAGTTCGAGAGAGGTGAATCGGGGAATCAGGGCATGTCCCAGAATGCTCAGGTCTCTCTGGAAGGCTTCTTATAAACCCTTCGAGCACTGTAAGTCACGTCATGTTTCACCAATGGGAGAGTCCGCTCCGATGACGCCACTTTCAGCCAATGGTAGGCGCCCGTGTCGCGGTGTCGCACCTGGCGGCTCTCTGCGGTCTTGTCTCGCAGACTGGCAATCCACTTCTTCTAGGCTGGAGAAGGAGGGGGGGCGCTCATGCTTCATTGCACAAGGGCCCACCTGCACCCGGTGGCTCAGCTCCGCAGCGGTAGCAGATGCCTTCTTCAAAGCCGAAGGGGGACGATTGAGCTCCATTGTACGAGGCCCCCTTCTAATCCCGGCGACGCACGAACTTGTTGGCACGTGAACTTGTTGCCTTAAACTTGTTTGCTCGGCCGCTTCTCTGGAATGCACTTTCCTGCTTCTGCATTCCTCAATTAGCTGTGCTGCCATCCGATGTGGTCTGGGGAACTCGAAGTAATCGCAGGAAACAGCTCCATATCTAACAATGGCTTGAGTGCATGCTCATGCTAACATGCTCCAGTCTGGCTGGGCTACGAGGTGCGGACTAGCTTTGTCCTGCACCAACTTGATCAATGGATGATAGCCACATCCAATTTGTGCACCTTGAAGCACTATCAATAGCTCAATACGAAGCGAAGTCTGCCAAGGTGTCTAACCAGGAGTGGCCAGGAGTGAGTGTGGTCTGACCTGAACTTTTGTGTGGTTCGCAGCTAGTTTAGCGTTCAAAATTAGTCGAAATTAGTGAGACCGGACGGCTACAACACCTACAAGCAGGGTGGCCAAAGTTTAATTCCGACGCCAATGGCTGCGGCCGAGTGTGGGCACAGCTTCTTCTGGAAGCAAGTAATTCTTATCGAAATTTGAAAGCAGGTTTTCCCTTACTTAAGCCTGTTTATTAAAGTGCATCAATAAATATAAACAGTAATGGAACGAAGATGTGCACAGGTCCAAACACTTCTTGATTGATGGCAGCTATTGGCCAATAGCAGCTGCGTATAGGAATCTGCTATATTATGAAATAAAGCGTCCAGAAAAAAGTGAGGAGAAGCCTTCTGTTGAAAAGAGAGCATTTGAGAAAAAGGTGATTTTTCAATCTGCTTGCCAGCTCCACGCACTGCACACGACTGCAAAATTTGGCTAAGATGCTCACAGCAGCGTATGCTATCCGTGGACAGTTTTTTCACCAAGCCGGAAGGGTGATTTAGGGCCCCTTTAGGGCTAGCTCCAAACAAAGATAGAGAGTGAGAGAGAGAGAAAATGATAAATAAAAGGCAGGGAGACTGACTAGGACTGAGCCCAATCTGCTGCCCTGCACTGGGGAAACACAAACTATGGTGAACACCAATGCAAACGATAGTGAGTTAAATCAGATATGTGTCACTTGTGTAATGTCATATCATGTACTAGCTTGCTTAGCTGCTAGGCTGTATCAGTTCTTGACACAGATTATCAAAATGAATTTCTTCCCGTGTGCTTTTCGAGCACCAAACAAATTTCTAATTAATATTATTTAGCTAAATAGAGTAACAGTGCATGGGAGAGGACAAATAAAACTAGCAGACGACGCGCTGTCTGTCAGTCGAATTTTACTGCACACAAGGCAACATATTGTTACGTAGCGATCAATACATGGATGAACGTAAGGTTAGGCAGAGCGATGAAGATAACGATGAGGATGCTTGTTCGTGGGCCGGATCAGACATCTTCTCTTGCCCTAGCTTTCTTTGTAAATATCTTGTAAATATATCCTTCGCCTAGATCTCACCTTCATCACACTTTGGCAGAGGTGCTGGAAAGAAGCTGCTGGAAAGGAGACAAAGTAGATAAGCCGCACAAGCAGA